>NW_026606092.1:32160000-34560000 GCF_029834395.1 Sorex fumeus | reverse complement strand
TAAATACTTAGAAAAGAGTGTGTGTTGAATAAGAGTATTCTGGATTATAAAACCCCAACCACAATTTTCCATCCTTTCCTATGTCAAAGCTCAAGTATTGCAGGCTAAGGATGCCTTCAATTGGTTTTATGCTAAGATGGTAGGAACAACTGGCTAAACCAATCTGTGTTACCACATACGGCTTAATTTCATACAAATACACGACTCATATATTTCTAGATCACATGTTGCAAAACTAAAATGCTTTAATTTTCTGGGTAACAAACCTTCATATCTTGTTTATATGTATATATATATAAGAAAATATTAGACACAAGTTTATGGGTGATTTGAGACATAATTGCAAATCCTCATAATTGCATTAAAGCATTTATCATGTTTATATAAGGGAAGAAAACCAATTTTACATTTTGCAGCTTGGAATCTTTCCAATGGCCTCGATAACCAAAAAGTAAATGTACAGTCTAGATTAAATCTACAGTCTAAACTAAAAAATTTGAGTTTCTATAGAGCATAGTTGTATAAAAACTAAACTTTAAAGATAAAAGTTTCTCTCACCCCTTATATTTTCTGGCCTTAATATATGAATCTAAAGCAGGGCCAAAGAGATAGATAGTACAGGGCTAAGAAACTTGCCTTGCATGTGGGTGACAACCAAGAGTGATTTGAGCACACAGAGCCAGGAACAGCACCTGAGCACCACCAGGTGTGCCCGCCCTCTTTCCATCCCTCTCCCCAACCCCAAAGGATTCTGAACCACTTTTTTCTGACATTAAAGTTTTAATATACTTTGCTATAGCTGGGTATTCTTTTAAGGCATCAAACCATGTTTTTTTGTTTTGTTCACATTACATTTCCACACCTTGAAAAGGACTTAGCATACTAATGTTCTAAACTGACATTATAGGGACCAGAGATAGCACAGATGTCAAGGTGCTGACTGACCCTGGTTCAATCCCTGGAGCCACATGGGATCCATACAAGTATGGCTGAAAGTGATTCCTAGGCACAAAATCAGGAGTAAGCCCTGAGCACCACTCAAACACGGCATGTGCCCATCACCCTACACCTAAACAAAACACAAAAAAAAAAAAAAAAAAAAAAACTGATGTTACTTAATGCCAATGAAAATTATGTCAAAGCTTAAGCAGCAACTTTGTTTTTTACTGGCCAAGGGACTAACAGCTAGGCCAGAGAGATAGTACTGCAGGTAGGGTGCTTGCCTTGTGAGCAGCCTACCCAGCTTTGATTCCAGGTACCGATGATGGTTCTCAAGAGTGATCCTTGAGCAGAGATAAGAGAAAGCCCTTAGCTCAGCTGTGTGCGGCTCAAAACAAAACCAACAAAAATCCAAAGGTACACATTCGACATTTTAAGTAGGGGGGAAAATTATTTCCGTAACTCAGAGATCAACTTTGCTTTCGCTGGCAGCACATCTATTCTGATATGGATGAGGGGAGAAAGGACAGCAGCAGCGGCTGGACTGAAGATCTGAACTCAAACACAATAGCTGCTACTCTCGGTCTCTGGCAAGATGTCTTGTTAAAGGCCATGTGCCTTTGTAAAATAGGTCACAAGTCAGCAGTCACTTCTAGAGTATTAGAATACTAACAACTAGACATAAGGTTTATACTTGGGTAAAAGAAATAATCTTCCTGGGGAGTGGGGAAGAAGATCCCATAAAACCAATTATTTCATGCTTCCAATGGACTGAGTAACTATGTCTAGTCACAACTTCCTATTTTATAAAGAAAAATAGGTATGAGAAGATAGTACTTTTGGATTAAGGGGCATTATTTCTTTTGAGATACACCAGTAGTCCTAAAACCATAGGCATACATTTCAACTTTAAGACTATTAGCATATCCTTGATCTGGAGACTATTAAAATACACATAAAAGGGCTAACCCCTTGCTTTTTGTAATGAACCATCTTGAAATAAACATTTAAAAGATAGCTATAGGGGCTAGTGATTAGGAGACATGCTAGGCATTGAACTGATTCCCATTCAATTCCCAGCTTGTGCTTCCCCAAGCACCTTCAGGAGCAGTCATGGAGGCTCCCAGCACCAGGGCAAATGTAGCAGCATGACATCCTCAGGGCACTGCATAGAAATGCAGGGGATCCCTGGTCGGGTAACCAAGGAGATGAGTGAATAATAAAAGTGTATACACAAAGGAATATTATGCAGCTGAAAGGAACTATGAAATCAAGCAGTTTGCTGAAACTTGAGTGGAAGTGAAGGACATCATTTTTAAGAGAAGTCAGAAGAACAAATACTGGATGATCTCACTTATTTGTATACATAACAACAGTAGGAGGGAACCCAAGACATCAAACGGGAAATACCTAGATTACCCTGGGTCCTATAGAAATGAGAAGGACAGGGAAATAAGGAATTGGGGGCGGGGGGCTGAGAATAAAAAGAGGTGGATGGTGGGGAACAGAGACAGGGCACAGGGGCCCCTAGCACATTGGTAATGTGGAGGTGAGGTGTATGTGTCTAAACCACAGAGCCAACAACACTGCAAGCAGGAGTTGGAAACATTAAAAAAAAAAAAAAAGTACCTGCTAAGGTGGCAGGCTGGGAGGCAGGAGAGAACCTGCAGGCAGCAGCGGAGGGAAGGTTATTCTGGTGGTGGGATTGGCATTGGAACATGTTATAGCTAAAACTCAATTATGAATAACTTTGTAAACTGTGATGCCTTAAATTCTGTATATTCTAAAATTTAAATTCTACAATTTATAGGAATTCTAGGATTCTATATATAGAATTTAAGGCACCAAGATTAAAAAATTTACATATAAATAATATGATACATATGTAGAATTTAAGGATTATGATTTACAAAGTTGTTCATGATTGAATATATATATATATTTAAATATATATTCTAAAAAGAAAATCCCTGGTGAGAACTCCTCCACACCAACATTACTTGGTGGGAAGGGAGTAGAAAACAGGAAAAGAAAAAACAACTCTAAAGGGATGTATAAACAGAACTTTAATGTATGCCAAATATGTAACCTAATTTACAGGCATCATGCTGGAAACTACTCCAGTGGCAAACACAAGGTAGTATAAATAACTGTTGATTTATAAGGAAGCTTACCTGAAACCTATTATATACCAATGATACTTCAATTTAAAAATAAAGATGTTAACTGTATCTTAAATATTCCTTTTAACTACTGGATAAAATACAGTAAAACCACAAATACCACTTACACAATTCATTCACTCATTTGGAATATTTGAACACTTGCCACACACCAAGATCATATGATGTAAGAAACTTCACTTTTGTTTATCTGCAACCTAAAATGTTTTCCAAGTTGAGGCATTTTCTAATTCACAAAAATTCTTTCCTATCACTTGCAAATAAATATTCAATATTAGTGAGATCTGAAACATGGTACACAAACTTAGCACAAACTAGCTTGATGAAGATCAAAATATGTAAAAGTTCAAATATGCTACCTGGCTTAGATGTGGTTAAAGACCTAATAGGTTTTCTATACTCAGTATCCTTTTTTCCTTTTCAATAGATTACTACCTTAGAAAATCTAATTTATTCTCGAATAAATTACGTTTTAAGCTCTGCCTATTATCTCAGCACATTAGCCTGACACAGGAATTACGCTTGATCTGGCAGACTTTTAGACATTTGAAACCTCCCCTTTAGTGAGCAGCATCTAACACAATAATGTTGATGACAGAATGGGTCAGAGCAGGTTAAGCAGCAGCAACACATTTTGAAAAGAGATTCAATAAATCTTATTACTCAGTATATATTAAACAGAGTAAGAATCATTACCAAGTACTGTCACTAGTTCTGTGGCCTTTGCCAAATCACTTAAAATGTCTAAGTGTGTTTTCTCATCTCTAACGTTGGGTAGAGGGAGATTAGTCAAAGAGCTCACTCACATGCCCCGAGTTTGATCCCCAGTTCCTGGGTGGCCCCAGAACCACTATGACTGAGCAGCACTTGTGTCAACAGTGGATCCCTTAGGTTTGCACTATCAGGAACGTCCCCCCACACAACCCCAAATAAAATGTGAACAATGAAATTTAAAAATTTGATTGTTAAAAGCTAGAGCTGGACATGCATATTACTTCTACTCTTTATGTCTGAATGTTAACAAAATATTAGGGTATACACAACTAAAATTAGCACAAGTGCTTTATTACACAACCACTGAAGTAATGGAAATCTCAAAATTATCAAAACTCTAATCCAGAGATTGGTAACCTTATTTCTGCCAAAAGTAATGTGGATATTCATAACATCATTCAAGGACCATACAGTAAAGGTAGAGGGGCTGCAGGCAGCTGACAAGAAGTGCGACATGTGTCTGTACTGTGATGCACTAGGGACAGATTTTATACGCCTTATTATATGGTTTGCAGAACAGATCTTTCTCACCTCTGATCTAAAGAACCCATGAATTCCTACTTTAGAAAATTTATGCTCAGTAATAATTCACCATTTTATGTAGAATGTCACTTTTTTTTGTTTGGGGGGCCACCCTAACAGTGCTCAGGCAGAATCATTCCTGGCAGTCACTATATGAGGTGTTAGGGATCAAAATCTGGTTGGTTGTGTGAAAGTCAAGTGCACAATTTGCTGTGTACTATGGCTCCAGCCCTCAATATATTTTTTTTTTTCGGCAAAAGACCCCTAGTAGAATAGAAAATAATACTTCAGTTTTAAGTCAATATGGGTATTCTAATGAAATATAAAAAAAAGTTGCACATTAAAGTTGCACTGTCTTCCCATTTTTCATCGATGTGCTCGAGTGGGCACCAGTAACGTCTGCATTGTGAGACTTGTTACTGTTTTTTGCAAATCGAATATGCCACAGGGAGCTTGCCAGGCTTTGCAGTGCAGGAGGGATACTCTTGGTAGCTTGCCAGGCTCTCCGAAAGGGATGGAGTAATTGAACCTGGGTCAGCCGAGTGCAAGGCAAACGCCCTACCCGCTGTGCAATCTGTAGCACATTAAAGTAATTCAAAATTTTATTTTCAAAATGAAAATCAATCTTTATCTTCTCTTTCACCCATCAACACTGTTTTGTTAAGTTTAGGGGACACTCCTGGCAGTGCTAGGGGGTTACTCCTGGCCCTGTGCTCAGGGATCCATTTACAGTGCCAGGAAACAAAGCTGGGTTGGCCATATGCAAGGCAAATGTCCTCCATTCCTGCTGTATTATCACTCTAGCCCCAAACCCCATCAGCATTTTTGATGAACTACTTGTATATCCCAAACAATACATGTAAAGCACTTCTGGAAATATCAAATGAGTATGATATTCAACTTCAATTTTTTTCAACTATTAATTGCTATATTTACATATTTAAAATTTAAAGAGATATTCAGATGAGTTTGCTTGAGCGGGCCCAGTAACACTGTGAGACTTGTTACTGTGTTTGGCATATTGAATATGTCACGGGGAACTTGCCAGGCTTTGCCATGCGGGCGAGATACTCTTGGGTAGCTTGCCGGGCTCTCTCAGAGAGGCAGAGGAATCAAACGCGGGTCGGCCTGGCCGGCCGCATGCAAGGCAAACGCCCTACCGCTATGTTATCATTCCAGTGGGTAAGGCATCTGCCTTGTACACACGGAGGACCCAGGGTGGATTCCTCCACCCCTCTCCGAGAGCCCAGGAAGCTACCAAGAGTATCTTGCCCACATGGCAAAGCCTGGCAAGCGCCCCATGACATACTCGATATGCCAAAAACAGTAACAAGTCTCACAATTTGTTGAGATGTTACTGGTGCCCGTTCAAGCAAATCGATGAGCAATGGGAAAACAGTACTACCGTGCAGCTGAGTTTGAAAGTCTCAAAACAACTATTGCCACCACCATTTCAGGAAAAGGAATTCTATTAGACATTTTTGAACTCCCTGGCAAAATATTCATCACTCCTCTGAAGCTGTCTATAAAACTATTACCTAGTTTGTAAGCTCGGGAATGAATGCCTTATTCATCTTCATGTACAGTATTTAAACCATTTTTCTGTAGTCAGAAAATGTCTCTGGAATTAGAGGCACAAAATCTGATGCAATATACAGGAAGTTTAAGTGTATTTTACCTTCTGAGTAAAAATAAAACTTTAAGTTGACTCTGAAACTTATTTTCATTGCAATGAATAGACACAGAAAGTGGTAGAACATCAGCAACCGGTGAAGAATATCTGCTCAATTAGAGTAACAGATAAATCGTTCTCTTAAGTTTTAAAACTTTGTTTTGTTTTTTTTTCCCCTTCCCCCAAGTCATTCATTTGAATCTTTCTCACTAGACTAATGTTAGTACATTTGTAAATTTAAACCGAATTATCAGTTCACAAGTTGCATATATACCATTCAAACTGAATGATGCTAAGTATATCAACAACAACCAAAGATTTCATTTATATTTGCTAAGATACTACCAAGACCAACTAGAGTATAATGAAATTCTGGTATACTGAAACACAAATTATACACAATAAAAACAGTATCATGGACTTAGAAATGAAATTCTTTTTTCACTAAGTCATAAAAACTTCCCAGATCCATAAGCAGATTGAAAAATTCTTCAACTTTAGAAAATATTTATTTTCAGGATTTGCTGTAAAAGTTCCTTGTGATTGATTTCTTTTAATAATCTGCCTTAGGTGCTAGGACAAATAGTACAGCAGGTAGGGTGCTTGCCCTAAATGAGGCCGACCTGTACTCAATCCTAGTACCTCAGATGGTCCTCTAAGCCCACCAAGAGTGATCCCTAAGAGAGCCAAGCACACGCCGTGAGCAGTGCTGGGTGTGGCCCAAAAAAACCCCAAAATCTGCCCTTGATCAACTGTATTAACTAAGTTTAATAAAACCAAAACAAATTATAAAGAAATTTCAATCTACATATGTGTTTCACTCCATGAATGATATGATTTCTGAAGACAGATTTAGAAAAAACTTTAGGAAGTTATTTCCATATGTTAAAGTGGCTTTTTAAAAAAAACTGTATTAGGAGGCCTGAGTAGGTAACTGCTTTATTAGAAAGGAAAACAGAAAAAGGTGAGTACAGTATATGCCATTTATTTAATACTTAAGGATATGTAGAGAAAACTCATTAAAGAGCAGGCATCAAGTTATATAACCATCATCTATTTAATTTCCATCTGTTATGTTTACCAAATGACCAATGTCTACTTTAAAAAGGAAGTATTAGATATCAGCTTTACTACTATAAATCAAAGAAAAACTCCAGATCATATTCTCACAACTCATAAAAATTGCACTCTTATTTCAGTATAGTTGTGCATAAACTGAATTTAGGTTCATATTTTCCACGGTTTAACAGTAACAACCAAAAAAAAAAAATTCAGGAGTTATAATCAATTTGTAGAACCAGAATAAAAATTTTAATCACTGGTCTTATGTAATGACTGACAATAAATCAAGCTCACAGACTTTAATTTACTTTGGCTGACCTCTACATTGCATCTATCATAGTTCACAGCTACAGAAACAAAGCCAAGAGGGTAGCACAAAACTACAGAGGTCAGAATTCTTTCTCTTCCTGAAATAAGGACAATTGTAAAACAGTTGTAAAACCATTTTTTGACTTTCAGGTATTCTTTTCTTAGGAGATGCAAGAGGAGATTTGAGTCATACCCAGTGGTGCTCAGGGGTCACTCCTGACAGTGCTGAAGGGACCACAGACAGTACCAGAGACAGAACAGGGTCAGCTGCATGCAACGCAAGGCCAATTTCTCTGGCCTCTCCTCATGTTTTCATGTCGGAAACATCTTTGTATATGTCTGAGTAAGATTTTATAAGCATCTTTCTAGCACATTCACTTACTAAACGATCATTCTAGGTAGAAAAAACACTTATGATAATGCTATTAATACTATATGGGGCCCAGGGGGTGAAAATTCTAATGCTTATCAATTTGGTTCTTATCAAAAGATCCATGAAAAAGCAAAGTGCAGAAGATTATATAGTAAACTCCTTTTTGTGTAAAATAAAGGAGGTACAATCATTATATAGAATATGCACAGGAAATTATGCTATTTCTAACAGTGTAATAATGAGAAAATGATACAGAATATGATAGAAAATATTCCTACTTTTACTATCATTTCTTTGGTACTATTTGAATTTTTTTTTTTACAATGTCATGAAATACAATTTCAAGTAAAAACGATCTTTGATTTATACTATTCCTACCACCACCAGCACCAGCACATCACTCCAACCCACAGCAGCTAGTTCTATACTTACCACACTCAAAAGGATCACGATTCATATAAATGCTAAATATAATTTTAAATATGCAGATTCACTCTAAATAAAAATTAAATTTTATTCCTCAATTCTATCTTAATATTAAAAACAAACAAAAAACCCACTGTTTAACTTTCACACAGGCATTCTAATTTCATGTGTCATTTTTTCATGGAAAATAAAATTCGAGTGTTGATTGGTATTATTATGCAAGTTCCAGAGTCTATAAACACTGCCCATTTTAGTAATCTATAAATAACTGGTAAATTTTAGGTTTACAAGAAAACTTCTACCACATATATCATATAAATTCCAATAAATCAATCTCATTATGCCAACAGAAACAGAAATCATATCTAATACAGAGATACAAAACTGAATGAGCTTTAAAAAAAAAAATAAAAAACATTAGAAAAGGTAATTCAGTTTTAATTTATTTTCATTACTTTTTCTTCATGATCCAGGTGTTTTTAAATGCAAAGAAAATTAACTTTCCATGGTATGTCAGGGACTGGCACTAAAAAAATTTTCAGACTGAAAATGAGTTATACAAATGAAAATTATCAAATGGAGATCCAGTTATCAAAATGAAAGCACTCAACATATTAAAAGTACACAATTATTTGTATAGAGCACATTAAAAAAGTGAGCTTGCTAACCAACCATTCTGATTTTAAAGAACTATTGCAGAGGTTTGAAGAAAATAGATTTATTAGTTAACTTATAAAGAGATTAAAGAGCTTGAAACAAATGTTAAAAAGAAATTTCTGCCTTTATTAGAATGGTATTAGGCTTTAAATTTACCAATTTTGGTAATCAAATTATTTATTAATAAGAAATGATACTACAGAACTGCAACACTGGTCCAACAGTCTTGTCTTTACTTTTCCTTTAAAGCGAGAAACAGAATGCAAGTAATCAGAAAGCACTAGCAGGCATCAGTTAATCCAAGACACTAGCTTCTTAGTTTCAAAAGCACTTGCAAAGAAAACCATTGTGGGGATCAGGAGGATGGAAGCAATCAGTAATAACTGGAATCCCATGAGTGTGTTTGCCAAGTCTCATGAGGCTACTTTTTGAAATTTATTCTTTACTTGGTCACTTGTTTTTCCTCAAATACTAGTTTTTCTTCGACTTTTTTTCCTCAAAGTATAAAAAGTATGAAATATAAACAAGCTCTTGCACTGCACACTTGGAAGTGTACAATTCAAGCATTATAGAGCTATCTACATACCGATAAATCCCATCAAATCTTGGATAATTCAATAATATACAAAATATCAGGGCACAGAAAGAACTAAAACCCACTTCTTTTTGTTACACATAAGATTCAAATATTCAATCTAAAGAAAAACACAATTATTTTGGCTCTCCTCTACATTCACATGTTGATATACTTATTAAAATATTCCTGTATAATTATGTTTGGTCTTGTTATTTCAAGTCAGGTTTAAAACCTTAAAACCAGCCATCCAGACAAAACAGGTAATCAGAAAGATTATTTCTTCCCACCTCCCTAACCCCAATAACCATGAAGCCAATTTTAGGACATGACTCCAAACACTGGATTGTGACGACAAATGCTAGGTCCAATTTCTTCATAATCCTTTTTGGTATGGCATACTTGGTAGAACTCAGGCTGAAATTCAAACAAACAAACAAACAGAAGAAGTAAATACATGAAACATTTAAGTTTTTAAAATCATATGTATTTCCGTTTATTCTTTCATTTTTGTAGCACTGCGAATCAAACCTGGGGCTTCTATAGAGAGGCAAGGCACGTACTCTAATGCTGAGCCACATTCCCCAAGTAAGTCTTTATAAAGAACAAAGATCTATTTTGCGATATGCTCTAAATGAATGTTTAAGTGTTCTGTTTAAGGACTCTCACGCCAGAGAGACAGGACAGGAGTAAGTCCTTGATTTGTATGCGGCTGACCCCAGCTCTACCCTACCCTATCCTTTGTACACACACCATATGGTCCCCGCAGCAGCAGCAGAAGTGATCCGTAAATAAAGCCAGGAGTAAGGACACTGGGTATGTTTCCCAAAAACAAACAAAAAACACTAAACCAAATAAAAATGGAAACTATACTACCATTGGGCTAAAAACATTTTTTTCTACAGATACATTTTAAATAGCACAGTGGTAGGGCATCTGCCTTGCGTGCAGCCGGCCCGGACGAGCCAGGTTTGATTCCTCCGGCCCTCTCGGAGAGCCCAGCAAGCTACCGAGAGTACCTCGCCCGCACGGCAAAGCCTGGCAAGCTCCCCGTGACGTATTCGATATGCCAGACACGGTAACAACAAGTCTCACGATGGAGACGTTACTGGGCCCGCTCAAGGAAACCGATGAACAAAGGGAGGACAGTGCTACAGTGCTACTCTAAATAGGCAAAGAAAAATAAACAGAAATCCAAATGACTTCTACTTTTTAAAATACTATGTACATAGGTATCACATATTAAAGTCTTCCCATGCAGTGTTTGTAAAATTGTAATGTTAGTAAAAGGTAAAGTGCCATGCTTTACCAAACTGCATTAACACTAAGTGGGATTCTTCTATCTAAAAATAAACAAAATTCTGAAAGAGTTTCATCCCTCTTACCGTAGAAGCAAGCATGGATCCTCCAAACCAAACTGCGTATCGCTGCATGTGGTGTGTAATGACTTGCACATCAATAGGTTTTGGCTAAAAAGTGTACACAGTATAAGATCAGTTTAATGGCAAGTTGATATAACAGTTTATGTATCACAAAACTTTAAATGTACACAAGAATGCAATGAGTTCACATAAGTATACTCTCTAAAAAGATAGGAGACCCGTAGGACAAATACATAATAGAGAATAAACAATTGGAGTTTTTAAAATGTTTCTAATAACCACGTGAAGTAGGGGAAGAATTTAAGTAACTTTTGAACATAGTAGTATAACTATCCTCAAACTAAAAGTTAAAACCGAGCCAGTATTGAACTGTCATTTCTCACGATGATATGTATAAAAAATTCTGAAACTTTGTACATTCTTGTAAAAACATATCGGTAATGAAAACCAGGTTTCTCAGAGAAAACAAAATTACATGTATGAGCGTATGTGAGGGAGGGAGGGGGGAGAAGGGGAGGGAAGGAGGGTGGGGGAGAGAAAGAGAGAGAGAGACATAGACAGCAAAGTTAGAACAACCCACCCAGTATTTAAGAACATCAAAATGATTGAATAATCCTTAATTTATCCAGAAGCATAAAGGCACACAAACATATATCCTAACTCGGATCCCAAAGAAGGCCTATTGGTACTTAACCTTCAACAGCAATGACTATATCCAGAATCTAAAACTTGTTTTTTAAAAATTAAGTACAGAAAAAAGGTCTACTAGAGAACAAATATACTCAAGAAACAGAACAGACCACAGGTATAACTGACAGAAGAGTAGAACTATTCTTCACGTAAGAAAGGCTGCTTATTAAAAGCAAGAGTAGAGTCAGAGTACAGTCATTGTCACTGTCTCCCCGTTGTTCATCGATTTTCTCCAGCGGGCCCAGTAACGTCTCCATCGTGAAACTTGTTACTGTGTTTGGCATAAAATCGAACACGTCATGGGGAGCTTGCCAGGCTCTGCTGTGCGGGCGAGATACTCTCGGTAGCTTGCCGGGCTCTCCGAGAGGGGCGGAGGAATCGAACTCGGGTCGGCCATGTTGGCTGCGTGCAAGGCAAACGCCCTACCGCTGCGCTATGGCTCCAGCCCAGAGTACAGTAATACTCTAGAAAGAGAAGGCCTAAAGTAAATTTCTTTAAAACATTTATTTTCGGGCCGGAGTGACAGTACAGTGGGTAGGGCGTTGGTCTTGCATGCAGCCAACCCAGGTTCGAGCCCTGGCACCCCACACCCCATATGGTCCCCAAGCACCGCCAGGAGTAACCCCTGAGCAGTGCTGGGTGTGACACAAAAAGGAAAAAAAAACCAACACCAAGCAAACAAAAACATTCATTTTCTAATAAAAGAGTAGCCCTGAGCAGCACTTGGTATGTCCTCCCCCCACACCAGGCCTTCTCCAGGCCCGCCACCCCCCTCCACCCCTCCCACCAAGCAGTGAAGACCTACTGAAAGAAACAAAGGTTTGCAAGGGGGGGGAGAGGTAGCTAATTCTAAATCTGGAAGAGATAAGTTACGATTAAAAGCATCTTATACTAAAAGAGTTACAGAATATTAGGGCCACATGCAAAGAACTTAAAAGCCTTCTTTATGATTCCTACTGGCTTAATTAGATTATCAATATAGTATTGATATTCTAGTATTTTTATCACAGTAATACTAATAATACAGTGTATAGAATAAAATGAGAAATCAGAAGTTCCTTACCAATTTTACTGCATAAACAAGGGAAAGGGGAACATACTTCTTATAGTAAAAAGAGAGTGGAGTGATAGTATAGTGGGTAGCGATTGTCTTGTAAGCAGTCAACCCAGGTTGGATTCCCACCATCCCATATGGTTCCCCGAGCACTGCCAAGAAGTGATCCCTGAATGCAGAGCCAGGAGTAAGCCCTGAGCACAGCCAGGTATGCAAACAAAGCAAAAAAACCCTCCAAAAATAAATAAATGAGCCTGAAAACCACAGAAGGTATGATGGAATTTGCAAAATGCTAATTGGAAACCACAAGAAAAACTGGGCATAAAACCACTGTTGAAAGTCTGATGAGAAAAGGCTTGTTACATAACCTCAAAGTATATGCCCATAGTTTCTTAATAGGCCCTCCCGTTGATCATCGATTTGCTCGAGCGGGCCCAGTAACGTCTCCATTGGAGACTTTGTTGTTACTGTGTCTGGCATATCGAATACTCTCGGTAGCTTGCCGGGCTCTCCGAGAGGGGCGGAGGAATCGAACTCGGGTCGGCCATGTTGGCCGCTTGTAAGGCGAACGCCCTACAGTAGAAAACCCAGGAAAATACTGATCAAAGTAAACATATAAGACAAATCATATCGTGTAATTGATGATACAATGCACCAGAAACTTCTGTGTAAACTAAATAAGGAAACGTAAGCAATGTCAAATATAGAAACATCCAAAAAATGGCCCACAACCATTAAAAAAAAATTAAGATTAAAAAAATTCTGAAAGACTAAGAACTCAACTAAGAACTCATTTCAGATCAAAGAAAAGTGATGACTAATTTAAACATACACATGTAGAGTAAATCCCAGACAAAAAGAGTAACCCCTGTGTATCGCCCAGTGGGACCCAAAAAGCAAAAGAAAAAAATGCAGATTTGCTGCCAGTGGGACGGCACCAATGCCATTTCTTCCCTCACCAGCTCAAGCAGCCCAGAGCACATTATGGAGGAAAACCTCCCTGCACGCCAACTGTCTGGAGACCTAAGACGCGGGGTATGCTCCCTGGGCGGGCTCTACTGGACTGGGGGAGGTAGCCTGCCGCGATGGCCCAGGCCGCAAATAGCAGCAGCCTTTGGTCCTCCGTCCTGTGCTGCTGCTGCCAGAAGCCCCGGGGCGGGGGTGGGGGTGGAGGAAAATGGAGTGGCCAGATCAACCTGGACCCGCAGGGCCAGTGTATCAGCAGCCTCAGGCTTCCTGGTATCTCAAACTGGGCCACTGGGCTGTGGCTTGGATTCCAACAACTCAGGAACAAATTTCCCCCGACATAGCCAAAAGTTGGGTATGTGGGAGTCACGCTCACAAACCACCTCAGCTTCAGGAATATAAACTCATTTATTTGCCTTGCTTCAGAGACCCATAAACAAAACTTAAGAGAGATCAAAAGTCACAGTTACTCTCAGACCTATACAAGGCTAAGCAGATTAGGGTACACCAGGAGGGGGTGGGTTAGCCCAGTGCCATCCAGAGACCTAGGCAGTTGTTTGCTTCGACAATCCAGAATCATCATCATGCCTCCACAGTCTAAGGATGAACTTCTCCAAGATATTAACATACTGGAAAATTCAGATCTGCAGGTTTTGTGACTGAAATATCCAGGCTTCCTCAGACTTGGGGTGGGCGATCACCCCCCACTTCCCTATACTCCTAGAAGCACCGGCAGTCACCTTCATGAACCAACTTCAGTGTCACCATGTAAGATCTTCGACCATCCTTGTTTCAGAATTTATAAATAAATCTCGACAGAGATCAAAGTCACAGTTAATCTCGGACCCATGCAAGGCTGAACAGACCAAGGTATAAGTACGGGGGATGGGTTGGCCCAGTGCCCATCCAAACAGAGCCTAGGGCAGGCAGTCTCTTGCTTCCACAATACAAAATTGCCTCCATGCCCCTGCCCCAAAATTTCAAAATGAACTGCAATGAGATATTAATCTGCTGAAAATTCAGCTATCCAGGTTTTATGACTGAAATCACCAGGCTTTCTCAAAGTGGGCTTTGATGGGCTACCTCCCAGCAACCCTCCCTGTACTTCCTGAAGCCCAGGAAGTCATGTCAACACCCCAAAGCCAACGCCCAGTTTAAAAAAAGCTACTCCGGTTGTATCTTCCTGATAAAAATACAAAATATCCTGAACGAACATGAGAATCTCTTAGTACCTGTATTACAAACCATAATGCACAAAAGAAAGAAAAAGAAAGGTGCCTGCCATAGAGGCAGGTGAAGAGGAATAGAACAGGTTGTAGGAAGGTAGTGAGAGGGAAATGGAACATTGGTGGTGGAAATGTACACTGGTGGAGGGACAGGTGTTGGAACATTGTATGACTGAAACCCAATCATGAATAGTTTTGTGATGGTCAATCTAACGGTAATTCAATAAAGTAAATATACCAATCTGATTTGTCATTATAAAACAGACTGAAAAAGAATGACATCAGATTTAAATAAAGATTTATAAAAATGACCCTGTCAAGGAAAATAAAAGGGAAGAAGTTAGAGTTCACATATGGGATTTCTCCTTTACTACTAGATGCATCAACAAAGTAGTTATTAGTGGAAGGAAAAAAATCTCTTCTTATTTAGGAATGTAGAAGAAACCTAAAAATATTAATCATTTTTGAAAAACCATACTTAAAAAAAATCAGCATTGCTTTTTTCTTATACATGCAATGAGTCATCAGAAACTGAACAATTTAGGCATACTTTCACTGTACTCCAAGTTATAATCCCTATTCAGGGGCCGAAAACAGTCATGTAAATTTTCAGCAAGCAATCTCCAGAGAGAAAACTTGTATTTTTAAATAATTTTAAATGACTATAGTAGCCTCAAATGGAGTCATAACTCTTAGTAATTTTCCCAAGTTAAATAAAATTAAAAAATAATCACTTAAGACCAGGGAGCAGCATAGGTGAGGGACACAGTCTTTGCATGCACATCATGCAGGCTACCAGTTAAAATGCCCAAAATAGCATGCTACCCTCCTCAGCATCATTAGGGTATAAAGGGACCTTGAGCAGCCAGTGGTGGCCCAAGTAGTCCCCAGGCCAACGACTGAATAACTCTACATCCTCAGACCCAAACTGAATAATCTAGCTGGTTTCCCCACACGATTGGCCTGCAGGTTCCCAGAACACTGTTTGGAAGGTCCCCCAAACAAAAAATTACTTAGCAACTTTGTCTCACAATGTTTTGCTTTAAGATACCACATTTAACAAGCTGAAACATATTTTGTGACAATTTAATATAAAAATATTACCTAATTTTAAAATGTTACCTTTTTGACATCAAGCTCAAAAAACTTAAGATATGCAATGCAAAAGCTATTAGGTTTATACTAATTAAAAGCTATTAAGTTTATACTAATGTTTTTGTTGAACCAATCACTTAGTTTACACTATGAAGGATGCTATGGGAGTCAGAACTGGCCAAGCAATCTTATCTCTCTTTTAACTCAGCTTTATTATCTTACTATAGGACTTTTAAAAATTTTATGGATCCATAAAAAAAAAAAAGATTTCTGAAACATACAAGCATTCTATTATCTATAGCCATGAATATGTAACTTTCTACCACACAGTGATGGGGTTCTTTTAGTTTCCTAAAAAACAGCAAGCATTAGCAGACATTTTCCTTTTCAATTACAATAATCAAGGCACCCACATCCCAATAATTGAGAAAACCAACCTTTAATCTACCACCACTCAATTCCTCACTTAGTTTCAGTCTGGCATCTACAGTTCTTTTCAAATCTCTTTGCAAGCGACGCCCAAAGTCCCTGAACATGGTTGAACCGCCAGAGAGGACAATATTCTATATAATAGGGGAAGAAAAAAAAAAAAAGTAAGTATAACCTATGCTGAAAAAGGAGGAAAACTTTAAAATAAAACAGTGGTATAAAATCATATCATGTCCTTTAGAAATAGGTATTTTCAAATTTAATGATCAACAGTGGACAAATTTTTTTTTTTTTGGCTACAAATACTGACCTTGTAGAGAGGACGTCTTACATCAATAGGACAATTCTGAATTACTTCATCTACAACTTCTGAGATAGGCTGAGTAAAGTCTGGATTAGCAAACTGAAAAATAAATTTGGATATATACTTTGAGGAAAAATATAACAGCACATATTCAACAAGTACATATTCTTTTGATTACTGAGAGGGAATGGCAGAGTCAATGATTAGGAAGAATAAGAAACATAAATAGAATCCTGGATTTTTTATTTTACATGACCAAATGATAACCTAAATCCTTTTAGACTTCCAACTATGAGATCTCTATATTTAGTTCTCTAAATATACGCTTTTATGATCCTTTAATGAACTTCAAGCTGAAGTTCATTAGCTTAAAAGATTTATGCCCCCGAATATGAAAATATTAGAAAATATTCTATAATACTGATTTTAATGTTATCAACCTGTTAGTTCAGATCTTCAGATCTTACATGTTCTATTTTCCATTCATTAACAAACTCTTCAGTATTTGCCAAAAAAAAAAAAGGGAAAGAAAAGAAAAAACAAAGACAGATGTTACCCTTATTATAAGTCTTTCCCTAAATTTAAGTTAGGGCACAGAGTCATTCATTCCTGTACTACTATTGTGTGTCATTCTGAGAGTAGCTTTCTTTACTAGTAACAGAAAAAAAAACTATTGTCTTTAAATATTCAGATAACCTGAATTCACTGAGAGAAATTAGCACTGCACTGTAATACTGTCCTCCCGTTGTTCATCAATTTGCTCGAGCGGGCCCAGTAACGTCTCCGTGTGAGACTTTTGTTATTGTGTTTGGCATATCGAATATGTCACGGGTAGCTTGCCAGGCTTTTGCCGTGCGGGCAAGATACTCTTGGTAGCTTGCCAGGCTCTCTGAGAGGGGCGGAAGAATCAAACTCAAGTCGGCCAAGTTGGCCGCGTGCAAGGCAAACGCCCTAATTCAGAAAGAAATGAGGTCTGATTTGAATCTATTTTTTGAAAAATTGCAGGACCTACTGTACCGCAAAACCCATGGTGAGAACCAGTTGAATAATTTGAAAGAGTAAGAAAAAGATAAGTGGACAAAAATAATAAACTGCTATAGTTTATGTAATACTGATGGGCAAACCAATCTGTTTGAACCCTATAAGAATACTGGAAACTTTTCCTCACTTTCAGCAAAAGAAATAATTCTGTCTCTAAATTATCACTGCTTCAGTCTCAGTATCAAAGGGAAAAAACGTTCTTCTGGGGGAGAAGGGGAGTAGAGAATGCACCCAGGTAAATACATAACTAAATAACTTGGCAAAAATAAGAATTTCCTTTTTCAAAGAATCATAGTACCAAATCCACTTCATCTAAGAACAGTTCTGGTATTGCTGACAAGTTTAGTAGCTCAACATTTCTTATTATGTATTTTATTTATATTCACTTTTCAACTTTTAATGCTTATCCTGTAATCCAACTAAAGCAAAAAAGAATAAATCCTTCAAATGACAAATTATCTACAACTGAATTATCTAAAATCATAGGGGGGAAAAATCTTAAAATTCACATAGGAAATGATAGCTCATAATACAAAAAACACAGGTTTGCTCTTTAAAAATGTGGTGAATTAAACACACATGTATAATCTTGTTCTTCCCCCAAACTCATTAAAAACATCTGGAAAAAACTTTTTAATAAAAGGTATATTCCTCCTATATGCATATTCCTCCAAAGTATGGAGAGGACATAATAGGAAGAAACAGCAAAAGTTTGTTTAACTAGTATCAGAGAGATGGGCAAAGTCCATAGAAACTCTTCAAACATTTAAGCTACATATGTTAATTCTTAAACTGAAGGAGTAGGAGGTCAGGGATAACTAATTTAGTCTAAGAACCAGTTCAATGCCCAGTTCCTCTCCAAAGAAGTCCATCATATGCTTCCTCATTATCCAAGAAGAAAACTGGTTCACCTATTTTCTAAAAAGAATAAAGCAGAATCAAAAGCTGAGGGATTTAAGTGATGGTATGCAGTTTACTGTTAACACACAAATGTCAGCATTCTTGCCCCATTTGGCTGCTATATCCTTCAGGCAGGAGTCTTCGCTGGCAGCTGGTTTACCCAATATGATCAAAAGAAACACACACGGGACATTCCTCATGTGAAGAGACCCTAGTTAACAGATCATACCATAAAGCTCTGATTTCCAACAAGGTTTTTACTACCTATTCTTAAATGGGGCTGGAGCGATAGCACAGCGGGAGGGCGTTTGCCTTGCATGCGGCCAACATGGCCAATCGGAGTTCGATTCCTCTGCCCCTCTCAGAGCCTGGCAAGCTACAGAGAGCTATCTCCCCATACGTCAAAACCTGGCAAGCTACCCATCACTTATTCAATATGCCAAGCACAGTAACAAGTCTCAAATGTTACTGGGCCCGCTCGAGCAAATGGATGAACAACAGGAGGACAAGTGACAGTGACCGTGATTCTTAGATGAGTGGTTCCTGAATGGTAGTTTATACTATAAAAGGCAAGAAAATTGAAAGAATAGAAACAAAGAGAAAACAAGACCGGTAGGAGAAAGACAATGCGGAAAGAACGAAACTTAAAAAAACAAACAAAAAAACCCCTATGCTCAATATCCCCCTGGGACACGAAGATAACACCACAAAAGAGAAAAAAAGCATTACAGAAAAGGTGTAATTAAAAGTGAAAGCTGGGACACTCTTGAAGATTAATGTTACCAGAGATTTAAAACTCAATAGTAAGTTCAGAAGATAAAGCTGGGTCCAGAGAAAAAGAGTACAGGGGTAGGGCACCATACAACCCACCTCAAGTTCCATCCCTAGACCCTAAGAGATAGATCTTGGAATGGATCTCTGAGCATCACTAAATGTGGACCTGGAAGACCACATTTTAGAAATAATAGTATCTTAAAACTAAGAAAATAACTTAGCAACAGCTTGAAGGAAAACACACAGGATATGAAAGTATTTCCAGTAAACTGCATAGCTCAGACCTAAACGAAGTGTGTCACTACTTGAAATCTCATGATAAACACAAGATCAAAGAGTGGAAAGTTGGAAAAGAATCATATGTGCTCACTGAAGATTAAGAAAAAAGACAAGCCATACTTGTAACTGACCAAAAATAATTTAAACTAAAAGTAATTAATAGATACATACATATTTTGCTGATAGTTTACTGGAAGTTCTGGATGGTAATAATTTTACATGGTGGGGGGTTCCTGTGATTAATACTTAATATCCTATTTTTTCATACTTTATGCTATTATAAAACAGTTGCATTAGAAAACATAACCTACCTCTGGATGAAAAAAGATTTCAGGTCCCAAGAATCTTTCGTA
The DNA here is from genome assembly GCF_029834395.1 of Sorex fumeus. Taxonomy (NCBI): domain Eukaryota; kingdom Metazoa; phylum Chordata; class Mammalia; order Eulipotyphla; family Soricidae; genus Sorex; species Sorex fumeus. Next base: position 34,540,016 of record NW_026606092.1, on the reverse strand, counting down.
ACCAACATCAATGGAAAATTCTTTCTTTGAGATAGCATTGATTCCAGTATACTGTTTAATCCACTTTGATCCATCTGTGTCATATTTGTTAAATTCCTTTACTAAATCTGGGCAGACATAACTATAACGCTCCTAGAAAAACAAAATAATGAATAATGTCTTCCTCCTATTTTTATAAAAGTAAAAAGAGATGGCATACTTTCAATATCATATTTATTTTGCAAGCAAACAAAAATCTTAACCTTAAGACAAAACTAGAAAATGGAGAAAACTGTTTGGATATCATAGGGGTAATAAAAGTAACTCATCTCCAATACATAATTTCTGGCTTCATACACGAATCGGGTAAGGTTTGAAAAAGAATTGCTATCTACCATTTTAGTTATTTCATGAGATTAATATTCTCCCCTATTTTATGATTTAAGAATGAATCAGACATATTTTAAAGAAAGAAAACAGAATACCAACAGAACTGGAGAATAAACAATAGTGGATAACTATTGTTTTATCACCCTATGTAATAAGTTATAGTTTAATAACTCCATAGAACAAAACTGATTATGGCCTACGCAGGCTTTGCATTTGAGACACCCAACATGGACCCCTGGTTCCTTTAAGCAATGCCAACAACTCCCACAGTACCAGAAGTTGCAGTCCCCACCCAAACCCCCAATAATAAACAAAAACATATTTAAAGGTTAAAAACAATCTGTTATCTTGCACTATAAAGCTATAAGCCTAAATTGCTACACTGAGTTATATGTTAAAAAAATTTTCATCAAACTGGTTATAAGTCAATTTGCAATTTTAAAAGTACACGTCCTTTGTGTATTTATTTAACATCATTATTTAAATAGAGCTAATAATGTCTTAGGAATACAATGTAAATGCACCATACCTGCCAACATAGTGTCAATTGTCTCTAGGGCCCCTCTCAACCCTCTCACCCCCATTACGTAGACTCAGTTTTATAGGCACAGTTCTCAGGGTTTATCTTCAATGGCTATTGACTATTACTCTTACTATGCTTCTTGATATCCCATACATGAATGTTGACCTCTCCCCTCTGACTCATTTTGTTTACTATGACAGCCTCCAGTTCAAGCAGATTGCAGGGAGCTGCCACGGTTAGTTTCTTTAGGACTAAGTAACATTTCACTGTGCGTACCACAATTTCTCTTTCCACTTTACTATTGAGCACTAGGGTGGTTGCAAATAGTGTGGCAATGAACAAGATTATTCAAATTAACATTTTTGTTCTGTTTGGAAAGAAGCCAAGGAGGAGAATCTCTGCGTCATAATGGAAGCTTTATTTTGAATATTTTGATAAGACTCCACACTATTGTCCACAGGGGCTATACCAGATGACATCCCTACCAACAGTGAACAAGGTTTTCTTTTCACCACATCCCCACCACCACTAGCTGGTTTCTGGTATTTCTGACTGGAGGCCACTCCTGGCAATGCTCAGAGCTCACTTACTCTTCACTTAGGGATCAAACCTGCAGGTGGCTCAGGGGTCCACATGGAACAAACCAAGTTTGATGAGTGCAAACAAGTGTCTTACTCACTGTACTATCTCTCCTGCCCACGGTTTTGACTTTTGGAAGAGAGCCATTCTCACTGGTGTGAGATGGTATGTGATCTTGATTTGATATCTCATCTTGCAATTCCATGGTATCAGTGAAAATGATGAAAATGATCTTTTTTCATGTTTGCTGAGCACTTGTACGTTTTCTTTGGGGAAAAGCCTGCTGACCAACTCTCATCATTTTTCTATAGAGTTGTTTTTTTGCTGTTGCTGAGTTTTCTGAGTGCTTTATAAATTCCTGGATATATGCAATTCTTAGATACATAATATGAAAATATTTCCTTTCATTGAAAAGACTTTTTCAATTCATCATTTCCTTTCACAGAGCAAAAACCTTTATTTGATGTCTTTTTTTTCTTTTTTGAAAGTTTTTAAATCATACCTGGCCATGTTCGGGGCTTAATTCTGGCATGCTGCCTAGGAACCAACCCTGTGGTATATTTTTTGTTTGGAACTCTTTCCAATTCTTGTTTCTGAGTATATGAGCATATTCTCAAACTGAGAAAATCTAGACTAGAACTTATATGACCAATGATTTTGTCTGGCCACACCCAGCAGGGCTCAAGGCTAACTCCCTGGCACTGGGTTCAAGAAGCCCTCCTGGCCATGACATTCAGAGGACTGTAAGTGGTTCTGGGACCAAACCCAACTGAGTTACGTGCAAGGTAAGCGACCTACCCACTATACTATTTCTCTGGCCCCTGACCAAGAATTCTTTCCCATTATTTTTCTTCTTCCAGAACTCCTACAACATAGACGTCATTTCTCCTGAAATTACTCCAATGGTCTCTTCTTTTATCTTAATTATTTTATTCCTCTCTTAATTGTTAGATCGTGCCTATTATCCTGAAGCACACTCAGTTTCTATAGTACTGTTGCTGATCCCACCTAGATATTGTGCTTTTTTTAGTTCACCGACGGGGCTCTTCAGTTTTTCTGATTGTAATTTTCTCATATTCTCTCTCACCCTTTCTGTTTCACTTTTGGAGGTATCTTCTACTGCTTTCCTAAATGCAGTTAAATATCCTCACCACTGACATCTTAAAATCTTCATCCAAGAGCTTTAGAGAGTTCTTGTTTGCTCACTTTTTCCTCTTTCCAGGCTTATGTCTTGGTCCATTAATGAAGGGCTTCTTGAACCTTTATTCACTGATAATACTTTTTGGCCCAAGGAACTTTTAACCAACCCAAGTATTAAGAAATAATTATAAAATAAAAATTTTTAAGCAAAGGTTTCACGACTCCCTCACCCTACACACAAACTCCTGTATGGGGCCACAATCCAGTCAAGAAATCAAATATTGTGGAATCCTCTACTTCTTCATTGTCTCATGCACTGACAGCAAAGGGTGTGTCTGATTTTGTGCAGGCCTAGGTGGCATTCACATAGGCCAAATGCAACAAAACCTACTGGGCTGAGTAATTCTGCTTCCCACCATTGCTGACTTTGCAGTACAGACCGGCACTGCCCCCCTGTTCTCCAGTTCTCAAATGCCTTCCCTCAGCTTTGTTGCCGCAGACCTGAAATTTGTGCAGCACACAGAACAGAAGTGGTTCTCCTTAGTATTCTGATGACATCTCTCTGACTGGGAAAATACTTGAACTTGGTCAAATGTGAAGGGAGAAACAACGGCTTTTTTCTTCATCTGCTGCGGGCAGACCCCTGGATCTGAATGTCGAATCCACAGATGTGCACTCTGCAACCCCCAGCCAAAGACCTTGCTACATCGAGCTGTATTCTCCTGCTCAGGCTTTGTGAGAGAAGGGATTCACGGGGCAGTGCCATAGGGTTTCAGCCTACTGCTTCCTTATTAACTCCTAGCTACATCCTGTGCCTCTACTTTGCCCCCCTCCCCTCTCCCTTTACTGGCATTGCAATGCTTGATCTCTGTTTGGAAACTTGGAGAGATTCTGCTGGAGTTAATTATTCTCACTCATTTCCTCTGTGCAGCAAGAAGCGGAATTTTGTGCTATCTTCTGTGCTGTTGCAGGTGTTTTGGGGACCAGAAGCAAAACACCCTTCCCTACCAGTTTGGTCCTGCCTTCTGGGTACCTCTTTACTTCTTGATCACAGACTTCACTGAAAATCAGCTTCATGATCCTAGGGAATTCTATTCTATTCTATTCTATTCTAGGGAATGAAATACAGTCTAAAGTTGAAATCATTAACTATTTCAAATTATTTTTATTGCTAAATAAAAGCACACAAACTATTTCACTAAAGAAAAAAATATTAATATGCTAAAGTAAATGAGTAAAAATGTTCCTATTTAAGAGTCCTCTTAAATGTGAAATGTGAAGACTGACAAGTCTGACAATCTCAATAGTTTTCACGAGAGATAAAACATGCATATAATTAGTAGTAATTGTCTAACAGATTTTTAAAAAAACTATTCTTCACTTGAGAATTTTTCATGCTATCATTATAAATATGACAATAATTTCTAAGTGAATTATACTCGCATTATTACTCTTTTACCTTTACTGCTTTAGCAGTTTCCAAGGATTGCTCAGGAGGAATTCCTACTTCTCGGTCTCTTAGCAACTGCTGAATAAAATATGTTATATCCCGTCCTGCGATTGGAATGTGCTTAATACAGCTGCCAATCACATACCCTTCAGCCTAGAAGAAAACAATATTTTATTTTTTTATGAAACGTTTTGAAAATGAGCTAAAATTAATCATTAATATTTATATTCTCAATTGTATTAGCCCAGAAGGACTCTTCTGGTTTTTATTTAACTGCATTCTTTGGCTTACTTATAGTAGAACTTATAACAATACTTAGATTTATTATTCTAGTGATGATTTTAAAATCAAGACTGCAATGTTCCAACAACATAGAAGTAAATTCCAGAAGTAATGAATGTTCAGATAGCAAAATTTATCTCACATTTTTATTAAATCTTTTATAATTTCTGGAAAATATTAGATTGCATTGCAAGATTTGATCATTAACTCATAAACTATCATCTTTCGTAAAGAAACAAGTACCAATTTCATAAAACAATGAACTCAATCTTATGAATTTTTCTTAATAGGCTTTACAAACTTTGAACCACAATTATAACTCAAGCATTTAACTAAATGCAAATAATACAACAAAAGTCATTAACAGTCATTTGTCATATGTTTACAACTCGCTGCTACTTAATTTGTGGAGCAACCTGAAATCAGTTAAGAAAAACTATCAACTTAATAAATTAATACATTAATTTAAATATGATAAGAACTATGTTTTAAAAATCAATTTAAGAAGAGTACATGAACACAGAGGGTAGAAAAGAGAATTTCATATTAAAGAAAAGGTGTAACTATTTCTACTCTAGATACTAAAATTCATAGTGTGAATTAGAAACTATTTTAAACAATTTTCTTAGTATTCTGTGATTGCAATATAAGCCTACAGCAAAAGAAACATCTTAAAATTTTTCTGAAAATTCTAACAATAATTCCAACAAAATATAAAAATACTTAGTTACACAAATGGCCAGATCAAAGTGTAATATGAACCAATAAAAGTTCTCAGAAGTGGTATTCATTCATTTAATTTGTCAGTTTTGTTACTTAACAATTCTACTCAGTAAATTTAAAGTTGTCTTACCACAGGAATGACATGAGTGACACCATCTCCACTGTCTATTACCGTACCAGTCAACGTCCGTTCTCCTACTTGTCTTGAGGTCCAAGATGCAGCTAAGGCAAGAACAGCCTTGAAAGCAGGTAAAAATAAGTCAAAACAAAAGCAAAGAAAAATATAACATTTTATAGGTATGCTTTATTTTTTAAATATAGTCATTGTGGAAAGCAAATCCACAAGACTTTTAAAATTATGCAATTACATCTAACATTAAAACAGATATGAATTTATATATGCTTTAAAAAACATTATTTATAAACATTCTATACTTTATTGAGGGGCATTTCTCTTACTGTCCAAAACGCTGAGACTAAATAGTGCAATATTAAATTGCCACAAACTAAATCTATGTTTATATGGGCTAGCCTGTTTCAACAAAGTAAAAGTAAAAGGTAAGTACACAACCACCAGAATCATTAAATTGTAGACTACTATTAAATATCACTCTTATAAGATCAACTCCAAATTTTCTACAATTAACATGCATTTAGGAAAATGTTACAAGTCATTTACCCACAGATAAAGCCACTCACACTTCTAGTTAAATAATACCATCTAAAACATCCCTGACAATGAAAGTACAATTCACTAAGTGTGAAAATTATTTTTAAGCTTATTTCAAATGGCTCAAGATGACTATAACTAGTAACATAAATCTGATTTATCTACTTGCACAAAATATCTGATAGGGACCTAGAAAGACAGCTGGACCCTTCTATTTTAACACAGGATCATACTACTACCATTGTAGGGTAAAAGAACTAGACAATGGATTATGTACTTATTAAAAATTTGTGATTGGGGCTGGAGCGATAGCACAACGGGTAGGGCGTTTGCCTTGCACGCGGCCAGCCCGGGTTCGATTCCCGGCATCCCATATTGTCCCCCAAGCACGACCAGGAGTAGTTCCTGAGTAAAAGCCAGGAGTAACCCCTGTGCAATGTTGGGTGTGACCTTCCAACAAAAATAAAATTTGTGATGATGCCATTTATCACACTTGCTATGAGGTTAAACAGACACCCACGTATGAATATGTGTGTGTGTGTGTGTGTGTGTGTGTGTATACACATAGTACTGTAGCACTGTCCTCCTTTTGTTCATCGATTTGCTCAAGCAGGCACCAGTAATGACTTCTTGATACTGTTTTTGGCATATCAAATACGCCACGGGGAGCTTGCCAGGCTCTGCCATGTGGGCGGGATACTCTCAGTAGCTTGCTGGGCTCTCCAAGAGGGACGGAGGAATCGAACATGGGTCAGTTGTGTGCAAGGCAAACACCCTACCCTCTGTGCTATCGCTCATATACACACCTAGTATGTGTATTACAGTATGAAAGAATTTATAATATGCTGGATACAGCGGAGAGGGTTTTCAAAATATAGTACTAAATAAAAAGCAGATATAAAAAAGGATACAACAAATACTTCAAGATTGAATTAATCTGTATATGAAATTTCAGACGAAGTAAACTGAAGTTCTTTTAGTTCTGTCCAATGCAAAAGCCTCAAGTACTTAAAGACCATTAACTTATTTCCTCCAATATTTTACTTTGCTGGTACCTAGAAACTCCGTTCCCTAAGATTCTTTATATTGTTTAACTAGAAAACTATGACATGCTTGAAGGTTGTTTTATACATGTGTGTGTGCGTACATTTGTGTGTGTGTGTGTGTACATAGACAGTAAGTATTAACTAAGCCCAATGAAATTTAGGAGTCAGATTTTTTTGACTTAATAGCTTGCTTACCTGCACAGCAATGTACAAGCCTGGAACATTGAAGGACTCAAACATTATTTCAGCAGTATATTCCCTGTTTTCTGGAGTATTAAGTGGAGGTTCGGTCTATCAAATTAACATTTAAAGAGAGAAAATCAAATGACTTTAATATCTTTACAAATTTTAAGTGATAAACAAATCATTTCAAACACAATATTTAAGTCATTAAACTTAAAGGCACAAAGATAGACTTACAGATCAAAGTAAATCAAACAGGTTTATACATGTATGAAAATAACGTTATTCATATAAAGAAGAAAAAAACAGTACTTTCTAATAAAGAATTCTTATCTATGTGTTTTAGCAGAATACATGTGGCCTGCCTGAAATTATAGCAAATAAGCTGAGATTCTACAAATTTGTAACATAGCTTCCTAGAAAATATGTCAAATGATGATGAAGCATTAAACAGAAATATTTACACACTTCTCAGTTTGTATTACTTAGAAAACTTCAAGTTAAGTATGGATTAGAACATAATAGCACCACTAAGCTAGGAAGAACCTCGGGCAGCATTTATAATCTTGAACTTCAGGTTTAGCTTTTGCTTCACTGTTATTCAAATCCTTTCCTTTATTTTGTCATTTTGTTTTGGGGGCACATCCAGCAGTGCTCAGAGCTTGCACTCAGGGAACACAACTGGCAGGCTCCAGGGATCATTTGTGGAGTTGGGAATCAAATACAGTTCGGTCACATGCAAGGCAGACACCCTACCCGCTGTACTATCACTTCAGTCCCAAATCCTTTAAGCTTAAATAGGAAACTTGAGCTGGGGAGATAACCCAGATTACCCCACTTGGCGGACTGATCCCGATACCACATGGTCCCCTAAAATCACTGCTGGGTGTAGCACTCGTTGTCCTGAATGCCACTACATATATCCCAGGGACCCCCCCCAATACCACCAGAATGGCCCGGGTGGTATGCAAGATCACTGAACTAGAGCAGCAGCATATTGCCAATGATGAAGCATGGAAAAACACACGTGTTTATATTTAACATATAAGGAATAATTCTTTAAATTTAAAAAACACAAACTTCAAATAAAAATAAAACCGATAAAGACTTGAATTTACTCCTACTGTCAACTACAGAAGAAATTTTTCGCGCGGGGCGGGGGGGGGGGCGTTAATTTTAGGGTCAAACCACGCGATGGTAAGGCGTTACTTCCAGTTCTGCACTCAGGAATTACTACTGGTGGTGCTCAGAGCACCATATGAGCATTCGTGACTTGAACCCAGGTCAGCTCTACGCAAGGCAAAATGCCCTATCCACTGTACTACTGCTCTGGCCCCAACATTTTAAAGAAAGCGAAGAAAAAAAATAAAAGAAAATTAGGAACTAGGAACTGGGTCGGAGAGATAGGACAGCAGGTAGGGCACTTGCCCTGTGCGTTGCCAACCCAGGTTCAATCACCAGCATCCCACACAATCCCCTAAGCTCTACCAGGAGTAGAGCTGAGCGCATGTTGGGTGTGGCCCCAAAACCAAACCAAGCAAAAACTTGTGGGAATAAACTTTTCCAATAGCAAAAATGAAAAAAGAAGATTTTGTTTTGTCATGCTAGGAATCAAACTCGGTGTCTGATGAGTATGAGGCATGTGCTCAACCACTTAGCTATATCTCTGTCCAGCCCCCAGCCCCTATCCCCATTTATTTTTCAGCACCAGAGACTGAACCCAGGGCATGATACAGACAAAGCCTGTGTTATATCACTGAGCTCTATCTCCAGTTGAGAAAGACCTTTAACAGGCAAATTACTTGTGGTTATTTATGAGTTTGGAATTATGTTCAAAAGAAGGTAATGATCTAATAATAAATAGAAGGCCAGAGAGATAACATAGGCGCTAACAGAGAAATTACCTGTGTTTAAACTTATTTAGAAAGTTTAAGAACTATGTTTAAGAGTAAGGTGATGATTTCAGTGGTACAAATAGGGCCAGAAATAGTGAATGAGTTAAGGTGCTTGCCTGTCATATACCCAATCCCTATTCAATCCCCAGCAACGCATATCTCCCCCACTGCCCCCTGCCTCAAGTACCACAGGGAGTGTTCCTGGTGCCCAGGTAAACCCCAGCAGCTTAGGGCCTCATACTGAATCACAGGCTCAGCTGGCCATGAATCACCAGTAGGGGCCCCCCCAAGACCTCAGGCTCAGCTAAGAAAAACTTAAATACCATACAAAATGAAAATTTACAAAGAAAAATATTTAATAAGCACATGGGGAAAAAAAGTACTTTTTTCAGAAAAATTAAAATTAAAACCAAGATGAGAAATCTTACATACCCATCCAAATGGTTAAAATTAAAAAAGACTAATACCCCAAATGTTGGCTAGAATACATAACAAACCAAACCCTAACACACTGTTGTGAATGTGCAAAAGGATATAATCTCTGCAGGGCAGGGGTATCATACAACTCATATTTTGCATGTACACAGTCCTGGATGGGAAGGGGGACAAAAGAGCCCTCCAACAATGTAAAATTTATAAGCAAAGAAACAAAATCACCCATGCAGCTAATTTATAACAGCAATTCCATAAATTTGGGTACTTATGCAAGAAAAATAAAAATGCATGTACATAAGAGGTTTATGAGAATGCTCATAATATTCATAATAGTAAAAAAGCTGCAAGATGTCTAGTGAGGTATGGACATAAAATGGATGAATCTCAAGATTATGCTCGATGAAACAAATCCTACCAAAGTGCATATATTGTATGGCTTTTATTTATATAACTCAAATATAGGTAAAATCAATTTGTGCAGGAACAGTGGTCACCTCTAGGGCACAAAGGCAGGTAGTAACTAGAAAAGGGTACGACAAAACTTTCTAGGTCGTATGGCCAAAGTGATAGTACAGTGGATGGGACATTTGCCTTGCATGTGACAGACTGGGGTTGGATCCTGGCATCCTATATATTTCTCCTGAGCACCGCCAAGAGTAATTTCTGAGTGCAGAACCAGGAGTAACCCCTGAGCATCACCAAATGTGAACCAAAAAGGGGAAAAAAAAAAAAACCAAAAAAGACAAAAAAATACCCCCAAAAACTTTCTAGTTTGGGAGTTCTCTATCTTGATGACAGTTTAAGTCATATAAATGTATCCTGGTGGAGGGATGGGTTGATGGATCACTGTATGACTGAAACCCAATCATGGACAGCTTTGTAATGGTCTATCTTATAGATATTCCATAACAAAATTTTTAAAAATGTTGGGTATGGGTAGGGGCTGCTAGTCTTCCCAGGAGTGGTGGTGGCATACCAACACCCCTTCCCCCCACACCGCCCTAAGTGCTCAGAGATCACTCCTGGGAGTGCTCATGGGATCATATGGGGTTTTGGGGATTAAACCCAGGGTGGCCACAAGCAAGATAAACAACTTATACCCTGTACTATCTCTACAGTCTTCACATTTGTATTTTGTTAACTAAGAAGTAAACCAATAAACCAGTTAACAATAAAAAGAAATATTTACAACTTTTCCGGGTGAATTTTACTATTCCTATCATAAACGACTAACAAAAGAACTTCTTAACTGCCTAAACTTTGGTACTTCAGAGGTATTTAAAAGTAATACACCTTTATTGGGTTTTCAAAATAAATGACGATGGGGAGAGAGGATAAGGGGAAACACCTGGCTATGCTCAGAACTTAATTCTGGCTCTGTGCTCAAGGATCATTCCTGGCAGGCTCAGGCTATCATATGCACTGCTGGAGAACTGAATCCAGGTTGGCCAAGTACAAGGCCAGGGCCCTACCCATTGTACTGTCACTCCAACCTCAGCTTTAATAAATAATAAAGAGTGCTTTATTAAAGTGCAGAGAGGATGAAAGCAACCTCAGGTTTCTTCAGAAATTTACTCAATAAGATTATAATTGACACTTACCAAAAGAAAATAATGATCTTCAGGTTCTGCCCTTAAATATTTAAAGATCACTTGCTCCATAAACCTTTCCATCAAATCCCAATCTTCAACTATACCATGGCGGATTGGCCACTATTAAAACAAAAAGATGAAAAAAATATTATTAGTAAAAATAAATAAAACTAACTCCCCACCAAAAAAAAAAAAAGAACCTTGCCAAAGAGCAAAGGAGAGTATTATCATTAGTGGACAATAAACGAGAATAACTTTTTTTGAGGGGGAGGGGACCAGTCCACCAAGAAACATGGATCTAAACAGAGGCAGCAACAGAAGAGTGCCAAGAGGAGCCAAGGAGGGAGCTCAAGAACCCTGGAAAGGCAGGAAGTAAGCCAAGAATACAACTTCTGAGCGACCACAGAATGTGGTGATGAAAGCAGATCACTTGTAGGAGATGCCTGTCTGTTTTAAAATGAGTCTATTTCTACAATGTGTTTAAAGTTGTCTAATTTCAAAAACAAAATAAAACTGTTTAGCAAATAATAAAAAGCATATAATCTGCACAGGTCACTAAACTTTCTTTGTATCTGAAAATTTTGTAATCAGAAACATTAGATGATTTTTCTCTACTGAAGAAATAGTACATTAATTTCAAACTACCCTAGGCTTATTCCCGATTATGCACCATTGCAGAAATTCTCAACCACTTAAGAAGTAAACCATACCTTCCATCCAAACAGTTGTATCCAGATGGCCTAGTTTCTAAGTTCTAAGAGCCAACTATCTTAATGTTAACAGTATTTCAGAGATCTTACAGGTAGTTCAAGGCTGGAGAGAGGATAGTAGGCAGGGTTCTTGCCTAACACAGAGCCAAACCAGGTTCAATCCCCTGCACTCCGTATGGTCCCCCGGCCCTACCAGAAGTGACCCCTGAATGCAGAATCAGGAGTAAGTTCTGGGCAACACAAGGTGTAGCCCCCAATTAAAATAAATTTTAAAAATAATTTTTAAGTCATGTTTAAGCCTATACTTGCCCTCTCCTCCCTATACAATCCCGGTAAAAATGTGTTTCTCTTTAAATGCTCTTATTATCAAAAAATGGTCAGAGGCATTCAAGGAGCTAGGAACTCTACTCAATTACTAATACCACCACCGCCGATATCATTCTTTTTTAGTCCTTAAGTCTAGACTTTTTTATTCTACCTTACTGAGAAACTTAGACTCATCAAAACAGATTCCTAGGCTAAGTATTTTATAACAAAAAGTGAATTCAGAAGTAGAGCATCATATTAAATGACACAAGAATGTATCAACAGAATACAGAAACTGCCAAGTCAAAACACATACATAAGACACACATACCCATACACATGTACACTTATCCTTAGGCTATAAAGAAACATGCACATTAGCAAATCCACTGAATAAAGCATGTATAAATTCTGATTTAAATTAACCAATAAAAAATAAGAGGGAAACATAGCAGTAACAAGATTTTAGGCAATGTCAACTGTTCATTGTGTTTAAACCCAATATTTATAGTTTCAAAACTCTTCTCTTTAAGTGGTATTTATAAATATGATAATATCTAAAATTTATTTTAAAATAATCCAGTGAGGATGAAACAAGGTTATCTATAGGCTGATAATTGCTAAACTTCAGTGAAGGGAAAATGGAGGTTTAATATATTATTTCTACTTTTACAAATTAAGCCTTCCAAAATAAAAGTTAAATTTAATGTGTGAAATGCACAAAAAATATCCATTTCTCTCTATCTGCCATTGCTGTTGTCCAAATGACTTCTATTTCTTTCATTTAATTCAAATAATCCAGTTTTCCCTGAATCATGGTATGTCCCCCTAAAATAAAAACTGCCCATACATACTGAGTATTCTTTACATTCAAAGCACAATAACTGCTTTATGTACATGATCTCCATAATCTTCCCAACAATTTGAAGTACTAATAAAAATAATATATATGTACATCTCATAGATGAAAAAGCTAAAACTCAGATAGGTTAAGTCACTGAAAACAAAGAAAATAACACCAGAAGAATTCCTGCCATGCAGAAGGATCACAATTTGTGCTTTGAATCAATAGCATTATATTTCTTTTTTTTCCTTTCCTTTTTTTTTTTTTTTGCTTTTTGGGTCACACTCGGCGAGGCACAGGGATACTCCTGGTGGTGCTCAGAGAACCCTATGGGATGCTGGGAGTCAAACCCAGGTCAGCCGCGTGCGAGGCAAACACCCTACCCGCTGTGCTATCTCTCCAGCCCAATAGCATTATATTTCTAATTAAAACTATGAATGTTTTCTTAGGGGAGAGTTCCAAATCTCCAACAAGGACTACCAACATTTAAATAAACTTATCCTGGTTAACAAGTCTCACAATGGAGGCGTTATTGGTGCCCACTCGAGCAAATCGATGAACAACAGGAGGACAGTGCGACAGTGGACAGTGCTATCCTGGCTACCTACGCCTGACTCTTTTTTCACTCCATTTTCTGTTTCAGCATATTAGTATCTCATTTTCAGACTGTCCCATGCTGTCAAGAACACTGGAGTTGCCGATTAAAAGGCACTCTCCCTATGAAATGTGTACAGCTAACTTTTTTCTATTTGGGCCACATTCTAGTGCTCAAGGCTTTTTCCTGGCTCTGTGCTCAGTAATCACTATCTACTTAGGGATCACTTCTGGCAGACTTGGGGAACCACAGAGGATGCCAGGTATTGAACTGTACACAAGATAAATGCCCTATATGCTATACTATCTCTCCCGATGGCCCAACTTCTGTTTTACCTCAAGCCTCAACTTAACAAAAATTTACTCCTTCAAAGATGTTCCTTAATTGTAACCGAGGTTAGCTACTCAAGACATACATTCCAGACCATCTTGTACATTCCTCTTTCTGACCTTATAGCTTGTAACTATTTCTTGAATGCCTTCCTTCCATCACGTTATAACAATTTTCATTCAGGAGTGACATTTTTCTGACTCCTCAGTGTGTTTGTGACACTCAGAGAATATTTTTACAGACGGTAATTGTTCATTACTATTCGGGTCTCTCAAAGAGGAATCGAAAGAACTATGCTTGGAATATCACGATTCACTCAAATGAGAGATAGAATCCGGAGTTCTGATCTTCGTCAACGCTCAAGAATCAGAGACGCTGTCTCATTTGCCAAGACATCAAAAATCAGATGGGCTGGACATGTAATGAGGTTTACAGACAACCGCTGGACTAGAGCCATTACTGATTGGATTCCACGAGACATCAAAAGATCACGTGGACGCCCACCTATAAGATGGTCAGACTTCTTCATCAAGACCCTAAATGATCGGTTTGAGGCTCTACATGTTCCTAAAACGAACAGATACCATTGGGCTACGCTAGCACGCAACCGGGATGAATGGAGACGTTACTGGCACCCGCTCGAATAAATCGATGAATAACGGGGATTAAGTGATTAAGTGAAGAATTGTTCATTAGTCAATTATAACAAAAGAGAAAATCTAAAAATATGGCAAAAATAGTGTTTAAACATTAGATAATCTAGGTCTCAGTGTTTTGCTGCAGGTGAGGGTGATGACAAGAAGAAAGCACCTATGAAGCGTGGTTTACTAAATTCGCTCTAAAACAGTTTTATACTGCCACAAAAACTTTGTGCATGTAATTAAGACTTATCTACAGCTTACTATATAAAAATACACACACGCACACACACGCTCGCGCGCACACACACACACACACACACTTTAACAAGTACACCCTCAACTTGAAAAAGAGGGTGGGATAAATAAGGAGGGAAAGAAAATAAAGGGACAGAAATAAAAAGCAACAATTCAAGGAACTTAGGAGATAATTCAGAGGGAATCAACGGGGGTAGAAAAGCATGTGCAAAACTCCAAGTTCAATCCCTGGTGCTCCCTGGATTGGTGGGTGTCTGGACACTGCTTGATGGGGCCCTGATGGCATCCAGCACCAGCAAACCCAAGCACTGAACTTTCAGGCCAACACTGATGGACTGAGTGTTGGAGTGTTGGTGAGCCCAGATCACCAGGTCCCTAAGCACCACTGGAGATGCATCCCCATAAATAGAGAGATACACAGCTTTAAACAAAGGTAAGAGGCAATACTGAGGTAAGAATAAGCAGATTATACTGAGGGTTCTGAGATTTAGGATGATGGAAAAGTAAACCACTGATCAGTTAAATGAATTAAAATTTCCTTTTGGGGAGAAAAAAAGACCAGAGTTAAAGCAAAATTATTGAAAGAGGCTACAAGGAAGAGGAAATAACTACCATAAAGACATCACCTATACATGAATTCCAGATGGCATGATCACTGAAAAAATTCTAATTTTTTAAAAGAAATTGTCATTTATACATATGATAAAAAAAATACCTTTGTTGCATATGTAGGTTTTTCTATGGCTTCATCACCAATGAAGAAGTCTAGGTCATCAACACCTTTCATCACCCTCCTTTGAGCTTGATCACCCACTTTTGCTGATTCCTTAATAGCAATACCTTTAAAACAAATGTTATTTATAGAAACTTAAAAATAATCAAAAAATTCAGACTAACTTTTAACTCACAATTTCCATTAGTGTTATTAAACATGATCCCACAATGTAAATTATCAATCTGAAAAAGCACAAAGACATTAGCAACTGTTGACAAAATTTTTAAAAAAAAATCTTAACTTCAAATGCAAAAAAAATAAAAAGCCTGTCTTCATACTTATAATGCTAACAGCACTACTATAGACTAGTAATTTAAGAGTAATATGACACAGGAATCTGTTAAAACTTTTATCAGATACACAAAGGGAAATTTTAAATTTCAAATTAACCCCCTTAAAAAACTTCAGAAATTCAGCTGGAATTCTGGACGTAAGACTTGCTATAAATTGTTTAATTTGGTTATGAACGTCCAAATCCTTAAGCAAAAGCAGTCCTTTATTCAAAGTAATTATCTGCAGGCACTGTTCATCTAGTATTCAACCACTGCACTTTCACTTAAATAATGAATATCCTTAATAAGGTGGGTAGAAAATACAGAAGGAAAGAAATTTTAAACACTTTGTCTACTCCTAAGTACTAGATAATCTCTACAAACTTACTTTTAACCTACAAAGACATTCAGATGGCATGCTATAATTTCCCAGGAAACAAAGATTTATGAAAATATAGCTTTTTAGTCAATCTACATCTATAAGCATCCCAGAACTAGCATTCATACTCATTAGTGGCAATATTACAACTACTGATTATTATAAACATTAAGACCTTCGGCATTAATTAAATTGGTCAGGTCAAAGACCAGGGATATGTCACTACTCCAACCCTACCCAGAAAACCAATAGGGTTGGTGGCCTGGTGGTCTCTGGCAAGGCCAGGCCTGATTAGTTGCGCTTCCCTGAGCCCTAGCTCTGAACCGTAAGCTAAAATGGCAAAGGGATCACCGGGAGTGTCCTCCAGGAACTC
This sequence comes from Sorex fumeus, assembly GCF_029834395.1. NCBI lineage: Eukaryota > Metazoa > Chordata > Mammalia > Eulipotyphla > Soricidae > Sorex > Sorex fumeus. The sequence goes on along the minus strand of NW_026606092.1, from coordinate 34,523,649 downwards.
TGAGTACTGCTTGGGACATCCTCCAAAATATAAAACTTGTATGGGAGGGAGAGGGGACCAGAAATCAAACACTTTCAGGAGGAGGGCAGAGCAATAGTACAGCACTTGCCCTGCATGCTCCCAACCCAGGTTCAATCCCTGGCATCCTGTATGTACCCCCAAGCACTGCCAGGAGCAATTCCTATGTGCAGAGCCAGGAGTAACCCCTGAGCATCACCAGGTGGCTCAAAAAATCCCCCAAATGAAAACATTTCAATTTTTTAAAGAAACATGAAACCAAAATTGCACATTTTGCCAAAGACGAGAGAAAGAATGGATACAATGGTTATGAGATCCTAAGGTTCAAATGAGCTCAGTGGTGAAAAGTATACCTGTCTTGCAAGCACGAGACCATTATTTGACTCCTGTTGCTGCCTGCACGTACCCAGCAGGTCCCAACAGCACTACAGTCTGTGTAGTTTCTGATGCCTAGCCATGTGTACGTGAGCACGAAAGAATGTGGTCAATGGTAAGTACAACTTACACTAAAAGAGATGTGCAGACCATGTAGCTATGAATTCGATCCCAAACAAGCACCATATTAGAGTACTATATCCAGAATATGTGAGTATTACAACTAAATAGAGTGAGTCAGGGCAAACCCTGCAACCAAGGATATACACAACCCTTGGTCATTTTAAGAAAGGTACGAAAGGGAGGAGAAAGGAGGAAAGAAAAAGAAAGTCAACTCTGATCAATTTAAAATCTCAAAGCAAAAATTCAAAGAGAAATAAAAAGTTTACATGGGCCTTCAATAAAGACTTAAGGCCATTTTAGAACATAAGCAAAGCCACGTTTTGCAAACAGAGCAGCATTTCAGAGGCACTGCGCTGTGGCACTGTCCTCCCGATGTTCATCGATTTGCTCTAACGGGCCCAGTAACATCTCCATTGTGAGACTTCTTGTTACTGTTTTTGGCACATCAAATACGGTCCCGGAAAGTTTGCCAGGCTCTGCTGTGTGGGCGGAATACTCTCAGTAGCTCGCCAGGTTCTCCAAGAGAGGCAAAGGAACTGAACCCGGGTCGGCCGTGTGCAAGGCAAACACCCTAGCCTCTATGTTACTGCTCTGCCCCAGCAAATCGATAAACAACTGGAGGACAATGATAGTGGCATTTCAGTAATGTCCAGAAATACATGTTTAATGACAACAAGGTATTTTGCAAAAAAAATCATCATTTTATGGACTGAATTCTGTTCACCTAAAAAGATTTTTCAAGTATTAACCCCCTTACCGTATAACATGATCCTGTCTGTAAATAGATCTTTCAAATTAAAATTAGTTTATTAGGTCTTTATTTAGTATTATTAGGAGACTTATACACCAGAAGACTCTATGTAGACAATCATAGTAATGATAGCAAGGAAAGATTATTTGCAGAGAACTCCTAAACACATCACAAACAGTAACACAGCAAGACCATGGACATTGGTTTTGGACTTCAAGCTTCCAAAACTAATTTTTTATTGTTTTAAGTCAGCAGCTTTTGGTACTTGTTTATAGAAACCTTAAGAAACTAATATACGGTCTAGAGATACAGGAACCAGAGATATAACACAGAGGTTAGGATGCTGGTCTTGCATGTGGCAATCCCCAGTTAAACCGCTGAAATACAACTGAGAAAACAATTGACCTGTTTAAATTCAGTAAGTGTACAACTAAAATAAAACAAAAAATAGAGTAAGTGTCCAACTAAAGAACAGCAGTTTGGGAAAGTCGAGTTAATTTAAAACTTTATCTCAATTTCACTAATTTTAAAATTCTAAACCTGTTTTCATACTTTGCTCATTTTTCCATTTCCTCTAACTTGAATAAATGAACAAAAAATTTAAATTCACTTACCAATGAATGAGAAAAATATTTAAACAGCTGCTTAACTTGTGGAAAAATCAACGACACTTTCCAAATTAAACTGTCTAGGAATTAACATGACTAAGCAATGGCTCAAGAAGTCTATTATCTGATATGTGAAAGTCTTGATTAGGCAAGACAAGAAGAACATATTACAACCACGACAAACAAAAGGTGAATTGTTTGAAAGCCAAGTACAAAAACTATGTCCACTAAGGGCCAGATATAAAACTCATACCAACAAGCAAGATCACTAGCAAACCAAATGCTAGGTTATTTTTCCAAACCACTTGAAGAAAATGATTAAAAGTTGGTAAGTCAGCTACAATAAAGTGAATAAAATAGGAGAGAACAAAAAGATAATAAGTATACTTAGAGAGTAACAGTGAGCTGGAAAAAAAATTGCTGAAGATGAGATGCAGTCTTTATTTTGAAAAATGAACACTAGTCAAGGATATAAATGACCACAAGCCCATCAAATTGTTATCATATCACATAGGTATGTGATTGGGGGATACACTATTTAAGAAATACCTGCATATTACTAAAAGCAATATCCAAAGCGGAAACTAGTATCAGCTCATTAAATTTTGACTTTTAAAAAATAGATATTTGGGGTCAGAAAATAGTAGAGGCATTAAAGCACACACCTTGATTACATCTAACCTTGGTTTGATTCCTGGTACAACATGGTCCCCAAACATCATCAGACACAAACCTGGAAGGTACTGATCACCTTTGGAAACAGATTTGGAGATCCCACCCCCACACCCATCCCTCCAACCCCGAGGATGGCTGGGGTGGCCCAAGTAATCCCAAGACTACAGGACCTAAGTAGCATTACAATTCTTAGGTCCATGCATTGAGCATCAGGCCTGGCTATACAAAACTTGCTAAGAGACCTCCTGAGCAGGAAGGGAGGGAGGAGAGAGGAAATAACTGCGGTCTAGAAAATAGCTCTATGGCTAAGAACACGTTCCTGGCACGCAAAGGTCACAAGTTCAAATTCTCAGGGGCACATTACTATGCCTGACCCTGGCAAAGACTCTGTTCGAGACTGGAAGTCCTGCAGTCTGTGATTCTTAGCAAAGCAAGTGATTTGAAGCCATACACATAAGCCAGGTGCGTGCACACTGCAAATAAAGGTTCTATGAGCACCACAGACAAGAAGCATGGCCCTGGTGAGCGTATGTTGAGCACTGCAGTGACTGCCAACAAGTACTATAAATAGTATGTGAGTAAGCATCACAACTAAAGGGGTTGGAGACAGTACAGAAGTTACTGTCTTGTATGTGGTTGACCTGAGTTTTGATTCTGAGCATCTCATGAAGTCCCCAAAGCCCATCAGGATCCCTATAATTCCACTCAGGGACCTCTGTGATCCCTGAGCAGTCAGGAGTAAGTCCTGAGCACCACTAGGTGTAGTCCCCAAACCATGAACACCTAAGAGTATTACGTCCAGTGAGCATATGTGGAGTGCTATAACTAAGGGAGCGTAACACTTGGACCACATCACAATCCGATGGATGTACAACAAGCTCTGCTGCTCTCACCCTGCTATGACCACTCTGGCCACTGTAACAACAAAGAAGAAGAGCAGAATATGAGAAGCAGGCAGGGACAGAGGCACGGAGGGAGGGAAAGGGAGATCTGGTACATTTAACAAATGCAGAGTAAAAAAGCTGAAACAGACAAACCATGGTTTTCAAAGAACTGAGTATCATATGTCAGAACAGTTTATCCTCTTTAATTAATAAGAAAGAGATCTTTAAATAAGCTTATTTATAACTTAAGATACTCACAGGAAGGGATGATAAACTGTGGTTCTGTGTTTCCAGCATATCCTAGTTTAGTATAACTGCAAAACAAAAAGAATTGTGTAAGAATTTCACTAAGATCTCAGCAACGATAAATGCAGTTCTTAGATTTCCATTTGCATAGCAAATGGGTAATAAACACAAAAAACCCGACCTTCAATTCACTGAATATCTATCTCTATTTTCGAAATTATGTATACACGTGGCTTTGAACCAGAAATTTCATTTCTAGGAATTACAAATTTATATACAAAGCCAAAACGATCCCAGTTCAATCCCCAGTACTGGGTGGTCCCCTGAGAAAAACTACTGGGACAAACCCTGAGCAGACAGCGAGGAGTACCACCAGAAGACACCCCAAACACAGAAACAAAAGTGACCCCAAGTATTGCTATATGATGCCCAAATACCAGCACTACCACCCAGTCAGCAAACTGCATGAGAACGTTTGCTGCAATCTTGCTTGTAACAGCAAATGACAGAAATAACCTAAATAACCATAAAATAAAGACAAAGGTAAATAAGTCCAATTCATACTATAAAGTACTATTCAGTTATTAGAAAAAAAAACTAAAGGTCTTTGTAGATTGATATGAAATAAGCTCTAAATGTATTGTTAATTAGCCCAGAAGTGGCCCAACCTCCCACCCACAACAGTCTTTTAAATTGAACAAACGTCAGGTTTCAGTATTCTGATAGTTGTACAAAAATAAAAAGGAAGATAAATACAAATAAATAAATTCACTGTGAAGACAGTGAATGTTTATGGAAAAAAAAAAAAATTTAAAATGTTGCAACCTTTAGAAAGTGAACTAGGCAATGGGGCAGGAGAGGAAAAAAAATTTTAAATTGCTTTGAAAAGCATAACCTTTGAATATGTTACATCAAACATTTATTTTCCCCAAATGTTGCCATAGTGGCAAAGTTCAATGTCTAACTTCAAATAACATTTCGAATAAAAAAAATTGTATATTAAGAAATTCTCTAAGCATGTATACATTTACCTCTCCCACTGAGTAATTCCTGAGTGCAGAGCCAGGAGTAACCCTGAGCACTGCTGGGTGAAAGGAAAAAACAAACAAACAAAAAACCCCTAAACTGACCAACCGTTATAGTGAACCATTTTCAGCCCTACTTTTCCAGAGCAATTAAAAAAAAAATGGGGGGGGGGGTCTGAAGCCAAAACTCTTCTTTCAAATGTTAAGCCTCAAAAAGGAGATTAAAGGGTTTGTATATTTTCTTATTTTTTAAGAAGCAGGAGGGGAGAGACACATCCAAAGTCGCGTATTCCTTACTCTATGCTCAGGAATCACTCCTGGTGGTGCTTGCGGGACTGTCTATGTTGCTAAGGATCACATCATGGTCAGCTGCACTGCAAGGCAAGCACCCTACCTCCTTTATGATGTCTGGCCAGGTTTTTCTTCTTAACGTGCAATCCCTTTGGCTTGGTTTTTACTTAAATTTGCCACTTGAATAAAATTTATTAGCATGGAATGAGAACAGAACTTGAAACCAACTTTCAGATTTTTGAGTTAGTTTATTCAAGTCAATCTGCAGTACCTATCAAAGTCTTATCAATGGTTTTTCAGAAACAAAAGAAAATCTATTTTCAATTAATATACACTCGCCAATGACCTTGACAGTCAAAACTATGTTGAAAAAAGAAAAGTAGCACACTTCCTGATTACAGACAGGGTAACCATAAAGCAACTGCAACCAAAATAGAAATAGAACAGAACCCAGAAATCAACCCTCCCAGTGATCCTTACCAGGCATGCCATAACCATTCAAATGAGTAAAAGATAATCTTTTCCAAGGCCTGAGCGATAGTAAAATGGGCAGAGTGCTTGTTTTGCTGACTAAGATTCAAACCCAGGTACCCTGTATATCCCCCGAGTCCACAAGGAATCATCTCTGAAGTGTAGCGCCTGAAGTAAGCAAGCCCTGAACAACACCAGCTGTGGCACCACAAAACAAAAATTTTTTAAATGGTAATTTTTCAATGAACGGTGCTGAAAAAAGTACAAATCCATAAACAAGAGCAAAACAGGAGCCTGGGAGATCGCTCAAAAGATCAGTGTGCATGTTTTGCATGCTGGAGGTCAGGGTTCAATCTCCCCTGGCCTCTGTACGGTTCCCAAGCAACATTAAGAGAGATTCCCAAAAAGCTGGAGTGACAGCACAGCAGGTAGGGGGTTTGCTTTGCACGCGGCCAACCCGGGTTCGAGTCCCAGCATCCCATATGGTCCCCCGAGCACCGCCAGGAGTAATTCCTGAGTGCATGAGCCAGGAGTAACCCCTGTGCATCGCCGGGTGTGACCCCCCCCCCAAAAAAAAAGTTTCCCAAGCAGAGTCCAGAGAGAGCAGTCCCTAAGCACCACTCGGTGTGCCCTACTCCAAAAGAATTAGCTGAGAATGAAACTGAAGCTTCATCTTACTTTAACTTTACCACACATAAAAATGAAAAAACGGATCAAGAGCCTACATGTAGAAAGATTTCAGAGCAGTGGATATGCCAATGATTTCCTGAATACAAAAACATAAAACAAAATAAATAAAACAAAAACAAAAACTCGTAAGTTTTATGCCAAAGTGCAAAAGCTGAGCTGCAGCGAAAGCAGAATGGGCAAAATGTTTGCTCTGACACGGCGCACCTGGATTTGATCTCTGGCATCCCATATGGTCCCAAGAACCACCAAGAGTGATCCCTGAGCAGAGCCAGGAGTAAGCTCTGAGCACTGCCAGGTGTGGCCCCAAAATCAGAAGGAAAAAAAAAGTGCAAAAGCAATTCGCAGAGTAGAAAAAATGACTTACAAATTATAAATAAGCATATATTTGAAATATCTCAACACCAAAAATGATTGAAATATAGACAAAACTTTAGAACAGGCATTTCTTTAAAGATATAACGAAAGTTCATGAAGATACTTAATATCAATAATTAAGGAAACACAAATCAAAATGAAAATCTCAGTAACACTTTAGTATATTACTCAAACACCAAATTTAAAACAAACAGAAAATAATAATAGTGAGGACATAGAGAAACTGCAACTCTTCCAGACTATAAATGGTGTATTAGGGCTGGTATGCACCTGACCCTGTTTCAATTTCTGTCAACAAATGCCCCCATAGCAGGGCCAAGTACATACAGCAGCAGAAGCCCCCAAGCACTACTAATAACATGATCCTAGCAAGGCCCAGATGTACCCTCAGACCCAACACTGAGCTGCCAGCATTGTCTGAGTATCACAAAGGGTTCCCTGGTTACCTAATGGGAAGACTTCACACACACACACACACACACACACACACACACACACACACACGAGTGTAGCTCCTGTAAAGAACACTGCAATTACACAAAAATTTAAACAGAATTACCACCCGAGCTAGTACTGCCATTTCTAAGTATATACACAAAATAATTCAAAAGAATGTGAAGATATTTATGTACCAAAGTTCATATCAGCCAAAAGGTGGAAGGAACCCAAGCATCCATTAAGAGATAAATGGATAAACAAAACAGGGTATATTCAAACAAGGGAACATAAACCTTGAAAAGGGCATGACAGAGACACACAATATACATGCAACTGCCAAATTTCACATTAAAAGAAGAGGCCCTCAAAGGAACCCAACACCAACTTTCATAAAGCTTTATTTCTCAGGTAAGCTATAGATTTCTTAACACTTTGTGTTAACAACCATTAGAACCAGATTACAATAACTAATTCACAGTATGAACTATGAAGACATTTTCTAATTGTTTAGTGTTTCCAGCTCCCCTCAATGTTCTTCTCATTACATGAAAGTCACTACTGAATCCAACATAAAAAAAGAAAAAAAAGAAATGAACACAGTTGAGAGAAAAAACCCAAACTTGTAAAAACACAAGCAACATTCTTCCAGTACTTGAAAGCCTGTGGCTTAAAATCTAACTTCTGTTCACTAGTGGAAAGAACATGGATCTTAGACTCAAAATCGTAAATGAAATATTTGTTCCACTGCCCAAAGAGAGAGTGCAGTGGATAAGGCAATTGGCTGCCTTGACTGCAGCCAATCTGGGCTCAAATCTCTTCCACTGCTTTATTTACAGCAGGAGTTATCAACTGAGCCCAGAACCAAAGTTAACCTTGAGCACAGCCTGGTGTGGAAGAAAGGAAGGAAAGGAAGTTTTGTTCCACTATCTACTACACAGTGACCAAAGGCTTTCCTGACCCAGAAAAATTAAAACTGAATTCACAAGGCTGACAGAATTAGAGAAGTCAGCAGTGGACAGCACTTATTAGGTATTCTTCAATAATATTTTCCTCCCCACACCAATTCCCTTAATACTAGGCCACTTTCTTTTATTCCTCTACTCATTTCTGCTATTAAAAAAAAATTTGGGTAATGTTTTCCCAATTTTTCTGCTACCTTAACAGTTCAACTATTCACCACCAGACGTAGATTATACCAGTTCATACCTGTCCCATGAGAAAAGTCAGTTACAAATGCTGACAAAGTACAGATGCGCAGACCAATGGAATAGGGTTCAATATCCACCCCCTCAAATATATGATCATTTAACCTTAGATAAGGGAGAAATAAATATGAAGTGGACCAAGGAAAGACTCTAACAAGTGGGGCAGGCAAAACTGGAAGCTACATGCAAAAAGAATGGGCTTAGACCTCTATCTAACACCATGCACAAAAGTCAGATCAAAATGGATTAAAGACCTCAACACCAGACCAGAATCCATAAGGTACACTGAAGAAAAGGTCAGCAAAACCCTCCACAATATTGAAGCTTAAAGGTATCATCAAAGATGAAATGCCACTTATCAAGCAAGTGAAAGCAAAAATAAAGAGATGGAACTATCTTAAACTATGAACTTTATGCCCCTCAAACAAAACAGTGACTAGGATACAAAGAAACTACGGAAAGGGAAATGATATTCACCCAATACCCTTCTGATAAAAGGTTAATACCAAAGAAATACAAGGCCCTGAATGAATTCTACACACACACACAAAAAAAAGAATATCCAAACCCATCAGAAAATGGGGCAAGGAAATGAACAGAAACTTTCTCAAAGAAGAAATTTGAACGGCCCAAAAGGCATATGAAAAAACGCTCTTCTTCACTAATCATCAGGGAGATGCAGATCAAAACAACAATGAGATAACATCTCACACCACAGAGACTGGCACACATCCAAAAGAACAAGAGTAACCAACCAGTGTTGGCATGGATGCAGGGAGAAAGGAACTCTCCTTCATTGTTGGTGAGAATGACGACTGGTCCAGCCTTTTGGGAAAACAATATGGACATTACTCACAAACTAGAAATTGTAGGGCTGGAGCACTAGCACAGCAGGTAGGGCGTTTTCCTTGCACATGGCTGACCCGGGTTCGATCCCCAGCATCCCATATGGTCCCCTGAGCACCGCCAGGGGTAATTCCTGAGTGCAGTCAGGAGTAACCCCTGTACATCGCTGGGTATGACCCAAAAAGAAAAAAGAAAAAAACAACTGAACAAAAACAAAAACTAGAAATTGAGCTCCCATTTGACTCAGCAATACCACTATTTTGACAGTTAAAGATGAGTTTGTTCTTTTACTTTTCAATTAAAAAGACATCAAAAAATAACAAAGAGCTCACCTGGGATGGAAAAAAAGTAGACAAAGTATATGACTCAATTTACGTGAAATGGACAGAATATGTAAATCCATAATGACAGAACGTAAATTCATAGTTTCCAAGAGTAGAAAGCAGGTAGAAAGAAGCGCTAACAGCTAATGAGGTGTTAGGTTTGCATTAGGTTTCTTTTGGTAAGTTCAGTGACTAAAATTGATGGTGCAAGTATTTACATATTCTTACGAATATTTCAGTCAGTCGACTACATACATTAAGAGGGTAAATCTTATGGCATGGGAATTATATTTCAATAGAACTATTCAAAACAGGATGAAAAAGAAAAACAGATTCTGACTACACTGCATAAATTTAACTTTAATCAATCTTTTGCTAAAAAGCTATCATAACACTTTCAAATCAATTCCAAGCCATTCTGCCTCATTTAAAATCCTTTTGAAATGACACATTATAAAAAAATATCTGGGATTCGCATAGCTCTCAATAGGAATATCTCAGTTATGTAAGGAGATCTCCTAACTGGACCCTCCCTCAAATGTATAATTCAGTCAAGTTTCAGATGGGAAATACTTCTTGGGCACTATTTAATACTAGCACAAATCCATAATTTGGAGTGAGGGGAAAAAAAGAGACACTCAGCCATCAGAACTTGTAATTTAGCATTTTAATTTACATCCAGAGTCCTCTTACTATTTGATCTATGAGATCATATTTGTTTTTCAAGAATTTGATCTTCAACTCTTTTATAAACCATCCTCCAAATAAAGCCCTTACCTTATCAGTCTCATAATAGGTACCGAGGTCAGAAAAATACTAAAGAGAATAAAGTACTTACTTGCATGTAGCCAACCCATGTTCAATCCCTGGCACCACATACTATCTGGCACCCATATTCAATCCTGAACATCACCAGGAGTGATTCTGGAGCAGAACCAGGAATACCCCCAAATGCCCCTGGGTGTAATGCCAAATGCCCCCACCTTCAAAAAAATAAAAATAAAAAATAAAATCCAAAATACCTGTATGTCCCAAATCATTTCCTGTTCATTTCACCTCTGGAACCAAACTAAGTCTCAAGGACAAAATCATGCTGTTTTCTTTATATGCAATATGAAACTATTTCCAAAGAACTGAAAACACATGAAGGAAAACAAAATAAGCTGAACTAAAATATACTTTTCTGATTATTTTTTAAAGTTATTTGAGAAACAGTAGAAAGACAGACTGATCCTACACTGTGGTCTTAAAAGCAGGAAATAAACTTGCTTCTTGAAAGGTAAGCTCTCTGTAACAAAATGTCATCCTTATCACCAGAGACAAGGAATTCAGGGTCAAGAGGGCTGTAAAAATCAACTGGATAATTTCTTTACTACCTCCTACCATAATCTCAATCCCCTTGGATTTCTCTATTCTTCATGAATTTATTGTTTGCCTGAAAAGTTAAAAGCTGCCTGCTTTTATCATTTCTTTGGCCCTGACTATCTTTGATAGTCTTGAATCGAATAGAAGATTTCCCTCCTGCTAAACTGCCGGTCAAATATTAGACTAGTCATAGAACTTTGGAAACAGAAAAAAAAGCTATTCCTCACCTACATAGGCAATTATTCCCGGTGCCCTTATTACTACTAGTTTTTATATTATGTGGCAGTTATTTTACTTTGTACTTTATGTGTCTAATATCTATTAAACCCCTGAAAAATTGATGGGCTTCCCCAATTCAGTTCTAAATATTTCAATTCCATGCAAGGACTGAGCACCTTGTCAGATCTGTTCACTTCCCCGTACCTCATCAAACATTCCATTATTCGTTGCGCCAGTGTCAAGCCCCAGCACCCTTCAACGTGATCTTTACTTTCCGCCACCCACTGTTTCCGCCGTATACTCACTTGACTGGTATTCTAGTCCTATTTCTGCCTACTAATAACTTTATTCACACTGAAACCCGATTATTGCCTCTTCCAGGAGTCCTTTTTTAACTCCACTAAAAAATGTAATCTTCTTTCACCTATGAGTTCATACTTACACCTGCCAGAGCATTTACAACGTTGTTATCGTTTTTCGTGTACATGTTTCCTAAAGGCGGACAAGCACTGTTTTCTACGTGTTTTATAATCCCTACAGGAAGAAGTGTTGCAAATCTATCCCTTTGCATAGATGACTACTAGATTAGCTGAAAATCAATTTCTCCAAATATAAACAATGCATGGACTGTTTTCTCCTTTCCAAACTGGTACATACACACATATGTGCAGAACTATTTTCACATGTACTCACATACATATTATCTTCTGTGAGAAAAGAATAAGTATAGGTTAAATTTCTTCCATTACAATTCTAATTAATTTAAAAAATTTTAAGGAAATAGTCTATCATATTACTGCATTATCAAAACTATGTCCTACTTTCCAGAATATTCCATAACTCCCAAATTTCCAGACAGTTATACCTCTACCTAACGGAAGACTCAATATTATGTATGCCATTGTCTACTATTCTCTTTTTAAAAACCAACTGTTGTTCAACTGAAGTGTTTAGATAGAACAGTGTGGAATCCACAAGGAATTTAGCGTTTCGAGGGTAAAAGATTGTGTTCAAATTGCTAGTAATGAAGTAATCAGTTACCAAAATGAAAATAAATTCAAAACAACAAAGAAATGGGACATGTACCTTCCTTTTTAACTCTTTAATTGACATTTTTACTGTCAGAATGGAATCCCCATTTCTAGTCTGAGGAACCCACCAATGGTAAGTCTTAGCAGGAAACAAAACCCTTTATCCCTTCACAATCACAGCTGATAATAAATAATAAATGACCTATGTAGTCTAGCCAATCTAAATTTGGAGCAGAACTATTAATCTTGATTAAACTACATGAAGAAAGTTTGAAATGCATATTGCCAGTATCCAGCTGAAGCGTTCTGCACTTGATATACACCAGGACTGTGTTGAGAATCTTGCTACCTGGACTCTCTTTTTTACTATATTTCTGAGTCTATTTCCTAGGCTTCCTATTAATTCTGTAACATTACAAGGTATTATTTCTCTCATTTCTACTTCTCTCATTCTTTCTGCCAATTTTTATTCCTGCTTCACTTTTTGGTTCGTTTCTAATATAACTTTCACAGTTTCAAGGCAATCTAAAACAAACAGAGCAGATCACTCACCCAAGTTGACAATAAGAAAGGAATGTTTTTACCCAGTTTTAAGAATGAAAGGTAAAGGTAAAGGTAAAGGCCCTCCCGTTGATCGTCGATTTGCTCGAGCGGGCCCAGTAACGTCTCCATTGGAGACTTTGTTGTTACTGTGTTTGGCATATCGGGCTCTCCGAGAGGGGCGGAGGAATCGAACTCGGGTCGGCCGAAAATTATTCTAAAACGTTATACTACCAACAGTACTTTTAGAAGGCATAAAAATTCTCAACCAGGGGCCAGAATGACAGTTCAGCAGCCAGGGCATTTGTATTGCATGCAACTGATCCAGGTTCAATCTCTAGCACCCCATTTGGTCCCTGGAGCCCATGTGATCCTTGAGTGCAGAGCCAGGAGGAAGTCCTGAATACCACCAGCAGTAGCCCACAAATGAAACAAACAATTGTGAACTAGTCTTCTGTATAACAACCAAGAAAAGAAAAACAAAAAAGTCTAAAAGTAATGTTCCTGAGACCTAGTCCCTCTTTTTTTCCTATAAAGCAGTACTCTGAACTAAGTCCTTTTACTTAAATAACTTGGGGCCAGTGAGATAGTTCTCTTGGGGCCAGTAGGAAGATGCCTAACACGTATGAAGTCATAATTTTCATCCCCAGCACCTCTTGCCCTCCTCACTACCCGAAGGACTACACTGTATTTCCCAAACACTGCTGGGTATGGACCCTAGAGAAATATATATTTTCAAACAAGAAATATAAAAACCTTCAGTGAAACTGTGATTTTTTTCATAAAGTGAATCAAATTCATTAAAAACTCTAGAAACAAGGGCCAGAGAGACAGTACAGTGGGTAAATTACATGTCTTTGGATCCCCCAACAATGCCCTGAGCAAAGAGTAAACCCTAAAAATCTCTAGGTGTGGCCTAACATTAACACACACACACACACACACACACACACACACAGTGCCCTTCAGAAACAAAAACAGTATCTTTAATTATATGAAGGTAGGGAGTGAACTATTACTTTCTGATAACCCATGGTTTTCCTTAATCTACATACTCTTTCTTTTCGGAATCAAATAATAAGTTCTCTGAATTTGAGTAAAATAAAAATTTCTTACAATTCTGTTTTACGTGCTTATTCTTTGGTGGTTATTGCTGCAGTAGAGGGGTTAAAGAGTATTTGCAGCTACTGGGGGATTGGCAATTGTTCTCAGGAATGTGAGAAGGACTTCAAGAGTAGAACGCTGCACCTCACACATGTAAGGCAGATATTCTACTACTGAGTCACAGCCCTGTACAGGAAGTTTGACTGTTTCATTTCTTTGTGCTACACAATTATTGAGAAGAATAATCTTAATGTGTCAATTATTTATTTTCAAATTGCAGAAATACGTATAGCTTCATTTTAGCTATTGAATATCTCTTATACATGACTCCAGCGCTCAGTTTAAAATGCTATGCCTAGCATTAGGGTAAAGAAAAAGAGAGAATTAAAAAAAAAGTTATATTGTGGTCCTTGAGCAAGCTGTATAGAGCCCTGAAGGCCTCCAGCACTAATGGGATATAGCCCAGGTAACTCTGCACAGGGATTGGCAGGGCCTGAGCAGCACCACATCCTCAGGCCCTCCTGGAACTGAATTGCTGAATCACCTGGAGCTGCCCTTGAGAAACCTGAGCACCACTTAGAGGTGTAGGAGGGTAGTTAGGCCCACCCTAAATAAATAAAATAAAATGCTATGGTGGGTTTGATCCCTGGTTCCATAAGAACAAAAAGCTATGTTGGGATATATAAAAAAGTCAGTTTCATAGAGTTCGATTTTTGCATTAAAACAAAAACACTATCCTGATTCACCGTCTCAATAAAAATTACTTAATCTGTTAATTACAGTTATTTCAACTAAGAATAACCTGGCCAACCTGAGTTCGATTCCTCCACTCCTCTCGGAGAGCCCAGCGGGCTACCAAGAGTATCTCGCCCACATGGCAAAGTCAGGCAAGCTACCCCTGACATATTCGAAATGCCAAACACAGTAACAAGTCTCACAATGGAGATGTTACTGGAGCCGCTTGAGCAAACTGTTGAACAAGAGGAGGACAGTGCTACAGTGCTACCATGTAACTCTTATGAAATTCTAAGCATATTTAAGAGAATTAAGCAGTGCCATCAATTAATAACTAAGAATAATCCTAAAAGACATTTCTCAACTCTGGACTTGTTTCAATTATAAAAAGTAGATTAAATTGCTTCTTAAAGTCTCTTTCAACTTCAAAAATCCATTTGAATCATTAGGTTCCACCATTAATTCACTAAAAAAGTTTTATAGTCACTAGTTTTTGAAGCCTCAAAATAATTGAATTTTTTTAATGCTTAAAACAGAAAAAGCATGCTGTATTTAATCATACTAAGTTCTAAAACAGCAAGTAACAAACACTTGTATTTTATCACAGATCAATACTTAGAGCACAGTTTATATTTTTACAGTTTCAAAACCGTTTCTTAATGATAATCTCCCTCTTCAGACATTTATCCTCCTTGCAGATCCCTTAATTCAAAATACTGTACTGAAAAAAGCTCTTAAAAATACATTATTTGAGCACTGAATTTTCACAATGGGCAGTACGCCCTTTCAACCAGAGAATTATTAAGAATGAATGGTAAGCATCAAAACAGATGAAGAAAATAGTTTCTGGAGGTTATGTGCTAGGGACAGGATAGTAGAAGAACGGGGCAAAAAAAAAAAAGGCGAAAAAAGAATAATTTCAATTATATAAATTCAAGATCATTCCATTCCTAATTCAAGGAATATGGAAAGATCTGAGTTAAAATCGTGTGTGTGAGTGAGCATGTGTGTGCATTTTCCTTAGTTATGATAGAGATCAAACTCGTGGTCTCACACATGCAATGTAAGTTCTCAAAAGCTAAGCTACGTCTCAAGCCTTTTTATAATTTTATTTTGCTTTACTTTTTCTTTATAAAGAACAAACCCATGTGATACTAGAGGACAGTACTAAGAATCAACTCATGGCCTTACTCAAGAGTTATTTCCCCGAGAACATTTGCAAACGATTCTGAAAATTATTAAAATTTCACCAAATGGGGCCATAGTGACAGTCTTGCCAGTAAGGCACTTATCTTGCACATAGACAAACTGGGTTCAATCCCTGGCACCCCATATGGACCCCTAAGCCCTTCCTGGAGTGACCCTTGAGCACAGGAGCCTGAGTATAGCCAGATGAGGTCCCAAAACAAAAACAAAAGATAAAATAAAATTCCACAAAATGATCCTTTGGAAAATGAGGATATTATTTGTCTCTTACCCTGGTATTTGCCAATTATATGAGGCTATGTGTTTATGTTTCATAAAGGTCCAAATAAAGATATATAAATCAATCAACACACAAGCAATAATAATCATACTATTTTGGAGAATCAAATTTAAAAATCAGTACACCTAACCTTGCAAAATTATTTAATAATAATAAATTCCAAGTGCCTGATAACCTATAAAGTATATTAATGTTGTATTATTATTATAATTGCCCCGCTCTTGTTTCTTCATGCCAACGGCTATTACACAGATCAACAGTATCACAAAAAGGTTACAAGATCCAAAGAACTATGTGAGCACTCAAATGTCTTTATTAAAGTGGAATTTTGTTTCAAAAACTATACTACTTAAAGCTACATCTGAACAATTTCACACCTCTACCCCAAGTAGAACATTTAGCTGTTTCCATGTGAAGAGAGAGTGGAGAAAAAGCGTAAGGACAAGAACGTATACAGAAGAGAAAAATCTAGCCCTAAGCCTTCAGCTGAACTCTCCTAGGGCTGAGTCTCATAAAAGGTGAAGAGAGGGTCAGGGGAGAGAGCTTAAGGGCCTAGAGCAAATGCTTTACATTTGAGCAGCTCCGATTCTATCTCTAATACCAAAAGGTCCTCAGAGCCACTTCTACGATCACCCTTGAAGCACAAGGCAGGGCAATTAACCCCACCCCCTCCTTAAGTGCCACTCAAAAATAAAAACAAAAAGATAGGCAATGTTATTAGCACAGCAATCACTCACAACTGCATCACCTGTGCTAGTTCGTTCTCAATATGATGTTCAAGAAGTCAAATTACATATTAAAAGCCATGTTTTAAAAGAAATACTGATACGCAATCTGTTTTCACTTTAATTCTGTTTCGCTTTAATCACAAAGTATAAAGATGTCTGCCTTAATCTTCACCTTCACTGCTGAAGTTTCCTATACCTTTAATTTCCTCCAGGACGCTTCCAATTATAGATCATTTAATTCAGTAACAAATCCCAACTTAACAACTCCTTTGTCTCACATAAACTCACACAATCTTAAATTTACCTTGGTGCCTATTTATAATCCACTAGACTCTCAATCCTAGACTGCTTGAAAACTTCAATTAAAAAGCTGTGAATTGTAATAATTACAATATATTGTGTCCATACTAAGCATCAAACACTGCTGAATATTTTTCACAATGTATCTCAAAACAAAAATAGATGCTATAATCTTCAAATTACAGATAGGAACAAAACATACAGAGCTTTGAGTACAAGGTCATGAAAGGAGGCAAGTGGTAGACCCTGAACTTCAAAGAAAAAAAGCCCTTGCAAACCATCACCGTTCACTGTCCTCCCACTGTTCATCAATTTGCTTGAGCGGGCCCAGTAATGTCTCCATTGGAGTAGAAAATAATATAAATGCCAGCAGGTATAAACTTGGGCTACAAAAGAAACATATTTTCTCAATTTTATCTAATTTGCTCCACTACTATATGCCAATGCCCTATTTCAAAATTCTTACAAACTGATGCTAAGACTTGTTTAAAAATCATCTAAGACAACTGGGATTCTAAGTCACTGGATTTGGGTATTTTTGAATTTTTTAACCACACCCTTAATTCCTCCATTAACGGAGGTCATTCCTCCAATAACGACTAGTGTTCTACAATGTACCACTTTCAAGAACTTCATGTCAAATACCTTTTCTACATCTGATTCTACTAAATCCCATTCTAAAAATACAAATATTCTTAAAGTCTTATATTCAACACGTACACTCCACGACGGGAGAATTTTTAGTTCCCTAATTTCCCAGAGAGTTAATTTTTTTCTAGAAATTAAATTTAAAGTTTTAAATAAAAACTGGCGATATATCATGATTGGTATACAGTAAGTGATCAATAAATTAGTTCCTTCTCACATTAGATAATCCAGTCACATGACGTTACAACACTCATTTCTTAAAGTCAGGGAATGGTGCAAGAGGGCTAAACCCAGGAAGCAGCTGTTCTCCCCTATGAGCTGTATCTTAGCTTATCCTCCCCGGGGCCATCCGAATACTTAGAGGATAGTTCAGATCCAACCTTCACCAAAATTTTCTGGACTATCCACAACAATCTTTCCTTACTTACAACATACCTGAATTACATCAGCAAAATATTTACCATAATATTTGATGAAATGCAAGCTTCTAATGCTTGGGGTCATACTCCAGGCTCTGCACTCAGGAATTACTCCCGGCGGTGCTCAGGGCACCATGCGGGATGGATCTGTGTTGGTCCTGTGCAAGGCAAGAGCCCAACGAGCTGTACTATCTCTCTGGCCCTCTAATTCCTTTTTGAATGGCTTTTTGCTTCCTTCTCTTAGAGATTCTTAAAGACCATGTGTTACACATTTTCATTTTAATTCCAAGTATACCTAGCCAGCTGCTAAGCTGGAAGCTCTGATTCCAATCTACCAATGCAAATAATACCTAAATATTGAGCTGGAGGAACAGCACCTTGGGTAGGGCGTTTGCCCTACAGGCAGCTGACCGGGGTTCGATTCCCAGCATATACTATTTTCTGTTGTTATGGTTTGCAAGGGCTTTTTTCTTTGAAGGTGTATAGTCTCCCCAGCACTGCCAGGAGTAATTCCTGAGTGCAGAGCCTGGAATAACCCCTGTGGATCGCCAGGTCTGACCCAAAAAGCCCCCCCCCCAAAAAAAAACCCAACCCCCTAATTATTAACATTTCAAATCGCTACCAACATGAAACAGCTTTACATCATAGAGAATACTCGAAAAAATACCTAATGATTTAAAGTTAGATGCTACCATAAGTTACTATGTCCTCCCATTGTTCATCGATTTGCTCAAGCAGGCCCAGTAAAGTCTCCATTATGAGACTTGTTGACTACCATATGTATATACAACAATACCTTGGGCAAACAGTTTAATGTCTCTAAACCAAAACTTGGTTTTATGAAACCAAGTCTACAAAATGGTGATGATACTTCTCAGGCTTATGTGAAAAGTAAATGAAAAAATACAAAGTATTTACCAAAAAGTCTGTCACCTAAGTCTTGATAAATGTTAGCTATCCCTATTTCCTGATAAAGCCTAGAGTGAAATTTTTTCTAGAGATTAAATGTTAGGAAACGCCTAGGAATTCACATATCCAGAAAAAAATATCAAGTCAGAAACGTTTGACGATAAACTGTCTCTGATTAAATCACAAGCACAACCAGGAATGTTTAAACAGGATAACTCTAAACAAGGATACAACTATACTAACAAAAATAAAATGAAACAAGTAATTCTAAAACAGAGATCAGAAGCCCCCACGGTGTCATAGACAGAACTTAAGCCTCATAAGCTTCTCTGTGGAGGAGGGAGGGGTGTTTCCAATAAGAGGTGCAACACCTAGCAACATTCAGGAACTATGCGGTGCCTCCAGGGAACCCAAACCACCACTGGTCTTTTTCACCATCTCCCCAGCCCAAGGATGGGTCTTAAAAAACAACTCTCACTACGGGCCAACCAGGCCATTAAATTCACCAGCAGGAGGCCTAGCACAGGGGCTAAGGTGCAGATTTCACATGTGGCTGAAACAGGTTTGATCTCCAACACCGAATAAGGTCCCCAGCACTAGGAGGAGTGATCCCTAAGCACAGCGCCAGGAGTAGTCCTGGGCAAAACAGGTGTGTGGCCCAGAAACAAAACAAATTTCCTAGTACTGTTGTCTCCTCACTTGTAAAATGAGGCAAAAATGGCAGCCACAATAATAAGTTACAACTGCAAGATGAAAATAAATTGGTAAGTGTGGTCAGCAAGTCCTCCAGCAGTGGCTCTTCTCCTCTGAAAAAACTTCTGGAATTGGAGAGACAGTTCAGGGGTTAAGGCACTGCCTTAAACACTGCCAATAAATGCTGGTTTGATTACCAGCACCACATATGGTCACCTGAGCGTCACCAGGAGATATCCCAGAGAAGAGAGACATGAGCCCTGCCAGGCATGGTACAAAAAAAAAAAGTACAGTAAAAATAAAATTTCCCAAACTTGTGTTTTACAATAATATTCAAAGGTTCACTAACTAGAATAAAACACATTCCAAAAGTCAGTATTTCAAATCTGGCAACAGGGCTGGAGGGGGTGGGAGGGTTGATAGATAAGAAAGAAAAGGAGAAAGATTTTAGGTAAGCCTAAGTAAGACTCTTGTACTTCTCAATATTCAACAGGAGGATGTGTTATACTTCAAAGAGAAAGCAAATCAAAACTCTGCATATAAAGGAGTAAGGATCTTTTTTTTTCTAAAGTAGCCACAAGCTATTGTAAATGAGTCTGCCCTTAGAAATGGCTGGGAAAATAGATTATTAAAATCGATATGCAGAACTCAAGTAAAAATCATGAACTTCCTACTTACGTTTCTCCTCACGCGTGTCCAGTGTTCTCACACAAGACTATCCTTTCTACACTGTTAGAAGGTGTAGCCACACAAAATGAATAAAGTAAGTCCTCCATCCACTGACTCCAAATTACATATGCTTACATTTTAAGATTGCTAAGTCAGAAGAAAACAAAATTCACTCTAAGTCTGAATATAACCAAAAGTTTGGCAATATGAACCTCTGCTACCATAATCAATGGAAATAATTTACCATTGTGAGACATTTATAGAACGTTTCTTTAAAAAAAAAAAAAGAAAATTTCACAGTACAAGTGTCTGTAACCAAACAACCAGTATAAGAATATGTAAAAAGTGTAAGAATTCTTTTATTTGACTTGAATGTTAAATACATGCAAATAATACTTTTAACAAGTGCTGAGATATTTTTAAAAAAACGCTTTTCTAAAAATGTTTTCAACATTGGTAGGTCTGAATTTCTAACTGAGAAGTTCAGTTCTTAAGCAATTAGTTCTATCGATGAGATTCCCTAACCTAATATATCTATTCTTCAGTGATATTCTAACAGACCAGAAAGATGTGTAAATATGGTTATCAACATGAAGCAATTATTTCCAAATTCTTTTTGAAAGGGATTACTTTCTTTCACAACATGAAACCTGAGCTTAAGTAATTCTTTATTTCATTTAAGATAAAACATCTTTACTTGCCCAGGATCTCTAAATTTTGGGGTTAATCTTCCTGTTTTCCTTACTTTAAAAGTTTTTCTGCCCTAACATTACCGATTTTCATAAATGACCACTATTTTTGGCCACTGTTTGTCTAACTTAAATAAGGAAATGGAATGAACAATCTGACTGATCATAATTTTTCACGTACATGTCTTGTGCAATGAGCATTAGAAACCTATGAAAACGTTAAGTGAATTCTTTCTGTTTTCCTTCTTGGGGGTGGGGGATGGCCCACACCAGGCTACACTCCATTCGTGCTACCATCTTTCTGCCCCATAAGTGCATTTTTTTAAAGCACAAATGAACAAATACTACAGGCACACAACTTGAATCCCAGGACCACAGTACTCTTGAATATAAGCTACCCTGTCAGGGCCAAATTTAGAGATGCTTATTATGTGAGCTATCTTCCAATGGACTAATAAAGCTGAAGGTTCAACTTTCCAAGAGTTGCATTAAGCACAACAGGGCAAATTTTTTTTTAAAATTCGAATAGCAAAACAAACAGATGTCTACAGGTGAAATTTCAGACTGAGGGATGGTAAAAGAAGGTTAAGGAGAAATACAACATCCCAATTTAGAACCGTTCCAGCCATTATGCTGGGTCTCAGTTAACTTCTCGTGCGGAAAGCGTAATATAATTATGTGGTAACAATCAAAGTATTAAAAGACAAACATTCTAAATAATGACCAAATGGCTCTCCTTATACCTTTTGGTCACTTAGCAAGTGTTTTAAATTCAAGGCTCCCCTATCACAAGAGGTCCTTTAAAGCAGTTAAACCTCTATTAGTATCAGTCCCATTCAGAAAATAATGACAATTCAAAAGGAAAAACCTAAGTGGGGGGAGAGGGGGAAATTCTCCTTAATATGCTACCATATTTTTATGAGGATAACAATTATCTACACTTATCGATTTCTAGAACAAAAAAAAAAATCACATAATTTTTCTTCACCAAAGCCTGCTTGAAAATTTCTTCTCCGAGGGAAGTAATGGGGGAGAGGGGTCACCAGCCCCAGGAACATCAGTAATGTGGGGGAGTGACAGAGCTAAACATCCAAACTGCAGAGTCAACAACAATGAAACCATGAGATCCAAGCTGCAACCACAGAGTTCTAAAACGTGCCTGTCAAAGTGGCAGGCTGGTGGCAGGGGATGACACAGGACACAAACTGGAACACTGGTGGGAGTTGACACTGGTGGTGGGACTGGGGCTGGAACATCATTTAAAATTCAACTATCATCAACTCTGTCAATCACAGTTCTTTGAATCGAAAGAGTTAGAGACAATTAAAAAAAAAAAAAAAGAAGAAGTTTAAGAAAAGATTCCTTCTCAGGCCAGGCCAGGCCAGTCTAAAAACTGACCCTGAAGGTAATTTGGCTACCCGGGTTAACGAGACGAAGACCTATGTATGAGCTGTCCACCAAACATACGGAGACTTCAAGGCTAAACTAGGCTGGCACTTCCCGGGGGGAAAGTATTAATAAATCAGCTCCTTTCCCGGGTGCACGGCTGGGATTTTGGCAACTGCAACAGCAGCGTGGAGGTGCGGGCATGAACACCGGTGCAATTTCACAACCTAGAAAAGCGAGGCACCTATGTCTGTTAAGTGACAAAAGTCTGCTGAATCACAAAAGGTAGGTGGGGGGTGGGGGGAGACTGATGAGCCAATTCTCACTGCGCTCAGCCCCGAAACCCCTCCCTCACCCGAGCACTTTGGAGTGGCAATAAAAACCATCACGAAACCTCCTAATACTAAAGGAGGCCTTATTTTCAGTTTTTCGGGGTTTTTTTTTTCTTTCCCCCCTAGGCGTGCTGCAACCGTTCTGCAACTGCCTTGCTGACCTTGCCAAAGGCCCCGTGTCCACCCTTGGGGTCGGCGTCTCCTACTTGAACGACCCTCACTGCACCTCCCTGGCACCACCAGCTGGTCGGAAGGACGCCAGAGCCTCCCGGCCCGCGTCCGTCCGCGGAGGGGCGTCCAGCACGCGGTCCATCCCCTCCTCGGGCGGCCGCCGAGCCCGCTCAGGACCCCGGACCCGGCTGGCTCGGAAGCGGCCGGGCGATGCTGCGGGCAGGTCGGAGGCGAAAAAACTGCCTTATAAGGGTATAAAGGGCCGCGCGGGCAGGAAGCGGCTTTGACAAAACTAAGGAAGTTGCAGCGCGCTTGCTCGCTGCGGGTGTGTGTGTGTGTGCGTGTGTGTGTGTGTGTGTGTGTTGGGGGGAGGAGAGAAACTTGGTCCCGGCAAGAGGAGTCGCACATTGACACTTTCCGCCCGCGAAGGCGGACGGGAGCGAGTCGGGTCTCCACCACCAACGGCTGCAAACACACACGCACAGACACACACACACACACTCACACTCAACACTCCCGCGCGCGCAAGCACGCACGCACGCACGCAGGCAGCGCGAGCTGGCACAGCCCCGGAGCCCAAAGGTGGGGGGGTGGGCGGCGAGGAGGCGAGCCCCGGTCTCGGTTCCCGTTTCCCGAGTCCCCCCCGCCCGGCCTGTCCCCACCCACCCACCCACCCACCCGCACCCCCGCACACCCACCCACACCCCGAGCAGCGCCGCGGTGTGTTGTCACGGCCCGAGCTTGCTTGCACAACCCACGAGCCGCCGGCGCTTCTCCTTTTCCCGTGCCCCCCGCCAGCCCCGTCCAGGGCCGGGCCGGGTGCAAGCCCGCCCCCCACCACCGCGGTACCCCCCAGACACACACACAGACAGACACACACACACAGACACACACACAGAGACACACAACGCCCCCCCCCGCCCCCACCCCAAGCCCCACGGGCCGGCGGGCAGGAAGCGGGCAGCGCCCAGACACCGCCACCGCCGCCCTGGCCCGGGGCCCGGCGCCCCCCCACCCCGGCTCGCGACCCCCCGCGCCCCGCCGGGCCCGGCCCGGCCCCGGGGAGGGTCTCGGCGCGCGGCCCCACCCTCGCCCGGCGGCCGACACACACGGCGGCGCGCGGCCCCATTCATCCCGCCGGCGCGTGCCCCCCGCGGCGCGCCATTGTCCTCCCGCCGCCCCGCTCGCCCCCCGCGCCCACCCCGCCGCCCCCCGCCCCGCCCGGCCTTACCCCGTGCCACAGTCCACCACGCAGGCCGGCAGCCGCCCCGCCATCTTCGCGCTCGCCTGCTGCTGCCGCCGTCTGCTCCGTGCGGGTCGCGGCCGGGGATGGGCGGCGGGAGGGGCGAGCTAGCTGACCATCCGCGGCCGGGGAGGGTGGCGGGAGGGCGCGAGGCGGGGGCCAGCGAGCGAGCGAGCGAGCGAGCGGCAGCGGCAACGGCAACGGCGGCGGCTCGTCAGCGGCCACCACTTCCGCAACCCGGGCGGGCAGGCCGGGCGGGCGCGTCCCCGCCCCGCCCCGCCGCGGCCTCCTCCTCCCCCCCGCCCCCGCCTCTCGCGCTCTCCCCTCCTCCTCACTCCGGCCCCCGCCCTACAACTGCTCTCCCCGCCGCACGCCGCCTCGCTCCGGGGAGCCAAGATGGCCGCCAGCGCCGACGCCCCGGCCAGGCCAGGCCCAGGCCGCCAGCGCCAGCGCGAGCGCTTCCGGCTCCGGGCGGGCGGGGCGGCGGCGCATGCGCGCTGCGGGGCGCCCGCGGGGAGCGGCTCCGGTCCCGCGGGGCGGCGGGTCCACGCCGGGTTTGCCGAAAGGGGCGGGGCGAGGCGAGGAGGGGCGGGGCTATGATGGGTGGGGGCGGGGCTATGCAAGGAGGAGGCGGGGCTATGGGGGCGGGGCGGGGCGGAGAAGTCGCTTCGGAAGCTGCCAGCGGCTTTTTCGTTACAATGACTCGCCTCCCGGCTTGCGGGAGGAGGAGGAGGAGGAGGAGGAGGAGGAGGAGGAGGGGGAGGAGGAGGAGGGGGAGGAGGAGGAGGGGGAGGAGGGGGAGGAGGGGGAGGAGGAGGAGCAGGAGGAAGAGGAGCAGGAGGAGGAGGAGGGGGAGGAGGAGGAGCAGGAGCAGGAGGAGCAGGAGGAGGAGAGGAGGAGGAGGAGGAGGAGGAGGAGGGGGAGGAGCAGGAGGAGGCACCGCGCCCTGCTCTCGCGAGTGCCTTCCGCCGGCGTCCTGCTGGAAAACGGCCTGGTGGAAAAGGCTCCGAGAAGTTGAGCGGCGGCTGCTTTTCTGAACGGCGAAGCGCAGCGCCAGCAAGGACAAAGGCTTTGCACCGCCGCTGCTTCTGCCTCTGTGCGGAGGTTCTGTGGGGCGACACGTGTGCCCGGTGACAGCCTCCCGCAACTGTCCACGGTTTAGCTCCTGACCCTTCCTGGGCGTCGCACCGCGCCCCACGATTCCTCTCAATTAGGCTTCTGCACAAATAGGCTTTTATTTTATCAGAGCTTTCAAATGCATGATGATCCAGATGTCCCCCTGGGGCAGTTTTAAGATGCTGTTATGCCTTGAGTTAAGGTCTAAAAAAATTTTTAATTGGTTTAAAAAAAAAAGGAGCTCGAGAGCATAAAACAATGATTTTTCATTTTAAGTATGCATTAGAAGGCTCTGCAGTCAAATGCTCTACCCCGGAGTTATGCCCTCTCTTGCTTTAGAATATTCTGGGACATTTGTTCAACACAGATGGTTAGGCCACACACACACACCTGAAATTTTCTGGTTAAAGAATTTGCAGTGGGAGTAGGTCATTTGCATTGCTACCACGTTCCCAGGTGATGGATCTGGACCGAGTTTATCTTCTGATAAATCCTGATGAATCTGCTTAATGAGGCTGAAATAAAAACACTTTCCTTAAGAAAGGATTTCGTATTTGCTCCAGAAGATCAGAAACGTGAATACGGATGGATCAGAAGAGTGAAAAGGGCTTTTCATTCATTTGATAGATAGGCCTAGTTCACCCAGTTTATTCTAGACCCTGGTTCTCAGAGCACAAATAAACGGCCTCAGCCCGCAAAGAACTTAGTTTAGTGAGAAAATACACATTGTGCTCAGAGCAACGAAAAGCTGAGAGCAGGGGTTTTTGAGAAACGAAAGTGAGTGGGAAATGAGAGAGAAGTAGAAGATGGGGAAGACTTCTTTGGCAAAATGCCTTTTAAAAGTTAAGCCTGAAGGATAGTAGGAGATAAAGAAAAGGGTGAGAAGGAATAGGAGTCTCCAAGAGAAAGGGAACCAGAAATGCAAAAGGCCTGAAGTTGCCAAAAGCTCGGCTGCTTGCATGGATTGAAAGAGACTGAAGTTGTCCAAGTGCAGCCAGTTAAGGAAGATAGGATGGGAGGTGGAAGGTGAGGAAGAGTCAAACTGTCCTGGATAAAGGTTTATGTAACGGTCTAAAAACTTGGTTTAAGGGGCTGGAGCAATAGCACAAAGGTAGGGCGTTTGCCTTGCACGTGTCCGGCCCAGGTTCAAATCCCAGCATCCCATATGGTTCCCTGAGCACTGCCAGGAGTAATTCCTGAGTGCAGAGCCAGGAGTAATCCCTGAGCATCGCCGGGAGTGACCCAGAAAGCAAAAAAAATAAAAAACCTTAGTTTAAAAGAGTCTTGGAACTATTAAAGAGATTTCAGCCCTTGTTTAAATATTGTTGCTGCTTCATAGCAAGTCTCATGTTGTCCATAGATGCTGGAGTCCAGCATCTGAAATACAGAAACACGAGAAGTAGCACCCAGACAGGATCAGATCTGTACAGCGGAGACTCTAGACGTTAGGAACTTGAACTGGTTGCTGGGTGACACCCGTGTTGGTAGCCCCCCAAGATAACTGTCCACACTCTGGCTTCAAGAATCAGAAACTAAGAATGTTTCCCCGTCCAGGCTGGTGATGTGACCTTATGAGTGCAGAGGGCTTTGATGAGGCTATGACACTGAAAAGCCACCAAAGACAGTGGAAAGCTATTGCTGAGAGCTATAGGTGTGGTGTTGCCAGAGCCTCTCTCTCTTTTTTTTTTAAAGAAATAATAGAACTCTCTTTGTATCTGCTGGTAATTGTCTGCAGTCTCTGTTTGACCTGTGAGTAGCCAGTTTTCATTGTTTTGTTTGAGAGACTGCTTAAGGTTTACTAATCTATTGCACTCGAATATGAATCTTCTAAGGGTCCTAGGTAATCTTATCTCACAGGCACGAGGAAACCTATCCTAGTCCCTTTCACATAACTATGATAGTCCTGTGTCTATGAAGCCTGTGACTATAAAAAGTGTTTGGTAGCTTCTTGTAAATGCCATTGTGCTTGTTCCTCATAATTTGTCTACTAATTTGCTTACTAAAGACCTTTTTACTTCCTGCTTACTGTATACCAAATTGGCTAGTGTCTACACCGCTGCTGTGACAAAGCCTTCCTCAGCTATACAGAGCCTCAGATGCACATCCGGCAGAAACATTTCTGACCACCTTCTGTTTTTGTTCACCCTTCTGCAAGCACAAAGTAGAGGATGCCAGAGATCAAACGTCTTTAGAGACAGAAAGGAAAGCAGAGGTAGATGGGTAGGGTTTATTTGACTTTCCCACGTTATTTCCTAAAAGCATCCTGGTTTCTTTTGCATCCACATCATCTAGGTTGCTTCATTCTTGTTCATTTCCAAGCCTAACGGCCAACCTTTCAAACATTTGTGACTCTTAGGACATTCTTCCATTAAATCCCCTTTGCTAAAATTGCTAGTAACAATTTCAACTACTTGCCTCAATTTAAGTAACCCTAAATGACACAGAAGCCCAGATTCAGTGATTGTCCTAATCTGTTAGAGAAACTAAGAAGCAATTCAGAACAAAATCAGGTTATGTGTTTTGAATTTTGGGGTGTGGGTGTGGGTGTGCGCGCGTGCAAACGCAGACGTGTGTATGTGCATACTCACCAGGGATTGAATCCAGTTCTCATGCATGAAAGACATGTGTTTTGTAGGTCACCCATATTCCTGTTCACCTAAAACCCATTTCTGACACCTCCTTAGGAATCTCTAGTTGTAACTCTGCAAGCAGTTTTTAATTTTGACTGATATAGTATTACCACTTACCATGAGATTTATTTAATCATTTATGTGTTTTAAGAATTACTTTCCCTGGGATGGAGGCGGGGGATACTGGGGACATTGGTGGTAGAAAATGTGCATTGATGGAGGGATGTGTGTTTGATCATTCTATGGCTGAAGCTCAAACGTGAAAGCTTTGTAACTGTATCTCATGGTGATTCAATAAAAGAAAAAAAATTACACAGAAAAAAAGTTACTTTCTATATTCTCTGGATCTTAAAATGTCCAAAAATTTCACAAATCAATCAGGCTTTATTAATATGAAAACTTTTTTTTTTAACACATCTTAGTTACATAGTTCCTCTTCATAATAAAATACCTGGACTTTATTTTGGTATCCAAAATCAAATGTTTCAATGTCATTTACAGGTAGTTTAATAGTATAGTTAAGTTATTGTTAATGAAATTGAAGTATGTAAGTTTCAAATGTTGAAAGTCTTTGAATCATTGAAATCACTGAAAATTAATGTGTGTTTACTGCATTCCTCTACTAAAAGCCCAACCTTAGCCTTCAGTATATATTTATTACCTGTTCCAGCCGATCTATCCTCTCTCCCCATTTTCCTCTTCGCTTTTGGTAACCAATAATTGGTCTTTTACCATAAAAGTCTACTTTTGTTTTGTCTTGCCTTTGTGTTTTTTTTTTCCACCACACACGAGTGAAATCATAGGAGGTCTTTCTCCTTCTAGTTTGCTTCTCTGAGCACGATGCCCTCTAGGCCTAGCATCTTTGGCAAACAGCAGGATTTCATCTTTTATTTTTCATAGCTGAACAGTGTTGGATTGCATATGTGTATGCTGTGTTATTGCTATCCATCCATGAGCCAGTGAGAACTTGTATAATTTGTAGTTCTCAATATTATAAATAATTCTGCATAAATAAACATATTGCATTTGTGTCTTCAAATGAGTCACTGTCACTGTCCTCCCATTGTTTATCAATTTTCTCGAGCAGGCCCAGTAATGTCTCCATTGTGAGACTTGTTGTTACTCTGTTTGGCATACCAAATACGTCAACAGGTAGCTTGCCAGGCTTTGCCGTGCGGGCGAGACACTCTCGGTAGCTTGCCGGGCTCTCTGAAAGGGGTGGAGGAATCGAACCAGGGTCGGCCCAGTTGTCCAAGTGCAAGGCAAATGCCCTATCCACTGTGCTATCGCTACAGCCCTTCAAATGAGTATTTTTTGTTATTTTTTTAGTAGATAGACTCAGAAGTAGGATAAACGACTTATATGAAATTTCTGTTTAACTTTTTGAGGAATTTCCATACTGCATTCTATAAGGAAGCACCAATTTATATTCACACAAACAATGAACAGGGTTCTCTTCTCCATATCCTCCCAACACGTGTTCCTTCATTCATTCATTCATTCATCATCCTGTTAATCGTCGATTGCCTCGAGCAGGCCCCAGTAACGTCTCTTTCATCCTAGCCCTGAGATTATATTCAAGGTTTTTTAGGAGAATGAGACCCATCATTGTTACTGGTATTTGGCATATTTGGTGCGCCACGGGGAGTTTGCCAGACTCTGCCCTGTGGGCAGGCTACATTCGATAGCCTGCAAGTTTCTCTAGAGTAGGAATGAGATAATGAGATATCATAAAAAGATGTTTTGATAAGATGTTGCGCGGCCGCGAATGCAGCCGCGGGGTTCCGGTAGCTGCATTTTGTAGTCTCTGAGTCTTGGCCGCTGATGGGATTACACGGCACCAGGGGGCCAGGTGGTGGGTGTGACCCCCGCCTACTGGAATTTGGAGGATCTGGGTGGAGGATGCTCGACTCCAATTCGAGTAGGCTTGGAGATCTCGGCCCCGGAACCCGCGTGGCTTTGTCCCTCTGCCAGTACCTTCATGTGTGCGGAGAGTGGTCTCAGCATGGTGGTGGCTGGTCCTGGAGGTCTTCGGCTGCCGGAGCCCTGGTCGGGGTGGGGAGGAAAGCTCAACCCGCTCCCCTCCAAGGGACCCCGGCGAGGAACAGCCAGGCGCAGGGGCAGGAGACTGACTGCACTGGTCTCGTCCGGGAGCTGCATTTTGTAGTCTCTGAGTCTTGGCCGCTGATGAGATTACACGGCACCAGGGGGCCAGGTGGTGGGTGTGACCCCCGCCTACTGGAATTTGGAGGATCTGGGTGGAGGATGCTCGACTCCAATTCGAGTAGGCTTGGAGATCTCGGCCCCGGAACCCGCGTGGCTTTGTCCCTCTGCCAGTACCTTCATGTGTGCGGAGAGTGGTCTCAGCATGGTGGTGGCTGGTCCTGGAGGTCTTCGGCTGCCGGAGCCCTGGTCGGGGTGGGGAGGAAAGCTCAACCAGCTCCCCTCCAAGGGACCCCGGCGAGGAACAGCCAGGCGCAGGGGCAGGAGACTGACTGCACTGGTCTCGTCCGGGAGCTGCATTTTGTAGTCTCTGAGTCTTGGCCGCTGATGGGATTACACGGCGCCAGGGGGCCAGGTGGTGGGTGTGACCCCCGCCTATTGGAATTTGGAGGATCTGGGTGGAGGATGCTCGACTCCAATTCGAGTAGGCTTGGAGATCTCGGCCCCGGAACCCGCGTGGCTTTGTCCCTCTGCCAGTACCTTCATGTGTGCTGTTCCTTGCTGGGGTCCCTTGGAGGGGAGCGGGTTGAGCTTTCCTCCCCACCCCGACCAGGGCTCCGGCAGTCGAAGACCTCCAGGACCAGCCAACACCATGCTGAGACCACTCTCCGCACACATGAAGGTACGTGTTCCTTATTTTTGAATAATAGCCAATTGCATTGGCATGAGGTGATATCTCATTCTTGTTTTGATTTGCATTTCCCTAATAAGAAATGCTGAATGAACACCTTTCAATGTACCTATTCACCATCTGTATCTCTTCTTTAGAGACAAGTATATTCAGCTACTCTGCCCATTTCCAGACTTATTTAAGAGAACAAATCCTTAGTGTTTAAATCACACTATAATTTGGCATTTTCAGGTATATGCAAGTGGAATCTAAGTTAAGTTTTTGAACTCTTTTCACTTTGATAGGGTTCATCTTGGACGGTGGGTGAAGGACCAAGGCACAGACGTGTAGGTGGGACTGATGGATCCCTACTTAAGTGGACAATGTTCTACGGCCAACAGTGTCTCTTTCACTCGTTTAGGGCAGCTTTGTAGTACTAGAGATTGACTTTTGGAATCCTTATGTGTTAGGCATGTAAATTGGAGCTATCTCCCTATCAATTAAAATTAGTATAATTTAATTAATTTTAAATTATAATTTTAGTATAATTTTAATTGATAACACTATGACACAATGTTGAATCTTTAAAAAAGCAGGTTACTAATATCATAAGGATGTAAGCACAAATCCTTATTGGTGAGAGTGCTATGGAAGAAATAACAGGAACTGAAGAAGACTGTGTTACAAATTGCAAAGTGTCCAACATCCATGATATTACTAAGTAGATATGTAGATCCGAATCTTACAGTTTTTCATATTAAGTTTTCCTAATGTTTTACAAACAAAATATTTTCCCTGCTCTATCTAGAATTCAGGTCGCCAGGGTGTGACCTTTGAATTATTGTGCAATCTAATATTTAGAAAAAGTGCTAAGAAGAGAAAGACAGGGGAATGGGAGGGAGAGCTATTCTTACCTATGTGTACACTCATATGTTTATAAATATAGAGATGAGATAGAAGGTGGCATCAGCTATGGAGACTAAGAAAGAAAATATTGAAGTGAAGATAATATTAACTTACTGTTCCAACTTTATATTTTCTGTCTTGTTATTATATACACACAAACTAGTTTTATAATTTGGAAAATTATAAAGCACTGAAGGGTGTGACCTGGGCCTAAGGAGTACTCATCCCTGGGTCTGAGCACTGAATAGTCAGGCCCACATAGCTGGCCCAAGTGTTGCAAGAAGTAGCACTTGGATGAAGTAGCACTCCTGAGTACTCTTAAGAGCTCCCTCTCTCTGCCCCATCTTATAAAGCAAAAGGAAAAATTATTTACCAGTAATTTACACTGGAAATCTAACATAGATGCCGCAGCATTAATAATAGAGAGCTTTTAGGATCATTTATACTGGGCAAGTTCAATCTGTTTTAGGAGCAGCTCATAATTTTCAGTGCTAACATCTAAAAGGAAAAAAATAAACAGTTGAAAGGGAGAATACAAATATGTTGTAGGTTGAATGATTTTTGTTGGGTGTAGATGAACATGAAGTCATATGTAAACCTATGCACCTACATGTTGGAAATAGATGTTATAGGAAATGATACCTTGATTATTTAAAAAAAAAAAAAGATTAAAGAGGGGATCAGCAATAGTACAGGGGGTTGTGTGCTGGTTTTGCATGCGGCCAACCCGGGTTCAATCCCCAGCACCCTATATTCCCACCCCCCAAACCTTGCCAGTCATGATCCCTGAGCACAGAGCCATGAGTAACCTCTGAGCATCACTGGATTTCCACACTCCCCCCCCACCAGATTAAAAAACAGGCATTTTATAGTTCTTTGAAAATATATTTTAGAATATTGTATACCTTGCTTCCATGTATATACCATTTTGTTTTTACTAAGAGCCATTCTAACTTAGAGCTCAGATTTTAAAATATCCGTTACATTTTTTTCCACCTCTGTCTTCGACATTGCCATCCTTTTCAAAGCACATATTGAAAAAATATTCAGGCCTTCCATCCCAATCTAAAACTGTGCCATTGGTTCCAGTTTGATGAGAACTGAATTTTGAGCACATTTTTCCTGACACATTTATTTTCATCCTTTGGTAAATTTGACAAACTGACAGTTCTCACATTTTAGGAACAAGTCCCCCAATGACAGAAGATACTAATAATTATAAGTAAGAAATAAATGGTTTTTAGTTTATCCAAAATAAAGTTTATTAAGATTTCTCCTGCTTCACTCCACTCTATGTCCTTACCTCTGACCCAAGCTACAAAAATGTACTATTGCAATATTTGTATCCAGGGAATGATGATCTTTATTTTATTTATTTGTTTGTTTATTTTTTGCTTTTGGAGTCACACCCAGCGATGTGCAGGGGTTACTCCTGGCTCTGTACTCAGGAATTTCTCCTGTCAGTGCTTGGGGGACCATATGGGATGCCGGGGATTGAACTTGGGTCGGCTATGTACAAGGCAAATGCCGAAACTACTGCACTATCACTATGGCACCAAATTATGATCTTTAAATAGCAGTAATAATTTTTAATAATAGCAGTAATAATAATGAGCAGTAACTCATTTTTAAGCAGTATATTGTTTAAATGATGTATCTCTATCTACCCTCACCCAGCCCCCACCCCACCCATAGACTAAACTTTTTTTCAGATGGAACATCGTAAAACTCCTTAGTTTAGCAAGTAAGAAAACTAAGATGCAGGGAAGTGTCTTACTTAAGATCTCACACAAACTAGAATATTTCTTAAATATTTTTCTAGTGAGTCATAGAGGATGAAAGCTACATGAGAATCCACACAATTCTTAAGGAATGTAGCAAGTTCAATGGTGCTTTAAAATCCATCAGAATATTCTTATAGTCATAACTCTTGCTAGTGAACAAGAGAAAGCCAGACTTAAACTGGCTTAAGCATAAAAAGAAAGATTTTTTTAAATGTTTTTTTTATAGAGTGAGTAGGGCTCAGATAAATGTAAATTCAAAGGCATGACTGGGTGGAAAGGCTCAGAAATATCAGAAGCACTATTTCCCTTTTGACGTTGCTTTCATTCCCAGGCAGCTTTACTCATACAGTGACAAAAATAACTTATGTTCTAACCCCAACGCCGAGTATATCTGTCCCAGTGGTTCCAACAAAGAAGACAGAGTAACTGTCATTGTCTGGCTTGGATTAGGCATCCTTCTTGAACATTTCCTTGTGACTCTCTTTGATCATGTTAACTCATGTTCAGCCTCTCACCGCATCAACCTTGTTCCCCAAAAGACCTACCGGAAAGAACCAATATGGCAGGAAGTGGAAGAAGGATGGTCAGAACATGAAGCAAAAACAAAAGCCCATTAGCATTTTAATTTATATTTAATTGCAAATTCATATTGCAACTTGTTCATTTTTTTTACTTAGTGGTTGGGGGAGGGGTCGTGATATTTTTATTTAGAAATACCACTATCACTAAAAAAGCAAGTGCTGTGGAAAATGGAGGAAGTGAAAATATGCTGAAATATATTGTGAACTTTGAATGAATAAAAAAAGATTCATTGAGTGTGTGTTTATTTACAGTTATAGGCCCATAACTGAACACAAAGGCAAATGAAAAATAAAAATGTTGGACATCTGCCATACTTTACATTAATCTAAATTTTTAATGATTCCCTCAGTGCTACTCTGTGAAAGCAGTCATTATATTTTTGCAGTAGCATTTATTTTGTTCTCCATTTCAGCCTAAATGCTGATGAGCCTGTGCTTGCTAAACTCAATAGTATTCTAATGAGGCATCTTCCCAAAGACTAGGGCCTCAGACAAAGCCAGTTTTCATCATAGTATAACTTCATTCATTTGTCCATTCTTCATTTGTTACATTTCAATTATGAACCAGGAACAAGACTGAACATAAAGATTAAAGTGATGAGTAATTTGCAGCCACACCCCTTGGAAAAGTCAAAGTGCGGCAAGAGAAGAAAAAAAAAGTACACCATAGGAAAGCATTTGTCCAGGGTTTTACAAGCAAAAGGAAGACACAGAAATCACTTGACTAAGAAATTCAGGAAGGCTTTAGAAAAGGTGGCTTAGGGAATATTTTCCAGGGAAAGAAAAAAAAAAAAGCTAAAAGGCAGTTCTCAAGAGAATAGCATGTACATGACACAGAAGTTGCAAAACTCTGAGAGTTTCAAAAAAGAATCACACCACTGGTTGTGATGTGGGGTATACAGTAGACAAATTAAAATGAATGACAGTGTCCTAAATCTGGGCTTTATCCTGCAGTTCCAAAGCCCCAAATCACCCGCTAGAACCAGGCTGGCAGTAAAGAGCCATCTGGAGAACTTACTTAAAATCTCTTTAAGAATGTTCAGTTCCTACTTCTGGAAATTTTGATTCAGTAGAAATCTGTTTAAAAAGAAAATCCCTATGTAATTCTGGAGCACAGGGCAGAGTCTGGCAAACTCCCCGTGGCCTACCAAATATGCCAAATACCAGTAACAATGATGGGTCTCATTCTCCTAAAGAGCCCTGAATATAATCTCGGGGCTAGGATGAAAGAGACGTTACTGGGGCCTGCTCGAGGCAATCGACGATTAACAGGATGATGAAATGAAAAAAAATGAAAATTCTGGAGCAAATCCCTGTTTGAGAACCACTATCTGTAGAAACTGGGTTCTGAGGTATCCACAGATCAAACTGGGAAAGAGTAAGATGTGTTTTTGGAAATACCGTTCTTTTGCCAGTGGAAACTTACGATACAGCAGGTCAAAACAGGGCATGGAGAGACTTGTAAGAGATTGTAGAGATGGATCAATTTAAAACATGAGCATATGCACTGTGGCAGAGGCAATGGGATGCAGAGGAGGTGAGTGCTCAAAGATGTTTCTGAGAAATACGATCCTGGGATCTAGATGATCTGTTTGATGTTGGAAGTAGCAGAGGTGGAGGCGGGGCATTCTAGTGCAAAGGGTGTCCATGAGAACTGGGAAGAGAGAGGTAGGCAGGAGTCATGGCAGGGTGTATATAACCCTATGAGCTTAGCTCAGGTGGAGACCTGGCTTGATCTTGCCATTGGTAGAGACAAGCCATGGACTGGGCTGGCCAGGTTCCAGAGGTTTTCATCTGTGAACCTTTAGATTGCAGGTTCTCTGACAGCTCTTCACATGGATTCCTTCTTTCTGTACCCTTCGATCTCTGCCATTGATCACCTCTCTCTTAGTCCTATAATATCCACTTTTCCTCTAACATGTAACTCCCTGAAACCAGGCTTTGTGTGTGTATGTATGTAATCAAAGCCTGGTCTATACAT
Organism: Sorex fumeus; assembly: GCF_029834395.1. NCBI lineage: Eukaryota > Metazoa > Chordata > Mammalia > Eulipotyphla > Soricidae > Sorex > Sorex fumeus. The sequence goes on along the minus strand of NW_026606092.1, from coordinate 34,487,807 downwards.
GCTAGATGCTCAGATTTCTAGGAGAATACATTTTATCAAGTACCTAATTTTTGCATCCTTAACAACTGTATTATGTCTTTAAACCTAATTTTTATGTGTACATGTGATTATCCAACCTGTTTCTCTAAGTGTACATGCTTCATCTATTGCTCTTTAAAGTACCATCTTATGGTGATTATGTAAAATACATTGCTCTCTTCCAAAAATTAATTGTTGTAACAAGTCTGTATAACAAATTTAGCAGGCATCTCATACAGATATCAATTTAGATTTTACCACATAGAGTTTTAAAATTTCTTCCACATAGGCTTTTAACGTTTTAAAATTTTGAAAAGTTTCAATATAGTTAATTAAAGATAAGGAGTATTTTTGTAGTTCAGTTATTTGAATGAGCATACATGAACTCAGAGACACAATTTTTACATTCGGATATTACTTTGAATGTCTTTTTTTAACATTATTTAAACATTGTGGTCCACAAAGTTGTTCATAATACAGTTTATAAGGGCATTCAGTGTCCCAACATAAATCCCACCACCAGTGTGACCATCCCTTCACTATTGTCCCCAGTTTTCCACTCCCGCCCCCAAGCCTGCCTCCTTAGTACACACAAAATAATTTATTTTATGTTACTTGTTGGGCTGGAGCGATAGCACAGCGGTAGGGCATTTGCCTTGCACGTAGCCAACATGGTCGACCCAAGTTCGATTCCTCCGCCCCTCTCGGAGAGCCCGGCCAGCTACCGAGAGTATCTCGCCCGCACGACAGAGCCTGGCAAGCGCCCCGTGACGTATTCGATATGCCAAATACAGTAACAACAAAGTCTCCCATGGAGACGTTACTGGGCCCGCTCGAGCAAACCGATGAACAATGGGAGGACAGTGACAGTGACAGTGACAGTTGTAATTAGATGACTAGTGTATTATTAAAAAAAATAGGTATTACAAAAAAATACTTCAGTAAAAGAAAATTTGTGAAAATTGTTATCTCTCAGTATGGGGTCATTAAGTCCTTGTCTGAAGATTTACTCAGCTGTTTGTAGCTAGGTGAGCTTTCGGTGTATTGTTTTTGTTTATTGAGCTTAGTTGGCTTCTGTATTACTTTCTCACTTCAGGAAAGTGTGATCCTACTGGGGTGTCAGTATTGTGGAATTTGAAGGCTCTCTGAACCCTAAGATCTGTAGGACTGGGCCGATGAGTGTACACGGCGACCCCTGCGGGATGTGAATGTGGTGCCAGGACTTTGAAAGTACAGAGTGGGGGGTGGGGGGTAAACTTCCCAACCCAACTCGTAGGAAACACCAGAAATTTTCAGCCCGAAAGACCCCGGTACCTGGAATTTTTGATGGCTTGTCATCTCCATAGAGATTAGCTGTGAAGCAGTGGAGTACTTTAAGTGTCTTTCCTCAAGACCAGGAATGAAGCTAAGAGGCTCTCGATTTAAGGTTTGATACCCAATGCTGCCTCACAGCACCCCACCCTACCCAGAAAAAGTCCCAAAGTATCGTTTTTCTGTTACAGTGTTGCATGGTATTAATAAGAGATTACCCAAACCCTGAGATTACTGAACAGGACATTTTTTTTCTTTTTGCTTTTTGGGTCACACCCGGCAATGCACAGGGGTTACTCCTGGCTCATGCACTCAGGAATTACTCCTGGCAGTGCTCGGGGGACCATATGGGATGCTGGGAATCGAACCCAGGTCGGCCACATGCAAGGCAAACGCCCTTCCCACTGTGCTGTCACTCCAGCCCCAGAACAGGACATTTTACTTTGAAAGTAACAGAAAGCTCAAATAGTTAAACTTTTCTTTCAACAAACTAAACTTATGAGAAGTGGAAATGCCAACTAAGCGATTTGACATCACTGATTTTACAGTACAGTTTCCAAAAAGGTCTGGGAATTGGGGTTATGTAACCTTTATGCAAAAATAGGCAAATACAAAGAAAAAACTTTTTTGGATTCGAGTTTTTATATTTCAACTGGTTGTTTGGAATAAATTGCTCGAGCAGGCCCAGCAACGTCTCCATTGGAGACTTTGTTGTTACTGTGTCTGGCATATCGAATACATCACGGGGAGCTTGCCAGGCTCTGTCGTGCGGGCAAGATACTCTCGGTAGCTTGCCGGGCTCTCCGAGAGGGGCAGAGGAATCGAACTCGGGTTGGCCATGTTGGCTGCATGCAAGGCAAATGCCCTACCGTTTTGCTATCGCTCCAGCCCTTGGAATAAATTGTACCTCTCTATTTCCATTTGATCCTCTGTCACTCCTTTGTTTTTTTTGGTGGGGAGGGTTTAAAGCCACACCTTGTGGTGCTCAGGACTTACTACTGACAGTGCTTAGAGGACCCTGCGGGTAGTCAGGGCCTGAACCCAGGTTGGCCACATGCATGGTAAATGCCTTACCCTCTCTACTATCTTTCTGGCCCTTCTGTCTGTTATTCCTTTTTCTGTCCTATTCCCTTGTTACAGAGAAGTGACATGCCAATGAAGCCATTTAATTATCACAAAGATATATATCTTGTTTGCCCTGACAGTCAAAGACTGTTTTATGCTTCTCTACTTGTAATTTATTGTCTGTGTCTATGAGTTCCCTATATTGACTCAATTCCTGCGTACAACCCTAGCTCCACCCCTGTGTATAACCTCATATTCAGTACACAAAATACATCACATCGCTGGTTATGGCTTCTTTGACCTGATTTAACCCTTTGCATCCTTAAACTCAATACGACATACAACAAACAAACCTGAATGTACTGGTCATTTGCATACTTGTTTTCAGAATTGGTCATTCCTTGTGATTTTCTTGTTCAGCCTGTTTGTAAGGAAGTTGATTCTTCATATATATATACATATATACATATATATATTTCAATCACTGTGAGATATACAGTTACAAAAGTAGTTCATGATTGGTTTCAATTTTACAGTGTTCCATCACTTGTCCCTTTTCCAGTACACATTTCCCACCACCAGTATCCCCAATTTCCCTCCCCCATGCCTCCCCATCTTCTACCTGTATGGCATCTTTCTTTTTCTCTCTAGGAAGCTGATTCTTAACAGCACCATTACATGAACACTGTTGTCCTTACCCAGAAGGAATTGAAACAACAAAAGTTAAGAAAATTTCTCTCTATTGAACTTTGATTTCTGACTAGACCACTTTTTACACACTCATATGACAAGCCTTGAGAAGTCATTAGGCAGAGAACAAAATTATTGTCATCATTGCAGATGAATTTATGTAGGTATTGCAAGACTCACATATCAAAATGTCCAGCAGAGAGATAAAATAATGAACGTATTGTTGAGAACGCATAACACAAAGGAAGCAGGCATTTGACTTTTTAAGCCACTTTCATTTTGTTCTTACCTTCATTCGTCAGTAATCATTCATCAATAGGGAAACCATGGGGGATAGAACAGAGTGAACAAAGACTCATGCCCACGCTGAGCCTAAAATAGTTTCAAGTGGATTTGCATGCACATAAGAAATATGCAGTCAAAACCTATAGTAGGTAAGAACACACACACACACACACACACACACACACACACACACACACACAGCCTCCACACATTTAATGCTGTTAATGTTCAAGAGCACTGATGACCCCTGAAAACCTCCTATTGTTTTGACACCAAGAAACTAATACCCATACAGAAACACACACATACACTCTCTCCTCTTTCTCCTCCTCCTCCTCCTCCTCCTCCTCCTCCTCCTCCTCCTCCTCCTCCTCCTCTTCTCTCTCTCTCTCTCTCTCCCCACCCCTGCATCTCCACAGGTACTGACCTTCCCATTACACAAAACATTCAATCTTACTGCATAAGGAGTCCAGAACAATAGTCAATGGCCTAAGTGGCCTTGGGGTGACTCAATTTTTAAGACAGGCCTTAAAAATCAGACTTCTGTGCTCTATGATTTGGTGATTTGTGATAAAATACAGTCCTTTCTTCCTTCGTTTCTTCCAGCCTGGCTGTGCTCAGAGCTTGCTCCTGGCTGTGCTCAGGAATCATTCCTGTCAGTGCTTGAGGGATCATATATGGTGCCAAGGATTTAACCAGGGTCTATCTGCTGTATATAAGGTAAGCTGCTTACCAGCTGAAAAATATTTCTGCCCCTCATCTGATCTGACTTCTAAGAAAATAATTTTCTTGTATAGTTGAGGTAGAGTGATAAATAAAAGCCACAAAGGGTGCTAGTTTTATTCTTCATTCAGTAATGGATTGTACATTAGTTTCCTGGAGCTTCTATAGTGAAGTACCACAAACTAAGTAGCTTAAACAACAGAAATTTGTCGTGACACAATCCCGGAGATTGTATATTTAAGTCAATGATAGGGTTTTGAGTGCTCTGAGGAAATGGATGTTCTGGACTCCTGGTTTCTGGAGGTTTACTGAAACCTGTTATTCCTTGGATTATAGAAGATTCCAGTGTCTGCCTTCTTCATGTGTGTCACTCCATATCTAAATTTCTTCTTTTTTTTATAAGGAACTTTCATATTTTTTACAAAGATACTGTTTGTTCCCATCTAATAATCTCATGTTAATTTAATTTCTCCTGTAAACAGCCTCTCCCCAAAAAGTCACATTCCAAAATACTGGAGGCTAGGACCCCAGTATCTGTTTTTGAAGATGGAAAGAGTTTGGGCCACACATGATGGAATACTCAGGATGTACTTCTGACTCTGGGCTCAGGTATCACTCCCGGAAGTACTCAGGGGACTGTATGCAGTACTGGAGATTGAGGTTGGGTTGGCCACATACAAGGCGAGTGCCTTAATCACTGCACTAAATCACTGACTCCCTAACATATATTTTAGAAGGACATTATTTAAAAAACAGCCTACTTACATTGTTGGATCATAACCCTAAGTGTTTTGGGCCTCCTCAATGAATTGTCCCTTTTCCTTTTCCCAGAGAAACTTACCGTACTCTGCGATCACTCCAAATTCCCTGAGTTTATCTCTGACCTTTCCTTTGTATTAGTTACTAAACCAAAACCCTCTGGTGACTCTGGACTTTGTATTTGAAGTGAATTGTTTTTCTATTTCCCCATAGGTGTTTTATATTTTACTATAATGCAATATTATTTGCTTAAGTACAGAAAGATCATTAATGCCATGCTATTAATATTTGGGAGTTGATTGACTCTGAAATAGATCTACTCCTGGACATCCATCATAATTACTTGACTCAGACTTTGAATGCCATAGTTCCTAACATCCCACAAAGGGAGATCCCACCATGGGACTGTGATGGACCTGGGCAAGTTGCAAAGCTACCCTGACATCCGAATGGGACAATCTAGAAAGCATAAAAGTGTGGTCTTGATGCAAGCTGTTATAACTTAAGAAACAGGACCCCAATGGAGAAGGACAAGCTGGATCAGCCTGTAGACCTAGTCTGAGATTTATGGTAAAAGCCTTGCTTGCACTCAGAGTCCAGAGAACTTAAATTTTGGAATCTATATCTCTTCAGTTATGTGTTTTTCCAAGTAACTGCAAGTATTAATAAGTAGTAAACTTAAGACTATTCTCAAAAAATTAGAAATTGAGCTCTCATTTGACCCAGCAATACCACTCCTGGGAATATATCCCATAGAGGGAAAAAAGTACAGTCGAAATGACATCTGTACTTCTATGTTCATTGCTGCACTATTTACAATAGCCAAAATCTGAAAAAAACCCGAGTGCCCGAAAACAGATGACTGGTTAAAGAAACTTTGGTACATCCACACAATGGAGTACTATGCAACTATTAGAAAAGATGAAGTCATGAAATTTACATACAAGTGGTACTACATGGAAAAGATCATGCTGAGTGAAATGAGTCAGAAAGAAAGGGACAAACATAGAAAGATTGCATTCATCTGGGGAATATGAAGTAACAAAATAGGAGACTAGCACAAGAATAGCTGAGATAAGTACCAGAAGGTTCACTCCATGGCTTGGAGGCCAGCTGCACATGCTGGGGGAAAAGGCAGCTCAGATAGAGAAGGGAACACCAAACAAAGGGTGTTTGGAGGATCCTCCCAGGATGGGAGATGGGTGCTTAAAATAGACTATAGACCGGACATGATTGCCACTCAATGCCTCTTTTGCAAACCACAGCACCCAAAAGGAGAGAGTGAACAAAAGGGAATGCCACAGAGATAGGGTGGGATGGGGAGGTTGGGGGGTGGGAGGAATACTGGGAGCATTAGAGGTGGAGAATGGACACTGGTGGAGGGATGGATACTCGATCATTGTATAACTGAAACCCAAGCACAAAATTTGTACGTCTACAACTGTACCTCATGGTGTTTCACTAATAAAAATTTAAAAAATTAAAATTAAAATAAAAAAACAAGTAAACTTAATTTTTTAATATGTACAACAAAAGAGAAAAGCAATGTAGATGTCTCTGGGAGACAGAGTGTCGCTTTGAGTTAATTCCCCCAAGAGAATTGCTTCCGTTGAAACACTTTATCTCTGTAAATGATCAATCAAGCCTACATGCAATCCTATATCTTGAACCCCCTCAGATATTCGATAAGTATACTCACAGCTCTGCATTAAAAGTTTGACCATCAGTTTGACCATCAGTCTGTGGTTTCCTGTCTCTTTGTTCCTCTGCTGGGGAGGCCAGAGGAGTCAGTTCTTGGCCGCTGAATACACACATCGCACACCTGCATTTTGAACTCACATAAATAAATAAGCGCACTATCTCTTGCTATATAATTTTTTATAACTGTCTGCTCATTCTCCTCTCAATACCTCTGAGCAGAACATATGGTCAGGAAAAAGGGAAAATTTACATTGAGGTATAATTGTAAACAATTGTCTATAAAGTACAGTGGTCTGAAAGATAATGCTTTTAAAAGACTGCTAAAACTTTATATGTTGTCCTTTTAGAAGTAATCACTATTTTGAGGAGGGGGGGAAAGGCCACAGCTGGCAGTGCTTAGGGTTTACTTCTGGCTCAGTAATCACTCCTGGAGGACTGGGGGGCATTTTGCGGGGTCAGGGATCTAACATGTGAGCTGGGTTTAAGGCAAGCACCTTACACACTGTACTGTCTTCCTGACCTGGACCTGAAGTATCTACATTTAGACAAATCAAAGAAATTATAATTTTCTCACTAGAACATAAATGGTAGCAGAAGATAGATTTTTAAGTAGACGCTTTCCAAGCAATCCTTAGTTGTCTTTATTGTTGTCATTTTGGGGCCATACCCGGCGATGCTTGGGGGTTACTCCAGAGTCCGCACTTAAGAATCCCTCCTGGTGGTGCTCAGAGATAATATAGGAATTCCAGGAATTGATCCCAGGTTGGTCAAGTGTGAAGCAAGCACCTTACCCACTGTACTGTCTCTCCAGCCCCTAATCCTTGGTTTTTATTGTAATTTACATTAAAACCATGCTTTAATTGAAAATTTTAATTTTTAAAATTTTTTAAATTTTATTTATTTATTTATTTTTTATTTTTAGTGAAACACCATGAGGTACAGTTGTAGATTTACAATTTTTTGTGCTTGGGTTTCGATTATACAATGATCAAATACCCATCCCTCCACCAGTGCCCATTTTCCACCACCATGGATAATATCCCTCCCACCTCCATCCCTCCCATCCCACCCTGCCTCTGTGGCAGGGCATTCCCTTTTGTTCTCTCTCTCCTTTTGGGTGTGGTGGTCTGCAAAAGAGGCATTGAGTGGCAAACATGTTCAATCCATAGTCTACTTTCAACATGCATCTCCCCTCCTGGGAGGATCCTCCAAACACCCTTTATTTGGTGCTCCCTTCTCTATTTGAGCTGCCCTTTCCCCTAGAATGCCCGGCTGGCTGCTAAGCTATGGAGTAATCCTCCTGGTGCTGACCTCAGCTATTCCTGGGTATTAATCTCATATTTTGTTACTTTATATTCCCCAGATGAATGCAATCTTTCTTTGTCTATCCCTCTCTTTCTGACTCATTTCGCTTAGCATGATACTTTCCATGTTGTACCACTTGTATGTAAATTTCATGACTTCATCTTTTCTAACAGCTACATAGTACTCCATTGTGTAGATGTACCAAAGTTTCTTTAACCAGTCATCTGTTCTTGGGCATTCAGGTTTCTTCCAGTTTCTGGCTATTGTAAAGAGTGCTGCAATGAACAAGCAAGTGCAGATGTCACTTCGACTATACATTTTTGCCTCTCTAGGATATATTCCCAGGAGTGGTATTGCTGGGTCAAATGGGAGCTCAATTTCTAATTTTTTGAGAATCGTCCATACTGTTTTCCAGAAGGGCTGAACCAGTCGACATTCCCACCAATAGTGGAGGAGTGTCCCTTTCTCGCCACATCCGCGCCAGCATCGGTTGCTTTTGTTCTTTTGGATGTGGGCCAGTCTCTGAGGTGTGAGATGGTATGTGTGAGATGGTATCTCATTGTGGTTTTGATCTGCATCTCCCTGATAATTAATGATGTAAAACATTTTCTCATGTGCCATTTGAATTTCTTCTTTGAGAAAGTTTCTGTTCATTTCATTGCCCCATTTTTGGATGGGGTTGGATGTTTTCTTCTTGTGGAGTTCAACCAGTATTTTGTATATCTTTGATATCAACCCCTTGTCAGATGTGTATTCGGCGAATATCCTTTCCCATTCTGTAGACTGTCTTTGTATTTTGGTCACTGTTTCTTTGGAGGTGCAGAAGCTTCTTAGTTTAAGATAGTCCCATTTATCTATCTCTGTTTTCACTTGCTCGGCCAGTGGCGTGGCATCTTTGAAGATACCATTAGATTCAATGTCATGGAGGGTTTTGCCAACTTCGTCTTGGCAACACTACCGAAAGCATTGTATAAATTCAATGCAATCCCTATAAGGATACCCATGACATTCTTCAAAGAAATGAAGAAAACACTCCTGAAATTTATATGGAACAATAAGCCCCCAGGAATAGCTAAAGCAATTCTTGGGAAAAAGAAAATGGGAGGAATCAACCTCCCGAACTTCAAACTCTACTACAAAGCAGTAATAATTAAAACAGCATGGTACTGGAACAAAGGCAGAATTGCAGACCAATGGAACAGGGTTGAATACACCGACATCTCCCCTCAATCATATGATCATTTAATCTTTGATAAAGGTGCAAGTAATGTGAAGTGGAGTAAGGAAAGCCTCTTTAACAAATTGTGCTGGCATCACTGGACGGCTACATGCAAAAAAATGGGCTCAGAACTCTGCCTAACACCGTGTAAAAAAGTAAGATCAAAATGGATTAAAGACCTCAATATCAGACCAGAAACCTTAAGGTACATTGAAGACAAAGTTGGCAAAACCCTCCATGACATTGAAGCTAATGGTATCTTCAAAGATGCCAAGCCACTGACTGAGCAAGTGAAAACAGAGATAGATAAATGGGACTATCTTAAACTAAGAAGCTTCTGCACCTCCAAAGAAACAGTGACCAAAATACAAAGACAGTCTACAGAATGGGAAAGGATATTCGCCAAATACACATCTGACAAGGGGTTGATATCCAGGATATACAAAATACTGGTTAAACTCCACAAGAAGAAAACACCCAACCCCATCCAAAAATGGGGCAATGAAATGAACAGAAACTTTCTCAAAGAAGAAATCCGAATGGCAAAAAAGCACATGAGAAAATGCTCTACATCATTAATCATCAGGGAGATGCAGATCAAAACCACAATGAGATACCATCTCACACCTCAGAGACTGGCCCACATTCAAAAGAACAAAAGCAACCGATGTTGGCGCGGATGTGGCGAGGAAGGGACACTCCTTCACTATTGGTGGGAATGTCGACTGGTTCAGCCCTTCTGGAAAACAGTATGGACGATTCTCAAAAAATTAGAAATTGAGATCCCATTTGACCCAGCAATACTACTCCTGGGAATATATCCCAGAGAGACAAAAATGTATAGTCGAAGTGACATCTGCACTTGCTTGTTCATTGCAGCACTCTTTACAATAGCCAGAAACTGGAAGAAACCTGAATGCCCAAGAACAGATGACTGGTTAAAGAAACTTTGGTACATCTACACAATGGAGTACTATGTAGCTGTTAGAAAAGATGAAGTCATGAAATTTACATACAAGTGGTACAACATGGAAAGTATCATGCTAAGCGAAATGAGTCAGAAAGAGAGGGATAGACATAGAAAGATTGCATTCATCTGGGGAATATAAAGTAGCAAAATATGAGATTAATACCCAAGAATAGCTGAGATCAGCACCAGGAGGATTACTCCATAGGTTAGAGGCCAGCCGGGTGTTCTATGGGAAAGGACAGCTCAGATAGAGAAGGGAGCACCAAATAAAGGGTGTTTGGAGGATACTCCCGAGAGGGGAGATGCATGTCGAAAGTAGACTATGGACTGAACATGTTTGCCACTCAATGCCTCTTTTGCAGACCACAACACCCAAAAGGAGAGAGAGAACACAGGGGATTGCCCTGCCACAGAGGCAGGGGGGGATGGGGGGATGGGGGTGGGGGGATATTATCCATGGTGGTGGAAAATGGGCACTGGTGGAGGGATGGGTATCTGATCATTGTATAATCAAACCCAAGCACAAAAAATTGTAAATCTACAACTATACCTCATGGTGTTTCACTAATATATATATATATATATATATATATATATATATATCAGGTCACTGATGTAGTATAGTGATAGAGTACTTGCATTATGTTTGTGAAGTCCTGGCTTCCATGCACTGCACTGCAAGAAGAAAAAGGAAAGAAAGAAAAAATAGGAAAAACTAAAGGAAGAAAGAGCAAAAGAAAAGAAGGAACAAAAGAAAGAACAAAAAGGAAGTGTGGAAGGAAGGACATCAACTGACACTAGCAACTATAATGTAAGATAGAAAATCTTTATGTTCTAAAATGCAATCCACTTTTATTAATCATAGCAATCACATTCTATAACATCACAATTTACTATATTAGCAAATATTAAACTATTGCTTCTAGGGGAGATGCAGTGTTAGGTTCCTGGGAGCCTCAGATCATGTTATTGTCTTATGTGTGCTTTCTGTTTTCTGTGTGTTTCTGTTTAAATATACGTTATTCAATATATATATATAGTTGATTCATAAAACTGATATACTTACCAACAATGTAATTCACAACTGAATAACGCTTATTTTACCTTGTATTTTCTTCGTAAGCACAGATTTTTGTGCTTAGAAAAATATGGGTTACTTTGAATAGTAAAAGCAAAAACAAAATGCTTAAGATGCCATATTTAAAAGACTAAATAAATGGACACTTGTTCACAATATGGGAGTTCTACTCAAGAAAGTGTCACCTTGTTTGATGTTAGCTGGGATTTTGTACAATAAGCTTCTCATTTCTTTTTTTTTTCCCACTCTACTAGTGTCTGGAAATCACCATGAAAATGACAAGTAATATATCAGTGCGTAGAATTTACAAATTTGGAAGATTGAAATAGCGTTATCTTTTGACTTGACTTCCATTGCCTTAAATCAATGAAGGGAAAAAAAACTTTGCATGTTTAATAAAATAGATGCTTCCTTATAAGGTTTATGTTTGTAATATAAGGCATCATAAAGAAATGGAAAGTGTAATTAATACTCAAACTCTGGCACTAATTTTCACAATTACTCAGGGCAAAGGAACTGTTTAAAAGAAAATCTCAGCTTATTATTCATAAAATGATCCTCTTTTATAAATTTGTTGTTTGATTTGGGGCCACACCCAGTGGCACTCGTGTCTTACTCCGGACTCTGTCTGAGATCATTTATGGTGGTGCTGGACCTACCACAAATGAATCACCACGTGTCAAGGAACCATATGTGGTACTGAGGCTTCATACAAGGTCACCCACAAATAAGATGTCTTAACCCCTGTACTATCTGTCCAGTTCCAAATATAGATATTTTTGTGTTACTTTTAGAACTCACACAAAACACATTTAAGTCTATTTAAATCAACAAAATATATAAGAAATAATACTCTGAAAGATTGTGGACAGTAGGAAAAGCTATACTATAGTACATTTTACATCTTTTGGTTTCTAAACCATAAAAACATATTGTTTTAAAATTTTTTTTAAAAAAAGAAGAAAGAGGATGGTAAGCACATTTTACAAATAAGAGGAAGAAGGACAAGGAGAAGGACAGAGAGAAAAGATAACTGAAAAGCATATCATGTTCTTGGTAGGGAGCAGATATTTTAAGCTCAGATTATACCATGACCAATAGATTGCAGGGTTTTATTTATAAACGTGTGCTCAGTAAGTATTGGTTGAGCAACAGAGCTAGATTAATACTCCATTTTAAATTTCCACTATTCTTGTAAAGAGAAGCTATTAATTTGAACCTATGAAATTGCCAATATTTAATTAGTTTTTTTAACCAACAAAAAGATTTGATTCCTAAATTCAGCCTAATGTTCACTTGATCACTTGATAACTTGACATCCCATTACGCATCAGTTTGCTCAAGCTTCCTTACAGAATGATGAGATCCTGGTAGTGAATCCGTAATACAGCTCATGGAGGATACTGATGTATGGAGTTTGAACGCCCTGTTTGGCTAGGGCTTCAGTGACCACTTCAGTCTCAACAGAATCAAAGGCCTTCTTTAAATCAATGAACGTTAGACAGAGCAGTATCTTGAGCTCCCGAGAAACCTCAATGAGCTTGGTTATCATGTGGATATGGTCAATCGTGCTGAATCCTTTGTGGAACCTGACTTGCTTGCATGGTTGTCCTTCATCTAGTGTTCTGCCAATCCTATTTAGGATGACTTGAGTGAATAGCTTGTAGACGACAGACAACAGGCAGATCAGGTGATAGTTGCCAATGTCGTGGATGTCTCCCTTCTTGTACAGTAGTACAGTCCTGCTGGTTTTCCATTGGGACGGAACCTTGCATTCAGACAGGTAGCATGTGAAGAGCCAAGCCAGTGTATTGATGAGTACTGATGGCAGGTTTTTCAGGTCTTCGGGTCTGAACTTGTCTGGGTCGGGTGCTGTTCGCTTCTTTACCAACGAAATGGTGTGTTGGATTTCGGAAGGGAGAACGTTGGGAACAACATATCCATCCTGCGGAATTTGGTATGTGGGCAGGTAGACAAGGCTATCAAAGAGATCTGAGTAGAAGTCATGGATAATCTTCTCCATTGCCCTTCTGGAAGATGTGATAGATCTATCAGAATGTCGAAGGGCAGTCATCTTGGTCCTGTAGTTGGTGAAGGACAGGTGGGTGTTGCAAATGCTTTTCCCGGCTTCTGCCGCATCTTCCAACACTGCTGCTCTTCTCTCTTTGAGGTCTTCATTGATCGCTTCTCTGCACTGCTTTGCAAGCTTGGATGTTTGCTTGCGGTTGTCTGAGGCTTGCGCCAAGCCACGTTGTTTTCGAAGACAGGCGTCTTTTTGTGGCTGTCTCTCTTGGCATTCCTCACATAATCATGGAGGTGCTGAACCAGTCGATCGTATTCTTGGTCAATGTTGTCAATGATGGTATCTTCCCATGTTGCCACAATAGTGCCAAAGAGCTCCCAGTTGGTGGTCGTTCTGGGAGTTCTCTTCTTAAACTTTGCAGCTCTTTCTCCCTGCTCCGTGAAGTAGAATTTTGCATGAAGGATACGGTGGTTCGTTTCCATTTGGAATTTTGGGACAACAGCAACATCAGTCAGGCAAAACTGTCGATTGAATATAATGTGGTCAGTTTCATTGTGGAACCATCCATCGGGAGACTTCCATGTCCAACGTTTAGATTCGGCCTTCTGGAACTGTGAGTTACTATGGATGGTCTTGGTTGACTTGATGAACGCAGATAGTCTCTTACCCTATTTGTTTCATTCTAGGCCATAGGTCCCGATGTGGAGTTCTTCGGCTGATCTTCACAGTCCTATCTTGGCATTAAAATCACTTCTCCAGCTCCATGTAGAACTTCTCAATTTCTTCTTCATCATAATTGGATGTTGGTGCGTAGACATCAAAGATAGAAACTGCTGGCAGTGAGCCACATCTATTCAAGTGTAATCATCGGATTCGGGTTGTTAGGTATTTGAATGAATCAATGCTATGTGCATGTTCCCTCCAGGAACCACCAGCTGTCATCCCAAGAAACAAAGAAAGTAATAGTGAAGATACATTTTACTTGTCCGAAATGCGGCCTTAAATGCTACTAAATACAATTTAATTTCACATCTCATTTGGTAGAAATTTGACATCTACTAAGTCTAGGTTTTTGCTGTTCACCACTTTTCCCCACTGCCCAACATCATGCCCAGGAGCTGCCTCCAACTGCTGCCAGTTTGCCTGTCTTTCTTTCTGTTTCTGCTCCTTCCTGGCAGCAGATGGCAAGTCTGGTATTTCACTGCCCTTACTTCAGCTTTGGGGATGCTTCCCTCTGCTCACAAGCAGAAGGAGTACCTCACAGATTATTTTATCCAAAACCCTCTCTCTATTCACCATTTGAGTGAACTTCAGATCTTTACTTACCTTTTGAGTGAGATATGGAACCTCTGAGATCCAGATTCTTATCACTACCAGAGAGCAGAAAAGACTGACTCTGACATGTAATACATAAGCTAAACTTTAAGACCCTTCAAGGCATTAGCTTTGAAATTTTAGGCAGTGGTTGCCTTCTAAGGACTCACCTGAACTCTTTTTTTTTTTTTTTGCTAACCCCTGGCAATGCACAGGGGTTACTCCTGCCCATGCATTCAGGAATTACTCCTGCAAGTGCTTGAGGGACCATATGGGATGCTGGGAATTGAACCCGGGTCAGCTGCATGCAAGGCAAGTGTCCTACCCACTGTGCTATCACTCCAGCCCCTCACCTGAACTCTTTCTGGTTTATAATTTCTATGTCTATTTGAAATGCAAAAAAGTCAGGAGTCAACTTTTATTTTATTCTCTTCTAGATGCCCTAAAGATAATTATGATAATTATAGTCTGAAAAGGGGAGGGGAAGGGGAAGGTAGAGATAGTAAGAAAGCACACATTTTTAAAAAATGATAAAGACATCAAGTTAGTGCTTAAAATGCTGTTTTTGGCACATTTATTTTCTCATCATAACCTCTCAGGTTAGTTGAAAATCTGAGGACATCCAAGAATGTTCAAGGGAATTAAGTAATCCCCAACTCAGGACCTTTGGAAACAGGTGAATTCAATGATTACAGTAATTTTCAGTTGCGAACACCTCCAAATTGCAGTCATATGAAGTATGAGAAAATTTTAGGCGAATAAAACAAATCTCTTTTTCTACTCTGAGCTGAATAGCAATCTGGCACTGCTTGTGACTGCAGCTCTGTGGTCCTTTTGTTTTACCTGTGGAGCAATTCTTTTAGACAACATGGGCTGCTGGATTATTTTAGCCAGGACTCACATAGGAATAGAACTCCGTCAAAATGACATGACAAATCAGTGAGGCAAGTCAGGCAAACGGTACTGCTGTGCTGTATTTAAACGAAAAGGAAGGGAGGGCTGGGAAACAGTGTAATTACAGGCATTTTAAGCTCTCTCGTAGGAGGAACAGCAAAATATTCTATATTTGAAATTGTAGTGGGAACTTGAAGTTCTAAGGTGGCAGGAGAAGGAAGAAGACAATGTGCATTCAGAATTACAGAGGAAGCATGGGATCAGATACCTCAATGACTCAGAAAAATAATTCCTGAGGGAGAAATAGTAAAATAACATCTCTCCTAAGTGCAATGAAAAGTTTAAGGCTGGAAGTAACACCTTTAAAGTGTTTTGGGGGTGCCAGAGCAATAGTTCAGTGGGTAAGGTATTCAATCCTTGGTACCCCATATGGGCATTGTAAGCCCTTCCAGAAGTGATCCCTGAGGGCAGAGCCAAGAGTAAACCCTAAGCTCTCTGGGTGTGGTCCCAAATCCAAAAAAAAACCAAAAACAACACACACAAACACAAACACATACATGCACACATATGCGTTTTATGTTAGCTCCTTGGGATGAGAATAGTCAGGAATAGAATTGTGACACTTGATTTCTTATTGAGAACATTGACTATTAACACCAAGGGATAAAAGGCAGAGAAGGAAATGGAGACAGAAGGATTCTTTAGTCCCATTTTATTGTCTATCACTGTTCTATTTGTGTGCTTTTGGCTAATAGGTTATATGAAAAGATAAGCACTAATCAAAAGTAGTAGTACAGTTCCTTTCTAAGTGTTCTTTTGTTCATTTTTAGGAAGGATAGTTTTGTGAAAATGTCTTTGTTAAAAAAACCCTGGCAGTTAGATATAGTGATACCGAAATAGTGAAGGGGGAGAAAGAGAAAAGACGAAAGGAAGAGCTTCCTGCTTGTATATCCGTATCTAGAAGATTTTTTAAAATTATAACCATAGGTCTTTATGTACATTTCTATAAAGTACCTGTATTTATTGTTGGCAAGACTCATTCATTATTTTTCAACATCTAGGTTTTTCAATAACCTGAACTGTATGTTTTTTTTATTTTATAAGTAGAGCCAGTAAATAAACCGATTCATAAGTATAGTTTTGTATCACTGATAGACAAGAAGCATCTTAGAAGTAGATTTTTAGAGCAATATACATCAGTACTTGTTCGTGAAGCTGGGAGCAGAGAGACAGAAAATCTATAGAGAAGATGATATGTTCATATTTACATTTGATGACAGCTAGTGATATGTGTGTGCCTTTCTTCAGCTGTGCTAGAGGGATATACAGTAATTCACTGGAACCATATATCTTTGCTAATATTTTAATTATATATGCAGATAATGAGTTATCTTTGGCATATTATACTTTGTATATTCTGTTGCCTTACACCATATTTTTCACCAAACATTAAAAAATACATTTTAATAATAACTCTGCCAATATTTATCTAAAGGCGTATTGCCATTTCTGTTTTTGTGAAATATTTATTGCCAGAAAAGTCAAGATCACATTTTTCCTTCTACAGTTAGTTGGTGTAGCACATTGGTTATCAAAATACTCATATAACTTTTGGACTTTGAGATGGTAAATATGCATTCATAGTGTGTGAGAAAACATGACACATAACTGTAGGATCTTAATTACATAAAAATGGACGCTTACTTTTATGACCACACACACAGGAACTAAAAGTAACACATCAAACTGAAATTGACTTGTAAGTATCATAAATTTCTTCTTTTCTTCTTTTGTTTTTTATGTTTTTTTATGCACATGTTGACTTTTAAAATTAAATTGCTATTTTAGAAACCTAAAAATAAAAGAAGAATGAAAGCTAGAGGCAGGGCAGAAGGAAGTGAAGTATACACAGATTGACAGCACAAAATAAAAATAGACTTTTTAATGTAAAACTGTTTCACTAGTACAGAGTCCCATGCCTGCTTTTATGTTTAATTTAGATTATAGAGCTTTATCACACTAACTGTATTTTTCTAAAAATAAAGAGTGCTAACAAATTGTTTTTGGCTACAGTTTGGAGTACAATTATGGAGGCTTGTAGAGTTCAGAGTTTTTTTTTCTCCTGAAGGCTAAATTTATTCTCTACCTGATGCTGCCAAAACTGAGAAAATTGGGTTTTTGGTTTGTTTGTTTCAGCAAGAAACAACTCTCTAAAAATGTTACAGTTTTTAAAGGAGAGGTAAAAATGCGATGATTCAAAATATAGCACAACCCTAAAGAGAAGGTCTTTATCATCTGTAATTACAACTACAAATGCTTGCTTGAGGCTGACCCAGGTTTGATCTCCAGTTTCTCATATGGTTCCCCAGGCTCCACTAGGAGTGACCACTGAGTGCAGTCAGAAGTCCTGAGCATGGAAACCTCCAACCTTATCAAAAAATGGGGAGAAGAAATGAACGGAAGTTTCCTCAAAAAAATACAAATGGCCAAAAGGCACATGAAAAAAAGTTCCACGTAGCTAGACATCAGGGAGATGCAAATCAAAACAACAATGAGATATCATCTCACACCACAGAGACTGACATACATTCAAAAGAACAAAAGCAACCAGTGCTGGCATGGATGTGGGGAAAAAGGGACATACTTTCACTGTTGGTGGAATGCCCACCAGTTCAGCCTTTCTGGAAAACAATATGGACAGTCCTTCAAAAACTAGAAATTGAGCTTCCATATGACCCCACAATACCACTTCTGGGAATATATTCCAAGGGTGCAAAAAAGCACAGTAGAAATGACATCTGTTATGTTCATCGCAGCACTGTTCACAATAGCCAAAATCTGGAAACAACCCAAGTGCCCAAGAACAGACAACTGGTTAAAGAAACTTTGGTACATCTACACAGTGGAATACTATGTAGCTGTTAGGAGAGATGAAGTCATGAAATTTGCTTATAAATGGATAGACATGGAAAATATCATACTAAGTGAAATGAATCAGAAAGAGAGGGACAGACATAGAAGGACTGCACTCATTTGTGGAGTATAAAAAAATATAACATGAGGATGACACTTAAGGATAGTAGATACATGGGGCCAAAAGATTGTTCTATAGTTGGAAGCCTGCCTCAAGAGCAAAGGGAAGTAGGTAGCTGGAATAGAGAAGGGATCACTAAGAAAATGAGGGCTGGAGGAAACGGTTAGGATGAGAGATGTGTGCTGAAAGTAGATAATGGATCAAACATGATAACCTCTTAGTATCTGCATTGCAAACCATAAAACCCAAAAGTAGAGAGAGAGTATGGGGAATATTGTCTGCCATGGGGGGGAGAAGGAGGGGGAGAAAGGGGAGGTATACCGGGGATATTGGTAGTGGGGAATGTGCACTGGTGGAGTGATGGGTGTTTGATCGTGCTGTGATTGTAACCCAAACATGAAAGCTTGTAACCATCTCATGGTGATTCAATAAAATAAAATAATTTAAAAGAAAAGTTCTGAGCATGGCCGAGTGTGTCCTCCTCCCCAAAAGAAGAAACATATATTGCAATATATATATATATATATATATATGAAACAGACTTTGGGGTCATAAAGGAGGAGTGTCAGATCTAACTAGGGGGAAGACAAGGCTTCAGACAGGGATAAATTCTCCATATAGGTACTACCCAGAAATTATTTTGTGGAAATGAAATGATTTCTGCCAATCCTATTTAGGATGACTTGAGTGAACAACTTGTAGATGACAGACAATAGGCAGATCGGGCGATAGTTGCCAATGTCATGGATGTCTCCCTTCTTGAACAGTAGTACGGTCCTGCTGGTTTTCCATTGGGACAGAACCTTGCATTCAGACAGGTAGC
Organism: Sorex fumeus; assembly: GCF_029834395.1. Taxonomy (NCBI): domain Eukaryota; kingdom Metazoa; phylum Chordata; class Mammalia; order Eulipotyphla; family Soricidae; genus Sorex; species Sorex fumeus. The sequence continues at coordinate 34,468,595 of NW_026606092.1, read as the reverse complement.
GAGTGAAGAGCCGAGCCAGTGTATTGATGAGTACTGACGGCAGGTTCTTCAGGTGTTCAGGTCTGACCTTGTCTGGGCCTGGGCCGGGTGCTGTTTGTTTCTTTACCGAGGAAATGGCGTGTCGGATTTCGGAAGGGAGAACGTTGGGAACGACATATCCATCCTGTGGAATTTGGTATGTCGGCAAGTGGACATAGCTATCGATGAGATTTGGGTAGAAGTCATGGATAATCTTCTCCATTGCTGTTCTGGAGGATGTGATGGATCCATCAGGACGTCGGAGGGCAGTCATCTTGGTCTTGTAGTTGGCAAAGGACAGGCGGGCCTTACGAATACTTTTCCCGGCTTCTGCCGCATCTACCAGTACTTCTGCTCTTCTCTCTTTGAGGTCTTCCTTGATCGCATCTCTGCACTGCTTTGCGAGCTCAGACGTAAGCTTGTGGTTGCCTGAGGCATGCGCAAAACCACGCTGGCGAATTAGCTCAAGAGTTTTCGAAGATAGGCGATTTTTTGTGGCTATCTCTCTCTTGGCGTTCCTCGCACATTCATGGAGGTGCTGAACCAGTCGATGGTATTCCTCGTCAATGTTGTCAACAATGGCATCTTCCCATGTTGCCGCAATAGTACCAAAGAGTTCCCAGTTGGTGGTCATTCTGGAGTTCTCTTTTTGAACTTTGCAGCCCTTTCTCCCCGCTCTGTGAAGTAGAATTTTGCACGAAGGAGATGGTGGTCTGATCCCGTTCGAAATTTTGGGACAACAGCGACATCAGTCAGGCAAAACCGTCAATTGAATATGATGTGGTCTATTTCATTGTGGAATCGTCCACCGGGAGACTCCCATGTCCATCGTTTAGATTCTGCCTTCTGGAACTGTGAGTTACCATGAATGGTCTTGGTCGACATGATGAACTCAGACAGTCTCTCACTCTGTTCGTTCCATTCTAGGCCATGGGTCCCGATGTGAAGTTCTTCAGCTGATCTTCTCGGTCCTATCTTGGCATTACAATCACCCACAATGATCTTGTAGAAGGTGTGGTCTTCTTTATAGAACTTCTCTAGCTCCATGTAGAACTTCTCGATTTCTCTTTCATCATAATGAGATGTTGGTGCATAGACAACGAAGATAGAAACCGCAGGCAGTGAGCCACATCTATTCAAATGTAAACGTCCGATTCGGATTGTTAGGCATTCGAATGAATCAATGCTCTTGGCCAAGTTTGTGTTGACAAGGACACTGACGCCTCCAACACCTCTTTTATCGCATGTTCTGAGGAACAATTCTTCTCCAGTGTGGAAAACGGCATGGTGAGATTCGTGCCTTCTTGTCTCGGTCAGACCAATGATGTCGTACTTGATCATTCACGCTTGTACCATCAGGTCCTCGATGGATGCATCTGATGCTAGCGTACGTGCATTGAAAGTACAGACGATCATTTTTGTCTTCCTTCGTTGTGGCAGCCTAGATCGGCCTTGAGATTTTGTCAGCCTCTCCTTTCTCATCCTTCTCAATGCTGCCATGTCGGTGAAGCCTTCAGGGTCAGGTGAATGAGACCAGTTGTAATTACTGGTTTTGGCATATCAAATACACAACGGATAGCTTGTCAGGCTCTTCCGTGCGGGCGGAATACTCTCGGTAGCTTGCCAGTCTTTCCGAGAGGGATAGAGGCTTTTGGGGCAACCTCTAATCACCCTAGTAGGTGTTACCATATTTGAACCCTATCAAATACGGTACGACAATTCTGGAAGATGGGTATTTAGTGTCTTATGATGTGTCCGCTTGTTTTGTTCTGTGGGTCTTCAGTCGTGCGTGAGTCTCGGCCGGAGCTGCCATGCAGGTCCGGAAAGCATCCTGGAGTGTGGCGACAGCTGTGGTTGGTGGGAGCAAGCAGAGAAGCTCTGTCCCTGGGTCTGCCGAGCCAGTAATCAAACCTGCGTTAAATACATGTAAGACAAATGTTTTAACCTTTGTACTGTTTCTCCAACCTCTTTATTTTTATTTAACAAGAGAACTTAGTTTCATTATTGTTGTAGTGTCAGAATGTTAAGGGTTCATGTACTTTATTGCAGTATCAAGGATTCTGCCTATGCAGTATCTATGACTCTGCTGGGGATCACACTTGGCAATGTCAGAGTCTCAAGCATGCAAGTCAGGTATTCTAACATTGAGCCACATCCCTAGGCAACATCTTTATTTTCTGATGCTTTTTCTTCACTATGCATGGTATAGTTTGCCAGCCTCAACAGTTTATAATTCAACAGCATGCCCTAGGATTTCCTTTAAAGAAAGAAGTACCTAGAGAGGCCCAGTATTTCAGGCTTAGTATGGAAGCTTCATTCTTGGTTTTAAAACTTCAGATTCTGCAACATCTAAACAGTTTTTATTTTGGAGAGTCCTGCTGTCTTCATGGAAAGGAGATGCTCTGTGCTCTGCAGTGTTCTCTTGATGCCTCTCAAGAGTACTTCCTAATAATAGTTTAATTTGCTGGAGTTCTCATTCACCCTATCAAAAGCTGCCCTTCCCAGAATTGTCTCTGAGTAACACTAATAGAAGAAAGAGATTTAACTCTGTTTTTAATTTTTTTTGATTATTCTATTTATTTATTTCTTTTTGGGTCACACTGGTAATGCACAGGGGTTACTCCTGGCTCTGCACTCAGGAATTACTCCTGGCGGTGCTTGGGAGACCACAGGGGATGCCGAAATCGAATCCAGGTTGGCTTTATGCAAGGCAAATGCCCTACCTGCTGTGCTATCACTCCAGCCTTTAACTCTATTTTTTAACAGGAAAAGAGCTTGAAATGTCATGTTCTGAAAGATTCTTTAACTTAAGCAAGTTCGCTCCCTAGTTGCTGGTCTTTCACCCCATATCTAACACTTGAGAAATAGATATGAGATTCAGCCTATGTTGAAACTTACCTCAGATTCCCTTATTATATATATCTGCCACAAGTTCTCTTTGCAAACTGTAATGCATTATGGACATGGAGTATTGCTGTATTTATGCTAAAAGAATCAGTCTACTCGAGTAAAGTCTAGGGTCTGTAATGATAGTACAGTGGGTAAGGCATTTATTTACTTTGCATGTGGCTGACCTGGGTTCAATCCCTAATACTGTATGTGGTCCCTTGAGCACTGCCAGGAGTGATGCCTTGGGACAGAGTCAGGAGTAAGTTCTGAGACCTGCCAGGTGTGATGCAGAAACAAACAACAACAAAAAGTCAAATATTCTTATAAGCATCACACCCATTCCCTCATTTTTTAATTGAAATTTATATGGACTATTTTGGGTCTAACTTGCCTTTTTGTTCCTTAAAATTATTAAGTCAAACATGTGACTGTAGAAGAGTTCAAAGGAAAATTCAACTTTTCAGGAACATCCTTTTATTTAAATATTATATATACATATACATGTATGATGAAAAATGGTTAAATCTGGGCACAAGTTATTTATTTATAGAATATTTCTGCACTTATAAATGTCATCAAATTAAAAATCTTCCTGAGAAGAACTCATATCTGTTAAAACATACATAATATATGTAATATATAAGAAACAGAAATTACTGAATCAGTTGCATCCTAAGAGTGACTTCTAAATCACCCACGTTTACCATTTCAATTTCAAAATTGTGCATTTTCCAATTTTTCTCAGCATCTGTTCTCCTGTTTATGCTGAAAATAAAATACCCACAGTGCTTGCTTATGGAGCTTATTTATAACAGAAGTCAACTGGAAGCACCGGCACTAGTTCAGACATTTAGAATGGTAAGTTTAATCACTGAAATTGTGTCTATGAAAATAAGTTAAATTTGAGAACTGGCACACTAAAATTATATTATACTCTGATTAAGCCTAGGTAAACATAGTCTACATACTGTGTATAAATGGATATAAAATTGGGGAAGAATATGAAGGCACATGAAAATTTCTATGCAGTAATGTGGGGATTTTGAAACAAAATCACTTGTCAAAATGTAAAGACTAGGTCGAGGGAGATAGCTCAGAGGGCTAGTGCGAGTGCTTTGTGTGCCAATAACCTGAGTTTGATCCCCAGTGACACATAGACCCCTGAATACCACCAGAGGTAGCACTTCCTACCCCCAGCAACCAAGCTAGGAGTAATCCCTGAGCACTGCTGGCTGTGCTCCCCCCCCAAAAAAAGAAACAAAAATGTATACATTCTATGTAGTAATAAAAAACTGAATACCCTCACATTCATGTCTCCATACCTCCATTGTTTTCACTTTGTGTTTTCTTTTGTATCTTACTTCTCTGGCATGTGATCAAGTGTTTTAATGTTAGATTGCGTTTATTCTGTTCCATATTCTTGTTCTGAGTGGGATTACTTCTGTGTAAACTGAAAATGTGTCAGTACACAGATCCCTGTCCTTTCTTCCTTAAATTTCTCTGAAGTGCGAACTGTACTTAAGCACCATAAGGATCAGACTTGCCTCATGTTCCCTGACACAATATTCTCTTACCGCCCACCCACTGGGTGTAGTGAGAAGACAGTGTTAGGGAATGTTCTCTTCAGCTTCAGCCCTTTGTTCCTTAACGTGGATGATCAGATGATACAATACTAAAAAGTCTGTATTGCAAAAAATTAAAAATCACTTCCTTGATTCTGTCTTATGTTACATCTCATAATCCTTAAGCTGCCAAATTATGATTTTCTACCCTTCTATGCCTTTGCCATTTTTTTACTTCATGCTTTGTGAGTCATGCTCCTGGGAATTTTTGTTTGCTTTTCTGGTAAGATTTGCTCTAAAATCTTAGTACTTTAGAAATATTACTGCTCCTTAATTCAAAGTATCTTTCATTCTCTTTTTCACAGAGAGGAGCAGAGACAGAACTTGGGAAGTTAGAAGGGAAGGGAACTCTACAAATAGAGAGTTCAGAGGTAAAGATGATAATTAATTGAACCGGAAACTAAAATACATATATTAAGAAAGTTACAAAAGGTAACTGTGGAAAAGGGCAAACTCAATAGCATTTGCCTGACCAGTACTAGGCCTGAAGTTCAAACGCTGCTGCTGCCTGCATGCAGTTGAGTGGCTCCAGACAGCTCTTGGTGTTTGGAATCCAGTGAGAAAAGGCTCAGACGATGGTCCAGTAGCTAAGGAAGTGCCCAGGGCTAGCACTGAGGCAGTCTTGGCCTTCCCATGATCTGGACTGCTCAGACAGTTATAAAGTTAGCTTGTCACTTCTAACCATCAGGCCCTTATCACCAAACTGGATATTACTAAGGGTGACTCTCAGGTCCCCAGCACCACTGGGGGACGCCTACTTTTTTTTTTTTTAATAAAAAAAAAGGTTACGAAGAGGAACCAAAGTAAGGGTATTGCCTAAGTTATAATAGAGGAACTAAAAATAGAGAGTGGTTCATGTTGAGAGTGGGGGAGGGTGGAAGTGAACTGAACTCTCCTCTGCAAGAAAGGGAAGGAAGTTTGCAGATAAAGTCTGTCTCTTGATCGCTAAACAAGTGGCGATATGAGTGCATTATTATAGATAGGGGAAGTAACCACCCCAAAGAACTAAAATCTTTAATTGTTAAAAACTTAAACAGGATTGATTCTCAAGGGTGAGTCAGAGATTTAGGTTGAAAGCAAACAGGTAGGTTAGTGGTAGCACGTAGCATCAAAGCATTCTTTTACAGTGAGCTCTTCAGCACCACGAACATTTTTAAAACATTTTTATTAATTCGCCATAAATTACAACATTACTCTTTATGGGTTTCACAAACACAACGCTTCAACACCAATGCCTTCACAAGTGTCCACTTCCCTCCACCAATGCCTCTCACCCCCGTTTCTCTCCCACTCACCCACCTACCTCTATGAGACACAGTTTTTTTTTTTTTACAACTTTTGACATCGTGGTTTAGAGTACAGTTGCCAGGAAGGTTTCATGCAAAGCGCCTTATTACCATTAACCTCCAGCTCGACCACTTCCCTCCTCCATTGCTGCAATGTTCTCTTTCCTATCCAGTTCTCCCACCCAATCCCCCAAGGGTCATGCTTCCTACCGAAGAACAATTATCATTCATGTTCTTTGTTTCTGTTGCCTTTCGGCATTTGTTATTTCACTGTTGTATTTCATGATAGCCTGCAGATGAGAGAGAACATTTTGTGTCTCTCTGCCTCTGACTCACTTCACTCAGCATGATACTCTCCACATCCATCTATATATCAGCAAATTGTATGCTTTTATCTTTTCTTATGGCCAAATAATATTCCATTGTATGTATGTGCCATGGTTTCTGAATCCAGTCGTCTGTTCTTGGACAGTTAGGTTATTTCCAGACTTTGGCCATTGTGTAATAAGGACCGGAGAGATGCAGATGTCTTTTCTCCATTGTGGTGTTGGGCCCTTGGGGTAGATGTCAAAAAGTGGAATTAGTGGGTCAAATTTATCTCAATTTTTGTTTGTTTCTTTTTTGCCACACCCAGCATTGCTCAAGACTTACTCTTGGCTCTGTGCTCAAGGATCACTTCTGTTACTCATTAAAGAGCAATATGTATTCAACTTTATGGGGATATAATTCTCTGTATATATGCTAAGCCATCTCTTCTATTTCTTTCTTCGAAGCCAGTGTTGAGTTTTATTTTAGTTGATTTATCTGGAGGTGATAAAGCCATGTTGAAGTCTCCCACTGTTATTGTATTGTTGTCAATATCTTTCTTCAAGTCTGTTAGTAGTTGTTTTAGGTATTTAAGTGGTCTGTTATTAGGTGTTATAAATATTTAGTAGCAATAGTTCCTCCTGGTTTACATATTTCTTGATCAATAGGATACAACCATCTCTGTTTCTTATGATTTTTTTAACTTTGTCTTGTCTGAGTATAAGACACCACAGTTTTTTTTAAAGAGGCTTGTTTGCTTGAAATACTGTTTTCCAACCTTTGTCTTTGAGCCTGTGTTTTCCCTGATTATTCTGATGTGTTTCTTGTAGACAAAAGAAAATTGGATTCTGTTTTCTGACCTGCTCTGCCTCTCTGTTTTTTTTTTAATAATTTATTTCTTTATTGAATCACTGTGGGAAAAGTTACAGAGCTTTCAGGTTTAGGTCTCAGTCATGTAAATATCAAACACATTTCCCTTTACCAATACTTATTTTTAACCGTGAACCCCAATAGAACCCCACCTCCCACCCCTCCCAATTCCTGTGAGGCAGATGAGTTCTAGTTAATACTCATTGTTTCGATAGAAGATGCACAATTATTGTTTAGAGTTTACAACCCCCCCCCAATCAGACATGCTGAAACAGCGTTGTGAAATGATTTGCTTTCTACAGCTGGGTTTAAGAATAAAATGATGTCGCACGGCCGCAATAGCGGCTGCTCGGTTTTGGATTTCTGATATTTTACTTATTAACCCTGGAAGTATTTCTATTAAAAGTTAGATAGTTAAGAGATTGGTTTCTGTGCTCTGGAGTCGTGGTCATGCCGGAGAGCCGCTCGTGGGGGGCAGCTGGCGACCTCGGTCGGGTGTGAAGGATGGCCCACAACGCCCCCCTTCCCATGAGGTCCCTGCCGCCCCCACCCCCGGCTCAAACCTGCTGTCCACAAGGCTCCTGTGCGGCCACCATCTTTCTTTCCAGAGCTGCCTCTCTGTTTCTTGATTGGTGCACTTAGGTCATTGACATAGAGTGAAATCATTGAAATATAGAAATTTCTTGCCATCATTTTGTTGAAGTTATGTGTTTTGGTTTTTTTTTAAAGAACCTCTTTCAATTCTTTCAGAGTTGGCTATGAAGTTTCTCAGCTGTTGTTTATCTACGAAGCTCTGTATCAATACTTCATATCTAAATGAGAGTCTGGCTGGGTAGAATACTTTTGGTGAAACATTCAGCTCATGGAGATTTTTAATAGTGCCCCACCATTTTCTTCTAACCCAAAGTATCTTATTTGATAAATCTGCTATAAATCTTAGGAAACTCTCTTATAGGTAATTTCCTTCTTTGATCTTGCTGCTTTCAATATTTTTTCAATTTTTTATAATTTTATTTATTGAATTACTGTGAGAACAGTTACAAAGCTTTCGGGTTTAAGTCTCAGTCATACAATGAAACACCCATATCTTCACCAGTGCCCATTATCCAGCACCAAAATCCTCAGTATACCCCCATCCCAAACCCTCCCCCTAACTGTGGAGCAGATGATTTCCAAATTACTCTTTCTATACTTTAATTACAGTAAACATTTCAACACCACACCCACCATTATTATTTGGGATTTTACCCCAACACTCAGATCTGCCGAAAAGGCAACAGTAGACAATTTGTTTAATATTGCTGGTTGTGAATAACATAAGATGTCGTGTGGCTGCAGTAGTGGCCACGCGATTTTGAAATTCTGAAAATTTAACACTTAAATCTGGAGGGATTTCTTGCCAAAACTTGCTGAGTTCCGAGATTTGTTCCTGAGTCTCTGGAATTATGGCCATTAAGCAGCTTGATCAGGAGCCAGAGAGGCTGTTCGTGGGCAGTGACTCAGGGTCTCCTTGGGGTGGGTAGGAAAGGGCCGTCTCCACACCCATCCTGTGAGGCCCCATGGGTCTCATCACTGCAGGCCCAAACCTGACTGTCCAATGGCCTCTGGAGGATGGCAACCACTGAGCCACAAAGGGGGAGCAGGCGGAGGGACAGTACCCTTTCCCCCCTGGAGCGGCCTTACGACAATAACCTACTGTGCCATCCGGATGAATTTCTGCCAAAAGCCGCTGGGTTTCAAGATTTGTTTCTGAGTCTCTGGGATCATGGCTGTTAAATAGCTTGATCAGGAGTCAGAGGGGCTGTTTGTGGGCAGTGACTCGGAGTCTCGTTGGGGCAGGGAGAAAAGGGCTGGCTCCACCCCCATCCTGTGAGGCCCCACATGTCTCATCCCTGCAGGCCCAAACTTGACTGTCCAGTGGCCTCTGGAGGGTGACGGCCACTGGGCCACCAGGGGGAACAGGCCAAGGCACAAAACCTATTCCCACCTGGAGTGGCCCAGCACCAGTAGCCTACTGCAGGGACCAGACACATTTCTGCCAAAATCCGTTGGGTTTTGAGATTTGTTTCTGAGTTTCTGGGATCATGGCCATTAAGCAGTTCGATCAGGAACCAGAGAGGCCATGCCTCCAATTATATAGCTGAGCCCGAGGTGATTTGTGGCTGTGTCTCCCACATACCTAACTTTTGGCCACTTACTTTCTTGGTAAACTTTGCCCCAAGTGTTTGGGGTCAGGTCAAAGGCACAGCAGCAATTTGGGGGTATCTGGACGTCTGAAGGCACCATCAGGCTGCTAATGCACTCACCTCACAGGTACAGATTGACCTGCTAGCGGCACCATACCCCCAACTGCTTTCAATATTATCTTTCTGTGGCTTCGTCATTATGATTATGATATGCCTAGGATTTTTTTAACTTTTTGATTCTCTTGTATGAGACCTTTTGGGCTTCTTGAATCTGGGAGTCTCCACTATTCAGCTCTGGGAATTTCTCACCTATGGTTTCATTGATTAATGATTTTTCATCACCATCCCTTTCCTCTTCCTTCCTCAGGGATCCCAATGATTCTTGTGTTATTTCTCTTAAACTCAACTCATAGCTCTCTTGTGTGCTGCTTATTTGTTCTGAGACTTTTTTCCATCTTTGATAATTTTATTTCTGGAGGTTTCCTACATTGCATCTTAGAGCTCATTGATTTTACCCTCAAGTGCTATCACTCTGCTACCCAGTCTTTTCTTTTCTTTTTTATTTCACCTACCAGACTTTCCAGTTCTGTCACTTCTGATGCCTGTTTTCTCATTTTTGCTCTCATTTCTTCTCCCTCAGTTTTCTATGCTTTATTGACTACTTGCATAACTGTATCTTTGAGGTCATTAAAAATATTCAGCATATAATCCCTGAACTCCTTATCTAATAGATTACATAGTTGGTTAGTACTAGGAGTTTTCAGTCTACTACTGTGTTAGTTCAGTGAGCTTAATGGAGTCTACACTGCTTTCCTATTGCTTCTTTTTCAGTATAGACATGAGTCTTTCTGCTTATCCTCTGACCCTTATCATACTACCAGGAAGCTCTCTTAGGGAGAAAGGATGAGGATCATGTCACCTTCTTTTTGGCTAAAGTGTGTGTTGTAGAGGACGGAGAGATACACAGCCACTTTGTTACCCTCTGCAAATATTTTATAAATGACAATTATTAAAATATTTGAAAACTATAATTATAAATAATTCTAGGTAGTTTGTTTCTGATAAACTATTAAGTGGAATAAAGAAGACTCCTACAAGTCAACCATTTTAAATCATGTCTTTGACAAATACATAGTTATAGAAAATGAAATTCAGAGCAGGTAGAATAGCAAGTAGTTGTTAATGAGCCATTTTTTGTTTTTGTTGAGTTTTTTTGTTGTTGCATTTTTGTTGAGCTGAGGGTTGATAAAAATGTTTTGTACTTAAAAAGGGGTGATGGTTGATATCTTTTTGAATATGGTAGAATGATAATTTGTACTCTAAGAAGTCAACTTTATATACATAAAAAATATTTAAAAAATTAGGACTGTCACCTGTAATTCCATAACATTTATTTTAATTTACTCTAGGTTGTATATTAGTCACATTTTAATTTGATTTCCTTACCGTTTGGAGTTTGGTTGTACTCTCTTGTTTCACTTTTCTTCATCTTAAAATGCCAAAACTAACTTTACTAGTAATTTGCTCTTCCTGCTCTGTTTTCTTTGCTTACTATAATACTTTGCTTCTTTCCTTGTGTGCTTTCTCTGAAGTATGAACAAATACCTTAACCAAATAGTGACTTCATAAACAAAGAGCTGAATTTTCCTGCTTTGAATCATTCCTTAATCTAATCAGAGTTGGCTGGGAATTTGGAGGAAGGAAAACATTAGGACAAAGAGTAAGAGGTGCTGATGATATTTATTGACCCCCTTCTCTGTACCAGGCCCTGTTCATGTGTTTTCTCAATCTTTCCTCAAACCTAGGAGGCATTAGGATCCTCTGTTACACAATATAGATCTAGTGACTCAGATAGGTGAGATAACATATCCAAGGTCATATAATAGGTGAGTAGCAGAAGCAAGTTATGGGAAAGTGCAAAGCTAGCACATTCTCTATATTTGACTTTTAGTAACATTGATTCCATTGAGATATATTGACAATACAGCCTCCACTTAAACAATGTATAGTAATGATTCATGAATTTTTATATTTATTTGCTCGAGCGGGCCCAGTAACGTCTCCATTGGAGACTTTGTTGTTACTGTGTCTGGCATATCGAACACTCTCGGTAGCATGCTGGGCTCTCCGAGAGGGGCGGAGGAATCGAACTCGGGTCGGCCATGTTGGCCGCTTGTAAGGCGAACGCCCTACCCGCTGTGCTATCGCTCCAGCCCATATTTATTTACTGATTACATATTTACCATTAGTAAATTTTTCTATTTATTGGCCATTTATGTAACTTTCTTGTATCAATTTCCTGCTTATTCCTTTTCCTGTTCTACTCTGTTAGTTTAGAATTCTTACCAATTTCTGCTTTCCTTTCTATATTATTATTAACGATTCTCGACTTTCTGTTTATAATTATTTTCTCAATTGCCATTCATCTTCTAAATGTGTTTATAATGCTTTTATTATAAAAATAATTGTAATTGCCCACATTTTTCCTTTATAGCTATGGGTTTAGTGTAGCTCTTAGAATTTTTCCATTGTCATTCTATAGAAGCCTTTTTGCATACTTCATTTTTAGTAGTTGTAGAATTTTTCTTTTAGTTGAAAAATATTCAGATTGAGACCTAGGGATAGCTCAGTGGCTTGAGACTGTAGTTCGATCCCCCAGCCCCACAAGCTTAATGAGATTCTGGCAACACTGATGTTTGGGATCCTTGGTGATATAATAAAGTAAGAAATCACTAGTGCACCTCAACTAAAGTGTTCTACCTACCCCTATCAGGCACTACAAATAAACTGTGCTTGCACCACAAACAAGTATGCAAGCTCTGCAGTCAAGTATGTGTGCTTCCTCCAGTCATCAAAATAACAAGAAAAGGAAAGGGAATAAGAACCGTAAAATAGAGTTCCAGGACCAGAATGATAGTACAGCTGTTAAGGTGTTTGCCTTGCAGACAGCTAACTCCGATTTGACCCCTAAGACCACAGATGGTTCCCCAACCTCTCCAGGAGAGGACCCTGAGCACAGCTGGATGTGGTCCCCTAACCAACATAAATAAATAAAAACAATAAAATTCATATCCTACCTAGAGTTTAGCTTTTTATACATTATGAAAGGCACTTAACACTTATTTTTTCTCCCAAGGAACAGACAATTGTCCCAAATCAACTTTATTTTTCTATGCTGATATTGTACACTACCTTTGTAGAATACCAAACATATATACTATCTAATATCTTGTAATATTGAATCATATAAGTTTTATATATCGCATAAGATAAGTCACATAATATACTCTACAGATGATGTTAAAAATAATTTTGACACATATAAAGACAAAATTGAGATACACGCATGAATCTATCTTTAAATTCTCCTATTTATTCTATTGATTTGTCAGTTATTTCCAAGCAGTTCTGTCCTGTAAATTTGGTTGTTTGGGATGTTTGTTTTTGTGTGTGCGGGGGCGGGGGGGCACACCTAGCAGTTCTCTACGTGCTTAGTGATCACTCCTGGCCGTGTTGGAGGACTACTATGGTGACAGGGATTGAACTTGCATCAGTGGCATGCAAGATAAATACCTAATCTCTGTACTACCTCTCTGGTCCTAAGTTATATATTTGGTAGAGAAATCCAATCTTCTTGTAATGTGTTTATAAACTTTTGAAAAGCAAATCTCACAAATAACTCATGTACTCCAAAATGCTGAATCACTTATTCAAATCCATTTATCATAAGAAGTGATTCATAATCACCATTTCTTTGGGGGAAATTTTCAGAACTTCTCTTTTAAGAAGTTTCGGTGAGACATGTGATTATCTTATTTTATTACATAATGTCTTTTTTCTTATATTTCTTCTCACTACATTAAAAACTTTATGATTTGGAGTAGTCTTCTACTGCTGTCTTTTTCAAAATGATCCCAAAGAAACAGTAACTTGACAGGCTTCAAATAGTATTCAGTCTTAATATCAACTATTAGTATATTAGCTAGGCTGGAGCAATAGCAAAGCAGGCAAGGTGTTTGCCTTGCACTCGGCTGACCCGGGTTCGGTTCCTCCATCCCTCTCAGAGAGCCTGGCAAGCTACCAAGAGTATCCCGCCCGGATGGGAGAGTGTAGCAAGCTCCCTGTGGCGTATTCGCTATGCCAAAAGCAGTAACAACAAGTCTCACCATGGAGATGCTACTGGTGCCCGCTTGAGCAAATAAGAGAGCAATGGGAGGACAGTGCTACTGCGCTACAGTATATTAGCTGAAGTTATACAGAAGACAGTATATTATATTATACAGTATATTAGCTGAAGTTATGAAGACCTCTGGGACCCAGCCAAAGCCATGCTGAGACCAGTCTCCAAATGCTTGGATGAGCCTCACGCATAAAGGAAGTGGCAGAGGAACCCAGGTGTGCGGTACCTGGGGCTGAGATCTCCAAGCCTGCATGGTTCAGGACTGAGCCTTCCAGTAGCTAGACAGTTACACCCACCAAATGCCGTGTAACCCCAACAATGGCCAGGATCCAGAGATTATAACACCAAGCTCCCAAAAGCTTCTTATTCTCTAATTCTTGCTCTCAGAGAACCCAGCAGGCTACCAAGAGTATCATACCAGCACATATGCCTGAATAGGAACACCTGTAAAGTTTATTTGTATTTTCAGGCTACTGAAATACAAATATCCCACCCACACGGCAGAGCCTGGCAAGCTATCCGTGGTGTATTCGATATGCCAAATCCAGTAAATAAAATGGATCTCATTTCCCTGACCCTGAATACAGCAGAGTTGAGAAGGATGTGGAAGGAGAAGCTGATAAAATCTCAGGGCTGAACTAGGCTGCCCAAATGAAGAAAGACAAAAATGACTGTCTGTACTTTCAATGCACGTATGCTGGCCTCTGATGCATCCATCAAGGACTTGATGGGACAAGCACAAAAGATCAAGTACGATATCATTGGTCTGACCGAAACTAGAAGGCATCAATCACATCACGCCATTATTGACACAGGAGAAGAACTGTTCCTTGGAACATGTGACAAAAGAGGTATTGGTGGTGTCAGTGTCCTTGTCAAAACACAAACTTAGCCATGAGCATTGATTCATTCGAATGCCTAACAACCCAAATTGGATGATTACACTTGAATAGATGTGGCTTACTGCCAGCAGTTTCTATCTTTGTTGTCTATGCACCAACATCTAATTATGGTGAAAGAGGAATTGAGAAGTTCTACATGAAGCTGGAGAAGTTCTATAAAGAAGACCACACCTTCTACAGGATCATTGTCGGTGATTTTAATGCCAAGATAGGACCAAGAAGATCAGCTGAAGAACTCCACATTGGGACCCATGGCCTAGAATGGAACAAACAGGGTGACAGATTGTCTGAGTTCATTATGTCGACAAAGACCATCCATGGTAGCTCACAGTTCCAGAAGGCTGAATCTAAACATTGGACATGGGAGTCTCCCGGTGGATGGTTCCACAACGAAATTGACCACATCATATTCAATCAACAGTTTTGCCTGACTGATGTTGCTGTTATCACAAAATTCCAAACGGGACTGGACCACTGTCTCCTTCATGCAAAATTCTACTTCACACAGCAGGAGAAAGGAATGCAAAGTTTAAGAAAAGAACTCCCAGAACTACCACTAACTGGGAGCTCTTTGGCTCTGTTGCAGCAACATGGGAAGATGCCGTCATTGACAACATTGACAAGGAATATGATCGACTGGTTCAGCAGCTCCGTGATTGTACGAGGAACGCCGAGAGAGATAACCACAGAAAAAAACACCTGTCTTTGAAAACTCTTCAGCTTATTCGCCAACGTGGCTTGGCGCATGCCTCAGACAACTGCAAGCAAATGTCCGAGCTCGCAAAACAGTGCAGAGAAGCGATCAAGGAAGACCTCAAAGACAGAAGAGCAGCAGTGTTGGTAGATGCGGCAGAAGCTGGGAAAATCATTCGTAATGCCCGCTTGTCCTTCACCAACTTCAAGACCAAGATGACTGCCCTCCGACGTCCTGATGGATCTATCACATCTTCCAGAATGGCAATGGAGAAGATTACTCGTGACTTCTACTAATATCTCTTTAATAGCCACATCCACTTGCCCACATACCAAATTCCACAGGATGGATATGTCGTTCCCAAAGTTCTCCCTTCCAAAATCCGACATTCCATCTTGTCGGTAAAGAAACAAAGAGCATCTGGCCCAGACAAGGCCAGACCTCAACACCTGAAGAAGCTACCATCAGTACATTGGATTGGCTCTTCACATGCTACCTGTCTGAATGCAAGGTTCCATCGCAATGGAATATCAGCAAGACTGTACTATACAAGAAGGGAGACATCCATGACATTGGCAACTATCGCCCATTCTGCCTATTGTCTGTCATCTACAAGCTGTTCACTCGAGTCATCCTGAATAGGATTGGTAGAACACTAGATGAAGAAAAACCATGCGAGCACACCGGTTTTCAAAAAGGATTCAGCACAATTGACCATATTCACACGATAACCAAGCTGATTGAGGTTTCTCAGGAGTTCAAGATGCCACTCTGTCTAACGTTCATTGATTTAATGAAGGCCTTTGTTTCTGTTGAGACAGAAGGGGTCATTAAAGCCCTAGCCAATCAGGGCATTCAAACTCAATACATCAGGATCCTCCGTGAGCTGTATTGCAGATTCACTACCAGGATCTCACCATTCTACAAAGAAGTGATCATCCATGTCAAGAGAGGGATTCGGCAGGGTGATACTATTTCACCAAAACTCTTCAGTGCCACCCTCAAGAACATCATGAGACGACTGGAATGGGAAGGAATGGGAGTGAAGATAGATGGTCGGCAACTATACCACCTCTGCTTCACTGTTGTCATCGTTTTAATAACACCAAACATCAGCCAAGCGGCACAAATGCTGACCGACTTCAACCATGAGTGTGGAAAGGTCGGATTACAGCTGAATCTCACAAAGACAATGTTCATGAGAAACAGTCTTGTTCCTGATGTTCCATTCACTCTCAATTGAACAATCATCTTCAAATGCAACGGTTATGTATACCTAGGTTGAGAAGTCAACATGACGAATGACCTGGCACCTGAGTTGCACAGGAGGAAGAGAGCAGCTTGGAATGCCTTCAAGAGCAACAAAAAAAAAAAAAAAAAAAAAAAAAACTAAGAGGACGAAGAACCTCCAGCTCTGAGAACATCTCTTTGATTCCACTGTTCTTCCTGCATTAACATACGCCTCAGAGACATGGGCCCTACGAAAATAGGATGAGAAGGCTATTCGGGTCTCTCAGAGAGGAATCGAAAGAGCTATGCTTGGAGTATCATGCTTCAGTCAAATGAGAGATAGAATCCGGAGTTCCGACTTCCATCAATGCTCAAGAATCAGGGACGCTGCCTTGTTTGCCAAGGCATCGAAAATCAGATGGGCTGGACACGTAATGAGATTTAAAGACAACCGCTGGACTAGAGCCATTACCGACTGGATTCCACGGGACGTCAAAATATCACGTGGACGCCCACCTACGAGATGGTTAGACTTCTTCATTAAGACCCTGAATGATCAGTTTGAGGCTCTTCAAGTTCCTATAACGAGCAGATGCCATTGGGCTACAGTAGCATGCAACAGGGATGAATGGAGACACTTCTGGCGCCCGCTGGAGCAAATCGATGAGTAACGGGATATCAAGTGATCAAGTGATACAGATAAGGGTTCAGGACCAGCTTTACAATGGAGTTAATATGAGACTTTGAACAAAAGGGTAATATCTTTTAAGTTAGGCTGATCTATAGATACATGAGAATAATAAGTTCTTCATAGATTTGAGGGAGGAAAAGTGAGAACATATAATGTTAACATGTTAACTTCAATATGTTAATGCCCATGTTAAATGAGTATTAGTCATTATGAGTTGCTTGTCAATCTTCCATAAAGAACTAGTTGATGAAAATAGGGGTATTGTAAAGAATCAAGGAAGTAATGACTTTTAAGAATCTACTGGGAAGTCAGGACAAGCTGCGGAATCAGTACTCATGGACACTGGCAGCCATTCAGGAACCTGAGACATCCAAAGAAAGGACTTTGATCTGAGTCATCTGGTGGCTTTGGCGAGTCCAGAGAGCCAGTAATCACCATGACTCATTATCCCTTCATCTGTGCTGCTCTCATTCCTATTTCTACTGACCAGTGTCTCAACTTCAATAAGTACCTTAAGATTATGGCTTACCTGTGGCTTCTAGTTGTACACAGCTGCTTCCTCATCTTTTCTATAACTTAAAGCTTCAACTTAGCCATAATTTATCAATTTTACATAAAATTTTTGATTGAAGAGAAATTCTATGCCAAATAACCTCATAGACTGTAAAACAACTTAAAAGTGGTGCATCTGGGATTACATGCTTGTTCCTAGTTAGCTGAGATGGGGAAAAAAGTTGTTGAGGGTTGGAGAAATTGGAGGGAGAAGAGTGCATAGCTTGATTTTCCCCAGAAGGGGGGCTGTGTGGTGACTAATTGGTCTATGAACTATGTCTTGTGTAAAAATACACATAATATTCAGCACAGCCAAAAGCAGTGTATTGCTCTCACACTCCCCACCACCCCCATTAATAGTTATTTTATTCTTTTGGTTGGTTTCAAACTTGGTACGAGAAGGGGCAATGATCTGCTCACAAAATCCAGAAAATAATTATGAAGTCGGTACTCAAATCCAGTTTTTCTTCACAATCACTTTGAGGCTTCTTTTCAAATTATACCCTTAGTTCTTTACTTTCTGATCCTCATAAACTGTGACTGTAACCTTGAATGATCTAATGCTTTCTCAATGTCCTGTTTCTGGTTTACATAACACTTGGCCCACATGTGCATGGTTTATTTTTAGCTCCTTGAGACTTCCTTTGAACTCTTTTTATTCTTCAGACTCTTAGTGATTTGATTCCTTTAATTGCAGGACTTGCATTGCTTCCTTTCTCTATATTTTTTCAGTCTTGAATGGTGTAGGCACCCTCCCTGATACATCTCATTTTCTTTGGTCTTCATCCCCAGGAATTTCCTTGTAAGTCCTCTCCAGTCTCTGCTTTTTATCCCTCTATCTCCTCTTCTTTTATAGGATTAGACATTTTCCTTCATTCAAAACACAGATTATAGTGGATACTACTTGTCTTCGTTTGTTAGACTTGTTAAAACAAAATATGGGTGGCATGGACCAAATAGTTTTCAGCACTTTTAGACTTGCAGCTGGTAAAAATAAGAGAAATATTTTGCAGACCACTAAGGCAGAAAAAAATTGTTTTACTTTCTGAGTCTAATATTGTATGATGAAAATTTTAGCTGTTTTCACTAGCAGAACATACTGAACTTTTGAGAAAGTAATACTTAATTCAGATAATATCAGTGAGGGATCTGTTGGTGCTGTTTGCTGGAGTACTTGGTAGTCAACCCTGGATGTGGTATTTTTGCAGAAAGACAAACATTGCATTGATGTTCATTCAGTTTCTCTAGTGTTTTTTTGTCGCTGAGAGAGATGAAAATATCTGCTCATTCAAATAGGTCATTGAAAGTATGACCAGAAATTTAATCATCTGTACAGAGAAATGAATTTTATTTTTTCCAATAATATACAGAATTGAGACAACGATTGCATTTTATTTTAGGATAACAGAGTGACATCAGAAGATAACTCAGGTTTTCTTTTTTATGGTGATTAAATATGGATGAGTTAACATCAATTATGAAGAAATTATTAATCTAAAAGTTTCTTATTAATATCTGAGGACTAATTTTTAGGGCAATAATGATAAAAGTTTTGAGCTAGTACACATAAATGTTAACTTATATTGAATATAACTTTCCAGTTGAGGTCAGTAGTAGTAAAATTATTTTTCAAAAAGGTGGGAACATTATTATATATTACTATTGTACAAACTATTTCAAAGAGTCAGCTTCTTCTTTTATACATCCACCTTTTTTTTCTCAATGTAAAATGACTTTTGTTAATACTCTGAAGAGAAGTATTAAGATCATTGAGAAAGTTAAATATGCGCTCCATATATACAAGCTAAGCCATCAATTTCTCATCCAATGAAAGCTCTCCTAAAAAAGAGTTTTAATCTTGCAAAACAACTTTCCTTCTTTCCTCAGTTTGACAAGGTATGCAAGAACCTTTCTTTCCATAGTCACTTCACTTCTGCATTGAAATTTTGGTGTTATAAAAGTTCATATTCACACAGTGTCATGAACAACCTGGTGGAGAGAGCTATAGTATGATTTAAATTTATAATCTTTACCTGTCACTGTCACTGTTTGTCACTGTCCTCCCATTGTTCATCGATTTGCTCAAGCGGGTCCAGTAACATCTCCACTGGAGACTTTGTTGTTACTGTGTTTGGCATATCGAATACATCACGGGTGGCTTGCCAGGCTCTGCCGTGCGGGCCAGATACTCTCGGTAGCTTGCCGGGCTCTCTGAGAGGGGCGGAGGAATCGAACTCGGGTCAGCCATGTTGGCTGCGTGCAAGGCAAACGCCCTACCGCTGTGCTATCGCTCCAGCCCCCAATCTTCACCTAGTTATTCATAATAGTTCTTAGTTCAGTAGAAATTCTACTTGTAATAAGGTGCTTCCCATGAATTATACAGTGGATAGACACTATTTATTTATTTCTGGTTTGTTTTGGGGCCACACCCAGCAGTGCTCAGGGCTTTCTCCTAGCTTTGTGTTCAGGAATCACTCCTGATGGGCTTTGGAGACAGTATGGGGCGTGGGGGTTAAACCTGGGTCAGCCACAAGCGAAACAAGTGCCTTACTCACTGTAATGTTTCTCTGGTCCCTGGACACAATTTATTGACAAGTAGTATCCTTAAGTTTTGCAGTTGTAACTGAGCAATGTCCATTCATATAACACCCTCTATAGAAACTCAGGTGCATTTGTCCCAGACTAAGCCCTAGACTTAAAAGTACATGTTAGAAACACTGTGATCTCTTAACTAGTGGTGTCTCACTACTGTGATTACATTCAATATTTTACAACAGACCCACCATTATTATTTGGGATTTTACTCCAACACTCAGATCTGCCGAAAAGACAACAGTAGACAATTTATTTTCTATTGCTGATTATGAATAATATAAGATGTCGCGTGGCTGCAGTAGTGGCCGCTAGATTTTGAAATTCCGAAATTTTAACAATTAAATCCAGAGGGATTTCTGCCAAAACCTGCTGGGTTCCGAGATTTGTTCCTGAGTCTCTTGGATCATGGCCGTTAAGCAGCTTGATCAGGAGCCAGAGAGGCTGTTCATGGGTTTCAAGATTTGTTTTTGAGTCTCTGGGAACATGGCCATTAAGCAGCTTGATCAGGAGCCAGAGAGGCCATTTGTGGGCGGCAACTCAGGGTCTTGTTGGGACGGGGAGGAAAGGGCCGGCTCCAACCCCATCCTGTGAGGCCCCACGTGTCTCTTCACTGAAGGCCCAAACCTGACTATCCTGTGGCCTCTGGAGGGTGACGGGCACTGGGCCGCCAGGGGGAACAGGACGAAACACGAAACCTATTCCCACCTGGGGTGGCCCAGCCCCAGTAGTGCAGGGACTGGACGTATTTCTGCCAAAAGCCTCTGGATTCCGCAATTTGTTTCTGAGTCTCTGGGATCATGGCCATTAAACTGCTTGATCAGGATCCAGAGAGGCCGTTTGTTGGCGGCAACTTGGGGTTTCATTGGGGTGGGGAGGAAAGGGCCGGCTCCACACCCATCCCGTGAGGCCCTGCGTGTCTTGTCACTGTGGGCCCAAACCTGACTGTCCAATGGCCTCTGGCAGATGGTGGCCACCGAACCGCCAAGGGGGAGCAGGCGGAGGGACAACACCCTTTCCCCCTGGGGTGGTCCAGCAACAGTAACCTACTGCACTGTCCAGACGTATTTCTGCCAAAAGCCTCAGGTTTTCGAGATTTGTTTCTGAGACTCTGGGATCATGGCAGTTAAGAAGCTTGATCAGGAACCAGAGAGGTTGTTTGTGGGCAGCGACTCGGGGTCTCGTTGGGATGGGAAAGAAACGGCCGGCTCCAGCCCCATCCCGTGAGGCCCCACGTGTCTCGTCACTATGGGCCCAAACCTGACTATCTTGTGGCCTCTGGAGAATGGTGGCCACTGGGCCGCCAGGGGGAACAGGCCACTGGGGTGGCCCAGCGCCTGTAACCTACTGCAGAGACTGGACACATTTCTTCCAAAAGCGACTGGGTTTTGAGATTTGTTTCTGAGTCTCTGAGATCATGGCCATTAAGCAGTTCGATCAGGAACCAGAGAGGCCATTCCTCCAATTATATAGCTGAGACGAAGGTGGTTTGGGTGTGACTCCCACATACCTAACTTTTGGCCGTTTACTTTCTTGGTAAACTTTGCTCCAAGTTTTTGGGTTCTAGCCAAAGGCACAGCACCAGTTTTGGGGTATCTGGAAGTCTGAAGGCGCCATCAGGCTGCTGATGCACTTGCCTCACGGTACAGATTGACCTGCTGGCGGCACCATACCCCTGATGCTTTTTTTAAAAATTTGTATTAGTGAAACACCATGAGGTACAGTTGTAAACTTACAAATTTTTGTGCTTGGGTTTCAGTTATGATAAAGTACCCATCCCTCCACCAGTGACCATTTTCCACCACCAATGATCCCAGAATCCCTCCCACCTCCCTCACCCCTCCATCCTACCCCACCTCTGTGGCAGGGCATTCACTTTTGTTTTCTCTCTCCTTTTGGGTGCAGAAGAGGCATTGAGTGGCAATCATGTTTGGTCTATAGTCTACTTTCCTCATGCATCTCCCATCCTGGGAGGATCCTCCCAACACCCTTTACTTGGTGCTCCCTTCTCTACCTGAGCTGCCTTTTCCCCTAGCATATGTGGCTGGCTTCCAAACCATGTAATGAACCTCCTGTACTTATCACAACTATTCTTGGGTGTTCCTCTCTTCATCTTTTCTAACAGCTACATAGTATTCCATTGTGTAGATGTACCAAAGTTTCTTTAACCAGTCATCTGTTCTCGGGTACTCAGGTTTTTTCCAGATTCTGGCTGTTGCAAAGAGTGCTGCAATAAACAGACAATTGCAGATGTCACTTCAACTATACTTTTTGCCTCTCTGGGGTATATTCCCAGGAGTGGTATTGCTGGGTCAAATGGGAGCTCAATTTCTAATTTTTTGAGAATCGTCCATACTGTTTTCCAAAAGGGCTGAACCAGTCAATATTCCCACCAGCAGTGAAGGAGAGTTCCTTTCTTGCCATATCTGCGCCAACACAGGTTACTTTTGTTCTTTTGGATGTGGGCCAGACTCTGTGGTGTGATGGAATCTCATTGTTGTTTTGATCTGCATCTCCCTGATGATTAGTAATGTAGAGCATTTTTCATGTGCCTTTTAGCCATTCAGATTTCTTCTTTGGAAAAGTTTCTGTTCATTTCATCACCCCATTTTTTGATGGGGTTAGATGTTTTCTTCTTGTAGAGTTCAACCAGTGCTTTTTATATCCTTGATATCAACTTCTTCAGCTGCTTTCTTAATACCTCACCAAGTGTAAACAATATTTTTACCTTTTCATAAAATAACAAATAAATATAACACTTGAAACTGATTTGTCACTATTTCTCATTTTCTTTACCCAGTTTTTCTGAGTTTTTGGAGGATGGGCCACATTGGTAGTGCTCAAGGGGTATTTCTGTCTCAGTGCTCAGGGATCACTCCTGGGAGTTCTCAGGGAATCATACTCAGGACTGGAAATCACACTTGCCACGTTCAAGACAAGCATTTTACCCTGTGCTCTCTGACTAATATTTAAAAATTTTTGTCTAGTTATACAATCTTTGAAAAACAACAACAGAAACTTTCTTATCTTATAAGATTGTTGTACTTTGAGTGCAAATGATGAAACTATCTGGAAAGTTTCATAATGTCATTCATTGAGTTTTCAGAACCTAAGGACCATCATGATAATAGTTCACTGCTGGGGCAACAGTGAAATGAAATTGTAGGTTCTCTTTCTCAAAATGTCTAATAAATCGTCTCTTTCTCCTCTCTCTCTCCTCTCTCTCTCTCTCTCTCTCTTTCTCTCTCTCATTGTCTCTGTTGCACATTCCAAAGTATCAACACATTTTTTCATTCTTACTTTTTTATACTTGAATCACTGGCACTTATCTTTAGTGTCATCACTACATCTCTCCTGATTATTGTTCTTGCTTTTATTTATTTTTTTAAGAAAATAATCTCTTGGAGGCTGGAGCGATAGCATAGCGGGTAGGGCATTTGCCTTGCACGTGGCTGAACCGGGTTCGATTCCCAGCATCCCATATGGTCCCCTGACACCGCCAGGGGTAATTCCTGAGTGCAGAGCCAGGAATAACCCCTGCACATCACTGGGTGTGACCTAAAAAGAAAAATAAAAGAGAATAATATAATCTCTTTATTGCTGAGATAGAAATTCACTTTGGATAATGAGAAATGACCCAAGCACTACATACAGACACAGGCTATTGACTTCTATGTTCCATTGAGTTCCAGTGTAGGAAGATGCTAAATGGGATCTAGACTGCTTTGGTCTTTTGACCTTCAGCTTCTTCTCTTACTTTCATTAAAACTATAGCCTGGTACTTCTGAAGAAACACAGGACCAACTGTGGTAAGCAGTCAACAGCGATGTTGGCAAACATGCAGACTTGACCAAACATGGTCTAGGTCTTTGCTCCCATTGCTCCTGAATTTGTTCTTGCTTTTAATGCAAGTTAAGAACTTTTGCTATTTGAGTCTTTATTTGACTGTTTTAGTTTATGGGGCACATTTAGTGGTGCTTATGGATTTCTCCTGACTCTGTGCTCAGCAATCACTTTGTGCTCAGCAATTACTCCTGTTGGTGCTCAGGGAACCATATATGGTGGTGAGGATCTAAACTGAGCCAGCTGTATGCAAGTTAAGTTCCTACCTGCACTACTACTATCTCTCTGGCCCCTGTTTATTTTCTCTTTCTTTCTTTCTTTCTTTCTTTCTTTCTTTCTTTCTTTCTTTCTTTCTTCCTTCCTTCCTTCCTTCCTTCTTTCCTTCCTTTCTTTCCTTTTTCTTTCTTTCCTTTTATCTTTTTAGTTTTCATTTGGCACAGGTTTCAAATTTATGGAACAATGACACCAGACATAACTTTCTTTCCAAAATACACAGTAATACCAAGTAATATCCATGAACTTGGTGAATTTAAGAACTTTGGGACACTTGACTGGGATGCTGTCAATAGGAGAGCAGAGGTCATACTTTCTGGCAAATTGTTGTATGAGATGCACTGTGGCTGAGACTCCTAAGAATGCTGTCTTGCCTTTTCCCACCTTATGATCCAGGCATGCCATGTTTTAAGAAGTGATACCTTTTTTGTGGACTTGCAGACTTTTCTGTGGATTGACGGAATATTTCTGCAGACCACTACTACTGTGTTCATTGGAAGTTGAAAGCCAAGATATAAATAATAAAAAATTATTTCTCAAAATAGTGCCCAAGCACAAAGTATCAAAAAGATTAGTTTCTTCTGGGTTCTCTCTTTGGCTGGTAGATGGTAATATTAGTCCTGTCTGCTTACAGGTTACTCCATCTATGTGTCTGTGTCATAAATTATTTTTATTATGGAGATACCAGTCATATTTGATTAAGGTCTACTTTAATAACCTCTGTTGAACTAAATTGCCCCTGTAATCCTATCCTAATTTGGAGATACTGGTGATTAGAACTTAAATATTTGAATTGTGGGAACATAATGCAGTCATATCACTGTCTTGACAGATGAGTAGATACAGAATCTGTGATATATGTATATATCTGTGATATATATATAATCAATGGAATACTACTCTATCACTTAAAAAGGTAAAATAATGCCTTTGGGGACAAAACTGGTGAAAGTTGAGATATTATGCTAAATAAAATAAGTAGCACTGTAGCACTGTTCTCCCGTTGTTCATCTGTTTGCTCGACCAGGCACCAGTAATGTCTCCATTGTGAGACTTGTTGTTACTGAGTTTGGCATATCGAATACGCCAGGAGGAGCTTGCCAGGCTCTGCCGTGTGGGCGGAACACTCTCAGTAGCTTGCTGGGCTCTCCAAGAGGGATGCAGGAATTGAACCCAGGTTGGCCATGTGCAAGGAAAACGCCCTACCCGCTGTGCTAGTAATGAAGAAAAACATAATTATCAGGTAGTAATTGTGGAATTCATATGTGGAACATAAATAACTAAAGCAAAAATCTCACGGAAACTAATTTCTAGATTTGATGAAAATTATAATGGTTACAAGAGAAAACGGGGGGGGGGGAGAGAATGACTAGAGGGACTTTGTGGTAGTAGAATAACTTTAGAAATCTGATTATGGGTCTGGTGAGTCATTACTCATACCTTGAGGGAAAACTGTGCTAACATTCTGTAGTTCTGTTAATCAGTGATAAATAAATTGATTTTTTTCTTCTCCATGATATTTACTTATCAAAAAAGCCCAAGTTGAGCTGGTTCTTCTAGAACTTACGTGCCAACACTGATGTCACCCAGTGTTCGGGAGGAAAGTGCACACTATGGGGCAGAATATTGAGATTATTTTAGAACTCATCCCCCAGTTGGAGGTATTCACTGCTACTCTGTTTTATAGATGCAGGGCATAGTTACACAGCTTGTAAGTGACAGAACTGAAGTAGAATTTCAAAAATTCTGATTCCAGAATCAGTGTTCTGATCTAATGTATTAGGTCTTGTTTATTATCTCAGGCTTGCTCTGCATCATTGTTTTTATTCTTATTGCTGCTTATAAAATTATATTTCTTCTGTCTGTCAAAGTTCAATATAATTCTCATGTTCCTTATGACATCTTTTTTATTAGCTAAGCCTGATATTGACCATGACTATTATCTCTCATGTTTTCAAAACCATCTGTCAGTTATATATTTATAGAATATACCAAATTTCAATAATTCATGTCCCATGCTTATGCTAGAAATAATTCAGCTACTATGTATAACTCAGCAGTGGTTTTCATACTTAACCTAAAACCATTTTATTACTGGAAAGACCTAGCTATAATTAGAAAGTTAAAAAACTGAGGGGCCAGAAAGATAGTACAGTAGTATAGTAGGTAAGATGTTTGCCTTGCACGTGGCTGATCTTGGTTTGATCCCTGGCACCCCGTATAGTCCCCCTGACTATAATGACTATAATGAGTATTCTCTGAGAGCAGAATCAGGAGTAAACTCTGAGTATTGCCAGGTGTGCCCCCTCCACACCCCCCCAAAAAAAACCACAAAAAAATACAAAAACAAAAACAAACCAAAAAACCTGAAAGGTTTTTTTTTTTTTTCACCTTCCTCAAAAAGATACAACAAATTACTTCTAAGAAGAGACAGGCCATATCAGAAAGAGCAAAAAGTCCTTAAGTATCAGACCAATGGGTTGTGGCATGAATGTGACCTTGAACTCTAGATTATGTTAAAAATGTCTAGAGTGGGGGCTGGAACAATAGCATAGCGAGGAGGGCATTTGCTTTGCAAACGACCAACCCAGGTTTTATTCCCAGCATCACATATAGTCCCCTGAGCACCACCAGGAGTGATTCCTGAGTGCATGATCCAGGAGTAACCCCTGTGCATCGCCAGGTGTGATCCAGAAAGCAGGAAAAAAATTTCTAGAGTGGTGATCTAGGAGTCTTTATTTCTGTATGCTGGTGTTCTCAAACTTGAGCCACAATCAAGTCATTTGAAGGCTTGTTAAAACACAGATTCTGTTCCCACAATTAAAATACAGTTTAAATACTGAACAGACACCAAGTCTCTGACTAGTAAGTTTGGGGAAGAATGTGACAATGTATGTTTGTAAAAAGTTCCGAGATGATGCTGGTGGTATTGGTCTGGTGATCATATTGAGAATCTCTATTCTGGAGGGAAGAACTGATAAGCAAAAGTTTAGGCTAATGGTTTTAAATAAAGATATGGGGGAAGCTTTTTAATTTTTACTACTTTCTAACGGTGTAAAGACTGATGAAGAAGAGAACTTCCCAAGAAGTTAGATAATGGGGCATTGAAAATATTGTTAAAATGATAACTACTATAAACAGTGATGTCCTGGCAAACACATAACGCCTGAATTGCTATTAGGGAATCCATAAAGCAGAGGCAGGGAGTTATGGTGTTTTGCCAGGACAGAACCACTAAGAGGAGAGCCAGGAATTAAGTGCGGAGCACTGCCATGGTGACACAAAAAAAAACAAAACAAAAAACGGGTTAGATATATAATCAACGAAGTTTACTGATCAGAGACGTTTAATAATAAATAGTGTGTTTTAAACTTCAGTAACAATGAGAAATGAAAATAGCAGCTAGAAGCAAAAATTAGCCTGGGGCTAGGAATAACTAGACTTGTATCAATATAAGGAAGGATTGTGTGACTCATAACTGAACAATAGTTAGAAGTGGAAAAAATTGGAGCAGGGGAGGAAAGCAAGACACATTACAATAGCAATGTATAAGCCATCCTTTAAAGTTTCCTTATTGTGCAAATCTGGTAGAATATTTCCATATCAGGAGGTGGGGTACAAATTTATAGGTAAAGAGGAACCACTCAGTAGAACAGAGTTTTACTTCAAATCTTCCTGAAAGTTAGTCACCAATAAGAAACTTTTAAAATTTCTAAATCTCAGAGGCCCAGTAAGATTAGAGTGAATAATGGTGATTTACTGGAAGTCAGTAATTCACAGATTCTTCCTCATTTGGAAGTCACTGGCCCTGAAGACTTGTATCAACATCAACATTTGTTAGTCGTTATCCTAAAGCTGTTCAACAACAGGATATTGGGCCTTTGAGGCATCATATCTCAAGCAGTTCCATGTAGTTCTCTTAAATTATGGTCACTCCACTGAAAGAACCAAAGAGTTTCCACTTTCATTTTACTTTCCTGCACTGAGCTATGATGCTATATTTGAGTTTTAAGAAACCATCTTAAAAAGATACATTTTAAAATTTTTTTTCAATTTCATTTGCATAAAGTTGTTTACAGTAATTGATTACATTCAATATTTTAATACGATTCCCACCACCATTACACCTTCTCACCACCATTATTTCAAGTTTTCTCACCAACATTCAAGGCTGCCCCATAGGCAGATGCTAAATAATTTATTTTGCATTGCTTGTCATGAATAGTAAGAGATGTCCTGAAATTCTAAAATTTTAAATATTTGGAGTCCAGAGGCATCTGAGATTCATTTGTGAGTCTCTGAATCACTGCCGTTAATGCACTTAAATGGCGTCCAGAGGCAGTTCCTGGGCGTGAGTGCCAGGACATCAGAAGGGTGGGGAGATGGGGGGATGTCACCCATCCCCGACTCCATGAAGCCTGGAGTTTTCAGTCATGGGTCCCACATACCTGGGTTGTTCATCAAATTCATTTTCATGAGTGGTGGCAGTTGGGTTCTGGAAGTTTGGGGCTGCTGGGGTTCTTTCCGAGCAGTCAGAGGGACATACCTGACCCCTCTGAGGCACTCCAGTGAAATCAGCCTGGTGTAGGGTGGGGAGACATCTCTGCGACATGCTGTTCTCTTCAAGATTCACTTGTGAATTGAAAACTAGTTTTAAAGCAAATAGTTTGAAGACAATTCAGTAGTAGCGTTGGAAGGAGATATCAATCTTTGAAGAAATCAAGACCAAGATTTGAATCCCAGCATTATCCCTTATCTCAGAGTAACTTGGCCAAGCTTTGTTAAGAGTCTTGTCTTCCTTACCAGAATAAGTCCAGTGAGTTTCCAAGTGGCAGTGCGCTTCATGAAATCATTCATACTTGACATTTAGCAGTTGCTCACAAAACATTTGTTTAATGAGCTAATAATTTTTACGTAAACATTTTATGCCTAATAAAAAGGCGTTGAAAGCAAATCCATCTGATTTTTTTTCTTACCATGTAAAAATATCAAATGCGCTTGCACTTTGCTTTTAATTTTCTGATTTTTATTTTGGATGTCTCCTAGAAGTACTCAGGAAGCCTGGAATCCCTGCTGACTGCTGTCAGTCAAGGTTCAGCGTGAGAGCCCAAGGGTGTGGTGCCAGGATTACCCAGACCACCCTAATCGTACTTTGGGTTTTCAAGGCTGCACTGGCAAGGCATGGGGGACCCTGTGGTCCTGGGTCTGGGTTTTGCTGATTGCCTCTCTGGTGCCTTCACCCCTGTACTATCTCTCTGGCTCCACTGTAGTTGAAAAAAAATGTTCTTCTTGTTGTTATTATTATAATGGTCATAATTATTTTGGTTTTCGGGCTTATCTTACTCTTGGCTCTGTGCTCAGGGATCATTCATGGTTTTCCTTGGGAAGCATATGCAGTGAAGGAGACCAAGCTGGGGTAGCCATGTGCCAGGCAAGAACCTGAACCTCTGTACCATCTCTCTAGAATTCTCCTTTGTACTTAAAGTTTCAGAAAAAGTAAGCAGAGACGACATAGGGATTTGAATGTGACTTAATTTTGGCCTATAAGTTTTATAATTCTTGAAAAAATATATATTTGTGCTTTGTTCTGCTTATTCCTTCTGAATAGGAAAAAGTTGTAAAAAGAAAGCAAAAAAATCTCTCACTTTACCCCATAAATACTGGGGCTGGAGCGATAGTACAGTGGTAGGGTGTTTGCCCTTGCACACGGCTGACCTGGGTTTGATTCCTAGCATCCCATATGATCCCCTAAGCACTGCCAGTGGTAATTCCTGAGTGCAAAGCCAGAAGTAACCCTGGTGCATCGCTGGGTGTGACCCAAAATGAAAAAAAAACATAAATATTTTGCGTGCCAATGTGAAGGATTGTTCTTTGATTTTTCACCAGTGATTATGCATAGACGCACAGACACAGACACTCACACATGCATGCACACACACACAGCCCAGATACTCAGCTTCCCATCTAATTAAGTAATTTCATTTCCATTTAACACACTGCCCTAAATTGCATAACACTTTTCAATTGGAGGAATATGCATATCACTTACTAACACTTGCCTCATTTTCTGTCATCCAAATCCCTTATCTTATCCTGTTAGGGCAATTCTGATTAATTTAATTTTTTTTAAAATCTTATCTAGTGAAGGACTTTGGTTGCCACATCTCTTTTTGAGGAACTCAGAAAACGGTATAATTTGCATCTTGGCCATACCCTTTGCTGTCCCCAAACTCTTATTTGACAGTTGTCAATACAAAATTCTTTGCTGGCCTAGCAGGCCCCTCCAGAATTATCTATTCCTTCACCTAGTTTTCTCTTGCATCTACAGGTAACCAGATTCCTCAGATCTTCTAGTGCCGTGTTTCTCAGGATATTACAAAGGACCACAGGAGAAATAGTATAAATGGAAGGCCCACCTGTAGGAACAGGGGAGACCTCAGAAGGAAAGCAGGGCTGGAAATGGGCCATAGTCAGAAAAAAGCTTGAGAGTCTCTCGCTTGCTTGTCTCTTAAGCTTCTTTGCTGCCCGTGTTCACTCTAGAACACATTTCTCCTCTTTCTTTCCCCTCACATATTTCTAAGTAAGATTCAGTTAAAAACTACATTGCTTAAAGAAAAAGGAAAAAAGGTTGAGAAACAGGCCTGGTGAATGTTGAATGTCTTGAGAATGAAGCTGACCCCTTCAAACTACATAGATCTCTTTTGTCCAACAATGTCTTGGCGAAATAGGAAGTGTGCCTATTTGAATGGGTGCATTCAAATGAATGAATGAAACTGAAGTTTTAGCCCTGTATTTTTTGGGGGGCTGGAGCAATATCACAGAGTGTAGGGCATTTGTCTTGCACATGGCCGACCTGGGTTTGATTCCTCTGCCCGTCTCGGAGAGCCTGGCAGGCTACCCAGAGTATCCATCCCACTTGGCAAAGCCTGGAAAGCTACCCTTGTGGTGTATGATATGCCAAAAACAGTAACAACAAGTCTCACAATGGAGATGTTACTGGTGCCCGCTCGAGCAAATCGATGAACAATGGGAGGACAGTGCTACAATGCTACATTTTTTTTTAAAGTTGCTTCAATGAGTCCTTTTTTATCTAAGAAAATAAAATGCTGTGGTTAAGAAGCAAGTTCTCATTTCTGTATCCAGTTTCCAGTTGTGTTTTAATTTTCAGGATTATCTCTAACTTCTGATCAAGTTTTAAATGTAAGTGTCTTAACTTCCTCTGGGTATGCTTAAACCTGTTCTGAGTTCTCCTTTGGATACCATTTGTTTTCCTCTTTTATTTATTTATAAATGCATGTTAAACTTCTATAGTAAATGCTTATTTTATAGTCTATTCCTAGTAACAATGAATGCATGGAATAGAAATGTTTTAATGGAGAAATTTCAATATTTTGTTCAGAAAGTTCTTTGTTTGTCTATTTATTTATTTATTTATTTTTGGTATTTCTTAGTAGTGCTTTAAAAAAAAGAGTAACTTTATGGGAATTAGACCCAAGTTTAAATACTGAATCTATCATTTAGCTGTTGTGGTGTACTTATTTCTCTTTTATAAGTTTATATTTCATTTTTAATAGTGAAATAAAAACTGCTTGGGTCAGAGCGATAGTATAGATAGTACATATTACCTTTCCCTTCCACACAGCTGCTCTGGGTTTGATGCCTAGCAACCCATATGATCCCTGAAGCATGGCAAGAGGAAAGAATCAGGTGTAAGCACTGAACACCACTAGTGTGGCCCAAAAAGCAACAAAAAGCTGCCCATAAATAATTATTGTGAGGGTCAAATAAGAAAATGATGTTGAAGATTTAGCTGAGTATGGTTAGTGCTTAATGAATAATTTTTGTCATAGCTATCATTATGAATATTGTAGATTTATTCATTCACTTATTTGTCCTTTCATTTGGTTATTAGGGTACACCAATTATGCAAAGTCACTTCCCTAGGACCTATAGAAAAATGTTAACTGAAATATTTTCCCCGAGTTTACTAAATATGCACGTGTTTCTTGTTTTTTGGCAGGAGATTGAGTTTGGGGAGAGTAGAGCTCAGGGCCTACTCTAAAGTACTCTGGGAGCCTTATACAGTGCTGGTTTCAGAAGCATGCAAGGGAAGTGTCTTAACCTCTGCACTATCTTTCTGGCCTTGTAGGTAATAATTTCATATTTTATATACGTATCAGTACAAATCACAAAAATATTAGCTATGCAGCTGCAGTATCTGTACTTCTCAATATTAATCACTCAACCAGTAAGTCTTTTAAATAATATTAATACTGATGCTCTAGAAGCTCAGAAATACACTGTACACAAAACAGTCCCTAGAACTTTCTATGGGACTATAGATACAAAGAGTCTCCTGCCCCCGCGCCTGGCTGTCCTCACCAGGGCTCCTTGGGGGGTGTCTCGTTGAGTTTCCTTCCCCACCCCCCAGCAGAGCCCCAGCAGCCGAAGACCTCCAGAACCAACCACAGCCATACTGAGACCATTTTCCACACGTCCGGACAAGTCTCATGCATGAAGGAACCTGCAGAGGAACCCAGACATGCGGGTCCTGGGGCTGAGATCTCCAAGCCTGCTCGGTTGGGACTGGGGCTTCTTCACCCAGATCACCCAATTTCCAGTAGGTAGGCATCACACCCACCAGCTGCTGCCCGTGCCAGGTTGGTCCCATCAACGGCCAAGACACAGAAACTATAAAACCCAGCTCCCGGAAGCACGGGGCAGCATTTGTGGCCCCGTGACATCTTATTCTCTCGTTTTACCTTTGAAGAACCTGGCAGGCTACCGAAAGTATCCTGCCTGCACGGCAGAGTCTGGCAAACTTCCCGTGTCGTACTCTATATGCCAAATACCAGTAACAATGATGGGTCTCATTCTCCTAATCCTGAAAGAGCATTGAATATGGCACTTTTAAAATCACAGGACTGTCCCTCTAAGATCAGGGACGAGACAGGGATGCCCACTCTCTCCACTGCTGTTCAATATAGTACTGGAAGTACTTGCAATAGCGATTAGGCAGGAAAAAGATATTAAGGGCATTCAGGTAGGAAAGGAAGAAATCAAGCTCTCACTATTCGCAGATGATATGATACTCTACTTAGAGAACCCAATAACTTCCACCAAAAAACTCCTAGAAACAATAGACTCGTATAGTAAAGTTGCAGGTTATAAAATCAATACCCAAAAGTCCATGGCTTTCCTATACGCAAACAGTGAGAGAGAAGAAAGCAACATGAAAAAAACAATCCCGTTCACAATTGTGCCCCAGAAAATCAAGTACCTAGGAATCAGCTTAACTAAGGAAGTAAAGGACCTGTACAAAGAAAACTACAAAACGCTACTTCAGGAAATAAAAGAGGACATGAGGAAATGGAAAGATATCCCCTGCTCATGGGTCGGGAGACTTAACATTGTCAAAATGGCAATACTACCAAAAGCATTGTATAAATTCAATGCAATCCCTATAAGGATACCCATGACATTCTTCAAAGAAATGGAGCAAACACTCCTGAAATTTATATGGAACAATAAGCCCCCACGAATAGCTAAAGCAATTCTTGGGAAAAAGAAAATGGGAGGAATCAACCTCCCGAACTTCAAACTGTACTACAAAGCAGTAATAATTAAAACAGCATGGTACTGGAACAAAGGCAGAACTGCAGACCAATGGAACAGGGTTGAATACACTGACATCTCCCCTCAATCATATGCTCATCTAATCTTTGATAAAGGTGCAAGTAATGTGAAGTGGAGTAAGGAAAGCCTCTTTAATAAATTGTGTTGGCATCACTGGACGGCTACATGCAAAAAAATAGGCTCAGAACTCTGCCTAACACCATGTACAAAAGTAATATCAAAATGGATTAAAGACCTCAACATCAGACCAGAAACCATAAGGTACATTGAAGATAAAGTTGGCAAAACCCTCCATGACATTGAAGCTAATGGTATCTTCAAAGATGCCACGCCACTGGCCAAGCAAGTGAAAACAGAGATAGATAAATGGGACTATCTTAAACTAAGAAGCTTCTGCACCTCCAAAGAAACAGTGACCAAAATACAAAGACAGTCTACAGAATGGGAAAGGATATTCACCGAATACACATCTGACAAGGGGTTGATACCCAGGATATACAAAATACTGGTTAAACTCCACAAGAAGAAAACATCCAACCCCATCCAAAAATGGGGCAATGAAATGAACAGAAACTTTCTCAAAGAAGAAATCCGAATGGCAAAAAAGCACATGAGAAAATGCTCTACATCATTAATCATCAGGGAGATGCAGATCAAAACCACAATGAGATACCATCTCACACCTCAGAGACTAGCCCACATTCAAAAGAACAAAAGCAACCGATGCTGGCGTGGATGTGGCGAGAAAGGGACACTCCTTCACTGTTGGTGGGAATGTCCACTGGTTCAGCCCTTCTGGAAAACAGTATGGACGATTCTCAAAAAATTAGAAATTGAGCTCCCATTTGACCCAGCAATACCACTCCTGGGAATATATCCCAGAGAGGCAAAAATGTATAGTCGAAGTGACATCTGCACTTGTTTGTTCATTGCAGCATTCTTTACAATAGCCAGAAACTGGAAGAAACCTGAATGCCCAAGAACAGATGACTGGTTAAAGAAACTTTGGTACATCTACACAATGGAGTACTATGTAGCTCTTAGAAAAGATGAAGTCATGAAATTTACATACAAGTGGTACAATATGGAAAGTATCATGCTAAGCGAAATGAGTCAGAAAGAGAGGGCTAGACATAGAAAGATTGCATTCATCTGGGGGATATAAAGTAACAAAGTATGAGATTAATACCCAAGAATAGCTGAGATCAGCACCAGGAGGATTACTCCATAACTTAGAGGCCAGCCGGGTATCCTAGAGGAAAGGGCAGTTCAGATAGAGAAGGGAGCACCAAATAAAGGATGTTTGGAGGATCCTCCCAGGAGGGGAGATGCATGTCAAAAGTAGACTATGGACTGAACATGTTTGCCACTCAATGCCTCTTTTACAGACCACAACACCCAAAAGGAGAGAGAGAACACAGGGGATTGCCCTGCCACAGAGACAGGGGGGATGGGGGGATGGGGGTGGGAGGGATATTATCCATGGTGGTGGAAAATGGGCACTGGTGGAGGGATGGGTATCTGATCATTGTATAATTGAAACCAAAGCACAAAAAATTGTAAATCTACAACTTTAAAAAAAATAAAATAAAATAAGGGGGAAAAAATCACAGGACTGGTAAGAAGGAGACGCTACTGGTGCCTGCTCGAGGCAATCAAAGAACAACAGGATGATGGTGATCATGATAGATAGAAATATAACAAAGGATTGTATGCATTAGAAGGTCAGAGTCAGATTGTAATCAGCAGCTCAGTGGTTTTCAGCCTGCTTTCTCTCAGCCAAGACACACTGGAGAGACTGTAATTGACAGTCTGATTAAATAGGGTTGTGCCAACATTTTGTCCCCTATTGCTTCTATTCAGCAGAAATGAAACCTGAAGGAGAAAGATATCAATACCCCAGAATTCAATCTTTGGTTTTAAGTCAATGGTTAGAAAATTTCAGTACTTTTCTGTTCGGTACAAATGCTTTGTCTGAGGTTGAGTAGCAGTGTCAGAAAAGAGTCACAAATAAGCTACCTGCAGGTGTGAGATTAGCTGCATCTGTGACCCCCAATGAGCCACTGGGGAAACCTTAGCTACCAAATTGGCATGTTCTCTTGTGATTCTAGAGAATCACATTCTCAGAGCAGCCTGCAGCTCTGGTGCCTCTGAAAAGCAAACACTTTGAATTAATGTAAAATTTCTGGGCTTTAATGTCGATTTGAAAAATTTAAATATAGTTTGAAATAAATAAAGCACACCTGCCACTTAGCAAGACACATACAGGCTGTCAGTTTGTGACCAAGCTTAAGAGTTAAAAAAAAGGTGCCTTTATCTTTTTTGAAAAGATGTATGTAGTAGAATATATACATTTCATATTGTAAATATTGATAACGGGTTTTTTTTGAGAAAATCATGTAAATCTAAAGAGTTGTTCTCATGTCTCCATGGTCACTCTCCTGGGCCCTGGTGCAAAGCAGCACATAGACTCTTGTTTCTCTCTCTCTCTCTCTCTCTCTCTCTCTCTCTCTCTCTCTGTTTTGAGCCACAATCAGAAGTACTCAGGGGCTACTTCCATCTCAGGGTTGTGGAATCACTTGCACCATGCTCAGAGTTGATATAGTACCTGGGAATTCAATCTGAACCTCTCCTATTTAAAGTATGTACTCTAGACTGTTAAGCTCTATCTCTGGTCTCTCAATTCTCATTAAAGTACCCACTTCTGGTAGTTATTTTTCTTTATGTATATTTCTCATTGCTTATTAATTTCTTCAAACAATTTATTAATAGCCACAATGCACCAGGCCCTTAGGGGTCCTTACAATAATCAAAACAAACTGCTGTCCACAGGGGACTTTGCATCCTGTTGAGCGAGAAAATAGACAACCGAATATTGTATCTAGAATTAATTGGTGGTGATAAGCACTGTAATAAGAAAAACCAAAAAGGATGATAGATTATTACAGGAAAAGTATGGGAAGCAAAGGAATGAGAGTGGGAGTAGGAATGGTCCCTCTGGAGATGACCTTTGTATAGGGATATGAGTACAGGTCAATCTCATGGATATCTGAGAAAAGCACTCTAGCAGAGAGCCCATGAGTGACAACGATCCTGAAGTGAGAATGAACTAAAACCAGAAGAGGCTGAGGTCAGAGCCACATCAACAGAGGTTATGGAGACTACACAGAGGCTAGTTTTGTTGAATGCTCAGGGTTTTGAAAAGGGGTAGGGTGGGGGATATGGTTTCATATTTTAAACTGCATTCCTAAAACTGGATTCCTAGGATTGCTATGTGGAAACTAGACTGAAGGGTGTAAGCCCAGAGGCCAGGGAAACCATGAGGAGAGGTGATGACTCCCCCAGGGCTGAGGGTGATGGAGGCTGAGATAATTTTGGAACTGAAACTACTGAGAATATTAACTCAACAGAGCTTAGCACTGTAGCACTGTCCTCCCGCTGTTCATTGATTTGCTCCAGCAGGCACCAGTAACGTCTCCATTGTGAGACTTCTTGTTACAGTTTTTGGCATATCGAATATGCTACGGGGAGCTTGCTAGGTTCTGCTGTGCAGTCAGGATACTCTTGGTTAACTTTAATACAAATGAAAAAAAATAAAGACAGAAAATGAAGAATCACATCTTTATTCCTGAATGTCAGATAATGACCTATATAGTGAAGTGACAAAAGAAGATGCATTACAGTGTATATAGTAGTAGTAGCTTGTTATACTTGTGTTTCTTAAATGGAGGAAGTGAAAAATATAACTGTTCGCAAATATATCAAATAATTTATCAGTAAGCTCTTTTTGGGCTGGAGCGATAGCACAGTGGGTGGGGCATTTGCCTTGCACACTGCCGAGCCGGATTCGATTCCTCCATCCCTCTCGGAGAGCCCAAGAGCATCCTGCCCCCATGGCAGAGCCTAGCAAGCTCCCTGTGGTGTATTTTATACATCAAAAACAGTAACAAGTCTCACAATGGAGACGTTACTGGTGCCTGCTCGAGCAAATCAATGAACAACGGGAGGACATTGCTACAGTGCTACATTATTGAAGTTAGTGTGCACATAACAGATTTCTCAGTGTATTTCTCTGAGACCTTGTGGAACAACCAACGACCTCACTTTCAGTTCTCCCTTCTCAAGGGCAGCCATTTCGCATCTCTTACCTTATTGTCTCCATTTCTTTCTGGGTAATATTATTGCATGCTTACTTCTTTTTAATATTTTATTTAATTAATGAACTGTGATTTACAAAGTGATTGATAGTTGAGTTGTAGTCATATAATGTGCTATCGCCAATCTCACCCCTAGTGTCAGCTTCCCTCCACCTGTGTTCCATGTTTCCTCCTGCGCCCACCCAGCCTGCCACCTTGACAGGCACATTGTGAAGTTTGGTGGATGTAGTTTGGATCTCGTATTTTCAGTGTTCTTGAATCTGTACTTTGGATGTATGACTATACCACTCCCCCACATTACCCAGTAACTTGAGCCTCCTGATTCCTGGTCCCCTGTTACTTCCCTCACTCATCTTCCTTCCCCTCTCAATTTCTTCCCATCTCTGCACCTTCAGAATCCATTCATATGTTTTTGGATTCCTTGATTGATTCCATATCTTAGCTATTATGCTAAGTGCTACAATGAAGGCTGGTTGCATGGTTACTTTTGACTTTCTAGTTTTAGAACTGATCCCTTGTTTTTCTATTTAGCAAGAGGAGTGGAAAAGTGGGACTCAGATTTCTTTTATGTCTTCTCAGTTTTTATACCCCTCTTCTGCTATATTATAATTTTGGTTAGTTTGATAGTCAGAAAATAACTGGCTTATTTTGGTTTGTTTGTTGGATTTTTGGGTCCCAGAGTCTTATCCTTTACAAAATTAAACTGATTACAACTAAATTTGTTGCAACTACGGTTTTGAATTTTTTCCTGGAGCTAGGGATTGAACTCAGTGTCACATACTTGCAAGACAGGTATTCTGCCTCTGAGCCACAAAACCTGCAAAAATAATAATTATTTAAATATTTTTTTAAAGTACAGCCCACAGCTAATGATCCTGGGATGTAGGGAAGTCCCATTTCTCACAAAACTCAGCCTGGTGGTGTCCCTGATAGATACTTAGTTGTGGTGCTCAGGTCTGGTTATGGGATGGAATGTCTTGCCAGGGATTGAACTCAGAGCATAACACATACAAAGCCTGTGCTCTACCACTTGAGCTCTCTCCCTGACCCTTTTGGTTATTTTTATTTGTTGAGCATTGAAGGTTGCTCTCAGTTGATAATCAGCCTATTTATTTGCCTTGTTTAATTATTTTTATCATGAGTTTAATGCCAAATTCCCTGACATTATTTAAATCTTTTCTTAATAGGCTCAGTGATATTAGATACATTGTGTTTTCCTCTGGAAACTGACAAGTTCTGTGGTGGATTTCTAACAAAAATGGTCAACAATAATTTTCTTTCTTTTCCTTGCTCCATGCTTTGTAACTTTGAGTGCACTCTTCCCTTTGAGTCTGAGCTTAACCATGTGATTTGCTTTGATCATGAAAATGTTAGCAAATGGGATATAGTGGAAGTTTGAAAAGTCCTTGTGCTTTGATCTTTTTGAGCCTGCTGCCATTGTGAATAATAAGGTTCATCGGCTGTATGAGAAAAGAGACATAATTCTATCACTTCCATGGCCTGAGTCACCACCAAACCACCTGTCAAATATGCACAAGGCCATCTGGAACCAGTAAGCCTCAGCTGATGCATCAATTTATGAGGATGGCCTAGATGAGCCAGAAGAACAGTCCAGCAAAATTGTGAATTAAATAGATGATTTTTTAAACCCTTGGATTTTGGGAAGATTTGTTATGCTGTTCTAGGTAACTGATACAAGCTACAAAAGAACTGGTTTGCTAGGGGGTGTAACTACTATCTTGGGACTCTCCTCAGCAATCTATGTCTTCCTCTTGCTTGGTTTCTGTGAGGGACTTTCCAATAAAAGGTGTCTGAGAAATAAATCATTTAAAATTTTGCATGCCATTCCCCCCCCCCCCCATTCTCCTATTTGATATCTTGGACAGATGTTGAATTCTTGGTTGTTAATTATTTTCCTTTAGAGTTTTGAAAACCTTTTTCCATTGCCTTGTGGTTTTCACTGCTTCCATTCAGAAGTTAAAAATAAATCTGTATTAAGGAATCTTTATCGAGATCACCACTCAGTATCTGTAATAAAAGAACTCAGCTGAATTTATTGCTCACTGTAGTGAAACAGAGCTACAGTGGTTGGGCACAACTCACAAAGCAGAGAAAGCAGCTGCACTTGTCTTGGGTTTTGTTTGGTTGGTTTGGGGACCACACCTGGTGGTGCTTGGGGACTGCTTTTGCTCAATACTCAGATGGCTCCTGGCATTGCTGGAGAGCCAAGTGGTACTGGGGATTTAACCTGGGAATCAAGCTAGGATCTCAAATGTGCTTCCCACCATCTGCATACAAAGCAGCCCTTTGAGCCCTCTAATCACTTGTCTAGGGTTGTTGAGAAGCACTTAGGAACTAGCACACTTTTAAAGATTTCAGTGGTTTGTCATCATCTATAAAACGAAGGTCCTGTGGATGTGTTTTGAGAAGTCATCGGACAATTTCACAAGCGATATTCAAGTGCAGATTGGAGGGAGTTACCTTTCCAATTAAATGAGTTTCAAGCCACTCTTTTGTTTGTTTTAGTTTTCATTGATGTGTTCGAGTGATTTCACCTGCTAATGCTGGGGCTTGAACCCAAGGCTTCACACATGTAAGCCCTGAGCTCTGCCATAGAACCACACCCCAACCCTTAAACCAGTTTAACGACCAGTTTTAATGACCATTGTTTCCATAACCACAGAGCAATCAATCACCTTGTCCTAAGTTTGGGGAAACATTCTCATTCCTATTAATTGCTAACTCAATGTAATATTATTATAAGTCTATATAATATGTCATATTATATAGGTCTCATTCCCCTGACCCTGAAAGAGCCTTCAATCATTGGAAAAAGACGAGTAAGAAGAGGCTGCTAAAATCTCAGGGCTGGGAGGAATAGAGACATTGCTGGTGCCTGCTTGAGTAATGCGATGATCAACGGGATGACAGTGACAATGTCATATATGTAAATATATATATACATATTATAATATGTATCACTATATCACTGTCATACTGTTGTTCATTGATCGCCTCAAGCAGGCACTAGTAACGTCTCCTTCGTCCTAGCCCTGAGATTTTAAAAAGTGCCACATTTGAAGCTCTTTCAGGATCAGAAGAATGAGACCCATCATTGTTACTGGTTTTTGGCATATTGAATACACCACGGGGAGTTTGCCAGACGCTGCCGTGTGGGCAGGATACTTTTGGTAGCCTGCCAGGTTCTCCAGAGTGAGAACTAGATAATAAAATGTCACCGCAAATGCAGCTGTGCGCTTCCAGGAGCTGGGTTTTATAGTCTTTGGGTCTTGGCCTGGCTGTCCTCACCGGGGCCCCTTGGAGGAGGCTGGGTTGCATTTCCTCCCCACCCCGAGCAGAGCGTCGGCAGCAGAAGACCTCCGGTTCCAGCCACAGCCATGCTTAAGACCACTCGCCACACATTCGGATGAACCTCACGCATGAAGGAAGTGGCAAAGGATCCCAGGTATGCAGGACCCGGGGCGTAGATCTCCAAGTCTGCTTGGATTGGGACTGGGCCTCCTCCACCCAGATCCCTCCCATCTTCCAGTATGTAGGTGTCACATTCACCAACTGTCCCCGGCACCATGTAATCCCATAATATGTATATATAGTATAATATATACATATTATACTATATGTATTATGCATTATAAGACGCGATGCGTTATAAGACACTTCCTACCCATTTTCCATAGTTACCACACCATGTTTAATGGAGTTCTGACAGTAGACAACAAATAATATATATAAATGCCTCTCAGAGAGCCTGGCAAGCTACTAAGAGTATCCCACCCACATGGGCAGAGCCTGGCATATCCTCTTGGCATATTTGATATGCCAAAACCAGTAACTATAACAGGTTCATTCCCCTCACCCTGAAAGAGCCTCCAATCATTGGGAAAAATGAGTAAGAAGAGGCTGCTAAAATTTCAGGGCTGGGAGGAATAGGAATGTGTCATGTTACTGGCACTCGCTCAAGTAAATCAACGAACAACGGGATGACAGTGATACAGTGATATTTCCCTTCAATCTTTGAAGCTTTAAACTATTATTTCAGTAGTCATTAATTTGAGTTTGTTTTCACTTAGTAATGTTTCAAACTGGAAACACAGATTATAGCTATCATCTCTTCATTTACTCTTCCTCTTTTCTTGAGGGTAGGCAGGAGACAGGTTGTTGGGTCACACCTCCTCATGTGTAGGGCTTACTTCTAGCTCTCAGATATCTATCACTCAGGTATCTATCACTCAGGGTACTGTATTGGGTTCTGGGAATTGAATTCTGGTCAGCCACGTGCAAGGCAAGTGCCTTATATGGTGTGCTATCTCTTGAGCCCTCTTCTTTTTTTTTAATGCTAATACTGTTTTTGTTAACTTTCTTTTTTCCTGCTTGATTAACTTTCTATTTGCTATAGTTCTGATTTTTTAAAAAAATTAATTAATTTTAAAAAAATTTTTTAATTAGCATTAAAACATGAAACACCATGAGGTACAGTTGTAGACTAACAAACTTTCATGCTTGGGTTTCAGTTATAAAATGATCGAGTACCCATCCCTCCACCAGTGCCCATTCTCCACCACCAATGATCCCAGTATCCCTCCCCCCGCATCCTCTCCCCCACCCCCACCTCGCCCTGCTTCTATGGCAGGGCATTCTTTTTTTCTCTCTCTTTCCTTTAGGATGTTGTGGTTTGCAATAGAGGTATTGAGTGGCTATTGTGTTCAGTCTACTTTCAGCACGCATCTCACATCCCAAACAAATCCTCCAAACACCCTTTACTTGGTGTTCCCTTCTCTATCTGAGCTGTCTTTTACCCCAGCATGTGCTGCCCGGCTTCCAGGCCATAGAGCAGACCTCCTGGTACTTATCTCAACTATTCTTGGGTGTTCATCTCCCATTCTGTTACTTTATCTTCCCCAGATGAGTGCAATCTTTCTATGTCTGTCCCTCTCTGGCTCATTTCACTTAGCATGATACTTTCCATGTAGAACCACTTGTATGTAAATTTCATGACTTCATCTTTTCTAACAGCTGCATAGTATTCCATTGTGTAGGTGTACCAAAGTTTCTTTAACTAGTCATCTGTTCTTGGGCACTTGGGGTTTTTTTTTTACAAATTTTAGCTATCATGAACAGTGCAGCAATGAACATACAAGTGCAGATGTCATTTCGACTGTACTTTTTTTCTCTCCAGGATATATTCCCAGTAGTGATATTGCTGGGTCAAATGGGAGCTCAATTTCTAATTTTTTTGAGAATCATCTTCATAGAGACCTGGGCCCTACGCAAACAGGATGAGAACACTATTCAGGTCTCCCAAAGAAGAATAGAAAGAGCTATGCTTGGAATATCACGTTTCACTCAAATGAGAGAAAGAATCCGGAGTTCTGACATCCGTCGACGATCAAGGATCCGGGACGCTGTCTCATTTGCCAAGGTGTCGAAAATCAGATGGGCTGGTCATGTAATGAGATTTAAAGACGACCGCTGGACTAGAGCTGTTACCGACTGGATTCCACGGGATGTCAAAAGACCGCGTGGCCGCCCACATACCAGATGGTCAGACTTCTTCGTCAAGATCATGAACAATCGATTTGAGGCTCTTCATGTTCCCAGAGCGAACAGATGCCATTGGGCTACACTAGCACGCGACAGGGACAAATGGAGACGTTACTGGCGCCCGCTCGAGCAACTCGACTAACAGGAAGTTAAGTGATTAAGTGATCATCTTCATACTGTTTTCCAAAAGGGCTGTAGTCTGATTTTTTTTGTCTTTGTTTCCATGTCTTTTTTTTCCCCTAGTGAAATTCCTCAATTTTATATTCTGACTTTTTTAGAAACTTTTTAAAATTTCTGTTTATGTGTTTATCTGCTAAGGCTATATATTTGAAAAGGCCCCTGCATTTGCTTGTTTATTTAGGGGGTAGAGTTCTGTTATTGTTTCATGGTTACAGTGTTTTCTCTGTGTGAGGTTTTGAGCATTCAACAGTTTCAGGAATCAGATCTGATCTCCTACATGCTAAATATGCATTCAACCCTTTGAGCTAGCTCTCTGGCCCTGATTTTAAGTTCTAGACCTTATTCTAATAGAGAAAGACTGGCTGGAAGCTCTGAGGATCTGAGAGACAAGCTGACCTGACAGGAGCTGTGGAAGAATCATTGTGGGCTATTTAATGAAGAAATGTCTGATGTCAGTATCTCTCAGATGTCATGTCTTTCAGTACGGGCTAGCCTTATTTTCCCCAAACGGCTCCGACACCATCCTGTCAGGAGGGTGAAGCTCTAATTTTCAGTATCTGGAACTCAGAAGGAGAAAGACAGATGTGGCATATTCTCTTTTAAACTAATTTGCATATCTTCATTCTATCTCTTGTTTTAGTACAGTGCCCGCACCCTCCCCCCCACATACATACATTTATTAAACTGGTATTCTTCCATGCAGAACGTTTATTTTACTTCATCTGAAAATGACCTATCAAAATAACCACTAATTATGGAAGTAGCAAGCCCCAGGTTGCTGCAAATATGGGGGCATGCAGGGATCCAATCTCTCCTAAAACAGGCTTCTCAAGTCTTCGTATTGAGAACCTTACCTCTTTTACATTCACTTCCTCAAGTGCTGTTGCCATTATATTCTTCATCTTTGGAAATTCTGTAAAACAGATTAGTTCTTAGTTTTTTCTAATGCCGGTTTGGATTCATTTTTCTTAGCTCTGTTTATTCCATCAATATATATATCACCTGATTTCCAAATGATC
Organism: Sorex fumeus; assembly: GCF_029834395.1. Taxonomy (NCBI): domain Eukaryota; kingdom Metazoa; phylum Chordata; class Mammalia; order Eulipotyphla; family Soricidae; genus Sorex; species Sorex fumeus. Next base: position 34,423,907 of record NW_026606092.1, on the reverse strand, counting down.
ACGTCTCTAAATCTTCCCATTTAGTAGATTTAAACCTTAAAATATGCCCTCATTGTATTGTGTTAGTAGGGTCTCAGGAATATGAGAAGATAAAAGCACATGTTAAATCTATCTTTACAGGAGGCTGGAGAGATAGTACAGCAGGTACAGTGCTTGCCTTGCATGCAACTTACCTGAGTTCAATCCCCGGCATCACATATGGTCTCCCATGCCCCAGCAGAAATAATTCCTGAGCGTATAACCTGAAGTAACCCCTAAGCATCACTGGATGTAGTCCCCAAACAAAGAAATGACATCCATATTTACAGAGAATATGCCTTTCATTTTCTGTTTATGTGAAGGATGTTAATGGCTTTATAATTGAATTGAACTTATAATTTATTTGTGATAAATCTAAAACTTGCTTATAAAATATGTCTCCAATTAAAGTAAGCCTAAAGCAATGTTTTCTTCTTTAACAACACAGAAAAGAAGTCAGCAATAACCCAGTGGATTTAATTTACATAATTATAAATCAAGATTAATATGCCTGGGAATAGTCTTCCCATGCATTTGTATGCCCTTGCTAAAATGCAGATTGCATAACCACCCTAATAAGAAAATTCCTAAGCCTGTGCAAACTTGTGAGAGAGGCACAGTCATGCATAATCTCATGGCACAATCTGCCAAGGCACTGCCTACTGTGGAATTCATCATTTCAGTTTTCATTCCAAATAGTAACTCAAAGCCGGAAACATATGTGCTCATGAATCTTTGTTGAGCTAATCACTTCTCCCTGCTGCACCAAAACTTTAATACAGACTTCTTAACAGCCCATCACTAGAGTAATCTTTTTACTACTCTTGTGATAAATCGCACACAGGGTAAATTAATGTTGCTCTGTTAATTGCAATCATTTTTTCCAGAGCTCTGCTCCTCTTGCAGCCTTTTGGGTATGACTGGTCTTACCTAGAATCCAGCCAGATGACACCACATTATAACACAGTGAAGGAAAACAAACAGGAAAGAACATGCAGTCAGCTGTACTGTCTCCCTCTGGACTATCTCCTTGTTCTCTGCCTGAAATCATGATCCAGTCTCCCCAATTTAAGGAAGTCTTCTCTTTCTGTCCTTCTTTCATCTGAAAAATTGCTTTTGACTGGCCAGGGGTCTTTTCCTCCTTTCTTTTTTCCATCCTTTAACAGCATTTGCTGAGAGGATTCAGACCCTTTTCATTGAAAAACAACTTACAAATAGATTCAAGTGAAATGTGACTCAAGAGGAAAGCTTGATTTTCCACCTCAGATACAAATCTTCACTCCCTTAATCTCATCGTATTAGTAATAAACATTAATAAAGATAGAACTAATATTTAGATGCCGTACTAGTATTTAGATGTTGTACTAGTTCCTTAGTTATAATTTTTTGTCACTTAACTCTCTAAAAGACAATAAATTGTTGTACCCATTTTTTTAATAAATCAGGAAAGTGAGACCAGTGTTATGTAATTTGCTCAAGAGAAAACCCTGGCAGTCACTACTTATGTCTGGAAACAGCACCACCATCCATCCAATTTCACAAGCTAGAAATCCAAGTATTAGCACTCATTTCTCTTTCAGTTTCTTGCCAAATTTTTAATATTTTAGACCAGACCACTACCCTTTCTTACCCGGACCACTACACCAGCCTTTTAACTATTTTCATTTATCTTCCTTAGAATTTCCAGACTGTGTTCTGTTTAGATAACATGTGAATTTGAAACATCCAAAATTATCATAAGAGATTTTTTTTAAAAACAAACTTATAAACTGATTTTATGTAGTCAAATTAGTTTTATGGGGCTGAAGAGATACAGTGCAGTGACTGGTAGGGTATTTGCCTTGGGCATGCCAACCCGGGTTCCAACCCCAGCGCCAATATGCTCCCATGAGCACAGCAAAGAGTGGTCCTTGAGCATAGAGCCAGAAATAAGCCCTGAGCACCACCAGTTATGACCACAAAACAAAATAATAGTTGTATGGATGAAGTTATATCTTTGTTGCGTGAATAACATACTTAGCAAACCAAGTTCGATTTGCTGTGTAGAACACTGCACACAAATACATTTAAAAAGTGCACATTATTTTTAACAATACTTGGAACATGCAAAAATGTTCACTTTATTCCAAGGCACATTGTGAGTCTCAGCAAAAATCAGAACTATCATTAATCCACAATATTTTAGAACAATAAGATCAAATTACAAATGAGTAACAAGAAGATAGCCGATACTGGCATCTTAACGACTCTGACCTTAGGGAGGGCAGGGCAAATGAGGAAAATGCAGATGTTTCTTGCTTCCTTTGGATTGGCACCCTTGGCTTCCAGCTTCTGTCGCACTGTCCTGACTTTGGCTTAACTCATTTCAGATGACTACAGTTTTATTTGTTTTTTTTTATTTGTTTTGTTTTAGGGGCAATGGAGGCAGCAGCGGAAGCGATACTCAGGACTTATACCCGAATCTGCGCTCAGGGATTGATCACTCTTGGCAGTGCCCTGGGGACCATATAGGAAGTTGAAGCTGGGTGGGCCTTATGCAAGGCAAGCGCCCTACTGGCTCTATGTACTATTGCTCAGACCCCCAGTCTGGTTTTTGTTGTTGTTGCTGTTTTTGCTTTTTGGGTCACACCCAGCAATGCTCAGGACTTACTCCTGGCTCTGCACTCAGGAATTACTCCAGGCAGTGCTCCGGGGACCATATGGGATGCCGGAGATCGGCCCTGAGTAGGCCGAGTGCAAGGCAAACACCCTACTGTTGTGCTATCGCTCTGGGCCCCCCATGCTGGTTTTAAGCTTGGATAAACACACCTCTTTCCATCGTCCCTCATACCTAGGACTGATACTGATTTCTTGCTTTTACTAATTTCTGAGAAAGGCCTCTGGCAAGCTCCCCGGGACGTATTCGATATGCCAGACACAGTAACAACAAAGTCTCCAATGGAGACGTTACTGGGCCCGCTCGAGCAAATCGATGATCAACGGGAGGGCCTTTACTTTACTTTTACTTTTACTAATTTCTGAATTGGGGGCTGGAGTTATAGTGCAGGGGGTAGTGTATTTGCCTTTGTACACAGCTGACCCAAGTTCGATCCCTGGTACCCATTAAGGTCCCTGAGTCCCACCAGGAGTGATCCCTAAATGCAGAACCAGGAATAAGCTCTGAGTGTTGCAGGAGTGTGGCCTCCAAAACCCAAAAATAAAGAAAGAAACAAAAATCTAATCACTGAATTGTTTCAATCCTCTCTCTATGGAGTTGGATCTTTCTCTTAATTTCCCCTCCAGGAAAAACTCTCTCTGTCTCTGTCTCTCTCTCTCTGTCTCTCTCTCTCTTTCTCTTTCTTCTCTCTCTTCTTTCTCTTTAATAGATATCATGAGTTATATATCTCCATATATTTAGAATTACATCTTAATAATTTATAAGTTAATGTTTGTTTAGAGTATAGAAAATATTTTCTTTACAGAGAAGTTTTTACTGTTAAAAGAAGAGATCCGAATGGCTAAAAGGCACATGAGAAAATGCTCCACATCATTAATCATCAGGGAGATGCAGATCAAAACCACAATGAGATATCATTTCACACCACAAAGACTGGCCCATATCTACAAGAACAACAGCAACCAGTGCTGGCGTGGATGTAACAAGAAAGGGGCCCTCCTTCACTGCTGGTGGAATGCCGACTGGTTCAGCCCTTTTGGAAAACAGTATGGATGATTCTCAAAAAATTAGAAATTGAGCTCCCATTTGACCCAGCAATACCACTCCTGGGAATATATCCCAGAGAGGCATAAAAGTATAGTCGAAGTGACATCTGCACTTGTTTGTTCATTGCAGTACTCTTTACAATAGCCAGAAACTGGAAGAAACCTGAATGCCCAAGAACAGATGACTGGTTAAAGAAACTTTGGTACATCTACACAATGGAGTACTATGTAGCTATTAGAAAAGAGGAAGTCATGAAATTTACATACAAGTGGTACTACATGGAAAGTATCATGTTAAGCAAAATGTCTCAGAAAGAAAGGGATAGACATAGAAAGATTGCATTCATCTGGGGAACATAAAGTAACAAAATAGGAGACTGAACACCCAAGAATGGCCAAGATTAGCACCAGGAATTTTGCTCCAGGGCTTGGAGGCCAGCCACACACTCTAGGGGAAAAGGGAACTCAGATAGAGAAGGGAGCACCAAATAAAGGGTGTTGGGAGGATCCTCCCAGGATGGGAGAAGCATGCTGAAAGTAGACTATAGACCAAACATGATTGTCACCCATTGTCTCTTTAGCAAACTACAATACCCAATAAGAGAGAGAGAGAACAAAAGGGAATGCCCTGCCACAGAGGCAGGGTGGGGTGGGGGGGATGGGGGGTGGGAGGGATACTGGGATCCGTGGTGGTGGGAAATGGGCACTGGTGGAGGGATGGGTATTTGATCATTGTATAATTGAAACCCAAGCACAAAAATTTGTAAGTCTACAACTGCACCTCATGATGTCTCACTAATAAAAATAAATAAATAAATAAATAAAAGCAGCAGTTGGTGGGGTTGGAGGTTTTTTTCTTGTACAATTCTACTAGTGTCTTGTATATCCTGGATATTAATCCCTTATCAGATGGGTATTGGGTAAATATTCTTTTCCATTGTTTGGGCTCTTTCTGTATTTTGGTCACTGTTTCTTTTGAAGTGTAGAAGCTTCTTAGTTTGCAACCTAAGTTCCCTAGAAAAGATGACTGGTTAGAGAAACTTTGCTACATCTACATAATGGAGTACTATACAGCTGTCAGGAGAGACGAAGTCGTGAACTTTGTTTATAAATGGATAGACATGGAGAGTATCATACTAAGTGAAATGAGTCAGAAAGAGAGGTACACACATAGAAGGAGTGCACTCATTTGTGGAGTATAAAACAATATAACATGAGGCTGACACCTAAGGATGGTAGACACATGGGACAGGTAGATTGCTTCTTAGCTGGAAGCCTACCTCATGAGCGAAAGAGAGAAGGCAGCTGGAATAGAGAAGGGATCACTAAGAAAATGACAGTCAGGATGGGAGATGTGTGCTGAGAGTGGATAAAGGACAAAACATGATAACCTCTCAGTGTCTGTAATGCAAAAAACCATAATGCCCAAAAGTAGAGAGAGATTACGGGGAATCATGTCTGCCATGGAGGTGGGAAAGGGGGGCAAACAGGGGATATTGGTGGTGGGGAATGTGCACTGGTGGAGGGATGGGTGTTTGATCATTGTGTGATTGTAACCCAAACATTAAAGCTTCTAACTATCTCATGGTGATTCAATAAAATTTTTTAAAAAATCAGCAGTTGCTTTAAACAAAAACATCATATTATGTTGAATTTTCTTTTTGTCTGGTTCACTTGTTTGTGCTGTATTTACCAGTCTGATTATCTTTGAATTTAGAAATAAATTCTATATAATTCCCTTTTTTTAGGCATTTTTAGTTATTTTGATAACCTCCACTTGGGACCTGGGGCGTAAGTCAGTGGTTGAATGTGTGCTTTGCATGTAGAAGTCACAAAATTCAGACTCCGCTATCAAAAACTAAGCGTGAAACAAATTTCTCCACTTTCACAACTTTATTAGCTTGAAAATAATACTTTCATCTTCCATGCCCGGCTGGCACATTAGCTTAATGTGGTCATTATCCTATAAACTGTATACCACTTCCCTGGGTTCTCTCCTAGCTCATTCCTTATTTACAGTCCTGTGCTAGACTTTCCCACTATGCATTTTCAGAACACCGAATTTAAGAAGGTTAAAATTAAATCCATAATGGTTCCCATTCTCTAGAATCTTCTGTTTTTGATGCTCTGCACATCTCTGTCACTTTCCCAAATATGCATCCTTGAAAACTCGAAGCAGAAAGTTTGTAGGAATAAAGCAGCAGTATTATTACTTTGTAGTAGTAAAGGAACATCTTCTTTATAGAAATGGGATTTTTTCCCCAATCATAGAGCATGGCAGTAAGTTTATTTTCTTGAAAGACTGAATACTGCTCTCCTTCTAATTCCATATCCACTTCTATTTTTTATTGCTCTGCAATGCCTGCTCAAATCAATGATTTCCTTTCAGTTTTTTCCTGTGACCAGTTACCTCGACCACTAGTAGTGTTTAACAAAAGTAATGTTAAATGCCTCCTCATTCGTAAGAAGAGCAAAGCTTGCCTGTAAGTTTTTAATACTGTCAACACAACTGAGAAAGAATGTGTGCACATGTGCATCTTCCTGAGAGTGGGATGCAGAAAACACTGCAAATGTTAATGCCAACAGGGCCTAAGAGAAGCTACTGAGAACTCCGGGGGCTCAGCTTTCTCTCGTGGCTTATGCAGCCCAATTATCATGAACATTTTGTTTAGGTTAACGTCTTTAGAACCAAACCTAAAGTCCATTTTTGGTAATTTCAGCAATCACAGAATGATATCACAGAATGATAACCACTGCTGGTTCTCATTCCCCTCTGTTCTACAAGTCTGCTTGATTGATTCCATTAGGTTCTTGATTTGTTGATCGATTAGGTTCTCTTCGGCTTTTATTTCATCGTATTAATCCCTCTTCTGTGCTTATCAGGTCCTGAGCTCATTACAACACACCCCAGCCCTCTGTCTAGAGAGTCCTGCCCGTGGCACTGGATTTCTCAGCCTGGTGTTAACTTTCTTTATGGAATGGTGTGAAACCCAGTAGCGCACAGTTTCTCCATAGCCTTTTCCTTTTGGCTGCTATTTAAAATAGGCATCCCTTCTCTTAGCAAACCAGTCCATTGTTTCTTGTTTATTTATTTATTTATTTTTCATTTTGCTGTGCTGGGTATTAACCTAAGGACTCACAGATGCAAGGCAAATGCTCTACTTCTGAGACACATCTCTGACCTTTCTTCTGCTTTTGAAACCCATCACTGTGGGTTTTATTTTTATTTTGTTATTTATGTATGTCTTTATTTTTGCTTTTTGAGTCACACTTGGCAATGCACAGGGTTTAATCCTGGCTCTGCACTCAGGAATTACTCCTGGTGGTTCTTAGGGGACCATATGGGATGCTGGGAATTGAACCCAGGTTGGCATTGTGCAAGGCAAATGCCCTACCCACTGTGCTATCACTCCAGCCCCCACTGTGGGTTTTAGTCAGAAAGAGCACTTCACCTCTGTCCTGGTTTTTGATGATCTTTTCCTTCTCTGAATTTTTTACAATTTGTTTTATTTTTTAATTTTTGCTCAGTTGGGCGTTCGCCTTACAAGCGGCCAACATGGCCGACCCGAGTTCGATTCCTCCGCCCCTCTCGGAGAGCCCGGTAAGCTACCGAGAGTATTCGATATGCCAGACCCAGTAACAACAAAGTCTCCAATGGAGACGTTACTGGGCCCGCTCGAGCAAATCGACGATCAACGGAAGGGCCTTTACCTTTACCTTTTTATTTGTTTTATAATCACACCATTAAACAGTGTGCTCAAGAGCTATTCCTGACTCTGGACTCAGGAGTAACCCCTGGCAGTGCTTGAGGATATGTGGTACAAGAAATTGAACTGCTGTAGACTGCAATTAAGGCAAGCTCCTGCCTTCTGTACTATCTCTGCAATACCCCTTTTGCCTTCTTTTTTAAAGACCAAGGACATAAAAAGCAAGGTAGAATTATTGTGAGGTTAACAAAGGTTAACTCTAAGTAACTCTTACTTGGATAGCCCCTCTAAGATTATATGCCTAATTTTTTATTTATCATTTTATGGGACTCTTTTTGTTATAAATTTGTAATTTATTTGTTGATCAATTCTTATCTGCAGTGACTACAGATTTTTGAAAGAGCCTGTTTGGTAGATTTTCATCCTCAGTATATTTCTTTGACAACTGCACACAAACACAGATGGAATACATCTTCTTTATCGCCGGACAACTTTGATGAGCCTTAGAACAGGAAAGATTAAAGTATCTATCTTCTTCATGGTGAACTTCCATTTCTCTTTCAGTGCTTGAAAGGACACTTCCAGAAATTTGCACCGAGATGTGCTTATGAGTGTTGGTAGTGTAGTTCCTGGCTAATATGTTGCTGTTGCAGAAAACTCTCCTTATTAAGTACTTTGAGGGAGATATTCTGCAGAGTTCACATAGGAAAGGAAGAGTGTGATATGTTATGAGTCAGGGAAGCAAGGTCTCAGATACCTGCATTACTTTTTTTCTAAAAGATCTTCCAATGGGCCCACATAATCTGAATTTAGACATTTCCTTGAAATGTTTTCTAATTGGTTAATGTATTAAAGTTTTCTTGCTACAAGCTTTTGTTTATGTAATGTTATATAAATAACATGGTATTTAAAGGAATCCTTGGTGGGACCCATGAACCTACAGCCAAGTATCACCTTTGACATTCCTACTTGAATGGCAAGTTTTACTTTTTAACTTTATCGAGACTGTTTCCTTGTCTGTAAAGTGGAAATGAATATATTGAGGACTGTCTTCGACTTTCAGAGTGTCTTGGTAATTTGGGGGGGTCAGGAGGAGATGACCACACCGAGTAGTTCTCAGGAGCTATTCCTAACTTTGTGCTCAAGAGTCACCCCTGGCTGTGTTCAGGGATACTTATGTGGCAGTAGATATTGTAACCTGAGTTGTCACAGGAAAAAGCAATTACTAACCTTCTGTACTATCTCTTTGGCACCATGTGGTACTTTTACCTATATAGGCCATGTCCTCAATTTAAAAATGGAAAATTAAATTGGGCAGGTGATAGGTCAGGCAAGGGACCACTATATACACATAAATGGTCACTCTGAACCAGGACCAGTCACTGAAAGGAGGTTAAGTGACATGAATGATACCCTATCAGTAACAGTTTTGTAAGCCACAGTATCTAAAAAGTGAGAAGGCAGGAAGATAAAGATAAAATTGCCTGCCATAGAGCTAGGCTTGTGGGCGGGAGGGAAACTGGGGACATTAGTAGAGGGAAGTGGACACTGGTGGAGGGATTGGTGTTGGAATGATGTAAGCCTATAACTAAATCATGAATATTGTAACTTTATAATTCACGGTGATTCAATGAAAAAATTTTTTTAAATTCACTGTCACTGTCCTCCCGTTGTTAATAGATTTGCTCGAGTGGTCCCAGTAACATTTCCACTGTGACACTTGTTACGTGTTTGGCATATTAAATATGTCACGGATAGCTTGCCAGACTTTGCCGTGAGGGTGAGATACTCTCAGTAGTTTGCCATGCTATCCGAGAGGGGCGGAGGAATCGAACCTGGGTCGGCCAGGTCGGCTGCATGAAAGGCAAATGCCCTACCTGCTATGCTATCACTCCAACCCTATAGTAAAAAACAAGGCAAATTATTGCATTAATATAAAGACTAATATAATCCTGGAGCCAGAAAGATAGTATAGTAAGTATGGCACTTGCTTTGGCACATGGCCAACCTAAGTTCGATCCTGATACCCCCTCTGGTTCTCCCAAGCCATACCAGGAGTGATCTCTGAGCTTAGAGACAGGAGTGAATCCTGAGCTCTGAGAAAGGAGAAAGAGAAATGACCCCAAAGAAAGCTCAAAGAAAGAGAAATGGCCCCCAAACAAAGCATTGTCAAACATTATGACTAATATGATCCTCTGGATCATATTAGTCATAATATGATCATAATATTTCTTTTATTCCCTTCTGATTCTAAATAAATTAAAACATTCCAATGGACCTCTGAAAGTACCATGGACCTGGGCATTATGCCTAGTGAATTTAGTGGATCAGTTGACTCAGATGGCAGTCTTTATGCTGTCTGTGCAGTCTGTTAATAACACAGTACATGTAAAGCCCTTTACTAGCTGCCCGACAGATATTAGTTACTTCATACACATTGGTCTTATTAAATGACTTCTTTGTGTCCTTTACAGTGATAGAATATGCCTGTTTACTAAATTGGTTTGAATAGAATATATTTTATGCTAAACTACTTGGAATGTTTAAAAATAAAGAGGCATATTAAATATATTCATATCACCTAGACCAAAATAGTTGGAATAAAATGATTATTTGATAAAATATCATGTCATGAAACAGTTTTATTAAGAATACGGAAGGAGGAACCAAAGAGCTATTACAAGGGTTAAGGTGCTTTCATTGAATGCAACTCCTGTTTGATACCTCACTCTGTGTATGATCTACTTAGCATTGATCCCTGAGCACAGAGTTAGGAGTAATTATTGATCACCAGTCTCTGTTGCCCAAATATCAAACAGAGAAGAGTAAAGAAAGATTCAACACTAGGATAAGTGGTTCTACAAGGTGAAATAAAATAAACACACATTTACATGCAATCTTACCCCATTAAAAAACACAGCCTTGACATATGTTAATCACCAAATGGAGAATTGAACATATATTTCTTTCACAGTGATGTGTCAAATATTCAAAACATTGCTAAGTATAAATAATAATTTCTTTGGACTTCAAGAAGGGAAAACGGTAACACAGAATAGTGAAATAATTTTCTAAGGTCATATAACTGGCAAGTGGCAAAGTGGGATTCAAACTCAGCAAATCTATTGCTAGTCCTCAGCTAGCATTTAGAAAGAGAAAACTTTAGAATATATTTACATTAAAATATTTAAAATAAATCAGCATACAATATTTTAATAATATAATTTAAGAAGTTATAAATAAAAGGTTAAATTTATTGAAGCACAAATAAAGATTATTTCACCAAAAACTTTGAAATACCTTGTAAGATAGACTTCTTAAAATATTTAGGGAAAATGAAAATGAGAGAGATAGAAAGAGAGAGAGAAGCAAAAGAGGCATGATTAAACCTGACATTTAAATGTTATTTTATAAATAATTTTGGGCAATAAACTTAAAAACAAACATTTCCAGACTTTACCAAAATAATTAAAACCTAGGCTAGAGAGATAGTACAGTGTATATGGTGCTTGCCTTGAGTGTGGCCTACCCAGACATTGCATATGGTCCCTCAAGCATCACCAAGAGTGATCCCCTGAGCACAAAATAAGGAAAAAGTCCTGAGCCCCACTGGGTATGACAGCAAAACCAAATAAAAAAAAACAAACAACAGCAACCAACAACAACAACAAAAAAAACTAATAAACATGCATAGAGTAGTAAACAATCTCACATCCCAACCTTACTTTCTCCATTTACAAAGAGAGAAAGTATAGACAAATTTACTGTGCAATTTTAATGAACTTTTTTTCTTTGCTGGGATTTTTTTTTTGTTTCTTTATTTTTGGACCACACCTTCACCTGTTGATGCTCAGGGGTTACTCCTGGTTGTTTGCTCAGACATTACTCCTGACAGTACTCAGGGACATGCAACTGCTGGGGATCCAACCTGGTCTGACACATGCAACGTAAACACCCTACATGTTGTTCTATCATTCTGGTCTCTCATTTTAATAAACGTTCAAGAAAAGTACATATGTTAAAGATCTTAGAGACTTACAGAAAAGGAAATGGAGGATCAGAAGAAAAATCACACAGCTTATTTTGTGCGTTATAATTACCACTTGATCACTTGACATCCCATTACTCATCAATTTGCTCCAGCGGGTGCCAGTAACGCCTCCATTCGTCCCTGTCGCACGCCAGTGTAGCCCCATGGCATCCTAGAATAAAGGAACACAAACAGCCTCAAACCGATCATTCAGGGTCTTGATGAAGAAGTCTGACCATCTCATAGGTGGGCGGCCACGCGATCTTTTGACGCCCCGTGGAATCCAGTCGGTAATGGCTCTAGTCCAGCGGTCCTCTCCAAATCTCATTACGTATCCAGCCCATCTGATTTTCGACGCCTTGGCAAATGAGACAGCATCCCTGATTCTTGACTGTCGATGGAGGTTGGAACTCCGGATTCTTTTTCTCATTTGAGTGAAGCGTGATACTCCAAGAATAGCTCTTTCTATTCCTTTTTGGGAGACCCAAATAGCATTCTCATCCTGTTTTCGCAGGGCCCAGGTCTCTGAGGCATATGCAGGAAGATCAGTGGAATTGAAGAGATGTGCCCAGAGCTGGAAGTTCTTCGTCCTCTTATCTATTTCTTCGATGCCTTTGAAGGTGTTCCAAGCTGCTCTCTTCCTCCTGTGCAACTCAGTTACCAGGTCATTCGTCATGTTGACTTCTCGACCGAGGTACACATAACAGTTGCAATTGGAGATGTTCGTCCCGTTGAGAGTGAATGGAACATCAGGAATGAGATCATTTTTCATAAACATTGTCTTCATGAGATTCAGCTGTAGTCTGACCTTTTCATGCTCATGGTCGAAGTCAACCAGCATTTGTGCCACTTGGCTGATGTTTGGTGTTATTAGAACGATGACATCAGTGAAGCAGAGGTGGTGTAGTTGCCAACTGCCTATCTTCACTCTCATTCCTTCCCATTCCAGTCCTCACATGACATTCTCGAGGGTGGCACTGAAGAGTTTGGGTGAAGTGGTATCACCCTGCCGAACCCCTCTCTTGATGTCAGTGATCACCTCCCTGTAGAATGGTGAGATCCTGGTAGTGAATCTGCAATACAGCTCACGGAGGATCCTGATGTATTGAGTTTGAACGCCCTGTTTGGCTAGGGCCTTGATGACCGCTTCAGTCTCAACAGAATCAAAGTCCTTCTTTAAATCAATGAACGTTAGACAGAGCAGCATCTTGAGCTCCCGAGAAACCTCAATCAGCTTGGTTATCATGTGGATATGGTCGATCGTGCTGAATCCTTTGCGGAAACTGGCTTGCTCACATGGTTGTCCTTCATCTAGTGTTCTGCCAATCCTATTCAAGTGAACAGCTTGTAGATGACAAACATCAGGCAGATCGGGCGATAGTCGTCGATGTCGTGGATGTCTCCCTTCTTGTACAGTAGTACAGTCCTACTGGTTTTCAGTTGGGATGGAACCTTGCATTCAGAGTTATAATTACCATGACACCAAAAATGGGACAACAACAATACAAGAAATAGAATTGAAGATGAAGAGCTGCTTAATATTAGCTAAAAGTCCTTTCGTCTGAGCTCCAGTGGAATCTGTCACCTGGAAGTACAAATCAAGCAAAAGAGTTCTTATCTCAGTGACACTTCTGGGTTCTGCATAGTGCCTGGGTTTGCAATTTTGAAGAATTAGGCATCCCCTATAAAATTATTATGCTAGAACAATTTTATTTAATTGTTTAAATTTTTTTCTATTTGGGTCTCACCCAGTGATGCTCAGGGGTTATTCCTGGTTTTGCACTCAGGAATTACTCCTGGCAGTGCTCGGGGGACCATATGGGATGCTGGGAATCAAGCCCGGGTCGGCCGCATGCAAGGCAAATGACTTACCCGTTGTGCTATCGCTCCAGGCCCTAGAACAATTTTAAAAGGAATTTTCTATAGTTCAGGGAAATGAGCTATCAAGTTCCACTGCTATTACTTTTGATACTTTGATGTTCTTCATGATGATAGGTGATTAAAGGTGCCTGGGATACCAATCACCATTAAACCTCACATTGATCCTATAATTGGTACTATGCAATCAGTACTCTATAGGAAAGATCATGTGAAGGAACAAAACTTTCCTTAGAGCTACTTTCTCCATAGAATGGATGAAGTCATGAAATTCACATACATGTGGTACTACATGGAAAGTATCATGCTAAGTGAAATGAGTCAGAAAGAGAGGGATAGACATAGAAAGATTGCATTCATCTGGGGAACATAAAGTAACAAAATCAGAGACTAACACCCAAGAATAGCCGAGATAAGTACCAGGAGGATTACTCCATGGCTTTGAGGACAGTCACGCACGCTAGGGGAAAAGACAGTTCAGATAGAGAAGGGAGCACCAAATAAAGGGTGTTGGGAGGTTCCTCTCAGGATGGGAAATGGGTGATGAGAGTAGACTCTAGTCTGAACAAGATTGCCACTCAATGTCTCTTTTGCAAACCACAGCACTCAAAAGGAGAGAGATAACAAAAGGGAATGCCCTGCCACAGTGGTAGGGTGGGATGGGGGAACGGGGGTGGGAGGGATGCTGGGACTGGTGGTGGTGGAGAATGGGCACTGGTGGAGGGATGGGTACTTGATCATTGTATAACTGAAACCCAAGCACAAAAATTTGTAAGTCTACAACTGTCCCTCATGGTGTTTCACTAATAAAAATTTAAGGGGGAAAAAAAAAGAACTACTGACTGACCCCATACTCCTTCCTCCATGCCCCTTTGATTAGATTAGCTTGTGCACAGCAGGGCTGATCATGGCTTCAGCTGCTTTTGTCCCCAGATCCTTAGTACATTCATTGCTGCCTTATTTCTATTTTTACAGTCAACTCTTAGTTAAAATGGGAAGCTCTGAAAGCTACTTACTTGGTGTCAGTTGTCAAACTTGTTTTGTTTTAATTGAATGTTCCTTATGCTATGAATAAAACGACTCTTTGTTCAAAGGTGGTAATTAACATGTTTTAGCTCTTCCTGCTTTACAATAAATTGATTAGAATTTTAAGAGCCATTAATTCAAAGAGAATAGACATAAGTAAATCAGTTGTTAAAAGCACATGGGATATAACATTGAATATTCATTACAGATGAAGACTTCGTTTTCCAAAGTACTTGGATTCGAATCATGGTTTCAGTAGAAAATGGTCTGGTGATACATACCCAATTTTTCAGACAGGTTAGATCAGGCAGGGGAGGTTCCAGCATTCCACCTTTAATTTACTCCACTTGAGAATATTTTAATTTGTTACGATGTGTATATGTATCTTCGCAATTTAAGAAGAGGAAGGAAGGAGGAAGAGAAACAGTTCTGCCACTAAAGGCAAGCAATTCTTCCTCTCTATCCTTGTCCATAATATTGAGAATTTGGAAGGATTATGATGAAAGCTAGATGAGATAATATAAAAAATTATTTTGCACTTTACCTGACAAAAATTCAGAGTCCAATGAATGTAGGCTGTTATCACCAGGTGAAGTCTTTAACTAAGTATAAGATATGATAATGGTACATTAAAAAATACCCTGATACATTACAAAAATATCTTCAAAAACACAAAACATAGCATTTGTGTGTTTTTATATTTTGCACTCCATCATTAATACAATTCTCTAAGTAAATGATTCCACTTAAATAATGAATAAAAATGAAAATAAACTTCTCTAAGAAGTGGTTTCTGGAGAGAGGTCTACAAAAAAGGAAGTTAAGAGTATGAAGTATGAGACATTGATCAAAATATACCCCCATTTGTTTTTGCGGAAAAGGCCTGTGTGTGCAGCAGAAAACAGAAATGTAATAGTGACTATTATATTTTTGGTACATATTTGTATACTTTTCTATATGTTTATATATTTAAATACAGTGCTAGATATATATGTTTTCAAATACATAGGATAGTTCTATAATGATGCCTAAGAAAGTTGAGAAAATTGCTAGTTCCAAAGAAGAAACTGAGTTACTAGAAGGCATAGGATGAAAAAAGAGTTTTATACCTTGATATTACCATTTTGATTCTTTTGTATTTTGTGTAATATTTAGGTATTATCTATCAAGTGATTTTAAATAAAGACTGTGTAGAGTGTTGGAGATCCAATTTGGAACCAATGAAAAAGAGTGAGCATTTGTTAATAACACAAGTGAAAGCAGATGGAGAAAGAACTTGTACTGAACAATTCTCCAAATATAGAAATAATCTACTGGAGAAAGTCAGACAAATATGTCATATTCAAAAATCTGTTTCTAGCTTAAAGGTTATCTTTTTATGGAGTGAGGATTATCACATGACCCATTTCTTCTTTTCTTTTCCTTCACAAAACTAAGTTAAAGTGGTATTTTGTAGGGATTGTGAATTATACTGTCATTTTTAAAAATTAATTAATTTTTAAGAAGTTAGCATTGATAGCACATCCATATCATGGACTACTACTCAGCAATAAGGAGAAAGTATTGATAAATATAACAATTTGGATGGATCATCAAGGCACTGTACTGATTGAGAGGATTCAGTCTCAGATTACATGCTTTAAGACTCCCTTTATATGACATTCTCAAGGACAAAACTGCAGTGAGATGACCTGTGGTTTTCAGAGAGTAGGGAAATATCTATAAACAAACAACAGAATAGAGTTGGGGGGGCGGGTTGGTGGTGATAAATTGCTTTCCATCTTAATTATAGTTGCATAAATCTATACAGGTGTCAAAATTCCTAGAATTTTAAATCAAAAGAAAGAAATACTGTGTAATAAATTTTCTCTTCCTTTGCTGTTATTGTCACATTTTCCCCAAGGAGTTCACTCTTAGTTACACTTGTTACAGTTGGCTGTGCTGTACCCACACTTGGTTGTGTCCCCTGCAATGACACAAGTGTAGTGGGCATCAACCTCAAAGATATGGGCTTAGGAGCTGGAGTGATAGCACGGCAGGTAGGGCTTTTGCCTTGCACGTGGCCGACCTGGGTTTGATTCCCCAGCATCCCATATGGTCCCCTGAGCACCGCCAGGAGTAATTCCTGAGTGCCGAGCCAGGAGTAACCCCCTGTGCATTGCTAGGTGTGACCCAAAAAGAAAAAGAAAGAAAGAAAGAAAGAAAAAAGATATGGGGTTATGCTGGGGATCACACATGCAACTTGAACTGTTTTTTTTTTAACACATGTATGCGTATTCTTATAAGGAGATAGCCCCAAATAAAGCTCATAATTTTATCATTTAAATTTAATTCTTCGAGTAATTCTATTTTGAATTGATTTTGTGACTGTCATTGTCCTTTACTCAGCCAGTACGGTAGCTATTAGTCCCCATTATTTTGTCAGAAAGAGTAATTACTTCAAGGTGTAATTTTAATTTTATCTTTAAAAACAAAAATAAAGGGCTTGTGTTTGGTAATTGGCCTATGTGAGTGAGCTACTCAAGAAAATATTGCAGAATGGTCGGGACACACCCAGTAACACCTCTTTGCAGTTCATTGTCCCAGCACACCCTAGGTGGGGGCATAAGGGTGATTCAACATGAATGAAGAGTGAGGAGTCTAGGACAATGTGAGATCTGGAAGAGCACAGCTGCTTTTGCCCACAGTGTCATAGCAACTTCAGGCTTAGCAGCTTCACAGCTATTTAAGGTGGAGAGGAAAATCAAGTCAAACCAGCCTTCCTGAGACAAGGTGTGAAATGCAAGATGCCATCTTTGTTTATAGTGCTGACACTGAAGAAGTATCGTTGATAGGAACTATTAAATTTTATCTTTACCTAAGCAGTCAAAAGTGAACCATCTCTGGGGTTCTGAATGTAGCTCACTGCCCTGCAAGTGTGAAACCCTAGGTTTGGTCCCTGACACTGCCCCTCCCCACAAAAGTTCATCACCTTCACAGGTGTGGCCCTAGTAACCCTTAAACATGAGCCCCACCTGCCAGCCCTAGCTCCAACAATGGCCCTGACAATTGACATTCATTGACAATCAGCACCAATGAGTCTGACCCCTATAAAAGAAAGCTATCCATCTCTTGGGAGTTGCAGAGAGAGCAAAATACCTACCTGTGATGCATTTTTCCCCAGTGTTATTCTCAAATAAATCACCCGTTAGATTCATTTGTCCAAGAGTTCATCCCAAATAACTAATAAAAAATCCATTTACTGTTAACTTCTCTCTCCTCAATTTTCTCTGTATTAATTGAAGATTAAAGCAACTCAATGAACTGTGATAAGATTAAATATGATGTGACTAGGTAAATTAAATGTGATAATGGATATAATGCACATAGCACCAGACTTGACATCTAGTGTATATTCAGGCAGTGTGAGCTATTTTTACATGCTAGGTTGTTAATGACATATTCATATAGGTGAACATGAAGGGGTAGGAAGGTCTAGGAAGCATATTTAAACTTTTGGTGCCCATCCCCCAGTCTTCTTAGGATGATCTACAACTTTCCCGGAGAAAGTCGGCCTGCTTCTCTGCTAGATTGGTGTCCAGTCCCCTTGCATCCTTGTGCTCACTCCTGACAGTGCTCAGGGGATACCAGGAATGGAACCCGGGTCAACCATATGCAAGGCAAATGCCTTATCCGCTGTACTGGTACACTATCCCTTTGGGTCCTTTGCCAATTTGTCCAGAAGTCTAGCAAACTGATCATTGTGAATAGATTAGAGACTTTATTTGATTTACTGATTTAAAGCCAATAAATCTGCAAGGGCCACATAATAAATTTCAGGTAATGCCTCTTGCCATACAGATCGGCCTTGCTTTCTGGGCTGTGGCCTTTGTGAGAATTGATCATTCTGCATTAGTGGTGATTGGGTTGGTAACCAGGCCACGCTTTAGTTCTGGAGTCCTTGTGTTGCTGGAGGACAGCTCTCAGGGAGGACTTAGTTGTTAAAGAGATCCAGAGTGAGTTTCTGCTTCTCCATATGGAATTGCCCTACCAGTCCCATGAAAGTAGCACTCAGGCTGCACTCAGGTCTCTCAATCTTCATGACCTGGCACCCTGCAGCAAAGGACTTGGGGGTGGGGGAAGTCATAGAACTGGAACCCGGATATGTTTTACCTTTCTGGATTGAAGTAAGCAAGTGACCTCAACCAGGACTCGTTTCTCTGTCTTCATTGAAGAAAGAAATCAAGGACGTTTTAGGGAAGTGTACATAAAAGTAAAGATTTTTTTTAGCTTTTCTACGTATTCACAAAAGACTTAGGTGCTGAGACTTTCAGTAGAGTATCATACATGCCTTTGGTGAGATAGGTGTATTATAGGGTGAGTTAACTAAGGCACAAAATATTCATGAAGGGATTGGGTTAGTCTGGGCAGTACTGCATTGTGCAGACTTCTTGGTATTGTAGGTTTGCTCATACATTAAATGTATCATTAGCATCTCATTATACAGCTAGTGGGCATGTGAGTTAATATGTATTTTGGTCTTCCTGAAGGCAAAAGATAAAATCAGGGTCAACATTCTCTTTATGCATGCACCAGTAACCTCTCTGAACTAGTTCTTCTGAGTTCCCCTATTATTAGAAGCTGGGAACTGCAAGAATCACAGAATGTTGGTGAGATTTTCATCCTCTTGGCGATTTTCTGCATGCCTCTTCTACTTTTCTTCTGTGCATTTGTCACTCAGCTATATTTTCCTATTCTTTGTTCTCTCTCTCCACTTCCAGATCAGAACGGAATGGGGTCATTAAAGCTTTATAGGAAGGGTTCCAGTAACAAATTTTAGAAATGGGTCTTAGTCTAAAGAAGAATTGTTAGTAAGGATGAATTCTATGTTTTGGGAGTCTCTGCCCCTGATTTGTATTTAATATTTACTGGTTCCTCATAATATTTGGGTTCAGTCTTGTCAATTTTAGGAAGAATGGGGAAAAGTCCTATGAATATTTATTTATTTATTTTTTATTTATTTATTGAATCGCTGTGGGAAAAGTTACAAAGCTTTAAGGTTTAGGTCTCAGTCATGCAAATATCAATCACATTTCCCTTTACCAATACTTATTTTTCACCACGAAGAACCCCAATAAACCCCCACCGCCCACACACCCCCAATGTCTATGTGGTAGATGAATTCTAGTTAACACTCCGTCTACTTTGACTAGCTTCATTGTTTTGATAAAAGTTGCACCATTATTATTTAGACTTTACACCCCCCCCAAATCAGCCATGCTGAAAAAGCATTGTGAAATGATCTGCTTTCTACAGCTGGGCTCAAGAATTAAATGATGTCACACGGCCACTATCACGGCCACGTGGTTTTGGATTTCTGCTATTTTATTTATTAACCCTGCAAGTATTTCTACTGAGAGTCAGATAATTAAGAGATTGGTCTCTGTGCTTCTGGGGCCGTGGCCATGCCGGAGAGCTGCTCGTGGGGGGCAACTGGTGACCTCGGTCGGGCGTGAAGGACGGGCCAGAGCGCCCCCCGTCCCATAAGGTACCCATCACGCCACCACCCCCGGCTCAGACCTGCTCTCCACAAGGCTCCCGTGCGGCCACCATCTTTCTTTCCAGAGAGGAGAGGGCGAATGGGGCAACACCCTTTCCCCTCCGGGCAGGCAAGATGGCAAGGATTAATGCATAATCCGTTCGCTTTTCTGCTCCAAGCTGCTGGATTTCTGTATTAAGTCCTTGTGCTTCTGGGGCCGTGGCCGTGCCGGAGAGCTGCTCGTGGGGGGGCAACTGGTGACCTCGGTAGGGCATGAAGGACGGGCCGGAATGCCCCCCATCCCATGAGGTATCCATCGCACCCCCACCCCCGGCTCAGACCTGCTCTCCACAAGGCTCCCATGTGGCCGCCATCTTTCTTTTTTGAATATTTATTTTTTATCACATAATGTGTTTACTTTTTAACTTCCACGTTTGTGTTTATTATATAAATTATTAAAAAGAAATAAAAAATCATCAGTACTGCTCTCAGGCCAAACATACTAATGTATAGCAATATATTGGGCACAATAGTATACAAATTGGAAAGGTCGATCCTAGAAGAATTTGATGCAACATAATAATGACACACTATTAAACATGAAACTTTTAGAGCCAGGGAAATAGTACTAGGTTTAGGGTGCATGACTTGCATGCACTTGACCCCTGATTAACCCTGGTATCACATAGCACCATTAGCACTCATTAGAGGGTGTTGCCCTGGAAGCCCCAGAACAGTGTGAATGGGTGCGGGGATTCCCAGCATTGTAAAACTTCAGCAGCACCAGGTCCTCAAGTGATAGCATGCAACTGCTGAGAACTGCTAGGAGTGACCCTGGGCCCCCTGAATACAGTCTGGACCCCTACTACAAGGGAACAATGAAACAATTATGAATTTCCTAGGACCCATGAATATATTATGGTACATGGCAAGACAGTAGTAAGCTACAGATGGAATTAAGCTTTCAATGAGTTGAACTTAAATTATTCAAAGTCTTATGCTTTCCGGAAGGGATCAATATAATCACAAAGGTACTATAAAGAAGCAGGAGCATGAAGAATTCAGAGAGTAATTTGAAATGCTCTGCAGAAAGAATTTCATCTTTCTTATTATCTATTCAGGTGTATCTCTGTTGCTCTCTCTTCTCAAAGCTGGCTCAATCTCTGTTCTCTGCCTATATTTTCTCACCTTTCATTCATGACAATCAAAGTTACCTCACTTTGCTTTCAAGTTCTACTGAAACTGATTTCCAAGGTCACCAATGGTCTCATAACTAAAACCAGCAACAGTTTTCCAGTTTTTCTTGAAGAAAGCTGAGAACCCTTTTCCCTGAGACATTCTCACCCATTCCTTTCTTCTACCACTCTAACTCTTCCTTCTCAAACTTGACATCACCACATCCTCTACCTGTTCCATTAATGATAGTTTTGTCTTTTGAAAATAATCGGGTTTTTTTTTATGTTTGGCAATATGTGTAGCTATTTGAAACTGCACGCTATTTCACATTCTGAAAACTTTCTATATATTCCCTTAAGTTGTATGACTAACATTGTTATATTACAGTGGACACTCCTTTTCTTTATTATGCTCCTTGCAAAACATGTATATTCACAAATTCAATGAGAAAATTTATATTGATGCCTGCCAAATATATGCCTCCAACACAGATTCTGTTTCTGAGCTGCAGACCTTCATATTCATTTTACCTTCTGGAACATCCACTTGCTTATTTCACCAACATCTTCACCTTAAACTCCATTACTCTGACTGATGTACAGTAGTTTATAGTTCCCAGGATGCATTCTAAGGGAATAGAAGAGTTGATAGGGTTGTGTACACAGCAAGTACTGATGCTGGCACTTGGGGCTCAACCTCATGGGGCATGCTCTGAGACACTTGGTGAAATAGAAAGTTAAAGTGTTTGTTCCTCAGTTCCCACTGCTAACTGTTGGTGTTCGCTGTGGGACATTAAATCCTGTTACCTTCCAGCCCCAATCACTAGTCAAAGGATGAGGTGAGATAGAGAGTTGCAGAAACTCTTTGCACAGTTAGGAACTGTCTGCAGCAACTTCAATGACTAACGGAGGGTGAACAAGTGGGTTGCTGACAGTTTATATTGTATACCTAAGATCTCATCCAAATTGAAATCATGGATAGGGCAAAAGCTTAAGGTGCCGAAGCACATGCCTTGTCTGTGGAGACCTCGAATTTGACCCCAGCACAATACGATCCTCTGTGAGCACTGCAAGTGTAACCCTGTTGGACTGGAACATTGGACTCAGACTACTCACTCCTGGGCTCAACCTCTTGTCAACCTTGTGTTCAAACTAATGTTCAAGTCTGAAATCTTAGGATCATGGATGTTTCCCTACTTTGCTGCATCATCTATATCATTCCCCAGCATCTATTATGCCTTCTAAATTTGCCACAAATCTGTTCGACTTGTGCCTATCACCATCAATACGTTAGCCTCAGTTACCATAATCTCTTGCCTGGATGACTACATAGCCTCTGTACTAGTATTTCTACACCCGTCTCTGACTTTCTCTTTCCTAATCCACTGTCCTTCCTTCTCTTCCCTCTGTTGATGTTGCAGTGTCCTGGGGTCACACACACACACACACACACACACACACACACACACACGTGCCAGCTAGTGGTGTTCATTAAAAGGTAAAGGTAAAGGCCCTCCCGTTGATCGTCGATTTGCTCGAGCGGGCCCAGTAACGTCTCCATTGGAGACTTTGTTGTTACTGTGTCTGGCATATTGAATACTCTCGGTAGCTTGCCGGGCTCTCCGAGAGGGGCGGAGGAATCGAACTCGGGTTGGCCATGTTGGCCGCTTGTAAGGCGAATGCCCTACCCGCTGTGCTCATTAGATTGTGGTATTCTCCTGGGATCACACATATGGTTCAACATTCACAAACACAGCCTCAGTGGTTGCTGGGGACTCTACCCTTTAATTGTGGTGCTCATCCGTGCTTGACGTTTACAATCCTGCATATAGTGCTCCCATATCTTTTCAGTCAGGCGCTCACTAGCACATTTCTACTGACTGTGTTTTTGTACACATGACTGTAGTTCCAGGCATCACAGACAACAGGATCTCCAGGCATAAACAGTACAACTCTTAGAATCATGCTCAGCACATGCTGGCAACACAAGCAGTCAAACATACGAGCTCGTTGTTTCAAGGCACAATGGTGGTTTTTGAGCCACACTGAGCTTTAAACCAACAACAGCAACAACAAAAACGCATTTGGTCTTGAGGCCACACACGAGTCACTTCCTTCAGCATCTCTCCTAACCTCTTCCGCTTAAGGATTTTGAAAAGTTTTACTATACCCTGTTTTGTATTGTCATCATGAATACATTCTTATGATGATTTGTGGATTATTTACCTGTCTAGATCTACCTCTCCTCCAAGACCAAATTCTATTACATATCGACAACATCAAACAAACAAAAAACAAACACTGTCCTCCTGTTGTTCATCAATTTGCTCGAGCGGGCCCAGTAACGTCTCCATTGTGGAGACTTGTTGTTACTGTGTTTGGAATATTAAATATCTCACGAGTAGCTTGTCAGGCTTTGCCGTGCGGGCAAGCTACTCTAGGTAGCTTGCTGGGCTCTCCAAGAGGAGCGGAAGAATCAAACCCGGCTTGGCAGCGCTGGCTGAGCACAAGGCAAATGCCCTACTGCTGTGCTATCGCAATATCAAATTTTTTTTAGTCTTATGTGTTGGGCCACTCCCCATGCCACTCAGAGTGGCACAATGGGTAGACTTTGCAGGTGGCCGACCCGGGTTCAATTTCTCCATCCCTTTTGGAGAGCCCAGCAAGCTACCAAGAGTATCCCACCCACACAGCAGAACTTGACAAGCTCCCCATAGCATATTTGATATGCCAAAAACAGTAACAACAAGTCTCGCAATGGAGATGTTACTGGTGTCCGCTCCAGCAAATTGACAAACAATGGGAGGACAGTGCTACAGTGCTACAGTCTTATTGTTGGGCTACTCCCCAGCCACTCAGAGGGCCATGTGGTGCCAAGAGTGGGATCAATATGTAAATTTAACTAGCTCTTGACTCTTTTCCAACTGACTGGAAGTTGAGAACTCAACACAGTTTTTATAGTTTCTTTCTACATAGCAAAGATACGCCTTTTTTTTTAAGTCAGTGGGTCAGAGAAAGAGGGATTTCAATAGACCTCCCTCCCACCTGCTGCTAGAGGAATTTATTGTAACTCTGAAGAGTATCCAAAAAAAGATATGTTTCCCAGAAAAATCAAGCCAGTGATCTTTCCAGAGTGCCTACTTTTAGTAACCTGGCACAATAGGTGTATTCATCTTTCTGGTAATGATTTTTTTTCTTCTCAAAGCATTCAATTCATTTTATATAGCTGACATGAAATCCAGAAATAATAGAATTTGGTCTCATATAACTCATATCCAGAAAGGGAAAGTGCCAACACCCCGGAAGTAAAGCTCTGAATTAAGTGTTACCAAAAATAATTCTCAGTACATCAG
This sequence comes from Sorex fumeus, assembly GCF_029834395.1. Lineage (NCBI taxonomy): Eukaryota > Metazoa > Chordata > Mammalia > Eulipotyphla > Soricidae > Sorex > Sorex fumeus. Next base: position 34,399,500 of record NW_026606092.1, on the reverse strand, counting down.
GGAATATAAAGAGGCTTATTCAATGTAGTTGGTGTTTTTTTCTTGTTGTTTATTATAAATATGCCTCCACAATTAGGAAGAGTTAAATTTGAATTTGACCATCTCTACCCTGGCAGTCTTTGTTTCTTATCTGGACATAGTCCCAATTTTTACATTCTAATTAAATCCTGTTCAGAGGTACTAAAATTTGAATCAGTGCATAAAACCCCTAAACTCTCACAGTGTGGCAAATGAAGTCAAAACAGATGGCCAGAGCCCCGGGGAGTTTGTTACACTGGCAAGAAATAAATCTGTTGTTTTCACCACTAGGATTTGGGGGTTCTTTATTTCTATGGAAGAAATGATACTGTTCTGTTAAAACTCTGAGTTTAAAATCAATGGAAGGACGAGGAGATTATTTAAAATCTTAGAGCATATGCGCGGCAGGGGCAAAGTCCTGACTTCAGGCACCACATACAGCCCCCGACCCTATGCTGGCACTGCTGGCCTAAGCAGCACAGCATTACTGCCTGAGTACTGAATTGTCAGGCCTGTACAGCTGGGGAGTGTTCCTCAGGCTCTTGATTCCTGCTTCCGAAACCCTACCTCTCCAAGATACCTGTTGAGAAGTGAACTTAAGCCTCAAACATTGTGGTCAGAGAGATAATAGAGGGATTAAAGCAATCGCCTTGCATGCAGCTGACTCTGGTTTGATCCCTGACATGATGTAAGGTCCCTGGGCACCACCAGGAGTGATCCCTGAACCAGGGAGTAAGCTCCGTACGTGTTCATGTGTAGGCCAAAGCAGAATATTCAGTTAAAAATATATCTTAGTACTCAGTACCAATACTCAAAGGCCAGTTTGTAGAATGAAACAATGAAACATAGAAAATGTCCAAAATCAGTTTCTAGTATGGCTCACTCTGTCTTGACCAAGTCATCACAAACTTCAGATTCTTCCACTTCAAGTCAAGGTTCTACTGTAGAGAGCTTACATCATGAAGACACAGAATAGAAGATTCTCAAGGCAAGGAGCCCAGAAAAATATCAGTACAGAAGGATGGCTAAATATGCAAAAGTAAGATCAAAATTAATTACAGACCTCAGTATCAGACCTGAATCCATAATGTACCTAGAGGAAACTACGGCAGAGCCCTCCGTGACACTGAAGCTAAAGGCATCTTCAATCGAAACATCACTAACCAAGCAAGTGGAAATAAAGATAAACAAATGGGACTACATTGAACTAAGAAGCATCTGCACCTCAAAGGAAACAGTGACCAGGGTACAAAGGCAGCAGACCACAAAATGAGAAAAATTATTTACCCAGCATCCATATGATAAGGGGTTAATTTCCAAGATATATATAAGGCACAGGTAGAACTTTATAAGAGAAAGACACCCAACCCCGTCAAAAATGGGGAGAAAAAAAAAATCAACAGAAATATCTCAAGAAAAGTGTGTGTGTGTGTGTGTGTGTGTGTGTGTGTGTGTGTGTGTAAAACTTGCAGTTCAAATAATGAAATGCCAGTCTAACTCAGTCCAGGAATAAAATCTAAAAATTTGTAAGGCCTTCTTTTGACTGAAATTATTATTTGATGAGGGCATGACTGGGAGTGCTGAAGAGACCACTGGGTGCCAAATATTCAACCTGGGGCTTCTGCATGCAAAGCATGTGCTCCAATCTTCAGGCCTTGCCTCAGATTAATTGTTTTAAAGGCCAGCGTTGTAACATAGCATCTGTCCTGGAGCCAAAATGAAAGGCCATCTCTTTATTTTTAGGGGAAGAAGAGTCCTCTATGTACTTCAAGGATCTGATTTAAAAAAAGGTGATAATAGGTTCATCTGAGTTCTAAAAAGATACTTGTTTGCCTTTGTTTGGGGGGCACATCCAATGATGCTCAGGAGTTACTTCTGGCTCTGCACTCAGGAATCACTCCTGACAGTGCTCGGAGGCACCATGTGGGATGCTGGAGATTGAACATCAAAGGCAAGGGTCTTAGCCGCTGTACTATCTCTTCAGCCCTTCAATGAAGATTTGAAAGAGAAAAAGTTCCTATAGAACAACAGGATGGTTGTTTTTTGACAGTATATAGCAGGGCAGTGGGGATGGCTTTCGACCTATCACCTCAGGAACTGGAATCTGATGCCCATCCTTTTCCCCAGTGACCCTCTTCAACTGCTGCTTCCTTCATTGGGTAATGAATAGTTTTTAAAACTGCATTAAATCTTGGATATGTTGTAGGAGTAATAATAGAAGTATTATGGCCTTTAGTTCATGACAACAAAGAATATTGCTGAGAAATAAGACACCACTGAAGCTGGATAGTTTTCAGCTAGAAGAGAAGAATCATGCAGTGATACCTAAGAGAAAAAAACAACCAACGGGTCTTATGATTGTCATGTGGGATTTATCTACTGAGTAATAAGCACATGTTCATGTGCAGAACAACAAAATACCTTTGGCCTCTGTAAAGTAGTAAAACATACACACATTCTTAATAATCAATTAGCAGAGATAAACATATAGGGAGAAGGGAAATTAAAAGGGGGAATGTTTGTCCTCCTTTCAACAAATTTATAAACTATATTAACAAACTGAGTCATTTTTGGTCAGATGCCTCTCTTATGTGTAACAGCTAGGAAACCACGAGGCCATCATGTGGAAAGAAAGAGTTTGGCATTACATTCTAAATTGTAATTATCTTGTTCGCATAATATTGGAGAGAAGGTTTTCATATTAGTTTATTTTTGTAAAACAGTCTGCTTCAGCTCATCCTAAGAGGACACCACTTCATGAACTAAACACAGAGAAGCAAAGACACTGTCAGGGTAGGCCAACATCATTGTTATTGCTATTGAAACCTACTGTGTTTAGTAAGAAAAACTTTTCTTACTCTGTGTTTAATATCTTAGCAATAGCTTGTTTATTATTAACTAGATGCCTGAATAAAAAATGGAAAAGCATACTTCAGATTTATTTTCATATGATGAAATTTTCCCCAGAGGTCAGCTAAAACTCAAAATTAATGTTTCTCATTGCAAAAGAAAGTATGTGTTTTCAAAATATTGTTAGCCAATTATGAATGACTGCTATTTTCTCTGTAAAATGCAAGTAATTTCATTTTGTTGGGTAAAATGATAATCCATTGATGTTAAATTCCTCATTCTGATATTTTATTGTGTTATTTTATTTTAGTATAATAATTATCTTAGTGTATTATTTTAGTATCTGTCACTGTCACTGTCCTCCCATTGTTCATCCGTTTGCTCAAGTGGGCCCAGTAACATTGTGAGACTTGTTACTGTGTTTGGCATATTGAATATGTCACGGGGAGCTTGCCGGGCTTTGCCGTATTTTAGTATATTATATATTTTGGTTTAGTATATCATGTTTTAGTCTGAGTGTGGCTTATAAATTTTATAAAGTGGATATTTTAGAGTAATGATCAACTTCTAGGAAACTTTTAGTCTGAGAACTATCTAGAAGTTTGAGAATACTCCATACTTATAGGCATTTGTTGGTTTTTATGGCAATAACTTGTTGACATTTATTGGTTTGTTGGCATTTGTTTTCTTTGGTTTTTTTTTGTTTACTTATTTGGGCCAAAACTGGTGATGCTTAGAAGCTGTGCAGTGTGCTGGATCAGAGGGCTCCTGTATGCAGAACATACACCCCAGTCCCTTACGCCTTCTCTCCAATCCAAAAAGCATGTTATTTATGCTATACACTTTGCTGTGACTTGAGTCATGTTCTCTGTTGCTTTATTGGTACTTTATTCATCTGAATTATGATTTGCTGTCTTGGATTCTTGGGTCATAGATTCTGCACTGTGGCCATTCTTCCAAGGTATATACGAATAGCAAAGAGTCTCAAGAACCTGAAGAAAGAGGTGGGGATGGAGGGAGGGAAAGGAAGTCATTTAAAAAATGAGCAAAAAAGAGTAATCATTTCTGCCCCTTGTGACTGGTGATGAATACGTACAGACAGCTGTTCTCTATGGATCATTTACTCCATGTGTTAGTCCTAGAGTAATTAATCATTCTAATTTGTCTAATACTGAGGGAGTTATAGGGACATAGATTATCTTTTTTATTTCCTTTATTATTATTATTTTCCTTTTTGGGACACACCTGGTGATGCACAGGGGTTACTCCTGGCTCATGTACTCAGGAGTTATACCTGGAGATGGTCAAGGGACCATATGGAATGCTGGGAATCTCACCCGGATCAGCCGCATGCAAGGCTAACGGCCTACCCGCTATGCTATTACTCCAGCCCCCCCCCCCATATTATATTATTATTATTATTTTTTTAGCTCTTTTTTTTTATTAGTGAAACACCATGAGGTACAGTTGTAGATTTACAATTTTTTGTGCTTGGGTTTCGATTATACAATGATCAGATATCCATTCCTCCACCAGTGCCCATTTTCCACCACCATGGATAATATCCCTCCCACCCCCATCCCTTCCATCTCCCCCTGCCTCTGTGGCAGGACGATCCCTTGTGTTCTCTCTCTCCTTTTGGGTGTTGTGGTCTGCAAAAGAGGCATTGAGTGGCAAACATGTTCAGTCCATAGTCTACTTTCGACATGCATCTCCCCTCCTGGGAGGATCCTCCAAACACCCTTTATTTGGTGCTCCCTTCTCTATCTGAACTGCCCTTTCCTCTAGGATACCCGGCTGGCCTCTAAGTTATGGAGTAATCCTCCTGGTGCTGATCTCAGCTATTCTTGGGTATTAATCTCATATTTTGTTACTTTATATCCCCCAGATGAATGCAATCTTTCTATGTTATATTATTATTTTTTAATTTGGCCACATCTAGCTCTGTTCAGGGATTACTCCTTCCAGTGCTCAGGAAACCATATGTAATACTGGGGATCAGACTGGAGTTGGCTGCTTGCAAGGCAAAATGCCTTACCCTGGACTACTTCTCCAGTCCAGATTCTTAATTCTTAGCATCCTCAACAAGACCTCTTTTATTTTTCTTCTATTTTTAAAATTGACTTTGGGAACAGAGTGGGTGTGAAGTCTTCTTCATTGTGAAATTTATTCGCACATATCTAATGACTAATGATTTTTAATATTCTTTCATGCAATTATTGATCTTATCTTCTTTAGTTGAAATATCTCTTCAAGCTATCTCCTTTTTACTAAATCAATTAAAACATAAAAAACAAACCACATTTGGTGAGCTGAATTTACAGCTACAGGTTAATAGGATTTTAGGTCTCCTAAATGTTCATTTTTCTGTCATGTGTGAGATAAATTAATCTTATGACAAAACCACAGTTGTCAGGGAATTTATCTCTGACTCAGATCCTCTATAATAAAGTGGTCAACAGATCCACATTCCTTTATCTGGGAACTGGGCAAGTGGCACTGTGGAGCAGTTCATGGCTCCCATATCTGACGCCCTGACTTTGATTTCTGGCATCCAAAACCACCCAACTCCTTCACCTAACAATTCCATAATTTTTTTAGAATGATTACATTTAGACATCCCACAGAACTGGTAAGGTGCTGATCGATATGATTCATTTGTCTGTCCAAGCATATAATGCAATTATTCTTCCTGTCACAAGTCAGCAAGAAGGGGATGGTGAGGTTGTCTTTTGGCTGGAGTTTAGAAAGTAGGAGGTCTTGAGTGCCCAAGAACAGATGACTGGTTAAAGAAACTTTGGTATATCTATACAATGGAATACTATGCAGCTGTTAGAAAAGATGAAGTCATAAACTTTGCATATAAGTGGATCAACATGGAAAGTATCATGCTAAGTGAAATGAGTCAGAAAGAGAGGGATAGACATAGAAAGATTGCATTCATCTGGGGGATATAAAATAACAAAATATGAGATTAATACCCAAGAATAGCTGAGATCAACACCAGGAGGATTACTCCATAGCTAAGAGGCCAGCCGGGTATTCTAGGGGAAAGGACAGTTCAGATAGAGAAGGGAGCACCAAATGGAGGGTGTTTGGAGGATCCTCCCAGGAGGGGAGATGCAGGTTGAAAGTAGACTGAACTGAACATGTTTGCCACTCAGTGCCTATTTTGCTGATCACAACACCCAAAAGGAGAGAGAAAACAAAAGGAAATGCCCTGCCACAGTGTCGGGGGGGGATGGGGGAATGGGGGGGAGGGATATTATCCTTGGTGGTGGAAAATGGGCACTGGTGGAGGGATGGGTATTTGATCATGGTATGACCGAAATCCAAGCACAAAAATTTGTAAGTCGACAACTGTACCTCATGATGTTTCACTAATAAAAAAAAAAAAAGAAAGAAAAATAAATAAATAAAAAAAGTAGGAGGTCTATTGTTCATCATTAAAACTTCCATTGGCTACCATTGGAAGGAATAAGGACAACCTTGTTACCCTGGAGAGACAACATTTTTCTCCATTCCAGTTAACCAGTTGTTATGATTTTGACTTAATAGAAAGCATTGCAGAACACAATGCAAAAAGTTTGACTCTATAAAATAGAAATAAGAAATGTCCTGGAATATTGAGTAGTGGATAAACTCTAATGAGAAAAGGCTTAGGGTGACTGTAGTTGGCATAAAAATATGCATAAAAGCAGACAGAGTATACAAGGTAACTGAGTCCATTACTAACTGTGTCACTCAGAATAAATAGATCATGTCTGATCATTGTTTATTATTCTCCTCTAGCTCAGAGAAAAGCAGAATAGGAATAAACTTCTTTTAGAGGGAAGGGAATTATGAGATTGATAACTCATCAACAGTAATTCAAGGTTTCATTTGGGAAGATCAATCCAGGAATCCATTTCAGAGCAGCCTGGAAGTTGTCAGTGTCCTTTAAGAACTTCACCTTGAGCTAAATTGCTCTGGTGCAAGATAGTTGAACCTTGTGACAGACAATTAAGCAATCTCTTAGAAGAGGCAGTTGGCTTATCAATATATCAATATGCTATTTCTTAGCTCTTACATAGTGAGTACAAGTGAATACCATAAATGCATGAAACTTTAATTGTTATAGCAACGAAAAATGATTGAGAACTTACAATTATCCAAGCATCCTTAATTTCCCCTAGAGATTCTTATCCAATTTGATTTCTGTTTACCTAATATTCAAAAACTCTTAAAGAAAATCCATCTACATGCTTACTAATAAAATTTTGTTTTTACCCAAATAGTACTTATAGATGGTAAACCAGTGACAAAATGAAACCTGGACTTGAATCATATGACAGTATGCATTTTTTTAAAATAGCAATTTGGAAATTTTCCCCATTTGCAAACAAAAATATATCTATTTCTGCCCCCAGATTTAGGTAGCATTGATTAAATTTGCTATAATTCTGTGGTTTGCATAAGAATAAAGTTTCAGGCAAAAAAGGGTAATCTGAATCCTTTGTCTACTTAATAATTCTTTTGGCATTATATGTCTTACTTGCTTAAATGTTCTATAAACTCAATTCTTAAGCAAAGACTTTGGGTCCAAGACTCTTTCAATTGATTAATTTAAATTTAGTAGATGCTGTTTAATTTATTTTAAAAATGTATTGAGTACCCAGTATGTTCCAAGTATTTGTCTAAATGTTGGAGATATAGAAGTTTTAAAAAAGCCAATAATCTGAGTAGATTTTAAATATTAAATAAATCAAGTAAATAATTAATAACTTTCTAAATTAGAAAACACCAAGCCCAAATGAGTTTACTATCAATTCTTCCAAACATTTAAGGAAGAAATGAGTTCAAATTCTCTACCATTTCTCTCTAAAGATAAAGAGAGCATTTTTTCACTGATTTTAGGGTGCCAGCATCACCATACCAAACCTAGATTAGCCAACACAACATTGAAGAAGAACAAAGTCAAAGAATTGACAGTATCCATCAAACTTGTGGTGAAGCTATACTATCCAAAATAGTGTGTAATAATTGGCAAACAGAACAATAAGGTAGAACAGGGAAACAGAAATAGACCCAAAAATTATAACCAAATAATATTTAGCAAAGGAGCAAAGGTTATGGGATGGGAAAAAGAAAATCTTTTCAACAAATTTACAGCAACAACCAGATATGCATGTTTAAAAAATACATTTAGATATTAACCCAAAATAAATTATAAACCTAGTGTAAAATGTATCACTATAAAGTTCTTTCAGGTAACATGGAAAAATTTAGATGACATAAAAAATTTAGGATTTGACAATGCTTTATTGATATGACACCAAAGCTGTGATACATGGGGAGATAATTGATAACTTATTAGGATAAAATATTTCTTATCTGTAAAATAAAATACCATCATGAGCTTATAAAAAAGAAATCACAGATCAGGTATTCTTAGAAATATTTTCAAAATGTATATTTCACAAAATATTGTTACCCAGATTATACAAAGAATTCTTAAAACACAGCAACAAGAAAACAAATTTTAAAAATGGTCAGAACAAATTGGGCTGGGGAGCAAATAGATAGCGGAGCATTCAGAAGCATATGCCTAGCATGCATGCAACCCTGATCTGATCAAAATAATCCCCAGAGCCTCTCTGATGTAGCCCTAAAGGTCCCCCTATCTGAACACCAGTGTGACAATGGTGGTCTCTAACAATGTGGGATCTGAGCAGCGCCACAGTGATCAACACAGCTCCGTTACTCAGGTGTCTTTGAAAGTGGCCTCTGGACAACCTGCACAACTTGGTAGGCCCCTCAAAAACTAAAATAAAAAGAAATTTATGGGACCAGGGATAATGTGATTATGTGGCAAAGTACATGACTTACTTGCATGTGTGAGACCTGGGTTTGATCCATGACACAACCAAAAATAAAGAAAAAAATGAATAAAGAACAGACAAAACACACACAGAAAAACCACTGATGAAAAATAATATTTCCTGGGTAGCTTGCATATTGTATGCCACCCAGGACATAGAAATTAGAATAACAACGAGATACGACTACACCACTGTGTAATGGTATCTCTTTATAGTGGTACCACTTTATAGTGATAAAGTCAAAATCACAAACACTGTCAACGTTAAATGATGGTAAGAAGTGAAACAATAGTAACACTCATTTGTTGCTAGGGGGATTGCAAAATGATTTGAATACTTTAGAAGACAGTTTGAAAGTGTTGTACAAAGAACAAAAAAGAACTGAACGTGTACTCACTATTTGATCCAGCAGTTACTTCCCAATGAAGGTGAAAATTTAAGCCTGTGCTAAAATTCTGCATGTGTGAACACACACACACACACGTGCTTTGATCATACATGGTAAATTTCCTTCCAGAGCCTGAAATGGAAAAATTGCACACTCCTTTCTATTTCGTTTCCTTATGATATGGCCACATCGGGGGCCAGCTGGGTCAGTGCAAATCTGGGGGTCTCCAGAAGTTTTATGACCTCTCAAGTGTGGAAAATGGGGAGGATGGAGCAATGAGGAGAATAGGTCATGCAGAAGAACAGGACATAGAAATTGCGTGATCTCAATGCCTGTGTTGTGTTGAATGGGACTCACTGGAGTTAAAGGGATAGAAACAGGAGATGGCAAAGTTAATGAGATGTTCATGTAGCCTTTGTAGGGACACATTTTCTCTCTAAGAAGCCACTGCGATGTTCCCTCTTGTGAACAGGTTTCAGAGAGGGAAGGCAAGGATATTAGGGCAGAAGCAGGGAAGAAGTTAGGAGGCTCTATGCTAGTATAGGAAAGGGATGGTGCTGCCGCTGCCTCAGGCTGCAAGTAAAAACGTGATTGGATTTGAACACTTTCAAACAATGCTACCATTGTACCATCCCCGGCATACATTTTTCACTCACATTTTAGCATTTCTGAAATCATGATGCATCATGAGGGATGGCATCAAGACTGTTAACAACTCACTGCCAATAGCTGTGGTGGTGTGGCTGCTTCTTTCACACCATAATTCCAGAGAAACCTTCCAGCAACTGTCACCGTCCACACATACAAACAGGCAAGTTGTGAAAAATTCTGATTCCAAGTCATAAAATTTTATTTATTTATGTATTTATGTATTTATTTATTTATTTTTGAGTGTCCGGAAAGCATCCTAGAGTGTGTCGGCGGCCAGGTACTAGGGGTAGTGGAGGTAATGAAGGTCTGCCAGGCTGCTGGGAGGCCAACTTTGACCGCGAGTGTGGAAAGGTCAGACTACAGCTGAATCTCACAAAGACAGTGTTTATGACAAATGGTATAGTTCCTGATGTTCCATTCGCTCTCAACGAGATGAACATCTCTGAATGCAACAGTTATGTGTACCTAGGTGAAGAAGTCAACATGACGAATGACCTGGCACCTGAGTTGTGCAGGAGGAAGAGAGTGGCTTGGAACACTTTTAAGAGCGTCAAAGACATAGCTAAGAGGATGAAGAACCTCCAGCTCTGGGCACATGTCTTCGATTCCACTGTTCTTCCTGCATTAACATATGCCTCAGAGACCTGGGTCCTACGAAAACAGGATGAGAACGCTATTCGGGTCTCCCAAAGAGGAATTGAAAGAGCTATGTTTGGAGTATCATGCTTCACTCAAGTGAGAGAAAGAATCTGGAGTTCCAACCTCCATCGATGGTCAAGAATCAGGGACGCTGTCTCGTTTGCCAAGGCATCGAAAATCAGATGGGCTGGACACGTAATGAGATTTGGAGACGACCGCTGGACTAGAGCTGTTATCGACTGGATTCCATGGGATGTCAAAAGATCACATGGCTGCCCACCTACGAGATGGTCAGACTTCTTCATCAAGACCCTGAATGATCGGTTTGAGGCTCTTCGTGTTCCTAGAACAAGCAGACGCCATTGGGCTACATTAGCACACGACAGGGATGAATGGAGATGTTGCTGGCACCCGCTCAAGCAAATCCATGAGTAACAGGATGTCAAGTCATCAAGTGATTTTATTTTTGCTTTTTGGGTCACACCCAGCGATGCTCAGGGGTTACTCCTGGCACTGCACTCAGGAATTACTCCTGGTGGTGCTTGAGGGACCATATGGGATGCTGAGGATTGAACCCAGGGGTCGGCTGTGTGCAAAGCAAATGCCTTTCCTGCTATTGCTCCAGCCCCAAGTCATGAAATTTTAAAGTTTAGTATCTTTTTTCATTCATGCATTATAAATGTGACTTCTCCACGTAGTACTACCTTATTCGTGGCCTTCCTCCTTTAGTTTGTGAACTTTGACTTCCTCCAGGTTGCTCCAGGTTTCCAGCTGCCCACCTGCAGTAAGCACTGCATACTCATGTCTGAGTTATTTTCCTAAGAATTAGTGTTGCTCAGTGCATTGAAAGTCAGATGCTTTGCGAAAACAGTCATTCCAAACCTTTCAGCTTCTTTCAAGACCCTCACAATCCACCTCCCATCTTTACTGCAGCCTTCTAGTGCAATTGAACTCTTGTTTCCTCCTTGGTTAGGACCTTGACAGAGTTGCCCACTTTACATCTGCTTTTCTTAAGTATCAGTCTTAAATATTCACCTTCTCACAAAACATGCTGCATCAAAATGCAGGTCATTAGTCTACCTGCCCATCTCTTCCTGAAAATTGTGAGTTGGGGACCTCATTCACTTTTACCACATAGAATTCCTAGCATAATTATGTACTTGGCACAGAATATCAATGCAATATTTGTAAAGGTCTATTATTATGACATTGAGTTTGGTAGAACACAGTTCTTGTATAATATAAATAATTATTTTATATACCTCATAATGTTGCTTTAGGAGTTTTGATAATGTGAGATAATGCATAATTCAGGTTTTAAAGAACAATGATTGGTATATAATTGTTAAATAAATGTTTTGCTTGAAAGAAATGTATGTTACACTAATGCAAAGTAAATGATGTTACTATTATACTTTTAATTATTTTAATATATTTTTAACCCCATCTGAAATTGTACTATGTATTTTCAAACTTAAAATGGAATATATTCTATCATGGAAACTTCTCGTGTGTTCATCAAAAAAAAGAAAAAAAATCGCAGTAAAATGAGGAGGTAACCCCATTTTATTTCTCTCTTGATGACTAAGTGCTAGGATCTATGCCTATTTGCTTCTAATTATAGAGCACTAATGACCCAAAAGCTCTCCTTAAATTTAATTTTTTCTAATAGCTTCTGAAAAAACACTCCCAGGAGTGTCTATTTAAGTGTCAATGTAGGTAGTTTATGTCATTTACAGCAGTGTATTATATTTTGTCACACTGGCTTTATCTTACAAGAGTCTGTTCATGTCCAGCTTGTTTTGGTCATGATAAATAAATGCATCAGCTAGCGGTGTTTTTTAGTTTCTATGCTAATACAGAAATAAGCAATTTAGAGCATTGGTTAAGTTACTAAAATCAGTTTTGTAAAGTCTGATTAAGATGCATGACTATGTACAAGACTTTGGGGATGTACTTCTTTCTCTGACTTAGGAATTTTCCTTATTGCAAATTATGATGACACATTTTGATACTTTATTTTTAAATTCCCCTTTGACATTTAGTAAAATTCTTCAACAGATTTATCTTGACTGACTTTTGTTCTTAATACTTAAATTGGTTTTCCTTATTTTAAAATTTTGTTTAGAACAATGAGAAAACAGATTTTAATGGGTTAATGAAAGGCTATATTTGCATAATTTTCATATTAGTTTATGAAATGTTTATGAGAAACAGCCTTGTTCCTGACGCTCCATTCGCTCTCAACGGAACCACCATCTCCGAATGCAACAGTTATATATACTTAGGTCGAGAAATCAACATGATGAATGACCTGGCACCTGAGTTACGCAGGAGGAAGAGAGCGGCTTGGAATGCCTTCAAGAGCATTGAAGAAATAACTGAAAGGACAAAGAACCTCCAACTACGAGCACATCTCTTTGATTCCACTATTCTTCCTGCATTAACATATGCCTCAGAGACCTGGACCCTACGAAAACAGGATGAGAACACTATTCGGGTCTCTCAAAGAGGAATCGAAAGAACTATGCTTGGAATATCACGATTCACTCAAATGAGAGATAGAATCCGGAGTTCTGATCTTCGTCAACACTCAAGAATCAGAGACGCTGTCTCATTTGCCAAGACATCAAAAATCAGATGGGCTGGACATGTAATGAGGTTTACAGACAACCGCTGGACTAGAGCCATTACTGATTGGATTCCACGAGACATCAAAAGATCACGTGGACGCCCACCTATAAGATGGTCAGACTTCTTCGTCAAGACCCTAAATGATCGGTTTGAGGCTCTACATGTTCCTAAAACGAACAGATACCATTGGGCTACGCTAGCACGCAACCATGAGGAATGGAGACGTTACTGGCACCCGCTCGAATAAATCGATGAATAACGGGGATTAAGTGATTAAGTGAAGTGATTAACCTGAGATGTAAAATATTCTGGAGAATCATTCTAGTATGTTTCAAATCTCCCCTTTCCTCCCCCTCCTTCTTACTGATGACCTTCATGAGAAATAGAAGCACATAGGTACTCTCTCAACTTCCTCTGCATCTCTGTGGCCTCTTGAATCACTACCCATTTGGTCTTTAAATTTGCTGCTCTTGAGGAAGTGTCCCTGCTTCTACCTGAAACCCTGAGGTCTAGATCTCATTCACTTAACTTTCTTTATTTATTTTTTCCTTATTTTAAAATAAGGAAAACCAATTTAAGTATTAAGAACAAAAGTCAGTCAAGATAAATCTGTTGAAGAATTTTACTAAATGTCAAAGGGGAATTTAAAAATAAAGTATCAAAATAACAGGGGTTATTTCTGTCTCATGCACTCAGGAATCACCCCTGGCGGTGCTCAGGGGTCCATATGGGATGCTGGGAATTGAACCTGGTTCAGAAGCATGCAAGGCAAATGCTCTACCTTCTGTGCGATCTCTCCAGCCCCACCCCTTAACTTTCTTAAGGATTTTACTCCTGCAAAGAGACCTTTATCTCCTGAATTATCAGTTTCCTCTCTCCATAGGGATATTTTCCATTAGTAAACCAAATTGCTCTTGGCCTCCCATTCCTCCTATTCTTATCATTCTTTCCTCCCTTCCAATAAAACTTCTTGAACAAAAGGGTTTCCCCATGGCATCATATACTTTCTTTCCTCAATTAATTTCAAGTAGACCTTTACCACATATGAATCTTCTAAAAGGTCTGTGAGCTCCATGTCACGAAGTACAATTGTCAGTTTTTGTTTATCTTACTCAGCCTCTCAGCAGCATTGCTCCTAAATGATTAATTTCTTCTTGAAACTCTCACTTTTTGGTTCTCATGAAACTATGTCCTCGATTTCTTCTAACACTGTCTACTCTGGTCACTATAAATTGTTAATACCTAACTGTGTTTTTCTAGATATAATTGCTTCCAGGTTTACCAAATCAGATACCACTTGACAACTCCATTTTGTTGGCTAATGAGTTTATACCAGTTTGTTAGGGAAAACCTTTCTTTGAAAGTAGACATTTAGGACATTTAGGATCTTTCTGATGTTTACTCTGTTCAATATTCCCTCTTCTCATTCTTTTTCTGTTTTCTTCTTTTCCCCCAAACCAGCTACCAGTTGATCATGTAATTCCATAGCACCCAGTAATTTTGCTTTGTGGTAATTAACACACGTCACATTAATTCTATAGTGCATTGTTATTTGTTTTATGTCAACTTTGCTCTTTTAGTCTCTAAGGACATGGAGATCAGACATTTTCTGTGTCATTTATTATATCCTTGAACTCCAGCAGAGACTTGGACTAGTAGGAGCTCAATAAATATAGGGGTTTTTTGAAGGGGACAGGGTTAGGGCCACAACCCATGGTACTCCTGGCTCTGCATGAGCTTGGGGGACCATATGGATTGCTGAGGATAAAATCTGGTTGACTGTGTGCAAGGCAAATAGCACATATGTACTATCACCCAGCCCCAAATCATTACAATTATATTAGATTCTGAAACCAAAAAAGAATATTAATGTTTTAAGTAGTGAAATCTGAATACAATGTGGAGTTTAATTAGTAGTACTCTTGTTGAAGTAATGGATTAACTGGCATCAGAACTTTATTTATACCAGTGATATGAGTGAGGGCCATAATAATATACCCAAAACACAGGTTCAACAGAACCGAAAACATGAGATTTAAGAGGCCACCACTGAAGCTTTGTAATGAGCCTGTTAAGTTAACAGGCAGGGGTGAAGTGGGGGTTGGGATGGGAAGAAAATATGGCAACACCGGTGGAGGAAAGTTGACACTGGTGGAGATTCGGTGTTAAATTATTGTACGCCTAAAGCGTGACTATCAGTAACTTTGTAAATCATGGCTCTTTAATAAAAATTTAAAAAAATAAATTAAAAAAGAGTACTCTTACTAATGTTTTAGTTTTAACTAAGAAGCTATACCTTGGTGCTATTAGATGCCCATAATAAGAGAAACTGGGTGGGGATATATGGATATTTTCCGTAAATCTAAAATTATTCCCAAAACACCAGTGTGACTTTTAAAGGTATTAAAAGTTTTGCTCTAAGAAATGTTATGTATCTTTATTACCCTGTCCTTCTATTTTTATTTAAAAAGAAGAAGAAATGATACGCTTTATGTAATTTAAGCTTATCTTTTTTTTTCCTTTTTGGGTTACACCTAGTGATGCTCAGGGGTTGTTTTTGGCTCTGCACTCAGGAATTTTTCCTGGCAGTGCTCAGGGGACCATATGGGATGCTGGGAATCGAACCCTGGTTGGCTGCGTGCAAGGCAAACGCCCTACCCACTATGCTATCACTCAAGCCCCTATTTAAACTTATCTAAACAAGAAAATGTCATTTCTTACTTTGTATTGATTCTTCTGGATGTCATAACCTATCTAGAATTTTGCAGATTTTAAATTATATGAGGTTTAAGTACTTATCATTTGAGTATAATTCACTACCGCTAAATTATATATTTATATCCCATTTTGAATTCTGAACTAATAAAATTGAAGATTGAATCATAAGCTTAAAATAAATCTCTCTTCCCAATAAAAACTAAAACCAAAACCCAAACTCTCTTCTGGTTTCTGACATCAAAGGTATAGCAATAAAGTCTTATTGACCTCTGTCATTTTTTTGCAAAAACTTAGAGGCCTGGAGCTAAGTGTGGCAGTGATAAGGTAGAAAAGGTGATCGGGTGGTGCTCTAGCATAAAACTCCAGGAGACAGAAGTGTAAGCACTTTCATCCAAAGCTTTCTGGGTCAATCATAAATCTATTAGGAATTTGGAGTTCGCCCATTCAATTGGCAGAATTTTCCCTTCTTCTTTGGGGTTCTCTTCCATCACAATATGTTGGAAGTGGGCAGGGGTATAGGGAGTATTTTTTCTTCCTGTGTAGAGTTCATGTCTTGAAATACTGTGATGAACTCCCCTGTACCTCATTTCTTATAATCTCTCTCTGAACGGAGTGTTCTTTAGCTAAATAATGATGTAGTATTTTACAGTGCTCATGGATTAGCTCTGTGGTCAGGGTTGTCATCATTTCTCATTTTTTTGTAGTTTGCTTCGTAGTTAATACTTACAGCTTTATAGACTTCAGAGTTATACAAAATTTCGGTAATTTAAAATCTAGGTGATTCAAGTGTTATACTTTCTACTTTCAAGTGTTTTTCTCTCTGTCTAGAGTTTATATCTTGAAAGACTATGGTTAATTCCCTTTTGCCTCATTTCTTATATTCTCTCTCTGAAACAAAGTAGTCTTTGGCTAAATACTAATGTAATATTTTAATTTAAGTTAACCGTTTTGAAATACTGTGCAATACAAATATTATTAAAGTATTAACTTATACACATATGTTGAAATAGAGTGAATTTCCCTTACCCCAAGTAAAAATTGTTTATGGTACATAAAAGATTTAGTTTGGGGTTGGGGAAGGTGCTACCACCCATCTTCTTTTTCCCAAGGATTGCTTTAGCTATTCATGGAAATTTATTGCTTCATATGAATTTGAGGAGTGTTTTGTCTATTTCTTTGAAAAATGTCATGGGTATCCTGATAGGGACCACATTAAATTTGTATAGTGCTTTGGGTACTATTGCCAACTTGATAATGTTAATCCTCACTAACCATGAACAGGGAATATGTCTCCATTTCCTAGTGTCCTCTTTTATTTCTTGAAGTAGTGTTTTATAATTTCCCTTGTATAGATCCTTCACCTCTTTAGTTAAGCTGATTCCAAGGAAGTTGATTTTATGAGTAATATTGTGAGTGGGATTGTTTCTTTAATGTCTCTTTCTTCTCTTTCATTGTTTGTATATAAAAAAAAGCCATGAACTTTTGGGTGTTGATTTTATAGCCTGCCACTTTACTATACAGAGCTATTGTTTCTAGGAGCTTTCCTGCAGAATCTTTAGGGTTTTCTAAGTATAGTATAATATCACCTGCAAATAGTGAAAGTTTGACCTCTTCCTTTCCTATCTGTATGCCCTTGATATCTTTTTCTTGCCTAACTGCTATGACCAGTACTTCTACTACTATATTGAATAGGAGTGGCTAAAGTGGGCAACCTTGTCTTGTGCCCTATCTTAGAGGAAAGGCTTTTAGTTTTTCCCCATTGAAAATGATACTTGCTGTGGGCTTGTGGTGCACAAAGCAGTAGTAATTAAAACAGCATGGTATTGGGCTAGAAATAGAACCGCAGACCAGTGGAACAGAGTTGAACATTCTATCATAGACTCCTAAATATATGACCACTTAATCTTTTTTTTTAATTTTTATTAGTGAAACACCATGAGGTACGGTTGTAGATTTACAAATTTTTGTGCTTGGGTTTCGATTATACAATGATCAAATACCCATCCCTCCACCAGTGCCCATTTTCCACCACCATGGATAATATCCCTCCCACCCCCATGTCCCCCATCCCACTCTGCCTCTGTGGCAGGGCATTCCCTTTTGTTCTCTCTCTCCTTTTGGGTGTTGGACCACTTAATCTTTGACAAAAGAGCAAGAAATATGAAGTGGACCAAGGAAAGCCTCTTCAACAAGTGGTACTGGGAAAACTGGATAGCTACCTGCAAAAAAATGAACTCTGACCTCTGTCTAATGCCGAGCACAAAACTTAGATCAAAGTGGGTTAAAGACCTCAATATCAGACCTGAATCCATAAGGCACATGGAGAAAAATGTAGGCAGAACTGTCCATGATATTGAAGCTAAAAGCATCTTTAAGGATGAAACACCACTGACCAAGAAAGTGGAAACAAACATAAACAAATGGGACTACATTAAACTAAGAAGCTTCTGCACTTCAAAAGAAATTGTGACCAAAATACAGAGAGAGCCCACAGAATGGGAAAGAATATTGGCGCAATAGCACAGTAGGTAGGGCATTTGCCTTGCATGCGGCTGACTCAGTCAGCCGAGGTATGATTCCTCCACCCCTCTTGGAGAGCCCTGCAAGCTACCGAGAGTATCTCGCCCGCACGGCAAAGCCTGGCAAACTACCGGGCACTACCAGGTATTCGATATGCCAAAGACAGTACCAACAAGTCTCACAATGGAGACGTTACTGGGCTCACTTGAGCAAATCGAGGAACAAAGGGAGGACAGTGCTACAGTGCTACCCATCTGATAAGGGATCAAGATATAGGACATACAGGACACTAGTAGAATTATATAAGAAAAAAACCTCCATCACCATCAGAAAATGGGAAGAAGAAATGAACAGAAGCTTCCTCAAAAAAGAAATACAAATGACCCAAAGGCACATGAAAAAATATTCCACATCGCTAACCATCAGGGAGATGCAAATCAAAACAACAATGAGATATCCTCTCACACCACAGAGACTGGCACACATTCAAAAGAACAAAAGCTAGCAGTGCTGGCATGGATGTGGGGAAAAAGAGACACTCTTTCACTGCTGGTGGGAATGCCAACTGTTCCAGCCTTTTTTGGAAAACAATATGGACAGTCCTTCAAAAACTAGAAATTGAGCTTCCATAAGACCCTACAATACCACTTCTGGGAATATATCCCAAGGGTGCAAAAAAGCACAGTAGAAATGACATCTGTGTACCTATATGTTCATTGCAGCACTGTTCACAATAGTCAAAATCTGGAAATAACTCAAGCGCCCGAGAATAGACGATTGGTTAAAGAAACTTTGGTACATCTACACAGTGGAATACTATGCAGCTGTAAGGAGAGATGAAGTCATGAAATTTTCTTCTAAGTGGATACACATGGAGAGTATCATGCTATGTAAAATGAGTCAGAAAGAGAGGGAAAGATATAGAAGGACGCACTCATTTGTGGAGTATAAAATAACATAATATGAGACTGACACCCAAAGACAGTAGATATAAGGGCCAGGAAGATTGCTCCATAGTTGGAAGCCTGCCTCATGAGCGGGCGGGGAGCAGACAGTTGGAATAGGGAAGAGATCACTAAGAAAATGATGGTTGGAGGAACCAGTCGGGATGGGAGATGTGTGTCGGAAGTAGATAAAGGATCAAACCTCTCAATATCTGCATTGCGAACCATAATGCCCAGAAGTAGAGAGAGTATGGGGAATATTGTCTGCCATGGAGGCAGTGGTGGGGTCCGAAAGGTAGGGGTATACTGGGGATATTGGTGGTGGGGAATGTGCACTGGTGGAGGGATGGGTGCTTGATCATTGTCTGATTGTAACTCAAAGGTGAAAGCTTGTAACTACATCTCACGGCGAATCAATAAAATTTTTAAAAAAAGAATAAGTTTGGGGCCAGAATGATAGTACATTGGATAGGGTATTTGCCTTGCATGCAGCCGACCTGGGTTTGATTCCAGCATCCCATATGGTCCCCTGAGTAAAGCCAGGAGTGATTCCTGAATGTAGAGCCAGGAATAATCCCTGAACATCCCTGGGCGTGACCGAAAAAGGAAAAAAAAAAAGAAGTTTGATATAATCAATGCATTACAGTGACTCAAGTTTATAGGCATTGAGACAGTTATTTCTGTGTTACACTTATTTTCAGGAGAAAGATATTTCTAGATGTCTTATGCGTATTTTGAGCAATGTTATATTTATAGAAGCAATTCCTAGAGTGACTCTCCAATGAGTGGATGACCTCTTTCCACTACTGTAAATCTGTTTTATTATTATTTTGATGTGATTTCTAATGATAAAAAATTAGGTGTTGCTTAATCCTGAACTCAGTACTATGTTGAGTACACAAAGCACTTAACACAGTACAGGAGTGATAATTATTCTGTTATCTATGAAACAGAAATCACTATATCTTTTCCATTTTGTAATGAAAAGTCTCATGGTTGTCAACTTCAAATAACTCTTGTCCAAGAGAATTTTGTTGGAGTTGGTGCTGGAATAAAGATTTCTATCTCTGTCGGTTTCGAGAGTTTTGCCAATCAATTCAATATTTTCCACATACCCTTCTCTTTTTTCAGTCTAGACTAATTTTTGTTTCTGTGATTGGGGTTGTTAGTTTCAAGTTTAATCTGCTTCATGATTCCAAGGCCATTCATTGCCTAAGGCAGTCCCAGGTGATGGTGGTACAGAGAGAATAAGCCATTTACCTTGAAAATTATTCCAAACTAAAGAAGTCGTTTAATCTTACTGTTTGTTTGTTCACTTTTTTTTGTTTGTTTGTTTCATGTTTGAGCTTTTCTCTATTATTTGAAATTAATGTGTCCCCCCCCACACACACACACCTTGTGGGGGTTCCCCTCCTCCCCTTTCCCCTCCTCCCCTTTCCAGAGTTCTTTAAATAACACTGCTTCTTTTGTTTTTGTTTTTGGGTCATGCCCAAGGTACTCAGGGATTAGCTTTGTACTCGGGAATCACTTCTGGTGGGCTCTGGAGACTTTACAGAATGCTAGGGATCAAACTTAGGTTTGAAAGGCAAGCACCCTACCACAGTAATATTGCTCCAGCCCTAAATTATACTGTTTCTTTTCTTTTCTTTTCTTTTCTTTTCTTTTCTTTTCTTTTCTTTTCTTTCCTTTTTAAATTTTATTCAATCACCGTGAGATAGTTACAAACGTTCATGTTTGGGTTACAATCTTGCAATGATCAAATACCTTCCCTCCACCAGTGCACATTCCCCACCATCAATATCCCCGGTACAACCCCCCCTTTCCCACCCTCCCCCTGCCTCCAGGCAGACAATATTTCCCATACTCTCTCTCTGCTTTTGAGCATTATGGTTTGCAATACAGACACTGAGAGTGATGTCGGTGGGCCCCACGGGTGACTTATGTAAAGTGGGGAGGAGAAAGACGTTCACTTTCTCCCCAACCACCTCTGCCACCCGGGACCCAGGGTTACTGGGTTCTTGTCTTGCCTCGCAGAAAGGAATTTCAGGAGTAGACAAGCAGTGAAATAAATAGATTTTATTTGGAGGATTTTTAGGTATGGAGGGAGAGAGAGAGAGAGAGAGAATAACGTACTCAAGAGAGAACACGGGCTTCTCCAAGGGCGGAGAGAGACCCTACACACATCTTAGCATTAGACACAAAAGCATAAAAGTACAGATCTCAAGAGGGGAGATGTGGACACACATGTGCGCGGGCACCAGATGTGCTCGGCCACGTGGGCACAAGCGGCACATGGGCTCGGGCAGCATATGCGCGCCCTTCCTTTGTTCAGGGTGGCCTTTATAGGGTTTCTCCAACCTTCCCCCACGTGGGGCTTCTTCCCAAGTAAAAGTCCGTTGCTAAGGAGGTTACCAGGGAGGTTGGGAGTAAAGGGGAGGTCCAAAAAGAGGAACTTCAAGGAGAGGAGTCCTATATCCTCAGGGTCTGTGGATGGTCTTATCAGGTCTTTGTTTTCTGTATCCGCAAGGTGGGTCATTCCTAGAATTCTTCTTCCATGAAACTTTGTTTCCTTGCAAAGGGCCTTTCCCTATCTACCTGCCTACATCAAGAGGTTATCATGTTTGGTCCTTAATCCACTCTCAGCACACATCTCCCATCCCTCCCGGTTCCTCAAGCCGTCCTTTTCTTAGTGATCCCTTCTCTATTCCTGCTGCCTTCTCCCCTTTGCTCATGAGGCAGGCTTCCAGCTATGGAGCAATCTACCTGTCCCGTGTATCTACTATCCTTAAGTGTCACATGAAAAAATGCTAGCCATCAGGGAGATGCAAATCAAAACAACAATGAGATATCATCTCACACCACAGAGACTGACATACATTCAAAAGAACAAAAGCAACCAGTGCTGGCGTGGATGTGGGGGAAAAGGGACACTCTTTCACTGTTGGTGAGAATGCCCACTAGTTCAACCTTTCTGAAAAACAATAAGGACAGTCCTTCAAAAACTAGAAATTGAGCTTCCATATGACCCTGAAATACCACTTTGGAAATATATCCTGAGGGTGCAAAGAAGCACAGTAGAAATGACATCTGTACCTATATGTTCATCGCAGCACTGTTCACAATAGCCAAAATCTGGAAACAACCCAAGTGCCGAGAATAGACGACTGGTTAAAGAAACTTTGGTACATCTACACAGTGGAATATTATGCAACTGTTAGGAGAGATGAAGTCATGAAATTTACTTATAAATGGATACTCTTTCTAATGATAAATTTATTTTTCCCAAACAGTAGTTAATATTTTGAGTATAAAATAAAAATGTCTTTTTAACTTCCCTCTAACATTTGTCTTTGAAAAAAAGGATAAACTCCTCCTTAAAAATGATGCATAGCCCTAAACAAGGAAGAACTACTTTCCAGTTTTTTCCAATTTGCAAATGGTTAAACATCAGGACTGGAAAAATGTCAATTGAGCTAGAATTTGGACTTTAATGCACTACACCATTTTACCAGAAATGTATAACCCCTTTTGTAAATTTGTATTAATTAAAAACTAATGTCCTGATTCTGCTCCTTTTAAAGTACTGTAATGATGTTTTCAAAACTATTATTAATGTGTTTTTTTGTCACTCAACAAACGTGAGTTTCATGAAGATGGATATTTTGTCATAGAAGACTAACATGTACTAAAAATAACATTGATTTTTAATGAATACATTATTATTCAACATTGAAATCTATTTAAAGTAACTTCAAAAGGAGGAAATATGTAGAAAACGGCTAATTAAAAGAGTTCTGGAGAGGAGCAGACAGATGAAGCGCTTGCCTTGCACGTGGCTGATCCAAGTTTGATCCCCCGTTCTTCCTATGACACCTCACTCACTATTCGCAGTGACGAGCACAGAGCCAGAAGGAAGTCCTGAACACCATTGGTGTGACCCAAATCCCAAACCAAACAAACAGTGGCCTTTGGTCTTTTGGAACCAGGCATGAGCTTTGAAGTTTTGTAAAACAGGACTTAGAACAGCAATAACAAGTGAATGTTAGGCCAGAATTACTGCCTGTGATGATGGAAATTAGCTAATTTAAAACATTTTAATGTACCTGTTCAGTAATTATTTTATGCTCCCTGTAGTACTCTTCAGAATCAACTCAGCATAATAGTTTCAAATTGATGTGCCTTATCAATCTTTATTTTCTTCAGTAAATCACTTCTTTCACATGCTCTACTACCAGCACCAGAGACCTGACAGTCATTGTATTTACTTTTTATTCTAGAGAAAACATATTGTGCAAGTAGTTTCTCCCAATCATATTTACATAATTATCTATATCCATACATAATTTCTATAATAAAAATGTTCATATTCATTGTTACAAATTTAGAAATAAAAGAAAAATTTTATGCTAGAATATATTTTAAATATTTATGCTATAATACTTTATTATGTATTTGTTTAAATATATGATTTATTTTTAACAATCACTTCCATTTTCTTATGACATAAAGTAATCAATAATATTCTTGTGATCTTGAATAGAACTTTGCTAAAAGTATAAAAGCTACTCATTTATTTTCTTCATTAATGTATTTATTTTGAAGTGGATACATTCATTCTCTGTTATAACAGCCACAAGGCTTCAGGGCCAGTGCAATAGTACAGCAGGTAGGGAATTTGCTTTACATGCAGCTGAGCTGACCCAAGAATATTCAATCCCATATGCTTTCCCAAACCTGTCAAGAGTGATCCCTGATAATAGTGTCAGGCAGCCCTCAGCATCCTCAGCATCATTGGGTGTACCTACACCCCCACACACACACCACCACCACCACCACACCCAAGGAAAGAGCCAATAGGCCCGTATGACTAGGCAGACTCAGTGGTTCACGAGGTTGATGTTAGGGGTTCGCAAAATACATTTGCTTAAGGACTCACTGGTGGGGTCAAGTCTCACCTATCGACACCCAAAGCCAGGAACCTTGTTACCCAGGCCCTTGATGGGCTGCCTGTGTGGGCAGGCAATTAGGCAATGGCAGGTGCACCCAGAGCTTTGCCTAGCAGTTTGGAGCTACCTTCTACACCCTGCTTTTATATTTCCTCCACAGTCCAAGTGACATCTGAGGGTTGCTTCCTATCCACACAGCCACCTCAGGGGAGACCATGCTCTGAGAGTAACCCTCTGGCTGGCAGACTGGTAGCATCTTTCTCAGATATGTTGGCTAAGTTTTTTTTTTTTAATTAGTGAAACACCATGACTTACAAACTTTCGTGCTTGGGTTTCAGTTATACAATGATCAAGTACCCATCCCTCCACCAGTGCTCATTCTCCACCACCAATGATCCCAGTAGCCCTCCCACCCCCTGTCCCCTCCACCCCTCTCCACCTCTATGGCAGGGTATTCCCTTTTGCTCTCTCTTTCCTTTAGGGTGTTGTGGTTTGCAAAAGAGGTATTGAATGGCCATAGTGTTTGGTCTATAATTTACTTACAGCATGCACCTTGCATCCTGAGCAACCTTGTGAACCACTGAGTCTGCCTAGTCATACGGGCCTATTGGCTCTTTCCTTGGGTGCGGTGGTGGTGGTGGTGGTGTGTGTGTGGGGGTGTAGGTACACCCAATGATGCTGAGGATGCTGAAGGCTTGTTCCTGCCTGACACTATTATCAGGGATCACTCTTGACAGGTTCTCTTCTCTATCTGAGCTGCCTTTTCCCCAAGCATGTGCTGCCAGCTTCCAAGCCGTGGAGCACACTTCCTGGTACTTATCTCAACTCTTCTTGGGTGTTTGTCACCCATTCTGTTGCTTTATATTCCTCAGATGAGTGCAGTCTTTCTATGTCTGTCCCTCTCTTTCTGGATCATTTCACTTAGCATGATACTTTCCATGTAGAACCGCTTGTATGTAAATTTCATGACTTCATCTTTTCTAACAGCTGCATAGTATTCCATTGTGTACCAAAGTTTCTTTAACCAGTCATCTGTTCTTGGGCACTCCGGTTTCTATTACAAAGCAGTAATAATTAAAACAGCATGGTGCTGGAACAAAGTCGGAGTCGCAGACCAATGGAACAGGGTTGAATATACTGACACCACCGCCCCCCCCCCAAATATATGATCAGCTAATCTTTGACAAGGGAGCAAGAAATGTGAAGTGGACCAAGGAAAGCCACTTTAACAAATTGTGCTGGCAAAACTGGATAGCTACATGCAAAAAAATGGGCTCAGATCTCTACCTAACACCATGTACAAAAGTAAGACTCAACATCAGACTGGAATTCATAAGGTACACTGAAGACAAGGTTGGTAAAACCCTCCATGATATTGAAGCTAACAGTATCTTCAAAGATGACACGCCACTAGCCAAGCAAGCGAAAACAGAGATAGACAAATGGGAATATTTTAAACTAAGAAGCTTCTGCACCTCAAAAGAAACAGTGACCAAAATACAAAGACAGTCTACAGAATGGGAAAGGAGATTCACCCAATACCCATCTGATAAGGGGATGATATCAAGGATATACAAAGCACAGGATGAACTCCACAAGAAGAAAACGTCCAACCCCATCAAAAAATGGGGTGACAAAATGAACAGAAACTTTCTCAAAGAAGAAATCCAAATGGCTAAAAGGCACATGAGAAAATGCTCTACATCACTAATCATCAGAGAGATGCAGATCAAAACAACAATGAGATATCATCTCAAACCACAGAGACTGGTCCACATCCACAAGAACAAAAGCAACCGGTGCTGGTGCAGATATGATGAGAAAGGGACCCTCCTTCACTGCTGGTGGAAATGTCGACTGGTTCAGCCCTTTTGGAAAACAGTATGGACGTTTCTCCAAAAATTAGAAATTGAGCTCCCATTTGGCCCAGCAATACCACTCCTGGGAATATATCCCAGAGAGTCAAAAAAGTACAGTTGAAATGACATCTGGATTTCTATGTTCATTGTTGCACTGTTCACAATAGTCAAAATCTGGAAAAAACCCAAGTGCCCGAGAACAGATGACTGGTTAAAGAAACTTTGATACATCTACACAGTGGAGTACTATGTAGCTGTTAGAAAAGATGAAGTCATAAAATTTACATACAAGTGGTACTACATAGAAAGTATCATGCTAAGTGAAATGAGTCAGAAAGAGAGGAACAGACATAGAAAGATTGCATTCATCTGGGGAATATAAAGTAACAAAATAGGAGACAAACACCCAAGAATAGCCGAGATTAGTACTTGGAGGTTCACTCCATGGCTTAGAGGCCAGCCGCACATGCTAGGGAAAAAGGCAGTTCAGGTAGAGAAGGGAACACCAAGTAAAGGATGTTGGGAGGATCCTCCCAGGATGGGAGATGCATGCTGAAAGTAGACTATAGACCAAACATGATTGCCACTCAATGCCTCTTTTGCAAACTGCACCCAAAAGGAGAGAGAGAACAAAAGGGAATGCCCTGCCACAGAGGCGGAGTGGGATGGGGGGTGGGGATGGGGGAGGTGGTAGGGATTCTGGGATCACTGGTGGTGGAGAATGGGCACTGGTGGAGGAATGGTACAATTATTGTATAACTGATGATACAATCATTGTATAACTGAAACCCAAGAACAAAAATTTGTAAGTCTACAGTGTACCTCATGGTGTTTCACTAATAAAAATTTTAAAAAAATTAAAAATTGAGCTCCCATTTGACCTAGCAATACCACTCCTGGGAATATATCCCAGAGAGGCCAGAAAGTTCGGTTGAAATGACATCTGCACTTCTATGTTCATTGATGCACTGTTCACAATCTCTAAAATTTGGCTAAGTTATTTTGAGCAGAAACCACACTTGCTCATATTTCAACACTCAATTCTTTCTCTTCCTTGGCTGTTTCAAGTCCACCGCCATGTTTTGAAAGAGCAGTGACCTTTCGTGACCTTGAATCTCTGTAATAGGACTAGAAACAGGAGGTGGGGAAAAATAATGTTAGTTTAAAGCATTCAATATATTTAGATATTTTGTTTCCTATAATTTTTTTTTTTTGCCACACTGGGTATTTCTATAGTTAAACCTCTACACATATGTGAAGATTATTCTTGCAGGAGAGCTTCCTAAGTAGGTCAAATTTAGTAGACATAATTGAGCACATTTAGGTAATTAGGGATTTTATATATACTGTTAAAGTATACTACAGAAGAATTTGAAAGTTTATAGTCTTATTAGCAGCATGAAAAATAAAATGTATGTATTTGTATATGTAACATGTGTATTGTATTCATATATTTGTGTGTGTTTCTTCTGGTAAGGTATAACATTGCTTAGCCTAGTAACTACTTTGGAGTAACTCTAGCTGCTACAATAAATAAGGCCTAAACATAAGGACTGTTCCCCCCTTTTTGCTCATGTCTATTTAATGGGGAGTTCCTAGCTGGGGACGATGCTTCCTGAAAGTAATTTGGAGATTCAGGCTCTTTCCATCTTGTGTCTAAGGCTTTTCTAGTGCCTCACTATTGTTATTTTCATCTGGAGGGTGGGTAGTAAAAACTAAAAGACAGAGGCACAATTTTACATTCAGTTGTCTAGAACTAAGTCACATGGTCTGCCTCATTGCAAGGGAATATAGCAGATGTGAAAAGGAGTTGCTGCCAGTTTAGGTGGTATATCTCGGAATGACCAGAGTGGTCTCATAAATAAAAAACACGTAGCTAACAGTCATTGACATTTATTAGCAATGACACTCCCACAGACACAATAAAACTGATTTAAAATTTTTTAATTATGGCCATTTTACATATTATTAAATTTATCATGACTTTCCACCTTCATGTTTTCAAATGTTTGGGAGACTTTTATTTATTTATTTATTTTTTAATTAGTGAGACACCATGAGGTACAGTTGTAGACCTACAAATTTTTGTGCTTGGGTTCCAATTATACAATGATCAAATACCCATCCCTCCACCAGTGCCCATTTCCTACCACCACGGATCCCAGTATCCCTCCCAACCCCCATTCCCCCACCCCCTCTGTGGCAGGGCATTTTCTTTTGTTCTCTCTCTCCTATTGGGTGTTGTGGTTTGCAAAAGAGGCATTGAGTGGCAATCATGTTTGGTCTATAGTCTACTTTCAGCATGCTACTCCCATCTGTTTGGGAGACTTTTAAATCAATTTTATACTTTTTAAGGAGGTCTTTCCCTGAATTAATATTGTAAGCTTCCACTGAATATAATAAGTATTATAATGTTATATAAAATGTGTTAAATGTCACATTAAAATAATCATGCGCAGATTATGATTTTTCATTTTATAGTGTTATGTTTGTTTCTCTATTGTAGTGCCTCAAACAATACTCAGACAGGCAAATTTGCAGGTTCATTGAAAAACCATAAATACTGTCCTTATATTTTATAGTTATGAATACCTTTGTCCTCTTTGCTTGACAAAGGTATACTTAAGGTCAAATTGTCAAAGTACTAATGGCTTTGTTTATTTTTTCTCCTTTTACATTAAGTGCAAGGTAAGCACTAGGCCAATATCTTCATTAAGTGATCTCAGAAATGTCTTTTTAGGACATTCAATGAGATTTTCACAAAACTTGCAAGACTACACTTCTCTCCCTATCAGTTAGCATCAGCATACTTTTGTTACAAAGAAAAATTTAGGAAGAACAGAGTAAAGAACAGACTAAGGTTTTTGTCTTTTAAAAGACAAAACATTAATTCATTCCTAAATAACTCTCTGGCTTTGTTGACTATGCAATTTTGTCTTTACAAGTTGAACTGTGGTAGATGGAGAGAAAAGAAGCTTATCTTTGCTCCAAAGCTGTAAATGTGCCAAAGGGAAGAAACTAAAAAGCTTAAAGCCAGACTTTGTTTTGTTTGTAGACCACACCTGGCAGAGCTCAGGGATCACTCCTGGTAGTGCTCAGAGGACCTCATGGGATGCCAGTCATTGTACCCAGCTGTGTGCCAGCAAACGATCTACCTGCTATCCTACCACTCCAGTCCCAGAGAGCCAGACCTTGGGTTATGTTGTGACAGATAGGTAGAGATATATGTTTTCAGACCATGTTGTTTTCAGACCAGACATATGTTGAATACCATGTTGTCACTGATACTTTGCTATTGTTTATAGCAACAATGCAGGTGACTGGACAGACAGAGGGTGTAGAGAAGAGGAGGCAGTGAGCAGGGGAGCCAGAGATAGTGGTGGAGGGAAATGGACACTCGCTTACAGGATAGTGTTGAAATATTGTATGCATGAAACATATCAATGACAGTATTGTAAAATCTGTAAGTCATGGTGACTAAAATAAATTTTTTATGGAAAGTATCGTGCTAAGTGAAATGAGTCAGAAAGAGAGGGACAGACATAGAAAGATTGCATTCATCTGTAGAATATAAAGTAACAAAATAGGAGACTAACACCCAAGAATAGCCGAAATACGTACCAGGAGGGTCACTTCATGGCTTGGAGGCCAGCTGCACATGCTAGGGGAAAGGGCAGTTCAGAGAGAGAAGGAAACACCAAGTAAAGGGTGTTGGGAGGATCCTCCCAGGATGGGAGATGCATGCTGAAAGTAGACTATAAACCAAACATGATTGCCACTCAATGCCTCTTTTGCAAACCTCAGCACCCAAAAGGAGAGAGAGAACAAAAGGAAATGCCCTGCCACAGAGCAGGGATGGGATGGGGGGATGGGAGGGGTGGGAGGGTTACTAGGATCACTGGGGGTGGGGTATGGGCACTGGTGGAGGGATGGGTACTCGATCATTGTATAATTGAAACCCAAGCACAAAAACTTGTAAGGTCAACAACTGTACCTCATGGTGTTTGACTAATAAAAAATAAATGAAAAAAAAAAACATGCAAACCAACAAAACAAATAAAGTATGCCCAAGAGTGTAGTCTGTTGGAAAACATGAAGTAGATTTATTTATAATGTTACTAGTAGAGAAGCAATGTAAAAAAAATTCTTTTTTAAAAAATTTACTCAGCATCCACGGACCAAAAAGTTTAGTAAATAGACATATGAAGTTGTCAAAATAAAAAAGCTATTTTTTAAAAAGTAGGTGGATATAATGTACTAGAATATTTTAATGGATAAATCAAGTTAAAAAAAATAACCTTTCCTCTTGGGTCGCCCTTAGAGATAGTACAGTGGGTAGGGAACTTACTTTGCTTGCCAGGTTCAATACCCAGCATCCCATATGATTCCTTAAGCCTGCCAGGAGTAATTCCTGAGTGCAGAAACAGGAGTAGTCCTGAGCATCACCGGTAGGCCCAGCAACAAAAACAAAATAATAACTCCTACTCAAATGTATGTATGATGTGTTAATAAACAAAACTCATGCCAGTTTTTTGCTTTAGCTGTGAGACTATGATGCATCTCCTTTCTACAATACTGTGTTTCTAACACCTTAAACAATAACAGCAAAAAAAAAAAAAAACCCTCTTGAATCATGAAAGTGGCCCAGTTTACCTGTATTCCAGGAAATAGCTGTTCTTCCTCAAGCCCCTGTTTGTTAGTTAATTTCCAGTTATGCTCTGATGGGCATCAGATTCAATTCAATAAGAAAGATGTGACTTTTAACTGCACAGCAGGAATCCTAGAAGCACAAACTTGTGTCTGGACTTGAGTGTTATGTGGGATGGGAAAACCATTTACATTTTATTGCCTAAAGACCTTGAATGATTATTTTGTAGCTTCACACTGGGAAGAAAGTGAAATAGAACAGAAGCACTATAAAATATTTCGTCTTCCAATTGAACTTTTTTATTTCTGAGATTAGTTTTATTATTTTTAAAATTACATTTTATGCTTTGTGATTTTGAAAGACGCCCTGAAGTTTGTTAGTGGCTTTCCATTATTAATTCATTGTTTTCTATTTGTCTAATCGCTCCTTGTTCTTCTGAAAGTTATAATTATGCACCTTTCCTTTTTGTATAATCACCTACATCAGACCTTGAATATGATACCTCAATATCTATCTATTGCTATTGTACTTAAAGCAAAAATTGGATCTTATATATTTAGCCTCAATCCGTTATTTTATGACAATTCTTTCCTGACTTCATTTCATTCCTTCCTTTAACCACTCAAAAAATATTGACTACATACTACAGAGCAGATGCTATTCTCAGTTTTGAAGATACAACTGTGAACAAAACCAATCACTGTTCTCAACATCTGATATTTGAGCATGGGGATAAAGATAATAAACTATGTAGTGTTTACAAATATCCATGAAGAAAAATTAAAAAATAAAATAAGGACCAAGCATGATATCATAGTAAGGAGAGTATTTTTATAGAGTCAAGAAGGTAACATGAAAATAGACATTCAGATTTCTCCTTTGAGAAAGTTTCTATTCATTTATTCTCTCCATTTTTTTGATGGGGTTGGGTGTTGGGTTTTTTTTTTTTTTTTTTGTAAATACTGACAATGCCTTGTATATCTTTGATACTAACCCTTATCGAAGAGTGTTAGGTAAATAGTTTTTCCAATTCCATGGATTCTCTTTGTATGTTGGTCACTGCTTCTTTTGAGGTACAGAAGCTTCTAGTTTAATGTAGTCCCATTTGTTAATCTTAGCTTCCACTTGCTTGGCCAGTGGTGTTTCCTCTTTGAAGATTCCTTGAGTGCCAATGTCGTGGAGCATTTTGCCTATGTTTTCTTCCATGTATCTTATGGATTCAGGTCTGACACTGAAGTCTTTAATCCACTTTGACCTGACTTTTATGCATGGTGTTAGGTAGAGGTCAGAGTTCATATTTTTACATGTAGCTGTCCAGTTTTCCCAGCACCACCCACTTTTGTTAAAGAGGCTTTCATTGCTCCACTTCATATTTCTTGCTCCCTTATCAAAAATTAGATGATTTTATATTTTAGGGTCTGTGCCAGGATATTCAAGGCTGAAAGATGCTCTAATCATCACTAATCATCAGGGAAACGCAAATTAGAACAATAATGAGATATCATCTCATGCTATTGAGACTTGCACACATACAAATGAACAAGAACAACCAGTGCTGGCACAGATACGGGGAGAAAGGGACCCTCATTCATTGCTGGTGGGAATACCAACTGGGCCAGCCTTTTTTGGAAAACAATATTAACATTCCTCAAAAAACTAGAAATTGAACTCCCATTTGACCCAACAATAGCACTTCTGAGAATATACCCTGGTGGTCCAAAAACACACAGCAGAAGCACCACACGTACTCCAATGTTCATTGCCGCACTATTCACCATAGCCAGAATCTGGAAACAACCTGAGTGCCTGAGAACAGATGTATGGATAAAGAAACTATGGTACATCTACACAGTGGAATACTACGCAGTTGTTAGGAAAAATGAGGTTGTGAAATTTGCCTCTCAATGGATAGACTTGGAGAGTATCATGCTGAGTGAAATGAATCATAAGGAGAGGGACAGATATAGAATGACTGCATTTATTTGTGGGATGTAAAAAAATCAATATAAAACTAATATCCAAGGCCAGGGAAAATGGGCCGGAAGGACTGGTCAATGGTTGGTGAATGGTGTGGGAGATGGAGTGTAGTTAAGACAGAGGAGGATACATTATGATAATACTAGTTGAAAATTATCACTCTGGACAAGAACTGAGTGTTGAAAACAGGTAAAAGGATATACAGGATAACCTTTCAGCATCTGTTATTGCAAACCATAATGCCTAAAATGAGAGCAAGAGAAGAGAGAGAGACAGAGATAGAGAGAGAAGAGAGTTACCTGCCGTAGAGGCAGGCTGGTGTGGTAGGTGACTTGAAGGGGTGGGAGGGAAACTAGGGACACTGGTGCTGGGAAATTACACTGGTGAAGGGATGGGTATTGAAACATTGTATGCCTAAAACACAATTATGAACAATTTTGTAATGCTCTATCTCAAGGTGATTCACTTAATCACTTAATCCCCGTTATTCATCGATTTACTCGAGCGGGCGCCAGTAACGTCTCCATTCATCCCGGTTGCGTGCTACCGTAGCCCAATGGTATCTGTTCCTTCTAGGAACATGCAGAGCCTCAAACCGATCATTCAGGGTCTTGACGAAGAAGTCTGACCATCTTGTAGGTGGGCATCCACGCGATCTTTTGATGTCCCGTGGAATCCAATCAGTAATGGCTCTAGTCCAGCGGTTGTCTGTAAACCTCATTACGTGTCCAGCCCATCTGATTTTTGATGCCTTGGCAAATGAGACAGCGTCCCTGATTCTTGAGTGTTGACGAAGATCAGAACTCCGGATTCTATCTCTCATTTGAGTGAATCGTGATATTCCAAGCATAGTTCTTTCGATTCCTCTTTGAGAGACCCGAATAGCGTTCTCATCCTGTTTTCATAGGGTCCAGGTCCAAGGTGATTAAATTAGAAAAAAACAGATATTCAAATGAGTGTAGGAAACATGGGAATTGAGAGATAAACTATTCCAGCAGAAGGTATGTCATTGCCTCTATTTGTTATATATTGTTGCAAGACATATTATCTCAAGTATTAAAACTCCTAAAATAATAATGAATATTTATTATCTCAGAATTTCTGCAGGTTTAGAATTTTGAGTAACTTGACTGCGTAGTAAATTCTGACTAAGGTTAGCTCAAGAAGTTTGAGACAAGTTGTTAACCAAAGGTACAATCTCTGCAGGATTTATAGGGGCAGGAGAATCCACTTCCCAAATGATTCTCTTGCAAGATTCTGGGAGATAAGAAGAGCATCACATCCTCCAAAAGACGACCTCCCCATAAACTGCTTTGAACATCTTCATGGCAAGAGTAGCTAGTTGATCACTCCTGGAACAAATAGTCCCATCTGGTGGCAAGACAGGAAATATATATTATACATACATATGTATCACTGTCACTGTCCTCCCATTGTTCATCGATTTGCTCCGGTGGGCCCAGTAATGTCTCCATTGTGACACTTGTTACTGTGTTTGACATATCGAATACGTCACGGGGAGCTTGCCAGGCTTTGTTGTGCGGGCAAGATACTTTCGGTAGCTTGCCGGGCTCTCCAAGAGGGGTGGAGGAATCGAACCTGGGTCGTCCAGGTTGGCTGCATGTAAGACAAATGCCCTACCCGCTGTGCTATCGCTCCAACCTATATATGTATATATGATATATATATTTTATCACATACATACTTACTGTAATTACTTACCTAGCATGGAAGTCATCTCTGCAAAATTCTAATCATTTGCCAATAAATCCTATTCATTGTAGGAGGGGACTTTATTTATTTATGTATTTTTTATTTAGTATTGAACCACAGTGAGATGCTCAGTTACAAAGTTGTTCATGATTGGATTTTAGTCATATAATGTTCCACCATCCATCGTCCTTTCACCAGTGCACATTTCCAACCACCAATATCCACAGTTTAGGAAGGGGCTTTATAAGGGCATGAATGCCTGAAATGTGAATCACTGGGAGTTATCTTGGAGTCTGACTGCCTTAAGGGACTGATAAGGAGAGAGACGGCAGAGGTCAAGGAGCATAAAGAAGCAGAGTATGATTACAGGAGAGGATGTGAGAGAAGAGGTGAAATCTAAAGGATACACACAGAAAGGTCAAATCGTATTGGACTCTATTAGGTCAAAAAAGGGAATTATAATTATTTCCTAAGTTAGAAGGATGGCCATTGAAAGGTACAAGTATGATTTATTGAATTCCTACACATTTCCTATTATTCCAACATTTTCCTTTCCCCCTAATTTTCTTTAGATGTTGTCACTCTGTGCCTCTGGGCTTCTGATGATTCAGAGCAGAAATAGCTTAATAACACAGGGACTCAGTGGGGCTAGTAGAAATTAACTTACTGGAGACTGGAGAGTTTCAAAAGTTTTCTCTTAGGTTATCTGTAGTAAAGTATAGGAAATATTGCTTTGAGAAGCTTCAAGGCTGGGAGGTTATCAGAAGCTCTGTGACTCCAGGATGTTGTCCCGGAGTGTGCCCTTGCAGTGTGACTGGAAGAGCATGGAAATGGTCCTGGGGGTTCTTGGGTGGGCAAGACTGAAACAAGGGGTCTCAGGATATGAGTATGATTTCCAAGGCAGGTAATTCAACAGCAACTAACATAGCACTGTATCTTAGACCTTTAAACAATTCTCCTTGCTAGTGAGGTATCCAAAGTCGTTGACACTGAAAGCAGTTCACAATGAGGAGTAGATGACTTAAAGAAATGTAACATTTCTTTTGTGCACGGATACTCATTTATAACACAGAGTTTCACTGTGTCCCATGATGTTAAAGTTTGCTGGTTACAGCAGAGTTATAATCCTTGGTTTATTTATTTATTTTTTTAATAATTTATTTCTTTATTGAATCATTGTGGGAAAAGTTACAGAGCTTTCGGGTTTAGGTCTCAGTCGTGTAAGTATCAAACACATTTCCCTTTACCAATACTTATTTTTAACCGCGAACCCCAATAGAACCCCACCTCCCACCCCTCCCAATTCCTGTGAGGCAGATGAGTTCTAGTTAATACTCTATCTACTTTGACTAGATACATTGTTTCGATAGAAGATGCACAATTATTGTTTAGAGTTTACAACCCCCCCCCCCCCCCAATCAGATATGCTGAAACAGCGTTGTGAAATGATTTGCTTTCTACAGCTGGGTTTAAGAATAAAATGATGTTGCGCGGCCGCAATAGCGGCCGCGCGGTTTTGGATTTCTGCTATTTTACTTATTAACCCTGGAAGTATTTCTATTAAAAGTTAGATAGTTAAGAGATTGGTTTCTGTGCTCCGGGGCCGTGGCCGTGCCGGAGAGCCGCTCGTGGGGGGCAGCTGGTGACCCGGCTCAAACCCGCTGTCCACAAGGCTCCCGTGTGGCCGCCATCTTTCTTTCCAGAGAGGATTGGGCGAATGGAGCAACACCCTTTCCCCTCCGGGCAGGCTTGGTGGCGCGGTTTAACACATAGTCCATTTGCTTTTCTGCTCCAATCGGGTGGCGTTCTGTGCTAAGTCCTTGTGCTTCTGAGGCCGTGGCCGTGCCGGAGAGCCGCTCATGGGGGGCAGCTGGTGACCTCGGTCGGGCGTGAAGGACGGCCCGGAACGCCCCCCTTCCCATGAGGCCCATGCCGCCCCCATCCCCGGCTCAAACCTGCTGTCCACAAGGCTCCTGTGCGGCCGCCATCTTTCTTTCCCTCCTTGGTTTATTTTTTAAAAATCACATGGACACTGAGATTTTGAATGAATGCAGATTTCTGTAAGAATAGCCTTCCTGCATATCTGGCATGGTTAATGAGATGACCAGTCTGCTGGTCACAATAGTGGAATCCCTCCAGTTTGGGCTTCCAGCTGCAAAATTCTCTGACATCTTGTGTATGATAACCAAAAAAAAAAAAAAAAAACCCAAAGCAAAATATGAAACTCTGGCTCTGGCTCAGGCAAAGCCATCCTTGACAAGAAGTCTCCTTCGATGGTCGCCCACGTGGGAAAGGCTTTATAAGCTCCTTATACTATAGCAGCTACAATGGAAGCATTGGTTGCTGTACCCTATTGCGTTACAATTAGACCTTTAATGTCTCTAGCTAATGATAGTGAAGGCTCAAATGTACCTTGGCAAAGGCAGCTGAGAAGGCATTAGCTGCTTTTATGGGTTATTGCGTTTTCTAAGTGATAGTTTCTATGGTTGCACCGCGGTTATTAAGGTTGAACTGGCTATGCCTACAAGTGCTGATAACTGATTTACATTTGGAAATGGAGCTTGACAGTTGTTAAGTGAAGCCTGACAGGAACTTTGAAAGATCTTGGTGAAAGGGTGACAGAACAAACTGGCCTGCTTGTGTTATTTGGAATAAGAAGGAGAAAATTCTCTCAGAGAAAGGCACTGAGTGCCTTAGTCATTCTCTTATCTTCTCATCCCATCTTCTCATCTTCTTTCTTTCTCATTAAGCATTTTTAAAAAATTCCCCTTAGTTGAGGTGGCATTGTTTCATCAGTCCTATGTTTCAGGAGTGATCTTTAACCCCTTTCAAAAGTAAGTATCTCACATCCATAATGTCAAAATACCAAGCCCCGGGACTGAAGCGATAGCACAGCAGGTAGGGTGTTTGCCTTGCACGCGGCCCACCCGAGTTCGATTCCCAGCATCCCATATGAACTCCTGAGCACCTCCAGGAGTAATTCCTGAGTGCATGAGCCAGGAGTAACCTCTGTGCATTGCCGGGTGTGACCCAAAAAGAAAAAAAAATACCAAGCCCCCTACCACTATCTATTGCAATATTTTTCTGATAGCTGAGAAGTATTCCATTATATATATACATATATATCATATCATATCTTCTTTGTCCAATTATTTGTCCTGAGTATGCCACCAAATTTGAATGAGGCAATTCAGCAAGTTTTAATACCCCTTAAAATAAGAGATGGATTCCCAAAATGATGATTCTGAAGAAGGGCAGAGATGAATCTTGCAGTTCATAACTTTCAACACAACTGTCTGCATGTTGTAGGGTAATATTGGACTTCAGAAAACAGTTGTTAATTCTAAGTTTACAAAATTAGGCAACACAGAACACACAATAATTCTCGAAACAGTTGTACATAATGATTACATACAACACTACACACCAGAATTCAATAATAATAATATGTAGTATGGCTCAGTAAACTTGCTGCAACCTTAGTAGCAAGCACAAAACCCCTGCTCATGAAACTCAAACATAAAACTGAAAATGTAGTTCTCTTAGTGTGTGTCCCTGCACTAGGCAACTCTCCTCTCCACTTCATGCAACTGCTTTTTATTTTCATATTTGTATTTTCCTAAATATGAAAAGAGGATATATTTGTATTCTCCAGCACAGACCATCTGGTTGGATTCATCTGGGAGGTCAAGGGCATCTGAGCCTATAAACAAGTGTAAATCAGTTGACAGTTAACCAATTTCTGTTTTATTTTATCTGTGGTCACATGACACAAAGCAAGTCAAGATTTGTTTAAGAACTTATCCATAGTGTTTCTTGTTTGTTATATAATGTCTTTCAATATCACATCTGAACCCAATTAAGTGTAATACAGGAGAATGGAAATTGGAACATCCTTGTACAAAATCAAGATGTTAAATTAATAAATTAACTTTAATTACATTTTTGAAGATAATCATGAGTCAGATAAAATAGAAGTCATGAAAGTTTCTGATCACATTATTGAGGAAGAATTAACTGCCAAAAAACCTTTAAAAATAAACTTAGTAGGAAAAAATAGACTTAGTAGGTATTCAATACTATTTTTGAATAACAGAAGGTATTCAATACTATTTTTTTGAATAATCTTTTAGAAAAAAATTTCAGGGCTTAAACTGCCATAGGAATGGCCTATCTCTTAACATGAACAATGAAACTCTAGCTGTACCTCACCATGCTTTATTTCATGCTTGAAATGTGTTAGTTTTGCCTGTTACAGATCATGGTGCTGCTGTTTCTTCATTTACTGAATTTAGACTTTGCAAAGTTTTTATTATAGTACTTGATTATTGAGTTCTCTTAGCGTTTAC
The DNA here is from genome assembly GCF_029834395.1 of Sorex fumeus. NCBI lineage: Eukaryota > Metazoa > Chordata > Mammalia > Eulipotyphla > Soricidae > Sorex > Sorex fumeus. Next base: position 34,360,785 of record NW_026606092.1, on the reverse strand, counting down.
TTTTTTAATTAGTTATATTAAATTCAGTAATCCTTAAGGTGTTTTCGAACATTAAATTACCATTAGCCATTATCACTTTAATATGAATGAGCCTTTCAAATATTTCTATGTTTTATGGAAAACTGATGGCACTTAAAAAAGTTTAGTACCTACACAGAAAAATAAGTCTTACAGAGATACAGTGAAAAGACAGAAGAAAGAAAAATGTGACTTCTATGGTTTAATCCAGTTACTGTGGTGTTATCTACAAATTTCTAAATAACCTATCATAATCCTTTTTCTGGTGGGGGGTGGACAGGGTAGTTTGGGGTCAGACACAGTGTTGTTCAGAGCCTATTCCCTGTTCTGTGCTCAGAAGCATGCCTAGTGATGCTTGGGGGACCATATTTCTTGCTGAGGATTGCACCAGATCCTGTGAATGCAAAACAAGTTCCTTAACCCTTCTACTATCTATCTGAGTCTCCTGATACAATCTTGCACTCAACCATAATTAACTGTCATATGAAATATAGCCTTTTAACTGGTCACATTATCAATGTTAATGAAATCTTGGTTTTGTTGGGATAGAAGGACAAAGTGTAAATAGAGTATACAACAAGTAATCACTTTAAAACTTTGTTTCAAAATAATTTTCCTTTGTAAGAAATGCCTTTCTAAAGAAAACTGTAAGGAAAACCAACAAAATTGAAAATAAAGGATATTCTTATTTGAGACAAGTGGCTCTAGGTTTCCTTGAAGAAAAACATCAATGGTTCCAGAAAGCTCACTGGAAGAGCTGGTGTGCATGCATTCATCCCCAGAGAACTGAGTTCCATCCTGGCCCCTCATCATCTCCTGAGCACCGCTAATATCAATAGCCCATGAGCACAAGGGCGTGGTTCAAAATTTTAAAAATCAAAAAGAAAAACATTCATATACACAGACTGGACCTTCTAACAATGCCTTATACTCTAAGAGAGCTTTCAGGTTTTCAACATTGCTTGAGAACATTGTGCAAATTGATGCTACTAACAGTCTTGTGATTAAGTAGGTCAGAGATTGGAACCTTTGGTATATAGATGCTGAAACAGAAGCAGAGAAGACATGGCTTCCTCAAGTGTGGCTGAGTTATAACTCTTTCTCTTGTTTTCCTACATCAACTTGTAGGAAGGAGAATCTCCCATGAAAAGTCATGAGAGTGTTGGCACAAGGAGGAAAATTGGTGGCTGATGCCAATGTCATTTACCTTCTTCCCAGACTGTTCTTCATTGTCCTTTATCTCACAACTGCTCAAATAATATGGCACCAAAACAAATACATAGTATCTGTCTGGGTTGCGCTAAATCTCTCCTTTTGCCCATTGAACACAACTGTGTAACTTGAGACGAGTCATACAGAGCTAAAGATAACACAGCTGAACTTTGTTCAAATACTAGCCTACATGATTGCTAGACTTGCTGTTTTAAACCGCTTTGTTCAGACTGTTTACTATTCTGAAATAGATAAAAAGGGATTGGGCCAGAGATAACAGGTAACTCACTTGCCTTGCAAATCCAGGTTCAATTCCATGTGGTCCCCTGAGCCTGCCGAGAGTAATCCCTGAGCGCAGAGCCAAGAGTAAGTTCTAAGCACTGCTGAGTGTGGCCCCAGAAACAAAATAAATAAAATGGGATAACCACAAAACCTAAAAAGATCTTATCACTCGTAAAATAATTAGCAATAATTATTTTAAAATATCCAGTGTTCAAATCATGAGTCATTTTTATTGTCTCATAATTCCTTAAAAATATTTTATTTTAATTGGAATTTAAAGTCTTTAAGTGGCATTTATTTTTATACCTCTAAATATTTTTGAATTTTTTAAAAGAAACTGGACTGTTTATCTGCAGTCTCCACCAATCCTGATTTTAAAATAGTTTAGTATTTCCACCTATCACCTGTGTTTCCTGTAAACTGACAGATCTAGAAACTTGAACAGGTTGAGATTTTATTCGTGGCAAAGCTGTTTCATAAGAGATGCTGCCTAATCTACATATATGCAGTTGCTGTATGTATGCTACATTATATCAGCTTGTTTCTTGTGATGTCAGCATCCACTCATAGTCATTCCTTATATCTATTTATTAATTGCAAAATGTAGGTTGTTATCAGCTATTTATGTAATGAATGATCAAAGACTCCCAGAAACATATATGTATTTATATACCTTATTTACTATCCTTTATACTTTACCGAACAAGTTACATAGCAAGATCTAAAGATAAGACTGATTGCTTAAGCACAAATTTGTAACAAGGAGCCAGTAGATCTGATGCATGGCATATTGAACATAAACACTTACATTAACCATAACATTGTACCAAAATAATGTAATACAATAAGTAATGACTGGTGGCAATTATATTGCTACATATTATAGGTCAAAGTAGCATGCTGCCTTTCTATCAAAGTTAACAAGTTAAAGTTAAAAAGTTGTACCAATTATCTTGTCTCCCCATGGAGGTAAAGAGTCAGACAGGCTCTAGGCTGAAATCCTAAGTGACTTTTCAGACCTTTCCATAAGCAATCACAAGTCTTTGCTGGTTAGATGTCCTGAAGGGAGAAGTCTTTCCTCTTTAAAACTCGGTATAGCACCCATTACAGTCTCCTGAGGCGGAGAACAGGACTCAGTCAATTCCTTCCTCCGTGTTTTCACATACATTTATGTTCTTAGCCCTGCTCTCGCCATTAGAATTTCTCTTTCTTGGGGGCCTCAGTGGAGACACTTCTGAGGCATTTCCGTTAGAATCCCTCTATCAGGACCTAGGCTAAGGAATATTTCTCCACTTTCATACTGCAAAGCCTTCCTTGACTCCTTTCCCCATCCGCAGTCCACAAAAAAAGGTGGGGTTTTCTGTTCAAGCCTTAGAAGTAAGAGGATTCTTCCTCTCTGCACTGCAGCCATCAACCCTAATTGCATGATGCTCCAATGGGAAAAACATGCCTCTCTCTTTGCTCTCTTACCTGCATTATTGCCATAAGTAAGACTTAATTGTTGCTTTTATTTAGATGCCTTGCGCTGACTGACTACCATGGTAGCTCTGCAGGAAGGCACTGGAAATTTTTATAGGAAAATTGAGGAGACTGGGAGGAGTAAAGAATCTCATCAAAAAATCAATCTATATGAGTGATACTCTACCTTTTTTTTTGTTTTGTTTTGTTTTGTTTTTGCTTTTTGGGTCACACCCAGTGATGCTCAGGAGTTACTCCTGGCTTTGCACTCAGTAATTACTCCTGGCAGTGCTTGGGGGACCATATGGGATGCTGGGGATTGAACCTGGGTCGGCCACATGCAAGGCAAATGCCCTACCTACTGAACTATCACTCCAGCCCCTACTCTACCTTTGTTTTAAGGTAAGAATAATTGAATAGACAATTTAAAATATGGTCTTTAACAAACAATCTCACTTTCCAATCCTTTCTCTGTTGATAGTATCAGATCAAAGCACAGGGAGATAGATACATTTATCCATCCTCAATATAAACCATAAGTATGCTTCTTTCTCCAGTGAAGAGTTGTGTCCCTTAAAGAGTATATCGTGGCTCTAAAATGGTAACTCTTAATCAAAACACTTATAAAATTAAATTTCTTAAGTTTTATAAGTGGCTGGAGCGATAGCACAGCGGTAGGGCGTTTGCCTTGCATGCAGCCAACATGGCCGACCCGAGTTCGATTCCTCCGCCCCTCTCGGAGAGCCCGGCAAGCTACCGAGAGTATCTCGCCCGTACAGCAGAGCCTGGCAAGCTCCCCGTGACGTATTCGATATGCCAAACACAGTAACAACAAGTCTCACGATAGAGACGTTACTGGGCCCGCTCGAGCAAATCGATGAACAACGGGAAGGACCGTCACCATGAAGTTTTGTAAATATTTTATCTATACAAAGAACTTCAAATGACAGTCTCTAATGTCTTTTTAGGTAGAAAGGAGAGAGAAGTTAAAAGATTTGTGGAAATTTGTGTTTGGATCAAGGTAGAGCTCGAACCAAAAAGAACCCAATCATTGATACTGTCTCTTAGTATCAGTATCTTAGAAGTATCTTGTGATACTTCTTGATTCTAAAAGAATGTGTGGGTTTCAATCCTCACTTCCCTGACAGAGACTTTAAAAAGTTTGATATTTTATTCTTTCTATTTTTTATTCCTTCATTAATTAGTCTACATCTATTGACAAGAAATTTACTAGTTTTTTTTTTTAAATTGTTGAAGATATTTCTAAAGGTACTAAGTGAGTTTTAAAAGATTTTTTTCTAATTGGTCTCTGGATTTCAAACATATTTTGTATTTCAAAGCTTATTGCAACCCTTTTGGGGTGCTTTTAAGTCGTGATCAGGGGAGCTGGGGACCAGTCCTGATAATTCTCAACCTATGAGTCCAGACAACTGAATACTAGGTAGGGTGCAAGAATGTAGTGTTGCTCAGGTCCTATATTGCTGGTGATCAATGGTTTCTTTGTTTATTTAAGTTTTTTTTGTGCTTTACTGTTGAACACACTTTATGGAACATCACTTTGAGGCACAGACAATCACAGACTGAAACACAGTCTTTGGGAAGCAGGAGGAAAGATGATGAGATGGAGAAGACCCAGACCTAGCAGGAGACTGGAGTGTAGGAGAGAGTGAGGGAACTGAGAACAGCACGGCCTCAGTGAGAAGCCTATGTGAGGGCAATCTGCGGTTCTCATTCCCAGGGCCATCTGCTCCCAAGTTTAATGGCCTGCTGGGACTGGGAAGTGTGCCCAGATGAAGCTGAACTCCCATCAGGACCTCATGGTAACCGCCCCTACCCACTCCTATCTTCCTCTTCTGAAAACAAACAGGGTGATACTGGTAGTATTCACAGGCCACCAAAGTCATACCCTTTGATGCTCAGGGATCTCTAGGGCTATATCTGGAGACACTTGGGGCTATTTGGTACCTGTGATTGAATTTGAGTTCTATTCCTAAAGGACATATGCATAATCCTTGTCTTTTCTCCCTGGCTCACAATTATTTTCCTTTTTTTTTTGCTTTCTTTCTTCCTTTCCCACACCTGGTGGTGCTCAGGGATTACTCCTGGTTTTGTGCTCAGTATTAACCGCTGATGGTATTTGGAAGAACATATGTGAAGCCAGGAATTAGGAATCAGGGTCAGCCACATGAAAGTCCAAAGCCTTTCTCCATTTCCACTCTTTAGTCTGGAAACAGGAGCCTCTATAGAATGTGGCATCTTCAGGTCAATATTAAGAACTAGAATTCTGTTTTGGCTTATCCAAAACTTCTGGACACAAGTTACATCTTTCTTATTTTAAAATTAAACCCATTGCTGAGTGCAATTGAACAGTACAAATTGAACAGTACAAGAGAAATCAGCTGGGTTTTGTACAATATGTAACATGAGTGAAAAATATATTCTCTATTTATACAATCCGTATAAAGAAGATGGATACAAGAAAAATAGATTATGATTCAGGATTATATGAATGATTTCATCAACCATGGGGAAACTGATACATAATACTCTAGGATTTTTAGAAGAGAGGGATTATTATTTTTCAGCGTGGCCAGAAATGGATTTATTCCTTCTAAGGAACTAGGAGAAATTATTCCTTAATACAAATATGAAGAATAAGTGTCATATCTGTGGGTTGAAGATAGAAGAGGGCATAAGAAAATGAGAAAAGTTATAAGCCCATAGTGAATCAGACAGGAGAAATATTAAGGAGGCTAGCCATTTTGCGTGGAAGGCTTTGGCTGGAAAGCTGGGAAGATTCACTTAGAACCCATGGGGCAGGATCTCTTGGAAGGTTTGAGTGTTAGGTTGAAGAGATTAGATTTCAGAAAAGTGTCCATTTCAGCTGCCTGGGTCTCTGCTATTAACTAGTAGCTAGTATGTCTATTTGTAGAAAAAGATGCAGGCAGATGATAAAAGTATAGAAAGAATTATAAGTTTCAAGTTTTAAAGGAAAGATGCAGAATAGAGACTTAAATGAATGGCAATGAAAATGAGGCAGTAAACAGAATCTATTCATTTACTTAACAAATATTTACTGAATACATGTATGTGTTCACTCAGGATCCAGAACACTCTTCATTAAGAACTTGTCAATGGCCTGAATAATTGAAGAAGAATCATTACCTTGATGTAAATGGCTTAATAATTAAATCCTCAAGAGTAGAATTTCAGGTTATACAATAGTCTTGTAGAGATGATCTGTTTTTTCTTTTTTGGTCATAGTTGCCCTCTCATTATCTAAAAATGATGCCATGTGTTTAGGTATCTACTACCACTATGTGATGCTAAGCCTGCAAAGTGAGCCCATCCCCTTGAAACTTAATTTCTTTCTCTGAATTCTCATATTCTTGGCCTTTAGGAACTCCTAGGAAAACAAGAAAGTAGTAGCAATGTGTATCTGAAAAGTTGAGCACAAGGACCTTAAGAAGAATATCAACACTCAAGACGCTTCTTTAAGAAAAACTGGTCAGAAATTAATTGTCATGTAGTCATTACTTCAGTAACTTTTAATTTAGCTACTTCTGAGCTTTAGACATGAATCTAGGCACTGGGGTTACAGTAGTAAGAAGTTTAGAAAAAGTATTGGTTCTTGTGATCAGAGAGATAGCTCAAAGAGATGGATCACGTTTTGCATGTGGGAGGTTCAGGTTCAACCGCTGATACCACGTGGTTCCCAGAGCACTACCAAGCAAATTCCAAACCCTTCACTAGAGTATTCCTAATTATTGCTGGATATAGCTCAAAAGGGAAGGAAAGAAGGAAGGAAGGGAGGGAGGGAAGGGGGAAGGAAGGAAAGAAGGAAGGAAGGAAGGAAAGAAGGAAGGAAGGAAGGAAGGAAGGGTAGAGAAGGGAAGGATGAGAGGGAAGGGAGGGAGAGAGAGAGGAAGGAAGGAAAGAAGGAAGGAAGGAAGGAAGGAAGGAAGGAAGGAAGGAAGGAAGGAAGGAAGGGAGGGAGGGAGGAAGGAAGGAAGGAAGTAAGGAAGGGTAGAGAAGAAGGGAAGGATGAGAGGGAAGGGAGGGAGAGAGAGAGGAAGGAAGGAAGGAAGGAAGGAAGGAAGGAAGGAAGGAAGGGTAGAGAAGAAGGGAAGGATGAGAGGGAAGGGAGGGAGAGAGAGAGGAAGGAAGGAAGGAAGGAAGGAAGGAAGGGTGGAGAAGAAGGGAAGGATGAGAGGGAAGGGAGGGAGAGAGAAAAGAAGGAAGGAAGGAAGGAAGGAAGGAAGGAAGGAAGGAAGGGTAGAGAAGAAGGGAAGGATGAGAGGGAAGGGAGGGAGAGAGAGGAAGGAAGGAAGGAAGGAAGGAAGGAAGGAAGGAAGGAAGGAAGGATGGGTAGAGAAGAAGGGAAGGATGAGAGGGAAGGGAGGGAGAGAGAGAGGGAGGAAGGAAGGAAGGAAGGAAGGAAGGAAGGAAGGAAGGAAGGAAGGAAGAAAGGAAGGAAGGAAGGAAGGAAATCTTATTTTCTTGGAATGATATTCCGGTGGAAACATATATATCTACTATATTCTAGAGGTGAATTGTTGTAAAAAGCATATTTTGTAAGGTAGAATGATGAACAATGCATTTGTGTATATGTGTGCATACACATGCGTGCACAATGCTGGGGACAGGAAGGATTGGGGAGAATTCTCTGCAATGACAGGGAGCACATTAGCAATTGCCTTTAGGGGAAGTAAATGGAAAATAGAGGCTTTCAAACAGGAATAGCTAGGGATTATAGCGAGAAGATGGTGCCCGCCTCCATAGGGATTTTGGGTATTCTGTGTGGGAGGGATTTGTGGATGGCGTGATATGAGCTGATTGATGTTTTTAGAGACTTAAATGAATAGCAACGAAAATGAGTCAGTAAACAGAATCTATTCATTTACTTAACAAATACTTATTGAATAAATAAAGCCATTTATTTAATAAAGGAAGCTAAATGCAGTTTGTAGAGCAAGTCACATTGAGCAAGAGTGGAAGCAGCTTCATAAGCCATAATTCTGGTAGGGTAAAAGTTGCTGGACCAGAGTCTGGTGGTGGAACAGTGAGGAGTGACAAGATAAAAAACACATCTTACTCTTTATTTCCCTATGAATTGTTTATGAATTGTTTAATTTCTCTACCTTTTAACTCGTTTCCATGACAGGAGTCACACGTTTGGTTGTTGGGCTCACTCAACTTAGGTTTTCATAGTTCACACACTACACTCGAATGTTTGCATACAAGTTTACACACACTACACTAGCATGTCAGGCTCACTCAACTGAAATGTTCATCAGAGTTCACACATACTTGCATAGTTCACACATGTCTGTCCACTGTGGTTTATACAGTATGTTGTAGCACAGAAAGTCTCAAATAGTAGTATGACAGGGACAGTGCTTAGCATATGGGGAAGCAACAGAACTAAAACTTGGGGCTTTATATTTGCAAGACAGATACTTTTGTCACTTAGCCATGGGCACTCAGGGCATATTTAAAAGGTGAAGCTGGTAGGACATGTTGATATACTTGGGTGTGAAGAAAAGAAGTTTTGTACTCCCACCCCCACCTCATTATTATCAGCCTTTCACCCCCAATTATGTGTGGGTAAAACTTAATGACTTGATTAAGTGTTGAATGTAGTGAAAGTGACAGTTTGATTTTAAGAACAAAGCATAGAAGACATGTGAGTTCTTCTTTGATCTTACTCTTATACTGCTTGTCCCAAGTGTGGTTAGCAAGCTACCATATTATCAGGAGACTTAAGCAGCTTGTGGAAAGGCCTACCTATGGAAGATTGAGGCCTACTGCCAACAACTTACAAGCCACTGAACCAAAAGTCGTGGGAGGACAATGTCTTAGCAGATCCCCAACCCCAGTCAAGCCTTCGATAATGGCAGCCCAGCCAACATCTTTTTTCTTTTTTTTTTTTTTGCATTTTGGGTCACACCTGGCCATGCACAGGAGTTATTCCTGGCTCCGCACTCAGGAATTCCTCCTGGCGGTGCTCAGGAGACCATATGGGATGTTGGGAATCGAACCCGGATCGGCCACATGCAATGCAAACACCTTACCTGCTGTGCTATTACTCCAGCCCCCCAGCCAACATCTTGACTTAACACCTTGACTTAAAGAAATCCACAGTCAGAAATTGTTCCCAAATTCCTGACCTGTAGAAACTAAATGATCATTTTTAAGCTGTTAAGTAAAAGTTATTTGTTATATAGAATATATAATTCATAACTGGAATCCATTTATTAAATGAAATGGATTTGAGGAATACAAGGAAAATTTCATCATTCCTATTTACCTTTTCCTTCTAACCTTGCTTTCTCTTTGTTCTTTGCTCCCTGAGTAGGAAAGAATAACTATGATTTTTTTAATGATTAATTGAATCACCACGAATTATAAAGTTACAATATTATTCATGATTGAGTTCCAGGGGTACAATGTTCAGTCACCAATCTTTTCATCAGTGCCCACTTCCCTCCACCAGTGTTCCCAGTTTCCTTCCCATCCCCCAGTCTGCTTCTCTGGCAGTCATCCCCCCATGCCCCCCCACCCCCCCGCCCCTTTCCCCTTTTAGGCACTGTGGTTTACGAACTGTTTGTGATAGGATATCATGCATGTCACTTGACCTCCTTTCAGATCCCAGTTCTCATCCAGAGTGACCACTATCTTCTATCATTGTCTGAGTAGTCCCTTCCCTGACCTATCCCCTCTTCCCCAACTAAAACCCTATCCCCTCTCCCCCCACTCTCCATTTGACTCATTTCACTTAGCACAATACTTTCCAGATCTAGAAAGAGTAGCTATTTTGCCTAAATGTTTTGAACAATTTTAAGGCATTGAAATTGTCTGCTTTCATGTACTAATAATTAAATTCCTAACCCTCATTCAACAAGCTTCACCCCTCTGCCAGCTGGGAGATATTTTAAGTTAGAGAGCTTGTATTGGGATAGAAGCTTGTCTGGATTCTGTATTCCCCAAGTTGTACTTCTAGTCACTAAGTTGTCTGATGTGTCCAGGATCAGAGAATAGTCTAAAAGGAAGCCAGCTGAACAAGGGACAGAAAGATCTTGACTTGGTTTGACTGCAATTTGACATTTGCATCTTCTGGGAATGGTAGAGTGGTATGTTGGAGCTTGCCTGCACTAACATGCAAGAGCTAATTACCCAATCATCAGGAATTTTTGGTGGTAGTTTAATACACCATTAAGTATATTAAAATTTAAGTTCTATATAAACTTACAATTAAATAATTGAAAATGAAGGTTATGAAACTCATCACCTCCTAATTATTTTACAACATTTTACTATTATGCATGTTCTTGTGTTTACTTATCGTACTATACCTGGATGGTGGAAATTCTTTATAATGATGCCATGCCATGAACCTTTTCCTATCTCCATAGCCAGTCATATCGATAGTTTGAAGTTGGCTATGGAGCAAATCAGGAACCATGGGGTCACACCAAGTCATAAATTGTGCTGAAAATTTGGTTGTCAGAATACCATTCCAAATATTTGCTCCATGGAAGTCTTCTTCTGAGAATTAGATGTTCACTTCTTTAGGGGAGAGGGTGCTCTGGGGGCCTGGAGAAAACTCCTGACAACGCTCAGTTAACTGTATCAGATGTTTCTACTCAAAGGCTGAAGATGCAGTGCTGCCAGGGCTGCCAGAGACATCCAATGCCACACCTGGCAGTGCTGGGGGCCTGCTGAGCTACACTCGGCAATACGCAAGAGACCCTGTGGTGTTGGCTAAAGCTGAACTTGTTATGCTTTATACTGTGCTATTGGAATAGCTCAAGGAATAGTTTTTGCTGTTCTTGTTGTTATTGTTATGTTGGCATGGTCCTGTCTCATGCACCTAACGACTTACAAATTTCTCATATACTTTTTTAAAAAAAATTTAAAAATTTATTTTTTTTGATCACCGTGAGCTATACTTACAAAGCTTTTATGATTGAGTTTCAATCATACAACAATCAAATACCCATCCCTCCATCAATGTACATTTCCATCAGCAATGTGCTCAGTATCCCTCCTCCTCCTCCTTCATCTCCCAATGCCCCCTGCCTCTATGGCAGACAATTTCTCTCTTATTCTCTCTAATTATGGGCATTATGGTTTGCAATTATAGATACTCTCATATACTTTTCATTTTCATTCGGGGCTGGAGCGACAGCACAGTGGTAGGGTGTTTGCCTTGTGCGCGGCCAGCCGGCTGAGCCAGGTTCGATTCCTCCGCCCCTCTCGGAGAGGCTGGCAAGCTACCGAGAGTCTCTCACCCGCACAGCAAATCCCGGCAAGCTACCCGTGACATATTCAATATGCCAAACACAGTAACAAGAAGTCTCACAATGGAGATGTTACTGGGCCCGCACGAGCAAATTGATGAACAATGGGAGGACATTACTTCAGTGCTACAGCCTTAGTGGACAAAATCTGTCCTAAGAGATACAAGGTGGTTCTTTTTGGAGGTCCACTTCTGACTTATGAGAAATTCATCTTCATTTGTCCTGAAAGTCTGAACTGTTTCCATTCGCATTCCCTTATTCCCCCCTATAGTCGGTATCAAGTCTCCTAAAGGCTCCATGTGCATCTTCTCACCCCCAGATTGTTGCATTGTCTGCGTGTGCTTATAAACTTGGAGCCATTATGTGCCAAGATCCTTGAGCGACTCCCTTGAAGTACTTACTTCCTCTCTTTTGTTGAAGGAAGGAGAAAAGTCTGCTGATCAAATCACTGTGGGATGCGGCTGTAGTTACATCATGTGAGAGCTCCTTATGTCCCATTTCTTGACTGCTCATGGACTCTTTACATGCACAAAATAGAGAGCTTGGGGCTACAGTGACAGCACCATGGATCGGGTGCTTTCCTTGCATGTGGCTGACCCAAGTTCCATCCCTGGCATATAGTCCCCTAAGCTAGGAATGATCTCTAAGCTCACAGCTAGAAGTAAGTCCTAAGCACCGCTGAGTGTAGCCCTAGAGCAAAAACAAACAAAAGTCATATACTATGGTAAAACTGAGTTGATATCCTCTTTCAAAATCCCATGCAATAGTTATCAGGAATCTGCCATTGCTATTGTTTTGGGGTCTCTGCTCAAAGCAGGAAATAGGAGGACGCCACGTCTAATAGCTTGTTATATATCAAATAACGTTAGTCTGTGTTTTTCAATTTTCTCACATGGGAGTTAAGGAGACCTGGATTGTGCCTGGAACACATGATAAGGTAGGATTTCCAGGGATGGAAGACTCAGCCTGGGTTATTTATTTCATACTTAACAGCTGATGGGAGTTCAGGTGTTGGTGCAAATGGAAAGAGCCAATGGTACTGAGAGTATCAGGAATCAAGTATCAGGAGCAGAGAACAAACCCAAGATGGTCGATAAGAGAAAAACTTAGAAACTGAGGAGGTGAAGATCACATTGGATAAGGGTTGGATCTCAGTGAGTTCTTTATCCATGCTGTAGTCAAGCATTCAACCTTTATATACCTGTGGACAGCACTTGTTATCAGACCTGCTGCAGATCAGTGGTTTTCAAGCTTTCTACATCTGTCAATTCATATTACAGCAATACAACCAGCGTACCTTCTGGCTGATACTGGTCCTTGGATTGGTTTTTGAGGTACACTGTTAGCACTGGGTCAATCAGACAACAGTAAGATTAAAAACAGAAATGTTGAAGTAGGTAAAGGGACATACATGAGAATGTATTTCAGTATCTGTATCGCAAACAAAGCAGGAGAGTGAGAGCAAAAGCGAGAGAGATAAAGAGAGAGAGAGCGAGTGAGCGAGTGAGAGAGAAGTGTCTGCCGCAGAGGGCAGGCATGGGGCAGGAGGGAAAGTAAGGACACTGGTGGGGGAAAATGTACAGGTGAAGGGATGGGAGTTGGAACATTCTATGCTTGAAACTCAATCAACAACAATAATTGTGATTCAATTAAAAAAATTTTTTTAATAAATAAACATCTGGCAGAACATTCAAGTGAAAGGTATAAAATGACTTTTTTTTAACTATGTGACATAGCCAAAAGATTTTTAAAAATCAACAATATTTTGAATTTATAAAAATGTTTAAGATTTGACAGAATAAATCATGAATTAACTCTGTTCATAACTAATTGGGCTGGAGCGATAGCACAGCTGGTAAGGCATTTGCCTTGCACGCGGTCCACATGACCGACCTGGGTTTGATTCCTCCGCCCCTCTCAGGAAGCCCGGCAAGCTATGGAGAGTATCTCACCTGCACGGCTACATAACTAATTAATGAAAAATGAACAGGTTGGGTAGACTTAATATAGTGAAAACTAATAAACAGTCATTTATATTTTATGGTAAAAAAACAAAAACGTCATGCTCACATACTATTTTCAGAAAGAACATTAGTTTGGTGCACTAAATTGTACAGAGTGCTAATATATGATACTAGAGAAGTAAAATATGGTTCAGCACCTTCCTTAGATAACCAGTTTTTACTGTGACATGATTTTCCGTGAAGCCACATCTTAAGTGGGGCACTGCATTGATAGATATCATGTGGGCAGTCAGTGGTTTCTAATTTAATAAAAGCTTTCATATTTAAAAGCTTTAGGTTACATCACGTTCAAAATAAAAATCCAAAGTCCCTTGGCTTAGTTTTCAGAGCATGCTGCAATCTCCCTTTAACTCTATTTCCCACTGCTCATTTGTATATACACCCAATTTCCCCCTTCCACTTCCTTTGTTACTGTGGGTTGAGATGCACACTTTTCTGCACTGGGAGGTCACACTTACAGCTTTTGGGGAAGCAATGGAAGACTCAGGGATTGCACTTGCCAATGTAAGACGGGGCCAGGAATGCCTGTGACCACATGCACTGACGCAGATATTCTTCCAGAAAGAGCCCCGACCCAGACCTTCCTGTTCTTCAGTTATGCTATGCTCTGTCAAATGGGTTTTGGTGTGTTGTTTTGTTTTGGGGATACACTTGGATGTGCTCAAGGCTTATTCTTGGCTTTGCACTCAGGGATCACTCCTGGTGGGACTTGAGGGGACCATATAAGGTGCTGGGGATCAGATCCAGGCCAGCTACACGAGAAGCAAGCACCTTACCCACTGTACTGTTTACACAGCCCCCAAATGGATTTTATAATTAGTTTCCGGACACACTATATTTTGTTGCTCAGGCAGGTGATCTGAATTTATGCCCCCTCCAAATATACCACTCTGAGAAAAGGATTATTTTGAGCAAATGAAAATGGACATATACAGGAGAAAAGTCTTCTTGGAGCTTCCTTCACTTGATAATTTTTCTCCAGAAACTTCTAAAAAAAAAATCTGCCATAAATCCCGTTCCTAGTTAAGTTTTCTGGCTATGATGAAAATGGAAAGTGTCATGATACATCTGCACAAACAAAGCTTTATTCCATCATTTTCTGTTATATATCTATGTTCCCGCTGTTTGCTGTTCTTGAAACTCTAACACCCTTTATTTTGACAAATTATTGTTCTGTTAAGATACTATATTAGCTTACATTCCTTTTGAACTATTATTATCGACTTTTCCCCCACGTGATATGCACTGAATGTGTTTGTGTTTTTATTAATAGCTTTTTTGCCAGTTTAATTTTATAGGTCCCATGTAAGAGGAAAAAGAATTTTCTTCCCCTATACTTACTATTTTAGGGGGAAAAACACTTCTCTCCATCCCAATCAAAATCCTACCCATAATTAAAACGATGTTTAAACACAACTTATTTTCTGAATAGAAACATCTAATAATCTGCCTGAAGGTAGTATGTCCTCAAGTCTCAGAACTCTGGTTAGTGCCCACAAGAACACCACAGTGAGTAGCCAACAATCAAAAAGGACTGTAGGATGTTTATTCTATGGGTATTCTATTAAAATCTTTGCTAATATTTTGCTCCTCCATCCAGTCAGCGACTCTTTAAAAATCTAAGACTTGATTATATACAGTAGCCTTTAGTTCCTTTGTATCTTTAAACTCCCGAGTTCATAACTTCTACTGTAGCATGGCCTATCTCATAAAATGCATTAAGGGGTAAGATTTGAAAACATATATGATAATTTAAAAAACAATGACACTTAATCTGAGGCCAAGACTCAGGAAAAAGTCTAATAAAATATGTGCTAAAATTTGTGCACAGAATTCTGATAGGTACCAAAAAGCCTATGATGAAAAACAAAGCAGGCTCTTCAGAGATACTGAATATACAAAGAATAATGGCCAGAGAATGTATTACAAAAATAGAACTTTGACCCACAACCTGTGCAGGAATTAGTATAGGAAAGCAATCACAATCTCTGTGGCAACCATTCCATAGTTCTTGATCAGTAATGGCCAGCCTTCCTATTTCCAACTTAGAACCAGACTGAGAAAAGCAGATCTGCATCTCTCAGCTACAGGAGGCCTTGCTTAGTGTAAGACTGCCTCCAACAGAGCCAGAGAGATACTAGTGGGTAAGGCACTCGCCTTACATGCAGCAGACCTTTGTTCAATTACTGGCACCATATATGGACTTTTATGCCCCACCAGGAGTGGCAGAGTCAAGGGCAAGCCCTGGGCAACTCCAGGTGTGACTCCCAAATGAAAAAGACTGCCTCCAGCTTGGCAATAGGGAATTTCCTATCAAGGCATAAGTGAAACACTTCCTGTTTTCCACTAGAATCTTCTACACTCCCTTTGCCTCGAAGCACGTGCCAAATGCAAGCAATGGTGGTCGCTACTTTACTAGAGCAAGCTCTGTAAGAATATCTTTTGTTCTCACTTAGGCATTCTCAATTTACTTCCAGATTTGGAACTTAGGGATTATTATAGGTAGTTTCAATGATTAACTAGAGGCCTCAAAGATTTATGAATGGTATAATTTCAGTAGGGTTTGAATGCAAAATTTGGCCACTAACCCTGGTATACAGAAAGCTCATTAGCACCAGACTTTTTTTTTTTTTGTCTGTTTTTATACTGATACAGTGACAGATGAACTTTACTGGGAAAATTACACTGTATTTTAGAGTGTGTTTTTGAAGGTGTCAGACTTAATAACTGAAAAGATTTAATGTTCTTCTACTGAGAGATTCCAAATGGTAATTTGGAAAGAGTCAGCTTTGAAGTGTGAAAAGAAAATTAGTAAAAGTGAAAGACTAACCTAAAACCCTGGAAAATAGTGGTACGCAGAAATAAACACAGAATCTTGGGTATAAACGGTTTAAATGCTAGGAATATAATAGAGAACAATCTAGACAAAAATTTTGCTTTAGTGGAACTTATACAGATCTTACTGAATTCATGATATGATTAGGTCCTGATGATCAGTTTTTCATCCTACATTGAAAATACATTAAATCTAAAAACGCCTACCCTTAATTTACTGCTCATCTTAGCTTTGCTCTCCTTAAAGTGCTCAAAACACTTAAATTAGCCGAAAGCTGGGCAAAATCATCTAAAACAAAGCCTACTTTTAACCATGATGGTTAGCTTATCTCTTTTGTTTTGCTTTGTTTAAGGGCCACACTGGGTTATGCACTCAGGAATCACTCCTGGCAGGCTTGGGCACCATTTGGGGTGTCAGAGATTATCCGACCCACTGTAGTATCTCTGTCCCCTATCTTGTAACTTACTGAAAACTACAAAAAAAGATTAATCTGTAGAATATAGGTTTGCTACCCTGAAGATTTAGTGGCTGACAGGGAGCTTTGGTTCCCTGCTGCTGTTTAGTATCTTGAGAGTATTATAAAGAATATGTAGGGAAAAAAATCAAAACTCGAAGCACATTTCTATTAAGTGTGTATAAATTATCTACCACTGTAATGTCAGAAAAATCCTGGGCATTTTGGGAGTTGGGAACTGGTTAGGATTAGTGGGGAGGGAAATCTATAATTTTATGATGTACATAGAAGTTGAAATGATCAGATCAGCTAACAGTCTTCTTTAGAAGTCTTTAAACTTCCTGAGGATTTTGTCTGGGCAAAACATAACACAACATAACATAACACATTCCCACACAGGGAGGGAAGATGGGAATGTCTGAGTTTAGGATAGTAAACTAGACTGGATGGCCACAGTACACAAAACAGTCAAGTTTTAATTTTTTTGATCTATAGACCATAAGGGCTGGAGCAATAGCACAGCGGTAGGGTGTTTGCCTTGTACGCAGCCAACATGGCCGATCCGAGTTCGATTCCTCCGCCCCTCTCGGAGAGCCCGGCAAGCTACCAAGAGTATTCGATATGCCAGACACAGTAACAACAAAGTCTCCAATGGGGAGATGTTACTGGGCCCGCTCAAGCAAATCGATGATCAACGGGAGGGCCTTTTGTATTTTTTGTATAGACCATAAAAGTACTACATTATGAGACTGACAACCCAGTGGGGGAAAAAAATAGATCTGGAAGACTTCAGGTCTGCAGTCAAACCTCAGTAGTAATTTTTTTTTTCTCTGAAAAATAGTTTCTCAACGACATACTGGGTACTAATAATTTATTAGAAATGAGAAATGGATTGGACACCACTAAAGTTGTCAATTAGTATTGTCTTCCTAGTCAATTTAGTATTCGATTTCAGACAAAAGATATGTGATTACAGAAGACAATTCCTTTGTACCATCAGGTAAAGATAGCACAAATACACTGATGATAGACAAGGCCACTACCATTGCAGAATTATTGAGCTTCGTTTCTGTTTTCTAAACAACAAATCAGGCCGCTGGCAAAGGTTTTTTTTTTTTTTTATGTTATTCAAAAGATAGTCACTAAAACGTAAGAGTCAGCAGCACTGAAATCAAGAAACCCAGAGGCTGGAGCGGTAGCACAGCGAATAGGGCGTTTGCCTTGCACCCGGCCGACCCAGGTTCGATTCCCAGCATCCCATATGGTCCCCTGAGCACCGCCGGGAGTAATTCCTGAGTGCAGAGCCAGGAGTAACCTCTGTGCATCGCCGGGTGTAACCCAAAAAGCAAAAAAAAAAAAAAAAAAAAAAAGCCAAAACTTGAACAACCGAACTTAGAAAAGTGCCTGTCAGGCAGGGGGGGTCCGGGGTGGGAGGGATATGGGAAAGGGATATGGAAGGGAACCTGGGAATATTGGTTGGAGGGAAGCTGACACCGGTGGTGGGATCAGTCCTGCAATATTGTATGTCTAAAACTCAACTATGAACAACTTCGTAAATCATGGTTTTTTTTTCTTTTTTTTTATTAGTGAAACAGCATGAGGTACAGTTGTAGACTTACAAATTTTTGTGCTTGGGTTTCAGTTATACAATGATCCAGTACCCATCCCTCCACCAGTGCCCATCCTCCACCACCACGGGTCCCAGCATCCCCCCCACCCCCCATCCCCCGCGTCCCACCCTGCCTCTGTGGCAGGGCATTCCCTTTTGTTCTCTCTCTCTCCCTTTGGGTCCTGTGTTTTGCAAGAGAGGCATTGAGTGGCAGTCATGTTCGGTCCATAGTCTACTTTCAGCATGCTTCTCCCACCCTGGGAGGCTGCTCCCAACACCCTTTATTTGGTGCTCCCTTCTCTGTCTGAGCTTCCTTTTCCCCTAGCACGTGTGGCTGGCCTCCAAGTCGAAATCATGGTGCTTTGAAGAAAAGAAAACCGAGTGTTAAGAATAAAACCCTTTTAGCTTAATCCTTAATACCCGCTGAACCGCTAGGAACTGAGAGCGGACCTGGGAAAGGACTAAATTCCGACACTCGCAGGACAAACAGGCAGAGGAAGCGCAGCTCAAGAGATGCATCACGTTTGCTCGAGATGCATCACGTTTACCCGGCAGGCTTGCAGGCAGCAAGACTCCTGCTCGGCGCTGACACGTGCTCTTCCGTCGGGGGCGCGAGAAAGGGGCTTCCAGAGAGTTCTGCGGCGGAATCGAGGACGGAAGAGCAGCTGCCGGATTCCGCCCCACGTCGCGCCACCTCCCGGGTCCTCCGCGCCCGCTTCCCTCTTCCTCTTCCCGCCGGGAGTCCCTTGGGGGCGAGACAGGCAGCCTCTGCCCACCCCAACTCCTCCTCCCCACGCCACCCCGGAAAGCGCGACCCGGCGACGCGGGGCGCCGCGTCACCAAGGAGACCGGCCGGCCCACCGGCGCCGTGACGCCACTTCCGCGCGCCGCCGTGACGCCACTTCCGCGCGCCGCCGCCGCCGCCGCCAGGGTCGGGCGGAGGGGGCGGGGCCGCCAGCGCTGACTGGCCGGCCGGGGGCGGGGCCGGGGTCTCTGGCTCGGGGCCTCCGCTGCCCGCTCGGCCGCTGCTCGCCTGGTCCGGTCCCGGGCCGCTGCCGCCGGCTGGCATCGCTTTCCAGAGGTGGCTTCGGGGGCTGGGCCGCCGGCGCGGCCTGGCAATGTCAGGCCTGGCGCCCGCGCTCTGAAGCCGAGGCCGCGGCCGTGGCGCTGGGCGGCGGCGGCGGCGGCGGCGAGTCCGGGTCGGATCCGCTCATGGTGCCGCCACGACGCTGCCACCGCGGGGCAGGAAGGCCAGGTAGGCGGGGCAGGCGGGGCAGGCCCGGGCACCGGGACGGGGACGGGGACGGGGACGCCGAGCGCGGCGGCCTGTCCGCGCGCGCAGCCCCGACGACGGCCCGCGGCGTGGCCGAGCCCGGCCCGGGAGCCGGCGTGTGCGGGCCGAGTGGCGGGGGGTGCTGCTGGGGGGCGTGCAGCGGGGTCCGCGCCGGCGGGGGAGGGAGCCGAGGTGTGCGGGCGGAGTGACGGCCGGGACGCTGCAGCTGCTGCTGCTGCTGCTGTTGCTGTTGCTGTTGCTGTTGCTGTTGCTGCTGCTGCTGCTGCTGCTGCTGCTGCTGCTGCTGCTGCTGCTGGGGGCGTGCAGCGGGGTCCACACTGGCGGGGGAGGGAGCCGAGGTGTGCGGGCGGAGTGACGGCCGGGACGCTGCAGCTGCTGCAGCTGCTGCTGCTGGGGGCGTGCAGCGGGGTCCACGCTGGCCCTGCGAGCAGCCGATCGCCGGGCCCGAGTGACGTTGGAGACGCTGCTGCTGCTGCTGCTGCTGCTGGGGGGCTTGCCACCCCGTCCGCACTGGCCCTGGAAGGAGCCGATTTTCTGCGGGCGTCGGAGTGACGGGGACGCTGCTGCTGGAGGGTTGGGGGCGGAGGCTGGGGGTGGCGGGGGGTGGGGGGCGTGCTGTCATTTCCACGCTCGCTGGCATAGGAGCGGATCCGTGCGGGCTGGGTGGCGGTCGGGAAGCTGCTGGGGGCGGGGGGCGGGCGGGGGGGCGTGCAGCCGGGTCCACACTCGCCGGGAGAGGAGCCGCCGATCTGCGCGGATGCGGCTCGAGGGGGTGGAGGGAGGTGTTGGAGGGGGCGTGCAGCTCGGTCCACTCTCGCCCTGCAAGGAGCCGATCTGTGCGGACGCTGCTGGAGGGGGTTGGGGTGGGGGCTTGGAGGGGGCGTGCTGCCTGGTCCACACTCGCCCTGCAAGGAGCCGATCTGTGCGGACGCTGCTGGACGGGGTTGGGGTCGGGGTTTGGAGGGGGCGTGCTGCCCGGTCCACACTCGCCCTGCAAGGAGCCGATCTGTGCGGACGCTGCTGGAGGGGGTTGGGGTCGGGGTTTGGAGGGGGCGTGCAGCCCGGTCCACACTCGCCCTGCAAGGAGTCGATCTGTGCGGACGCTGCTGGACGGGGTTGGGGTGGGGGCTTGGAGGGGGCGTGCTGCCCGGTCCACACTCGCCCTGCAAGGAGCCGATCTGTGCGGACGCTGCTGGAGGGGGTTGGGGTCGGGGTTTGGAGGGGGCGTGCAGCCCGGTCCACACTCGCCCTGCAAGGAGCCGATCTGTGCGGACGCTGCTGGAGGGGGTTGGGGTGGGGGCTTGGAGGGGGCGTGCTGCCCGGTCCACACTCGCCCTGCAAGGAGCCGATCTGTGCGGGCGGAGTGACGTGGACGCTGCTGGGTGGTGTTGGTGGTGGTGGTGGTGTAGGGGTCGTGCAACCCGGTCCACACTCGCCCGGCTTGAAGCTCTTGCGTGGGAGATGCACCTGGGGTCGTGCAGCCCGGTCCACACTCGTGCAATCCAAGAAAGAGCCTGGGCGCCGCCGCCGCGGGGGGAGCGGGACCCACGTCACTGCCCCAACTTTTTTTTTTTAATTACCCAAAGAGTAATTAAAATTACCAAAGGGTCGGCACACGGGGATGGGCCTCGGGGGGAGTGCGGAGGGTTCCCCACTTTCTCGTGGGTGATTGATTGCTTAGGTGCGCCCCGAGGCTCAGCAGCGCGGACCACTTCTCCCCAAGATCCAGGTTCCACCGGAGGCAACTGCGGACCCAGCCCCAGGCTCCTGTCTAGACTCTTTCCGGGGCGTGGATTCCCAGGGAGGAAAAGGAGAATGAATTCCGTATTTATGGAACTCGCAGGAACGGTTTTCCTGCCGTGGTTAAGAAATGACGTTAGACCCAAAACGAGAGAGAGAACACAAGGGATCGCCCTGCCACAGAGGCAGGGGGGGATGGGAGGGGTGGGGGTGGGAGGGATATTATCCATGGTGGTGGAAAATGGGCACTGGTGGAGGGATGGGTATCTGATCATTGTATAATCAAACCCAAGCACAAAAAATTGTAAGTCTACAACTGTACCTCATGGTGTTTCACTAAAAATAAAAAAAAAATTTAAAAAAAAAAGAAATGACATTAGTTAGCTGGGAGTGGGGTGGGGGATAGTCGTTCATCCTGAGTACTTCTAAGGGTAGAATTTCAAGTGCACTAGAGTTAACGTTTGACGTCTGAAAAGCAAGTGACACTTGGGTTTAACACACTCAGCTTTGAATTTTGCCCTCATTCAAGGTTGTTGTTGTTTTATACTAATATAAACTAATATAGTATATAGTAAATATACTAATGCATATTTAAAGCATTCTTGCAATATTGTTGGATTATCTGGATTATCTTTGCCCTTGAGGTATGTCCATTCTAGTGGAAACTGAATGCTGGATGTTATTTTGAATGGGTGATCATTATTTGGGTACCCAATATGCCAAATACCAGTAACAATGATGGGTCTCATTCTCCTAAAGAGCCTTGAATATAATCTCAGGGGTAGGGTGAAGGAGACGTTACTGGGGCCTGCTGGAGGCAATCGACGATTAACAGGATGATTTGTGATTTTGTGATCATTATTTTGTGGTCGCAGGTGCGCTGAGTTCTTCACCTCCTTTTAGACTCAGCTCTGCCAAGTTTTCAGGCCTGGCTCTTGAAGACCTCAGGAAGGCCCTGAAAATAAGGTAAATTCCGCGTTGTTTTATTGTCTAATTTTCTCTAGCAGATGCCAGTTTGTGGTCATTGTAGTTTTCTCTTTGTGTGTGTGTGTGCCTAGTTTTTCAGGAATCCCTTCTAATGTGATCTATATTTTCTGAAAAAACAGACTGCAAATGGTATGTGTGTTTATCATGAACCGAATGAATTCCCAGAGCAGTGGTTTCACTCAGCGCCGGCGACTGGCTCTTGGGATTGTTATCCTCCTGCTTGTTGATGTGATCTGGGTGGCATCCTCAGAACTTACTTCGGTATGTAATTCTTATTTGGGAATGATATGCCATTGTAAGAACTTAGCTTTCACTTCATCATACCTCTAGTCATTATTCTTCTATGCATATTTAAAGCATTCTTGCACTATTGTTGGATTATCTGGATTATCTTTGCCCTTGAGGTATGCCCATTCTAGTGGAAACTGAAAGGGTACTCATGCGTGTATACAGTTTCATCTTTCAGGCACATTTCTTTCCAGAGTGAAATAATATGTTTATTAATACATTGAAGGTATTTCTGTTTTGTTTTTTAAAAATTCCATTTCTTTCTCTATGCCTTTTATTTTTTCAGTGAACAACCAGGGAAGAGGCAAAGCCACTTGCCACCAGTTAGTAACAATGTTTTGAAGAAACAAGTGAAAGTGATTTTGTTTGAGACTGCCTTTCTGTTCCCAGGTCACTGTAGTACACAGGGTTGCACATTTGTACGTTTTCTGATTCAAGCATTTTGCGAAGTGCATGGTCATTTCTTCAGTTAAATTTTATTTTCTCTTTATTGATGATCCACTATCAGCGCTGAGGCATTCTCATTGTAAGAAGCTCAATTTTTTACTTGTACACTTTATTGGTTTTGGCTACTGAGACTTATAAAAAGACAACTTATTTTCAGAAATAACTGCAACTTAACTTTCATGTTTTAGTTTTAAACCAAAGGCAATAAGTTCTTCTAAAAATGAACTTCTGTGTCAAAAGAAGCATCATGACAATATTGGTCATGTCACATCATAGCCAATAGTTGACATTAACATGGAATCTGATGAACACATAAAGCTCTTGCCTTTTTAAAAAAATTTGGCTGTGAAATACAAATGCCGTTTATTTTTCAATATTGTATGACCTCTATCTTTTGTAACCTTTCAAAACCTCATTTCATTTTGTTTTGTTTTGTGTGAGGGGCCCTACTCAGGGGTGCTCAAGGCTTTGTCCTTTCTGGCTCTGTGCTCCGGGATCGCTTGTGGTGGTGCTTGGGGGCAATATGTGATCAAACCCTTGGTAGTGATAAGTGTGCAAGTGAAGGACCAACTCTCTTCTCCAGCCCTTAATTACCTTGTAGGATTAATGTTCCATGCTTTAACCAGAAAGAAATCTTGTTATTGTTAACAGAAAAAGTCAAGAGAATGATATAATGGATCTCCTTGTACCCCCTCACTTGCCTTTAACAATTCATAACGTTTTCTGATCTTCTCAGCTCTCATATTTTTTGTGGAGTGTTTGTTTGTTTGTTTAGGAGGTTATTCTTGGTGGTGCTAGTTGAGGCCACACCATGCTGGGGTTGAACCCATTGAACTATTTTCCTAGTCCTCCTGAAGTATTTTAAAGCCAGTTTTATTGTATAGTCACTAACACCTCTATGTTCTTTCATCTAAACTCAAAGTGCCGTTAAGATTTTTAAAGATGATGGCAAATAGGGGCCAAGAAGATAGTAAAGTGGGTAGAGCATTTGCCTTTCCTGCGGCTGGCTTGGGTTCTATCTCCGGAACCCTCTATGGTTCCCTGAGCCTGCCAGGGCTGAACCCTGAGCTTGGAGTGAGGAATAGGCTCTGAGTACCACTGGGTTATGGCCTCAAAATAAACACAAACCAAAGAAATGATAAAAATATATATAATTCAGATTCAGATTTTCCTGGCGTGTCAAGCACATCTTTCTAAACAAAATTTCACTTTTTTCTTTATCATTGCCGTTAATGTTCTTAATAGGAGCTTGGTGCTGAGCCCCAGAGGTGTTTGGAACCACCAAGGCACTCATGGTGGTGCTTAGGAGGGAAAGCATTAGTGCCAGAGCTCTGACACAGGCCTTGCACATGCCAGGCCTGTGATCTGCCACCTGCCATATCCCTCACTCTGCCGTATTTTTTGGAGGGTGAAGGGGTAGGAGCAGAGTGAGTTTCCTAAGCAGCATTCAGGGGGGCCTTTGGGCCTCTACCAGCCATTTTCCACCTGCTGTGCTCTGCTAGGGATTCAGTGCTGCTTTGTGTGGGAGGAGGATATGTTGCCAGAGATTGAGTTGGCATCTTAACCCCTCTAAGATCTTTCTTCATCCTTATTTTGTCTTTTAAGTCATGTTCATACTTTAGATATTTCCCTCACTGTTGCCCTTTTCGCCCCCTCTTTTTTTATGACATCAATCTGTTGAGGCAAACATTTGTCTTGTAGTATATAATATATATATATTATGTATAGACATATATTTATGCATATAATATATACATACATAATATACATGTATATATTATGTATGTATCACACTGTCTTCATTTTTTTCAAGTGGCTTGCTGCTATAACAGGAATACTGTAGACGCAGAGGCTTAAACAGTGAACCTCTCTGATACTTCTAGAGATCTAGAAACTCTGGGATCCGGGGTCTGACGGAATTGGTGTTTACAGACCTGCTTCCCTGATTTCAAGATGTCAGGGATTTATTATTGTGTATTTTATTTTAAAAATCATGTTTTCACTGGACAGGTGCTGGAGGGCCTCCTGAGATCCCTTTCGTTGTTGAGCTTATCAAAAGCACTCCACAGTGACCATGGGATTTCCCCACTCCCACCCTCTGTTGGGAGGGTACCATCACTTGAGTTTTGCCGAGGGGTGATAGAGCTGATTTTCATTTATAATAGACATATACATTTGGCTGATTACTTTCTTGGCGCATCATTGGAATCGATACCTTTTTCTTAGTTTTGGCAATGTGGTAGACCGAAGTCTTGATGTTATACAAGTTCATTTTGGCGGTGCTAAGTACTTCCCATGACATCACAGCATGAGGCACTTGACAGCCACCAGTTTCACCCTTGGTGCCAGTTTGCGTACTAGAAAGTTCCTTATCTGCTTTGAGATGATAGTTGAATATTCATATAAGTATTGCCCCTTCTTTGCATTGGAGGTGGTGAGGAGTAATTTTTCAAGGATCTGTTCTGTATTTATTAGCTGGAATTCTTTAAGTAGGACTTTTACATAGCTGCTCTTTGTTTATCCTGATAGACGTTTCATACAGGGAAGTTTGATTGATTAAATTGATTCATTTCCTTCATTTATTTTGGAGTACTGTTGCCTAGTAACTTCCATTAAAGACCATACAGGAATGTTTAAAATATTCTTATATTCATAATTATTTGCATATTTGATATGTTTGAAGTAATTATAGTTATTAATCCTTTTCATACTTAAGCTGTTCTATCCACAATAAGCAGGGGCCCTCTAAATTGTTTCAAGTCACTTTTCAGCGTTACCCCATTAGACTTACGCATCCTGCTTACTTTATGACACAAATTTCCCAGCCTTATATTGTACATTTCCTGTCCCATAGTTGGACTTAGCCATTTCTTCAAATATCCTTATTTTTTTTCCATGTTACATGGTAGAGATACATGGCTGGAGCGATAGCACAGCGGGTAGGGTGTCTGCCTTGCACGCAGCCAACACGGCCGACCCGAGTTCGATTCCTCTGCCCCTCTCGGAGAGCCCGGCAAGCTACCGAGAGTATTCGATATGCCAGACACAGTAACAACAAAGTCTCCAATGGAGACGTTACTGGGCCCGCTCGAGCAAATCGATGATCAATGGGAGGGCCTTTTACTTACTTTACATGGTAGAAATGACCATCTAGATTTTAGAGGTGCTCAGCCTGATTTGTCATTTATCTTTTTTTCTTTTCTTTTCTTTTTTTTTTTTTGGCCACACCCAACTGTGCTCAGGGCTTACTCCTGGCTCTGTGCTCAGAAATTATTCCTGGAAGGCTTGGGGGACCAGATGGGCTTCTGGGTATCAAACCCAGGTTGGCTATATACAAGGCAAGTGTCTACTCACTGTACTATTGCTCTGGCACCTGGATTCTCTTTTTTTTTCTAGAGCTTTTTGTGCATATAATTAGAATTATTTTTTCAAAAAAAGAAAAAAATATGAGTGCATACTGAGATTTCCAACTTAAATGAACAACAAAGGTTTTATATAACTTTCTAATAATACTGATCTTCATGCAGTTTTTTTCATAAAAATGTTTCATTGTCTTATTTTTTATTCTGTTTCACTTACTTCATTAGTGACTATCCAGCCCTTCACGCACAACCCAAGAATTGCTTTTCTTGTGAACTTCCATAACCTTCCAATGGTCTCTCTTCCTCTGGTACTCTCATAAGTATCTGGTATACACTGTTGTGGTGATAGTTAGTACTTTATGTTATAGACACTTTACAGTTTTCATGAAAACCTGTCCTTTTTCCCTTACTGTGGCACAAAGTACTGTTGCATAGCAGATTTTCAGTAAATATTAAACAAAACTTTCATAAACTGTTGCTTTGTTTGGGATTGTTATCTCTTGTATCCGAGACAGATACAATATTTAGAAAGGTATTTATGCAATTTTTACAGTTCCTGTAGATATTTCCTTTCAAGTAAATGTTTAAAGAGATAAAAAGTAATGTGCTGACCTTACTTTATGGGAGATCAGTAATAACACTTAAAGTCTTCTTCTAGTTTATATGATTTTTTTTTCCCCTTTACAGTATGTTTTCACTCAGTACAACAAACCATTCTTCAGCACCTTTGCAAAAACATCTATGTTTGTTTTGTACCTTTTGGGCTTTATTGTCTGGAAGCCTTGGAGACAGCAGTGTACAAGAGGATTTCGAGGAAAGCATGCAGCTTTTGTAAGTTTTTAGTCTTAATATTGAAGAATGGACAGATTTTTAAATTATTATTAGTTTAAAGATGTGTTAAGTTTCTTGAAACTGAATCAGATTAAGGTACAACACTTCCTTTACCTCACCTCATGGTCTCTTCTGTGTTGTTAAAAATCACTGCACTACCCGAAGTCAGTTAACAGGGAGAAGGAGCTAAAAGTAAGGAAAAAGAGTAATGTCTGAAGTCTTTCGACATTTGATAACAGGAGAATGTTATTTCATTTGTTTTACAATTAAGGAATCAGAATAACTCAAGATTTTAATATTAAATAAAAATCACATATTTCAGTGGTTTTTCATGCGTCAGATATTTACCTAATCACATACCTAATCACAGAATCACATATTTCAGTGATTTTTCATGCTTCAAATATTTACCTAATCATGTTATGTTAAAACATGTAGATTTATATCATTGAAAGAAATGGCAATTTCTATTAGTGATGTATTTTCCTTGTAGAAGTAGAAACTGAATATTTGGGACAAAAGAATATATAACTCCCTTGTATTAATCTTTTTTTCTTTTTTTATTATTCTCACTTTCTCCTTTCTAAAAAAATGCAGTAAAATAAGCATAACATCATATTTAGTATCTTGGCCTTTTTTCCTTTTCTCCACTTTCGTAGGAAAAAAAATCCAAATCTACTACTTTAATCGTTTTTCATTCATAGTTTACTGGTGTTAATTACATCAAGTATGTAGTGCAGCTATCACAACTTTAACCTTTTAATCACCCCAATTAAAAGTTTTATTTGTTTTTATGTTTTTGGGCTATCCTTGCAGTGCGCAGTACTTATTCCTGCCTCTGTTCTTAGGTATCACTTCTGGTGGGGCTTAGGGGACCATATGGGATGCCAAGGATGGAAACTAGGTAGCATCCTACCCATTGTACTATCTATCACTCCAGTCTCTCAAATAGAAAATTTTAGCCATTAAGCATTAGTTATTCTATGTTTATTCTTCCCAGACTTTGGTAACATTTGCTTTTTGTCTCTATCAGTCTTTTATGTATATATTTTGTTGTATGTATCAAGAGAATTTTACTTATCTTCGTTAATGAATACATTCTTAGAAGATGTACTTGTTGAATTTTTGTCAGGAAATTACTAGTAAATTATTTGAGGAAAAGCTAGAAAGGTATACTTGCTCACATAAAATTTATCAAAGATATGAACATATATCTTTCATTTCATTTAATAAAAATAATAGACATTGTAGAAATGCATAGACTTTGTACTGTTAAATGTAGAGATACTCTATGTACACGTGTGTTGTATGTACATTTAGTGTGTATATTGTTGAAAAGTTAGAAAGGACCAATGAACAAAAAGAAGAAAGTAATAAATTCTACCACTCAAGGAATAATTGGTTCTGGTCTTTGGCATTTATCTTACCATTCATTTTTATTTTTTTTATAAGATTAAAATTGTACAGTTATGTCCTGTTTTATTATACTTTTTTCTATTAAACAGTAGAGTACATCATCAGCAGCTTTCTATGTAATTTAGTATTATCAGAACTTTTTCTTATGTTAAGTATTTTTAAAATATAATAGTGATGTTCATTGTTGAAACAAATTATGGTAACAGAAGTATAAGAGCAGTGTAACCCGAGGCCAAGGATGGCTCAGATGTTGAGTGCCTGCCTTGTAGGTACAAGATCCTGCATTCTGTCATGGCACTGTTCACATGCTAAGTGTGATCTTAGCAGTACTGCTGTTCTTGATGCTTGTCCCCTAGCAAAAGTGTGATTTGGGGGACATTGCAACTAAAGTGCATTATCTCCAGTGAACTGCATCCAAGAGTGTGAAGTTCTGATGAGCACCACAGGCAAATGAGCAAACACTGCAACCTGACCACCAACACAGTAGGGAGGAAGGGAATAGTCCAACTTTACATCTCTGTACCCATGTAGAGGTGAAGCTATACCCCTGAAATTCTATAATACTGTAGACCAGTGGTAAATCAATTTTAAAAAAGGAGTGGAGAGGGAAATTTGAAGTGCTTGAAGATAAAAGAAAGACTAGTCTAACCATAACTTCACAAATGACCATAATTTCATTATTATTTGTTGTTGTTTTTCTTCTTGTTGGGGTTCTGGGGCTTGATGTGGCCATATTCAGTGGTGCTCAGGGCTTACTCATGGCTTTGTGCTCCAGGATCACTTCTGACAGTGCTCGGGGAACTATATGTAGTTCAGGGGATAGAACCTGCATCAGCCACACGAAAGCAAGGCACACATTTTACCCATTTACTGTCTCTCCTGCCGTGAATCAATTTCTAATCTAATCCAATTTTATATTGCACTTTTAACATTGATATCATTAATACCTTTCCAAGATGACATTTATTATATTTTTATGTTATAATGAACCAGTCCTTGATAGATTGTTTTTATTTTTATCTTGATAAAAATAAATAGAAATATTTTTATTCAAATTTATAATTACTTTGGATAAATTCCTAAAAGCGTAAGTGCTAGATAAAGCAATAATGCTATTTTTCAAGTTTCCTGGTTTTTGAAAAAAATTATAATTCTTAAGTTATTACCAATAGTGGTTCTACCTTTTCATATCTCTGCTGTGTATAAGATTGAATCCATTGCAAAACCCCAACATTTGCCACTTTGGTAAGTGAACAATGATAGTTCATAAATCCACAGGTTTTTACTTACTTAAAAAATCTATTTTTGCACATTAGAATTGATTTGTAAGTTGTCTCTTTTCCATTTTTTTACATAAGTTCCTTTTCTTTTTTACATAGAAAGTTTAGCTATGTAGCGCTAAACTTCTACATAGAGTTGTCTTTTTTTTTCTTTTAAGGCTTCTTATGAGCATGGGTCTGGTGTTTGAATTTTGATCTGTTGCTTGATGATTGACCTTGGGCACATTAATTAACATCTTTAGATTTTAATTAGGAAGAATAATAGAGGTTGAGGTGGGCAAAGTTATATCACACTAGCATAGATTCTCAAAATGTGATCTAGTCTCCATGATCTATTTTGGGAGGATTTGGGGTCTCATACTGTGATAATTATGAGTAGCATTATGGCGGTACTAAGATGTTGTTTATTGCGAGTATACCCGTCCTTTCTTGGTATTCTAAAATGTAATAATAGTATTGTGCAAAGGTGTATGTTTTTGAGTTGGAGCAGCTTTGCCTTTATTCCTAGCTCTATTGCTTAAATAGTAAGTAATCTTACTATTACTTCATCAATAAAATGAAGATAATAATACCTACCTTGCATGGTTAAATATTTGGCATTTGCTACTGCTGTGATTAATGGTTGTAATATAGATCTGTTCTAGAATTTTAAGTTTCTGCCTTTGAGCCAGTACTGACACTAATTTTATTTTCATAATGTGAATTTAATCAAATTTCATGTGTCATTATTTGTAGTTTGCAGATGCTGAAGGTTACTTTGCTGCTTGTACAACAGATACAACTATGAATAGCTCTTTGGTAAGTGCTTCTTTTCTCATCAAGAATGGAGTGGGTGGAATTGAACCCCGGCAGGAAGAAACCGAAATAGCTTTGATAGCGCCATAGCTATATTAGGGTGTAGATGTTTTTCCATAGTGGGCACTCTTCATTTCATACTGCACTGTAATTTGCTACCTTTTCTCTTTGGGACACCTGGGGTCTAAAAGCAAGCAGTATAGCCACTTCTGGGGATTGAAGGAAAAAGAAAATTGGTTAAGGAATGAAAATAGTAACGAACAGCCTTTCGTCCTGGGTTTCTTACCAGCCTGTCACTCCATATTCATTATATTATTAGCACAAAGAATCATATATTTGCCTGATGCAGATTTTGTTGTCAGATTGTATACTTATTTATTCACATTTTATGAACACAGCAAATTTTTAAGAATAGTTGTTCTAGGCTCTGAAAACAGAGCTTTTACTTTTATGTGTAAAAATATGTTTGGGGAAGAGGATAAAATATAATAAATAGCCAAATCAAGTAAATTAATATCCCCTTGTTTTAAGATTTTATCATGTATAGAATTTGAAAGTGGTCTGTAAAAATATATTCTTTGAGATGTTATATAAATTTACGAACACCGACGCATTATTGACAGTACAGCTTTTTCTTTGTCTGGCTTTCAGAAACACTGTTGCTCGCAGAATTGGTCTCCAGATACTGTGAATAGTTTATGAAACTATATAAAATGTCTTTTAAATTTTCATCTTGGATCTTAAGCATCAACAGATTAATATCAGTTATTAAATGTGGAAGACAGGTAGAGTTGAAATGGAAGCCTTCTGCTCTATTAGTAAAGTAAAGTAAAGTAAAGGCCCTCCCGTTGATCATCGATTTGCTCGAGCGAGCCCAGTAACGTCTCCATTGGAGACTTTTGTTGTTACTGTGTCTGGCATATCGAATACTCTCGGTAGCTTGCCGGGCTCTCCGAGAGGGGCGGAGGAATCGAACTCGGGTCGGCCAGGTTGGCTGGATGCAAGGCAAACGCCCTACCGCTGTGCTATCGCTCCAGCCCAAAGCTGAAACTTAAAGGAATTGACAGAAGGGCACCACCAGGAGTGGAGCCTGCGGCTTAATTTGACTCAACACAGGAAACCTCACCCGGCCCGGACACGGACAGGATTGACAGATTGATAGCTCTCTCTCGATTCCGTGGGTGGTGGTGCATGGCCCTTCTTAGTTGGTGGAGCGATTTGTCTGGTTAATTCTGCTCTATTAAGATGAATATATCTTTATTGTTCTAGGCCAAGTACTTTAACAAAAAGTTGGATGTTGCAGAGACTATTTTAATTTTCAGATCTTATTCTCTCTCTCTCTCTCTCACATTTATGGGTCACACCTGGCAGTGCTCAGAGGTTACTCCTGGCTCTGAACTCAGGAATTACTTCTGGTAGTGGCAGTGCTTGGCAAACCATGTGGAATACCAGGGATTGAACCCGGGTCAGCCATGTGCATGGCAAAGACTCTACCCACTGTACTGTCGCTCTGGCCCCATCCATTGTCTCGTTCAGTATTTTTTGTTGTTAGAATTCTGTATCAGGAGTTAAAAAGAGAAGTTCAAGAAACACACTAAGCATTTTATTTACTATAAAAACAGTCTAGTTGGAGAAGTGTGTTTTTTTTTTTATTTTATTTTTCAATTTTGGGACCTTATCTGACAGTACTTAGGGCTCACTCCCGACTCTGCTCAGTGGTCATTCCTGGTGGGTGCTGGGGATTGAACCAAGTGCTGGCTGCTTGCAAAGAAAGCATCTTAATCCCTATACTGTCTCTCTGACTTAAGAATTGTGTCTTGAACTATGGTACATTTACACAACAGAATACCACTCACCCGTTCAGAAAAATTAAGTCATGAAATTGGCTTATACACGGATGGACATGGAAAGTATGCTGACTGAAGTGAGTTAGAGGGAGAGGGACAGACCTAGAATGATCACACTCATTTGTGGGACATAAGATAACAGTATGAGAATAATACCCAGAGATGGTAGAAAGGAGGGACAGGAGGGCTGGCCCCATGTAGGAAGATTACCACAAGTGAGGGTAGGGAGTGCATTTAGAAAAGAGAAGGGACCACTGTGGCAGTGGTAATTGGAATCGATCACTCTGGACAAGAACTGAGTGCTGAAAATATGTAAAGGGGTACACGTGATGACTTTTCAGCAACCATATTGCAACACAATGTCTCAAAAGGAAAAAAGAAGAGCGAGAGTGAGAGCGAGAGAGATTCTGCCATAGAGGCAGGCTGGAGGGATGAGGGAGACGTGGGTGCTGGGAAATACACTGATAAGGGATTGGTGTTGGAACATAGTATAACTGAAACCCAATCATGATCAACTCTATAACTGTGTATCTAATGGTGATTAAAATTTTTTTTTAAATTGTATTATCTGATGATGCATATTTGGTTGAGCAATTTAGAACAACTTAAAACTGTTCATCATTAGCGCATGGTTATGAAAACCTGGTTTTAATTGTTTTCTCCTACTTGGTTATTTTAAATTTCAGGTTCTAGAAACATTTGTTTGAAATATTAATATAAGGTTGTTATAAGGACTAATATGAAATGTTTAACTACTGAGGATTTAATATCTGGCAAATACTAAGAGCAAATAGGGAGTTAGCAATCTTATTTTTTCTTATTACTCCTGTAAAGGTTTTTAGGAAGTCTGGTTTTACTTGCATGTTAAGCAATGAGAGGAAACCGTTGGCAAATACATATTACGTACATACATGTAATGCTATATGCTCTGTTACCTGTTTTCTCTTTTAAACTACTTGACCATTGACAAAGGAACTTTAAATTCACTATTTTATCTCCTGGTTGTGGAACAGCTCCTGATATAGTAGGAGCTCAGTATTATATTTGTTAAAAGAATGAATGATGAGCAGGAGTCCATCATTACAGCGGGCATAGCACTTACCTTGCACGTAGCCAACCTGGGTTCAATCCCTGGCACCCTTTATAGTTCCTTGAGCCCTCCAGGAGTAATCCCTGACTATAGAGCCATGATTAAGCCCTGAGCAATGCTGGTGTGACCCAAAAACAAACAAAAAAAGAGCGACTAGAGCAATAGTACCACAGATAATGCTTTTCCTCGCATTATGCCAATCAGGGTTGGATCCCCAGCACCCCATATAGTCCCCTAATACCCCTACCCTCAAACCCCAGAAATAATTTCCGAGTGCAGAGCCAGGAGTAAGTCCTTGAGCATGGTCAGGTGTGCCACCTGCACCCCCACCCCCAATAAAAAAAAAAAAAGAATGAAAAGGAATGGCAGTAATCTCTTAGTAAAGAGAGATCTGTTTTTTTTTTTTTTCTGCAATGCTGTTCTTTTACATTTCTAAGCCTTAAACAATTCTTTCCACTGTACAGAGTGTATCATTTTCATTTGTCGTTTTATTTTTGGTGTATTTGTGGACCACACCCAGCAGTGCTTGGAGTTCAGGTGACCAGGCAGCACAAGGGATCAAATTCTAAGCTCTGCATGGAGTGCGTGCAGCCCTTTGAGTCATCTGCTTCACCCTTTAGTTCTTTATAAAGCCTCGGAAATTCATTTGAAAAAATGGTATTGTATATATGTGGTGTTGAATGGCCATATTTTGGATGATATTTGTATGCCTCTATTATCCACTTAAAATATTAGTCAACTATCATATCAATTGATTTATTTGGTTTTCACATTTTTTCTTATCTCTGTTATATTTTAGAGCGAACCTCTGTACGTTCCTGTGAAATTTCATGATCTCCCAAGTGAAAAACCTGAAAACACAAATATTGATGCTGAAAAAAGTAAGCAAAGCATAGAATTCATAACTCAAAACTGGGTACAGAGGCCGGAGCGATACTACAATGGGTAGGGTGTTTGCCTTGCACTCGGCTGACCCGGGTTCAATCCCTGGCATCTCATAAGGTTCCCTGAGCATTCATTCCTGAGTTCAGAGCCAGGAGTAACCCCTGAGTATCACTGGATGTCACTCAAAAATATAAAAAAAAAACTGGGTACATATTTTCATGGTTGAGTTACGAGTTTTTTTTTTTTTTCAGTGTTTTTAATTAGTTTTTGTTTTGTTTGGGGACTACGTGGTGGTATTCAGGGGCCATTTCTGAATCTCAGGAATGACCAGTGGTGGTGTTCTGGGGAACATACAAGGTATTGGGGATCAAACATGCAAGGCAAGTGCCTTACTGCCCGTATTATTCTTCTAGCCCCTATTTTAATTATTTTTAACCTGTCCTCAGACTTAGTAATTCAGTAGACTTACTGGGTCATTCTTCTATTCCACTGTTTAATAGCTTGACCTATATTCTGACTTTCAGAAGTTTGATGGAAAGCTTTATTATAATGGTAATCATTTCCAAATTCTAGAAATCTGTGATAGATGTAGATATTTTAAGTGAGCAGTGTCCCTTTGCAGTCGTACCATCAAGAATCTTGATCACAGAGGTGCAGCAGTTTTTCTGGTTCTTCTAATTTAATAAAGAATGTAAAGAATGTCAGTCTCAGAGTGAAGTATTACATTTATCCAAGATGTTCCCTTTCAAGAAGTGGACTTAAAGAACTTTCTGCTTGCTTGGCCAGGAAAAAAAATTTCATAAGTTTGAGTATGAGGAAACTATCCATGTACTGTTTTATACTAAGCGCCAAATAATCGTATGACAATTCTGAATTGGCAGGCGGTTGCATATGTATTTAATTACTGAAGCTTTGTTTGAGTATTGGCTCACTATTTCAAACATTTTTTTATATATGCAGATCTGTTTTTCTGTTAAGTCTTTGTTTTTTGCTTTTTTGGGTCACACCTGGCGATGCTCAGGTGTTACTCCTGGCCCCGCACTCAGGAATCACTCCTCACGGTGCTCAGGGGACCATATGGGATGCTGGGAACCAAACCCGGGTTGGCCACATGCAAAGCAAACGCCCTACCTGCTGTACTATCGCTCCAGCCCTTGTTAAGTCTTTTGAATAAGCAAAACTATCCCTGCTTATAGGACTCTAGCTTTTTGTTGACTGTCCTAGTCTGATAGAGATGGATTAAATATTATGTGCTCAGTAACTTAAAGGTGGGGATTATAAAAAATAATAGCATAGTATTAATAATTAAATATTAATCACTAATAATATTTAGTGATTTGTGTTATGCTTTTCTTTTTAAGCTCCCAAAAAGTCACGTGTAAGGTTCAGTAATATCATGGAGATTAGACAGCTTCCATCAAGCCATGCATTGGAAGCTAAGTTGTCACGCATGTCATATCCTACTGTGAAAGATCAAGAATCATTATTCAAAACTGTGGGGAAACTAACTGCAACTCAAGTAGCAAAAATTAGCTTTTTTTTTTGCTTTGTGGTAAGTGTTTTGAATATTTTTGGAATTTGACTTATAGGAAAATATGCCATTGGGGTATAAAATTGTTCAGTTACATTTTCCTTTAAGGAAACTCTTGATCATTTTTAATGCATTACTCCTAATAAGCCATGCAAAATAAATTATTTAGGACCTACAGGCTTGGGTGATAGTAGGAAAATTTGAAATAATGGTGGTGGGAAGGTGTTATGAAGGTGGGATTGGTGTTGGAATGTTGAATGTAATAAATTATTGTGAAATACTTTAAAATTGGGAGGAAAAAATAATAAAGACAGAGCTCAAGTGAGAAAAGGCTGCCAGGGAACAACAGTATTTAGGTTATTTTTTAAATACATAGCATAATTTAAGTCCTTCATGAAATTTGTTATTAAGATTTGCTCATTTAAACACACACAGTTTTCTACATAATAATTTCAGTATTTTATTATATTTTGTCTTTGTATTTGTAGAATTTTAGTAAAGCTATCATTTCTTATTGTCAAAACTTAAGCAATAAATGTTCAATGTTATTTTCAAATGATAATAAATGTTCGATGTTATTGTCAAAAAATTATTTAGTTTGCTTAATCATAACTTTAAAACTTATGCTTGAAATCATTTAAAAGGAGTATTAAAGTTAATAAATGTCATATTTCAAAGAATAGCACGAAATGACGCTGCAGCTACTGATATATCTAGAGCCTAGCATTTCCACATGGTCAAAATAATGCATTGCGTTACTCTGATATTTATGTAGTGGCCAGGAAGGATAAAAGTTTCCTATATGTGCTGATTTCAAGTAACTTTTGCAGGTGTATTTAACATTCATGTAAAAGTGATTGTGTATTTTAGAATGTACTCATACCAAATATTTCTATAAAATTTAATGTGATTTTACTGCTATCATCTATTATTTCACTTTGGGGGAGCTTCACAAGCAGTGCTCAGGAAACACCTGGGGGCCCTTTCCTGCAACTCTTGACCAGCCAGGCCAGCTGTTCAATGTGAGGGCCTGAGGAGGTGTTGCTGCTTGGGTCCTGCAGTGCTACACCCATCCGTGTTGTTGGGATCATATGTATAGTGCCAGGAATCATCGCGGTGCTATTTAGAGTCTCCATTGCTACACTCAGCAATGATGATCAGGGGACCATGTAGTGCCAAGGAAGGAACCAGGCTTGGCTGCATGCAGCACACACCCCTTAAGCCTTGTGTTATCTCTTTGGCCCTATCTGTTGTTTTAATATGGAAACTGAATAATAATGCATGTTTCACATAGATGGTTAAAATATTTGGGAATAGATTGGAATTAGAGATGTCTAGAGTAGTGAAATTCTGAAACTTAGGAACTGGAGAGGTCGTATCCTAGGTAGGGCATTTGTCTTCCATGCAGCTGATCCTGGGGTCATATGGGCCCCAAGCCCACCAGGAGTGATCCCTGATGAGAGCAGAGCCAGGAGTAAATCCTGAGCACCTCTGGGTGTGGCCTAAAGAGCCAAAACTAAATAAAAATGAATTTCAGTATATAAGTGTATATACTGAAGATATACATTTAATTTGGATTAGTATGTGCGTTAATAAAGATAGATATTATATATGTGAATTAGCCAAATAAGGGTTATTTAAGATTTAAGATTTTTGATGGCATGTTTAAACATAAGCTAATACAATGCTAATGTCACCATTTTAGTTTGATTATAAGGTTTTGCTTCACAATGTTAGCATGTACTCATAACAAATATTTCTACAGAATTCAATGTGGAACCCATTTTGTTTATTTTTTGTCTTAATAAGTAAGCTCTATTTAATAATCTGATTAATTCTACTGTGCAAATCCTATCCTTGATAGCTCCAATAATTACATCTCCATACTTATATGTAAAGGCGCATCTATTTCTGTTATACTTTTGGTTGTGATAGATATTTGCTTTTAATGAGTATAGGGTTCAACTAAGATTATTAATTATATATTACTTGATTTTCAAAGGATACTCAGGTGAGGCAGAGCAAAAGCATCTATATGCTAAAGATATTAGAGAAGGCAAAGTGATAAAACTCAAATTCAGTGAGTAATGTGGTAGATAAGCTGGCTGGGTAATGGAATGATTTAAAGGCAGAAAGTTAGTTCAGGTGATAACTCATTTCTAGGCAAACTGGCTGTGTTGCAGAAAGGGAAACCTAAGTTATATTGTCTACTGTCAATTAAAAGGGGTACTTTTTCATAGACGAAGCTAATTTTTTGCAAGCTCGAAGCTCTGAAAGATTACATTGTTCTTATATAAAAAGGTATAACTGATTTAGTCCCTAGATGCAGCTTTTTAAAAAACAAATGTATCACTGGTAAAATGTATCACTGTAAAAATGGCTATTTTGGAGCTGGGCACAAAGGACTGGTAGAGTGTTGGCTTTGCATTCAGAACTCCTGGGTTAAGTCTCGGCACTGTGTGTTCCCCCGATCACCACCTGGAATGACCCCTGAACACCAAGCCAGGAGGTGCCCCCAAGCACTGTTGGCTGTAGCCCCCAAACCAAACCAGGCAAGCAGAATTGCCTAACTGGTTTAAAATGTACAGTTCAGGATCATTCCATCTATTTGCACGTCCTGCAGTCATTTCCATTGTCCTTCAGCAAAACTGAAACTCATATCCATGAAATGGGAACTTCCTTTGCCTCCTCTCCCAGCTTCTGACAGTCTTCATTCTACTTTCTGTTTCTGACTACTCGAAGAACTCAGAGGAGTGGAGTTGTACAGTAGTTTTTTTTTTCTTTTGTTACTGGCGAATTTCATTTAGCTTCATGTCCTCAAGTTTCATTCCTGTAGCATATTATTCCTTTTTTTAAAAGGCTGAATAATATTCCACTGTAGATGCCCCATTTTGTTTATTCATTCTTATGTTGATGACCTGTTGGTACAGGCCAGGAGTTCAGTGAGAGGGCTCACGTGTGGTGCTGCTTTACGGGACTGCTGCTTGCAAGGCATAATGACTTACTAGACCCTGTGCTGTCTCTCTGGCCCCCAGAAACCTACTTTCGTTAGAGAGGCTTCATATTATTCAGTAGGAACAATGTTCTAGTGGTGCTTGCAGGAACTGTATGTTGTGCCACGGATTGGATTGGGGTCAGCCACATGCAAGGCAAGTGCCTAAACTCTGTACCCTCTCTGAAGCCTCTTCAATTTCAGTTTTTAAACATAGCAATTTAGACTACCACATTTCACTTGTTCAGTTATCACATATAGCTAATGGCCAATACAGTGGGTAGTTCAAGTTAAAAGGAGTGATTACTGTATTTGCCAGTCTCCTTGAATATCTTTAACTCATTGGCATTTATGTTCAAATTCTTTCTGTAAAATATCATTTAGATCAAATGGGCTTTTTAATAATGTTAAAAGGGGTGGTAACTCATGGAATAATTGATATATAAATTAATATATAAATGTTAATTTTCAGTCAGTGGTTATCCTCAGTTCTGGACTAATAAAGACAAACTTGTAAAAAGAGGGTTTTTTTTTTTTAAGTAATTGTTATGGTGGGAGGGGTGGTAATTGAGATGAGTCTTTTTTATGTGATTAGATTGCCTTGGTTTTGAGAACCAAATAATGGCGTTAGGAAGATGTAGAGAATGAAAATGTATTTCTGGAAAAGGTTTATAGCTAAAGATGAGCCTTTATAAGAATTAAATGCTTGTAATATAAGTGATTTTTTTGTTTATTTTGTTTTTTGGGCCATACTCAGCTGTGCTCAGGGCTTACTCCTGACTGGTTTGTCAGGGATCGATCATCGAACCCGGATCAGTCACATATAAGGCAAGCCTTATACACTGTGCTGTCTCTCTGGCCCCTGTTCTTTGAAAAAAAAAATTTTTTTTTTTTTATTTGTTGAATCACTGTGGGAAAGTTTACAAAGCTTTCAGGT
The DNA here is from genome assembly GCF_029834395.1 of Sorex fumeus. Taxonomy (NCBI): domain Eukaryota; kingdom Metazoa; phylum Chordata; class Mammalia; order Eulipotyphla; family Soricidae; genus Sorex; species Sorex fumeus. The sequence goes on along the minus strand of NW_026606092.1, from coordinate 34,320,867 downwards.
TTAGGTCTCAGTCATGCAAATATCAAACACATTTCCCTTTACCAATACTTATTTTTTACCATGAAGAACCCCAATAAAACCCCACCCCCCACCCCTCCCCGTCCCTGTGAGGCAAATGAATTCTAGTTAACACTCTATCTGCTTTGATTAGATTCATTGTTTCAGTAAAAGATTCACCACCCCCAAATCAGAAATGCTGAAAAAGCATTGTGAAGTGATTTGCTTTCTACAGCTGGGTTCAAGAATTAAATGTTGGTTTTGGATTTCTGCTATTTTACTTATTGACTCTGGAAGTATTTCTACTGAAAGTCAGATAGTTAAGAAATTGGTTTCTGTGCTCTGGAGTCGTGGCTGTGCTGGAGAGCCGCTAGTGGGGGGCAACTGGTGGCCTCGGTAGGGCGTGAAGGGTGGACCGAAACGCCCCCCTTCCCATGAGGTTTTAGTCGCCCTCACACCCCCAGCTCATACCTGCTGTCCACAAGGCTCCCATGTGGCCGCCATCCTTCTTTCCAGAGAAGAGAGGGCGAATGGGGCAACACCCTTTCCCCTCCGGCAGACTTGATGGCCTGGATTAACGCATAGTCCGTTCACTTTTCTGCTCCAAGCTGCTGGGTTCTGCATTAAGTCCTTGTGCTTCTGGGGCTGTGGCCATGCTCCAAACTTAACTCTGATTTTTAGGGAGAAAGGTTGGGTGGTTTACTTCCCATTGATCACTTTGTATATAGAGAGATGTCGCGCGGCCGCTTATGCGGCCGCGCGGTTTTGAGAAAAAGTCCTAGTTCCCACATACTCAAGCTGTGCTTGTAGAGGCTTTTGGTCACCGGGGTTCCATCTGGGGGAGGCGGGATGCGGCACCTAGCCCATCTGGGACTTGCCGGTGATCTCAGCTCTTTTTGGAACCTGTTTTTTTTTCCTCCGGGATCTGTGGTTCCCGCGCCCTCCATGTGGTCCTTCTCTTAGGCTGTATGTTTTAAAGATGGCCTCGCCTTTTCCTTCCGAAAAAATTTTTTATCTTGTATTTTTTTAAAAAAATTGTTATTTTGTAATTACAGTCACCATAAGATAGGGGTTTGAAAAATAAAAATATTTAAATAGTGAATTTGGGATTTTTAAACTTACTGATATTCCAAGTTCTTCCCCACATGGGGAGTTCCTTTTTCTTTCTCTTCTACTTCCCAATAAACTTTTCTACTTTTTTTGGAAAAAAAATTTTGTTTTGTTTTGTTTGGGGGCTACACCCAGCAGTGTCCAATGCTTTCTCCTAGCTCTGTGCTCATAAATCATTCTTGAAGGCCTTGGGGGTACATATGAGGTTCCAGGGATCAAACCTGGATCAGCTGTGTGCAAGGCAAACACTCTACCCACTGAACTATCACTCCAGTGCCTTAGATGTTGGATTTTTAAGGACAGTGGGTCAAGAAAACAATCACTATAAGCATTATCCATCCATATAGTCTCCAAAAGATAAACTCCATTTTCTGCCTTTTTTTTCCAACACTTTACTTATAAGCAGATTGTGATTCCTGGATCCATTTATGCTTGATATTGTATTTTTTAAAAAAATTGTTATTTTGTAATTACAGTCACCATAAGATAGGGGTTTGAAAAATAAAAATAAAATATAAATATTTAAGTATTTTCACCAGATGCTACCACATTTTCTTATTCTGTTAGTCAAGTGAAATTATCTAGAAAGTGAAGTCCACTTGCCAGATGGAATCAGAATCATTTTTTTGTTTGGTTTGGTCTGACTTCGTTTTGTTTGGGGGACAGCCGTGCTAAGGCTTAGTCCTGTCTCAGTGTTCAAGGATAACTCATGGCAGTGCTCAGAGGATCAAACCTAGCTTGGCTGCATTCAAGGCAAGTGCCTTACTCACTGTTCTGTCTCTCTGGCCCTGGATCAGAATCACTTTGGCAGGATTTCACTTCATAGACCTAACAGCTCTGTTACCTTCAGTCAGTGTTGTCTGATTAGATGTTCTCGCTGCTTCTTTGAAAAGTAAATCCTAATGATTATACTACTTATTTATCTACAAGTTCTGAGAGAGATCAAGAGATGTCCTTCCATTAATAGAGACAACTCATTCTTTGGTGGAAATGATTATCCATTCATTCTGTTTAACACAAGCAGTTTATTTGATTGACTGGGCAGTCTGCACTTGGTATATAAATTACTTACATGTATGCACCTGGAGACTTATTCTATAATATAATAGTGGCATGTCTTGAAATATTCCTAGTGTCCACCAACAGAAAGAGTATCTGATAGGAGAGGAAATAAATAAACTTTGGAGATAATTACATTTTGAACTCTGTCTAAAGGAATCTTATTTTATGTTCTTTAGATCAAAGTAGTTGCAGGGTTGGTAATACAAGAATATTGTCTCTTAGATGAGCATATAAAAAGAAAGGAAACATTTTTATAGCTGGCAAACCCCCTTTATAATATTATGAGATTATTTATATTGTGTTTTCATATTAATCAGCAGAGAAACAATTGTACATATACACAAAAAAGTTCAGTTTTCTTGTATGTTATAAAATTTCCTAAATGAATATAACTTATTATCTAGCTAACTTCACCTATCCATTCTCACAGACATTATTATTCAGTTGAATGCTTAGCCTGCTATTTTTGGAATGTTTGAGACTTCCCCAAACTTAAATTTCACTCATATGAACTTAATGTAGTGCTAGCATGGATAAAGAAAATTTTGAATTTGGTTTTTGTTTGGCACGTTTAATATTCAGTGTGTTTGATATTCAAGAAATGTTTGATATTCAGTTTCTCTGAATAAAAGAAAAACCTAAATGTATATATTTAATCGGTGACTAACAAAATTTTCTTTTCTTCGATATGTGCTGCCTCTCAAGCAGTGTTTAGGGACCCAGGGGCCACTTCCAGCAGTACTTGGCAAAATGAGCTGGAAAGTTCAATGCTAAAACCAAGTGGAACCCCAGTGGTTCTGGGGCTACCATGGTGCTAGTGGGGTACCCGGGGGTCCTTATACCCCTGAAGTATCTCCTCAGCCCCTAGTTTTTAATTTATTGAATAACAGATATCTTAGATCTGATAATAAATGACTAATTTTGGGATGGGAGAATTCAGTATAAAGAAGCTTTTAAAACCTTTTCTAACTCTTTAGAAGGAAAAAGGTGATACTGTAAAATTGTAATGACAAATCTAAACATGTGATCTAATAGGTTTCACTTTGTTTTCTATTTTTTAGTGGTTTTTGGCAAATTTTTCATATCAAGAAGCACTTTCAGACACACAGGTTGCTATAGTTAATATTTTGTCTTCAACTTCTGGTAAGAAAATTGTCTTCAAATTTTCTGCATTAATAAATCAAGGTTAATTTTTGATATATATGTGTGTATATAGTTTAATCTCATAACTTACATTTCATTCTAATGTACAGCCTATTGAACTATTTCTTAACTTCATAGTTTCATTCCATAGCCTTGTGCTGTTTACTTACTTTCAGATATTTTACAGTAGATTTTTTTATGAAATAATATGTTGAAATTTTTATTGGCAGACTATTTTAGCTTTTCCTTTCACATATCCTTTTAAAAGATCTTTTTCTAGATCTTTTGGTTAAATGTAATTGCTCTTTCAGAACTATAATTTGTCCTGTGAAAGGTATTTTATGTTTTAAATTAAATCACCTTTTATGTCAGGAAGATAAGCCTTTTGAAGATGTAAAAGTAACTAGTGCACATGCTTGATTAAGATGAAGTCAGAATGTTATTCAAACTGCTTAATTTAGCTGTTTTAATAGCACTATACGTTTAGGGGCTATTTTGTGTATTTTAAAACTTCCAGTCTTGGTAACTATAGTTTGTTTCTTAGCTTTTTCCCAGCATTTAAAAAAAAATGGTAAGCTTTGTTTAAAAAAGTTTGGTATATAATTTATTACTTAAGCTAACAATTTGATAGTAAATCACTTTGACAATTATTTTAGCTAATCTTTCTGTTTAACTCTCTTTCTCCCATAGGACTTTTTACTTTAATTCTTGCTGCAGTGTTTCCAAGTAACAGTGGAGATAGATTTACTCTTTCCAAACTATTAGCTGTAATTTTAAGGTAAGAATATAGCTATTAGCTAGTTTATTCTGCTTAGAATTGTGATGTTTAAGAACTTTTGGATAGTGATATAGGATTGTTTGTATTTATATAGCCAAAGAAAAGTGAGGACAAATGAAAATTTTAAGTGGATGTGATATTCGGCTTCTTGTCACATCCTAGACTAGTTTTCCAGATTTTCCTGGGGAAAGTAGATAGACCCAAAGACAGTTTTGAGCCTCTTTTGTGATCTTACAGTCGTATACACACTTTCCTTGCATCCTTTCCATCCTGGTTCAAATCCTAAGCACCATAAATAGCTCCTGAGCTTCATCTGTGTGATTTCTGGTCACAGAACTAGGTGGTAAGCCCTGAGCATTGCTGGGTATAGCTCCCAAACAAAGCCAAAAACAAGTTAAAAGCTCTTTAGTGTGTTTCCTTTTTCTGTAATAAGTTGCCCATTTTGTTTTGGTTTTACTTCTGTATCACAAAACAAAGCATAGTCTTATTGTCTGATTATCTTATCTGAGGTGATCATTCAGTTAGTTTCTTTATGATCCATTTGACAATTTTGTGTCACTGCATAGTATCAATATTGTTGATTTCTATATTTAAATACTTTATTTTTTATTTAACTTTGTGCATATTTTATCTTCCCTACTGGAACTGTAAGCACTTGAAAGCCAAAGTCTTACTTTGTGTTGCTTTGTGTCATCAAAGGTCCAGTATAGACTTGAAGTACGCAAAGTATTCAAAAGAGATTCATTTGTTGGTTTGAAATAACTGCTTTGTGAGAATCAAATCAGAGAAGGTAGCAGAATTATTTCAGTGGAGAAAAATGTTTCTTATTTATAAGAATGTTGCAGCTATAAGAACTGCATTTGAATCAGAGATTCAGGAAAATCAGAGGAAAAAAATCAGGAAATTTACTTAAACTTTCTACGAGGATTTCATCAATGGACAATGATCATGGTCATGGTTCTCCAGTTGTTCATCAATTTGCTCGAGCGGGCCCAGTAGAGTCTCCATCATGAGACTTGTTACTGTGTTTGGCATATTGAATACGTCACGGGTAGCTTGCCAGGCTTTGCCGTGCGGGCGAGATACTCTCGGTAGCTTGCCGGGCTCTCTGAGAGGGGTGGAAGAATTGAACCCAGCTCGGCCGGTCCGGCTGCATGCAAGGCAAACACCCTACTGCTGTGCTATTGCTCCAGCCCAGACAATGATAATCATGTCTTTTATTATTTTTTCTTAAGTGTGCTTGACTTGTGGTTCAGAAAAATTAATTTTTGCGTGTATTTATTTTTCTCAAGAATACTATTTTGGGGCTGGAGCGATAGCACAGCAGGTAGGGCATTTGCCTTGCGCACAGCTGACCCGGGTTCGATTCCCAGCATCCCATATGGTCCCCCGAGCACTGCCAGGAGTAATTTCTGAGTGCATGAACCAGAAGTAACCCCTGTGCATCGCCAGGTGTGACGCAAAAAAAAAAAAAGAAAAGAAACCTATTTTAAAGATTATTTTAATACTTTGGAAATAACCGTGTTTATCCAATGAAGTTTAACTTTTTAAATTATAATAAGAATTAGGCGACCAGAGAGGTAGCTCATTAGGCTAAAAACATGCTCTGCATATAGGAGGCCCAGTTTATTCCCAGGCACTGCATATAGTCAGTCCCCCGAGACCTGCCAGGAGTGACCCCCATGCAACTAGCTGGGAGTAGCTCCTGAGCACCACACGGTGTGGACCCCTTTGCACCTTCTCCAGAATGATTTGACATGGCAGCAGTCGTTTACTTATTTTGGAAGGGAGGGTGGTTTGGACTATCCCTGCCAGTGCGTAGGGGCTACTCCTGGTGAAGTTTGGAAGACCATGCAGTGCAGGGATTGAACTAAGGTCAGCCATATATAAGATAGTCCCTTAAATCTTGTCCTATAATCTCTGGAGCCATGGCAAGAATTGTGAAAAAAAAAAAAAATCCTGGTAATCTAAAAAAGTCTCATTTTTTTTAAGTGTAGAGATAAAATAGAGCGTAACTTGGAGTCACACTTCCTATATTAATACAACTTCTGAGATGTTGAACAAAATTCTTCTCTGTATGTTTTCTCATCTATATATTGGGAGTTATAATTAAAGTATTATTACAGCATTTGTCTCTAAAGATTATACTGAATAAAAAACTTACATACAGTGCTTCACACAATGTCTCGTACACAGTAGTCACTGTCACTGTCCTCCCATTGATCATCAATTTGCTCGAGCAGTTCCAGTAGCATCTCCATTGTGAAACTTGTTGTTACTGTGTTTGGCATATTGAATACGTCACGGGGAGCTTGCCAGGCTTTGCCATGCGGGTGAGATTCTCTCAGTAGCTTGCCAGGTTATCCGAGAGCGGTGGAGGAATTTGAACCCGGGTCGGTCGGGTTGGCCGAGTACAAGGCAAACGCCCTATTGCTGTGCTATCCCTCCAGCCCCACAGTAGTACACAAAATTATTTAATTGAAAGATATGAATATTTAATAATGATTAGATTTGGCTTATGATGGCTTGGTTTTATAAAGGAAAAATTAATCTTCATATTGCTTTTAACTTTTGGTTTTTGGGTCATATCTGGCAATGCCCAGGAGCTACCCTTTGCTCTGTACTCAGGAATAATTCCTGGTGGTGCTCATTTCTGGTGGTGCTTGGGGTACTTTATGAAATGCGAGGCATCGAACCTGGGTGAGCCGTGTATAAGGCAAATGCCCTACCCACTTTACGATCAGTTTCCTTTCTTACTACTAGGTATTCCTTTCTTCGTATTCCTTTCTCTATGGTAATTGGTTTTTCTGACCATTAAGTTAAATAATTAGGGGCCGGAGAGATAACGTGGGTAGGACACTTGCCTTGCATGCAGCAGACTGGATTCTATCCCCAGCATCTCGTACAGCCCCCAAAGCACCACCAGAAGTAGTTCCTGAGTGCAGAGCCAGTTATAATCCCTGAGCACCACTGGGTGTGGCCCAATAAGTAACTTTTTTTTAAATGGCCAAATAATTAGGCTGATTTGTCTTTCTTAAAGTTAGTTTGCATCTGCTTGGAAAATCCATAATTTATAAAATGCATAAAAATGGACAATAAGCTTCATGAGGACCGAATTTTCTCTATTGTAAGGGCCCACTGTGTAACTCAGTAACAAATGAATTATCTTTAGTTTCTCTACATCCTTAATCTAGTATTATTTTTTATCTATTAAAATAGTGCTTTTATTATTAAGAATTTAAGGGCAATTTAGGTTTTAGCAAATAGAAGAAATTAGGGCCAATGTCTAGTTTCTATGACGTAATGTATAGGTAGCTTCAGAAGATCGGAAAAGAATAACAAACACGTTAATTCTTAATTAAAAAGTGGTAGCAGGTAAAAGGATTTATCTCTAAAAACAGATCATTTCGATCTCATCTGTATAATTTGGGCTGAATTACTTCATTTTCTGTTTTTTTTTTGTATTGGTTTTTTCATGTATAGAATGATAACAGAAATAATAGTAGCAATAATATCTTTACAAGGGAATATTCTGTCCTTTTGAGGATTAAACTAGTTAATGTGAATGTAGCACTTTACACTATTTTCATCATTATATATTATTGTGAAATCACTAAATTCTTTGACATTTTTACCCAGATTTGATACTGGTCTTGATAACTCGCAAAAAAAAAATTTATTTTTTTTATTAGCTCTTTTAAGGAATTTTATTATTTTGTTTCTCACTAATGATTATTGTTCTTCAGTATTGGAGGAGTTGTGCTGGTAAATCTGTCGGGGTCTGGAAAGTCTGCTGGGAGAGATACAATAGGTAAGAACTTGACTACTTTCTTTCTGTAGACAAGAATGTTTGGTACATATCATCACATACACAAAGAGTAAGCACAGATTCTAATAAGACATTTCTCTCAAAATAAACTTTCCAAAAAATAGTTCAGCGTTATCATAGCTTTCATTCCTGTTCTCAATTAACTATATATATAACTGTAGCCTAGGGCTGGAGCGATAGCACAGCGGTAGGGCGTTCGCCTACAAGCGGCCAACATGGCCGACCCGAGTTCGATTCCTCCGCCCCTCTCGGAGAGCCCGGCAAGCTACCGAGAGTATTCGATATGCCAGACACAGTAACAACAAAGTCTCCAATGGAGACGTTACTGGGCCCGCTCGAGCAAATCGACGATCAACGGGAGGGCCTTTACCTTTACCTTTTACTGTAGCCTAGTTATAAAAAACATGAATTAATATTGATTATAGTATCAGTTCCAGATAGCACAGCAGGTAGGACGTTTGCCTTGCACGCGACTGACATGGCCAACCCGAGTTTGATTTGATTCCTCCTCCCCTCTCGGAGAGCCCGGTGAGCTACCTAGAGTATCTTGCCCGCACAGCAATGCCTGGCAAGCTACCCGTGACATATTCAATACGCCAAACACAGTAACAAGTCTCACAATGTTCTGGGCCCACTCGAGCAAATCGATGAACAATGGGAGGACAGTGACAGTTATAGTATTATTATCTTCACTGTAGACTATTTTTACATTTGTCATTATTTTGATTACTGTCCTTTTTCTGTTCCAGGATTACTTGTGTATAGTTACTGTGCTCCTCTAATTTCTTTTGATCTGCAACTTCCCTCAGTCCTTTTTAATAAATAATACTCTTCAGTTATTTTATTAAATGTTCCCCAATTTAGGGATATTTATATTTTCTTATAATAGAATTTATGCTGTGCATTTTGGTAGGAATATCATGGCTTTGGGATCAGACAATAGAGCGGGTAGGACACTTACCTAGTATGCGAGTGATCCAGTTCTATTCCTGACATCCAATATGGTCCCTCGAGCACCACCAGGAGTAATTCCTGAACGCAGAGCTAGGAGTAACCCCTGAGCACTGCAGTGGGTGTCCCCCCTGCACCTTCCCCCAATATTATGGTTTCTATATTGTGTCCTGGCCAGTTCTTTATTATCAGAAAGGATGTGGCACTGATTTGTCTTAAGTTAATTCTAAGTTATTATCTGTCAGATTATTAAAGTATAATAAAACTGCCAGTTTCTCTTGTAATTATCATTTTGATGCTTGCCTTTCATAGTTAATTGTGGTAAAAATAACTCGTTTCTGATTCATTGTTTAGATTTAACAAAAAGCTAAAGTAATTAACCATAACCTAGCTTAATGGTTTTTCTCTGGTTACTTTCCCTAACTGTTTGAACTTCATTGAGTAGTACAGTGCTTTTCCTACAGTTCTCCTGGTTATTGCCTACAAGGCTCTGAGTTGAACCTACTACTCCACTTACCACCTAGAGTAACTAAGATATAATATAAAGTAAAACAGTATGTCTATTTGGAGTGTGTGTGTGTGTGTGTGTGTGTGTGTGTGTGCGCGCACACACACACGCACGCATGCACACATGTGTGAAGTTTTATAGAGAGGCTTTCAATTTGCTATTTTAAAAATAACACTTAGTTTTATTGCCTTTGGGCATTTGATATTCCCCTATGAAGTTCCTTTGTATCCCACATCCGAGGGAGCTCATGCTAAGTCTGTTCCTCTCTCTCTGGCTGCTTTCACTCAACATGATACTCTCCAGATCCATCCACGTAGCAGCAAATTGCATGACTTCATCTTTTCTTATGGCTGAATAGTGTTCCACTATGTATATGTACCATAGCTTCTTTATCCAGTCAGCTGTTTTTGTACATTTGGGTTGTTCCCATAGTTTGGGCTCTTGTGGATAGTGCTACAGTGAACATAGGAATATGGATGTCTTTTTTGGATTGTGCTTTTGGGCCTTTGGAGTATATTCCCGAGAGTGTAATTACTGAGTCTTGTGGAAACTCAATTCCTAGTTTTTTGAGGAAAATCCATATTGTCTTTCAAAACGACAGGCCCAGTCAACATTCTCACCAGCAGTGAATGAGGGTCTCTCTTCCCCCATATCCTTGCCAGCACTGCTAATTCTAACTCTTTTTGATGAGTGCTAGCCTCTCTGGTCTGAGGTAATACCTCATTGTTGTTTTATTTGCATTTTTCTGAGGATGAGTGACATAGAGCATCTTTTTCACATGCCTTTTGGTCATTTGTATTTCTTCTTTGAGAACATTTCTGTTCATGTCGGATCTTCTGATAGGGTTGGATTTTTTTTTTCTTATTAAGTTCTACCAGTGCTTTATGCACCTTGGATATTAACCCTTTATCAGATGCATCGCTTGTATCACTTATCATCCCATTGCCCATAGATTTGCTCAAGCAGGCGCCAGTAACGTCTCCGTTCGTTCCTGCTGCGTGCTAGCGTAGCCCAGTGACGTCTGCCCGCTCCAGGAACACGGAGAGCATCAGATGAGTGGTGGACAAATAATTTCTCCCTATCTGTGGGCTGTCTTTGTATTCTGATCACCATTTCCTTTGAGGTGCAGGAGCATATCCAAAGCTGAAGCACAGAAGAACTGGTCTTCGGTAAGCTTCGGTAGGAAGCTTGCCACTGGGACAGGAGGGATAAGTTGGGGACAGGAACACGAGCACAGTGGTGAACGGGAAAAGTACCTGGCACAGAAGCAGACTGGGGATGGGAGAAGAAATGGAGGTGTTGGTGGAGGGCAGTAGACACTGATGAAGGGACTGGTGTTGGAATACTGTATCCCTGAAACTCAGTCATAAATAATTTTGTAATTCATGGTGATTCAATTAAAATTTTTTTAATAATTCTTCAGTTTAAAAATATTTATACAATAGGGTTGGGGATATGGCTTATGACTTAAGTGGTTGAGCATGTGCCAGAGCCTGAATTCTGGCCCCGATATTTTATGGCTCCCTAAGTAACCTCTGAGTATAGTTTTAGTTCCCTTTACCCTTCTTCTAAATCCTGCTGAGTGTGCCCTGGGTGGCCCCTGAGCATTGCGGGCCACACAACGCTGAACTGTCAGGCCAGGTATTACTGAGAGTGGCCCTCGAACACCAAACACAGCTGCTGGAGGTCTTTAAAAGTACAGTAACAGTGATAAAAATCAATTTATCAATATATAAAATATTGGACTTCTGGAAAATAAATTAAAATTTGAATGTGGAAACTTTTTTCACTTAGTTATTTATAGGCTGTCTTAGAGGGAAAGCCATTTTTAGAGGGAATAAATTTCTCTTATAAACGTACCATAAGTCTTACGTTATGAATATATTTTAGAATATTTAAATGTATAGCTTTTAGTTTTAAGTTTTTTAATTTTAATCAATATGTGATCAAAAATGAAGACACTCCAAATAACAGGTTGTGTATCTGTAATAAAATTAAATAATCTAAAATAGATTATAAGTAAAGGGCTGGCCGCCTCGGAGCTTTTTGGAAAGCCAGGTATGAGCCAGCGGTGACGGGGCAGCTGCAACCTCATGGGAAGGGGGGTATTCCCGACTTGTCCTTCACGCCCTACCGAGGTCACGAGTTGCCCCCCCCCCCGCCCCCCCCCCGATGAGCAGCTCTCCAGCACAGCCATGGCTCCAGAGCCACAGAAACCAATCTCGTAATTATCTGGCTCTTGGCAGAAATCCCTCCAGACTTAATAAGTAAAATATCAGAAATCCAAAATCGCGCAGCCGCTATTGCAGCCGCACGACATCATATGGTTCTCATAACCAGCTGTAGAAAACAAATTATTTCACAATGCCTTTTCAGCAGTTCTGATTGTTGGGTGTAAACGCTAAACAATAATGGTGTATCTTTTGTCAAAATAATGAATGTAATCAAAGTAGATAGAGAGTTAAGTAGAATTCATCTTCCTCACAGGTGTTGGGAGTGGTGGGAGGGAGGGTATATTGGGGTTCTTGGTGGTGAAAAATAAGTACTGGTGAAGGGAAATGTGTTTGATCATTGCATGACCGAGACTTAAATCTGAAAGCTTTGTAACTTTTCCCACAGTGATTCAGTAAATACAAAAAAAAAAAAAAGATAATATTTAAATAACTAAACTAGTGCACATTTCAGAAAGAAATGTATAGAACTTTTAGTACTATCCACAATGAATAAATAAAAACAAATGTTTAAAGGTGAAAAAAATAAAATAGATTACAGGTAGGGTGAAATTAATGGAATAGAAAAGACTTTTGTAGCAGAGGTGGCACTTTAATAAGACATTGAAGATGATGTTGAGCAAATACTAAAAATGACACATTGTGGCTCTATCCCCGGCATCCATCATTCTAACTATGATATGTCTTGGAGTTTTTGTTAGGGTCTCTTTTAGCTGGCACCCTTCGGGCTCCTTGAATCTGAATGGCTGGGAAGTTCAGCTCTGGGAACTTTTCAGCAATGATTTGTTTAACCGTGCCTTTTTCATTGGGATTGTTTCCCTGACCTTCTGGTAGTCCAGTGATTCTAAGTTGTTCCTTTTGGAATCCATCTCCTAGGACTCTGATTCGCTCTAGAGCTATTTTGAGGTCTCTTGCCATTGTTTGTTTTTGTCTGTTGGCTTCGTGCAGCTGATCTCCCAGCTCACTGATTCTGTCTTCAGCTGTGGCCATTCTACCGTTGAGGGCACAGACTGAGTTTTTTATTTCGTCTACTGAATCTTTTATTCGTGACATTTCTGTGCATAGCTTCCCAATTTCTGCTCTCATTTCTTCTTGTATTTTCTCGATTGTTTCTCTCATGTTCTTTAATTTACTAGATATCTGTCTCACTGTTTCATTGAGTTCACTGGACATCTTCATGACTTCATATCTGAATTCTTTCTCAGAGAGGTCCCTTAGGTGAGTAGCACCTAATGAGGCTTCTGGACTCTTCATCATCCTCCCCTCGTGGTGGGGATTTCCGTTGTTTCTTCATGTTGGTGTGAAGGTATGGAGACTTAGATGTTACACGAGGTTGCTGGGTATGAGTAATTTACCTGTGGTTGTGTGAATGGCCACTGGCCCAAAATTAGGTCACGCCCACTTCTACAGAGGCCACGCCCCTTACGGGTACCTATACCTGGTGTGTGTGGTGGAGGGGGGGGGGGAGTACAACCTGAGGGAGGAAGAAGACCTGGCATAGCGATGGGGATGAACAGGAAGAGGCTCAGGGATGGTGAGCGTCCCCGGGTCCTAGAGGACGCCTGGTGCACGTACACAAGCAAAGCCAAGTCCTGGGTATGACTGACCTAGGGGAGGAAGAAGACCCGGCACAGCGTTGGGGACGAACAGAGCTACACATTGTGACAGGAAGAACAATATAAGCAATAGCTTAGATATAGAAAAAAAGCAATATTAAGTTGAACAGTATCAGCATCAAAAATTATTTAGGGAAAATGAGACGTATGCATTTTAAAATTAAGGTATTACATAGGTGAGTTTCAGTATTATAAAAGTGTTTGTTTATATCATGAGTTATGTGTTTTGCGTTTATTCGTATTTTCAACTCCTTCCTATACTTCTAAAGGACATGGGGGAAAGTATGGATTGGGTTTTATCTTTTTATATTTTTGTGTTCTCTTTTTTTGAAATAGTATCTGGCATATTGTTAGATTTTAAATAAGCATGTTTTGAATGAGTTTCAGAAAAAAATGCTTTAAATCCTATTGATTTTTACAGGTTCCATTTGGTCTCTTGTTGGAGCCATGCTCTATGCTGTTTATATTGTTATGATTAAAAGAAAAGTAGACAGAGAAGATAAGTTGGATATTCCAATGTTCTTTGGTAAGATTATGTTTAACTTTTTAAGGTATTTTGTATGATTTAGGATTTTGTTTTTGTATTTTGGAGGAAGTAATATTTTTTATCATATTTTAATTATCATACTCTTAATGTGATTTTTTGAAACATTACATTTTAATTCTAAACTATTAATAATTCATAATAGGCAAAATTTATTCTACTGCAGGTATATTCTCCCATGTTTTTAATAGCATATCTGTTGTATCCTTAAAAAAATATATCTGACTCATGGACTTAAAATGCAAAAATTGTCTTAGAAGGAATACTTATCTCACATTGAGGAAATAGTATTGCTTCATTGGTTTACAGCTATGCAGAACAAGAGAAATGGTTGAGACTGGATTGCACAATCTTTAATGCAATGATTCAGGCGTTTCTGGAACCAAGGAGGAATCCCCTCCCTTCTGGGTAGTCCCCGAAACCTGCATACCCAATCGCTGATATATCATAGGCCCAGCTGCACATCTCCAGAACCCCTGCTGTCTCCCCGTCCCTCCCAGCACAGCAAATGCATGGGGTAAGATGTGTTAGAAGCCCACCAACTTCAGTGAGTAAAACAGCAAAACCTCTTTGAGGCCTTTGTTTTTCAGTCTGTAAGTGTGAAACACAGTCCTCAATTATGTTTCTAGGAAGCATCACACACAAATTAACAACCGTAGACCTAAAGACCAAGTCCATTTGACTATTATCTTGATGCTCCATTACCTGCTCAAAATATTTTCCTGTTTTATCTAAAATGGACATCATGGATGTACTCTGCTATATTCTGCTCACACATTTCTATGCCCAAAGAACTCAACTTATCCCAATCCTATTTCTCAAACTCCAATCAATAGTGTCTAACATATCCTGTCACTTATAAAAAAGGCCAATCAAGCTGTAACTATATGCATGCTCTCTGATGAGAGTAAATTTGGCTATTTTTTCTGGAAAGTTTCTTTAGATAGAAATTTTTCTTCAATCTTAGGAAAGAACACTCAAAATATATTAGCATTTCATTCTGGTTTTGATGGAATTTTGTATGGTTCTAAATTATAAGACATTGAAGTGAGTTTCATATTTAAGATATATTTAGTGAATTCTGTATTTAAAAAAACATAAGTAGTCACCCAGTCTAGCAGTTTTTCAAACTCTTGGTGGTGGTGGTGATCCTCAGGTACAAATATTCAAACTATTTTTAGCAAAAGAAATAGAAAATTCATCCCTATATTTAATAGGAGCACTGCAGGTATAAAACAATGATTTCAACAAAACAGTAGTTTAAGTTAAATCAGCAAAGGAGTCCAAGCATATAACTCATCCTGTACCAGACTTAGCCAGGATCTTAAATCAGTTCAGAAGCTACTCATCTAGTTTACTTCCCTCATTTTTCAAGTAAGGGTAACATAATTGAAGTTAGACATAATTGAAGTTAGATTAAAAGAAAAACACAGAGCTATATTTTGGGTCTCTTGTTTCACATTAAGCTATATTTTGACCTTTAAGCACCAGATTTCCTTATCTGTTGAATCTTCATTTTTGTAGGGCATCTGGTCAATGTGCCCTTCTGCAATCATACAAATAAAACCATAGATTCTTTGTGAATTGATTTTAGATTAAGGAGATTTATAAAACATATTGTGTATTTTGTTTACTAAAATAAGTGATGCTAAAAAAAAAAAGTTATGAGACTCAATATACTAAAAGAATCTGAGTCCTAAAGACGAAGAACAAAGGAAAACCTTCAAATGACCCACATTTTTAATACGTAAGTACACAGACTGAAAATACTAATATGCAAATGTAAGGCATTTCCCTCTTAAACATTGACTCACTATTTTTAAGATCATAAAAGTTACTTATTAGAAAATAGTATGTAAAATATACAGTATCATAGCATGCTTTTTCTTTCTTTAAGAGGTAACTAGAGGAACAGGTCAGGGACGTTCCTGCATTTGCAAGGACCCAAGTTTTTGTTCAGACTTTTCTTTTTTTTTTCCACTATTCCTAAATTGTAGACTTAACATGGCAGCCCAGAGTAGTCATGCTTCAGAGCACACACTTTTGACTATCAAATATATCAGATTCCTTTTGCAAATAGTCTGTGTTTAGATATTTGGTGAATAACTATTTTTCTTTCTATGTTACCTTACCAGATAGCAGTTGAACTCTGGGAAGTCAGGAATTAAGAATTTTACTTTTGGGCATAGAGCAATAGTACAGCAGGCAGGACATTTGCCTTGCACACAGCCAACTTGGGGTCCATCTGCCCATCTACCACCAGGAGTAATTTCTTAGTGCAGAGCCAGGAGTTACCCCTGAGCATTACCAGGAGTATCCCCCTCCAAAAAAAAAAAAAGAAGAAGAAGAAGAAGAAGAAGAAATTTTATCCCTTTATCCCTTTTTGAACTTTCTTCCAGACTCCTACTTTAGCATAAGTTCTTCAAACATAAAATAGGATTTGAATTAGAGGGAAAAAATCATTCAGTTACATAAATAAATTAAGTTGAATGTATAAACATGCACTGTTCCTTTTTTAAATTTTAAGGACTATATTAAGGTTAACAACTCAACTTATAAATTTGGAATATTGCTACTGACTTTTGTCTCTTTTACACATATTCAGGTTTTGTAGGTCTGTTTAATCTGCTGCTCTTATGGCCGGGTTTCTTTTTGCTTCATTATACTGGATTTGAGGACTTTGAATTTCCCAATAAAGTAGTATTAATGTGCATTATCATTAATGGCCTTATTGGAACAGTTCTCTCAGAGTTCCTGTGGTTGTGGTATGTACTGCTTATTACACTATGATTCATTCGTTATCAGATTGTGGATTTTGGAATAAGTTTAGCCTTTTTATTTTGCCTTCTGATTTTATGTATACTTCCTTTCACTAGTACAGGAACTTTATTTCTATTTTTAATTCCTGTATACCAATTTTATAAACCAGTGCCTTGCATACAGAGGGAGCCCAGCAAATATTTAAGTTAATAAATATTAGTGATTGAAATTTAAAGCTGTGATTTAGAGAGTAGAGTGTTATGCAAATGAAGGATGTCCTTATCTAGTGGACATTCAAACTTGCCTATTGAGATGTATCCAAATGGGAGTTCCAAGTGAGAATCCAGAGGGCTTTACTTATTTAGAGACTTTCAAGTGTCTGGTTGTTCGTAGACATTTTTATTTTATTCTTGGGACTTTTCTTATTGATGAGACAGATACGTAAATCCTAAACTAATGTGAGTTTTTAAAATTTTTATAATATTTTATAACATCAAATATGTTCGTAAGTGATAATAAAATAATCATAAGTAGTTTGAAGATAGGATCATGTATGGGGTTTAAGAAGACTTTCACAGCTGATACTTTTCACAGCTGATACTGATGTTTTTCTGCGTATTTGGCACTTAAAAAGGGATAGCTCAGTGGGCTAAGAGACCCAGGTTTGATCCTCTCCACCATCACTCCCCTAACAAAAAGGGAAAAAAGCACAAATTGTACTTGAAAGCCTACATTAATTTTATTATATACCAATCAAGTCTATTAAATTCTTTTTCCTTCGCAAGAGACTTACAACAATAAAAGTTTTTTCTTTTATACATTTTTCCTTCTACTCTGATGTCTTCTACAATCACTCGTTTTCATGTAGTACTTAAAATTTTACTTTTTATCATAAATTTATGGACTTACATTCCTTTGCTGATCTAAAAAACCTTGTGATCAGAATCTACTTGCTCATTGTTCTCTGTTTCGAAGATACACATTCTATGTATTCTGTTAGTGTGTAATCTCTAGTTCTCCTGTCATATCATTTTTGTTGATTCTGGGCTGATAGAACCACTTACTAGTAGTGCTTGAATTGAAATCTTGGCCTTCATCTTTTTCTCCTATGGAGAAGCCTGTGATCTCTCTTGAACATCTCTCTCTCTCTCTCTTTCTCTCTCTCTTTCTTTCTTTCCCTCTCTCTCATATTTCTCTGAATTTTTAATTCATTTTAATCATTTTGACTATTTTTATATGATTCAATGCAGTGACCTATATGCAGTATATTATTTTGCACTCACTGTATTTTAATATAAGTTTATATTCTCTAGTTTTCTGTTTAAATTAGAAATTTCAAAGCATGAGTTTCTACATATTCAGAAAGTAGGCTGAAGAAGGGTTTATTTAATAGGATCTTATTACTTTGAGACTAACAGTGAACATGGATTATGCCACAGACGGATACCAAAATTCCCAGTCTCTGTTGAGAGCTTTATATTTAATAAACATAGAGATATGCAGTAGAGTTCAACAGAATTTATATAAGCTTTGGAGGTAATTATTCATTTAAAGAAATAATAGATAACACATTTTTTAATATTGCATATTTAAGTATTCTAAACTCAGAATAGTAATACAGAAATCCACAAAATATAGTCTCCCTTCTACATTTCTTAATATTTCCCCAGACTCAACCATTAACTCAGCCAGCCCAACCAAGCCGGGTTCGATTCCTCCGCCCCTCTCGAAGAGCCCGGCAAGCTACCCAGAGTATCTCACCCACATGGCAAAGCCTGGCAAGCTACCCACGACGTATTCAATATGCCAAACATAATAACAAGTCTCATAATGGAGACGTTACTGGGCCCACTTGAGCAAATTGATGAACAATGGGAGGGCAGTGACAGTGGCAGTGACAACCATTATTAGATTTAAACTTGCTTGCCTTGGAAAGATCAAAAAATTAAATATACATCCACATATGTCTTCAGATACATAAATACACATTTATGTGTGTGTGTATATACATATATACACACATTTGTAGGATAACTCAGTCACACAGACTTTGAATTTTATTAGAAAATTACAGATGGAATACATTTTGTATTCACAATTGTATTATGAGCATTTATTGTTGAATACTTAAATACTGAAGGGTCATATTCTGTTCAAAGGTCCTTGTAGCCTTATCTTGGATGAATTTTGTAGATTTCAGTTTTTTTAATATGCTTATACACTTAAGCATTTAAGAGTTTTATTTAATTTCTTTATTTGTGTGTGTGTGTATGTTGGGGGATTGGATTTTTGGGCCACACCCGGCAATATTTAGGGGTTACTCCTTGCTCTGCACTAAGGAATTACTCCTGACAGTGCTTGGGGATCTTACAGGAAGCTGGGGATCATATAGGAAGCTGGGAATCTAATCCGGACCAACCTACCCTCTGTACTATCGCTCCAGCCCCACATTTGAGAGTATGCATGGTAACAACTCTGTAAATTAACCAGTAACAAACTAATGCTCATTTTTCTTTAAAAATCAGTGCTGTGATATACTTTTTGCAATTTAATATTTTTGAGGTTTGGACCACAGCTATAGGTACTCTAGAGCTTCTCCCAGCTCAGCTCAGGAAATCATTTCTGGTGGTACTTAGGGTCCTTGTTGTGTCATGTGGAGTGTGCAGTCAGCCCGTTGAGCTACCACTCTGGCCCTATTGTAAATGTCCTCCCCCACATTCATGATGCCATGAGTCAAACTCAGGACCTTATACAAGCATGGTGTGAGCTCTGCCACGGAGCCATATCCTGAATTTTAATAAAGATGTTCCCTTTATTATTGCAGAATTATTAAAACTTTCAACAGTTTAATAAAATATGTTAATGAGATATAAGCTATGCATCCAAAGTTGAATTATATTCTGTTTAAGATATTAAAAGTGAAAATTTTGTACTTTTGTATTGAATTTATAAATATTTGGAGGTAAACTTTAAGAATCATGTAAAAATTTAATTGTGTCTCAGTTCATTTAAAGCTTTTGTTTTTGCTACTGATCTCCCTCCTCTATCATAGGATAGTCTTTGATAAATGTCTTTTTTTGTGACTTATTTTTTTAACATGGAAATACGTATCTTACTTTTGTTTTCTATTTAGGGGCTGCTTTCTTACCTCATCATTGATAGGCACACTTGCACTAAGCCTCACTATACCTCTCTCCATAATAGCTGATATGTGTATGCAGAAGGTAAGACGAACTTTTCCATACTTTAGGAATATTATTTGATCAAAACTAGTAAAAGTTACAGGAGTAAGGGATATATTTTAACATATAGTATATGTTTTGATATCTAAAAAGAATTCCACAGATCATTTTATATTATGGCAATACTAATCTAGATCAGTATATCACAGGAGTAAAATTATTTTCTAATGAATGTTAATTTTTTTCTAGACTCAGGAGGGCCCGTGCTCTTTCTTTCTTTTGTGAAGCTCTGGTCTCTTTTCTTGTAGCATATTTGCAGTGGTAATATTGCAGAAAAGGAAAATCTGGGTGTGCTTCCAACCAGCCTGTAAGGAGGAATCTCAGTACTCTTAGAGATATGCCATTGACTGATTCTCAGAGATTTGCTGTAGCCATGTATCGTCTAATATTTGTAAATTTTAAATTCTCAAGTATTAAGTAACCAAAACAGAATGGTGTTTGTGGAGATACGTAGTTTTAGTGTAATTTGAGAGGAAAATACTTGAAAGCGCAAAGAAAGTGCCATGTCGTGTAGATATTTTAATCAGATTTTTAAAGCTGTTTGTCTTAAACTCTTTAGCTTAAGTTTTCAGGATAAAAGCATAGTATTGTCAGTAAGAGTTTTCATCTTCATAAAGCAATTCAGTGCTTTTTACCTGTTTTATGTTTCAGTATTTTTTATTTGTCAGGATTAAAAGGGAGATTTTCTTCATTGACAGTTGACTTATATGTCATGCATTTTCAAAAAATGATCAGATATCCATAACCTTAAAGTTAGTAAAGTAAAAGTAAAGGCCCTCCCATTGATCATCGATTTGCTCGAGCAGGCCCAGTAACGTCTCCATTGGAGACTTTGTTGTTACTGTGTCTGGCATATCGAATACGTCACGGGGAGCTTGCCAGGCTCTGCCATGCGGGCGAGATCCTCTCGGTAGCTTGCCGGGCTCTCCGAGAGGGGTGGAGGAATCGAACTCGAGTCGGCCATGTTGGCTGCGTGCAAGGCAAACGCCCTACCGCTGTGCTATCGCTTCAGCCCCAACCTTAAATTTACAACATTAAATTATCTTATAGACTTAAATAATATCCTGGTGCTTCAAACATCTCAGGGTCATAATCTTACATATAGCCAAAATAGTTCTAGTGCAACTGGGGAAGTGCTTCCTGTTTTGGGATTGTGATATACTGCCTTTAAATTAATAAGGGTAGAATGGTAAAATAATAAAGTAATTTTACCATTCTGATAGAAAACATCAGCCCTTGCAGGTTTAAAAAATAAAAATTGAAGGTTACTATTGGGATAAATATTTAAGGAATTCTCAGAAGAAAACTAATGTCATTAAATATTTACTTGAAATCTTAAGATAAAGGCAAAACACAGGAAAATAGAAAATGTCTGTAAATATAATTACAGAAGCAACCATCGTCTTGATTGACTTCAAATCTAGGACTAGGCACCAGTTAAATGAGTAAGCTGGACCTTTGGTGGGAATTGAGTCTAGGGAGATAACTCAGAATTAAAAACAGCAGGTGTGCCCCAGAGAGGTAATAGAGACATGGTAGGAAAACTTTACTTGGATTTTTAATTCTAAAAATTGACTCTCTCCCCTGCCCCTAAGTGTGTGTGTGTGTGTGTGTGTGTGTGTGTGTGTGTGTGTGTATAGTATATGTACACATACATATATATAAACAACATTAAAATGCACTGTATATAGTTTCTAAGTGTATAGTGTATTCTTAAACACTCTTGTTTATTGTGCTTGAAGTAAATTGATTATTCAGACCTATTGCAATTGATGTTTTGTGTAAGAGGATCAGCATCCTGATTGTATTTAGATTTATATTTAGATGTATTCAGGAATTATTCATATTTTTGCTTAGGTAGGCGATTTTCTTTCTCACCAGATGTTTTATTTTATTTATTTTTGAGGTGCTGGGGATCAAACCCAGTGCCTCAGACATGCAAGGCAAGTGCATCCCCGATCGAAATGTTTTCAATTATTTAAAGTTTCTTTATAGCTTATTGACTAGAAGTTTTTCATTATGTGGCAGTAGAGATAACTGTATTGTAAACAGTGAGCTTTGCCTTTAAAATCCATCTAAGATTTAACCTTTATTAAGTTTGTTTTTATTTAGTTACAAAATAGTCTTTTAGTTCATGTACATGAAGCTATCCTGCCAACCATATCGACATTTTAAGTTCTCATTAGTTGTAAATTTTCCACACATTTTCTGGTCTTGGCTCACTTAAGTGCATTGTTGATTTCCTAGATTATTAAGTACCTGACAGATATTTCAAGATTATACCAACACTGATAAGTGAAGACTTTTTGGTTTGTCTACCTGAGTGCTCTTTCTAGAATGTTTTTAGGCTGACTCACCTTTCGTGGGTGTACCATATTAATAGGATGTGAACGTGAAAAGTTGACAGTGATTATTCTATGTGAGATATTGTGATGAGTCTCTCATTGGGGGTAAAATTATTGACACAAAATCTCTTTAATATGACGAAAAGTGCTGTGAAATGGAATAGTGTACTTTTTCCACTAGAGGGAGCATTGCTTGGATTCTAAATTTCTAAATGCTATTTTTTTTAAAGGTTTAAAGCAGACAGAACCTTTTCGTCCCTATTTTAAAACTAGAAGTTACTATTTTCATAATTTGAGGGAAAATTACCAGTATGTTATAGCAGCTAAGTCCAATTACAGTTAACTGGTGCAGGTTTCTCTGACACTTACCTTTTAAGTTGAATGTAGATAATAAAAATCAAGCATGAGCTAGTGAAAGGGGAGAATGATTTGGAAGGTGGTTAGCATCTCATTTTAGTTGTCCTGACAACCCTGATAAAATGATGCAGAGGAGGTTGGACCTAAATGTCTGAGTACACTTTACTGTTGAGGTGCATTTTTGCTGCCTACTATTTCTCCCACTCATATTTCCCACTAAAAATATGTTTTAGTCTTTATTTTACACAGTCATGATTTCCTTTGTAATTTTTTTATTTATCAATAGATAATTAAGCTAGTTTTGATTATCAGGATTAGAAGTTCTTACAGATTACTAATGTAAAGTTTGCAAAAATTGCATTGAAGAACTTGTAGTGCTGTAATGAGAATGATAATTTATCACCGCTACAGAATAAGAGACTTTTGAAAAATCTGGGAATTTGTCTTAGTCTTGGTGCCGGGGCTCAAAGAGTTGTCTCATGCATGCAAGGCATGTGCTTTACCAATAAGCCATGTCCCTGGCCTTAAATGTTTTGTATTGTTTTAAGATGACTTATGAAACTAAAGGAGAGTAGAATCAAATTGAAAATAGACAAAAGCAGGGGGCTGGGGTGATAGAGTGATAGCACAGCAGGTAGGGCATTTGCCTTGCCCACAGCCGACCCGGGTTCGATTCCCAGCATCCCATATAGTCCTCCAAGCACCACCAGAAGTATTTCCTGAGTACAGAGCCAGGAGTAACCCCTGTGCATCACCGGGTGTGACCCAAAAATCAAAACAAACAAAAAAAGATAGAATCAGTAGAGAAAAAATGAAAGATATGATGTGGAAAAATAAAAGTTTAAAGTTTCATAATTCTTATCTAGAATGTACTTTGCCTAATAAATAAAGAGTTTTCCTTCTTGGCTCTCTTATAGGCTATTTACCAAGAAAAAATATTTCTTTGGTAATTTAATTGAAGGTAATTTTACAGTGAAGCTCTAATACTCATATTTAACATAATTGATATATTATCAGTGCCAAATATTACATTCTTGATATTTTAAATGATTCATCAGAGTTCTTATAAATGAAAAATTTGTATTAGCAAGGAAATTTGTGTTAGTGTTAACTTTGTGTTCTTTTTCTGTCTTTTATTTGTAGGTGCAGTTCTCATGGCTATTTTTTGCAGGAGCTATCCCTGTATTTTTTTCATTTTTTATTGTAACTCTTCTCTGCCATTACAATAATTGGGATCCTGTGATGGTGGGGATCAGAAGAATTTTTGCCTTTGTATGCAGAAAACATCGAATTCAGAGGTAAGTATAATTCCCATAAATTTTTTGTAAATGCTAAATTAATGCTATCTGGGAATCTTGTCTTACTGGCAGAGTTGTAGAGTTGTGTGTGTGTGTGTGTGTGTGTGTGTGTGTGTGTGTTTATTTTCAGAGATACTATGCCAGATAAAATAGTTTGTTGAGTTCCTTTGAATGATAATATAGTTTCTTTTACGTCTAGCTCGAAATGAAAAGCAGGGGTCAGAGCAATAGTATAACAAGTAGGGCGCTTGCCTTTCACATGTCGGACCCAAGTTTCATTCCTGGCACCCAATATGGTTCCCTAAGCTCACCAGGAATGAACCAGGAGCACAGAGCTAGGAATAAGCCCCTGAGCACCACTGGCTGTGCCCCAAAACAAAATAAAATAGCAGTGTGTTGATTCACAGGTAAAATCAGAGTGCTTAATTATTTTGTTATAACTAATTTATTTTTTTTTCTTTTATTTATTTATTTATTTATTTATTTATTGAATCACCGTGGGAAAGGTTACAAAGCTTTCAGGTTTAGGTCTCAGTCATGAAAATATCAAACACATTTCCCTTTACCAATACTTATTTTTTACCATGAAGAACCCCAATAAAACCCCATCCCCCACCCCTCCCAGTCCCTGTGGGGCAGATGAATTCTAGTTAACACTCTATCTGCTTTGATTAGATTCATTGTTTCAATAAAAGATTCACCACTATTATTTAGAGTTTACCTCCCCCCCCCAATCAGACATGCTGAAAAAGCATTGTGAAGTGATTTGCTTTCTACAGCTGGGTTCAAGAATTAAATGTTGGTTTTGGATTTCTGCTATTTTACTTATTGACCCGGGAAGTATTTCTACTGAAAGTCAAATAGTTAAGAAATTGGTTTCTGTGCTCTGGAGTCGTGGCCGTGCTGGAGAGCCGCTCGTGGGGGGCAACTGGTGACCTCGGTAGGGCGTGAAGGGCGGACCGAAACGCCCCCCTTCCCATGAGGTTTTAGTCGCCCCCAGTCCCCCGGCTCATGCCTGCTGTCCACAAGGCTCCCATGTGGCTGCCATCTTTCTTTCCAGAGAGGAGATGGCGAATGGGGCAACACCCTTTCCCCTCCGGCAGACTTGATGGCCTGGATTAACACATAGTCCGTTCACTTTTCTGCTCCAAGCTGCTGGGTTCTGCATTAAGTCCTTGTGCTTCTGGGGCTGTGGCCGTGCTGGAGAGCCGCTCGTGGGGGGCAACTGGTGACCTCAGTAGGGCGTGAAGGACGGACTGGAACGCCCCCCTTCCCATGAGGTTTTAGTCGCCCCCACACCCCCGGCTCATACCTGCTGTCTACAAGGCCCCCATGCGGCCGCCATCCTTCTTTCCAGAGAAGAGAGGGCGAATGGGGCAATACCCTTTCCCCTCCGGACAGACATGATGGCCTGCATTAACGCATAGTCCGTTCACTTTTCTGCTCCAAGCTGCTGGGTTCTGCATTAAGTCCTTGTGTTTCTGGGCTGTGGCCGTGCTCCAAACTTAACTATGATTTTCAGAGAGAAACATTGGGTGGTTTACTTCCCATGGTTCACTTTGTATATAGAGAGATGGTTTTGAGGAAAAGTCCTAGTTCCCGCATACTCGAGCTGTGCTTGTAGAGGCTTCTGGTCACCGGGGTTCCATCTGGGGGAGGCGGGATGCGGTACCTACCCCATCTGGGACTTCCCGGTGATCTCGGCTCTTTTTGGAACCTGTTTTTTTTTTTTTTTCCCTTCGGGATCTGTGGATCCCGCCCTCCATGTAGTCCTTCTCTTCCTGTTATAACTAATTTAAAAGTAGAAAATTTACTACTTTAAACAAAATTAATAATAGAGCATGTTAACACTGCCTCCAGGGACTGGAGTGATAGTGCACAGGTAGGGTACTTGCCTTGCACGTGGGTGACCCAACGGTTTCCATTTGGTCCCCTGAGCCTTCCAGGTGTGATTCCTGAGTACAGAGTCAGAAGTAACCCCTGAGTATGGCCCCTAAGCCAAACGCATACAGAAAAAAACATCACTTCCAGTCTTTTCCATTTTCATTTTAGGAGAGAAAGCTTTTCCTATGTTTAGAACACACTTAAGATGAGAGATTGGGAAACCTTGCCCTGGTGTTTTTTCTGACTGGGTAACGTTAGCCAGTGGAGCAGATCATTTTTAAGGGGTTGTTTAATTCTGAAGTCTTCTTGAACTTTTTCTTTAAGGGTTCCAGAAGATAGTGAGCAGTGCGAGAGTCTCATCCCTATGCACGGTGTTTCTCAGGAGGATGGAGCTAGTTAGCTGCTGTCGTCTGTGGTTCAGGTTTGTATGTTCTTTCGCGTGAGTGTTGAACAAATACTTACGATTATAATGCTCGAGTACAGAATTGATTTTCCATATTTTTTTGAGAGTGAGCCTATCTAAGAGGCATGGGAGCCCAACTCGAGACTCAGACTGCTTCGGTCGCCGTTTCAGCTTCTCCACGTATGGCCCTCTCTCAAGTCCTTAACCTCTCTGTGACTACGTTTTCTTATATATGTAATGTGGTTTCAAAAAAGTTCTTCTCATAAATTTGTCGAAATATGAAATTTTTGGCAACTTTAAAATACGTGTGTAATCATTTATACTATCCATATGCTTAATTTGAGTTCATTAAGTGATACTAAGTTCTACCTTTTATCATACTGAGGGTCATCATTCCACTTGATGTTATACTTTGGAAAGGTATTTTTTTTCTGATGAGTATAAAAGTTAAAAAATGCTGTAATACTTTGAAGCACACCCAGTCTTTTCTTTATGCACGTGTGTATTTTTCATAATCGGCACAGTGCAGACACTAAATCTGAGTGACTTTTTTCACTTAACTGTGTGGACTGGAGTAATAGCACAGCGGGTAGGGCACATGCCTTGCACGCGGCCAATCCAGGTTTGATTCCTCTGGCCCTCTCGGAGAGCCCGGCAAGCTACCAAGGGTATATCCTGCCCGCATGGCAAAGCCTGGCAAGCTACCTGTGGCATATTCAATATGCCAAAACCAGTAACGACAAGTCTCACAATGGAGATGTTACTGGTGGCCGCTCGAGCAAATCAATGAACAGCAGGACAGTGCTACAGTACAACTGTGTTTAAGGAACCTTATGCTTTAAAGAATTGTATGAAATTTTATATTTTGTTTATTATATGACAGATACATGACACTTTATGTTTCACTGAATTTGCTCAAGCGGGCCCAGTAACATCTCCATTGTGAGACTTCTTGTTACTGTGTTTGGCATATTGAATACTCTCGGTAGCTTGCCAGGCTCTCCAAGAGGGGCAGAGGAATCGAACTTGGCTCCGCCAGGCTGACTGCGTGCAAGGCAAATGCCCTACCGCTGTGCTAAATGCTTGAAATAAATCTAGTATATATCTTTGGCAGTTGTAGAAGTGATTGTATGTTTTATAATCAATTTTATATTATTATAGTTCACTGAAATTTTAGAGATTCAGATTCATTTCTTCTGTGATAACTTTGCTGAGTTAACATTGAATCATTTCCTTATTATAATTAGGCTTAATCCCTCACATAGATTATTGGACGACTTCCATCAAATCTTTGGATTCACATTGTTCTTTTTTTGTTTCACTTATTTATTTTTTTGGACCACCCCTGGCTGTGCTCATGGGCTTACTCCTGGCTCTGCACTCAGGGATCATTCCTGGTGGTGTTCAGGGGACCACTTGGGGTGCTGGGTATTGAACCTGGGAAGGCAGCATGCATGATAATCAGTCGCCTTACGCACTGTACTATTTCTCTGGCTCCAGCATTCACATGGTCTTAGAAGTTTGAAAGTTGCTTTACCTTCAAGTTCAGTTCACCTTTCACTTAAGACTAAGTATTTTGGTTTTCATTTTGGTTTGCTTTGCTCAGTTTTTATTCTAGTCTTTTCTGGTTGCGAGGGTTACCAACAATGCAGTTCAGAGAGAGTTCTGTAAGACTTCCTGAGCCAACCAGCTAACCCCTGCCCTTCGTGACCTCTCCTGCTTGCTTTCTTTTCCTTATAAAGAATCACTTTTAAACTCTTTGGTCAGGGCCTGAGCAATAGTACATTGTGTAAAACCCTTATTTTGCACCCATCCAACTCGAGTTGTGCCGGCTATACCCCATACGGTCCCCTGAACTCACCAGGCGTGATCTGGGCATACCAAGAGTGAGTTCTGAGCACCAACAGCTACGATGTCTCTCCATCCCCAAAGGAAAGAGCACTGTGTCATATCTCTTGTTTCCTTTTTTCTTTACTCTCTTCAGTACCGCCAAGTATCATGCTCATACTTTTTTTGATTTCTTGGTGTAGGGATCTTCCATTGATTTCCCTAGTTTGATTGTTGAGGGAAAATTACTTTCAGGTTTTTCTCTCTTCTGTTCCCACTCGTTACCTGCCTTCCAACCCGCTGTAGTTCTACCTCGTCTTCATCCCAGGAGAGTTATTGCAAGGTTTTGGATTAAGCTGTAATCCAAGTTTACATTGTTATGACTTTATTACATTATAGAAATGTTACTTTTACCTGGGCTGGAGCGATAGCACAGCGGGTAGGGCGTTCGCCTTACAAGCGGCCAACATGGCCGACCCGAGTTCGATTCCTCCGCCCCTCTCGGAGAGCCCGGCAAGCTACCGAGAGTATTCGATATGCCAAACACAGTAACAACAAAGTCTCCAATGGAGACGTTACTGGGCCCGCTCGAGCAAATCGACGATCAACGGGAGGGCCTTTACCTTTACCTTACTTTTACCTGAGTTATTAGGATTTATCTGACAGTTGCCCAGTGTGAAATTTTTTTCCTAACCATATTAGAGAATAATCCCAAAGCTTTTAGGTTAAGAGATTCTTGACCGGCTGAAAAGCTGGGGGCTTTTGAATGTCTTAGTTGCATTTTCTATAAACTTTGTACCATTTTCCTGTTTTGACTTGTTTATTTACCTTGCCTGACAGAGCTACCTGGTGGTATTTATTCATTACTAAGAGTTAACTGCTATTTATTTTTCCTGTTCTCTTTGTGTGATTAATTCCTTTAAAAGAAAATCCTTTTTCTCTTTTTACTGAGGTCTGGGGGACAGAACAACACGAAATATATTAGTCTGCCGCCTTTCAGTTTCTAGAAAGACACATTGTTATCTCAAAAGTGTTTAAGTGGCAGTGTGTACGGTTCTTTACTAGTGCATCCTCTTTACTCACACTGGTACCCACCCCTGTTCAACTCTCAGTTTTGGAAATGAGAACTGGATAGAGGGGAAAATGGTGGATATAGTAATGAAGATGGTGAAGGGGAAGGATTGCAATAGAGTGAAAATGGAACGGATAAAGCAGGAGTCCTTAGCTCATTAAAAATAATGGTGAGACAGACCATGAATGAACTTACTAAGCCATCTACAGTTAGTGCTGGGTATTAGCCTTTGACGTCATTATAGCACTCACTCTCATGTATTCTTAGAGTCCACCTCAAATTCAGGTATCCAGTTATTACTTTATTTTATATGTATTTCAATACTATGATAATTTTATTTTTAAAATATAAATTACAGAAAATGAAAGCTATAATGATTGTAATATAACCTATTTTTGTTTTTTTTTAGAGAATGGAACATTATACAGCGAAGAGACAATCTCTGGCAAGTTTTTTAGAAAAATGTTTCAGTGCCTAGTCTGAAGATAACAGTTTCAGTTCTTTGGAACTCTAAAAGTATATTTTCCATGTATCTGTTTTCTTCATTTTCACAATGAAGAACTTTGTCATGTAGCTGTGTATATATCACTACAGTTATAGGAAGTTCCTGTCCACAGGACCAACTTGCCTTATACATCTCAAAAAATTCAACTGGTAAAACAATTTGAGTTAATCAAGGAATAAAATCGTAATGTCTGGTGACTTTATCTTGCACATACATTTGGTAAATTCTTGATTATATTATGAAAATATTTTCCAGAAATCATTTAAGTAAATAGATCCATGTTTCTTATAGTCAAAATGCTAAATAACATGCCTATAATAGGTACAGATTATATTTTGAGTTTTTTAGAATATTGAAAATTAATGCAAAAAATTTTAACTTATATCAAGTATGTTCGTGCAAAACTTTAGTGAAATTTTTTAAAGAATCAATATTTGAGGAAAAGATTGGTTCACTTATACTACATTTATTGTATTATCCTTTCATAGCATTAGGTGCCTTGTATTTTAAATCTGTGACAAACCATTTTTAAAGGGGAAGTATTATAAAATGAGAAATTATGTATTTCTAAGGCTGTATTACTGTAAATTTAATTGATAAAGAGCTCTGCTTTCTTTAGAGTTTTGAATAAATATTCTCTCTTCAATTAAGAAATTTTCATAATGGAATGATTTTAATTGAAGTCATAAATGGATCATTAAAATAAAATGTTTATATGTATATATTTGTGTATTCGAAATCTATCAATTGATTTCTGGATTTTTTCTTCATATATGTGTGCCAAATTACTCTAGAACCAAATGTTTCTTTAAATAATTTCATTTTTCCAAATGTTCACTGTCACTGTCACTGTCACTGTCCTCCCATTGTTCACCAATTTGCTTGAGCGGGCCCAGTAACATTGTGAGACTTGTTACTGTGTTTGGCATATTGAATACATCACAGGCCCCAGGGCTGTTCTTTCTTGAAGAACTACCTCTTTAGAAAGAAGCATTACTGAACTGAAAGTTTTGAGTTACTGCTCCTTTGCTTTCCAACCAAGTATCTTTTCTCTCAGGCTTCACTTGTCTCACTGGTACTTATATTTAAATACTGTACCCTTGGCGAGTGAAGAATTGAGGACTTCCCTTTTGCACTCTTGTAATGAAGAGTTCACATTCTCAGGAAATTTAAGTTTTGGTGGATTACTTGCACTTTGTGACAGCCTAGAAATATAAGCATTAATACCCAAGGATCACAGCAACAGTGCTACAGGGCTAGGGCAATTTTGGACAGAAGTTACCTTCAAGGACCTGCTTTTGCCTTTTCTGTTGAAATAGCGTTGACCTGTGATTATGTTTCTCTGAATCTAAAAATGTAAGTAGGGTTTTCTAATAGCTTGTTTTCAATCTTCTACTTTTCTTCCCATAAATAATTTAAGTACCATATTGACTAATATCCTTTATTATGACCTTGATTGGAGGAAGTCTATTTTTTTTCTCAGAAACTTTCTCTTTGATGCTACTAAAATAGAACTGGAAAGTGAGACAGCCTTAAAAGTGCTTACATGAATACTATTTGGAGCTTAGAAGAACCATAGGTATATATAAAGCACCTACATTTATTTAGGGCTGGAGCGATAGCACAGCAGGTAGGGCGTTTGCCTTACAAGCGGCCAACATGGCCGACCCAAGTTCGATTCCTCCGCCCCTCTTGGAGAGCCCGGCAAGCTACCGAGAGTATCTCGCCCGCACGGCAGAGCCTGGCAAGCTCCCCGTGACGTATTCGATATGCCAGACACAGTAACAACAAAGTCTCCAATGGAGACGTTACTGGGCCCACTCGAGCAAATCGACGATCAATGGGAGGGCCTTTACCTTTACCTTTTACCTTTACATTTATTTAAATAAATTTTGATTTTTAAAATATGATATAATGGTCTCTATCAACATGACATAATTCCTTACATTAGACTGGTTTCCCCTTGGCAGCTAATGAATTAAGTTCAGTATTTCTATAGAAGTGAGCTTACAAGGTTAAATGTGAATGTTCTCAAAGATATATAGATAGCCTTGTTTCAGGAAGAATGCTAATATCCGCTTTAAAATCAGTCATGCAGAACCAATTTGTTGTTACAAGGTATGACTCCTTCTGGAAACCAGTAAGGCACTAGGCATATAGCACTAACCCTGTATGCTGGTTGAAGAAGTGAAAGATCTTTAAAGAAAAATGAAGAATTAGAAAATATTTTTCCAGAGTCAGATTAGTAAATAAATGAAATTTTTCATTCAAAATTCTGTATCACGGTATCAACGGTCCTCCCGTTGTTCATCGATTTGCTCAAGCGGGCCCAGTAACGTCTCCATCATGAGACTTGTTGTTACTGTGTTTGGCATATCAAATATGTCACGGGTAGCTTGCCAGGCTCTGCCGTGTGGGCGAGATACTCTCAGTAGCTTGCCGGGCTCTCCGAGAGGGGCAGAGGAATCGAACTCGGGTCACCCATGTTGGCTGCGTGCAAGGCAAACGCCCTACCACTGTGCTATCGCTCCAGCCCATTCAAAATTAAATTTTTTCATTGTTATAATCCTGCTTCATTCCTCTCTCCTTTTGAAGTATATAACTGAACCACGGTTTAGGAAGATATCACAGAATTGAGATGAACATTATTTGTTATATCTTCATATTTAACATGTAGTTAAAATCTGATGATTATTCTGGCTCTTATGCAGTTTTCAAGTTTACAGATTTTGAAGTTTCTGTTTAGTATATCATGGCAAGTTTTACTTAATTTTTTTAACTTAAATATTTTAAACTATAGAGGTGACATTAATGGTTATATATAAGCATTTACAAGAGTATATGTATTTATACATATACTTATATTTAAATACTGTAAATTTAGGGATACAGTATTACCATACCATGCTTAACATCAGAGTGATCCTATCATATTATATTCCCCCTAAAGACCCAGTCATAGAGCTCATAGAACCATTCCCTTCCACTCCCAGGCAGACCTCCTTTCCTCAGAACCTTCATTCTGTTTTCAGAATCTTGGGTATTTGTTTTCACTGGAGGTTTCTATTCCCTTACTTTGTTTATTTGTACCCACATGTAATTGAGATCATCCAGTCTTTCTCCTGATTTCTTTTGCTTAGCAGGACACCCATTATTTCCACTCACATTTTAGTAAAAAGAAAAGACTTTATGTTTTCTTTTAGCTGCTCAGTATATCACATCTTTTTTTTTTGGGGGGGGGGTCACACCCGGCAATGCACAGGGGTTACTCCTGGCTCTGCACTCAGGAATTACTCCTGGTGGTGCTTAGGGGACCATATGGGATGTTGGGAATTGAACCCAGGTCGGCTGTGTGCAAGGCAAATGCCCTACTGGCTGAGCTATCACTCCAGCCCAGAATATCACATCTTAGCTCATTTGTTGTGCGGTACATGGGCTGTTTCCAGATCTAAGCTATTTTAAGTAGTGCTGCAGTTAAGCAGTGACTATAAGTAGGTGTGTGTGTGTGTGTGTGTGTGTGTGTGTGTGTGTGTAGTGTTTTTGTGTTCTTTAAATAGACATGTTGGAGTGGAATTACTGGGTAAGCTTCTTGTTCTGTTTTTAATTGGGTGTTCAGGGTTCACTCTTGATTCAGGGATTTGAACCAGGATCTGCTGTATAAGAAAAGCACCTTAATACCTTGTATTATGTCTCTGGCCACTATTTTAATTTTTTAAAATAACTATAATTCCCCACAGAGTCCAAATTAATTTAAATTTTTTATAGACACTTATAATTTTTACATTTCCCCCCCCCCACACACACACACACATTTCCTTTTTGCTGTATCAGTACCATTCATCTGTACAAAATTGGTAGTAAAGTGTTTCATGCTTTGTGCACTGTGTACGCAAAAGTTTCCCAGCCACTCCATAGGGCTGTGAGGTAGTGTAGAGGTTGAGACACATGCCTAGCTGTTAGCTATGTGTGCACCTAACCGAGTTCCATCCTTGGCACTAGATGATCTGAGCATCATTGGTTGTAGCCCTGAAGATTCCTGAGAACCACCAGAATGGTCTGTGCAATCCTTTGCACAGCAGGGCCTGCGCAGCACCATATTCTCAGAACTGATTGGCTACAAATCACTGGGGTACTCCTAGGCCTCCTGAGTGCTGCTCGGGAGGTTGTGAAAAAAATTTTAATAGCCATAAATAAATTGAGGGTAGAAAATGGTTTATTACAAATTAGAATCATCATCATGGGAATTACTGTTACAATAACATGAGACAAATTTGTTTTGACATCAAGAATAAAGATTACATAGTGAATGAAATTTTAGAGTGCCTTACTTTCATTCTGATTTTTCATTATAAAATTCCAAGTAGTGGGAAGGTCATTGATGGAGGATCTTGGGTGCTTTGGTGATGGGGGGTACAATAATTTTGATCAGTACCATCAGTGTCGAGTAAATCAATGAACAGCGAGATGACAGTTATACAGTGATACCATGTAACCATGTTACCTAAGCCCGGCAAGCTACCGAGAGTATCTCGCCCGCACGGCAGAGCCTGGCAAGCCACCCGTGATGTATTTGATATGCCAAACACAGTAACAACAAAATCTCCAATGGAGACATTACTGGGCCTGCTCGAGCAAATCGATGAACAACGGGCGGGCCTTTACCTAAGTACAGGGGTAAGGTGCTTGCCTGGATCAATGCCTGGCATTTCATATGATCCTCTGAACATTTCCAGCCTTCACCCTTGGGCACTGAGCCAAAAGTAGCCCCTGAACTCTGCCAGTTATGGCCCCCAAACAGATAAGGAAAAAGTTAAGGTGAAAAAAATATTCAATAGAGCATATTGAATTTTTGAAATATGCAAGTGGTTTATTTTTGAATTGGGGGCTTTGAGGTAAAAAAGTACTCAGATGAAGAGAAAGTTATGTAGTTTTTAAAATAATAAAAATAAAACTTTAATATTCTAATATAAAAATTTTAAAGCTTCCAAATTGAAACTTTTTAACAAGGCACTTGATGAAATTTTTAGGTTTTAATTTAATTTTACATATGATTTCTTTCTTAAGACCTTTTATTAACTGTGACTGAGATCTTGCATGCTAAGCGTTTGGAATTTCCCCACTTGGTTTTTCAAATATCCGTTTTAATTATGGCAAGTAATAATAAAGTTATTCATGCGGGAAAATTCATTAATTTTAGCATGTCCTTGCAAGGCATGCAGAAGATTTCTGTTCTCCAAGAGTCGTTGACATGAGGTGAAAACAATTCTTTAGAATCTTACTACCGGTATTTGCTTATTTAGAACAGCTTTCACTTTCTTGTCCTAATGTGAAAATCTAGTGTTAGGCCACGGAATGTTCAAAGCAAAATTTTGT
The DNA here is from genome assembly GCF_029834395.1 of Sorex fumeus. Lineage (NCBI taxonomy): Eukaryota > Metazoa > Chordata > Mammalia > Eulipotyphla > Soricidae > Sorex > Sorex fumeus. The sequence goes on along the minus strand of NW_026606092.1, from coordinate 34,286,032 downwards.
GGAAGTATTTTTCTTTTTTGCTTAAACGTATAATAGACCAAGTTACTCTGACCTTTTAGTATGGTGTAAAATTATCTCTTTTTTTTTTTTTAATATAAATGCTGTAATGTCAGATAGTATGTTAGAGCAGGGACTTCTAAACTTGATCATGCATTAGCATTACATGGAAGACTTTGTTAAACGGCAAATTGTTGAGTGCACTTCAGTTTCTGATTGAGTAGGGAAGGGAGAGATGGATTTGCATTTCTAACACATTTCCAGGTAATGCCCTGCTGCTAATCTCAGAAACAAACTTTGTGAATCATTCCCTGAACTGAAACCACCAACTTTGACGTTAAACTTCCCTTAACCCCACTGGAAATTTTTATTTGGGGTGTGTTTTTAATATAGATGGGTCTACCGTGGGGGATTCTCAGAGGCTATCCTCCAGCTCTCTGCTAAGGGATAACTTCCAGTGGTCCTATGTGTGTTTGGGGCTGGAGAAGGGGGGTGGGTACAGACTATACCTGTCAGGGCCTGGGCCTCTAGCATGCAGCCATGTGCCTGGCCTGTTGAGCTGTCTACCGGGGCTACTTGCTTTTAGCTGTAAAATGGAGGCCAGAGCTGGAGCGGGGATATAGAGGTTTAAGCACAGACCTACCATGCAGCTGACCCCAGTTCAATCCTGGGTACTACATGGTCCCCCAAGCATTACCAGGTGTGGCCTGGAGACCCCCAAGCACTACTGGTGTGATGGGGTAATCCACAGACCACAGGATCTGAAAGCGTCATGCCCTCAGGCTCTTGTGTTGAACCACTGGCAGCAGACTGAGTCAGTGAGGCCCTGGGCGTTGCTTGTGAACCTCACCCTCCTGTTAATGAATTAAGTGGGGGGTCAATGCCACCCAGCAAAATCTGAGAAAAGATCCTGAAGTGGAAGGCGAGGCACTAAATTCAGTATCTTTCTTTGATTCAGATGATAATGCCTAATGCTGTAGTTGCACTTGGTGCTAATAACGGATACTGTGTACCATAGCTTCATATTTGCTTCTAGTGGGACTTACTGTCTAGACTCATGTTTTTTTTTTCCAGTCAACCATAGAGGCAGGAGCTTTCCGCCCCACCGAGACCACGAGTTGTGCCCTCCCCACCACCCCCCCACGAGCAGCTCTCCAGTACAGCCATGGCCCCAGAGGCACACAAACCAATCTCGGAACTATGTGGCTTTGGGCAGAAATCCCTCCAGACTTAATTAGTAAAATAGCAGAAATCCAAAATTGCACATGTACTGTTACAGCCACATGACATCATATGGTCTTCATAACCAGCAGTAGAAAACAAATTATTTCACGATGCCTTTCCAGCAGGTCTGATTGGGGAAAATTCCAAATAATAATCATGCATCTTTTGTCAAAATAATGAATGTAATCAAAATAGAGACAGTTAAGTGGAAATCATCTGCCTCACAGGCAGGGGGAGGGGTGGAATGGCGGAGTATATGGGGGTTCTTGGTGGTGGAAAATGTGCAGTGGTGAAGGGATGGGTCTTTGATCATTGTATGACCGAGACTTACACTTGAAAACTTTGTAACTGTCCTCACGCTGATTCAATAAATCTAAAGAAAATACACATAGGAAAAACAAATGATAATAATAAAGCCATAGGGGCAGGAATGGGCCAACATGATGCCAGCATCAGCTGCTCTACTCCCCTCATATGGTGAACAGGTCAAATAATCACCTGCATGTGGAATCAGTAATTCCCTCAAAAAACAAAAAACTGACAAGAGTGCTTGAACAGCTCCTTCACAACAGAGGACAGAGGGTCCTCACCCAGGCCGACTGCAGAGCGGAGCAACCTCCTTCCTGTCCTGCATACTGCCTCACAGCAGCCCTGAACTGCTCCCAGGACAGTGAGCAAACCCCCCACCCTCACCCCGCACCTGACCTGCTTCAGGGAAATGAGCCCTTTATAAAACGCCTGGTTTTGAAAATTAGTGGGACCCATATTCAGGGGAATCAAGGGACTCTGGTTTTAGACAGATTTGTAAGGCGACACTGAAGCAGTTATGCTCTAGCACAGTTTGAATCTAGCAGTTTTATGGACGTTGAATATATCAGATAAAAAAACTTTCTAAGCGACTGACTTTGGTTGTCTCCACTACATTGCCCCCTGGAATGCAAGTTCAAATACTGGTTTTCCTTACCTTCTTGACTTTGAGGAAGCATTAGACAAGTTACAAAAAACAAGCTAAAATTCTGTGCATATGATTTAATGTAACTTTTTTAGTATTTTGTTTAAAAATGATCACTTGTGTTTTCACTATTGTGAATGCATAATCTTAAAAATTGGGGATGCTGAAAGTATCAAGCTAGAGTACTATTTAAAATTTTCTTTCAATTCTGTCTTGTTACAGAAAATAGTCCCAATTATTCTCTACCATTTAGACCTACCACGTGGCAAATATGGGATATGTATATCCCATATAATATATATATACATATATAGAGAGAGAGAAAGAGAGAGAGACATATGTAGGACTTGAATAAGACACTTGCTTCCATCTATAACTTGCTTCTTAACATGTTGACATCTGTACATACCACCATTTGGATAAGGCTTAATGCAAATTGCAGCGCTGTCATTTAAATGGTTAAATTTCTGGCTACTAGGTGCCTGCAGATGTGCATTCTGGGCCATGCGTGGGAAAATTTTTTCTGCACGTTCGGAATCCATCAGTTTCACTGAAGTCTGTTATGGTTAAAAACCTGAAGAGAAGCAGCAGAAACAGGGAACATTGCAGATTCAAATTATTTTTACTTTTACAATGGATAATATTTGTCAATGACAAAAAGAAAATCAAATCAAGCTGGGACATAAGGTAAAATTCAACAGTGTAGGATAACATTGCTTTGTCCTTCTTCCACAAGAAGCTTAGGTTTATCTGGTTACACCCATCAATCTGGTTACACCCATCACAGTCCTCCTGAGGCACTTCCATTGTGTTTATATGTAAACAGTCTTCCCTATGCTCTCTTCCCCACCCAGTTAATCAGCTTTCCCTTTAATCAGACTCTGTTAATTTGTAAAGTCAATTTCCCAGAAATCTATGATTTATATGTATGAGTGAAATATTGCCTTCCTCCTCTCCTTATGCCTTATGAACAGTTTACTTTAAAGCAATATCCTTTTTGCATAGATACAGGAAGACCGTTGACATCATGCTTTGTAACTTAGGATTTGATTGGCTTTGAATATTATTCACTCCCGGGCATCTGCTTTCTCGACTTAAGCCTCAGTTGCCCTTAGTTCCTAACACCCCAAAAGCAGGGTTGCGACTGAGGACCCTGAATGGACCCAGGGCAAGCGGCGAGCTACCCTGGCAGTGAAATGGGCCAAGCCAAAGTGCCATGATTCTTAACTCTAAGTTAAGAGTTTGATCATGGACAAATGCTGTCATGATCCAAAGGTAAGGACGAGACTAGGATCCTGCTAGGGGTGGGAAAGACTATCTGGCCTGAGCACTGTAGTCTGAGATCGAGATGGCCCTAGGAGAGCAATTCTATAAGTTTAAGATATTTCTTACTGTATCCATACAAAATGGTTTATATTATATATTCTTATATGCTTGTCAGACAAGGAGAGGAAAGACACACCCTTGGGATTCTGCTCTAGGGTGGGTCCTCCTGCTGAGAAAGGATCTGTCCTAGGAGCCGCCTTCCCTGAGGCTAAGATTTCTACCCCTATTGATTGTGACCACACCTATGTGTAATTATTACCCCAACCCTTCATGCTTTGGGATTTAACTAGACTGTAGGAGTGGGCTGGGGGTCAGAAGGAAGAAGCAGAGGATCAGAAGGAAGAGGAGTATGAAGGGGGATGGAGAAGGAGAATGAAGTGGCATGGGGGAGGAAGAAGGGGAGCAGAGACAGAGATGAAGAGAGGATCAGAATAAACTGCTACCAACCAGCCTGGCCCTCGTTCCTTCCTCCGCCTGACCATCGCCATCGACCTCCCTGTGGTGGGAGAAGGGTGAGACTACCGAACACGGATGGCGGGAGAGACAGAGCCACCGCCACTGTGTGCCGTGCCCCTTTTGTGTGAGTTTACACAAACAGGCATAATCTAAAAGGGATCTTATAATCACAGAGATAAGGCAGCAATACTTACGTATGTTGCAACACTTAATACAATACCGAGGATATAGATGCAACCTGAATGTCCAATGACAGATGAATGGATTAAGAAACTGCAATATGTACACAACTGACTGCTTCTGCAGCTTAAAGAAAAGATGAAATCCAACAATTTGCTACATCTATACCACATACTGACACTAAAGTGACTGTTTAACCCAAACTATAATAAAACTTTTTAGATGTGAATGTAGGACTAGATATGTATATATTTTGCTTACATTTCTTTATAGTCATCCTGGTAAGTCCTTGTGTATCATTGGTTAGCATCTAAGATACATCCTATGCTAAAACTTTATACTACATTCTAATCCTCTTTGGCTGGTAAGTTAAAGCTGAGATACTAAGTATGAGCATACTGTGATTTTGCTTTTACAAAAGACAAAGAATCATTTGTATCAATTTGCTTTATTTAAGTTTTACCTGAGAGTCTGTTCCAAGTAATCAAGTGCAGATACTCTGAGGAGTTTTCGTATAAAAACCAATTTACGCAAAATTCCATTCAGTTACGAAACCCAGAAGACCAGAAATAATGAAAGAGTACTTTAGAAATATGAAAGATTAATGATAAATTAAGGAAGGACTATTTTAGATATTTATTTTTGGTGATGGATAATTTAATGCAGATTTTTCCTCAATTTTGTTATAAAACTTGACAATTTTTCCATTTTTTAATATCAATATGTTTAGAGCCTAGAAACTTAAAACATAAGCACAGTTATAAAATTAATTCTACTTACATAGCCAATTATAATTTTGGAGAGAATTTGAAATTTTTGTATATAATTTGGGAAGGATTATTTTATGAGCTGAAAAACCTATGTAAAATACGTATGATTTAATGTACTTTGTGTGAAATTATTTGTATATTCTACTATATACATTACTTCCACAAAACAAAAAAGTTCAGATACATACTTATGTTGACGAGTATTTGGCCTCTAAGTTTTCCTTTTATTAAAACATTTCCATTAGTACACTGGATGGGCACTTGCCTTCCACTCAGCCAATCTGAGTTCAATCCCCAGCATCCCACTGGTCCCTGGCACCTCCCAGGAGTGCTCTCTAAATCCCAAGCCAGGGTAGGCCCTAGAAACAGCTTGGCATGGATCAAAAAAGGTTCTGTTCTTTTCTTCTTCTATCTGAATCTCTAGGATATAGCCCAGGTTTTGATAAAATAGATTTTTTTAAATAGAAACGAGCTTCAAGAAACTAAAACATTAAAACACAATAGATTACTTGCATTTTATGCATATTAATGTCAACTCTAAGAAAAAAACTCCCAAATAAATTACTTTTTGTAATGTTTCTTTGGGAAGAACTACATGTCATCCATGAGAAGGCCCTCCTAGTAAATTTTTCCCGCAGAGCAGAACAGCTCACTATTTTACTGAGCCTTATAGCAGTCAGAGTATCTCACCCTCACGGCAAAGCCTGGCAAGCTACCCGTGACATATTCGATATGTCGAACACAATAACAAGTCTCACAATGTTACTGGGCCCGCTGGAGTAAATTGATGAACAATGGGAGGACAGTGACAAGTGGCAGAGATAGCAGTCAGGGTTTCTACAAGGAAAGTGGCACAGGGTGCAAGGGGACACCTAAAATGAAAGCATTTTAAACAGAACTTAAAATGATTGATCAGTTATTGAAAGTACTGAAAGAACAATCAGTAGATGGCAGTCTCAGGAAACCAATGCTATCTATCTCCAACCTGGCGGGGCAAAAGAAAATGTTAATAGAGATTAAGGTCAGGATCTTGCTAAGGAAATCACTCATAACAAGAAAAGGGTAGAAGGCTTATGGGTGGTACAGTTGGAGACAGGTAGAAGAACACTTCCGCTTTTCTTTTCTTTCTGTCATCAATTCCTGTTGTCAGGATCTAGCAAGAAGCTTGCTGCCGCAGAAGAGTGGGAACGTGACCCTTGAGAGTGGAGATTGGACAGGCTCAGAACTCGCTCCCGTGCTGTGTAGCAAGTTGGCATTTGGAAAATGACCTCTGGGTTGTGCTCACCAGCTCTTTGAGACTCCTAGTTGTCTCAGTCAGCACTAAGAAACAGACCGACAGGAAGTCACAAAGACTGCAGGCAGACTCTCAGCAGCCAAAGACCCTGACAGGAAAGAAGCCAGGAGAGTTGATGTTAATGCGGACCCTCTGGATTGAGCCTAGGGGGATACCTCTGGGAAGTACTTGAGTGGCTGTACAACTGCTGCTTTGTTTAATGGTCCGGTGGGACTCGTGAGCAAAGGCTATTAACTATCAGAGTTAGGTGATTTGAGGGTCTGTTCCTCGTTTAGCAGCCATAAAGTTGGAGCATTGCATGTGTGGTTCATGCTCTTTATTCTTAAATTGGCAATCCCTCTGTGAATATAAGGCACTGTGCCAGGGGAGGGGTTTATGGTGAAAGGGTATTTCAGCTTCCATGCACATTTTAGTGTAGGTGTTTTTGAAAAAAAAGGCTATAGCAGTGTCCAGTGTCTGGATTTTTCTATGAAAGAATTGATCTGTCATATAGGTGTCTTTGGTAAGCCTATTAAGTCAGGAGCCTCTTTTCTTGTGTCTTGGTGACATCCACTATGCGTGGCAGTAACAGACAAGTAGTTCATCATTTGGCTCATGCTTGCCTTCCTGTTTCCTAATTTTCTGAACAGCACAAATCATTTTGTTTAAAGTTGACCTTGAGGAGAAATAAGTATAATATAGCATAGAGATATATGGGCTGGAGCAATAGCACAGCGGGTAGGGCGTTCGCCTTACAAGCGGCCAACATGGCCAACCCGAGTTCGATTCCTCCGCCCCTCTCGGAGAGCCCGGCAAGCTACCGAGAGTATTCGATATGCCAGACACAGTAACAACAAAGTCTCCAATGGAGACGTTACTGGGCCCGCTCGAGCAAATCGACGATCAACGGGAGGGCCTTTACCTTTACCTTATAGCATAGAGAATCAACTTTAAGAACTAAAATATATAATGAGCAGAGCTTTCTTATAGATTAAGAAAAATAAGACTGTCCTCAGAAAACAGTCACCAAAGATATGTACACCACGTTTACTGCAGAATTATTTGCAATAACCAACATTTGCAGACATCCCTAGTGCCATGTCTCACCCCGCTTCCCACCACTCTGCCTGCATAAAGTCATAAAGAAGCAAAAGAGTCATAGTATAGATACTATTCAGCTTTAAGAATAATGTCTGGCTACTGATCAAGTTGCTTGATGGTCATGATCCCAGAGACTCGCAAACTAATCTCCGAAACCAGTGACTTTTAACAGAAATGTGTACAGACTTCGCATTAGGTTACTGGCACCCCAAGTGGGAAAAGGTGCCATCCCTCTGCCTATTCCCCCTGGCAGCGCTCAGTGGCTGCCATCTTCCAGAGGCCATTGGACAGTCAGGTATGGGCCAGCAGTGATGAGACACGCGAGGCCTCATGGGATGGGGTGGAGCCAGCCCTTGTCCTCTATGCTCCAAGGAAACCCTAAGTCGCCACCCATGAACGGTCCCTCTGGCTACTGATCAAGCTGCTTAACGGCCATGATCCCAGAGGCTCACAAATGAATCTCGGAACCCAGCGGCTTTTGGCAGAAATCCCTCCAGATTGAATTATTAAAACTTCAGGATTCTAAGATCGTGGCCACGTGACATCATATGCTACTCATAATCAGCAATAGAAAACAAATTGTCTAATGTTGCCTTTTCAGCAGGTCTGAATGTTGGGGTAAAATCCCAAATAATAATGGTGGGTCTGGTGTCAAAATATTGAATGTAATCAAAATAGAGAGAGAGTAATGTGGAAATCATCTGCCACACAGGTGGTGGGGGGGGGGGGGGGCTAAGGGATGGGGTTTGTGGTGGTAGAAAATCTGAAGGCACTGGTAAAGGGACAGGTGTTCCATCATTGTATGACCAAGACTTAAACCCAAAAGCTTTGTAACTTGCTGACAGTGATTCCCTAAATAAAGTTATATATACAAAAAAAGAAGAATGTCAATAGTTAGACCTGTGTAATAGATGGTTAATTATTTGAACACAGACTTGTGTTGAAGAGCCTTGCAAGGAAGGAAGGCTTGTATCCAGCAAAGCAACATAGAATGTGTAATGAAGACCTTCAGAAAATGCCAATTATAAAGTGTGGGTTGATCTGAGTGTGGTGGTGTTTACAATTAATTGATCACAGTAGTTACAGATTTCTTGGGGGTATGGTGCCGCCAGCAGGTCAGTCTGTACCTGTGAGGCGAGTGTATCAGCAGCCTTATGGCAGACTTCCAGATTCCCCAAAATTTCTGCTGTGCTTTTGGCCAGACCCCAAAAACTTGTGGCAAAGTTTACCAAGAAAGTAAATGGCCAAAAGTTAGGTATGTCGGAGACACACCCACAAACCACCTCTTGCCCAGCTATATAATTGGAGGCAAGGCCTCTCTGTTTCCTGATTGAACTGCTTAACGGCCATAATCCCAGAGACTCAGAGACAAATCTTGGAACCCCAGTGGCTTTTGGCAGAGATGCATCCGGTCCCCGCAGTGGGCTACCGGCAGTGGACTACCCAGGGGGAAAAGGGTGTTGACCCTCCACCTGCTCTCCCTTGGCGGCTTAGTGGCCGCCATCTGCTAGAGGCCACTGGACAGTCAGGTTTGGACCCACAGTGATGAGACACATGGTGCCTCATGGGATGGGGGTGGAGTTGGCCCTTTCCTCCCCGCCCCAACGAGACCCCGAGGCGCCACCCACAAAATGGCCTCTCTGGCTCCTGATCAAGCTGCTTAACGGCCATGATCCCAGAGACTCAGGCATAAATCTCGGAACCCAGTGGCTTTTGGCAGAAATGTGTCTGGACCCCACAGTAGGTTACTGTGGCCGGGCCATCCCAGGGGTGGTGAGGAAAGGGTGCTGTCCCTCGACCTGCTCCCCCTAGGCAGCTCGGTGGCTGCCATCCTCCAGAGGCCATTGGACAGTCATGTTTGGGCTTGCAGTGGCTAGACACGCGGGGCCTCACGGGATGGGGGTGAAGCTGGCCCTTTCCTCCTCATCCCAACAAGACCCCAAGTCACCATCCATGAATGGCCTCTCTGGCTCCTGATCAAGCTGTTTAATGGCCATGATCCAAGAGACTCAGAAACAAATCTCGGAACCCAGCAGGTGTTGGCAGAAATCCCTCCAGATTTAGTTGTTAAAACTTCAGAATTCCAAAATTGTGCGGCCACTACTGCACCTGCGCGTCATCATATGTTATTCATAACCAGCTATAGAAAACAAATGGTCTACTGTTACCTTTTTGGCAGATTTGAGTGTTGGGGTAAAGTCTCAAATAATAATGGTGGGTCTGGTGTCAAAATATTGAATGTAATCATAGTAGAGAGTGAGTGATGTGGAAACCATCTACCCCACAGGTAGGGGGAAGGTTTGGGATGGGGGGTATACTGGGGTTTTGGGTGGTAGAAAATGGGCACTGGTGAAGTTACGGGTGTTTCATTAACCCGAAAACTTTGTAACTGCTCTCACAGTGATTCAATAAATAAAATTATGAAAAAGGAAAAAATAAAGTAAGGTGGAATTCATGCCCAATTCAATCAGCCTAATCAATGCCTGAATAGATAGCAATACTCCTACAAAAAAAAAGTGTGATAGAGAGAAAAAGAAGATGGACCTTGGACAGCAGCAGCATACTGGGCTGCATATGACTTAATAGAAAATATCCCAAAGCTTCAACTCACAGTGCATTAACAATCAAAATTAGGACTTCACTGTCAGACACTGTCTTTGGAGAACGTTTTATCGGAACAATTTACCTTCCTTTATTCTTTTTTTAAAAACTCTGAGATAGTGTGGTTTACAGTACTGTAAATGTACACCCCCAGCGTGTTCACTTCCCTTCACCAAGGTCCCAAAGCAAAGGCCCCTCTACTTCATATCTCCCCACCCCGTAATTTCATTTCTGTGGGCCAACTCTCTGGTTCTGTTATATTGGCCACTTGTTGCTTACTCTGTATCTTCTGTATTCTTAAGTCCCACATATGAAATAAATCATTCTTTATCGTACTTTTGCTTCTGACTCACTATACCTGGTGTCATATCCTCTTATCTCGCCCTTTAGTGGCATATTGAGCAATTTTGTCTTTTTTTTTTACAGTTTCGTAGTATTCATGTGTGCCTGTGTGTGTATTTTCCACAACTTCTTGATCTATTTATCTGTAGCTGGACATTTTTTAAAACATATCACACTATCTTGAGTTTTCTCTTTCTCCCCCCCCCCCTTTTTTTTGAATCACTATGAGATATTCCCTTACAAAGCTGTTCATGATTAGATTTCAGTCATACAGTATTCCAACACCCATCCTTCCACCAGTGTACATTTCCCAGCACCAGAGTCCCCAAGTTCCCTACCATCACCCCCACTTGCCACCCCCCCACAGCCTGCTTCTATGACAGCCACTTTATTCTGTTTCTGTCTCTGTCTTCTGTCTCTGTCTTTCTTATCTGTCTCTCTATTTCTCTCTCTCTCTCTCTCTCTCTCTCTCTCTCTCTCTCTCTCTCTCTGCTTTTGGGCATTGTGGTTTGCAATATTGATACTGAAAGGTTATCAGGAATATCCCTTTACCTCCTTTTAACACACAGAGCTTCTTGTCCAGTGTGATCTTTTCCAGCTATTGTCAATATTGTCATATTGGTCTCTTCTTTATTTTACCTACTGTCCATCCCACACACACACTTGTGATTGATTACATGTAGTTGGATATTTGGATTGTTTCCATATCATGGTTATTTTCCTAAGCACTGCCATGAACACTGATGTGGACATATCCTTTCAAATTAATGTTGTGTTTTGGGAATAGATGCTAAGAAGTGTTAACTTTCCTTTCTTGAAGAGCTTTGATTAATCACTTGGTCTTGGATATATTTGTCTGAACCTGAATTTCAACCAGATTGTTTTTTCTTTAAATAAATTGTACTTTATTTTTCAGAGTCACTTCACTTTTATTTTATTTTATTTTATTTTTGCTTTTAGGGTCACACCCGGCGATGCACAGGGGTTACTCCTGGTTCATGCACTCAGGAATTACTCCCGGCCGTGCTCAAGGGATCATATGGATGCTGGGAATCGAACCCAGGTCGGGCCACATGCAAGGCAAACGCCCTACCCATTGTGCTATCACTCCAGCCCCACTTCACTTTTATTTTAGACGAACACAACCTCACACAGCGGGTAGGGCGTTCGCCTTACACGCGGCCAACATGGCCGACCCGAGTTCGATTCCTCCCCCCTCTCGGAGAGCCCGGCAAGCTACCGAGAGTATCTCGCCCGCACGGCAGAGCCTGGCAAGCTCCCCGTGACGTATTCGATATGCCAGACACAGTAACAACAAAGTCTCCAATGGAGACGTTACTGGGCCTGCTCGAGCAAATCGACGATCAACGGGAGGGCCTTTACCTTTACCTTTACCTTCACAACCTCACATCAATATAGCCAACTTCATAGTAGATACTGAAAGAAACTATTCTAAAATTATTCCTGAGTCAAAAAACTACTCTATTGCATGAAAAGGGAAATAACCCACCCAATAAAAGAAAAGTTCCTGTGCATGTTTTTATGGCAATGAGTTTATATCTTTTCAATTTTGAATTAGCTCATATTCACTTAATTCACTTAGTGCCTTTGAAGGAATTGCATAGCCTGAGGTTTCCATCTTCGACACATGTTTTGTGGTGGACAAGCTCATCATGGATTCTGCTAATACAAAACCACCCAGATCTTAAAGAATTTCCCTGTTGAAAGATCGCCGAATCTTTATTAAAAAGCTGCAATCACATGCCAGAATTGCCCTTTGACATAGGTTGATATTATTACCATGAAAGTGCATTTATTTCAGAGCTCATGAGTGCCTGAGAATTTGTGCCAAAGATTTGCATACAAACCTCAAGATATTAAGAAGCTCAATTTTACTGTCCAGTTTAAACTGATGAGTCTGGGTCCATCTCCAATATCCAGTCCTCTTTTCCTGATGTATGATGTCACGTGTTCTGTCTCTTGCTGCTTGGTCCATATTATGACACCCTCATCCTGTGTCTGCTCTATTCTGTCCACCTCTACTGCACAATGGCCTGGTTTTGTCTCCACTCTGTTCTCTATTCAACATACATGTTCCTGGTCCAAAATCTGTAGTTGGAAACTTGTCATCTGTGTTTCTAGGCCTTGGCAATGGCCACAGGCACATGGACGAGAGCAAGCCTGCATGTAGTTTGGGTATATATGAGGGGCCAAAGAGTGTTGGCTGACTAGGGGCTTTCCTTTATCTTCTCTTACTCCCACCCCTAGTCATCTCATTACCTATTTTGACTGGAAAAATTTTTGTAGCCTCAGATTTAAATGACCAATTAGATTAACTAGTTTACTTGATGGGCTGGAGTGATAGCACAGCGGGTAGGGCGTTTGCCCTGCATGCAACCGACCCAGCCGACCCAGGTTCGATTCCTCTGCCCCTTTCGGAGAGCCCAGCAAGCTACCGAGAGTTCCTCACCCGCACGGGAAAGCCTGGCAAGCTACCCGTGATGTATTCGATATGCCAAACACAGTAACAACTAGTCTCACAATGTTACTGGGCCCGCTCGAGCAAATCAATGAACAACAGGACAGTGACAGTGACAGTTTACTTGATGCCCCTCCCATTCCACTCGGAATATAATGCTCATTTTAATAAGAAGGAAAACTGAGGGACTTCTTGTGAAGTGACTTGCTCAAGGTCTTAGAACTTGTTTTATTTGATCTTTATTTTTTTTTTTATTTGGGCCACACTTGGGAGGTGGGGGTATATCTCAGGAACTGTTCCTGCCATGATGCTCAGGGATCAGCTCCTGGCAGTGCTATGGCAGGATCACAGAGTGCCAGGGCTTAAGTCCAGAGCTCCCACATGCAAAACATGCACTATCACACCCTGTGCAGTATCTTCCTGGGTTTGATAACCTATTTGAGATGGATTATTAAGGAATACCTGCATGAATGCATTTCTCAAAATTCGAGTATTGTTGAATACTGTTGTCCCCAGAGATGAACTTAATTGGTGATCCAAAACAAACCAAAAGAAGAAAAATTGATTTTGTTGTTGAATACATTGAGAAACACTGTAGGATGATGTGACATATTGATTATACTATATAAATAACAACTCCCTATAGAGGATGGAGTCTAATAGTGGTTTTCTGCAAACATTTAATCACTGATATCCTGCCCCACCCAATAAACTTTCTTTCTCTTCTGTCTTTCTTTTTCTTTCTCTCTTTCTCTCTCTTTCTTTCTTTCTACCTTTCCTTCTACCTTTCTTCCTTTATCCATATAGAGAGACATTTTTTTCCCAATGAATAACATTTAGAAAATGCTGATATTGAGGATGGAAAATGGCTGACAAGTGGTCAGGAATATTTATACCTTTTTATGTCCTTTCTGTAGAAGAAATGTACCTGCCCAGAGGTAATAAAATGGCTGAATGGCTGACATGTTTTCCTAGCACAATTGGCCTATTGAACTACTCTGACAAGCAACTTCGTGTTCCTAATAAGTACAAAGCATTTTTACCTTCAACTTATAGCAAAACATCACACAGAATGAAATTGATATAGGGCTCAAAAATAAAATCTCCTGTCTCTTTAAAGTGAGATCAGAACTACCTGAAGAAGCTTTGCAATCACCACCAAGATATTTCAGAGGACATTAGGTTAAGAGAAGCAGCTAGTGAGAGGCGTAAAAGTGGACAGAAGCTCCTGATTAAGAATAAGGTCTCACTCTGCAATAAGGATTTGGAAGCGTAGCACTTTGTTATTGGAGTTTGGTAAGTGCATTTGATTAGAAATTGTAAGTATATTCTGATTCATTTAGTCAGGGCACTACATCTTTCTGAATAAAGAACATAGATTAGCTAATTTGGGTTTAATTGTAAGATGTATTGCCTTTAATATATGGAATGTAACAACAGAAAAATAATTATGACGTATTATTTTTCTTTGGTGAAGTCTTGCTTCGTAAGTCTTCTGCCTTATTGCCTTGCTTTGTAAATCCTGGCCAGGTCTGTTGTCAGTGACAGACCTGTATAGAATCCTCCCTTAGGGATAGAATACAGATATTTTAAACAATTTACCCAAATCCGTACAAGCCAACACTAGTCTTGCATATAATTCTTTAGATGCTCAAGAGTTATACGTCCCTGGACAACATTTAGCGTGGTAAAATCACGGCGTTTGGGCCAGAGAGATTATATAAGGTTTAAGGCATCTGCCTCCTTGTGGTCTGTCCAGATTCAATGCCCAAGAACTGCCAGGAGTGATCCCCAAGCAGAGTCAGTGCAAGCCCTCAGCTTAGCTTGGTAGGGCTCCAAACCAAAAAAAAAAAAAAAAAAAAAAAAGCAAAAACAAAAACAAAAACAAAAAACAGGATGTTTTTATTTGTGTGTGTGTGTGTGTGTGTGTGTGTGTGCATGCATACAAGTACACAGGAATTCTGTAGGTACTTGTTAAAACTAAACTTGTTTAGCTTGAAAATAAAGCTGTAGGTTCAAGCTTGCAAGTCTGATGCAGGGGTATCAGGAATATGTACTTTCAGTGAACAGTCCTGTTCGTAAACCTCACTTGAAACCCTCAATTAAGGAGAGTGAAGAGTATGAAAGAGCAGATGGGCCTGAGATTGTGTGTGTGGAAGGCCAAGGCGCAGGTGCATTATAAACACACACACACAGTAAGTGGCTAATACAGAGACACAGATACCCCAAACAGAGGGAGGCAGGTAGAAGTCAGTTTACCGAAGAAGGAAGGAAGGGCATGGCACAAAATGAAACCAGAAAGTGAACAGAAGCAAATCTTTGTCTATGAGGTAAGAATGTCAAGACATTTCTCGGGCAAGGCCCCTCCAAAACAGCTTAACTACAAAAAAAAAATAAATAAAAACCAAACCCAACCAAGAATATCAAGGGCTCTTGATCTTCACTGAGAGATTCTTGATCTTCAAAGATCAGAAGCCTATCTGATCCAAAAGAACTTTGTGCTGAGGAGAGCGAAGATTAATCAAGAAGTTTTAGAAAATGTGATGGGGTTTAGAGCTGCAACACTAAAATTTACCATTTTTACAATACCAAATTTACAATACTGTTTCTGCATTGAGCCGGCAGGGGGCGCTTTGGTAGCACATATACTGATAATTGAGTTCCGCTTCCTAGACCCAACCAGCCCTCATGTTGAGTGACATTATTAACCAGACCCACAGTGCAGTATTTTAGGAGCTTCGTTTATTACTTTTTTTTAGCTGTGAACCTTCATAGGAGAAACTTTTGAGGTTTCTAATTAATTATTAAGGCCTCCAGATTTTCTTTTTGAACTGCCAATTCCTATAAGTCAAGAAGAAATTAATTCTGTAGAGTTTAAGGGAATTATTACCCATTTATTGACTTCCCTTGTGGCTGAAAGTGGGGATTGAAAAAAAGTGAAAAGGAAAGAGAGGAAAGTGAAAATGCATCTGTAGCAGGATTGATAGTAGGGGGATCCCTGACTTGCAGGATATGGGCCTCCTACATCTTGTTGGTTGCCGTCCTGTTGTTCGGTTGCCTTGCAAAGGTTGTTCTGGTTTATTTCTGTTTCAGAACTGCTTGTGGGTCTTTCTTTTTCCAGTTGAAGAAATATTAGCTTATAACATCTTTAAGTGCCAGGTGAACAATAAGGCCTCTTTGAAAAACCTACGTGTAAGTAAACTTGAACGTTTTTTTTGAGAAAATGCCCTCCTCAGCAATGCTCAGGGGGCCCAGTCAACTGATTCAGATGAATCATAGTTCCAATCTGGCAATGATGCTCAGAGTCCAGCACTTCTGAGAGCCATCAGAGACCCCCTGGCAGTGCTTAGGGTTCCCCAGACTTCACCTAGCCATGCTCCAGGGGCAGACATAGGAGGGGATCAAACTTGGTGCCTTTCACATGCAAAATATGTTCTTCAGTCCTCTGGAACATCTCTTCAGCCCTAATTATACTTTTTAATATTTTTGATTCTGGAGGCTGGAGAGATAATACAGGAGGTAGGATACTTGCCTTGCCCAGGGATGACTAGTTTGATCCCTAATATATCCCTATCCCTAATATGGCCCCTTGAGACCCACCAGGGGTAAGCCCTGAGCATAGAATCGGAATAAGACCTGAGCACTGCCTGGTGCAGCCCCCCCAAACAAACAAAAATATTGTTAATTGTGGAGGTACAGAATTTTGGATTCTTTTTAACTTGCCACCTACAAAAATAATAGTTTTGGAACCACATCTGTTGCTTCTAGGGGTTTACTCCTGACTCTGCTCAGAGGTCGTTCCTGGCAGTGCTCAGGAAAACTTTTGTGCGACCAGGGATTGAACTGAGGTTAGCTGCGTGCAAGACCAGTGTTTTGATCCCTGCAGAATCCCCCTGGCCCCTTAACTTACAGCTTTTATCTATTGGGCACCTTTTTCACATCCAGATTTTATTTTTACATTTTGTCTATGTGCTATATTTTATTATTCCTTCTCCAATGAGTACTAGTCTTTTTCTTATTAATCTATGTGAGTTCTTTTGATGAGGTCAAACAAAAGATTTAGTTAACAATAGAACAAATAAATTGCACTTTTTGTTGATGAATGATGAATGGTCTTCAAAAGCACACCCATCCCTGGCCTACTCTCTTAATTCACTGATGACACAACTTGTTGGAGTATGCCTAAAATCACTGTTTTCAATTATCTTTATGTAGTCTGCTATGTTGATTTTTTTTCCCCTCAGGAACACCAATTTTCTTCGTTTTCTAATTTGTTTCAAAAAAAGAAGGAAAGCCAAAAGTCAAGTGGTGACAAACTGAATGAATGGCGGTGGTTCACACTATTTTACTGGTATAAAATGATCAAATGTCAGGCAGTAGCTCAGATACCTGGTGTTTCAATTGGAACATTTTCTGAAAATGGCCTTCTAGCCCAATAATCAAAGCTATTTGAAATGTTGTGCCCCATCTCTTTCCTCCACAAAAATGCTTAGAAAGACCCTCTAAGGTAAAGAAGGTAAAACAGACCGGTCTGTAGTTGTGGGAGGGTGACGGTTATAATACAACTTCATTGGGAAAAGTCCCAGCATTAAATTCCTTTGATTTTGATTCAGCCAAGTCAAAACCTTCAGAAAATTTTGTACTGATAAGGATGACAGGACCTTGGCTGGACAGTGATGGTCAGGGGAGACAGTAATAGAGCTCTCTCCAACCTCTAATCACCATCATCTTCAGATCCCTAGTAACAATTCCCTGCCGTTTTCTGTACATGCAATCTGTGCCCATTGTGTGTTCCTTAGTTGTGGGTGTCCACTCATCTGCCTGAATTTCCTGAGCAAAGACTTCATATATACAGACCGCCTCTTCTCTCTTTGAAGTTCATGCTGGTGGACACCTTCCCTAGCTTACATGATTTTCTTTCCAATAAAGTCCCTCTTTTTTGATACTGTTGTGCCTTTGCTTTTGGAGAACAATTGGCACATGCTAAGACTGATATTTAGGTACAAGAGAGAGTCTAAAAAGTTGATTATTGATATCCCCATTCACTCTGGGTATTCATTCTTCAGTAATTAGATAATATTAGTTTTATAACCATTTGAGATACTTTATTTTGTTTTATTTTTGGTTTTAGGCTCATAACCAGCAGTGTGCAAGGCTTACTCCTGGCTCTGCATTCAGGGATAACTTCTGGAGGGGATCAAAGTGAGGTCAGCCAGACAAGACAAGTGCTCTATCTGTTGTACTATCTCTCTGGCTCTGACATACAATTTTAATACTACATAAGTCACCCATGATAAACCAAAGTTTATCACTGATATTTTTAGCATATTCACAGTATTGCCTAACCTTGCCACAGTTCATTTTAACCTTTTCATGTTTCCCAAACAATTTTTATCTCACTTTCACTGTTATCTTCCCTTCTTCTCAACCTCCCAACCATAGTCCAGCCCTGTATGCTTGATGTTTAAGATGTTTCAAATAAATTGACTCATATAATGTATGATAATTAGTGATTAATTTCTTTCACCTAATGATTTAAGGTTTAACCATATACTGTTTTTAGATTTCATTCATTCATTCATCATCCTGTTATTCGTCGATTGCCTCGAGCAGGCCCCAGTAACGTCTCTTGCATCCTAGCCCTGAGATTATATTCAAGGCTTTTTAGGAGAATGAGACCCATCATTGTTACTGGTATTTGGCATATTTGGTGCGCCACGGGGAGTTTGCCAGACTCTGCCCTGTGGGCAGGCTATATTCGATAGCCTGCAAGTTTGTCCAGAGTAGGAATGAGATAATGAGATATCATAAAAAGATATCAGAACATCTTTTTAGATGTAGACCTCATTTTGATTTCTTTCTTTCTTTCTTTCTTTCTTTCTTTCTTTCTTTCTTTCTTTCTTTCTTTCTTTTTTTTGTGGTGGAGGATGGGTATACCGCCCTCAGGGCTTATCCCTAACTCTGAGTTCAGGAATTAATACTGGCAGGGGTTAGGGGATAATATGGAGTGCCAGAGATCGAATCTGGGTCAGCCATGTGTAAGGCAAGTGACTTACTCATTGTTTTATGTCTTCAGCTTTTGTATTTTAATTTTCTATGGGCAGCATTTTATTATATAGACATGCCAAATTTTATGAATTAATTAGTTGATGGATATCTGGGTTATTCCCAGCTTTTGGCTAGCATTACTCATATTTGTGTACAGTTTTTGCGAGAACATATGTTTTCATGTCTCTTGGGTATTTACCTGGAAGGAAAATTGTAACCTTAAGTGCTTTACACTCTATTTTGTGTCCTGTGTTTTACACTCTGAAACCTGCTCTTGTTTTCTACGGTGCTGCATCCAGCAATGTGTATTTGCATTATTCAACATCTTTTTTTCTTGAACCATACTCAGCAGTGCTCCAGGGACACTCCTGGCTCTTGCTTGGAGGTGATTCCTGGAAGAGCTTGGGGGATCAAGTATGGGAATAGAATCTGGGCTTCTCATGGGGGCATACACACAGCCACTGAGCTGTTCTCTCCAGCCCAAGTTTCTCCACACCTTCAACAACATTTGATTTATTCCATTGTTCAATGTGTGTGATTTTTCGTTCCCTATCCTCATAGATTAAAGTCACATCTCTCGGTGATTTTGTTGGTGGCGGTGGTTTTGTTTTTAGGCTCTTTGCTTGAATTGGTTTGTTTTAAGTCCATACCAAGTTGTGTCCAGGGCTTACTAGTGGCTCTCTACTCAGAATAGTACTCCTGGAGGTGTTCAGAGGAACCATATGGGGTGTTAGCATGAAATTGCTTTTCTGGTAGTAAAAAATACATGTATATTTTATAAAATTTATGTATAAATATATACAGTGTGGCACTGCACTGTCCTCCCGTTGTTCATTGATTTGCTCGAGCGGGCCCAGTAATGTCTCCATCATGAGACTTGTTACTGTGTTTGGCATATCAAATATGTCATGGGTAGCTTGCCAGGCTTTGCTGTGCGGGCAAGATACTCTCGGTAGCTTGCTGGGCTCTCCAAGAGGAGTGGAGGAATCGAACCTGGCTTAGCCAGGCCAGCCGCGAGCAAGACAAATGCCCTACCACTGTGCTATGGCTCCAGCCTTATAAATATATGCAATGTATTTTATTATATAATGTGTTATATAATCACTGTATCACTGTCATCACTGTCATCCCATTGTTCATCGATTTACTCGAGTGGGTGCCAGTAACATCTCAATTCATCCCAGCCCTGAGATTTTAGCAGCCTCTCCTTTTACTCATCTTTCCCAATGCTGCTGTATTGGAGGCTCTTTTAGGGTCAGGGGAATGAGTGTTATTGTTACTGTTTTTGGCATATTGAATATGCCACAGATAGCTTGCCAGACTCTGCAGTGCAAAGAATATGCAGAGGTTTTTTTTTCTCCTTTTTTGGGTCACACCCAGAGATGCACAGGGGAGTTTAATATTATAACCATTTAGAGTGTACATTTCACTGGCATTTAGTCCATTTATATTATTATGTGGCTTTGTCCCTCTGCCAGTACCTTCATGTGTGCGGAGAGTGGTCTCAGCATGGTGGTGGCTGGTCCTGGAGGTCTTCAGCTGCCGGAGCCCTGGTCGGGGCGGGGAGGAAAGCTCAACCTGCTCCCCTCCAAAGGACTCTGGGAAGGAACACCCAGGCGCGGGGGCAGAAGACTGCACTGTTCTCGTCCGGGATCTGGATTTTATAGTCTCTGAGTCTTGGCCGCTGATGGGATTACACGGCGCCAGGGGGCCAGGTGGTGGGTGTGACCCCCGCCTACTGGAATTTGGAGGATCTGGGTGGAAGATGCTCGACTCCAATTCGAGTAGGCTTGGAGGTCTCGGCCCCGGAACCCGCGTGGCTTTGTCCCTCTGCCAGTACCTTCATGTGTGCAGAGAGTGGTCTCAGCATGGTGGTTCCGGGCCGAGACCTCCAAGCCTACTCGAATTGGAGTCGAGCATCTTCCACCCAGATCCTCCAAATTCCAGTAGGCGGGGGTCACACCCACCACCTGGCCCCCTGGCGCCGTGTAATCCCATCAGCGGCCAAGACTCAGAGACTATAAAATCCAGATCCCGGACGAGAACAGTGCAGTCTTCTGCCCCCGCGCCTGGGTGTTCCTTCCCTGAGTCCTTTGGAGGGGAGCAGGTTGAGCTTTCCTCCCCGCCCCGACCAGGGCTCCGGCAGCCGAAGACCTCCAGGACCAGCCACCACCATGCTGAGACCACTCTCCGCACACATGAAGGTACTGGCAGAGGGACAAAGCCACGCGGGTTCCAGGGCCGAGACCTCCAAGCCTACTTGAATTGGAGTCGAGCATCTTCCACCCAGATCCTCCAAATTCCAGTAGGCGTGGGCCACACCCACCACCTGGCCCCCTGGCGCCGTGTAATCCCATCAGCGGCCAAGACTCAGAGACTATAAAATCCAGATCCCGGAACCGCGCGGCTGCATTCGCGGCCGCGTGACATCTTATCAGAACTTTTTTTTTTTATGACATCTTATTGTCTCATTCCTATTTTGGACAAACTTGCAGGCTATTGAATGTAGCCTGCCCACAGGGCAGAGTCTGGCAAACTCCCCGTGGCGTACCAAATATGCCAAATACCAGTAACAATGATGGGTCTCATTCTCCTAAATAGCCTTGAATATAATCTCACGGCTAGGATGAAAGAGACGTTACTGGGGCCTGCTCGAGGCAATCGACGAATAACAGGATGATGAAATGAAATGAAATGAAATGAATGAAAAAATATTATTATGTATCATTGTGGCTTTGATTTTCCTTTTTCCAATAACTATTGTTGAGTTTTCCTTTGTTTGTCCTCAGAGACTATAAAAACCAGCTCCCGGAATTGCGTGGCCGCATTTGCGGCCGCACGACATCTTATTATGACATCTCATTCCTACTTTGACAAACTGGCAGGCTACCGAATGTAGCCTGCCCACACGGCAGAGTCTGGCAAACTCCCCGTGGCATACCCAATATGCCAAATACCAGTAACAATGCTGGGTCTCATTCTCCTAAAGAGCCTTGAATATAATCTCAGGGCTAGGATGAAGGAGACGTTACTGGGGCCTGCTCGAGGCAATCGACAATTAACAGGATGATCTATGATCTGATCTGTCCTCTAGAGAAATGTTTGTATAAGACTTTACTCACTTTTTAACTGTTTTTGTTGTTGAATTGTAAGTTTTCTATATATTCTAGAATATAGTAGATTTTTTTAATTTATATTGTTTTCCTTGGGGGGCCACACACAAAGCAGTGCTCAAGTCTTATTCCTGGCACCGTGCTCAGGGATCACTCCTGGTACTTCTTGGGACCATATGGAGTCCTGGGAATTCAATCCAGGTTAGCTGGGTGCATGACAAATGCTCTACCTACCATATACTATTATTCTAGCCCCATAAAGTAGATTTTTATAAGAGATAAGGTTGACATATATTTTTTTCATTGTATAGGTCATTTTTAATTTATTTTAATAGTTTTCTCAGATGCACAGAAGTGATAAATTTTCAAGTTTAATTTATGTTTACTTATCATTTGCTGTTTATGTTTTTGATACTATATCTAGAAATCCAGTCAGATTTTTAGATCATAAAGGTTTGTCCTATGTGTTATGTGAATTTTATATTTGGCTTTCATATATAGGTTTTTGGTCCATCTTGAGTTAAATTTGGTGTGGTATAAGGTAAGAGTACTTCCTTTTAAAAATGCCCATGTAAAAGACTAGGGAAAACACTAAAAGGGAAGTTGGGAATGTTTACTGTAAGTGCATATTCTCCCCTACTATCCTTCTTTATTCTATGAAAATTTATCCTATGGAAACTTACTAAGAATATATGTATAAGGTACTCATTGCAACTTAAAAAATGCCTAGTACTTTAGTTGACCCAAGTATTTTCTAATAAAGGATGTTTAAAAATCTGAACAAATGCAACAGTGTGAATTTATGAAAAAGAATGTTCTCTATATGATAAGTTAAGGCTCATCAAAAAAATTAATGGAAAAAAACAAGATTTAGAAAGAATGTTTTTTTGTTTGTTTGTTTGTTTGTTGTTTGGTTTGGTTTTTCAGCCACACCCCAGTAGTACTCAGGACTTACTCCTAGATCTTCTTTTAAGTATCACTCCTGGTGGTGCTGGGGTCAGCCAGTATGCAAGACAAG
Source organism: Sorex fumeus (assembly GCF_029834395.1). Taxonomy (NCBI): domain Eukaryota; kingdom Metazoa; phylum Chordata; class Mammalia; order Eulipotyphla; family Soricidae; genus Sorex; species Sorex fumeus. Next base: position 34,263,152 of record NW_026606092.1, on the reverse strand, counting down.
CAACTTACCCACTTCCCAGTTTCTAAATGAATAGTTTTTGTGTGAAAAAAATTGGGGCAATAAGGATGTATATGCATATTTCCACTTTGTAAGTGGAAGTTATTTCTTATATAAATATTAAGACACTCTGCAATGATTCATAAGAGACATACTGGTGGGGTTAGATACTGGATGTTTAAGACTAGTAAGGGAAACTAGTTTCTTTCTGTCTATACTAAAATTAAAAGATAAAAATAAATTACCAGTGGGAACAAAGAGATAGTATAGCAGGTAAGGCACTTACTAGTTTTCTTGTGACCACTAACATATAAAATATAGTCACAGGACTGCTGATTTATTTAGAACTGTGGTCTGTGGCCACAGAACAGAGTAGAAAACTAGACTTCAGGAAGCCGAGCTAATGGCCCTGACCTCATTCATACAGAAATGAACCAACATAATCTGAGAAGTGTATTAAAGAACCTAAAGGGAAAGGCTATTCTAGAACCTCTCACTGAAAAATGACAAAGCCATATGAGTATGCAGTTTAGTGTCTTACTGGAAAGGACCTTGACACTAATTTACCTGGTATTCTTGTCCCTAGGCAAGGGATTGAAAGTGCCCTTGTAAAGAGTAAGCCTCCCTAGCATTTTCCTTTCTGTTCTTTCACCTGGAGATATCAGAGCTGAAAACCTCCCCACTGAAGATCTATGCAGCTTCTTTCTTGCTGTTATCTGTAAAAATGAGCCATTTTTCCCCAACCCTTTGAAAACCAGTTGTGGCTATTTACCCACTTTGTGGACCACATGCTCTCCTCTCTTCCTGAAACAAATACTTCCTGTTTATGACTCCTTTCTTAGTGCTGCAGTTGGGGGCAAAACTGGACTCAGAGCCTAATAGCAGTAGCTCTGACTTTTCTGGACCTTTCAATGTATACGAGGCCAGAAGGCCTGTGAACATGTGTAATTCTGACAGGTGCTCCAACGTTCTGGAAATAAAGGTATGATATTCAAAACATAAAGATGGACAGTGAGTCAAATTCCTCTGCTTTTATATCCTCCACTGAGTAGGAAACAAAAATATCAACTACACAGGAGGGAAACCAGGAAGAATCTTGGTCCTCTGATGGTTGGGGAAGGGGAGTGGTACAGGGAGAAGGAATAACTGCTTGATAAAATCAAATTGCAGAAAGAAAAAAAAAATTCAGACCAGAAGAAAGAACCTGATTTCATAAATATGGTTTAAAATAAACACAAGGGGCTGGAGTGGTAGCACAGTGGGTAGGGCATTTACCTTGCATGCAGCTGACCTGGGCTCGATTCCCAGCATCCCATACGGTCCCCTGAGCACCGCCAGTAGTAATTTCTGAGTGCATGAGCCAGGAGTAACCCCTGTGCAACATCAGGTGTGACCCAAAAAGCGAAAAGAAACAAAAAGATAAAATAAACACAAGTAGGAGCTGAGTAGATGGCTCAAAGGTTAGGGAAACATACCTTGCAAGAACAAGGAACAGACATGAACCTCTGGTCTTGCATGACCCCCTCACCCTTAGCACCATCAATGGTGACCCTGGTGGTCTCCAGCACTGCTGAATCCCAGTGGCTGTGTGTTACTTACCGTAGCATTCAACCACTTGACCTAGTTATCTGAATGTCCCTGGGAGTGTCTCCAGGTCCACTGAGCACTACTTGGCGAGTTCCTCTTGCCTGTCCAAATATATAAATTTCATATAGAGGCACATACTGTGGAGTCCTTTTCTAAATATGGAGATATATATGTCTTCCCAAGAAGGCAACTTTCAGAAAGGAAAAAGGTCATCAGAAAAACTCTCAACAAATGACTTCTGTAAAAGACACATGATGATGAGTGAGCACAGAGGACACTACAGCTCCAGAAAAGGTGTCTGGTTAAAACTAAAGATGTTGACATGCTCCTGGCAGTTCTAAGAGAACCTCTGTCCCTGCCTCCTTCAGTACTGCAGGTCAATAGATGGTTGGAGGCTTTAAAGCAGGGCTTTGCTACTGTTGGGAGTCCTTTTTTTTTTAATTGATACATAGAAAGATTTTAATAAGATCCCCAAAAGTCATTCATGATTAAAAAAAAAACACCTCGACAAAATAAGAGTGAAAGGAACTTTCTTCAAAATAGTAAATTCTGTCTATAAAAATCCCATAGCCAATATTATTCATTTAATTTCTTTTTGTTTTTTTGGTCACACTTGGCGATGTACAGGGGTTACTCCCGGCTTTGCACTCAGGAATTACTCCTGATGGTGCTCGGGGGACCATAGGGGATGCTGGAAATTGAAGCAGTAGTAATTAAGACAGCATGGTACTGGGCTAGAAACAGACCGGCAAACCAATGGAACAGAGTCAAATATTATGTCATAGACCCCCAAATATTTGACCACTTAATCTTTGAAAAAGGAGCAAGAAATGTGAAGTGGAACAAGGAAAGCCTCTTCAACAAGTGGTGCTGAGAAAACTGGATAGCTACCTGCAAAAAAATGAACTCTGACCTCTGTCTAACGCCAGGCACAAAAGTCAGCTCAAAGTGGATTAAAGACCTCAATATCAGACATGAATCCATAAGGTACATAGAGGAAAATGTAGGCAGAACTCTCCATGACATTGAAGCTAATAACATCTTTAAGGATGAAAAGCACTGACCATGCAAGTGGAAGCAAATATAAACAAATGGGACTACATCAAACTAAGAAGCTTCTGCACTTCAAAAGGGAATCCTTTTTTCCACCATCAGAGGATCATGCAGAAACCTTGAGGAGCAGGAGAGCACCTGTGAGCAAAGAAGCAGAGGGAAACCTCTTTCTGCAAATTTGTGGGGAAGGGGCTGGAGCAATAGCACAGCGGGTAGGGCGTTTGCCTTGCATGCGGCCAACCCGGGTTCGATTCCCAGTATCCCATATGGTCCCCCTGAGCACCGCCAGGAGTAAACCCTGTGCATCACCTGGTGTGAACCAAAAAGAAAAAAAATATGGGGGAAATTTGGATGGAAATGAGGTCGACAGCCTTACTCTGTTGCTCCTGTCTTGGTACAAGAAATCACATGTGCTGCTTCTATTTCAACTGGAAATAGAGTCAAACCTTCTCTAGAGTTACTAAGAAAGAAACCCAGTTGTGAAACTTCCACCGTGGGAGCAGTTTTCCCAACAGTCTTTCATCCCCTGGCTTTGAAAACTTGGGGGTAACTGAAAATACTTCTGTATCTCCAAAATACTTCTCAGTAACTAACTGAGAAGTAGCTAGATTTTCTTGATGGAGCCAGGCTTTCCTTTTCCTTTTTTTAACAGGAGGCTTAAAAGGTAGATAAAAGGAATGCGAGTTGAGCTTTATTCTTATTGCTGGTTTCTTCTCAGCTTTCTTAAAGAATTCACCGAGTCTTTAAAAAATTCTCCAAAAAGTCAAGCCCATCTCTGACAAAGAGACAAAGAAGATCCCAGTGTGTGGTTGGGGTGCTCTCTGGTTTAACACGTTTCCTTGCATTGCACTGATATTGTTCACCCTTTATTGCTTGATGTAGCCTCTCCTGAGCAAAGCCAGTGTCTTTTCTCATGGCAGCTCTGTAGAAAGAGCAGATAGGTGGCCCCCTTGTACTCTGTCCCAGGAGCTACTTGCAGTCTGGCCATGACATGCTTTTATTCACAACCGTGGCCCCATGTGCCATGCTGGACATCAAGCAGCCAATATCACTTCAGTCAGCCTGTGCCTTACTGCCTGATTTCTCCAAAAGCAGCTTTACCTTTGTCAATCATTCAGTAAAGGTCACCACAGGGTATCTCTTTTATTCAAATCGATCTCAAGAGTCTGGGAAATAGCTCAAAGCAGTGAAGCTTGCTTTCTGGAGGCATTAAGTTTGATCCCTGGTCCCACGTGCTCCCAACCACAGAAAAAGTCATAGACTCTCAGGGTACAGCTGGTTAAACTTTCACTTAGCTGATATAGTCATATCTATTGCCCAGATCAAGATAAAAACTTTCCCTGGAAGTTCTGAACTACCTCTGCGTCCCTGGTCCCCTGGACAGGATGACCTCTATGCTGAATCCATCAGGCTTGGCTTGCTCTTGTTTCGGACACATGGTTCACACAGTGTGTAATCCTCCTTGACTGACTTCCTTAACATTCTGTCTGTGAGAGATATCCACAGTGTCGTCTCTAGCTGTGATCCATTTCCTCTCACTAATGCATAAGCATTCCGTTATTGATATGCCATCGCTTTTAAAATCCATTCTACTATACATAGATGCTCAGTTGTTTCTTCTTTGCATCTATTATAAATAAATGGGCATTCCTGCGTCTGTTTCAGTCAATATGTACATGCAATTCTGTTGATGTATATACCTCAAAGTAGAATTGCTAAAATCTCTCTGTACATCTGATTGACTTTAACAGATATTGCCGGGTGTTTTCCAGAGGAGTTGTAACAATATAGGACCCATGGCAGTGTCTGAGGGTTCTAATTACTTCACATCCTTGCTAGCAGATACTTATAACTGTCTCTTTTATTTTAGCCATTTTGGTAGGTCTTCATTTAAATTTTCCTGATGACTAATGAAGCTGAGCAATCTGTTACAGTTTATTGTATATTGCCCTGAAAGAACTGCTAAAATTTTTTGCTTGTTGTTCTCTTAGACCCTTTGCACAAAGTAATTTTTGTGTGTGTGATGTTATGAATTTATATTTATGAGCATATAAAAACGCCTATGGTAGTGTAAGAGGAAAATAAAGATTATAATGGTTATATTATAGCTTGTTTAATACTATCACATCACTGTTTATAATTACATAAACTTGGATGCTAACAAAAATATGAATAACTTTCTGGTTGAAAAATTATGGATAATTAGACTTCCCACTTTTCAGCAATGCTCATGTTTTTCCCTCAGATACACCATCCTTATTGTTGTTTTTCTCTAAATTTGCTTTAATAGAAAGCATGGATTACTTTTATAATCTGCAGAAACAAGGAGGCTGTTTTCATTTGGAAATAAATAAAACCACAAATGAAGCAAAGCTTGTCAGCAGTGTTGGTTTGGACCCGACATCAGCCTCTTTCCATCTGGGACTCCGAGGGGCACGGGGGAGATGTGTCCTCTCTGGGCATGCTTTGAAAGTTTGGGTTAGAAGGAAAGAGTGTAAAAATGAAGAACAGCCTTTATGGAAGAGACACCATGTGCTTTCACATTCCCCACTGAGCCTGGGAGATGATCCTGCTATAAAGACCAGCTAATGACTGAAATTGCCTTTGTTTGTCTGAGCTAAACTTCCCAGCACCTCTGTCTAGGCTTATGTGGTCTGATAACTGGAGCCCCACTGTGAGCTGGAAAGAACAAAGTGTATTATTTCAGAGTGTAATGCCTTTGTTTATATTTTGCGAGACAAACAGGGTCACTGCCCATTTTGCCTACCCCGTGTGCTGCAAAACTCAGCACTCTAAGAGAGCACCAAATAAAGGGTGTTGTGAAGACCCTCCCAGGGTGGGAGAGACATGCTAAAAGTAGTCTATAGACCAACCATGATTGCCACTCAATGCCTCTCTGGCAAAACACAGTACCCAAAAGAAGAGAGAGAGAACAAGGGGGAATGCCCTGCCACAGCGGCAGGGTGGGACGGGGGGAGGGATGCTAGGACCCGTGGTGGGGGAGGATGGGCACTGGTGGAGGGATGGGTACTTGATCATTGTATAACTGAAACCCAAGCACAAAAATTTATAAGTCTATAAATGTACTTCATGGTGTTTCACTAATAAAAAAATGATTAAATAAAAAATAAAGAAATAAAACAACTGATATCAGAAAAAAAATAAAAATAAATAAATAAAGACTACATGAAGTCAATTTCTCCCTTCCTTGGCTTTGCCATTTGATTCTGTTTGGTCCTACTAATTCCTAAACAAAACCAAACTAAAATACAGGCCCCAAACCAATCTACCAGTCAACTCACAGTGTTTAAAAATTGCTTGAAGCGATTTCAAGTCTGTGGACAAATGGCAAGAATACTTGTTTTCCCCTAGGCCATCTGAAGGTGAGTTCCCTACAGCAGTAGGAGGCAGAGGATCCATGGAAAGGACCCAGTAGGGGTCTCTATTCTTAGGGGATCAGAATTGTGTGGGGTAGTGATGAGTTCTCCAGTATGCTAAGCCTTTTAGTATTTCCTAGAAAGAACATCATCTCTTATGAAACCACAATACCATCACCACCATCTCAATTTTAGGTTCCTCGATTGTTCCAGTAATGACCTGTAGAGTCAAAAGAGATCATTAGAAGGTCATTTCCAAATAGAGTTTCTGGTGAATGTTGAAAGCTGCACTTCTTCACTATCTGAGCAGCTGTTGCCAAACCTTCTGATCTCCTGTCCAGGTTGGCTTCAATCCTGCCTCTTCCCCTAACCCCATTGGATGGATGCTTCAGGAAAAGTGATTTGTTTTAGAAATCAACTTTAGAATAAGGTAGCAGATGGCTGTTTCAGCCAACAAGACCGCATAAGAAGGCAGGGTGGATGGGAGTCAGAGATTCTTTTTGGGACAAAGACAGTCCCCAGAGAATGTCAACCAAGTTTAATTTAAAATCCCATCTCTACTATTTAATTCTCCCTAAGTATTTCTTCTACCTTTGTCTCTCCTTGCCTTGCTCCTTTTACTTTTTTCTTCTGCATTCCCTCCTTTTTATTCTCAATCATTTCCAAATTTTACTTGGTTCCTCTGTTTTCTTCAAAAACGTCTTCCTTAAGGAAACCAAGGGATTGTTAAAAGTTATTTCTTGAGAGGTGGAAATGAAATTTGTTTTATATGGCTTCTTGTATTGACTTCCTTTAAAACATTTATGCATCATTTACATTAAAAGAAAATACCTAATCCCCAAAGGGTTATTTTTGATTTGGGGTGTGTGTGTGTGTGTGTGTGTGTGTGTGTGTGTGTGTGTGTGTGTGTGTTTTAGAGAAACACAGATAAAACATCAACCTTTCAATTACATTTTCATTCTAATTAATAACTTCACTGGAGAAATGCCTTGGGGAATTTACTTTAAATTTTGAAAGAGAAATAAAAAGTCAAAATGATTAAATTATTTAATTCAAACCAAACATGAAACTTAGAAAGACTGGGAAATATAAATACTGAAATTATAGAATGCTGATTCTGAATTTCTTTGGGTTATTGATGTGATTTCCAACCCCCTTTGTCCCCAAATTAAGGTGATGTTGATGAGGTCCACAAAGGGCTCCTCTGAGTTTATATTAGACTTGACTTCTACACTGAGCTTTGTTTTTGCCTCTGTGACTTTGACAAATCCTTTTTCTTCACTGACTCAGTTTTCCTATCTCATAATCTTCTTTGGAAAAGAGTCTAGTTCCAGTTTAATCTGAACTGACTGCTTTGCCAGTGGAAGTGGCTGTTCTCCAGTACTTCCCTGTGCAGATGTATCTTGGAGAACAATGCCTGGGGCTGATGAACCCACAGAGTCACCTCTCTGTGGGCAGAACCTATTCATGAAGACCCCCATCCACTGTTCTGCTGCTACTACAGCGTGAATATGTCCTTCTCACCCTCAGACCCCAAAGCACTGGCACTTTAAAGTTCATAGATCATTTAGAACTGTGTAAAGAGCCCAAGGCATTTCAGAGTACTGGTTAAGAATGTGAGGTGACAGGTAGAAAAGGGAGCACCAAATCAAGGGTGTTGGGAGGATCCTCCCAGGATGGAAAAGCATGCTGAAAGTAGACTATAGACCAAACAAGATTGCCACTCAATGCCTCTTTTGCAAACCACAACACCCAAAAGGAGAGAGAGAACAAAAGGAAATGTCCTGCCACAGAGGCAGGGTGGGGTGGGGGGAATGGGAGGTGGGAGGGATACTGGGATCTGTGTTGGTGGGAAGTGGGCACTGGTGGAGGGATGGGTATTTGGTCATTGTATAGTTGAAACCCAAGCACAAAAAGTTGTAAGTCTACAACTGTACCTTATGGTGTTTCACTAATAAAAATAAAAAAAAAGAATGTGAGATGATTAATCGACATGGATAGGACCCAGAGCAATAGTACAGTGGGTAATGCACTTGCCTTGCATACGGCTGACCTGGGTTTAATTCCCGATGTTCCCTATGACCCTCTGAGCACCGCCAGAAGTAATTCCAGAGCACAGAGCCAGGAGTAACTCCTGAAAACTGCCCAGTATGGCCCCCCCCATAAATGAACAAAGACACAGATTATTGATTCTCTCATTACTTACCTCTTAGTGCCTTCTTTTACTCTTCTCTAAAATGGGAGAAATGGGGCTGGAGCGATAGTACAGCGGGTAGGGCGTCTGCTTTGCACGCAGCCAACATGGCCGACCTGAGTTCAATTCCTCCGCCCCTCTCGGAGAGCCCGGCAAGCTACCGAGAGTATTCGATATGCCAGACACAGTAACAACAAAGTCTCCAATGGAGACGTTACTGGGCCTGCTCGAGCAAATCAACGATCAACGGGAGGGGTGCTAAATGATTGTATAATTACTGTGACAGCAAATCAAACACTAAGTCAAAATTGCAGCATAATGACTCACAGATAAGAATTATCAGTAAAGAAACTTTGTTTTAAACTCACCCACCCATAACAACAACAAACAAATCCCAAGCTGTGCCTTGAAGCATTCTACGTCTAAATCAATCTATCCAAGGAATTGGACAATGGAGTAAAAGCAGGTAATGTTTGGCTTGCTGCCACTTTCTTGTGCATGTTTCTTTGTGAGTACACCACCATAGCATCTTTCAGAAAGGAGAATTTTGTGAAGACACGGGAGATTTTTTCTTTCAAATCCTGTAGCCACCACTAGAAGGCTTCCTCCTCCTCGGACCCCTGCATGTGGGTATTTCACAAAGTTCAGTCCCATCCTGCCCTGCCCTGTTTGCTCTTAAATTAACTTAAAATCTCACTCATTGCCCCGAAAGGACTTCAGCTCGGTGGATGATTCCCAAAGAAGCACCCTTCAGACTCATCATCTGATTGGGCTGCAGAATTTTATCTTTTATTGTCTGTCAAATTCAGCCAAACTTATTAGTGATATTTTACACGCTCAGAACAACTCAGTCAACGAACTCACGATGTGAAAATGTGAAGCACTTCTTTAAAGTTCTTTCTCTTTTTCCACCTCCACGTCCATCATGATAGCACAGCGGGTAGGGCGTTCGCCTTACACGCGGCCAACATGGCCGACCCGAGTTCGATTCCTCAGCCCCTCTCGGAGAGCCCGGCAAGCTACCGAGAGTATTCGATATGCCAGACACAGTAACAACAAAGTCTCCAATGGAGACGTTACTGGGCCCGCTTGAGCAAATCGATGATCAACGGGAGGGCCTTTACCTTTACCTTTACCTTTTCATTTCATCATCCTGTTAATCGTCGATTGCCTCGAGCAGGCCCCAGTAACGTCTCTTTCATCCTAGCCCTGAGATTATATTCACGGCTCTTTAGGAGAATGAGACCCATCATTGTTACTGGTATTTGGCACGTCCAAACATTAACAAATTGCCAATTACTTCTTAGATATTACTTTTAATTGTGGCCAGAGTGATAGTAGAGCAGGTAGGCTGCCTGCCTTGCACATGACTGACTAAGGTTTGATCTCTGGCACCCAGTATGGCCCAGTGAGTGGCCATACTGGGTGAGCAAAGAACCAGGAGTAAGCCCTCAGCACCAACAAGAGTGTGGTCCCTAAACCAACACAAAATATAGTTAAATTAAATTTGAAAAAGATACTTTTTAATTTTTGTGTCAATTTCCACCTGTTTACTTCTATAGTACTTATATGCATATTATTTTTGTTTGTTTTCATTTTATACTTTTTATCTTTTTTTCTGCTGTTGCTTTTTGGGGTCACAACTGGTGATGTTCAGGGGTTACTCCTGTCTCTGTACTCAGGAATTACTCTTAATAGTGCTCGGGGGACCATATGGGATACCTGGGATCAAACGTGGGTTGACCACATGCAAGGCAAACGTTCTCCATGCTGTACTATCGCTCTGGTCCTTACGTTTTTGTTTTTAATTAGTTGAACATATTAATTGAGATCATCTTCAATGAACTGTCTGTTCAGTTGTTTATTTATTTATTTTTCTAATTTGATTTTTGGGTCACAGCCGGAGATGAACAGGGGTTACTCCTGGTTTTGCACTCAGGAATTACTCCTGTCAATGCTCAAGGGACCATATGGGATGCTGTGAATCGAACCCGGGTCGACTGTGTGCAAGGCAAACACCTTACCTGCTGTACTATCACTCCAGCCCCTCAGTTTTTTTTACGTGTATAGAGCTATGAAGTAATTATCACATTTGGATTTTTGGTTTCTTTGTTTTGGGGTCAAACCCTGTGGCACTCAGAGCTCACTCCTGGCTCTGTGCTTAGAGATCACACTTCTGGTGGTATTGGGGCCCTTAGATAGTCCTGGGGATTAAAACCCGGCCAGTCATGTGCAAGGCAAACACTCTGCCTGCTGTACTATCTTTCTGGCCCCTCAATGATTCATTTTTAAGACATGATCATAAATTTAAAAAGTTCTTCACATTCATTTACAGTTATTTTTCATTCTTTCTCTCAGACCCAGCAACCACTGACATAACTTTGATTCTATAGATTTGCCATTTTGAGACATGTCATATAAACTGAACCATGTAACATGTGCCCTTTCTAAGTTCTTTCATTTAGCTTAATGAATTTCATGTTTCTCCATGTCATACTATCAGTAGTTTAGTTGCTAAATAGCAATTCATTACATGTGTCACACTGAGAGATTAATTATTTAGCTGTTTACAGGCATTTTATTATTTCCAGTGTTGTCTTGTGATGATTCATCCACATTAGACTTGATTAAGCCACACTTCTTAGAGACGTGAGTTTTCTGGTGGCCAGAGAACTTCTACTTGACCCAGAGCAGATCATCAATCCCATACTCATTGTTATACAGTTGGGTGTTAAAGGAAAAGACTTGATCAAAGTGAATTCTGGTTGCTGTACCAGGGGACTCTCCAAGAGCTCCCAAATACCTCTCTGGAATCTAACATTGGAGACAGTGAAAGCAGATGAGTGCCCATCTCCAAGGTTCTTTAGGGGAACCTGTACAAACACCAGGCTGTGTCATAAGCTGCAAGGGAGTCAACTTGGATGTTTGTAGCCTTTGCACAAAAGGTCCCATGAGGAAGAGAGTTCTTACTGTGATTTTTAACTTGCATTTTCCTAATGAGTAATGGTGCTAAAACAATCATATATTTTGGTACATGATGTGACTGCTAAACTCTTTTGCACATTTAAAATTGTCTTTTATCGCTTACTTTTACTGCTGTAAGAATTTTTTGTATGATCTGATTACATACTCTTATCAAGTATATAATTTACAAATATTTTCTCCAAGTGTTTGGTTTTCTATTCTCTTTCTTTTTTGTTTTGTTTTGGGCCCACTCCTGGATTTGAGCTGAGGGATCACTCCTGCAGAGGCTCTCTTTCTGTTTTTTTGATGATATCTTTGGAATAGCAAAAGATTTGATTTTTCTTGGGTATGGTTTATCAATACTTCCTCTTTATGAATATTTTTGGTGTCAATTATCAGAATTTGTTGCCTAATCCAAGGCAACACAGTGATTTTTATTCTAGGTTTCCTTTCAAAGTTTTGGTTTTTATGTTAAAGTCAGTGGTCCATTTTAAGTCAAATTCTGTGAATGGCATGAGGTATCTTAATTCATTTGCATATATTCAATAGTACTATCACTATTGAAAAATGCTACCTTTTCTTCAATGAATTGCTTTGGCATCGTTGTCAAAATCAATTGCCCATTAATAGAAATATGCTTTTATTTATTGCATTCCATTTATCAATATTTATTTACATTTCTTAAAATTAATTCATGGTGGATTATAAAGTTATTCATGATTGGACTTCACCAGTGTCATCTTCCCCTCACCAATGTCCCTCCATTTTTTAAACAAAATTTGACACTGGTTTACACCACAGTTGCCTATGGGGATTCAATGCATAACACTTTACTATTTTTCAGGCCCCTCTCTTTCTCCCTGTTGAATATTTTCCTCTTCTATCGTTGTAGTTTCTGTTTCTGTTGCCTCTTGGAGGGGGAAGGGTTGAGTTTCTCCCCCCCCGTCCCCCACCCTGAGCAGAGCCCCGGCAGCTGAGGACCTCTGGAGCCAGCCACGGCCATGCTGGGACCACTCTCCACACATCTGGACGGGCCTCATGCATGAAAGAACTGGCAGAGGAACCCAGGCATGCGGGTCCCGGGGCTGAGGTCTCCAAGCCTACTCAGATTGGGACTGGGCCTTCTCCACCCAGACCCCCCATCTTCCAGTAGGTAGGTGTCACACCCACCAGCTGCCATCAGCACCAGATTGGTTGCATCAGCGGCCAAGATGCAGAAACTATAAAACCCAGCTCCCAGAAGCGACATCTTATTATCTTTTCTTTGGAGAACCTGGCAGGCTACCAAAAGTATCCCGCCCGCACAGCAGAGTCTGGCAAACTTCCAGTGTCATACTCAATATGCCAAATACCAGTAACAATCATGGGTCTCATTCGCCTAATCCTGAAAGAGGATTAGAATTTATTAGAATCCTAATAAATAAATAAATATTGATAAATGGAATGAAATAAAGAGAAGCTCTTTTAAAATCTCAGGGCTAGGAAGAAGGAGACGTTACTGGTGCCTGCTCGAGGAAATCGAGAACAACAGGATGATCGTGATCGTGATCGTTATAGTGTTTTCATTTCTGTCCAATTTCCCCACCCCACCCAAGTGTCATGCTTCTCGTTGAAGACCAGTTAGCATGGTTTTTTGTTTCTGTTGCCTTTAGGATAGTTGTATTCCACCTTCTTGTTTCTTTGTACCCTGCATCTGAGAAAGATCATCGTGTGTCTGGTCTCTCCCTCTGACTAATTTGACTCAGTGTGATACTCTCCATATTTATACATGTAGGAGCAAATTGTTTGATTTCGTTGATCAATATTCAGCTGGAGCGATAGCACAGCGGGTAGGGCGTTCGCCTTACAAGCGGCCAACATGGCCGGCCCGAGTTCGATTCCTCCGCCCCTCTCGGAGAGCCCGGCAAGCTACCGAGAGTATTCGATATGCCAGACACAGTAACAACAAAGTCTCCAATGGAGACGTTACTGGGCCCGCTCGAGCAAATCGACGATCAACGGGAGGGCCTTTACCTTTACCTTTACCTTTAATATTCCTATCCAAAACAGTTTTGACTTCTGCATATAGTACATTTTGAGATGTGTAAATGTAAGTACATTAATTTTTGTTTTATTTTTTCCAAATCTATAATAGATAGTCCAGGTCTTTTATATTTTTATACACATATTAAAATCAACCCCTCTATTTCTACCAAATCTATTGCTGGAAATTTGACTGTGATTGTATTTGAATTAATATATTTGAGTAAAAGTGTCATCTTAAAAATATAAAATTTTTCAACTCTCATATGTAACCTATTTCTCTATTTAGGTGTTTTTCTTATTGCCACTCCCAGCTGTGCTCAGGGCTTACTCCTGGCTCAGTGCTCAGGGTTCTCGTCTGGGGATGCCTGGGGTACTATATGCAGTGCTGGAGAATCAAACCAGGATTGGATGCACTTAACTACACTTTTGTCCTTTTATTGAAATCTCTGTTTTTAGAGGGGAAATGTTCAGTCTTTCACCAAAAGTCTTTCACATCGCTTTTGGGTTATTTTTTGTTTATTTTAGAAGCTATTTAGCAGGTTGAGAAAGTTATGAATATATTTTTCACTTTGTGAGAAGTTAAAAAAATGCTTTTAATCCTAAATAAGTTTTGGATACTGTTTTCTCTATAGCTGCAGAGATGACCACGTAATTTTCCCTAATTTTTATTAATATAACCTAATGTTTAATCATTTCCATAAATTAAACCATGTTTCTTTTAATTTAAAAAATTTATGTTGCAGCCAATTTCCCACCCTGCTGAAAGGCCTGGCCACCCGCACCCATAGCCAACACCCGCCGGCATATAAAAAGCACAGCTCCACAGCTAATCTTAAAGGTATTCTAAATCTCTGCATGATCCCAGCTCCTGGAACTTGTAGCTGCCTAAGTTCACACCTCCAAATTTCACAAAACTGACATCTCTATAGGACACAGCAAATTTGTTGGGGAAGTTGTGTAGAAATCCATTATGTTCAATAACACAAAAGGCTTACCTAGCACAAACTAGCTCAGTAAATCCTAAACAATGACCTTAGTGACACCCTTGTAAGATATCATAATTTTCACAAATTTTGTTTTTCTGAACATTTTTTTGGTAATTCCATTTCCATTTTGTTGTAATAAGCAATATAGGTAAAGGTAAAGGCCCTCCCGTTGATCGTCGATTTGCTCGAGCGGGCCCAGTAACGTCTCCATTGGAGACTTTGTTGTTACTGTGTCTGGCATATCGAATACTCTCGGTAGCTTGCCGGGCTCTCGGAGAGGGGCGGAGGAATCGAACTCGGGTCGGCCATGTTGGCCGCGTGTAAGGCGAACGCCCTACCCGCTGTGCTAATATATAGTAAATCATTTCGCACCCGCTAAGGGCACACGCTTGGAGTATGAGTTGGAAACTGGGACACTGGCAGAGGGAAGGTTACACTGGAGATAGGATTGGTGTTGGAACATTGAAAGTCTGAAACAACTGTATTATGAACAACTTTGTAAATCATGATGCTTGAACAAAGCTTCAAATGTTACAAAATTAATAGATACATGGTTTACTATAATGTAGTGTTTATGCTCTTGGTATCCAAAGTTACTGCATCTCCTCCACCACAAAATGTCAAAGACATTTCACCACTTTCTTATGTCACTTCAAATCTACCTTTTTCCTTCCATTCTGTCCCTGCTCTATAGTTTCATGTCTGCAAACCAACTTAATTTTCTTGAAGTATTTCCTACTTGGTTACGATATGTAACTTTAAAAAGATGTGCTGGAGGGATAGTCCAGTGGGTAAAGTGCTTGCCTGGCAAGATGCTGACCTGGATTTGATCCAGAGTATTATATATGGTTCCCTAAGCACTGCCAGAACTAAGCCTTGAGCACAGCCAAGTATGCTTCCCCTTCAGATCACTCCTCCAATATATTATTCATGTGATTAATTTTACTTTTAAAAATATTTGTATTGGAAATAGGAGACTAACACCCAAGAGTGGCCGAGATTAGTACCAGGCGTTTTGCTCCATGGCTTGGAGGCCAGCCACACACTCTAGGGGAAAAGGCAGCTCAGATAGAGAAGGGAACACCAAGTAAAGGGTGTTGGGAGGATCCTCCCAGGATGGGAGAAGCATGCTCAAAGTAGACTATAGATCAAACATGATTTCCACTCAATGCCTCTTTTGCAAACCACAACACCCAAAAGGAGAGAGAGAGAACAAAAGGGAATACCCTGCCACAGAGGCAGGGTGGGATGGGCGGTGGGAGCGATACTGGGACCCGTGGTGGTGGAAAATGGGCACTGGTGGAGGGATGGGTGTTTGAACATTGTACAATTGAAACACAAGCACAAAAATTTTTAAGTCTACAACTGTACCTCATGGTGTTTCACTAACAAAAATTTAAAAATAAATGTAAATGATGGAGAATGGGCACTGGTGGAGGGTTGGGTACTGGATCATTGTATAACTGAAACCCAAGCACAAAAATTTGTAAGTCTACAACTGTACCTCTTGGTGTTTCACTAATAAAAATAATTTGTGTTGGGCCAGGGAGATAACCTAATGGGTAGGAGATGTGCACTGCATGTAGGCGTCCCAAGTCTGAATGCCAGCACAGCATGACCCCAGGATACTACTGTGACATAATCAACCAGTATCAACCACCATGAATAGTTCTGAGTATTCCTGGGTGTGGACCCGTATCCCCGCCACACAACCCAAAAAATGTACTAATTTTCATCTGGAATATTGTTTTATAATTTTTATCTACTCTATTGGGACTGGAGCGATAGCACAGCCGGTAGGGTGTTTGCCTTGCATGAGGCCGATCCAGGTTCAATTCCTCTGCCCCTCTCAGAGAGACTGACGAGCTACTGAGAGTATCCCGCCCACACAGCAAAACCTGGCAAGCTCCCCGCGGCATATTTGATATGCCAAAAACAGTAACAACAAGTCTCACAATGGAAATGTTACTGGTGCCCGCTCGAGCAAATTGATGAACAATAGGAGGACAGTGCTGCAGTGCTATGTTGTCTTTGTCTTCTGTATCAAATGATAAAACTGATCTTAATAGGGAGTGTTTACTTGTCACTTACAATTATGGGCTAAATTATGTGCCTCCCTCAGATTCATTCAAAAGTAAATTATTAATATTACTTTTTAAAATGTTTGTATTAGGCCAGGGAGATAGCTAACTATCTATCTAAATGCTAACTGCCAGTACCTCCGAAAGGGACCTTATTTAGAGTCTTTACAGAAGTAATCAAACTAAAATGAGCTCGAGTGATATCCTTCTAAGAAGGGGATATCTGGACACAGACAAAGGAAAGACCTTATAACGACACAAGGAGGCCCATAAACCCAGGACAGAGGCACATCCTGTCTCATAACCCTTAAAAGGAACCAAACCTTTCGTCATTTTGGGGTGAGGGTTTTTGACTGCGGGTGCTAAAAGACTTCTCCAATTGGGTTTTTTTTTTCCCAAAGAAATCACCATGAGACACAGTTACAAAACTTTCATGTTTGAGTTTCAGTCATACAATGATAGAATACCCATCCTTCCACCTGTGCACATTTTCCACCACCAATGCCCCCAGTACCTCCCCTCCCCCCCCCCGCCCTTACCGAGCCCTCCCCCTGCCTCTATGGCAGACAATCAATTGGGTTCTTGAGGTCACTTTCGGCGATATTCTGGGACCATACCAGCTGGCTGCTTGGGGAATCACTCCTATTGGGTGATCTGGGAACCAGACAATATGGTGATTGGAATCCACGCTTCTTGCGTGCAAAGTCTGTACTCTGGCCCGTTAAGCTGTCTCCACACCCCCAAAGTACTGTGATTTTAATGTCTTTCTTTTGGGGAGACTTCCCCAGAGGTGCTAGGGATCACCACAGTTACACTTCGCAGTACTAGAGAAACCATGCAGTGCTGGGGAATGGAACTGAGGCTTAAGGCAGATGTGCATTTTCAGGTCTTTGAGTTATCTCCTCCGTTGCTGCTAACATCTTGATCTCAGACCTCAACTTTCCAGAATTACGATGTGATACTTGTCAACTAAGCCATTGAGCTTGAGGACTTTGTGTGTTGGGGCAGGGGAAACATTTGTGGTGTGGAGGGGTGTTTGGGTTTTTGTATCAAACCTAGCTGTGCTTGGTGCTTGCTCCTGTCTTTGCTCAGTGATCACCTTTGGCAGTGTTGGGAGACCATGTGTGTTCTGGGACCCAACCTCACGTGCTTTACCCACTGTACTAATTCTTCGGTCCTTGGAAGAGTTAGTACAGACTTTCTTATGGCAGTTCATCAAACAAACACACTTATATTCTGAAGGAATTTTTTTTTTTGTAGGATTGGTGATATACCTTTACCACGTGGTTGGTAAAATTTTCTAGTGTGAAGGTACAAGTTTGATCCAGCATTACACACAAAAATACTAGCGATTTTTTGGGGGGAAGAGGGAAGACGTTAATATAAATTTTGTATCTTCTTACTACCTTGGACTTTGAATTTTCTTACTTTCTTTTTTTCTTTTTCTTTAAATAATGTAGGAGTCCTGCTATTTGTTCAGCAATTGATTAAGCTGATTGAATTGGGCATGAACTCCACATTAATTTTTTTAAAAAAATTGCATCACCCTGAGATAGAGTTATAAAGCTTTCATGTTTGAGATTCAGCCATACAATGAGGAAACACCCATCCCTCCAAGAGTGTACATTCCACACCACCCACATCTCAGTCCTCACCCTGCCTCTACGGCAGACAATTTCCCCAGTACTCTCTCTTTAATTTGGGGCATTATATTTTGCTGGAAATTTCCCACCACCATTCAAGCCTATCTGCCAGGGGTAGATGCTGGATAATTTATTTTCCATTGCTCATTTTGAATATCATGAGAACTCTCATGGTGATGATTATAAATGTAAATTTCTAGATTGTAAATGGTTGGTTTCCAGAGACATCTCTGTATGGCAATAATCCATTTTGGGATTCAATTGGGAGCCTCTGGGCCAGGGCTATTGGTGTGCTAAGATGGCACCTGGAGGTAAATTATGGGCGGGACAGCCAGTGGGCTGAGTGGGCGGTGACCCGGGGAGTGACAGCCTGGGTGCTCTGCCACTATGTGGCCTGGTGATTCAGTCCTGGACCCGAATTTGAATTTTCTTGAGTTAATTTCGGTAAATGTTGTCTTTTTAGGAATGCAGGTCATCCATGTTGTAAAATTTACTGGCATTAAGCCCTTTTTATTTTCTTATTAACATTTCAGTGTCTGTAGTATAGTGGTTCTATACTTCGTTTTGGTAATATATGTCTTAGATCTGTTTCTTTGCCAATTTAAGATCTTGTAAATTTTATTAATCTTTTCAAAGAATCAGCTTCTTATTTTTTTATATTTTATTAAAAAATTTTTTAAATAGTGAGACATCATGAGGTACAGTTGCAGACTTACACATTTTTGTGCTTGGGTTTAAATTATATAATGATCAAATACCATCCCTCCACCAGTGCCCACTTCTCACCACCACGAATCCCAGTATCCCTCCCCCCCCCCCCACCCTGACTCTGTGGCAGGGCATTCCCCTCTGTTCTCTCTCTTCTTTTGGGTGTTGTGGTTTGCAAAAGAAACATTGAGTGGCAATCATGTTTGGTCTATAGTCTACTTTCAGCATGCTTCTCCCATCCTGGGAGCGTCCTCCCAACACCTTTATTTGGTGTTCCCCTCTTTATCTGAGCTCCCTTTTCCCCTAGTATGTGTGGTTGGCCTCCAAGTCATGGAGTAGACTTCCTGGTACTAATCTCGGCCATTCTTGGGTGTTAGTTTCCTATTTTGTTACTTTATGTTCCCCAGATGAATGCAATCTTTCTATGTCTATCCCTTTCTTTCTGAGTCATTTCTCAACTTCTTATTTTTAATTATATACAGACTATAAAGCTTTTTTCATTATAATTCAAGCATTAAGTAATATAAATTTTCTTCTAAATATTAATTTAGCTTGATACTCACATTGTAGTATGTTTGATTTTGTTTTCATCCAGTTTGAAATGATGGTTGGAAACTATTCTTTGTACGATACGTTACTTTTAAATTTATTGAGCCTTGTTTTATAATTTGACATATGATTTACCTGCCTTGCAAGCAGCCAATATGGCTGACCCGAGTTCAATTCCTCCGCCCCTCTCAGAAAGCCCGGCAAGCTACTGAGAGTATCTTGCCCGCATGGCAAAGCCTGGCAAGCTCCCTGTGACCTATTCAATATGCCAAACACAGTAACAACAAGTCTCATGATGGAGATGTTACTGGGTCCGCTTGAGCAAATCGATGAATTACCGGAGGACCGTGATTTACCTGAAATGGTTGGCAAATTCAGATATTATGTATCCTTTTACTTTTTTGTCTATTTGTTTTATCAATTACTGAAAGGATTGAAATATAATTATTGAATTGTCTATTCCAGCTCTGGCAATGTTTCACTTATTTGTTGCTATGTTATTATACCAAAACCAGTAACAGCAAGTCTCATCATGGAGATGTTACTGGTGCCTGTTTGAGCAACTCTATGAACAACGTGAGGACAGTGCTGTTGCAGTTATGCCAATACCTGGGATCCTGCATATTTATGAAATTATAATTGAAATAAAACATTAATGAAAATATATGTGACTTTTTTTATTTCAAGTGTATACTACGATTTGATATTTGTATGCATTGTGAAGTAATTATAAAATTAGGCTATTATCAACTTTTGACGTTGCAGCATCGTATTGTTGGGCTCTTTATTACATCTCCTTGATCTATTTATTTCAAAGCTGGAAATTTGTACCTCTTCATCTCCTAAATCCATTTCAATCACCTCCCAGTCCTCTCCCTATGGCAATTAGCAATCTGTTTCTGTTGCATATGTATGTTTTCATATATGAATATATGTACACATACACACATATGTACATACACAAATAGCACATCTTCCTTATCCACTGATGAACACAAGTTTGTTTTCATATCTTGGCTATTGTAAATAATGCTGCAATAAATAAAGAGTGTATTTCTTTACAAATTAATGTTTCAGTTTTCTCAATTAGGTACCCAGGATTAGATTGCTGAATTATGATATATATCTTTTTGAAAACTCTTATGACATCAGTAAAAATTTTCTATATAAAAAATCCTGAAACAATAAGGATCAACAGGAATTGGAAATAATAAGGAATCAATTCTCATTCACTTATAGTGGGACTGTTTTCCAAATTCTTTGGAAAAATAATCTGGAGACTTCTCAAAAAGTTAAGAGAACTATGTGACCCTGAAATTCCACTCTGAGCTTTACCACGAACACAAAACGTTAATGTGAAAGGTCATATCCACACCTGTGTTCATTGCAACTTTAGTTATAATAGTCAAGATCTGGTAATAGCCCCGATGTCCAATAGAAGAGGAGTGGATAAATTGTAGTATACACATGCAATGAAATACTACACAACTATGAGAAAAGATGTACTCTTGCAATTTTTTGCAAGTTGGATGGAATGGAGGAAGTTATGCTAAGTGAGTCAAAATGCAGAGTATAAAGAAACAAAGCAAGAAATTTGATGACCACAATGGAGAAAACTGAGATAAGATCAATAGAACTGTGATCAATAGAACATAAGTGTATGTTGTGTGTGTTGGGGAGAGGTAAGGGAGAGACCTCCGGATAATGGTGGAGGGATCCTGGCAGTCTGGTGGTGTTCTGGTGTTCTGGTAATAATATAATGCACTAATTCTCCTTTCTACTATGCAATAAAATATTACTAAAATGACAGCAATAATAAACATAAAAGTGAATTAAAAATTTGGGGATTCATTATACTATTCTCCATGGTGGCAATATCAACTGGTATTCCTACCAACAATACATGAGGCATTCCCTTATTTCCATATCCTCATCAATATTTACTATTGTGTGTGTGTGTGATAATAACCATGCTAATATATGAGATAATATTTACTCATGGTTTTGATGATATATACATTTTTAAATCAATGCCATAAAATTTTTATCGCATAGTCTTTTTTTCTCTGATAGTATTTATTGCCAAGTATATTTATTGCTAGGTATTTTTTTTTTTAAATTTTGTTGAATCACCGTGAGATAGTTACAAGCTTTTGGGTTGCAATCACACAATCATCAAACACCCATCCCTCGATCAGTGCACATTCCCCACCACCAATATGCCCGGTATACCCCCCTCCCCACTTTTCAACCCTCCCTCTGACTCTATGGCAGACAATATTCCCCATACTCTCTCTCTACATTTTTTTGCAGGTAGTTATCCAGTTTTCCCAGCACCACTTGTTGAAGAGGCCTTCCTTGTTCCACTTCACATTTCTTGCTCCTTTGTCAAAGATTAAGTGGTCATATATTTGGAGTCTGTGACAGAATATTCAACTCTGTTCCATTGGTCTGCAGGTCTGTTTATAGCCCAATACCATGCTGTTTTAATTACTACTGCTTTGTAGTACAGTTCGAAGTTGGGATAGGTGATGCCGCCACCTTCTTTTCCCCAAAGATTGCTTTAGCTATTTGTTCCAGTTTATTGTTCCATATGAATTTCAGGAGTGTTTTCTCTATTTCTTTGAAAAATGTCATGGGTTGATGCCATTATTAATCCACTGTTAATACGCTAGTTTTCTAAATTTCTCTTTCCCATAGTTCACTGTTGATATAATAAAACACAACCTGAGCCAGTTTGATATAGCTCAAAGCTTTGTGTGTAAGTGCACTGGGTTTGATTTTTAGTACCACCTAACCCCTCCATCCAGGAGCAATCCCTAGACTCTGAGCAGCAGTATTCTCTGAACACTGCCAGGTGTGACTCCCCAAAAAACTACTCTGCAAATCCAAAATCAACTTTTGCATATAGAATTCATTTATTAGTTTTAATGTTATGGGAGTAAGGTATTTGGGGTTTTCTATATTACAAAATCAATCTGAAAATTGTGACAGTTTTTCTTCTTTCTATGTCTTTTAACAATTTTGCTATCTAATTACTACTTTTTCAGTATTATATTGAAAGCAGAAAAATAGAAATCCTGTCTCTTTTCTGATATTAGGAAATTAGTTTTAAGTTTTATTTTATTTTATTTAGGAGTACTGCTATTTGTCCAGCCACTGATTAGCTGATTGAATTGGGCATGTACTCTACCTTAACTTTTTTTTTTCATAATTTATTTATTTATTTATTTTTCTTCTTATATTTATTTATTGAATCACTGTGGGAAAAGTTACAAAGCTTTCAGGTTTAAGTCTCGGTCATACAATGATCAAACACCTTTCCCTTCACCAGTACTCATTTTTCACCACCAAGAACCCCAATATACTCCCCTCCCACCCCTCCCAATGTCTGTGAGGCAGATGATTTCTACTTAACTCTTCTCTACATTGATTACATTCATTATTTCAACAAAAGATGCACCATTATTGTTTAGAATCCCCCCTCCCCCAACAATCAGAATTGCTGAAAAGGCATTGTGAAATATTTTGTTTTCTATAGCTGGTTATGAGAATCATATAATGTCGCGCGGATGCTATCGTGGCTGTGCGATTTTGGACTTCTGCAAAGAGCCAGATAATTGCGAGATTGGTTTCTGTGCATCTGGTGTTATGGCTGTGCCAGTGAGCTGCTTGTGGGGGGCAACTCGTGACCTTGGTAGGGCATGAAGGATGAGCCTGTACCGTCCCCCTTCCCATGAGACTGCAGTTGCCCTGTCACTGCCGGCTCATACCTGGCTTTCCAATAAGCTCTGAGGCGGCGGCCACCTTGCTGCCGGGGAAGGGGGGGGAAGGCAGAAGGGAGCAACACCCTTTTCCTTTCAGGGAGGCATGGCACCGTCATTTGACTCATGGTCCATTCACTTTTCTGCAGCAAGCTGCCAGGCTCTGGATTAAGTCCTTTTTGCCTCTGGAGCCATGGCCATACTGGAGAGCCGCTCATGGGGGCAATTCGTGACCATGGTAGGGTTTGAAGGACAAGCTGGTACTACCCCCTTTCCCATGAAACTGCAGTTGCCCCGTCACCACCGGCTCATACCTGGCTTTCCAATAAGCTCTGAGGCGGCAGCCATCTTGTATGCGGTCCAGATGCATTTCTGCCAAAAGCTGCTGGGTTTCTGGATTTGTTTCTGAGTGTCTGGGATCATGGATGTTAATCAGCTTGATCAGGAGCCAGAGAGGCTGTTTGTAGGCAGCGACTCGGGGTCTCATTGGGGTGGGGAGGAAAGGGCCGGTTCCACCCCCATCTGGTGAGGCCCCGTGTGTTTCGTCACTACAGGCCCACACCTGACTGTCCAGTGGCCTCTGGAGGATGACGGTCACTGGGCCGCCAGAGGGAACAGGCCAAGGCACGAAACCTGTTCCCACCTGGAGTGGCCCAGTGCTAGTAACCTACTGCAGGAACAGGATGCATTTCTGCCAAAAGCCTTTGGGTTCTGAGATTCATTTCTGAATCTCTGGGATCATGGCCATTAAGCAGCTCAATCAGGAACCAGAGAGGCCATGCCTCCAATTATATAGCTGAGCCCAAGTGGTTTGTGGGTGTGTCTCCCACATACCGAACTTTTGGCCGTTTACTTTCTTGGTAAACTTTGCCCCAAGTTTTTGGAGTCTGGCCAAAGGCACAGCAGCAATTTTGGGGTATCTGAGAGCCTGACGGTGCCATCAGGCTGTTGATGCACTTGCCTCACAGGTAAAGATTGACCTTCTGGCGGCACCATACCCCCTTAGTTTTAAGTTTTAAGTATGGAGATAGGGATGGATATACGGTGCTTATTATAATAATATATGTTCATATACCTATTTTGGTGATGGTTTGATCATTTGAATTGATATTTGAATCAATGTATATATGAATCAATATGTATTTGAGTTATGTCAAATGTTTCTCCTGCATCTATTAAAAGATCTTATGATTTTTATCCTTTGTTTTACTGATGTGATATATCCCAATTATGTTGTGAATATTGAACTATTCTTGTGCTCAATCAATAGCTGACCCAGGTTGCTTATAGAATTTGCCATTTGATATTTGATGCAAGAACTATGACATGAAGAAACCTCTAAGTCTGGAAAATTGAATTTGTGGTTTAGAAAAAAAAAATCCCTGTATTATCTCCACAAATGATGGGTCAGTTGAAAGTTCCCTGCACATGTCTGAAGACACTAAGCACCATCTTTGGGGCATACACCATTTTGGAAAACAGACTTCTCTCACCTGCAATGTAGTTATAGATTTATTTTTAATATTTAATTTTTTAATCCTCCTGGCATCTTAATTTGGTTTATAGTTAAAACAGCAATATAGCTCAATCTTCTCTATTTCCAGACAGATATTTTCCTAAATACTTTTCAGCTGGAGTGATAGCACAGTGGGTAGGGCATTTGCCTTGCACGCTGCTGACCCGGGTGACCCGGGTTCAATTCTTCCGCACCTCTCGAAGAGCCTGGCAGGCTACTGAGAGTATCTCGCCTACCGGCAAAGCTTGGCAAGCTATCCGTGACGTATTCAATATGCCAAACACAGTAACAAGTCTCACAATGGAGATGTTACTGGGCCCACTCGAGTAAATCAATGACCAATGGGAGACAGTGCTACAGTGTTACTTTTCAGCTAATTGAACCTGTTCTGTCTCTTAGTTTGGTTTGTATATAATTTTTTAATGAGACTAAATTGTTTGAATATGAGTATGTCTATATTGGTGTAAACACGCAAGGAAGTGGTATGTTGGTATTCCGAAGAAACACAATCACCTCAATATGTCAAGATAAGAACTTATCTGTGACAGATGAAATTAATCTGCAGAAAATTTCCCAGAAATTACTAATGTTTAGACTGGATTTGCGACAGTCATGTCTGAGTTTGGTTTTATATACTTTGCTTTTCTATCCTGTCTGCTTATTTTCCTGTATCTAATGTTAATCCAAAATTTTGATTGTTTGCTTATTTACTCTTGGTGCACAATAGTACCACTTAGTATGAGTGAATCCTAGAGTCCATTATCAATAGGAAAGCTCTACTTAGCTTACAAACCCAAGTAGAAGAAATAAGTTAGAACTCAATCTTGATGCTTTGGTTGGATTGATCCTTCTCTAATCTGCCTTGGTTAGTTTGCTAACACTTCCAGGTATATATCAAAGATTTCCACAGCCCTGTTGTTGGTATTTGGAATCATTCTTTTCTCTAGAAGATACAGGTGGATATACACACACTTGCACTAAGAATAGAAACCAAGGAACATTGCTCCTCGTGAAAAAAATGTTCCCTTGCACAGACTCTGCAAATTTTAGTGTTCGTGAGGTCTTGTCATTCTGGCAACAAGGTCGGCCTTCTCCCAGGAACTTCCTGAAGGTGAAAGAACACCTGTCAACCTCTATTCTTGCCAGGTGCAAATGAAGCCCATGAAACTTCAAAAATAAGTTCCACTGATTGTGGGTCGTGCTCACTCTCAGGTCTGCATGCAGCACAGCACCACTGACCATGAGGGAGAAATTGTACCTTTCAATAGGACAATACAAGTTCCCCAGGAGAGGAATGGCACTATGGATTGACTGGATAGTGTGGTTTCTCTTGGGCCTTTTTTTTCATGTAATTTTTAAATTTTATTTATTTTAATTTTTATTAGTGAGACACCATGAGGTACAGTTATAGACTTATAAATTTTTGTGCTTGGGTTTCAATTTTACAATGATCAAATATTCATCCCTCCACCAGTGCCCATTTCCCACCACCACATACCTTTAACCCTTTAAAACTTTTGAGTCTCTGGGGATATGGTGCCACCAGCAAGTCAGTCTATACCTGTGAGGCAAGTGCATCTGCAACCTTATGGTGCATTCAGACTTCCAGATACCCCCAAATTGCTGCTATAACTTTGGCCAGATCCCAAAAACTTGGGGCAAAGTTTACCAAGAAAGTAAACAGCCAAAAGTTCGGTATGTGGGAGACACACCCACAAACCACCTTGGGCTCAGCTGTATAATTGGAGGCATGGCCTCTCTGGTTCCTGATTGAACTGCCTAACGGCCATGATCCCAGAGACTCAGAAATAAATCTTGAAGCCCAGCAGCTTTTGGCAGAAATGCATCTAGACCCCGCAGTAGGTTACTGTCACCGGGCCACCGAGGGGGGAAAGGGTGCTGTCCCTCCTCCTGCTCCCCTTTGGCGGCTTGGTGGCCACCATCTGCCAGAGGCCATTGGATAGTCAGGTTTGGGCCCGCAGTGACAAGACACATGGGGCCTCATGGGATGGGGGTGGAGTCGGCTCTTTCCTCCCCATCCCAACGAGACCCCGAGTCTCTGCCTATGAACGGCCTCTCTGGATCCTGATCAAGCTGTTTAATGGCCATGTTCCCAGAGACTCAGAAACAAATCTCAAAACCCAGCAGCTTTTTGCAGAAATGCATCTGGTCCCCTGCAGTAGGTTACCAGCGCTGGGCCAACCCAGGTGGAAATATGTTTTGTGCCTTGGCCTCTTTCCCCTGGAAGCCTGGTGGCCATCACCTCCAGAGGCCATTGGACAGTCAGGTTTGGGCCCTCAATGATGAGACATGTGGAGCCTCACGGGATGGGGTAGAGCCGGCCCTTTCCTCCCCACCCCAACGAGACCCCAAGTCGTAGCCCACAAACAGCCTCTCTGGCTCCTGATCAAGCTGCTTAACAGACATGATCCAAGAGACCCAGAAACAAATCTTGGAACCCAGTGACTTTTGGCAGAAATGCATCCAGACCCCGCAGTAGGTTACTGTTTCTGAACCAGCCCAGGGGGAAAGGGTGTTGTCCTTCTGCCTGTTCTCCCTCAGCAGTTTGGTGGCCGCCATCCTCCAGAGGCCATGGGCCAGTCAAGTATGGGCCCTCAGTGACGAGACACGTGCTTCCTCAAGGGATGGGGGTGGAGCCGGCCCTTTCATTCCCCTCCCAGTGAGACCTCGAGTCTCCGTCCTTGAACGGCCTTTTTGGATCCTGATCAAGATATTTAACCACCATGATCCCAGAGTCTCAGGAACAAATCTCGGAACCCAGCAGGTTTTGGCAGAAATCCCTCCAGATTTAAGTATTGAAATTTCGGAATTTCAAAATCGCGCAGCCACTACTGCAGCCACACGACATCATATGTTATTCTTTACCAGCAATAGAAAACAAATTGTCTAATGTTGCCTTTTCAGAAGATCTGAGGGTTGGGGTATAAATAATAATGGTGGGTCTGGTGTCAAAATATTGAATGTGATCGAAATAGAGAGAGAGTAATTTGGAAATCATCTGCCCCACAGGTAAGGAGAGGGTGTGGGATGGGGATATACTGGGGTTTTTGGTGGTGGGGTATGGGCACTGTTGAAGGTACAGGTGTTTCATTGTATGAGTGAAACTTAAACCCGAAAACTTTGTAACTGCTCTCACAGTGATTCAATAAATACAATTATAAAAAATGAAAAAAAAGTAAGGTGGAGTCCATGCCCAATTCAATCAGCTAATCAGTGGCTGAATAAATAGCAGTACTCCTACATAAAAAAAAAAACACTTTTGCGTCTCCTTGAAATGTTTATCTGTTGAAACTCTTCCCCCACACTGCCTTTCATGAACTCAGGTATAAACCCTTTCTTCATAAAATTTGTATGGAAAAAGAATTTTGATTCTTGTAAATGTCCATTGTTTGAGAACCAAAGAACCTGAAGACTTATGGTACCTTCATTTTACTTTATCTAGACACCTTTGAGGACCAATAACTTCTACTTGAAGTGCCCCAGATCATGTCTATTGTCATGACCTTGATTTACAGAGCCTTGTAGAAAGGTTAGAAGAGTTAGTGGCTTTTTGAGGCAATTCCTAAATCAATTTCTGTCTCTGCTTTTAAAAATGAGGCTGCTGATGGGGATGTAAATGTGATGTTGGTGTCACAGTATAATAAAGGGGGGAATATAGATCCCTCCCTTGATCCAATACACTATTTCATGCCCAAATTAACAGGACAAAAAGTGGTCAGAATAAAGCCATAATGTAAAAGATTGGCTTTCTGCTTAAGTCTTTTCATAAGTACATATTAGATGAGATTTGTAAATATGTTGTCTCATGACACAAAATCCTCCCGGAGTGTTAACTTAGACATCAAAGAATAAGCTTTGGTCAATTATTAAGGAGTACTGAAAAATAATGCTTATTCTAGTCTGAAATACTGGATTAATTGTATCATAAATTGTATCATAAATTCTGATTTTGGACTAAGCCTGTCAAATTTGTAAATCTGTACAAGGAAAGCCAACATTTGGCAATGATTCTTCACTTGAGGAAACTACTCAACAGAAAATTTCACAGTGAAGTAAGACCTCACCTCTTTTTGTAATGATTCTGTTCATTCAGTTTTTAGAATACTTTTAAGCACCGTAACTTAACATGCTAGAATATTCAGAATGAAAAATGGACTTTATGTCTTAGGTAGGTAGATCTATCTCCATAATAATTAGAGGCAACGGGCATAAAGTGTCTACGTGTACCATATTCTCAATGAAGGCTTTTAATATCATTATAATTATTATGATTATTATCTTGTAATATAGCTAATGTGAATTGATTTTTAAGTACATGAACCACCCCTAAAAGAAATTATAATATCAGGGTTTAGATTCTGACAAGCTAAGGCCCAGTATGTTGGCATAGGTAGGCAACAATCTCTAATTAGAGATTAATACAATCTCGAGTACAACTAATATCACCATCTTTAATTTAGAGTTGTTGCTACCTATGACAAAAATTACTCTATTGGAAGAAGTAAGTGCAGCATAAGTATTAGATATTATTATTAAAAATTTTAGTGGCATACAGTGGTGACTCATAGCTTAGAGGTTGTATGTAAGACTTACAAAGTAAGTAAATTACCTGGTAGGCCTTTTATAATTGGTAGGCTACTATATAAATTCAAAGGAATACAACTATTTATTTCCATTAATAGTCATTTCAGTTTGGAATTAAGGGACTCATTTTTTTTTCAATTCTACTGCTAATTAATTATATGCTCTTGAGCAAATCAC
Source organism: Sorex fumeus (assembly GCF_029834395.1). Classification (NCBI taxonomy): domain Eukaryota; kingdom Metazoa; phylum Chordata; class Mammalia; order Eulipotyphla; family Soricidae; genus Sorex; species Sorex fumeus. Next base: position 34,233,926 of record NW_026606092.1, on the reverse strand, counting down.
TCTGGTCCTTAGTTTTTTTTTTTGCTAAAAAAAGTAGATATTTTGATGGGAAACCAAAATATTCTTTTTCACAAACTAGAAAGGATACATCTATGTCTTATATGGAAAGAGATTTGGGATACAGGGACATTTTTAGGAACAAGTTAGGATCATTGATTTTGCAAAAAGAATGATTTCATTCTTAAGAAAAGTGGAAACAAAATACTTTATACATAGTCAAATTCATTGAGATACAGTTGCTGGTACTCAAATCTTAGACAAAATTGCACTGAGCTTCTTTGAGCTCTTCCTGAAGATACTTTTTATGGAGTCCTGTGTTTTGCTTCCTCACACATCAAAAAACCTATTTTAAATTTAGAAGCAGCTTTTCTTCCTGGTGTTAGGAGAACATTGAATATATTCCTACAGCCTTCCAACAGTATTAAAAAGTAGTCTAAACCCACCTGCTGCTTTATTTTATTTTTTAAGAAAACCCCATTTTTTGTCAGCAGAAGATTAAGTTTACTTTGGAAGAATCTTTTCTCTTAATTAAAATGCTAACAATGATAGGAGCTTCAAAACATTTCTTTGACTGAACTACCAGTGGGGGTGGGATGACAGTGACCGAGGAAAATGCAAGACTTTAAGGACTTTGAAACAAATGCAATTTATGAATTATTTAAATGCCTTTGCCAAAAGCTAACTTTTATGATTAATTAATTTGTTTTGGTATGTTCAGTGCCTGGCACATAGTATCTGCTAAAATTTTTATTGAGCAAACAAATGAATAAAGATCTTTTCATGGTCAACAGAAATAACATAAACTGACTCAAATAATGGCAGAAACTGTTTGTAATACAAAAACCAATGGACAGGGATCCTGGGCATTGTGACACTGTCTGGCAGAAGTCAGGGGAAGAAGAGACTAACTGGTTAACTCCAGGGTCTTTCTTCAGATGAAAGATGAATGAAATCAAGTAGAGTGGAGAAGAGGTAAGAACGCATTGCTGTGGGCTTTCGTATTCAGTCACCAGCCAAAATAATACTTGGTCTCCTCCATCAGTGTGTTGGTATTGGGTATGCATATATTTATTATGGGAACTAGACAGAAACAGTAGAGTCTTCTTTGAACTCTTGGAAAGAAGCAGAATTTCCAAAAGAAAAAAAAAAACAGAGTAAGAGTGTTCATGAGGCCTGTGTAACACTTTAGCAGGTAAGGAGTTTGCCTTGCATGCATTCAATCCCTAGAACCCCCTTTGATTCCTGAGACTTTCTTGGAGTAATCTTTGAATACAGAGCCAGGAATAAACCCTGAGCATTGCTGCCTGTGGCCCCCAAAACAACAACAATAATAGCAACAACAACAAAAAAATCTCCAAGAGTTTTCATGTATCTGGAATCGAGCAAGTGAATGGAACTCTTACTTGGCACATGATTTTGTTTTGCACTAGTGACTCTTCATATTGAAGACCACACCCCCAATTCCCAAACCCTCTAGAATTTCTCCTTCTCTCGGGTAACACAAGAGAACCAAATATCATGTGTGTGGCATGAAGTAGGTGAGTATTGAACTGAAAGCCATAGCATTGGAGAGCAGTTGTATAACTGCTCTGAGCCTCTGTGAAAACATCAGTAAGGTGAAGGATTTGGACAAGGTCATCTGTTTTATTCAGCAACATACGCTGTGCTGGGTGTCAGGCTCTAGACAGACAGTGGGATTCAGAGTTGAGTATACACAGTCCTGGTTCTCATTCTGGCTGAGGAAGGCTGTAAGAGAGGTTAATAAAATACCAGTGAGTAAATGGAAGGAAATGACTAATTATGTTTGCTAAGACTTGGGGGCTGACATTTGAAGAGTAGAAATTCACTAGAAATTTATTAATTCTGTCATCATTGATTCAACGCATGTTGAGTGTCTCCTATATATACACGGAATGCAGAAAGAGCCAGGAGGAAAACGGACAGGATCTTTACCCTCATTCAGTTTAATCCCAGTTTATCCCAAAGGTATTTGGTTTACCCCAAAGGTAATGTAGGAGGTTGGAAAGAAGGACCATAAGTAGTTAACCTTTAGTGAACATTTAGCTTTATCTCATTCTAGTCTCCCAATATTCCCCCAGGGTAGGCTGTATTCTCTCTTGTATGATGAGAAAACTGAAGTCTATAGGAGAGAAAGCTTTTACCAAGTTCATGTCAAATCGTAAGGTTTCAAAGCCACCTCTGTCTGTCTTTATAGTTGTAGCAATTTTGTCAAAGGGGCAGCTTCAAGGCCATTCAGTGGACACTGATTTTGTCTACCTAGAATTTTTTGACTAACAACTTAACTGTTTTCCTTTGGTGATCTAAATCCTCACACTCCCAATCCAAGCACTGAAAGTGAAAATCTCCTTCCTCCTGCTATGGATGTCAGTGGAGGTCTTGGTTCGGCTTGGCCCATCAGAACTCTTCTCCTTTGAGCACAGTGATGGACTCATAATGAGTCAGTACCTGAGCATTTGCTGGAAAGATGGAAAAAGAGGCTGGGACAGCTAAACTAGAGATCAGAGCTGCTGATGGCCCTCTTTATCCCACAAAAGGAGAGGGCATTTGCTGAGAATGAGACAAGACAGCACAATATTTTCCCGACAACATCCTTTGAGCTCTTTGATCTAATTCTACCTGAAATAGCATGGCTGTATTTTTCTATTCTCTAAGGTAATGCATTACTATTTTCTTCCATGGTGTGGCCTGGAGTTATTTGTGACCAAGAGTTTCTGAAGGGTAGTCTCTAAAAGGTCTAGTGAATTGTTTCTTCCTCTTTCTCTCTACTATGTTAATCCATAGTGTTTGTAAGTCTCCATCAACCTCATCTAACGTTCAGGTAGAAGGCTCCCTGATGTGTCTCACAGCCCTACCCTAGAGTCATATTTGTGCGCTCCATGTGATTCCAGGCTTCATCTACCTAGGTATGACTTGGGTGGCCTCCCTATTAAGTCTTAAATAACTCCCCCTTCTTCTACTCACTCTAGGACTCTGCCCTCCCACCCAGATATGGTTTCTTTTCCCCTTGCTCCGGCCCTAGAAAGAGTCCCTTCTGACTTTGAGTAGTTTGGATTACAGTGAGAATCTATATAACCTCAGGTTGACAGCATTGTGGTAGAGGTTGAGGATAACCAGTGGGTACAGCTCTTCCCTGGTTTCTTAAGTCTAGTAATTTCCCCCGCAGGTTCTGAATCACAGAATTCCACTCCTGTATAGACTGATATAGCCCTGGCCCTTATGGCCCCAGAGAATTAACCAAAATAAAATATCACATCTACCCCAAGTAAGGCAAAAGCATAGCTTTATTTTTCAGAGTTTAAATTGAGGGCTATCCAGAGGATGAAGATTCCAGAGAGAGAGTGGCTTTTTTCACTGATATGCTTCCCCATTCTAATTTCTATGCATGCTGTTCTCAATAGAACAAAAGTCTGAATTAAACATTTAAAGTAACAAGTATTTTTCTTTGACAGACATATGATAATTCCTAATATCCTACCTGAAGAAAAAAATTGCATAATTTGAACTCAGGAGAGCAATATATTCTGAGACAGAAACTATTCAAGGTGTGAAGAAATGCAAAATAAAAGCAAAGGGTCTGTTTGTTTGTTTTGGGACCAGATCCAGCCATCAAAACCAAGATCCCCAAGTGCAAAGCATGAACGTCAGCTTGTTGATCTCTACTGATATTTCTCTCTCTCTGTCTCAAACATAAGAATTTTTATAAAGATGGAATTTTGACCTCGGTCTTTGCCAGATTGTGGTCCCTCTACTATCTTTCTCCCCCCACCCTTTCCTTTAAAAGTTTTTTTTTCTTATTTTTTTTTTTATTGAATTACTATGAGATAGACCATTACAAAGTGATTCACGATTGGGTTCCAGTCATATGATGATCTAACACTCATCCCTCCACCAGTGTACAGTTTCCAATGTCCTCAGTTTCCCTCCCACCATCGCTAAACACCTCCCTCCTTCACCCCCTGCCCTAATCTCAACCTGCCTCTGTGGCAAGCACTTTTCTTCTTCTTCTTCTTCTTCTTCTTCTTCTTCTTCTTCTTCTTCTTCTTCTTCTTCTTCTTCTTCTTCTTCTTCTTCTTCTTCTTCTTCTCTCTCTCTCTCTCTCCTCTCTCTCTCTCCTCTCTCTCTCTCCTCTCTCTCTCTCTCTCTCTCTCTCTCTCTCTCTCTCAACATCATGGTTTTCAATACAAGTACCAAGAGGTCATCATGTTTGTTCAGGGAGTTCAGTATTTCTATCGGGAAGGTACAGCTAGAGAAGCTTTTCAACCAGTTGGCAGCTTTGGGATGTGTACCTAACTGCCGGGCTTCCAGAAGTACAGGGAGGTGGGAGGAGGTAGCCCATCCTGATTCTGGGAGAAGCCTATATTTCAGTCACAAAACCCACATACCCAAATTTTTGGCAGATTAAAATCTCCGTGAGGTCCATCCAGAGATGGTGAAGTCCGACTAGGGGCATGGCAGCAATTTTACATCATGGGAGCAAGCAGCTGCCAGGAGCTCTATTTAGGCAGGCACTGGGCTAATCTATCCCCTCCAATGTGCACCAGATTATCCAGCCCTGTGCGGGTCCAAGATTTACTGCGGCTTTTGATCTCTTTTGGGATTTATTTATGAGTCTCTGGAACAAGGCTGGCGGAAGAGCTTACATGATAGCACTGGAGTTTGTGCATAGGGGTAACTGCCAGGGTCTCTAGGAGTATAGGGAAATGTAGGGAGGTAACCCATTCTGATCCGGGAAAGCCTGTACATTTCAGTCCACAAAATCTGCACAGCTCTGGTCTCTTTCTGTGGTCACAGCAGGGGCTCAAATGTAGGTGGACAGGATCACAACTTCTTATTATCTAAAAGTGAACGGATTTTTTTTACCCACCAAGGTTGATGAAAGACGTCTGAAAATCTGCCTTCTCTCTGAGCCCAACGATATTCTGCAAAGATCAAAAAGAACACCCCCTATCTTCTTTTCTGGAAGGAAGGACACTGTTGGGTGCGACTATATATTATCTGTCTCTCCTAATCTCTGGAACCCTATTTGTTCTGCTTTTCCTGTTCCATTCTCTAGAGTCATCCAAGGGCCTACGGTGTCTGCATTCTGATTCTCACCCTGATTCCTGACTATTTTCAGGTAGAATGGCACATGAATTTCTAGGGATACCATTTGCCATATGCTGACAAGGGGTGGCCTCTCTGCTAAAACCAGAACAAAATGGTAGGTATCTTCAATTCACTGTCATTCAGTTTTAACCCAAAAATTGTCTACTTGGATATAGACAGTGCATTTTCTAGATTTATAGTTTCAAGGTCCTACTTGACAATTCTTTAGGTCCAAGCATTCCTTCTAGTTTTGACCACAGTCTTGGCTATTAAACAAAAATTATTTCGACACTTATTAAAATGATACCAGCCAAGATTACTAAACAGGGGTCAACTCTATTTTTAAAAAGTAGAGACTGATTTCAACTTTGATTACAAGGACAAGAGGGATTTATAGCCATCAAACAGAGCAAAAGAGTCAGTGGATGAAAGCTGGACTGATAGTACAGCAAGTAGGGTATTTGCCTTGCACACAGCTGACCTCGGTTCGATCCCTAGCACCCCATACAGTCACCTGAGTATGCCAGAGTGCAGAGCCAGGAGTAAACCCTGAGCACTGCCAATTGTGGCCTTTGAAAGCAAAAAAAAAAAGGAAAAAGGAAAAATAAAAAAAAAAGAAGGAAAAATTTAAAAAAAGAAGGAAAAATAAAAAAAAAGAAGGAACGAAAGAAAGAACAAAAGAAAAAAGAAAGGAAGGAAGGGAGGGAGGGAGGGAGGGAGGAAGAAAGGGAGGGAGGGAGGGAGGGAGGGAGGGAAGGAGGGAGGGAGGGAGGAAGAGAGGGAGGGAGGGAGGGAGGGAAGGAGGGAGGGAGGAAGGAAGGAAGGAAGGAAGGAAGGAAGGAAGGAAGGAAGGAAGGAAGGAAGAAGCAAAGCAAAAGGGTTAATGGATATAAAGTTGCAAAAAAGACATCAAAGACAGGAGGATTTTTGCTCAACATATCTAATAGGAATTTTGCTAATGGAAGAACAAGAATTAAGAACACAAGAGTGGGGGATGAGGAACTTGATCATATATCCAGGAATGAGAGATGATTTTAGCAGATTTGGGTGCGGGATGATTAAGGATGGTCTACTCAAATTGATAGAGCATAATTGTAAAGAGAACTTAGCAGTGCCTTACGATGGTATGGTCAAGATAACAGTCTGAGTCATGGCTTCCATGGTTTGTCATCCTCCCTCTCACCCTCCATTAGTCCCTCCTTGCAGCAGATTTGGTTGAAGATGAGTAAAGGCTTCCTCACAGGACACCCAGAATCACATGTTGGAGGCCCCCGTACATACAGTCTCTAGTGTCAATACTGAAGAAGAATTTAAATCTCCCTCTGGACAATGCTAGATTTTGCAGTTTGGTGTTAATAAACAGTCAGTCAAGGCCTCTAGGGACTTCAGGGATCAACCCTCATCAGCAAACCTGGTTTCATTTGAGACCATCAAAGAGATATATACTGAACCAGTAAGACATCAAAAGACTCCAGCAGTCATCTCTTTTCCCTTTGGTTTTTGTAACCTTTGGCAAAGGATGAAATCCACTCTCCTTACTTTATAGGAGAATACCTTATGACTACTCTTTGCCCCTAGTAAGAAAACAACTTAAAAATTATCATTGAGGCCAGAGCTATAGTACAGCAGACAGAGCACTTCCTTTGCATGTAATCAACCGAGATTTAATCTCTGGACCCACCCCCCCAGAAGGTTCCCTGTGCCCAGCCAGGAGTGATCCTTGAGCACAGAACTAGGCGTAAACCCCAAGCACTGCTAAGTACATCCTGCACACCAAATAATTCACTTGATCACTTGACTTCCTATTACTCATCGATTTGCTCGATCGGGCGCCAATAATGTCTCCATTCGTCCCTGTTGCATGCTAGTGTAGCCCAGTGGCATCTGTTAGTTCTAGGAACATGAAAAGCCTCAAACTGATCATTCAGGGTCTTGATGAAGAAGTCTGACCATCTCGTAAATCGGCGGCCAAGTAGTCTTTGCGTCCCATGGAATCCAGTTGGTAACGGCTCTAGTCCAGCAGTCGTCTCCAAATCTCATTACGTGTCCAGCCCATCTGATTTTCAATGCCTTGGCAAACGAGACAGCGTCCCTGATTCTTTTTTTTTTTTTATTAGTGAGACATCACAAGGTACAGTTGTAGACTTACAATTTTTGTGCTTGGGTTTCAATTATACAATGATCAAATACGTCCCTGATTCTTTTTTTTTTTAAATTTTTATTAGTGAGACACCCTGAGGTACAGTTGTAGACTTACAAATTTTGGTGCTTGGGTTTCAATTATACAATGATCAAATACCCATCCCTCCACCAGTGCCCATTTCCCTGATTCTTGACCGTTGACAGAGATCAGAACTCAGGATTCTTTCTCTCATTTGAGTGAAACATGATACTCCAAGCATAGCTCTTTTGATTCCTCTTTGGGAGACCCCGAATAGCATTCTCATCCTTTTTCATAGGGCCTAGGTCTCTGAGGCGTATGTTAATGCAGGAAGAACAGTGGAATCAAAGAGATGTTCCAGGAGCCCTTCATCCTCTTAGCTATTTATTTGATGCTCTTGAAGGCATTCCAAGCCGCTCTCTTCCTCCTGTGCAACTCAGGTGCCAGGTCATTCGTCATGTTGACTTCTCAACCTAGGTACACATAGCTGTTGCATTCGGAGATGGTTGTTCCATTGAGAGCGAATGGAGCATCGGGAACGAGACCGTTTCTCATACACATAGTCTGACCATCCAAACATTGTCTAACCATTGATCACCATTCCAATACCTGCTGTAGACATGGGTGTGAGTTCCTGGTAGTGGGGGAAGGGGCACTCATGGTGGTATTTGAACTGGACCAGTTGGATTTTACCTCCAAGTAAAATCACCCTAGAAGGCTAACATCTCTTTTTTTCAGAATGGAGATGTGAGAGAGTACTTCTTTTCTAGAAGTATGTGGAGCTCAACATGAGGATCGGGGTCATTTGGGTAGGAATTTGCCTCTGGAGAGAAACAGTGTTGTGGAATGGCACATCTTCTGCATGGGCTCACAGTGAGAGGTAGTCATGATAACTCAGGGCACTGTACGACACACCCTGGGAATTTTCAGCAATGTATGGAGCAGGAGAGAGAAGAACAATCAAAATTCTTGACTGTACAGTAGTTGCTTGGAGCTAGAGAGACTCGGGTGTTAATGTGATCACAGAGTGCTCACCTGAGGAGGCTTCATGGGGCGAGGGATAGGAAAGAATCTAACTCTTGGCACAGCATCAATCTGCACTGAAGTCTAGCAAAACATTCCTCACCCCGCTCGTCTCTTTTGCACCATTGTCATGTCATTTCTACCCCCTCACTGACACAGGGCTGCAAGACAACTGTACTGAGGGGCCAGAGGGATAGTACACCAGGCAAGGTGCTTGCCTTGCACATAGCTGACCTCGGTTTGATCTCCTGCACCTCATCTAATCCCTCGAGTCCACCAGGAGTAATCCCTGGGTGCAAAGCCAGGAGTAAACCCTGGGCATTACTATCTGTGACCCAAAAGCAGAAAAGAAAAAAATCTTTACTGAGCTCTTGGGGTGGGGGGTAGGGGTGTAAGGGGTGGTGCTGATGTAGTCGGAATGGGGAGGTTCAACAGGATCGTTTATTTTGGTTTGGGGATGGCTTTGGGGTCATATCCCATGAGTGGTATGCTAGGGCTATTCTGAACTCTGTACTGAGGAATGAGCCCTGGCAGTGCCAGGGAAAAACATGGGGTGCCAGGGATTGAACCAGACACCTACAAGAAAATCATCTTAACACCAGTGCTTTCTCTCTAGCTTTTCAGCAAGATCCTTCACAGTGTGTATCTTGTGTGCTAGGTGTGCCTTTGGGGTAACACACAAAATGCAGAAGCAAGTGATAGGAGCCACAGATGATCACCGACTTCTGGGAACGTTTGGGAACAGAGCATTAAAGGAAACAGCAAGAGAACCCTGCAGTACACGTCAGGGGTGCGCTAATTTATCTTCCTCTCTGGTCTCACAGAAAACCCCCATTATTAACTTCTCCACTAAGGCCTAAAGGACCTCTATTAAAATGTAAATGAGATTTGCTAAGGACATCCCAATGAGCCCTAACCAACAATTAACACAGGCTGCCCCTCTTTCCTGAGGTGGGAATTAGCCCTAGAAGCAAACTAAATTTTGATATGAGGGAGTGGGGAGATCATTTTTGCCTGCGTGAAGCATGAGTTTCTGCAAATGAAAGTGGCTGACTTTTTAAAGGACATAGAAGAGAGATGAAGAGAGAAACACTCAGGCCAATTTCACTATTTCTGCTTCCCTTGGGGATGAGATTCTTTACATCACCTGTCGTTCTTCAGGCACGACTGGGTACGTGGGAGTCACAATTTCTGTTCAGAAACATGGATTTTCAGGAGCGGTGGAAGTCCAGGCTACGCATGACCAAGTGCTGTTTCCACACTGTTCACTGTCTCCCAACATCTGTCCTCTGGACTCTGTCAGAGAAACAAGCTCATGTTTTCTGCCCTGACAAGCCTCTCTAGCGGCCTGAGTTTTAGCTTTTGACTAAATATCTTCTGGAGGCCTCTGCCATAGCATTTCTGTCCTGCCAGCTGGGCAATGTATGGCAGACCCACCTCACTCCATAAACAACATGGAACGTGCTGGTCTTTTAGCCCAGGATTATTTCTAGGCTTAAATCAGGCATATAAATATAGCTTTTGAGTTTTCTGGCCCCACTGAGTATTTGTCATCAAAGTGCACCTCGTGGTAACTGAAACTGCAGGCTGCATTTTTTTTTTTTGGTTTTGTTTGTTTTTTGTTTGGGGGCCACACCCAGTGGTGCTCAGGGACTGTATCTGAATCTGGACACTGCCCGCCTCCCCGCTCCCCAACAGTGCTCAGGGCACCTTATTGGTTGCTTGGGAGGATTAAAGGAGATTAAATCCAAGGTCAGTCTCCTTGCATGAGGCTAACCTTACCTCCTGTGCTATATTTCAGGCCCTGCAGGCTATGGTTTTCAAAGAATTGCAATGGCAAAAAAAGAAAAAAGAAAAATATTAAGTGTTTTATTTTTTTCACTTACAGAAGCTTTATAAAAGCTTTATAAAATATGTTGCAAACACTTACAAATGACTTTTTTTCAGGCTGCAGAGATAGAACAGGAAGTAAGGCACTTACTTTGCTTTGGGAGTAATATCCATGACCCTGTTTCCAATCTCAAGCCCTGAGCACTGCCAGAGTTTACTTCTGAGCACAGAACCAGGAATAGAACTTGAGCACTGTCAGGTATGGTTGAAACACCCCTTCCCCCACAAACACACACAAGCGATATTTTTCTCCTATCAGGACATCTAAATTGATTCTCCAATTAAATCAATTCTACATGGCAGATCAAATGTTTAATGGTTCAGGCTGGAATATTAATTTTAGATCAAATTTATAAAGTAAAGTAAAGTAAAGTAAAGGCCCTCCCGTTGATCATCGATTTGCTCGAGCGGGCCCAGTAACGTCTCCATTGGAGACTTTGTTGTTACTGTGTCTGGCATATCGAATACTCTCGGTAGCTTGCCGGGCTCTCCGAGAGGGGCGGAGGAATCGAACTCGGGTCGGCCATGTTGGCTGCGTGCAAGGCAGACGCCCTACCCGCTGTGCTATCGCTCCAGCCCAAAGTCTCCAATGGAGACGTTACTGGGCCCGCTCGAGCAAAGATCAAATTTATAATAGGGTTATAATGTATTATAAAATATTTTATAGAATACTGGGCCTCTTGGATAATAAATATATTAGGTTAGTTCATGAATGTTTCATAAGGATAAAACATAATTTTTCCGTTAATTTCTTAGACATTCATAGCTATAGCTATTTCATTGTATATTGTTGGTCATATCTATAATTTACCTGACATACTTTCTTGAGTGGACTGGAGCGATAGCACAGTGGGTGGGGTGTTTGCCTTGCATGCGGCCAACCCAGGTTTAATTCCTCCGTCCCTCTCAGAGAGCCCAGAAAGCTATCGAGAGTATCCTGCCTTCACGGCAAAATCTGGCAAGCTACTCGATATACCAAAAACAGTAACAATGGAGACATTACTGGTGCCCTCTCGAGCAACTCCATGAACGACACTGTACTGCTACTTTCTTGAGTGCCACTCTCATGTTTTCTCCTTCACATCAGACCCCCTGAACTAACTGAATTCTTCTCTTGAGAGTTAAGGTGAAATCAGGGATTTTCTAAGTATTCAGCCCAAATTGAAACCTTTTAAAGCATTCAAGTATTGTTTAAAAACAAAATTCAACCAAGTAACTGCTGCAAATATACTAGCTTTGTCCCTAACAAATGGAGGGACTTCCAATCTGGCAGATAGAAAGGAGTTTGGAGGAGTTGTATGAAATGAAAAACTTGTGCAGGCAGAAGATATCAAGAACATAAAAAATTACCTGAATCGAACATAAATTGGTTATTGAAAATTGACTTTCTTTTATTTTTTTATTTTTTTTATTTGTAACAAATATATTTTTTTTATTTCTTTTTTTTATTTTATTTCTTTTTTTTTATTTATCATTTTTTTTTATTAGTGAAACACCATGAAGTATACTTATAGACTCACAAATTTTTGTGCTTGGGTTTCAGTTATACAATGATCAAGTACCCATCCCTCCACCAGTGCCCATCCTCCCCCACCACGGGTCCTAGCATCCCTCCCACCCCCCATCCTCCCCCCCACTCCCCCGTCCCACCCTGCCGCTGTGGCAGGGCATTCCTCCCTGTTCTCTCTCTCTTCTTTTGGGTACTGTGTTTTGCCAGAGAGGCATTGAGTGGCAGTCATGTTTGGTCTATAGACCACTTTTAGCATGTCTCTCCCACCCTGGGAGGGTCTTCACAACATCCTTTATTTGGTGCTCTCTTCTCTATCTGAGCTTCCTTCTCACCTAGCACATGTGGCTGGCCTTCAAGTCATGGAGCAAAATTCCTGGTACTAATCTGAGCCCTTCCTGGGTGTTAGTCTCCCGTTTTGTTGCTTTATGTTCCCCAGATGAATGCAATCTTTCTGTGTCTATCCCGCTCTTTCTGACTCATTTCGCTTAACATGATACTTTCCATGTAGTACCACTTGTATGTAAATTTCATAACTTCATCTTTTCTAACAGCTACATAGTACTCCATTGTGTAAATGTACCAAAGCTTCTTTAACCAGGAAAATTGACTTTCTTTTAGAAGATGGCTGAATAACTAACTTTTGCTGAGTAGGTGATTCCTGATTCATGGGTTTTAAATTTCTATCTCTGGGAGAGCCAAAATTTAATTGTGTCTCCATTTATAGTGAGAGGATTAGCACAAGTGACTTCACTTAGGCCTTTTGTTTTTTAACAGTTGGACATATTTTAAGCAAGGAGAGGAAAAAACTATTTTTGAGGCATTTTTAATAAATCAGAGATAAAGAAAGAAATGATTAAAATGCATCTCAGCTGGAAGCTCTTGAAATGTGTCTCTGAGGGGCATCAGGGAAAGTACATAATTTGGAGTAAAACCTTGGGGTAAGGAGCACATGTGTGGGCATCTGCCTGCCTTCCTCTCCCTGGACTTCTTTTGCTTTATTTGGCATGTCTTCCTCTTTTCTTTTTTTCAAACAGCTGCTGGATGTGTGTTTGCAAGAAGGAGCTAACAAGCAAGTTTGGCTGAAGTTTTCAAATTAAAATAACCTCACCTCTGAAAATGGACCACTTTCTATGTGGTCACCACTGAGCTTAGCTTCTGTTTTGTTTTCTTATCATATTACCTCAACAGCGATCCATTTCCCAAAGTCGAGCACAGGAGGAATCTTTTGTTCATTTTTGAATCAGGATGGCCCTCAACATCCTTGGAAATAAGAATGCCATCTTTACAAATGCTAGCACTGGGGTTTCATGACAGCCTGTGACATATGTGAAGTAGTAGAACCCCTCTGGAGACCACAGTAGGAGCTAATATCTGGCAGTGCAGAAAAATGCCAAAACATACCCTTTTCATTGAACACTGGGAAAATGTTAATGCTGGGAGGTTGTTATGGTGGCAGAAAGCACATGCCAGGCTGTAAATGAGAGTTATATTGTCCTGTATGCTGCAAAGTGCTGGACTTGAGGCATCCTACATTAATTTCATAATTGGGCTCTAAAATATGGTGTACCCAACAGAGCCAGCAAGCATTGTGCCAAATATGCCTGGTCTTTTTGGTTTGTTCTTGTTTTTCCTGGTTTTTTGGGGGGTGGTGGAGGAGGGGCCATACCTGACTGTACTCGGGACTTATTCCTGGCTCGGTGCTCAGGGTTCATTCTTGACAGTGCTCAGGAGAACCATACTGGTTATCTAACCTTGAGTTTGCTATATGTAGGCAAGTGCCCTACCAGCTGTACTATCTCTGGCCCCTATCTGCTTGATCTTTAAATAAAGTTGCTGGCTGACCAGCAGATGAATCCTATTTCTTCCCAGCTCTGATCTGTGAGGCAAGACTACACACCAACACATTGTCTTAGAATTCTGTGCAGCATCTTCTTAGATTAGAAATTTCTGTTGTTTTTTTTTTTCCACACAAAAACAGAAGTGGATAGTGGAAGAACCATCAAATTGTTCAGAGTAAAGATTTATACATGGGCAAAATACCCCCAGAATACAAAGTAATGGTCTGGTTATTTCAGGTGAGAGACTTGAAGAAAGACAAAATTATTTGGATAATAAATTTCTTCTTTCACCCAGAAAAAAATCCATTTAGGATTCTGCTTCTCCTCCAGGCAGTATGTTAATATTCAGTCCTAAATATCACTAAGAAAGGAACTATACCCAACTGAAAGGTTAGGTATAGTTCCTAAACATAACTTGATCCTTCTAAAATCGTTCCAACTAATAATAATAAATAATAATAAAGGCCCTCCCATTGATCGTCGATTTGCTCGAGCGGGCCCAGTAACGTCTCCATTGGAGACTTTGTTGTTACTGTGTCTGGCATATCGAATACTCTCGGTAGCTTGCCGGGCTCTCCGAGAGGGGCGGAGGAATCGAACTCAGGTCGGCCATGTTGGCCGATTGTAAGGCGAACGCCCTACCCTCTGTGCTATCGCTCCAACTAATGGTGCAAAGAAATCACTCCAAAACGTTTGTGTCTGGTGCCTTGTCTTCATAAGGACAGCCTCGGTGCTCAGGGTTCATTCTTGACAGTGCTCAGGAGAACCATACTGGTTATGGTTCTGGTTATGGTGGAACAGTGGTTAATTTTTGTTGATTAAATTTATCCAGGCTTCCTGGAGGATGTCTCAATCACTAAATCTTATAGCACAGGCCGTCACTCTGCATAGGAAATGAAAAAGAAACGAATACATATGTTCTTCAGAGCTTATATTCAAGAACCATGTTCTAAACCATCAAGCCTAGATATTAGATGCTGCTTTCTCTTAATTCCATCTCTTTCTCTTCCTTATAGAAATGATGCTTAATCTGTGATTGTGAATCTCTACCATGTACATTCCCATAAATTCAAACATCACCACATATTAGGAGGTACAGAAAAGTCAAACGTTATCAAGCTCCTAGATTTTCTACCGCAGGGACTTACTCTTGCCATGTAGCAGGAAGCCTCACTTCTCAGTTCCTCTGGTAGGGGTTGGGAGGAATTCCTTCTTGTCAACTTGGGGATATCATTTAAAAAAGAATTTTTAATATAAAACTGGCTGGAGCACAGTGGTAGGGCATTTGCCTTACAAGCCGCTGGCCTGGCCGAGCCAGGTTTGATTCCTCCACCCCTCTTGGAGAGCCCGGCAAGCTACTGAGAGTATCTCGCCAGCACGGCAAAGCCTGGCAAGCTACCTGTGACGTATTCGATATGCCAAACACAGTAACAACAAGTCTCACGATGGCGACATTATTGAGCCCACTTGAGCAAATCAGTGAACAACGGGAGGACAGTGCAGTGCTAATATAAAACGAACTTTTCCTGAAAATCCTCATATTCTATAAGATCAACTTTTAAAAATAATGGGTATTATGAAGAAAAACTGAAGTAAAAAGAATACTCAAATTCTAAGCTACTTTGCAGCCGGTTCACTAAAGGTAAGGAGAATTCTAATAAAGATACTTTCATTTTTCATTTTCATTTCATCATCCTGTTATTCGTTGATTGCCTCGAGCAGGCCCCAGTAACGTCTCTTTCATATTAGCCCTGAGATTATATTCAAGGCTATTTAGGAGAATGAGACCCATCATTGTTACTGGTATTTGGCATATTTGGTACGCCACGGGGAGTTTGCCAGACTCTGCCCTGTGGGCAGGCTACATTCGATAGCCTGCAAGTTTGTCCAAAGTAGGAATGAGACAATAAGATGTCATAAAAAAAGTTCTGAAAAGATGTCGCGCGGTTCCGGGATCTGGATTTTATAGTCTCTGAGTCTTGGCCGCTGATGGGATTACACGGCGCCAGGGGGCCAGGTGGTGGGTGTGACCCCCGCCTACTGGAATTTGGAGGATCTGGGTGGAAGATGCTCGACTCCAATTCGAGTAGGCTTGGAGGTCTCGGCCCGGAACCCGCGTGGCTTTGTCCCTCTGCCAGTACCTTCAGGTGTGCGGAGAGTGGTCTCAGCATGGTGGTGGCTGGTCCTGGAGGTCTCCGGCTGCCGAAGCCCTTTATTTAGAATAAAGATACTAGCGTAGTTTAAAAAAACAGACTAAATGATCATTGGAAATAGGGTATTGCAACAACTATAGAACTCTACCTAAAAGTAAAAAAGGAACACAGCATGATAGTCAAGAGAATGAAGAAAGATTAAGGATGATAAGTGCATCAAAAATAGAAAGTGTGCAAAGATTAGAAGATCTTCATAATGAGTTACCAAACTAAGCAACAGAAAAATATGTGTTGCATAGGCACTGTGCAAAGACTTGTCTTCCTTTGTGGACTGTGAACTTCCTTCCTTCCTTCCTTCCCTCCTTCCTTCCTTCCCTCCCTCCCTCCCTCCCTCCTTCCTTCCTCCCTCCCTCCCTCCCTTCCTTCCTTCCTTCCTTCCTTCCTTCCTTCCTTCCCTCCCTCCTTCCTTCCCTCCCTCCTTCCTTCCCTCCTTCCTTCCCTCCCTCCCTCCCTCCTTCCTTCCCTCCTTCCTTCCCTCCCTCCCTCCCTCCTTCCTTCCCTCCTTCCTTCCCTCCTTCCTTCCTTCCCTCCCTCCCTCCCTCCCTCCCTCCCTCCCTCCTTCCTTCCTTCCTTCCTTCCCTCCTTCCTTCCCTCCTTCCTTCCTTCCCTCCCTCCCTCCCTCCCTCCCTCCCTCCCTCCTTCCTTCCCTCCTTCCTTCCCTCCTTCCTTCCCTCCCTCCCTCCCTCCTTCCTTCCCTCCTTCCTTCCCTCCCTCCCTCCCTCCTTCCTTCCCTCCTTCCTTCCCTCCTTCCTTCCTTCCCTCCCTCCCTCCCTCCCTCCTTCCCTCCCTCCCTCCTTCCTTCCTTCCTTCCTTCCTTCCTTCCTTCCTTCCTTCCTTCCTTCCTTCCCTCCCTCCCTCCCTCCCTCCCTCCCTCCCTCCCTCCCTCCTTCCTTCCTTCCTTCCTTCCTTCCTTCCTTCCTTCCTTCCTTCCCTCCCTCCCTTCCTCCCTCCCCCCCTCCCTCCCTCCCTCCCCTCCCCTCCGTTCCTTCTAAATTTTGGGCCGGACCTGGCAGTGCTCAGGGCTTATTTCTAGCTCTCTGTTCACGGGTCATTCCTGGTGCGGCTCGGGGAACCACATGTGGTGCCTAGGATCCAACCTAGGTCAATCCAACTCGCAAGACAAGCACCTTACTGCTAGCCTTTGACCTGACCCCTGTTATTTTGTTAGTTTTTGTCAGTTAGTTTTTATTTGTTTATTTCAGCTCCTCTCTATTGACTTCGTGTTAGGGAAAATAAATATTTAGCTCATGTTCACTCTGCTGCATACTCATCACACGAACCTCCACCCCTCATTCTTTTATCCTTTAAACATAATTTTAACATAATTTTTTGAGCTTCGCACAGATTTCCCTTAGTATGATTTTTTTTGGTAAATAAATTCTCATCATACCAAAGTAGTCAGAGATTAATTTCCCTTTCTTTTTCTTCACACTTCTCATATTTAATTTGCGACAAAGGACCTGCTTTGCAACGTTGTACATAGAATTAACAATTCAATATCTTTGAAATTTTGTTAAGTCCGTTGTTACATTTTTCTTTTTAAAAAAATGTTTCTAGGCTACACCTGGTGATGCTCAGGGCTTACTCTTGGCTCTGTGTTCAGGAATTACTGCTGGCAGAATTTGGGGGACCATATGGGATGCTGAAGATGAAACCCGGGTTGGCTGCATGCAAGTTAAGCGCCTTACCTGGTGTACTCTCACTCTGCCATGATTTTTATGTTATAGGGTTTTTTTTCCCATGTAGGTGTACTGCTATTTATTCAGCCACTGATTAGGATGATTGAATTGTGCATGAACTCCACCTTGCTTTTTTCCCCATTTTTAATAATTTTATTTATTGAATTATAATTATATAAAATATTATATATATAATTATAATATATAAAATATTATTATAAAAAATAAAAAAATATAATTAATGCCCGCCTGTCCTTCACCAACTACAAAACCAAGATGACTGCCCTCCGACATCATGATGGATCTATCACATCTTCCAGAAGGGCAATGGAGAAGATTATTCATGACTTCTACTCAGATCTCTTTAATAGCCACATCCACTTGCCCACATACCACATACCACATGATGGATATGTCGTTCCCAGTGTTCTCCCTTCCGAAATCCAACATGCCATCTCGTCGGTAAAGAAACAAAGAGCACCTGGCCCAGACAAGATCAGACCTGAACACCTGAAGAACTTACCATCAGTACTCATCAATACATTGGCTCGACTCTTCACACGCTACCTGTCTGAATGCAAGGTTCCATCCCAATGGAAAACCAGCAGGACTGTACTACTATACAAGAAAGGAGACATCCACGACATTGGCAACTATCGCCCAATCTGCCTATTGTCTGTCATCTACAAACTATTCACTTGAGTCATCCTGAATAGGATTAGCAGAACACTAGATGAAGGACAACCATGTGAACAAGCTGGATTCCGAAAAGGATTCAGTACCATCGACCATATCCACACAATAACCAAGCTCACTGAGGTATCTCGGGAGTTCAAGATGCTGCTCTGTCTAACGTTCATTGATTTAAAGAAGGCCTTTGATTCTGTTGAGACGGAAGCGGTCATGGAAGCCCTAGCCAATCAGGGCGTACAAACTCAATACATCAGGATCCTTCGTGAGCTCTATTGCGGATTCACTACCAAGATCTCACCATTCTACAAAGAAGTAATCATCCATATCAAGAGAGGGGTTCGGCAGGGTGATACCATTTCACCAAAACTCTTCAGTGCCACCCTCGAGAACATCATGCGACGACTGGAATGGGAAAACATGGGAGTGAAGATAGATGGTCGGCAACTACACCACCTCCGCTTTGCTGATGACATCATTCTAATAACACCAAACATCAACCAAGTGGCACAAATGCTGAACGACTTTGACCGTGAATGTGGAAAGGTCGGACTACAGCTGAATCTTACGAAGACAATGTTTATGAGAAACAGCCTTGTTCCTGACGCTCCATTTGCTCTCAACGGAACCACCATCTCCGAATGCAACAGTTATATATACCTAGGTCGAGAAATCAACATGATGAATGACCTGGCACCTGAGTTGCGCAGGAGGAAGAGAGCGGCTTGGAATGCCTTCAAGAGCATTGAAGAAATAACTAAAAGGACAAAGAACCTCCAGCTACGAGCACATCTCTTTGATTCCACTATTCTTCCTGCATTAACATATGCCTCAGAAACCTGGACCCTACGAAAACAGGATGAGAACACTATTCGGGTCTCTCAAAGAGGAATCGAAAGAACTATGCTTGGAATATCACGATTCACTCAAATGAGAGATAGAATCCGGAGTTCTGATCTTCGTCAATGCTCAAGAATCAGGGACGCTGTCTCATTTGCCAAGACATCAAAAATCAGATGGGCTGGACACATAATGAGGTTTACAGACAACCGCTGGACTAGAGTCATTACTGATTGGATTCCACGGGACATCAAAAGATCACGTGGACGCCCACCTATAAGATGGTCAGACTTCTTCGTCAAGACCCTAAATGATCGGTTTGAGGCTCTGCATGTTCCTAAAACGAACAGATACCATTGGGCTACGCTAGCACGCAACCGGGATGAATGGAGACGTTACTGGCACCCGCTCGAATAAATCGATGAATAACGGGGATTAAGTGATTAAGTGATTTATTGAATCACTGTGAGAGCAGTTACAAAGCTTTCGGGTTTAAGTCTCGCTCATACAAGAAACACCCACACTTTCACTGGTGCCTTTCTCCACCACCAAAAACCACAGTACACCCCCGTCCCACACCCTCCCCCTAGCTGTGGGGCAGATGATTTCCAAATTACTCTCTCTCTCTAGTTTGATTACATTTAATATTTTGACACCAAACCCACCATTATTATTTGAGATTTTACCCTCATACTCAGATCTGCCGAAAAGGCAACAGTAGACAATTCGTTTTCTATTGCTGGTTATGAATAATATATGATGTCGCGTGGCTCCAGTAGTGGCCACACGATTTTGAAATTCTGAAATTTTAACAATTAAATCTGATAAAACCTGCTAGGTTCTGAGATTTGTTCCTGAGTCTCTGGGATCATGGCCGTTAAGCAGCTTGATCAGGAGCCAGAGAGGCCGTTTGTGGGCAGTGTCTCGGGGTCTTGTTGGGACAGGGAGGAAAGGGCAGGCTCCACCCTCATCCTATGAGGCCTTGTGTGTCTTGTCACTGCGGGCCCAAACCTGACTGTCCAATGGTCTCTCGCAGATGGTGGCCACCGAGCCTCCAAGGGGGAGTAGGTGGAGGGACAGCACCCTTTCCCTCCTGGGCTGACCTGGCAACATAAAGATTTTTTTTTTAACCACAAGAAAAACAAGTGATATAAACACACACAAAAAAAATTAATGGAGGTAATAATTTTGGATATCCACAGAAACTCTGTGTCTTACTTTATTTGAATAATCCCAAATGTATTTGGGATTTTTGCCTCTTAAGTATATTCATACCTACCATGTTTTATCTTTTTTTAAAAATATTTATTTTAAAATTTTCTATAGTTAAAATTTACAATGGTGTTGACGTTTATGGTTTTGATATACATGATGATTTCCAGTCCACCTGTTTCCTCCTCTTATATCGTGTTCTCAGTTTATACTCCAGTGCCAGAGTTTATTATCCAGTTTTCTTGTTTAACTAATATTCTATATTACCTAGAGTTAAGAAATGACCTAGAATATTTTGCTTTGCTTCCCTGTCAATATTAATTCAACCCTAAACTTTCCCTCAGGTATGTAAAGCTCTTTTAATACTTTCAAATACATTTGACATTCTATTAAATTAATCTTCTTAAAGAATTTGTTTTGGGTCCTCTGCTCTGCTTTTTTTTCTGTATTAGCTATTTCCTAACTTTGGCTTCTTCTTGTTTTCTATCATCCTAACTATGGGCATCTGAGTATGTATTTTCGACACTGTTAGTTGAAAATGTGGGTGGTGAATGATAGGTTGAAAATAGTTTATCAGAATTGTGAATATTTTTGGTCCATTATCTTCTTGTTTATTGCTGTTGAGAAATTTGGTGCTATTCTGAATCTTGTATATACATAATTTATAGGAAACTCGTTTTTTTAAATTTTTCTTTCTTGAAGATTAAAGCATCTTCTCTAGGTCTCTGATATTCCAGAAATACCTGATGCTGGTACCTGCTGTGCTAACATTTTCAGTTTTTATGCTTGGTAGTTGGTAAGTTTCTTCAATATAGAAACACATGTATTTCAATTCTTTAAAGAATCCTGGAAGTATTTCTTGGATAATTTCCTTTTTTTCTGTTTTCTTTTTACTCTCCTTCTGGTGACACCTGTTGTTCAGACATTGGACATGCCAAGCCGGTCTTATTGTTTCTTTCTTTGCTTTCTTCTGGGATGCTTAGTTTTCCTTTGAGCTTCTATTTATTTATTTATTTATTTTGACAGGTAATGTAGCACATACTGGGCTTCCCTCCATGCTCATTTCTGCTTCCTCATTTGTGTAGTAGTACACACTGACTACTGTAGTAGTTATTAATGCTATTTCCAAGTATTTTTCATTCTCCCTCCTTCTGATAACATGATAATCAGTTAATTGGGTATAGGGCAATATGGTCAGGCTTAGCTAATAAGAATGAAAATAGGTGTTATTTCCAGACCTGAGAATTGAGTTGGCAATGCTAGACTTTCTAAATCTTTGTTTTCCTTACTATGGTTACAAGAAGTGCATCGAGATAATGGCTGCCCATTCAGTCTGGATATCACATATGGATGACACTGAACAAAGTTCCTAGTGGTCGTAATGGACAGAAGCAAATAATGAAGATGTAAGAATTTTTTCTTGACAATAAAAATCTAACACTTAACACTTTCAGTGCGAAAGAAGAGTCTAGAATTTAAATCCTGAGTCAGACAGATAGGACAGTTGCTAAGGGACTAGCCTTGCATGCAGCTGACCTGGGTTTAAGTTCCAGCACCATATATGGTCTTCCAAATCTCTCCAGGAGTAATTCCTGAACCCAAAGTCAAGAGTAATTCCTGAGTACTCCTAGGTGTGCCCCTGCCCGCAACAAAAGTGTTTTAGAATTGCAATCCTTCTTAGAATATATTTGTTAAGAAATTAGACCTGAGATAGAAATCTACTGGTTATCAGTTTTCCTAAGTGGTCTCTCCATATTAAAGGTAAAGAGTTTGTTTGATGTTTTGATAAGATCTCATCCTCTCTTCTTTTGTTTCATCCACCAATATCATAGATGCTACAGTGAATGGAATCACCCGTAAAAGTTAAGTGATATGATAGATAACAAAGCTGAGAATCGGAAAAATCTTGGGTTATCGATAAGCATTTTGAACAACTGATCAACCATTTATGGAATTTTCCAGACGTTTCAACTTCGAGTTGTGAAGGGAGTTATTTTATTGCTTTGAGACACTTGGAGATTGATCTTTTGTTACTTGCAGCCTAAGGGGTTTATTTGGATATATATATGTATATATATATATTTATTAACACTCTGATGCAGGCCCTGCAATTTGTGCTATTAAAACCTCATTGAAGATTGAGCCTTCTTTGGCTTGTGCCAGATAGTCAATGTGTTAATCATACCATCCTCAAAGTTGGAGGGAAGACAAATGAAGGAAAAATTAAAATGTACGCATTTAATAAAGCAATATATTTTTTATGTTCTACATTTTAAATACAGTTTTAATTTCTGTTACTTTATTATTGGTGTATAATAGTATCATGGAATTTCAGAGGGTTAGTGTTTCATCTCTGTATGTTTATAATTTTCACTATACTACATCATCAAAGTTCCAGTAACATTCTGTTCACTCCTCCGATCCATCCCTTTTATCAGAGTTAATCATCAGAGTTTTCATTTAGCCTAAGGCTTAGTTTTGTTGGTTTTTGCCAATCCGCTTGCTTTGGTTATTCATATTACACATAATCTAATAGTTGTCTTTCATTTCCCTACTTATTTCAGAGGGCCTAGTCGCCTCAGGTTTTATCCATCTTGTTCTAAAAGACATGATTTCAGCAGTACTTGAAAAAATGGTGCCACTCCCAGGACTATGAAGAAAATTGGGTGCCTGGACCTCAGTCATGCTCCAGACAGCAAGAACACCATGATGGCAGTGGTCCTTGGGAGTCACTATGGCTATGCCCAGGGGTACTGGGAGGTAGAAATTTATCATTTTAAGCAACATAATAGTATTTAATTGAGTATGTCTAGCACAGCTTCCTAATTTATATCCTTTGTCAATTGATTTTGTTAATGATTTTACAATAATTTGTCAATCATTTTGTCAATGATTTTACTATTTTCATGTTTTCACTATAGTTGATGGTGCTGATGTAGAGGTGTGGATATCTGATCCAAAAAGTGTTTTTATATCCATTGGAGAAATGCTTAGGATTTATCCATATGGATCATATGGAATTTCAATTATTGTTAAGAGATTTATTTTACTTTTTAACTTTGGAGGGGGAGTTAGGACCACACTTGGAGATTCTCTGGGGCTACTCTTTGCTAGGTGCATGGGGACTGCTCTTGGTGACACTTGGGAGACTATATGGTGCCAGGGATTGAACTAGAGTCTGTTGCATGTACGAAAAGTATCTTGGCCCTGTAGTATCTCATTGGTTTTCCATTTTAATTTTTTTTCAAGGAATTTCCATGTCATTTTCTATATACACTCTACCAAGTTACAATTCTAAGCATCTTACAATTGCCTTTTTCCAGAATCTTTGCCAGTACTTGTTGTTTTCGGGTTTTGGTCTAGGCCTTCTCACTGGTATGAGGTGATACCTCATTATAGTTTTGGTTGGCATTTTCCCTAATAATAAAATGATGCTGAATGTTTTTTTATGGTACTATGTATCATCCACCTCTCTTGTTCTTCTTGTTCTTGTTCTTCTTGTTCTTGTTTTTGTTCTTCTTCTTCTACCTCTTCCTCTTCCTTCTCCTCCTCCTCCTCCTCCTCCTCCTCCTCCTCCTCTTCCTCCTCCTTTTCTTTCTCCTCCTTCTTCTAGTTCTTCCTCCAACTCCCCTTCCATTTTGTTTTTTGGGCTACACCCAGCTCTTCTCAGATTAGGATTTATTCCTAGCTCTGGCTCAAAGATCACTCTGGTAGTGTTCAAGGGATCATATGCTGTGCTGGGGACTGAATCCAGGATGGCTGCGTGTGAAGCAGATTCATTATCTGCTGCATTATCTCTTCAGTCTTCCTGGGTAAAGTATCTGTTTAGGACTTTTAGTTGTGCTGTTGTGCTGTTGATTTTTTTTCCTGTTGAGTTTTTTTGCATTAATTTATTATTTTTGTGCTTAAAATTATCCCTGTGTACTAAAAACATTAAAGGATATAAATTGTAGGTTAAAGTTGATGAATGATGTTACTCTTTTCATGTCTAAATTCTGTGTATGACTCAATGTTATTTTGTATTGTTCATTTCTTTTTATTTAACTATGCTCACTCTGGGGGACTCTGCCTGGCGTTGCTCAGGACTTAATCTTGGCTCTGCATTCTGGAATCACTCTTGGTGGAAGTCAGGGGATGATACAGGGTTCCAGAGATTACACCCAAGTTGACTATATAAGGCAAGTGCCTTACCCATTGTACTATTGGTACAGTCCACATCTCTGCATTTTAAAAGAATTGCAAGCACACGAGGTAAAGGTAAAGGCCCTCCCGTTGATCGTCGATTTGCTCGAGCGGGCCCAGTAACGTCTCCATTGGAGACTTTGTTGTTACTGTGTCTGGCATATCGAATACTCTCGGTAGCTTGCCGGGCTCTCCGAGAGGGGCGGAGGAATCGAACTCGGGTCGGCCATGTTGGCCGCTTGTAAGGCGAACGCCCTACCCGCTGTGCTATCGCTCCAGCCCTCAAAAGGAACAAAAACAAAGAAACATGCTATAGACAACCACAAGGCCCCCCCAAATTTACCCTCTGGCCCTTTTGAGAAAAAGTCTGCTGACTGCTAATTTAGAGCCCAAGCTCTAGAAACAGCAGATGTAGGTTTAAATCCTAATAGGATCTTCTTCTCATCAAGGTACTTGATGAGAAGTTTCCTCGGTTGTAAAATGAGGACAATGTAGAGTCTCTAAAATGACTTGCTCCCATGGCTTAAAGTATTTGCCTGGCAAGTGCAAGACTGAATTCAAACACTGAAACTGCCCACAAGTACTGCGGTGACACTGATGACTCTGTTGTTAGGGATCTCTAGTCAGAAAGAACCTGGAATATGATTCAGTAGCAAAAAAAAAAAAAAGTGCACAGGGTAAGAGTGAGAGGTCTTGAACTCAATCCTTGCTGCCATGCTTGTGTGTAGGTAGTTCACACCCCAACCCCCATCATGAAGGGCTGGGAGGTAGAAAAAATGAAGAGATGAAAAAACTGCCAACTTTGAAATTTAGTTTTATTTTGCTCTTGGCCACACCCAGAGGTGCTCAGGGCTTACTCTTGACAGTGCTCAGGGGACCATGTTGAGATTGAACCTGGGTTGGTAGTGTGCAAGACACTCTTCCCATTGTACTATTACCCCGACTGCTCTGTTGCTGCCAACTTTTAAAACCTGGATATGAAATGGAAAGGAATTGGATTTGCAGAGTCAGTCCCACAGCTCCAGGTTCAATATAAAATTTAAGTTACTTTGATGATGTATCATTGAATAAAACCCTTCGTACCTCACTCTAGCTGCCCATCTCAGCCGGAGCAGCACCCCTCATATGAGCAAAGTCATTATAGTCTTTGTGTGGGTGGCACGTTGGCCTCTTCCCTTGCTCTTCGTCTTTTTTTTTTTTTTTTTTTTTTTTTTTTTTTTTTTATTTATTGAATCACTGTGGGAAAGGTTACAAAGCTTTCAGGTTTATGTCTCAGTCATGCAAATATCAAACACATTTCCCTTTACCAATACTTATTTTTTCCCATGAAGAACCCCAATAAAACCCCACCCCCCACCCCTCCCCGTCCCTGTGAGGCAGATGAATTCTAGTTAACACTCTATCCGTTTTGATTAGATTGTTTCAATAAAAGATTCACCACTATTATTTAGAGTTTACCCCCCCCCCCCCCAAATCAGACATGCTGAAAAAGCATTGTGAAGTGATTTGCTTTCTCCAGCTGGGTTCAAGAATTAAATGTTGGTTTTGGATTTCTGCTATTTTACTTATTGACCCTGGAAGTATTTCTACTGAAAGTCAGATAGTTAAGAAATTGGTTTCTGTGTTCTGGAGTCGTGGCCGTGCTGGAGAGCCGCTTGTGGGGGGCAACTGGTGGCCTCGGTAGGGCGTGAAGGGCGGAGCGAAACGCCCCCCTTCCCATGAGGTTTTAGTCGCCCCCACACTCCCGGCTCATACCTGCTGTCCACAAGGCTCCCATGTGGCCGCCATCTTTCTTTCCAGAGAGGAGAGGGCGAATGGGGCAACACCCTTTCCCCTCTGGCAGACTTGATGGCCTGGATCAACGCATAGTCCATTCACTTTTCTGCTCCAAGCTGCTGGGTTCTGCATTAAGTCCTTGTGCTTCTGGGGCCATGGCCGTGCTGGAGAGCCGCTCGTGGGGGGCAACTGGTGACCTCGGTAGGGCGTGAAGGACGGACCGGAACGCCCCCCGACCCATGAGGTTTTAGTCGCCCCCACTCCCCCGGCTCATACCTGCTGTCCACAAGGCTCCCATGTGGCCGCCATCTTTCTTTCCAGAGAGGAGAGGGCGAATGGGGCAACACCCTTTCCCCTCCGGCAGACTTGATGGCCTGGATCAATGCATAGTCCGTTCACTTTTCTGCTCCAAGCTGCTGGGTTCTGCATTAAGTCCTTGTGCTTCTGGGGCCGTGGCTGTGCTGGAGAGCCGCTCGTGGGGGGCAACTGGTGACCTCGGTAGGGCGTGAAGGACGGACCGGAACGCCCCCCTTCCCATGAAGTTTTAGTCGCCCCCACACCCCCGGCTCATACCTGCTGTCCACAAGGCTCCCATGTGGCCGCCATCTTTCTTTCCAGAGAGGAGAGGGCGAATGGGGCAACACCCTTTCCCCTCCGGCAGACTTGATGGCCTGGGTCAATGCATAGTCCGTTCACTTTTCTGCTCCAAGCTGCTGGGTTCTGCATTAAGTCCTTGTGCTTCTGGGGCCGTGGCTGTGCTGGAGAGCCGCTCGTGGGGGGTGACTGGTGACCTTGGTAGGGCGTGAAGGACGGACCGGAACGCCCCCCTTCCCATGAGGTTTTAGTCGCCCCCACACCCCCGGCTCATACCTGCTGTCCACAAGGCTCCCATGTGGCCGCCATCTTTCTTTCCAGAGGGAGGAGGGCGGAAGGGAGCAACACCCTTTCCCCTCTGGGCAGAAATGATTGCCTGGATTAACGCATAGTCCTTTCACTTTTCTGCTCCAAGCTGCTGGGTTCTGCATTAAGCCCTTGTGCTTCTGGGGCTGTGGCCGTGCTGGAGAGCCGCTCGTGGGGGGCAACTGGTGACCTCGGTAGGGCGTGAAGGACGGACCGGAACGCCCCCCTTCCCATGAGGTTTTAGTCGCCCCCACACCCCCGGCTCATACCTGCTGTCCACAAGGCTCCCATGCGGCCGCCATCCTTCTTTCCAGAGAAGAGAGGGCGAATGGGGCAACACCCTTTCCCCTCCGGCAGACTTGATGGCCTGGGTTAATGCATAGTCCTTTCACTTTTCCGCTCTAAGCTGCTGGGTTCTGCATTAAGTCCTTGTGTTTCTGGGGCTGTGGCCGTGCTCCAAACTTAACTCTGACTTTCAGGGAGAAAGATTGGGTGGTTTACTTCTCATTGATCACTTTGTATATAGAGAGATGTCGCGCGGCCGCTTGAGAAAAAGTCCTCATTCCCGCATACTCGAGCTGTGTTTGTAGAGGCTTCTGGTCACCGGGGTTCCATCTGGGGGAGGCGAGATGCGGCGCCTACTCCATCTGGAACTTGCGGGTGAACTTGGCTCTTTTTGGAAACCTGTTTTTTCTTTTTTTTTTTTTTTCCTCCGGGATCCCGCACCCTCCATGTGTTTTTTCTCTTATCGCTCTTCGTCTTTATAATCAGGCAATCACTTTTACTCTGGCACCTGACCAAACAATTTTGCCAGTTCACATACAGACACTTAGTATTTTTCAGACTTTCTGTGAAACCCATATATTTTCATTAAGAGTTGATAATAAACTCTAGCAGGAAAAGTTTTCCCAAGTTCATGATTGATGACAGTGTGAGAGGAAGCTGCATGGCTCTCCTCACCAGCTCTGGGGAGAATCTGCCTGGGGCAATTGCCGGATCTCTCAGCAGCATCTTCCAACTCCCATCAATTTCACTGCCTGCCCAGAGCCATCTGGAGTCGCCCCTCCCTCCTCCAGGGACAGCTGCAGAGTAAACATCTTGGGTTGGAGTTTCTTTGTCTCCCCGGTCTTGTTCAGTGCCACTCTGGAGGTAGAGGAGGGTCCGGGCAGTTCTGACTGTCATCCAGGAGCTCTGGAGATTTGATTGCTTTTGTTTTTAGGTAGTTCAGTGGTGTCAAGGAATAAAAAATCTGTGGGCTTGATCTTCTTTTTGTTGTTGCTTTAATGCTTTCATTTTTTTAAATGTCTTTATTTCTGGGACCACTCTCCACACACTTGGATGAGCCTCACGCATAAAAGAACTGGCAGAGGAACCCAGGTGTGTGGGACCCGGGGCTGAGATCTCCAAGCCTGCACGGTTTGGGACTGGACCTGCCAGTAGTTAGACAGTTACACCCACCAACTGCCGTGTAACCCCAACAACGGCCAGGATCCAGAGATTATCACACTCAGCTCCCGGAAGCGCTCGGCTGCAAATCTTATCAATTCATTCCTACTTTGGACAAACTGGCAGGCTACTGAATGTAACATGCCCACACGGCAGAGTCTGGCAAACTCCCCGTGGTATACCCAATATGCCAAATACCACTAACAATGATGGGTTTCATTCTCC
Source organism: Sorex fumeus (assembly GCF_029834395.1). NCBI lineage: Eukaryota > Metazoa > Chordata > Mammalia > Eulipotyphla > Soricidae > Sorex > Sorex fumeus. Next base: position 34,205,235 of record NW_026606092.1, on the reverse strand, counting down.
TAACCCTGAAAGAGCCTTGAATATGGCACTTTAAAAAAAAATCTCAGGGCTAGGACGAAGGAGACGTTACTGGGGCCTGCTCGAGGCAATCGACGAACAACAGGATGGTCGTGATAGTGATCTTTATTTCTAGAGTGTAGTATCTTGTGTTGTTGATGATAAAGCTGAGAGCCCCATCAAGATCTGCTGTTGGATGAAATTCACATATAAGTGGACGGACACGGAGAGTATCATGCTAAGTGAAATTAGTCAGAAAGAGAAGGTCAGTCATAGAATGACTGCACTCATTTGTGGAATATAGAGTAGCATAATATGAGACAGTAGAGATAAGGGCCAGGAGGATCACACCATGGTTGGGAAGCCGACACCACGTCCTGGAGGAAAAGGCAGTTAAGGCGGAAAGGGGACCAGTAAGTAAATGTTGATTGGAGGGATTGCCCGGGTAGGGAGATGTGTGCTGAAAGTAGACCAAGGATCAAACACGATGACCTCTTAGTATCTATATTGCAAATCACATTGCCAAAAATTAGAGAGAGATTAAAAAAGAGTGTATCGGCCACAGAAGTAAGGAGTAGGGTAGGGTGGGGGTGGCGGGTGGGTCACGGGGAACAATGGTGGTCAAAAATGTGCACTGGCGGAGGGATGGGTGCTCACGCATTGTTCAAATGAAATGTCATCATGCAAGTTTGTAACTGTACCTCACAGTTATCCAATAAGTTTTTTATTTAAAAAATTAAAAATTAAAATCTGCTCTTGGAGCGCTGATGTGTCAAGAGTGGGGAACAAAGGGAGGCACTGGATCCCACCTCTTGGCCAGGAGGTCCTATGAGTATGGACCTCTGTAGCCCTGTCCCCAGTGGTAGCACAGCTTTGGCAGAAGCAGGATGTTCACACCTGTGAACATCACCAGATCCAACCCAACCTCTCTGCAAACAGGCATCACCTTAACAGCAGAACCTGCACAGTTTGGGAAAGGATTCTTTTCTCTGCCAAGGCAGGAGAGGAACTCTTGGGAGCTCTGCCCACTTCTAGTGGCAGACAGAACCGTTCTGACAGGAAGTTGGAGGCAAAGGGAAGTGGGTGTTGTACATTTGGGAAAGGCACCCAGCCTCCAGGACTGTGAAGGTGACAACCGCCAATTTTTGTCCATACACTCTCAGTAAGAGTTCGGAAAGGTTTTGAGAAGCCCAGAGTGTGCTGGCCTCCTGCTGAAATGAGAGGGCTGAATGTGGGTGCTGTCCAACTATGATTTTGGAGGTAATTATCTTATGGGGAGGAGAGTAGGACTAGAGCACTTGTCTTCCTTGACACCTCACTGATAAGTCTGTGTTATGGGGTCTTGCATCTTCACCACCAATGCTTCTACTTTTATTACTTTACAGGATGGTGAAAAGGTCCCTTGAGGAGACAGTCCAGTCAGCATAGCTAAAGGAGTGCATGATTGATCTTGCCTTTTTTTTTTTTTTTTTTTTTTTTTTTGCTTTTTAGAGTCATACCCAGCGATGCACAGGGGTTACTCCTGGCTCTGCACTCAGGAATTACCTGTGGCGGTGCTCAGGGAACCATATGCGATGCTGGGAATTGAACCTGTGTTGGCCGTGTGCAAGGCAAACGCCCTACCGCTGTGCTATCACTCCAGCCCCTGTCTTGACGTTTTTGAACTGATGAAAGCTCTTTACTGGTAACCCATGAGTATTGAGATGTGATATAAAAGGATGGAAATTGACTGGAATTTGGGGGCCCATCAAAGACGTCCCATTTGATCTTTAAACATAGATTTATCTCAGAAAGACCCTTCAAAATCATTGTTTCCCTTTTCCACATTGTTTTCACTCATTTGTGTGCCAAGTCACATGGCCATAAGGTGGGACCAACCTGCCAAAGCAGTTAGCAGCCTTCCTTCTTTTGCCTTTGCTTTCCACATGCTCAAAAAAGAAGGGAGAATGTTTATTCTTTGGTCTCCATGGCCAAATTCTGGCACTATTCCTAGGAAGGCAATAAATGAAGGGAGAATGGAGAGCCTCCTTTTTGATCCACCAAAGAAAATCACTAAGGACAAAAGAGAAAGCCAATCATCAGAGTCACCTCTCAGGTAACCTCCATCTTGCTTTAGGAAATCTTGGTAGTTCCATCCCTCAAAATTTCTAAGTCTGGGCTGGAGAGATAGTACAATGGATAAGATATTGCCTTGCACCCAGCTAACCTGGCTTTGTTTACAGGCACCGTATGTTGTCCCCCGAGTTCTGAACAGATCGAAGAAGCCCTGAGAATCAGTGGATATGGCCCCCAAGCAAACAAACAAAAAGTGTTTTAAGACCTTAAGTTAGATCAATTGCTTTGTTGCTGACATATCTTTCAATTCCTTTGCTCACTTTCCCATCCAAATTTTTCTTTAAAAGACTGAGAGTTGATGCCAAATAAATGAAAATGGCAAATTTCCTCAACTTAAAAACTGAACAACTTTCTGGGACCAGAGAGATAGTACAGCAGTTAGGGCACTTGCCTTGCATGTGACCAACATGGATTTGATGCCGAACTCTTATTTTGGTCCTCTGAATCCCTCCAAGAGTGATCTGTGAGTACAGAGTCAGGAGTTAATCCTGAGCACTTCCAGATATGGCAAGACCCCCCCCCCATAGCCCAATAAAAAAAAGAATTGAACAATTTTTTTTCTTCCTCTCCTATCCAAATTTCTTTTCCCCCCCATTCCATTTTTTTTCTCCTGAAAGACTCATGGGCTTTTTTTTCCCCCACTTATGTATTACTGATAATTTTTTTCTTTTAATGTTCCTGCTTTCAAAAAGAGAAGTGTTAATTTTTCTAAAATTCAAATGACTGATAGTCCTACTTTTGAAGTTCTGAGAAAGAATACAGGTATTCAGAATTATACTCCCTCCCCAGTGCTGTAAGTTCTGAAAGTTCTGTCTTCAACAATAGAGATAATGCGATTCATGGAGAGTTCTACCAAAGGAACATTTAGGGGATTCCTTTACTCTCTAGTACCTTTTGCTGAATGGAATGACTTGTTTGTTTTTGGTTTGGGGGTCACACTTCAACACTGCTCAGATGTACCCTGAGATCTGTGCTCAGTGATGGGCTCTGGGGATCTTAAAGGATGTTGGGAATTGAACCCAGGTCAGCCACATGCAAAACAAAAACCCTACCCACTGTACTCTCTCTGGCTTTGCCTTATTTTTTTTGTTGTTGTTGAGGAATTAAAATACAGATCATCGTAAACCAATGATAGATTTTGTGGATGAATGCAGTGGAACAGAATTTTTTTTATTAATAAAATAGCATGTGGTACAGTTGTAGACTTACAAACTTTTGTGCTTGGGTTTCAGTTATACAATGATTGAGTACCGATTTCTCCACCAGTGCCCATTCTCTACCACCAATGATACTAGTAGCCCTCCCACCCCCACACCCCATCCCCCCACCCCATCCCACCCCTCCTCTGTGGCAGGGCATGGAACATAATTCTTATGTTCTCTATTATAATTCACAAATGCATTCAAAATGTATATCACTATATCTGGCTGTTAAAGTCTAGGATTATGAGAAGAGAAGATGTGTTTCCCAGCAGATTTCAGATCTTACAGATGCCATGATTCAGGGATTATACTTCAAGAAGCAGAATATGAAAAAGATTGTTGGTTCACCATCGTAACTTTATTTTCAACAAAATCCATAAAGTGCTTTATTTTTCCCTTTGTTCCATTTAAGGGGGGGTGCTCAGAGACACCTTCTGACTTGCTCTGTGGTCATTCCTAGCTGTGCTCAGGGAACCATGCAGAGCTGGGGTAGAATTCAGAGTCACCACATGTGGGCAACAGCCTAAACCCTTATACTATCTCTCCGGTCCAAGTGTTAATTTAAATCCTCTTGAATGCATTATTTTTGGAAGTTAAATCTTTTCCTTTCATTAATGTAAGATACTGCAAACATCAAATTAAACATCTGCATGGCTGACTTGGCAGTTGCTGCTAGGGTGACTGCCCTGAGCCTATCTAGAATATGACTGACAAATAGACCCATTGGCAGAATGGCTTCTAAGAAGCCCAAGAGAGTGATGGTATGTTTGTTCTCTTTCCAGCCATTGCTCAGATATCCTGGGAATTCCTGACATTTTTCTCTGTGTCATGCTCAAAGCAATGTTCTTTGTCTGGCACCAGCTCCAGAGAAGATATGCCAATAGGAGGAAAACAAAAATTCAGTCTCTGCCCAAGATACTGGATTGGAATTTTCTTATCACAACTGGTCACTTTCAGGAGATGTTCTTCAGTAGTCTTCCAGTGGCAGATAGGAAAGTATGAAGCTCAAACTACCTTAACCAAAATAGGAAAAGGCATCAGCTCAAGTAACTGAAAGCACAAGGAAGGGCTCCCGGGGGTATTTTGATATTAAATCTCTATGCATCTTTCCACTTTGTCTAGATATCATAAAAGTGTCCGCTAGGAGAAAAGAATTATTATGGACACTGGGAAAAGGGATCCTGTTGACATTCAAAAGAAACTAGGGAAAAGAGAAAAAAATAACATTTTTGTTGTTGTTGTTGTTTATCTCTTCATTATGATTCATCCTCTGTTCTAACCATCTAAAGCCCGTAAATCTTTTATCATCCACAATCTGAAACCTTCCCTGACTCCCCTAGCAGGAGTAAGGTATTTTTTTGAATGCTGCCAACCGTTTACTTGTGGGAAGCAGCACTTTTAAAACTAACCATGGGTTCTGGATACAGATCAGATTATGAGCTTTTTGTTTTCTTTTAGCAAGAACATCAGCTCTTGGTGCCTGAATTTTCTCATCATAGATGGAGCCTGATTAGATTGCTCCTCTGAGAGAGGCACAAAACAATAGTTTTCTTTATTAATTTTATTAATTTAATTTTTCTTCAAGGACACTGCATTTCCTACTTAATAATGTTATTATTTTTATTCTTTTTAAAAGAACCTATTTTATGGTTGGCTATAGAATGTAGTGGCCTAAAAATTGAGGCTTTTGTTGGTTGGCTTAGTGATGACATCTCTTGACTGTCAGCCATATCTTGATTTAAATTTGTTTAGTGACTGGAGAGATAGCACAGAGGTTAAAGCACTTGCCTTTAATGCAGCCCACCTGGGTTTGATCCCCAGTACCATGCATGTTTCCCTGAACATCGACAGGAGTGACCCTTGAGCAGAGAGCCAGGAGGAAATTCTGGGCACTGCCAGTTGTGGCCCAAATTTCTCATCCTCCAAAAAAATTGTTTAGCAGAAAGCTATTGATGAGCACTGTCATTTGGCACCTTGTTTCCAGCAGTCTTTGTATCACTGCCAATCTCTATAGAACCTACCAACTAAAAGTGAGCAGATAAGCATGTGCACGTATATGTGTACCTGTGTGTCATGTGGTGATAGGGACTGAACCCAGGATCTCACAGGTATGAAGCATAGATTCTACCACAAGATACATCCAGTCCCTAGACCTGTTTTCAGTTTTAGTGTGGTTTGTTTTGCTTTGAACCATACCCAGTGGTGCTCAGGGCTTTCTCCTGGCTCTGTGCTCCAGGACTCACACCTCTTCTTGCTTACAACACTCTGCCCTGCCAGGCTTTGAATCAAAGTTGACCGCTTGAAAGGCGAGTGGTTTACCCCCTGCACTATCTCTCTGGCAGCAAGATCTGTTTTTTAATTGATCTTCTCAGGGGTTTGCACAACACTGGGAATGGATTTAACATTCCTGAACCACATACTTAAAAATAGTTAAAATGGCGAGCTTTGTGCTGCATGTATTTTAATACCACTTCAGGAAAACGGGAAGGATTCATCCTCACAAGTGGTTTAATAAACATTACCTTAAAAAATAATCGCTTGCTCTAGAAATCTTCATGTGCCATTTCTTGCTGTTAAAGTTTTCTTACGGTAATCAGTTAAAGAAACTTATTAAAGATTATCATTGAAAGGGAAAGTACTTCTCTATCAAGAAGGCTAAATACCACTGTCACTAAGAGAAAATGCATATTGCAGTGGAGAGAATCCAAAGCTTTTCCTGGGGAAAACAAAGGAAACCAAGACAGGCAATTATGGCATGAAAGGGGTAGTTAAGAAACATTAGCATTGGAGGCAATTATGAGCTCAACCTGAAAGTTCTTTTTTGAAAGAAAGTAGAGGCGCAGAATGAAGAGCCTGCTCCTGTCAACATCATTCACTCCAGTTTTGTGTGAAAATTAAATTTCCATATGGTGAATTTAAAGCCTCTATGGCATGTACATTATTTATGTACATTTTCTGTCTTCACAACTAGATGATATTCTTGCGGGCAGGATCTTGATCTGATATATACCAAATCAAATCTCCTTTCATTCTGTTTGGATAAGAGATTGTGATTGTGGATTTTAAAGTCCTGTCAATATTACACATTGTCAGTCTTTTCAGAATATATTTTCAGATGGAACGTGAGAAGTAAGACTGAACAGGGGAAGAGGGAGAAATGTTTAAAGAAAAAACTGTCGGAGGGAGTGAAGTTAGTGCTGGAGAACGCTCTGAAAGACCTTAGCTAGGAACAAGGACGAGTGTTTCTACTGGAAAAGTAAGGAGTATAAACAACCCATCCCAGAGAAAGTCTAGAGGGTTTTTGCTGTTGTTTTTAACTGTATAGCAGTTTCAAATCTAGATTTATGCTTTTTTAAAAAAAATTATTTTAATGAATAACCATGAGATGCAATCACAGACTTACAAACTTTCGTGATTATGTTTCTGTCACACAATGTTCAGGTACCCATCCCTCCACCAGTGCCCATTCTCTATCACCAAAGTTCCCAACATCCCTCCCACCACTCCCTCCCCCGCCTCTGTGGCAGGTTAGTCTGTCTAGACTTACGCTTAAGTACAAACAACAGAAAGGACTGCCAGACTGAAATCTGTCACTTCTCAGTAGCTTTCTACTACTGGGTGTTTGAAGAATCTGTGCCCATAGGGCAGTTGCTCCCAAAACAGCTCTCACCAGTGTCCCAGTAAACTGTTAGTAACAAAATTTTAGCCACATTTTTTTCCAGCCACATCCAGCAATGCTCAGGTAACTCTGCACTCAGCAATCACTCACTCCTATGCTTGGGGGACCAGATAGGATTCCAGGAGATCAAACCCAGGTTGGCTGCAAACACGACAAGTGCCCACTGTACTGTACACACTGTACTATCTCTCCAACCTGCCACTTTTTTTTTTTTTGCTTATTGGCTCACACATGGTGATGCACAGGGGTTCCTCCTGGCTCTGCACTCAGGAATTACCCCTGGCGGTGCTCAGGGGACCATATGGGATGCTGGAAATCGAACCCGGGTTGGCCGCTTGCAAAGCAAACATCCTACCCACTGTGCTACCACTCCAGCCCCACCTGCCACATTTCTTTTATAATTAAAAAGTTTCTTTTTTTTTTTTAATGAGACATCATGATTTCCAGTACTTTTTATGTTAGGGTTTCATACATACAACATTCCAACACCACATCCTGCACCATTACCCACCATAGTGTCCACTTCCCAACACCTTTATCTCTAGGTTCCTATTCTGTCCATCTTTTGGTCCCTGTCCTTAGTAAGCTCAGTTCTGTGGAGCAGTTCTCAGGTGCTGTTGCTCTTGGCCATTGTTATTCCCTTACTGTTTATTCATTTATTTTTATCACACATGCAAGAGATCATACTGCATTTGTCCTCTCTTTCTTACTATCTTCATTAAACACAATACCCCTTTAGTTCCATCAATATAGTAGCAAATTAAATGATTTCATTTTTCTTATTTCAAGAGTGAAAATATCGAAAAATGAAGATGCTCAGACTCAAAGTTATAAGATTGGAAAAAAAGTTTACTGAAAAGAAAGAAAACTCAACTGGGGAGAAACTTAGCATAGGGCTAAGTTAAGTATGGCTCCCTTTGTGGGGCTTTTATAGAAAATCGGGATCTTTGTGGTACTTACCAAGTGACAAGATAATTACAAAGAATGAGAAGGTTCCTATTTGTTTATGGAGCAGTCTGGCTAGTTTAGGGCCTTCTAAGTAACCAGACCACTTGTCTACAATTGCCCCTTATTAATCTCCTTTGATAATCTATGATCTTGGGAAATTGTTAACTTCCCTCATAAAAAGCCCAGGAATATGAAGGAATGTTTAAAATTAAAATGTGAAATGGAGACAGCTAAAATGGAGCAGCTAGCAGCAGCTGGCATGGGGAAACTGAGGCTTCCTCTTTCAAGGGATGCTACGTGGTTCCAGAGATTAAACCAAGTTGGCTGCACAAAAGGCAAATGCTTTAACCTCTATACTTTACTTTCTCTTGGGCCCCAGAAACAGTTTATTTTTCAAAAGCATTTTGAATGTAAGTTTTCTTAGTTTGTGGGCATACCAAGAGGACTGATCCTTGTGGGTTGGAATTTGCTCTGCTGACCTTTGTTGGCCTGAGTTTTAAAGTTGCCCGATTCATTCTAATGTGCAATCAGTGTTGACAACTGCTAGCTTATGCTTTGAGTTTCCTGAACCACAGAGCTAATTTATCATTATCTCTCATAATGGTATGGAGGTGCTTAATAAATGTTAAATAAATCCATCTTTGTGCATTCCCTGTATCTCAGTATTTATAGAATATATAACCAGTGTTTACTAAAATGCTTAGTAAACTGGGGAATGTAAAGTGGTTAATACATTCTGGGGAAACAAGTACCCACACCCCACTGCTGCCATCATGCCAAAGACTCAACTCCAGTGCTTCATGAATACTCCCTGTAGAGATGCCAAACTGAATAATTATCCTCAGGTGCCTGGTGCCCAGGCTAGAACTCTGGAGACTTTTTGGAGTTGGAGTGGGCAGCCTCTCCCCCACACCCCCAGTACTTCCAAAGCCCTGGCAGCCATGCCCACGTTCCACAGCCACTGCCGTGTGGCTATGTATCACTGTATTACTGTCATCTCTTGGTTCATTGATTTGCTCAAAGGGGTGCCAGTAACATCTCTCTTTGTCCCAGCCCTGAGATTTTAGCAGCCTCTCTTTACTCGTCCCTCCCAACAGTGCCATACTGGAGGCTCTTTCAGGGTCAGGGGAATGAGACCCATTATTGTTACTGTTTTTGGCCTATCGAATACGCCACAGGTAGCTTGCCAGGCTCTGTCTGCCATGTGGGCGGGTTACTCTCGATAGCTTGCAGGGCTCTCCGAGAGGGCCAGAGAATGTATATAAAAGAATAAGAGCAGGTGTGTTAAAACTAAACACATATGTGCTGCTTTAGGCACATCAGTGGGCTAGACTACAAGCTTTGTTTCTATAAAACAAAGCTCCTGGAATGGCGATGTATGCCACCCAATCTCTCAATACTGAAATGTCAGTAGGAGCACAACAAATTAGATGGGAAAGTAACTTAAAAGCCAACTAAATTCAACAAAAAAGAACAATAATCCAGAAGGCCCAAGTAGCAACAAACACCTTAATAAATCCATAGGTAAGGATTTAACAATCCCATGATTAGATAAAATAATTTTCACTTGAAAAGTTGATTTTTTCTTTTTTTTGAATTTAGAATAATTATGATGTTATAGTATTCTTTTATGTTATATCTAAATTCTATTGACATTTCCTTTTTTAAAATTTTTATTAGTGAAACACCATGAGGTACAGTTGTAGACTTACAAATTTCTGCGCTTGGATTTAAATTATACAATGATCAAATACCCCTCCCTCCACCAGTGCCCATCTTCCACCACCACGGAACCCAGTATCCCTCCCACTCCCCATTCCCTGATCCTACCCTGACTCTGTGGCAGGGCATTCCCTTTTGTTCTCTCTCTCCTTTTGGGTGTTGTGGTTTGCAAAAGAGGCACTGAGTGGCAATCATGTTTGGTCTCTTGTCTACTTTCAGAATGCTTCTCCCATCCTGGGAGGATCCTCCCAACACCCTTTATTTGGTGCTCCTTTCTCTATCTGAGCTCCCTTTTCCCCATAATGCCCGGCTGGCCTCCAAACCATGGAGTAAACCTCCTGGTACTATTCTCACCTATTCTTGGGTGTTAGTCTCCTATTTTGTTATTTTATGTTCCCCAGATGAATGCAATCTTTCTATGTCTATCCCTCTCTTTCTGACTCATTTCGCTCAGCATGATACTTTCCATGTAGTACCATTTGTATGTAAATTTCATGACTTCATCTCTTCTAACAGTTACATAGTACTCCATTGTGTAGATGTACCAAAGTTTCTTTATCCAGTCATCTGTTCTTGGGCATTCAGGTTTCTTCCAGTTTCTGGCTATTGTAAAGAGTGCTGCAATGAACAAACAAGTGCAGATGTCACTTCGACTATACATTTTTGCCTCTTTGGGATATATCCCCAGGAGTGGTATTGCTGGGTCAAGTGGGAGCTCAATTTCTGATTTTTGGAGAATCGTCCATACTGTTTTCCAAAAGGGCTGAAAAAGTCAGCATTCCCACCAACAATGAAGGAGTGTCCCTTTCTCACCACATCTGCGCCAGCATCGGTTGCTTTTGTTCTTTTGGATGTGGGCCAATCTCTGTGGTGTGAGATGATATCTCATTGTGGTTTTGATCTGCGTCTCCCTGATGTTTAATGATGTAGAGCATTTTCTCATGTGCATTTTTGACATTCGGATTTCTTCTTTGAGAAAGTTTCTGTTCATTTCATTGCCCCATTCGAAAAATCGATTTTTCTCTTACTCTTCATTGTATCACTGTCATCCTGTTGTTAATCGATTTCCTCAAGCAGGCACCAGTAATAGCTCCTTCATCCTAGCCCTGAGATTTTAGAGAGTGTCACATTAGAGGCTCTTTCAGGGTCAGGAGAATGAGACCCATCATTGTTGCTGGTTTTTATCATATTCTATATGCCACAGGGAGTTTGCTATTCTCTGCTGTGTGGGCAGAATACTTTTGGTAGCCTGCCAGGTTCTACAGAATAAGAACTAGATAATAAGATGTCGTGCAGCCACAAATGCAGCCATGCACTTCTGGGAGTTGGGTTTTATAGTCTTATTCTTATTTTTTTTAATATTGGTGCTTTGTTATCTAACAACTTTTAACTACAGAATTGTATCAACAGCTTTGACTTTTGTCTATATTAAAATAAGTATTTTTAGAAAGAGATTTCAGGGAAACACAGGTGTTTATGTGTGAGGGTGTGTGTGTGTTTTACTGGTCACAGAGTTCCATGGTTCAGATATCCATTCAAGAAAAGGGGGAAAAGAAACAATAGCTGCCACTCTTGTCCGCATGTGACAGGCTGCATATAGAAAGCCACGGCCTTCAGTAGCTCTCAGTAAGCAACACATAAACACATAACACCGAAGGAAGGAACTTGTCTAGCCCTCAGGTAAATAATCAGGAATGAGAAGTCTTATAGGAGTATAACAGATACTAGTTAATATGATGGTAATGGTAGTAAACACACATTGCATGAGGTTTCAGCAAGGGTGCTTTCTCTTTGAAGTCATCAAAAGTCCTCTTCAACAAGTTGACAGTTCCAAGATCAGAGTTTTTCCCCTTCCCACTCTGTCATTGCAACATCCTGGTCTCACCCCAGGCAGGGCTCCCTCTTCTCCTTAACCTCTCACATCACAGGAAAGTTAGAGAACTACCTTCTAACCACTTTCTGCTACTGGAAAAAACCAAACCCAGAACTTTTCTCCCTTGAGATCTGCAATTCTACTAGAAGATGCAAAATATAAAATTTGCCACTTTAATCATTGCTAAGTAGACCAATCAGTGGTATTTTCTTTTGGTCATGTAATAGTCACTACTACCTACCTCCAGAACTCTGTTCTTGCAAAACTGAAATCAGTGCCAACCAAACAATAAATACTGATGGAATAGCAACCATTCTCCTCTTCTATTAGTCCCTGGAAACTCCATTTTATTTTCTGTCTCTGATTTTGACCATTCCAGATAAGCAAATAAGTGGAATCACACAGTGTTTGTGTGATTTTTTGTTCCCCCTATATTTGTAAGATCTGGGAAATTAGAATGATTTTTACATTAGTAAATGGTTACATTTTATTTACTTATTTATTTGGTTTGGGGGCTATATCTGGCAGTGCTCAGGGCTTACTCTTGGTTCTGTGCTCAGGGGTGACTCCTGGTAGTGCTCAGGGGACCATATGAAATGCTGGGGATTGAATCCAGGTCAGCTGTGTGCAAGACAAAAGCCCTACTATGTATCAACGGCTCTGGCTTTTGTCTATATTGAAATAAGTATTTTTGAAAAGAGATTGCAGGGAAACAGAGGTGTTTATGTGTGAGGGTGTGTGTGTGTTGTACTGGCCACAAAGGTCCATGGTTCAGATACCTATTCCAGAAAAGGGGGAAAAGAAACAATAGCTGCCACTCTTGTCTGCGTGTGACAGGCTGCATATAGAAAGCCACGGTCTTCAGTAGCTCTCAGTAAACAATACATCTGGCTATGATAGCGCAGCGGTAGGGCGTTTGCCTTGCACGCAGCCAACATGGACGACCCGAGTTCGATTCCTCCGCCCCTCTCGGAGAGCCCGGCAAGCTACTGAGAGTATCTCGCCCGCATGGCAGAGCCTGGCAAGCTACCCGTGATGTATTCGATATGCCAAACACAGTAACAACAAAGTCTCCAATGGAGATGTTACTGGGCCCCCTCGAGCAAATCGATGAACAACGGGAGGACAGTGACAGTGACAGTGACCTGAGAACCACTGAAGACTTCAAAAACCCACTTTTGGTCTGCAAAGCCTGAAGTATTTTCTTTCTATCCCTTTCAGAAAAGCTTGTTAATTTCTGGGCTAAATGGATACTTCACAACTTTTTCTCTGGTGCCATCCTATCTCTACTAGAGAATGGAGAGCGAGGGGCAGGGGTTAGGATTCTAGGGTTTTTTCTATAACCTCTAATCCAGACTCCAGCCTAGCCCTGGGGGTGAACCTACCTGCTTTGCATAATGGATGTTCACATCCTCCTCATTGGGTGGCGGTGGACCCAGCCAGAATTCGAAAAACCTTTGGGTAAGATGTTTTTCTGAAGTTCCACACATGTTTAATAGCTCTAGTTCTCCCTTTTCAGTGAATTTAACTCAGAACTTTAGAGTCAACGTTTATTTGAAGACTTTTTTAGTAATTTTTTTTGTTAAGAAGGAAGTAACATTTAAAATGGAACAAATGTTAACTTTGTAAAAATAGAAAAAAACTCTAGATGTGAAAGGGATCAGGATATGCCACCCCATAATATACCACTTTGGCAAAGGAATTCTCTCAAGTGGAAAGAATTTGAGTTTCTGAAATCCCTTATCTGCTTAAAAGCAGAGTCTCCAAAAAGAACTCAATTGTTATACAATCCCTCCCAGGGATCAACTTTAATCTCTTCTCAGAGAGCTAGTGGGCACTATATTGAGACAGATATTGTTACAAAATGATCACACGGTCCCATCCTGGATATGCTCAAACACTGATTTGTCTTTCCTTTTAAAAAATTTTATTTTCATAAATATTCTTTCTTCCCATCTCTTCTAAGAAGATCCTTCCACCCCACCCAATAGTATCCTTCTCCACCTCATCCCTATTCCCTTTTAATAGGTTACCATAGGGAAGGAAACTATTTTCCTCTATTCTTTGAAAGTACCAATATTTAGAACCTTATTTATATAAGACAGGAGGTAGAGAGTGCCCCTACAGGAATAAATTAACAAATCACTGGACACAGCCTCTCCTTGGGACATGATGCTCTTTCCCTATCAGAGAAATTCTCCATTGTGACAAGTCCTCCAAGAGATATAAAGGTGAGCCTGAAATTCAGGGAAGTGGACCAGTCAGTGTGTTGTCAAAAATTTACTTTCTGATCTGCTTTCTTTTCAGCTATCTAGTTCCAAATAATACATCTCCTCCCTGGCCACCACCACCATCCACATACTTGTGTGTGTGTGTGTGTGTATGTGTGTGTGTGGTTGTGTTACCCCAAATATTTGGTTTCACTGCCTTCTGAGAGTCAATTAAATAAAAGCTATGGTGACAGGTCAATAAAGAGTTTCATTGGCAACCAACCAGCAGATTGGAAGATGGCAAACTTATGTCCTCAACTCAACCATCTTGTCTGAATGTTGACAGGAAGGACATTTTATAAAGAAATACAATAGTAATTATAGTTTAGGAATTGTTGGTTACAGAATGGTGGGCACTAGGGTGATCAATAAATCCACTCAGAGTTTGATTCCTCGAGGCACACTTTTGATATTGCTACAAATAAAGATTTCTGATGAAGGCTTCCATCTTTCTTAGCATTTAGGAAAGATAGAGAGACTTTACAATTTGTTTAACCATCCCTAAATAGGTTTTCTGGTTTCTAATACTGAATTCAGCTCTCTATATCTTCAGGCTGACTGCAATTTGATTGCTTTCGTTTAAGATCAACATCTTCTAAATTCTCTCCTAGGGGCCCTTTAACAAAAGGTTAACATGAGACAAGCACACAGAGTTATTTAAGTTTTATGTGTTAGGGGATACTTGATAAGGAAATGAGATCTGAATAAACCATTAAACCCAGGATTTTCTATATTTGATGAGTGGTGATGCAGATGATGCAGAAGTGGTGGCAGTAGGTTTCTGTTCATTCCTGATTCCCAGGTTTTCCAGTGTTTTCAAGAATGAAACTATCAAGTAATAAAGATGCTCATATTCAGAGTTGGAAAGTAGAAAATTTTATTGGAAAGTGGAAGAGAAAGGAAAAGAAACTCCCCAAGTGGAGAGGAACTTAGTATAGGACTAAGTTAAAACTACGTAGACCTTTTAAAGGTCCTTTGCATTTCTTATCAATGGGCAAGTATTAGAGAGAATGCAGGGAATCTACAGGGTGGTTGGGTTTGCATAAATCTTTCTAACCATCTGCCTCAGGAATTATCTTGGTCTTCCTGTGAGCCTAAGCTCTGGGTCCGAATTTTATAATGGACAATTTTTAATTCCCTGTTTATCAGAAAAGGCCCAGGAATTTTCAGGAAGTCAAAAATGTAAGATGAGCCACCCAAAAATGACACTGCTCACAGCAGTTGACAAGGGTAAACTGAGACTTCATCTTTCAGTGGGAAGCCAAGAACAAAAATCGTATCTAGTAAACTAGGGAAAAAGTAAAGCCTGCCTGTTCCTATTCTTTTGGTTGTCTTAGAGAGACGTGTAGGGATGCCACCTCTCTCATGTGGGTTTTGGGGCTTGCTTTAGGGAAGGTTATAAAGTCTGTGTGCTCCCATAGGTGGCTTATGCAAGGTGGACAGAAGAGAGATAGAGGTCATTTTCTCCCAATCTGTGTCTGCCATCCCATCCTGGAATCAGCTGGGAAAGCTAGGACTGATAAAGTCTCCTGATAAGCTCTTGTGAGGCACGAGCCAGAGCCCACCATCTCTATCAGATGACTATCAAGTCACAACTGATGTCTGCTTGGTCTTCTCAGCACAGGAGTTAATCCCCACTACCTGATTTCTGGGTGGGGCCACAGACTCAGACTGGAGCAAGGAATTGCTCTTTGCAGGAAGAGTTTAGGCTTTACCCAGCATTTCCAGGTCTTTGTCCTATCTCACAGAAATGAATTTCAATAGAAGATGAGCAGTAAAGTAAAAAAAAAAAACAACAGATTTTATTTGGAGGTTTTTAGAAAGGAGAAGGAGGGAGAGATAAGAGAGAGTGTAACATGCTCAAGAGAGAATGCAGCCTTCTTCAGAGATGGAGAGAGCCCCAGTATATATTTCAAGAAAGGAGATGCAGGCAACACATCTGCTCAGCCACATGATACAAGCATCACATGGGCTTGAGCAGCGTACACATGCACTTTCTTTGTTCAAGTTGCATTTATAGAATTTTTCCCAAGCTACCACACATGGGGCTTCCACCTGAGATAAGAGTTTGTTGCTAGGGTGGTTGTCAAGGAAGGTAGAGTTGGGATGATCTTCTTTGAAAACTCCCTTGCTTGACATTTGTTCCCACTGCTTCTCTGGAGAGTGGGTCCAGGCTTCTCTTATCTGGGCTAGCTCCAGGTAAAGGTCTTATAAGGTCTTAGTTGCTGTAGCCACGGATAGGTCCTCACTTAGGGCTAGGTGGTTTACTGCTCTCCAAGAATTCCATTGCTATGGGCAGAGGAAGCCCTCCCCTAATCTCCCTGCCTACATAAAGTCTTTCTTGCGCATGCCACTTTTCAAATTGTTTCAGAGTAAAGCATTCAATATGCCATGATGCCATATCCCGAACCTCATCAGTATATCAGTTCTCCAGTATTAAAGTTCATCTATGTATCACTTCTTTATATTCTATTTACTGCTTGTAGGATCAAATTGCTACAGCTATAGCGGGCGTTGGTTGACATTATCTGTAGAGGTCCTTGTCCTCAAGCAGTCAAGCAAGGAACTTGAAGTCAAGCAAGTGGCTTCAGTCAAGCAAGTGGCTGAATTTAGTAAATGATTTTGTTTAGGGAAAGGGGTCGTAAAGGAAAGGAATGCAGGGAAGCTTCCAGATTATGGAAGGCGTCTAAAGTCTTTCCCTCTTATACCATTTAAACAAAGGTGGGTGTGTGAGCATTTCTTTATTATGTTTTAATAATATGGACCATAATAAACAACAGGGGAGAGAATGCTGAGACGTTTAAGATCTGGGTCATCTAGCTAACCAGGTACCACTCAGGCTCATCCTCCCACTCTCCTGATATTCCATGCTGGTAATTCTTCCTACAGAACCATATCTAATCTAATCCTATCTAATCTAATCTCATCCTGCCTGTTCCCCTTTTATCTTTATCAAAACAGGAATGAATTTGCATTATTTTTGTTCCTCACACTAATCTGTGTGGTTAGCTTAATTCATTGGCTTTTCACTGAATTTCAGTGGGCAAAGGAAAAAAATTTCCTTCCCTACAAAAGCTAAGTGCCTGCTAAAATATTCTGCTTACAGGTATTTTGAAAAATTCTCCCTAACCGAAAGCATGCTTTGAGAAAAGTCTTGAAAACTGCAAAAGCATCCTTAAAGTGAGGTGGACCGAGGGCTGAAGTTCTGGTGTGGTAGACAAACTCGATTTCCCGGCTGGATGCTGCAGCTCTGTGTGTTGGGCTCTGGAAGGGCTGGCAGAGTTCAGGAAAATGGAATTAAGGTTGTCAGAGTGATTAATCTCCTCCCTGCAAGAAGGTGAAAAAATTCCACTTTGAAAAAGAAAATGGATTTTCAGATCCTTACTATGTTTTTTTCCCCTTAAGGGTGAAACTTTCACACTGTTGAGTCTCTTTCATTTTATTTATTCATTTACTTTCCTGAAATTTCTGACTCCTTGAGTAGAATGACAATGCCCACTGCCATTCATATTCAACTTCTCTGCATAATAGACTCATTTACAATTGGTGAACGCACCATGGGAGCCATCACTGGCCCATCCTTTTGACTCCTTTCTGCAATTGAGCCCGTTTGTGAGTTGCCAGGTAACGGAGGATTGGCGGGAGGGACTTCTGACTGTAAACCCCAGTCTTTCAAACACTTGAATGGCAGTAGCTCTTCTCTCTTATCAGAACTTCGGCTTTATCCCAGAAGGTCTTCACAATAAACCTCTGTACCAAATTAATTAAGGAAAGACTTGATAATTCCATTCCAGTGCATTCCAATGAAAGTCATTTCAGATACATAATGCACAATTGGTTTTTCCACTTAACTTCCAAATGAAACATTCATGATATTTCGTACCATTCACATTAATCAGCTAAACCATCAGATCCCCAGGCAGGAGAGATAGATTTGGCCCAGAAAGATGAGACAGAAGGTTTGCATGAAGCATGGTGGTCATTAGGCTATTTAGATTGAAGATGGAAAAGCCAGTGGGTCATTTATTATCTTACAGTAAAAAAGAGAGAATTTTAGAGGAAAGAGCATTTTTAGAAAAGAAAGTGATGGGAGCTGTTGTAAGAGGAAGAACTATTTGGCATGCATTTGTTAAAATGCTAAGAAAGGCTTTATTCAAGGCTGTTGTAATATATGTGGAATCTATTAAGTTCATCTCTCAATAAGACTAAGACACCAGGGGATAGTCATGAGTAGAGTGAGGGTATCAGTGGATGAAACATTACTAAGACATGTGAGCAAAGGGTTTTTTTTTTAATTTAACTGGCCTAATAGGATTCTTGCTAAGGACAGTTCCAGAAATTAGACCTCAAAAACGGACATGAGGAGCTGGAGCAATAGTATCGCAGGTAGGGTGCTTGTGTGCTTGCCTAGCATGCAGCTGATCTGGCTTTAATCTCTAGCATCCCTTATGGTCCCCCAAGCATTGCCAGGAGTAATCCCCAAGAACTGAAATTTAAAAATATTTTTTGTATCACTGCTGGAATGACTCCTCAGCACAAAACAGAAGTAAGCCCTAAGAACCATTGGGTATGGGGAAAAAATGATTTTGCATTCCTAAGTGTAGAGACAGGAGTAACCTCTTAGCACCTCTGGATGTGAAGTGGGTATGTGATGACTTATTAGATTTCTCAGCTTAAAAACTGTGTCTGTCACCCAAACAGAGAGAGAGAACACAGGGGATTGCCCTGCCACAGAGGCAGGGGGGGATGGGGGTGGGAGGGATATTATCCATGGTGGTGAAAAACGGGCACTGGTGGAGGGATGGGTATCTGATCATTGTATAATTGAAACCCAAGCACAAAAAAATTGTAAATCTACAACTGTAAAAAAATAAATAAATAAAAATAAAAAAAAACAAAAAACAAACAAAAAAAAAACCTGTGTCTGTCAAAGGCAAACTGATTTTTTTCAAGTCAAGGTGAAGACCTAGAGAAGAGTTCTTCGAAAAGAAGGCTCAAAGTAAAGTTTGGTCAAAGACAATCTCTCTCTCTCTCTCTCTCTCTCTCTCTCTCTCTCTCTCTCTTTTTAAATTTGTTGTTTCACTGTATCACCGTCATCCCATTGTTCATTAATTTACTTGAGTGGGTGCCAGTAACGTCTCCATTCATCCCAGTCCTGAGATTTTAGCAGCCTCTCCTTACTCATCTTTCCTAACGCTGCCATATTGGAGGCTCTTTCAGGGTCAGGGGAATGAGACCCATTATTGTTACTGTTTTAGGCACATCAGATAAGCCACAGGTAGCTTGCCAGCTCTGCCATGCCAGCGGGATACTCCTGGTAGCTTGCTGGGTTCTCCGATATGTATATATATTTGTCTTCCTCTGCCATTTATCCAACTCTTTAGTTTGTTCTTCTTGAGTCTAGTTTATTCAGTTCATCTTCTGTGGTCCGATATTGAATTAGCTGATACTTTTGTAAATATGTATCTGAACCTATAAACTCTGAAAATCTGATGTGTGTGTCCTTGTGCTTAATTCCTACTATTCCTGCCTCAACAAGGCACAAGAAGGGCACTGAATGATGCATTTACTTTGCTGAGGTTGGATTCTGACTTGGAGAGCTGCTACAGGCAGAGGTCACACGAAGTCAAGAGGAAGGCAAGTGGCCATCACATCTTTATCCCAGTTCTCAGCATTCAAGATTGAGAGCTTTTAGGTAATTTTCTGGGTGAGCAATCAGTGAATGCTGTCATGTGAGGCTCTCGCCCGCTATTATTAATACATCAAGGGTGAGACAAGAACCCACAGTGAAAGTTGGCTTGACTTGCTTCTTGCAGCCATCTGTGTTGTCTCCAGCAGTGACTGCTCCCTCAGATCAGGAAGTAGTTCTGGGTTTTCTCTCTCTACCCACAGAGAGGCAGGCATGTTTTGGAGAAATGTTCCACAACGTTGATCTGTTTTCTTTCAGCATGTCCTGGCTGTAACCTGTTCTTCTGGCCCTGACCCCTGTCTGACACTGACCTTCAGGAAGATCAAGTCCAGATCTTTCAAGTATTTTGTTTGGTTTTATTTTGTTTTGGGATTTGGGCTACACCCAACAGTGCTCAGGACTTACTCCTGGCTCCATGGTCAGGGATCACTCTTGGCAGACTTGAGGGACTACATAGGGTGCCAGGAATCAAACCCAGGTCACCTGCATACCTCGCAAGCACTCTGCCTACTGTACTCTATCTTCAGCCTCACATGCAGGTGGTCTTAAGACATGGCCTGCTAATTGGTGAGTTTATTTTCCCCTCCATCTCAGATTCCTCTTTGTCTAGCATGTATGTATGTTTCTCTGAAATAATGTGATGTTTATTCATGGCTCTTTCAATTTCTGGCTTGGATTTTTCCCTGATGAAGTTGAATTTCTTTTTCTGTTTTGGAATTATATTATTCAACTCTCTAACTTTACTTCCCACTTTGCCTTTACCTACCTAGAAACCTCTGAGAATTGGAGGAAGATAGCTCTTGGTGGTAGAAAATGTGGAGATACTGAAGCCCAAGTTGGCGGGAAGCTCTGATCTATGTAGCCTCCTCTTTTAACTGCTCTCTTGTCTTGTGTTGATGCCCCTGAGGACCTGTCTTCCTGGGGTTATGGATGAGTGGAGCTGGTATTTGCTGTGCTAGGTTGGCTAAAGGGCTATCAGCATTGTTCATATTCTGTCCTGAGCACCTGCTCATCATACTGACTTTAATTACCAAATCTTTATTAATAGATTCTACAAAAGGACTTTACTTCACTTCATTTTGCTTCCTGCCGACTTCCTTGTAAGAATGCTGACTGGCTGCATCAGTCATTCATGACATTGGCTTCTGACACAGTGTCTGTCACTTTCTCCTGCCTGAGTACTTAGCATCACTGTTTTATTCAGTTCCCAACTTCCTCAGCTCATTTTGACAATTAGCATTCTTCAAAGTGGTCATCAAAGGAACATCCTTTACATTTATAGACTGCCATCCAACTTCTTGTGATTGTAAGAAGGCATTCCTATTGTATGGAACCATCTTCTTTCTTGTGTAATAACATCATATTTTTCACTCATAACTGATTCATGTTCTTTGTTGTTAATACAGTGCAGATAGGAAATACCCCAATAAACAGATTTAGAAGGCATCAGTGTAAAATGGATTCATGTTGTCATCACACAAGGGTAACGGGAAGAATGGCATACACTATGGTATATGCCATTTTCAGTCCTAAGACATAGGTGAAGAAGAAATGAGTCAAGTGGGGTGATACTTGGGAAGGTATAGGCAGAAAATGTTCTCACTTATCATCAGTTTTCGAGCTGAAGGAGAGACAGAAGTCAAGCCTCTGAGATGCTAGTTTCTTTTCAAGTTAGGGCATGAATTAAAACATTGCTGAGTAGCTCAGAGCATCCATCTCAGTAATCACTTGTATCTGGG
This sequence comes from Sorex fumeus, assembly GCF_029834395.1. Classification (NCBI taxonomy): domain Eukaryota; kingdom Metazoa; phylum Chordata; class Mammalia; order Eulipotyphla; family Soricidae; genus Sorex; species Sorex fumeus. The sequence continues at coordinate 34,184,001 of NW_026606092.1, read as the reverse complement.
ATCCTAGAATTCAGCTTACACGTGATCCAGGAATACCTGAATACCTCAAATACACTTTGAATTGTATTCGAATTCATTTCAAAAAGGAGAATTTAAAGTGAGCCACATGAGAATTTAAAGTGAGAATTTAAAGTTGCAACAACATTATGTATAACAAATAATGTACATACTATAATTCTTGAATATTACTAAAAATGCTAATTATCATCTGTACTTCAGTGATTTACAGTCTCTTTGCTGGTGAAGCGTTTTACCTTGATCTAGATGGCTAATAACTTATCAGAGTGTAAGCTCCAGAAGGTTAGGGTGAATTAAGACCTTGGGAGAACAGTGTGGAAAATTATTCAAGGAATACATGATATTTTGTATCTCATATTTTTATTTTATTTTTTATTGTAGGGTTTTTCCATGCATCAGAACATCAGGTTATGGCATGCATCAGAACTTTGTTCCCTTTTATGTATGGATTTATTCTTTTTAATAGTATTTTATTGTATTAGTGTAACTCTATTTACTTATTTATATTTTACCTTTGAATATATGGAAAAATTCAGACCTTCTTTTATAGCTATGAACAGGCATTTGAACCTTGTCCTGGGAAAGACCTGGACAGAAGCTTCTCTTCTATGTCTGACAGTTGGTAACTTACTAGAACTCCTACATCCTTAACAAGGTTTAGGATGGTGAGATGGTTACTTGCTTTGGAATTGAAATATTCTGGGCAAGTAAATGAAACATGATAATGTTCACCACTCTTGCCCATCATGGAAATGTATAGTAAAACCACAATGATTTACTATTTTCTATCAAACACTATTAGGATGGCTACAGGGAAAAAAACAAAGGCAACAACTGTTGGCAAGGATATGGAGAAATTGGAATGCTCAGATATTAATGGTAGGATTTAACATTTTAAATAACAGAGTTGGAAAAGTTTGGTGGTTTCTCAAAAAGTTAAGCAGAACTACCATATGTCTTAGCAATTTTACTCCTGGTTGTCTATGAGAAATGAAAATATGTGATCACACAAAGCCTAGTGCATTATAGCAGCACTATTCACATAGCTAAAATGTGTAAATTATCTAAATGTTTATCAACTGATTAATAGATTATCAAATGTGGGATAGCCATGCAAGGGGCTGTTCTTTGTCCATGGGTGTGTAGTACTGATGGATGAACCTTGAAATAATTCTAAATAAAAAAAGCAGGCACAAAGACCACATATTGTTTTATACTATTTATATAAAATAAAATACAGAAAAGTATTTATGGGGGAGGGAATCAGGAATGATTGCTAATGAGGTTTTTGAAGGGTGATTACAATATTCTGGAATTAGTTGCAATGGTTGCACAAACTGGTAAATGTACAAAAAACTCAATGAATTTTACACCTTAGAAAATTTTAAAATTAATATTATGGTTATCAGAAACCTGAGAAATCCTCTGCTCAGAATATCTGATAGATAAAACCAGTTGTCTGAATTGGATAAGGACTGAGGGCCTTGATATGTGGGACTTGCACTCTCAGGAAGTGGAAAAGTCTTTGGTAAACAAGAATGAATTGGTCAGCCCAGTGTCTAATGAGGCAGTGTTTAGGAATGACAATGGAGATATGTCAGGTTGACTTTAAACAGAGCTATTTCTTATTCATTGTGTATTTAGCCCTGACTATGTCTTGTGAAATGACTAAGGCGAGCTTTACTTATTTCCTGTTTACAGACAAGAAATCAAGAACCTCACTGGTCTAGAGGCTTGCCTAAGCTGAAAATAAATGATGAGAGGACTGGAAGTCAAGCCTGGTCCTCACGAGGCTAAGTCAGCCTCTTTCCTCCATGTGGGATTCATTCATTGTGATGCTGGTAAACTCAGGCCTCCATCACTATCTAAATGATGCTTATCTGGCTTCTGAACTCAATAGTCACTTCCTCCAGTCTCCTCACCCTCACTGCTGCCTCTTGTGAAACCTCTTAAAAATCAGAGATCAGATTCAGCAGCATCTCCAAGTCCATCTTTCCTTTTCCTCTGCAATCTCGGGAGGCAAGACTGTTCTGGGCTTACAACACCCAAAAGGAGAGAGAGAACAAAAGGAATGCCCTGCCACAGAGGCAGGGTGGCAGGGGGATATGGGGGGTGGGAGGAATAGTGGGACCCATGGTAGTGGAAAATGGGCACTGGTAGAGGGAGGGGTATTTGATCATTGTATAATTGAAATTCAAGCGCAGAAATTTGTAAGTCTACAACTGTACCTCTTGGTGTTTCACTAATAAAAAAAAAAAAGAAAAAAAAAGACTGTTCTGGGCTCTTATTGCTTTCTCTGCTCCATGCATGACACATGCTCAGTTCCCCTCAGCTGAAGGAAGCCTGGCTGGTTTTTCAAAGAATAAGTAGGAATGAAGAAACCAGATTTGATTGACCATTGTTTCTCAACTACTGTTACCATCTCAATTCTTCTCCCTTCGTTCAGTGTTGTTAGGCTTTCTTAGGTCTCCTTTTCTGAACTGTGACGCTACCACCATCTGTGTGCTGCTCCCCAAAATCTATTATAAGCAAACCCTGAAGGTCAAGCTAGGTCAGGATCTCTGGGTGATTGTTGAGGTATGGTAGAGCCTGCAATGGCCTCCTAGAGGAAAATGAGGCTGTGCCTAAATTGAGAATAATATAAGAAAAACCCAGCCTTCTTTAGTTCCCCTCTCCTAGGAATTCTATGGTTGTCAAGACAAAGGACTTTATATATTTAAGACCAGGAGCGCCACCAAGGTCTTATAAGATTTGTGAAGTGGGAGGTTCCAGCTCTTGCTCCTGGTTTCTCCTGGGAAGTTATAATTCTCTGCTACAGAGTTCTCTGTCTTTATAGATGGGACTGTTGCAATTTCCCTACCTGTTTTATAGGGCTTTTATCTATTTTAGATTAAGTAATGGATTGATGGTTTATAAACTGAGTTTTATACAGGCTTATGAGCTCACAGAGTTTTCTCAGGAAAGGAGAAACTATTTCAACCCATGTCGTTATATATTCATTTATTTTCTATATTGAGGTGCTGTGTACATTAGTCTTTAAAACTATTTGCTACTTCTATCAAAAAAGGGATTATATTTCTCTACTTTGGAGATGCCAGGCTTCCTTCGAGACTGAAGTGATTGTAGAAGCTATCGGGAGATGAAATTTAAGAGTTTTAAGAACCAGTAGGACCTGAGTCCTCTGATATTCTTCTTTTTCCTATTGTGAGACTAGTTGTATTCTAGATAGGGGATGATCCACAATGTGAGTACTGAAATAGGTTATAAAGGAGAGCTTCAGCTGACTCGTATTGGAATAAAGCACAAACAAAATATAAACCATTGACATTTAAGTCACCGAAATGTTGGCATCATTTGTTACTGCAACATAACATTATCTTGCCTTTCCTGATAAAGGTATTAAGTAAGATTATTATTGGAAAAATTAATTTTCTTGCTGAAAAAGTTTTAAAATGTGGAAATAAATGGTAGTAAACTTTAAATTACTGGATAAAAGACATTTTTTGTAATGTCTTGTTGTTCTGTTTTTTCAGACATAGCTCACAGTGTGGGAGGTCATAAGCTATTCAATACGCACTCATTAGACACCATCCTGGTGTCTAATACGGTGTCTAGTTTATAGTAGGGAATTTGATAAGTACTTATTGACAAATGTTGAATGAATTAAATGAAAGAGGTCTTAAAAGACTGAGTGATATCCTCAGTAAACACGTTACTGTATCATTATTAGCTTCTACTGTACCTGTTTTCTCCTTTGTCTTACAAAAGACACTAATTAAAATAAATATAATCTATAATATATCAATATAATCATTTTTATTTTATGCCACAAATTCTGACGTTAAAAGCGCAATTGAAGTTTTGAAAGTGAGGCTGAAGACATAGCACACGAATTAAGATACTTATTTTGCCCTGTTTCAGTCTCTGGAACCACACGTGGTCCCGCCATTACTGCTAGGACTGACTTCTGAGCACAGAGCCGGAAATAAACTCTCAACATTTCTTCATAAAAATAACAAATTGAAGGAGGCAAGCAGATCTAACTCAGTCTACTCTTGTTCTCTATGGCATTAGTTTCCCATGGAAGTATCTTCAACAAGAAGCATTCATAATCTGGCTCACTGTGCTAACATTGTAGCTAGAAAGGGAAGATGCAGCTCTTGTAGTAGTGATTAGGATGGGCGACATCTTGGGATAAAAATCCAGCTGCAAGGACCTTTTGTTACTGGCTGAGGTGCTTATTGGCCCACTAGGCAAGTAGCAATAAGTAATGCATAGTAAAGTATATAGACTAGGGGACTGTGGAGCTATGCAAAGGGTGTGCCAGAAGATTGTCATCCCATAAGGAGTGTATATAACTGCATCAGGAATCCAAAGGAGGAAATACTGAAGGTCCAGGAAGGCAATACTTAAGGTCCATGAAGGAACCACCAAACAGGAAGAAGGTGACATTTTCTGGAGGTCCATCATTGCTTTTTCCCATAGAATGGATTTCAATCTGGGGACAGGAATGGGCTTATTGTTAAAGCTAAATCCACTTTCTGGATTCCAGATCCAGAAAGGTACAGTACTGGGAGGGTACAAGGACTCAAGATACTATATTTCAAAACAAAGGTAAGGATAGAGTTACAGCAAGAACAAAAAATGTCAAATCCTGGGCTATGGAATTAGATTATTGGTGGGGGCCCAAGTGTCTCAAGTATCCTAACTGTGGATAAAGGTAACTAGAAACCAACAAACACAAAGAAGGTAACACAGACTACCTGTTTTGGTGCAGGAATCAATGGAGGTTTCAGTCTTTGCAAAACAATGATACATCTAATACTATACATTAGATCTACCTTCTCTCCAAAGGACCATTATCAGTTTGACTTTGAGGGAAGTGCTCTAAGCACACAAAAGCACATGCATTTGTACACAGGATTTTTCAAGATTCACCCTTATTTATTTTATTTTTTTTTGTTTGCACTCAACTTGATGGAGTTCAATGACATGCCATAAACATCATATTGGAGAGCAAAAAGAAGTTCCCACAATAACCTCAAGAGAGCCAGCTCTCCTAGTGATGACTGCTTTGAGATGAATCATTAGTTTTTCTTCTTTTAAAAATTACTTTAGGCTGCATTATCTAGCTTAGAGATTTGCCACATCTCAACCTGAGATGTAGTCTCTCTCTTTCATTCTCTCCCTCCCTCCCTCCTTCCTTCCTTCCCTCCCTCCCTCCCTCCCTCCCTCAATTTCTCTCTCTCCCTCTCTCTCCTAAGCTATTTTTAAAATATTTAAAAGTCTAGAATGTAGTTAACTTGTGGAGTGTATGTTTTGCAATTATTATTCACTGGATTCAATCACAGGTACCACAAAATAAAAAAAAATTTTAGATAGCTCAAAGAAAATAAGCTTTTCAATACGCACTCATTAAGGGGAAAGTTACAAGAGAAAATGAAAAGACTCCACTGCTTTGACTATGCTTCTCACTGATAATCACCCTTATTCAATTCTTTCATTCAAAGTTCTGTACATAAATTCATTCCAAATTCTCTCTTTCTAGTCTTTGGCATTGGTCTGCAACTGAAATGTTGTCTTTAACCTTCATCATAATATGTGCTCCTCATATGTGCCATTTTCCCTCTGGTATAGACAAGATTTAGCACTGATAACTTTTACCACAAAGCTCTGTTTTGCCTAGCAAGAACACGTCACAGAAATGATATGTGATTTCTCTCTCATTTAAACAGTGCCCATAAAAAAAAACCAAACTTTTTTTTTTGGACACTAGGATTTTTCAAAATCTGAGACATTTGGGGGCTAAGGTTTATATTGCTTTTCTGTTGTTGCTTCCTCTTTTCTCTCTTTATTTTTGGAACACACCCAGCTGTGCTCATGGTTTGCTTCTGGCTCTATACTCAGAGATCATTTCTGGTAGTGTTTGGGGGACCATCTACAGACCACATACAGGATTGAACCAGGGTCTGCTGTTTGCAAGTTGACCACCTTAACCTTAGCATCTGCATTATCTCTCTGGCACTGCTATTTATATTTTTTAAAACTGGTCTCATCTTTAGGACAAAATTGGCAAACTTGCAGCAGAGAGGTTGCTTCTAAACTGCTGCTCAGTTTTGTCTGCAGAACAATAAAAAACAGAATTCCTACTCCATCTGAAAAAAATAAAAGGTGGTATGTACCTACTCTTGGAGACCTGAGAGCTGGTAATCCTTTTGGAGTGCTGTGAATTCTCTACAGTCTTCTTCCTCTTGCCTCTTTCCAGTCCTGTCATTTGATTATGCTTTTCTGCCTGAGGTCTGGAGGCGCACAGTGTGGGAGGTCATTAAATAAGCAGGAAGCCCAAACTGCTTGGTGGATGGTAGACAGATCATTCCATCATCTCTATTGAGAAATCTGAACTAGAGTGAGCAGAGTAACCCTTCTCTTCTTGCCCTTCTCATCTTTCTTCTGCCTTCTTTGGACTCTTTGTCCTCAAATTATCTTTTTGGTAGTTCATCTTCATGATTTGTCTCTTATCTGGGAGAACCCAGACATAGCTCAGGCATTTCTGTGGTTCTGTGAAGTCTTGGTTAGTGACTCCCCCAATAAGTATCTATTTCAGAATAAGCTTTAAGTTAGGCAGCTCACAATCAAATCGTGTGTCATCAGGGTGAACTGAGGCCAACATTGAACGGTCCTGAGTTGCCACAGCCTCCAAATGAGCATGAGAGAACTTATGATGACTCAATACATTCAAGCTAATTGGTGGTAAGTAGTTGGCAATTGTTTCCCCAGTCCTGTCCAGTACCACTGAGGGTTCAATGTCCTGTTCTCTTCATAGTATCATATGCCTTCAATTCCAAATGCCTTCAAAGGGGATTTTTGACATATAATTGTCAGTATTTTGTGTCAGAAAATACTTTCAGTTTCCAGGGATGAGGTCCACCTGGAGTTGGAAATGAATGAGCAGTCAAATTTCCCTGAAAAAATGAGACAAGGTAGAACTTGCTGACGTGACATATTGTCCATAGAGATTTGCAGGAGCCTGAAAGTAGCAAGAATGGCAAATTTGCCCATTGGCACCCTGCAATCCTGCCACATAAAATTGGAGTCATTTATTTTTATCATTAGCAGCAAAGTAAGCAAATGAATGCTCTGAAGCTTTCTTATTAGCTGTTATGACCAGCAGATAAACAAAGCAGGGGAGCGGAGAGAGTCAATGGTGACCGGAGGCTTCCTCCGCCAGCTTTCTCATTGCCTCCAAAATCACAGCATTCCTCTTAACAATCGCTTGCAAACACTTTCAGAAAAGTTTTAGTTCATGTTTCTATACACTGTCATCTACTCCCCCCTCCCAGCCATTTTACAGAATTGGCAAAAGGTTAGTGCAGGGAAGGAAAGAAAAGAGATAGATTTGATACAGTTCCGACACTGGACTTGGAGCATTACATTCATTATTTCACTTTCTATTACCTGTACAAGATCCTAAGATGAGTTTGACATAGAAATATAAAGTTGTACAGTTCTGTGCCTCAGCTGATCTCTTTTCATTCTACAAAAGGGAGAGGAGTCAATGCGCTGTCCAGTGAAAAAATCAGGACAAGTACTTGATTTCTTATTCTTCTATTCCTTTCTTCTTCTGCGACCCAGGGACATTTGGGTTTCTGCTGAAGTTTTGGGGTCATTGCAGTATATGACTAATTGAAAGAGAAACTTTACTTCTGTTGCAAAGAGAAAATTCCCTTTTTTTCTGTATGTGAGCCAATACTTATGTTCTCTTATTCCAAGGAAATAGGCAGATATTAGCGCGTGCGCTACAAACTTTAATGATTGCCTTTTTATGACTTGGGAAAAAAAGATACATTGGGGAACCTGTCTTTCTTTTCACTATATTTTTCTTTTGGGGTCACACCCAGCAATGCACAGGGGTTACTCCTGGATCTGCACTCAGGAATTACTCCTGGTGGTGCTCGGGGAACCATATGGGAAGCTGGGAATTGAACCTGGGTTGGCTGCGTGCAAGGCAAACACCCTACCTGCTATGCTATCGCTCCAGCACCTCTCTTACTTTCACATATTGCGTATTGTCATTTCTCACTATGGTTTCCTGAAACTTTATGTTCGCATGTAACTGTTAGGTTGCTGGGCCAGCACTCAAAGATGGTAGCATAGAAATAGGAACAGAATGTGGGTTTCAAAGATGCATATGATGTCATTTTAGTAGAGACTTCCAAGTATCTTTTTATGTGAACTACTAAGTTTTTTTTCTTTTGTAGGAGTACTGCTATTTATTCAGCCACTGATTAGCTGATTGAATTGGGCATGAACTCCACCTTAATTTTTATTTATTTATTTTTCTTTTTATATTTATTTATTGAATGAGACCAGTTGTAATTACTTCGATAACCAAGCTCATTGAGGTCTCTCGGGAGTTCAAGATGCCGCTCTGTCTAACGTTCATTGATTTAAAGAAGGCCTTTGATTCTGTTGAGACCGAAGCGGTCATTGAAGCCCTAGCCAATCAGGGCATTCAAGCCCAATACATCAGGATCCTTCGTGAGCTGTATTGCGGATTCACTACCAGGATCTCACCATTCTACAAAGAAGTGATCGTTGATGTCAAGAGAGGGGTTCGGCAGGGTGATACCATTTCACCGAAACTCTTCAGTGCCACCCTCGAGAACATCATGCGACAACTGGAATGGGAAGGAATGGGAGTGAAGATAGATGGTCGGCAACTACACCACCTCCGCTTTGCTGATGACATTGTTTTAATAACACCAAAAATCAGCCAAGCGGCACAAATGCTGGCCGACTTTGACCGTGAGTGTGGAAAGGTAGGACTACAGCTGAATCTTACGAAGACAATGTTTATGAGAAACAACTTCGTTCCTGATGCCCCATTCGCTCTCAATGGAACGACCATCTCCGAATGCAACAGCTATGTGTACCTAGGTCGAGAATTCAACATAACAAATGACCTGGCACCCGAGCTGCGCAGGAGGAAGAGAGCAGCTTGGAACGCCTTCAAGAACATCGAAGAAATAGCTAAGAGGACGAAGAACCTCCGGCTCCGGGCACATCTCTTTGATTCCACTGTTCTTCCTGCATTAACATATGCCTCAGAGACCTGGGCCCTACGCAAACAAGATGAGAACGCTATTCAGGTCTCCCAAAGAAGAATAGAAAGAGCTATGCTTGGAATATCACGTTTCACTCAAATGAGAGAAAGAATCTGGAGTTCTGACATCCGTCAACGATCAAGAATCAGGGACGCTGTCTCATTTGCCAAGGTGTCAAAAATCAGATGGGCTGGTCACGTGATGAGATTTAAAGACGACCGTTGGACTAGAGCTGTTACCGACTGTATTCCACGGGATGTCAAAAGACCGTGTGGCCACCCACCTACCAGATGGTCAGACTTCTTCATCAAGATCATGAACGATCGGTTTGAGGCTCTTCATGTTCCTAGAGCGAACAGATGCCATTGGGCTACACTAGCACGCGACAGGGACAAATGGAGACGTTACTGGCGCCCGCTCGAGCAAATCCACGACTAACGGGAAGTTAAGTGATTAAGTGATTTATTTATTGAATCACTGTGGGAAAAGTTACTAAGCTTTCAGGTTTAAGTCTCGGTCATACAATGATCAAACACCTTTCCCTTCGCCAGTACTCATTTTTCACCACCAAGAACCCCTCCTCCCACCCCTCCAAATGCCTGTGAGGCAGATGATTTCTATTTAACTCTTCTCTACATTGAGTACATTCATAATTTCGATAAAAGATGCACCATTATTGTTTAGAATTTCCCCCCAAACAATAAAAATTGCTGAAAAGGCATTGGGAAATGCTTTGTTTTCTATAGCTGGTTATGAGAATCATATAATGTCACGCGGCCACGATTTTGGATTTCTGCAAAAAGCCAGATAATTACGAGATTTGTTTTTGTGTGTCTGATGTTATGGCTGTGCCAGAGAGCCGCTTGGGGGGGGGGGATAACTCGTGACCTCGGTAGGGCATGAAGGATATGCCGGTCCTTCACCATGAGACTGCAGTTACCCCATCACCGCAGGCTCATACCTGGCTTTCCTATAAGCTCTGAGGCAGCTGCCACCCTCCTGCTAGGGGGGAAAAAGGCAGAAGGGAGCAACACCCTTTCCCTCCTGGGGAGGCATGGTGCCGTAGTTTAACACATGGTCCGTTCACTTTCTTCTGCAAGCTGCTGGGCTCTGGACTAAGTCCTTTTGCCTCTGGAGCCATGGCCATGCCAGAGAGCCACCTGTGGAGGGCAACTCGTGACCTCGGTAGGGCGTGAAGGACAAGCTGGTACCGCCCCCCCTTCCCATGAGATTGCAGTTGCCCTGTCACGGCCAGCTCATACCTGGCTTTCCAATAAGCTCTAAGGTGCCGGCCACCTTGTATGCAGTCCAGATGCTCGAGCTCGAGCGGGCCCAGTAACGTCTCCATTGGAGACTTTGTTGTTACTGTGTTTGGCATATCGAATACTCTCGGTAGCTTGCCAGGCTCTCCGAGAGGGGCGGAGGAATCGAACTCGGGTCGGCCATGTTGGCCGCTTGTAAGGCGAGTGCCCTACCTGCTGTGCTATCGCTCCAGCCCCAGTCCAGATGCATTTCTTCCAAAATCCACTGGGTTTCAAGATTTGTTTCTGAGTCTCCAGTATCATGGCTATTAATCAGCTTGATCAGGAGCCAGAGAGGCCGTTTGTAGGTGGTGACTCGGGGTCTCATTGGGATGGGAGAAAGAGTCGGCTCCACCCCTATATGGTGAGGCCCTGTGTGTCTCGTCACTGCAGGTCCAAACCTGACTGTCCAGTGGCCTCTGGAGGATGGTAGTCACCAGGCCGCCAGGGGAACAGGCCAAGTCACTAAACCTATTCCCACCTGGAGTGGCCCAGGGCCAGTAACCTACTGCAGGAACAGGACGCATCTCTGACAAAAGCCTTTGGGTTCTGAGATTCGTTTCTGAGACTCTGGGATCATGGTCATTAAGCAGTTTGATCAGGAACCAGAGAGGCCATGCCTCCAATTGTATAGCTGACCTGGAGGTGGTTTGTGGGTGTGTCTTCCACATACCTAACTTTTGGCCATTTTCTTTCTTGGTAAACTTTGCCCCCAGTTTTTCGGGTCTGGCCAAAGGCACAGCAGCAATTTTGGGGTATCTGAAAGTCAGACGTTGCCATCAGGCTGCAGATGCACTCGCCTCACAGGTACAGATTGACCTGCTGGCAGCACCATACCCCCCTACTTTTTTTTTTTTTAAATAGTGCTGTCAGAGTTTTTCTATTCTACCAATGATGCCATCCTAAGGAAACTCTTTGAATTTCTGAGAAATTTGCTAAAGGGAAATAACCGATGTATTGGGGTAGTATAAATCAGCCAATTTTAGGTACCTTTTTCCCAACTCTATGATCAATGACATCATAGTGATAGTTTCAGTGATGTCCTGCTGGTTCTTTGAAACAGGCCATGATGCTAGTTTTCACCCAGTGGAAATTCGCAAATGATAAAAATCAGGGCTTTTTGTTTTGGGGGGTGTTTTTTATTTTGAGAGCTCGTTCTTAGTATACCACTGGAAAAATTAAATCCTAGAAAATCATCAAAATTAAAACGACAACATTTCTAACACATCTATTAATGTATTTGCTAGCAATAATAGAAATTAACAGATGGTAGCTATTTTTACTAAGCGAATCAATAGATTACATGATATCAATGTATGGGGTTATTACCCTAAATCAACAAAAAGGGTTTAACATAAATGTGTATGATTCTCCAAACATACATATTTGTGATGATTAGTAGAATGGCATTCCAAGAGCTTGAAACAAAATCTTTTCTGCAATTTTGTAATCCCAAATATCCTAATTCTTCTTCTTTTTTTAAATACTAATTCTTCTGCAGAAAACACTGAGGAACTGTGGTGTCATATTTAGACTCAAGATGTAGTATGAACGGTGACCATAATATCTGCCTGATTAAAAAAAAAGGCTAGAGGTCATAATTTTATCATTTCCCTGGTATTAGCAAGAGCTGTGGTTCTGTTTGTCTAAAAAGAGTGGGGGGGGGGGCTTGGTTATTGAAATGAGTAGGTGGGTGTCTTATATTTGCTTTCCAGAAAACTCACTGTGATGAAAATTTCTATTCAGAACAAAATCTGTGTGAAAGAGAAGTAAGCCAAATTAGGCCAGGGGATAAATCGCCAGCAGAACAGTGACATAAATAGGCCCTGGTTGATCCTATAATAAAAGATGAGGCTAGGGGAGTCACTTGGAGTCACATGGAGTCACATGGGAGTTCTCCTGCAATGAGGCATGGATCCAGTTACTTCATAAACTACCTGTGGAGGAACCAGTGCCATGGGAATAGAATTTCCCTTCGGCTGATGTAATTCTAGGGAGTATGTATTTTAATCAATCCATTGTTAGTCAATATTCTTGGGGAGTGGGGGAAATTTCTTGCTTGATTCTAATTAATTCTTTGGGGGGACAAGTAGCATATTGTAGCACCCTCTACCATAGAATTAGGCTACACTTTGCCAGAATATTTCTCCATTTGATCCGTCCATACTCCAGACTAAGTCTCACTAATTAACCATTCTGCCATTTTCATTTATGGGGCCTAAACTTTAAGAGCACCGAACACAGTTAACATCTCATCCTTCTTTAATGTGTTCAGTAATGATCCGTCGAGACTGACAGTTTATTTTCCTTACAACAGGAATAAGCCAGAAAAGACCCTCTTAACTGTGAGCAAAGTGGCTACCGAATGTAGCCTGCCCACACGGCAGAGTCTGGCAAACTCCCCGTGGCGTACCCAATATGCCAAATACCAGTAACAATGATGGGTCTCATTCTCCTAACGAACCTTAAATATAATCTCAGGGCTAGGATGAAGGAGACGTTACTGGGGCCTGCTCGAGGCAATCGACGAATAACAGGATGATCTGTGATCTGTGATCTCCATAACATAGAGTCACAGTTGAGGGATTTCAAGTGCGAGGAAGGAATTTCATGTGCTGAGTCAAAACAAAACCTGAAGATTATCTATTGCCTATTGCCTCAGTACCTAAATGGCCACATCATTGTCTATTGGTGTGTTTTCTAAGGATATCTAAAATCTTCTTGAGAAGATAGGGACTGTTTATTATCTGCCACGTTCATTTTTCTCAAAAAGAGGGGTCAACTCTATTCCTTTTCACTAAGGTATCTTATAGGGTATATGTGAAAGGTTCCAGGTTTCCAAGAAATGCACTCATTCATATATCAGTGACAACTGAAGAAAAGTAGACTTCCTGCTAGAAAGGACTTGAGCTGCTGCTGAATCTGGGAGAGCAGTTAAGAGACAGGTGTTTCAGAATTTGCTTTTATATTTTAGGGTGGTTTTGTCTTTTTTCTGTGGCTCTTGTGATCTTTGTTTCTTGGCATCCTTACATCTTCCCTCGCTTGACTTATTTCCTGCTCCAGAAATCTGATTCAAATACTAAAGAAACTAGTCTCATTGATTTGGCTCATTATTATTCCTTTCTTGGCCAGAGAGTCTTGGAAATTTGGGCCCAGGGTAAAGAATGAGTCTGCTCAATGACTGTCACCAAATACAATGACTGTCACGAAATACAATCTAGAGTTATTTTCTTGACCACCCCAGTTATAATGGGATATTAAATGTGACACACATCATGCCTGACATGTTCCAGGTCTTGAGATTACCTGACACTCCTCCTAGTTCTTTAGAAGTTACTGTACTTTTTGTGAAATGAAGGAATGTAAGTAAGCATTATGCTTTTGTGTCTACTATTTATTATATGGCTTTAGGTAGTTTCTCCAAAAATAATTTCATTGCAAGCATTTTTATCATAAAACTAATTGACTATAAATTTTGCTCTAAAAAGAAAAAAATCAAAAAGAGAAAGAGAAATTTTCAGTTATACAAAACATTACTTTTTTTATGTGTATATAGGGGCTGGAGCAATAGCACAGTGGGTAGAGCTTTTGCATTGCACGCAGCCAACATGGCCAACCCGAGTTCGATTCCTCCACTCCTCTTGGATAGCTCGGCAAGCTACCGAGAATATCTGGCCTGCACGGCAAAGCCTGGCAAGCTACCCGTGGCGTATTTGATATGCCAAATACAGTAACAAGTCTAACAATGTTACTGGGCCCACTCGAGCAAATCGATGAACAACGGGAGGACAGTGACAGTGACAGTGATGTGTATATAGATTCACAGCAGTCCTACACAAAGAATTAAACTTTTGTGGTGAAAGAGAAAGAACAAAAGAGAAATATCCAAAGGACATAAACATAAAAATTAATAATAAAATGGAAAATATTTGAACTTCAGTTTAATGAATAAAATAAAATATTTAAATGTTTTAATATCTGTATAAGTTCATTGTATAAAAAACTTCTTTTCTTTTGTGGACTGTACCTAAGTATTGACTTTTTTTTTCTTTTTGGGTCACACCGGCGATGCACAGGGCTTACTCCTGGCTCATGCACTCAGAAATTACTCCTGGTGGTGCTCGGGGAACCATATGGGATGCTGGGAATCAAACCCGGGTCACGTGTGCAAAGCAAATGCCCTACCAGCTGTGCTATCATTCCAACCCCAGTATTAATTCTTAAACCTTTCATTAGTTTATAGTTTTGAACATGATTTTGTTTTTTTTGGTGACTCAACTTACTGAACATAAGAAATTAGTGTGTAAAGCCCGATTGAATATTACTAAAATAGAACATTATAATATATTTGTTTTCTAAAAGTGCTTTCTTATTTTATCAGTGGAGAAATTAAAACAAACTGACAACCAGTTCGCTTTAACAGCTTTATCTTCTATCGGAAAATTTCTATATGGGCAATTAGTTATGCTGTGAAAGTTCTTTCTTTCTTTCTTTCTTTCTTTCTTTCTTTCTTTTCTTTTTCTTTTTTTTTTGGGGGGGGTAACACCCGGTAATGCACAGGGGTTACTCCTGGCTTTGTACTCAGGAATTACTCCTGGCAGATCTCAGGGGACCATATGGGATGCTGGGAATCAAACCCGGGTTGGTCTTGTGCAAAGCAAACGTCCCACCCTCTGTGCTATCGCTCCAGCTCCTGTGAAAGTATCTTCAGTGAAAATGCTCATGGTGAAATTTCTTGGAGCATAATTAGATATCTGCCTTATTGAGTTCTTGTTGCTTTGAGGCAAGTATTACTTCTGTTTTATATCTGATACAATTGAGGATCACAGTGGTTATGAACCTAAGATGATAGATCTAGATTTGAAATCGAAAGCAGTCTTGCTTTCATCTCTGCTTTTTTCCTCCTCTCCCAGGAAATCTCTATGGTCACTTTTCTGACAATGCCAAGACATTGTCCTGCTTATCAATGACTTTTTGAAGAAAGTTTCCAATTAGGGACTTTTCTAGTAGGGAACAATTCAAAAGTGAAGTAGGATCAGGTATGTAGAAGATAAAGGATTGAAGATAGAGGTGTTCACCTGCTGAGGTAGCTATAGAAATGCAGTCTTTTTCAACAGCTGGCCTTTCAGATGGCCAGAAAATAGCCTCATCATCAAGCAGTGGGGTGTCGCTCCTGAGTAATGAAGAGGGATTAACTTTAAACAGCCCAAGGTGGGCACTCCCCATGACTTCCTTGTCTTGCTTGTCCAAAACTATTTCACCGACAATTATAACTATATGGAGCCTTTGAACAAAACCGCCCAACATATGTAAGATAAAAATTAGGTCTTTTTGAGGTGGAATCTGAAGCACTTGTTGTAATGGTTTCTTATAAAGGAAAATTGGACCTGGTAGCAAAATTCAATTAATTACTCAAACTTTCTTCTAGCCTCCCATATTCTCTGCATAGGAGAGAATATTGTCGACCTAGAAGATTGTCGGAAAGGAAAATGGGAAGATAGACTTATACATGAGCCTCTAGAATGCCCTATGCGTTTAATTTCCACTTCTTTCTCCTGCAGTCATTAATGTCAATCATAATTTTTAATGTTTATAGAAAACTCTCCTAGATTAAACACAACTGAAATCCAATCATTACTTTACTTTTCCTTTCCTAATCTACCTTTTACAAATACTATACAATGCATTCAAAATTCTGTTGTCATAACTGAAGTTGAGAAGATAGGAATGGCTGGGATCACTATATCACTGTATCACTGTCATCCTGTTGTTCATCGATTTGCTTGAGAGGGTGCCAGTAACATCTCTATTCATCCCAGCCCTGAGATTCTAGCAGCCTCTCCTTACTCATCCTTCTAAGCGCTACTGTATTGGAGGCTTTTTCAAGGTAAGGGGAATGAGACCCATTATCGTTACTGTTTTTGGCATATCAAATACACCCGCTTGCCAGGATACTCTCCGTAGTTTGCCAGGCTCTCTGAGAGGGACAGAGGCTTTTGAGGCAACCTCTAATTGCTTTTACAGGTTTTTGATTGGCTGGCTTGTTGTAATGATATGCACGGTAACAAACACACACCTGCCTGCGTCTCTGGGCAGCACCTGGGACATCCTTGGCCTCCGGTTGATCCTCTTGAGGTTAATGGCGTGCACCCAGAGGCATCTGGCAGAGCAGGACCCCATTGCAGAGGGTGTGTGCTAGGGGAAAAATATATATATATGTGTGTGTGTGTGTGTGTGTATATATATATATATATATATATATATTTCCCTCTATGATTTGTTGCCTACTGTCTAAACCCCATCAGATGATGGCTGGGACAGAGGATTTAATTAAAAAGTAAGTAGATTGTTTTCACACACATGTTGAATGCCCATTTAGTTACTCTAACACTGCAATTCTAAGACTGTTAGCTGGTATTCAGGGGATGCTACTGTGCTGGGAATTGAATACAGGCCTTCCACATATACAGCATTTACTCTCACGTGAATTTTCATAAACAAAACTTACATTTGTTGATCACAATGCACCAGGTACTGCATAAAGAAAGTTTCCATACAATTGTGGTGTTGCCCATCAGTTGGATAATATAGGCCAAAATCTGGGTTTTTGGGACTTCAGTATTCAAGTTTACTATCCTTCCAATGTATCTTCCTCACCCCCAAATCCCCTCAACTCTAAAATTTAATTTCCACTTTGTTAAATATCTATTATTTTGTTCAGTAGAATTATACATCAATAATTTTGATGAGGGACAAAGCCACGCGGGTTCCGGGGCCAAGATCTCCAAGCCTACTCGAATTGGAGTCGAGCATCCTCCACCCAGATCCTCCAAATTCCAGTAGGCGGGGGTCACACCCACCACCTGGCCCCCTGGCGCCGCGTAATCCCATCAATGGCCAAGACTCAGAGACAATAAAATCCAGCCCCCGGAACCGCGTGGCCGTGAATGCGGCCTGACATCTTATCAGGACATCTTTTTATGACATCTTATTATCTCATTCCTACTTTGGACAAACTTGCAGGCTATCGAATATAGCCTGCCCACAGGGCAGAGTCTGGCAAACTCCCTGTGGCGTACCAAATATGCCAAATACCAGTAACAATGATGGGTCTCATTCTCCTAAAGAGCCTTGAATATAATCTCAGGGCTAGGATGAAAGAGACGTTACTGGGGCCTGCTCGAGGCAATCGACAAATAACAGGATGATGAAATGAAAAATGAAAATTTTGTTTAATTATATTTATTTTATATTCCTATACACCATGAAGTGTATTTTTAATCAATTATTTTTCAATGGAGTACATTTCTCCAGGAGCCTTTGAAAAGTTAAAAACTGGTAGGCCACAGATCCCGATGTGGAGTTCTTCAGCTGATCTTCTTGGTCCTATCTTGGCGTTAAAATCACCGACAATGATCTTGTAGAAGATGTGGTTTTCTTTTAGAACTTCTCCAGCTCCATGTAAAAATTCTCAATTTCTTCTTCATCGTAATTGGATGTTGGTGTGTAGACAATGAAGATAGAAACTCCCGGCAGTGAGCCACATCTATTCAAGTGTAATCATCTAATTTGGGTTGTTAGGCATTCGAATGAATCCATGCTCATGGCCAAGTTCATGTTGACAAGGACACCGACACTACCAACACCTCTTTTGTCACAAGTTCCGAGGAACAGTTCTTCTCCAAAGTCGAAAATGGTGTGATGTGATCTATGTCTTCTCATCTCGGCTAGACTTGATATTGTCGTACTTGATCTTCTGCGCTTGCACCATCAGGTCCTCGATGGATGCATCCCATGCATCAGTACCTGCACTGAAAGTACAGATAGTCATTTTGGTTCTTCTTCATTTTGGCAGCCTAGTTCAGCCCCGAGATTTTATCAGCCTCTTCTTCCTCCACTACCTCTATTACCCAGCTGCCGCCAGGCTCCAGGCCACTTTCTGGATGCTCGGGCTGAGCCTCACGCATGAGTGAAGCCCCACAGAACAAGGTAAGCGGAATTTTGAGACTCGGACTCCAGTCTCAATGGGACACAGAAACAGAGATCCTCTGCCTGCTCCCAACAATCTCCAGTGACCAAGGGATCAAACCCAGAAGCCCCATCCTGCCAGTACCAGATTAAAAATTCCATACATTATTAAAAAATAAGAGATTTGTAGAATATTTACAATTTAACTGTACTGTTAAAATATATACTCTTACTAAAGAAACATTTAACTCTGGAAAAAAAACCCCAAAAAACAAAAAGTTAATAACTGTATGATAAATCTTTCTGGACACGTGGGCTGAGACTCACAGAACCAGGGAAGTGGAACTCTGTGACCTTGGACTCCAGGTTCAACAGACCCAGGAACAGAGATCCTCTACCTGCTCTCAGCAGCCTGGCAGACCTCCACTACCTCCACTACCTCCACTACCCAGCCACTGCCACGCTCCAGGATGCTTTCTGGACCATGCAGCTGCAAAGCAGCCACATGACACATCATGAATAACTTAATGCAAGGCTACCGCACGATATTTGATGGGGTTCAAATATGGTTTGAACTATGGGAACACCTGTCAGGATGATTAGAGGCTGTCCTAAAATCCTCTATCCCTTTCAGAGAGCCTGGCAAGCTACCAAGAGTGTCCTGCCCACACAACAGAGCCTGGCAAGCTATCCATGATGTATTCAATATGCCAAAACCTATAAATACAATGGGTCTCATTCCCCTGACCCTGAAAGAGCCACCAGTACAGCAGCGTTAAGAAGGATGAGGAAGGAGAGGCTGATAAAATCTCAGGGCCAAACTAGACTACCAAAACAATGAAGGACAAAAATGATTGTACTTTCAATGCAAATATGCTGGCATAGGATGCACCCATTGAGGACCTGATGGTGCAAGTGTGAAAGATCAAGTACGACATCATTGGTCTGACTGAGACGAGAAGCTATCAATCACATCATGCCTTTTTCAACACTGGAGAAGAACTGTTCCTTGGAACATGTGACAAAAGAGGCGTCGGGGGTGTCCTTGTCACACGAACTTTGCCATAAACATTGATTCATTCAAATGCCTAACAACCCGAATCAGACAATTACACTTGAATAGATGTGGCTCACTGCTGGCAGTTTCTATCTTCGTTGTCTACACACCAACATCCAATTATGATGGAGAAATTGAGAAGTTCTACATGGAGCTGGAGAAGTTTTATAAAGAAGACCAAACCTTCTACAAGATCATTGTTGGTGAGTTTAATGCCAAGATCGGACCAAGAAGATCAGCCGAAGAACTCCACATCAGGACCCATGGCCTAGAATGGAACGAACAGGGTGAGAGACTGTCTGAGTTCATCATGTCGACCAAGACCATCCATGGTAATTCACAATTCCAGAAGGCGAATCTAAACATTGGACATGGGAGTCTCCTGGTGGATGCTTCCACAATGAAATTGACCACATTATATTTAATCAACAGTTTTGCCTGACTGATGTCGCTCTTGTCCCAAAATTCCAAACGAGATTGGAACACAATCTCCTTCATGCAGAATTCTACTTCATGGAGCAGTGCAAAAGGGCTGCAAAGTTTAAGAAGAGAACTCCCAGACTACCACCAACTGGGAGCTCTTTGGCACATGGGAAGATGCTGTCCTTGACAACACTGACGAGGAATACAATCGACTGGTTAAGGACCTCCATGATTGTGCAAAGAACACCAACAGAGATAGCCACAAAAAGATGCCTGTCTTCGAAAACTCTCGAGCTCATTTGCCAACGTGTCTTGGAGCAAGCCTCAGGCAACTGCAAGCGAATGCCCAAGCTCACAAAGCTGTGAAGAGAAGCGATAAAGGAAGACCTCAAAGAGAGAAGAGCAGCAGTGCTGGCAGATGCGGTAGAAGCTGGGAAAAGCATTCACAACACCCGCCTGTCCTTTGTCAACTATAAGACCAAAATGGCCGCCCTCCAACGTGCTGATGGATCTATCCGATCTTCCAGAAGGGCAATGGAGAAGATTATCCATGACTTCTTCTCGTATCTCTTCAATAGCCATGTTCACCTGCCCACATACCAAATTCCACAGGATTGATATGTCGTTCCTAACATTCTCCCTTCCGAAATCTGACATACCATTTTACCAGTAAAGAAGTGAACAGCACCCAGCCCAGACAACGTCAGATCCGAATACCTGAAGAACCTGCCTTCAGTACTCATAAATACACTGGTTCGGCTCTTCACACGCTACCTGTCTGAATGCAAGTTTCCATCCCAATGGAAAACCAGCAGAACTGTATTACTGTAGAAGAAGGGAGACATCCACGACATTGGCAACTATCGCCCGTTCTGCCTGCTTTCTGTTGTCTACAAGCTGTTCACTAGAGTCATCCTGAGTAGGATTAGCAGAACACTAGATGAAGGACAACCATGTGAGCAAGCCGGGTTCCGAAAAGGATTCAGCACAGTCAACCATATCCACACAATAACCAAGCTCATTGAATGCTTTTGGGAGTTCAAGATGTCGCTCTGTCTAACGTTCATTGATTTAAAGAAGGCCTTTGATTCTGTTGAGACTGAAGCAGTTATCAAAGCCCTATCAAACAGGGTGTTCAAACTGAATACAGCAGGATCCTCCATGAGCTGTATTGCGAATTCACTATCAAGATCTCACCATTCTACAGGGAGGTGATCATTGACGTCAAGAGAGGGGTTCAGCAGGGTGATACCATTTTACTGAAACTCCTCAGTGCCACCCTCGAGACGTCATGCGATGACTGGAATGGGAAGGAATGGGAGTGAAGATGGATGGTCAGCAACTACACCACCTCTGCTTCATTGATGACATCGTTCTAATAACACCAAACATTAGCCAAGCAGCATAAATACTAGCTGGCTTCAACCGTGAGTGTGGAAATGTTGAACTACAGCTAAATCTCACGAAGACAATGTTTATGAGAAATGGTCTCGTTCCTGACATTCCACTAACTCTCAATGGGACGAACATCCCCAAATGCAACAGTTATGTGTACCTAGGTCAAGAAGTCAACATGACGAATGACCTGGCACCTGAGTTGCACAGGAAGAGAGCAGCTTGGAACGCCTTCAAGAGCAACAAAGAAATAGCTAAGAGGACGAAGAACCTCTGGCTCTGGGCACATCTCTTCAATTCCACGGTTCTTCCTGCATTAACATACACCTCAGAGACCTAGGCCCTACGAAAACAGGATGAGAATGCTATTTGGGTCTCCCGAAGAGGAATCAAAAGAGCTATGCTTGGAGTATCATGCATCACTCAAATGAGAGAAAGAATCCAGAGTTCTGACCTCCGTCAACAGTCAAGAATCTGGGACGCTGTCTTGTTTGCCAAGGTGTCAGGAATCAGATAGGCTGGACACGTAACGAGATTTGGAGATGACCGCTTGACTTCTTTGTCAAGACCCTGAATGATTGGTTTAAGGCTGTTTGTGTTCCTAGAATGAGCAGACGCAATTGGGCTACACTAGCATGCGACAGGGATGACTGGAGACGTTACTAGAGCCCACTAGAGCAAATCGATGAGTAATGGGATGTCAAATGATCAAGTGATCAAGTGATGATAAATCTACCAAGGCTTTAATATCTAAAAGATCCTCAACGAGTCCTCATTATAACTTGATGTTTTGACTGGAAGGAACATCCTAAATGCAATTAGAAAATGGGCAAAAGACACAAATAGACATTACACCAAATAGTGCATATGTATGACAATTAAGTACATGAAAATGTTTAAATTACTAGTCAATTTAAATTATGACAGAATAGCTCTGTGCACTGATCAGAGTAGCCAGAATAGAAAATCAATGCAACACCAAATGTTAGTAAGGATATGGAGATGTTACATCTTTCAAACATTTGCTAGAGAGCACACAAATGGTGCAGCCACTCTGGAATATATTTTAGTACTTTATTGTAAGGTCAAACATACACTTACTTAGTGACACAGTAACTATCACTTGCTGTATAACTCTCTCTATATATAATCCAAAGTGACAAAATTATACAGATCAAGAACAAGTTAGTGTTTCCTGGAAAATAGGGAGACAGGATGGGTATGATCATAAATTGCTATGAGAGGGAATTTTTTTGTGGTGATAAAATAGTTGTATACTGAGATATAGTGGATTATCAAAAATTTAAGCATATGTAAAATGACATAACTATTTAAAAATAATTATTACTTAAACATACACACAATCTAATTTTGATCTGGTTCCTTGCTTTTTATTTTTGTGCCTTACATATGTATGAAATAATTAAGAATTTGTTTATCTTGCTGTTTTTTTATTTTTTTAATTATGGTAAAATACAACTCCATCCTTATTTTCACAAAAGGCTATATTTTAATATTTTTTTATTTTTATAGATGTGCATATATATATATGTTTCTTTATTCAGTCATCTATTCTTGGACACTTGTATTGTTTCCTTTATTTCCAGATCTTAACTATTGTGACTAGCACTACAGTGAATCTAGAAGTGCATATATTCCTTCACATTGTGTTTTTTTATACTTTTATGATAGATGTTCAGTACACTTTTAGCTTTTGTGAGACAGTATACTAATTTCCAAAGAAACTGGGCAAGTTTACATTCCCACTAAATACTGTACAATGCTCCTTTACTACACAAACTTGCTAACACTTCTTGTTTCCGGTTTTTGTGATATCACACTTGACTTGTCACTTTTTACCTCTTATTCTCTATATTATAACTAATACACCATTAAATATTTCATATCATCTATTTCCCCTCTTATTCTGGGATTCCTATTCTGGACACTGGGAAGAAGGGATCATGATGAGGTTCATTGGAGAAATGTCCTTCAACCAATACCATACACTGTAGACATAAGGTTGGAAAGTTGAGAGAAGGAAGGTTTTAGTCGGGTTTTGTTTGTTTGTTTGTTTTGTTCTGCAGCAGAGCCTGGCAAGCTACATGTGTCATATTTGATATGCCAAAATCAGTAACAATAATGGGCCTCATTCCCCTGACCCTGCAAGAGCCCCCAACACAGTAGTGTTAAGAAGAAAGAGCAAGGAGAAGACGCAAGCATAGAAGATCAAGTACATCATTGATCTGACTGAGAGGAGAAGGCATCGATCACATCACACCATTTTTGACACTGGAGAACTGTTCCTCAGAACATGAGACAGTATGCCTCAATACATTAACTCGGCTCTTCACACGCTACCTGTCTGAATGCAAGGTTCCGTCCCAATGGAAAACCAGCAGGACCATTCTGTTGTACAAGAAGGGAGACATCCACGACATTGGCAGCTATCGCCCGATCTACCTGTTGTCTGTCATTTACAGTTTGTTCACTCTAGTCATCCTGAATAGATTAGGCAGAACACTAGATGAAGGACAACCATATGAGCAAGCTGGGTTCTGAGAAGGATTCAGCATGATTGACCATATCCACATGGTGACAAAGCCCATTGAGGTTTTGCGAGAGTTCAAGATGCTGCTCTGTCTGACGTTCATCAATTTAAAGAAGGCCTTTGATTCTGTTGAGACTGAAGCGGTCACTGAAGCCCTAGCCAAACAGAGCATTCAAACTCAGTACATCAGGATCCTCTGTGAGCTTTATTACGGATTCACCACCAGGATCTCAGCATTCTACAAGGAAGTGATCATCAACATAAAGAGATGATACCGTTTCACTGAAACTCTTCAGTGCCACCCTCAAGAACATCATGTGATGACTGAATGGGAAGAAATGGGAGTGAAGATAGACAGTTGGCAACTCCGCTATCTCCACTTTGCTGATAACATCGTTATAGTATCACCAAACATCAGCCAAGTGGCAAGGATGCTGGCCAAATTCAACCATGAGTGTGGAAAGGTCGGACTGCAGCTGAATCTCATGAAGACAATGTTCATGAGAAACGAACTAGTCCCTGATGTTCCATTTGCTCTCAATGGAACGAACATCTCCAAATGCAGCAGTTATGTGTACCTGGGTCAATAACTCAACATGATGAATGACCTGGCACATGAGCTGCACAGGAGGAAGAGAGTGGTTTGGAACACTTTGAAGAACCCCGAAGAAGTTGTTAAGAGGAAGAAGAACCTCCAGCTCCAGGCATATCTTTTCAACTTCACTGTTCTTCCTGCACTAACATATGCCTCAGAGACCCGGGCCCTATGAAAACAGGATAAGAATACTATTCGGGTTACCCACAGAGGAATCGAAAGAGCTATCCTTGGAGTATCATGCTTTACTCAATGAGAGAAGAAATCCAGAGTTCCGACCTCCATCGACAATTGAAGATCAGGGACGCTGCCTCATTTGCCAAGGTGTGGAAAATCAGATGGGCTGGACACATAATGAGATTTGGAGATGACTGCTGGACTAGAGCCATTACCGACTGGGTTCCACGGGACGTCAAAAGAACACCTGGCCGTCCACATACAAGATGGCCAGACTTCTTCATTAAGACCCTGAATGAATGGTTTGATGCTCTTTGTGTTTCTGGAGTGAGCAGACACCATTGGGCTACACTAGCATGGGACAGGAATGAATGGAGAAGTTACTGGTGTCTGCTCAAGCAAATCGATGAACAATGGGATGACAAGTAATTACAAGTCCTGGGGCCACACCAGGGTTTTTTTCTGGCTCTACGCTCAGGAATAACTCCAGATGGTGCTCTGCGAACCATATGAGATGCTGGGTATCAAACCTGGGTCAGCCGTGTGCTAGGCAAACACTTTATCCACTGTACTATTGCTCCAGTCCCTGTTGGAATAGTTTGGTTTTTTTTTTTTTTTTTTCGCTTTTCGGGTCACACCCAGCAATGCTCAGGGGTTACTCCTGGTTCTGCACTCAGGAATTACTCCTGGTGGTGCTTGGGGAACCATATAGAATGCAAGAATCAACCCAGGTTG
Source organism: Sorex fumeus (assembly GCF_029834395.1). NCBI lineage: Eukaryota > Metazoa > Chordata > Mammalia > Eulipotyphla > Soricidae > Sorex > Sorex fumeus. The sequence continues at coordinate 34,158,677 of NW_026606092.1, read as the reverse complement.
GCCGTGCGCAAGGCAAACGCCCTACCCGCTGTACTATCTCTCTGGCTCCTGAAATAGTTTTAATTTTCACACTGAAGATACTTTTTTTTTTGACTGTCATAAACTGATTAAAGTTCTGCTTACTGATTATCTCCTAAGGCTTTATGTGTGTGGGATCATCATTTCCAGAAATCCTGAGAGACTGACAGGCAACAGCAGTTGTGTCTGTTTTATCCTTTATAAAATATGCTCAGTGTTTGCATTTGATGGCATCTCAAGTGCCTTTCTGCCCAAGTGAGCAATAATGACAAATCATACCAGACCCAACATGCTTCTTGCCTATCTCCCAGTTGGCACCAACCCACATGTTTTAGTACATTTGAGAAGGAGATAATGAGGTATTCCATGATGGGATCTACTGGTTACACATCAAGATTGGGTTTATTGTCCAATAACTCAAAAAGGCCAAACCAACAATGTTGATCTTTGCAAAACATGTAACACCAAACGCTAATTCCATCTGCTAGGAAAGACTGGATCCAAACCTAATACGATTTTCATAGTATGGACCCTAAACCACTAGTAATTTCCATTTTAAGGTGTTGTCTTAAGAATTTCTGAAGACTCTCCATACAGTCCATCTGGAAGGTGAATGAGAGATGAGGATATAATTGACTTTGTTTGTTCTGTCTGAGACAGCGACTGGGAGGGTCTATCACTTTGAATTTTGGATTGGTGTTCGTCCTTGGTTTCTATTCTTCACTGACATCTCCCTTTGCAACACTGGAAAATTATTTATGGCTGTAAGACAGTCATTGGAAGGAATCATGAAAGAATTTGTTCATCTTTATATTCATCAAACTGCAGATATTTCCCAATAGAAAGAAGATGGTGTAAGAATAAGAGGAAGACACAAAAATTCTTTTTGTTTCCAACTCTAAGCAGATATGATTAGACATATGGAACTTGAAATAAATATTATTTCATAAAACAACAGTACTGGCTGGACCCACAAAAGCACATTTCATCCATAATATAAAGTGAAAGAGGAATAGAAACATCACCTGGTCGGCAGATTAGCCCAGCTTGCATGCTCAGGCTGCTACCTTAAGCTGGGCCTGTCCTCCATAGTTTTTATTTGTTTTTTCTATACTCTTGAACCTAATGGCTAATTCCATATAAGCTGCAAGCAATAACAGGAAAGGTGATAAGCATTTGACAGTTGGAAGCATGGAGTTCTTATACAATGTTTAGTCACGACCCAGTTGTTGACTAATATATTTATTTATTCTGCAGAGCCAGGGATTGAACCCAGGGCATCACATATGCATATCAATTGTTCTGCTTCTAAGATCTAGGCTCCAGCCCTAGTTTGTACTTAAACAAAAAAAGAAACCAGGGTTTTCAGTACCTGACCTTAGTGTGCTTGTTCATTTGTTTGTTTACTTGTGTGGCTTTTTAATACTCCATATTGTGAATCACACAAGTGCTGCCAGGAGTGATCCTTGAGCACAGAGCCAGAAAGAAGCCCTGAGAACTGCTGGGTGTGACCTCATATCCTTTTTTTTTTTCATTAAAACAATTGGCGGGTAGGGCATTTGACTTGTATGCAACCCACACGGCAGACCCGAGTTCCATTCTTCCACCCCTCTCGGAGAGCCTGGAAAGCTCCCAAGAGTATCTCGCCCACAGAGCAAAGCCTGGCAAGCTACCCCTGACATATTCCTGCCAGACACAGTAACAAGTCTCACAATGTTACTGGGCCCACTCAAGAAAATCGATGAACAATGGGAGGACAGTGACAGTGACAGTGAAAACAATTCACCAACAGGTTTCACAACGAAGCCTAACATATAACTGGGAATGACAGAGACAGTGGCTTGTATGGGGGGTAGTAAGGTTAAAGTTGCTTGTCTTGAAGTCTGTCAAACAGCCTAACACTTACAGTGATGGAGGGTATCTACCACCTGACACTCTGGCGGTGCATATAGTATTGTTGGCCTGCAATCTAAAATAAGAATATTGCGTTATTGTAATTAAACAAATTAGTAAAATAGACTGGGCTGGGGCGATAGCACAACAGGTAGGGTGTTTGTCTTGCACACGGCCAACTCAGGTTCGGTTTCTCCGCTCCCTCGGAGAGTCCAGCAAGCTACTGAGAGTATCCCACCCTCACGGCAAAGCCCGGCAAGCTACCCATGACGTATTCAATATGCCCAAAACAGTAACAAGTCTCACAATTTGTTGTGAGACGTTACTCGTGCCTGCTTGAGGAAATTGATGAACAATGGGAGAACAGTGCTACAGTAAAATAAACTAACTCTGCTAGTTCAGGCAGGCTGCTAATGCCACAAGGTTGTACTTACTCTTCCTCTTAAAGTGGCCATTTCATTGTGTAGTTAGAAAAAGCATAATGAGGTCACAAAATAGAAGTTTATACCAGCCTATTGCTACTTGATGGCCCACAGCTCTGCAAACTGCTCAAAGCTTGTGTTTCGTGAAGATAAAGTTGTAGCATGTAACTCTGTTTTTTTCGGTTTTTTTTTTTTTTTTGCTTTGTGGGTCACACCCGGCAATGCACAGGGGTTGTTCCTGGCTCATGCACTCAGGAATTACTCCTGGAGGTTCTCAGGGGACCATATGGGATGCTGGGAATCAAACCCAGATCGGCCATGTGCAAGGCAAACGCCCTACCCACTGTGCTATCACTCCAGCCCCGCTGTTTTCAATAAAGTGTGTTGTGTGTTTTGTTTGGAAACAGGGAGTCCTGCAGGATGAGACATCTGGTTGTTAAAAAGATTCCTCATGTATTTATATTCCCAAATTTCTGAGCCTAGGATCCTGTTTCAACTGTGAGACATTGAGGTACCATTTTTAAGTATTTGTAGTACTCATTGCTGCCCTATAAATGTAGCCATTGCTGTCTCATGATATCTCATGATATGGCTGGAGCCATAGCACAGCAGTAGGGTATTTGCCTTGCACGCGGCCGACTCAGTTGACCCAGGTTCAATTCCTCCACCACTCTCAGAGAGCCTGGAAAGCTACCAAGAGTATCTCGCCAGCACTGCAAAGCCTGGCAAGCTCCCCGTGACATATTCCATATGCCAAACACAGTAACAACAAGTCTCACAACGGAGACGTTACTGGACCCGCTCGAGCAAATCGATGAACAATGGGAGGACAGTGCTACAGTGCTACAGATATCTAACAACTTATATGCTCTGCCTTGACTTGCAGATAGTCCTCTTCAGAGAAGTGATTACCTTAGTGCCTTATATTCCCCACAGTACTTTCTAGAAGGGCTATGCTGTACTGGTGTCTGTTTATTTAGTTTGATTGGAATGCAGTAAGATGTAACTACATTGAAACAATTCATCCTCACCCCATAATGATACCTGGAGTGTCTTAGTTCATCAGGAAACTGCTGCAGCTAGTAGACTTGGACATGACATTAATGACAATTTCCCAGTCTTGGCATTTTCTAAACTCTACTTATAGTGTATTATTTGGTCCAGGAACTCAATCTTTTAGGTGGGTACTATTAAAAGGAACATCCATATAGTCAACAGGGACCACGAAGTGACTGGTCTCTACACAGAGACCAGTTTTTAAGTTGAAAGACGAGAAACCTAGCACCCAGAGAATAAGAAAGGGTTCAAGATTAGATAACAGCTAGGGAGCAGTAAGTTCAATCCCAGCAGTGTGGCTGCTGCATGCTGGGCTTTTCCCCCATGGCATGATATTGTCCCTCTGACAAGCCTCTGACAAGTGTTAACACATATTTGGGTCATATTTCTGGCAACCTTTCTTGTCTGTCTACACATTCATAATCCTGACATCAGGAAACCATTGCTCGACCAAATGATCAAATGAGGAATTCTCTGATCTGCTCAGACCTTCCTGCTGTATCTCCACTTTATTCTAATATAGTGGACAGCTTAAACTCTATAGTGGCAGTTTAACCTCTTCTTTTTTCTTCTTCCATCAGTGTTTGATGGTAGCTAATGATTTTGGGAGTAATGATTTTGTTAGTTACAAAAAAAATTGTCTCATATCAATATATTTAAGACAACATATATATGTATAGTTTGTGCTTAAAAAAAAAACAAAACAAAGCACTCCAGGTCACATGTCTCCCCACCCGCTTGGGGTCCTGGCTGTCACGTCCACGATCTACCTCCAGGTACCATCTAAGCACATCAATGGCCTTGATCCAGAGACTTTCAAATGAATCTCATAATGAATTAGCTCCCTAAAGACATGTCTCTGGACCCCAACCACTTACAGTTTTAGAGTCTAGAAGTCTTTGGCCACGTCTGCGGCTGTGAAACCTCTCACTATATTTATAATAAGCAATAGTAAATAAATTATCTAGCATCTTCCCCTTGCAGATAGATTTGAGTGGTGGTAGGAAAATTCGAAATAATGACAGTGAGAAGGTGTAATGGTGGTGGGATTGGCGTTGAAATATTGAATGTAATCAATGTGAATAAACTTATGAAAATAAAATTTAAAAACGAAAACACAGTGAGAACTGTAGGAGTTAAGGTGTTTGCTTTGCTTGTGGCAGTTTTGATCCCTGACCCCCTGTATGGCACCCCAAGTCCAGCCATGAGTGATCCCTGAACACAGAGACATGAGTAAGCCCTTAGTACCACAGTACCACCAAGTGTGACCCCAAAACCAAAACCAAACTAAAAAATACAAAACAGTGTTTTATGTACATGTATGTATATATATAAATATATATATATATAAACTCTGGTTTAAAGCATACAGTTCTTTATATTGCAAAATGCAAAATGATTATCACAATTAATCACATAATTTACTACTGGATAGTTAATATATTTTTATAATAAAGGTATTTTTGGTCTTATGTCCGCAACAATAAGATCTTCTGGGATCTACCTATTAGCAACTTTCCAATATGCTTTGCATCTTGGTTAGCGATCGTTAAGTTAAGTATTTGGTAATTTGAGGGGAGGAGAGAGATAATCATTAATCTGTGCAAGCAACAATTACAAATTACTTGCTCAGAAAACACATTAATGAACCACAAACTTGGTTCAACTGCAGCTGTTTTCAAATTGGGGTAAACTTCTCATGAGGATTTAAGGTTCACAGGCACTGGATCAGTGCTATTCATGAGGTCAGAGGTACATTCTTTTCTGTCATTTCTTGATTAATTGCTTTGCTTTAAGACTTCCAAAACTATGATGAAAAGTAGTGATGAGAATGGAAGCTTTGTCTTAGAGTAAAAACTTTCAGTTTTGTTTTTGTTTTTGTTTTTTTTACCATTAAAGTATTATCTTAGCTGTGGATTTTTCACAAATGGGTTTTTTATTATGTTAGAGTAATTTTTTTTCTATTTTTAATTCATGAAGAAAGTGTTTGTATTATAGATGATGCTGAATCTCTGAATATTGTCAAATATCTTTCAAAATCGTATGGAATCATGTGATTTTTATCTTTTTGTTAATGTGGTTTATTACATTAGTCTATTTGCATATGTTTAACCACCTTGATTCCTTGAGTGAAGCCAATTTAAAAATAAATGATTCTCAAAAATAATAATGTGAGACTAATATCCAAGGACAGTAGAAACAAGGGCCAGGAGGATTGGTCTATGGTTAGAAGCCTGTCTCATATGCTGGGGTAGAAGGGAGTTGGGATAGAGAAGGGACCACCATGACAATAATAGTTGGAAATGATCACTGTTTGCTGAAAATAGGTAAAGTAACAAACATGATAACCTCTCAGTGTCTGTATTGCAAACCATAATATATGTGTGTGTGTGTGTGTGTGTATGTGTGTGTGTAGTGAGAGAGAGATTGAAAAAGAGAGAGAGAGACAGAAAGAGACAGAGACAGAGAGAGAGAGAGAGAAGAAAAGTGCCTGTCATAGAGACAGATTGTGGGGAGGATGGTGGGAGAGAAACCAGGGACATTGGTGGTGGGAAATGTACACTAGTGGAGGGATGAGTATTGAAACACTATATGACATAAACCAGATCATAAACAGCTTTGTAACTCTGTATCTCAGTGATTCAGTAAAAACTAATAAATTTTTAAAAATAAATAAAAATATGAAGCATGCAAAAAATTTTTTCCAGTTTTTAAAATATTTATTATTTTTTTAGAAGTTAACATGTGAATAGGAAATGGAAAAAAGAAGCAAAGAACAGTCATCCACAATTACACGCAGTTATGTCTGACATGTCCTTCCTGGTCCCCCATTATGTTATTAAGATCATGTGTTTATGTATCATGCTTCTTTATATACCATGAATATTTACCATTTCAAAGTCCCAAAGCTATAGAGTATTTGGTAAACAAAACTACACAACACCAACTGGAAGGAAAAAATTTAATCCAGCCTTTCTTGGCAATGAAAATTTCTTAAAAGACAAAACTGGCAGCAAGGTCTCTAGATAAAGATATTGGCATAGTTACATTTAAAATACTGCATTCCCTGTAATGTTCAAGTGAAAGAGATAAAGCAACCCAGTAACAAAGTATAAGCTTCTAAGAGAATTATTCACTCATTCTAGTAAAATGTTAGTAAGGAAGCCTAGTGCTAATGAAGTACTGACACTGTGTTCCTGCACGAAGCCAGAGACGCATCAACTCAACCAGCAACATCCAATGTGACCAGAACAGCCCCTTTCCCTGCATGTCATTCTCCCCTGTGCTGCCAACCTCAGAAACAAGACCTGATGTTTTATTACTCAGATATAGTTTAACAAGGCTATGTCCAGGACGCTCCCTTTCTATCAGTTAAAACAGGTATATACAAATTGGGTTAATTCACTAAGTTCTACTTTTTATCATACATTGTCACCTCAGGACACCTAAAAGCTTAGATGTTACAAAGTAATCAATGGACCTTGTCCACAATAAACATGTTTATACAAAAGTACACATCTAGACCTACAGTTATAATCTAGACTGTCTTCTAGCTAAGCTACTATCAGAGCCCTTCCCTTCATCCTTCCTCTTCTTTTTTCATCATTTCAGTGACCAAGTACAGGACACATCTTGCTCCAAGAGGTGGATTAATAGACTCCTAGAAGACAGTCCTTCCTAAAAACTAAAAATTATATAGGAATTGCATAGGAATTGAACTAAAATGCATATATAAAACAAAAGATAATCTGAACGTGCCTGTAAGACTTATGGGAATAGAACCCTTCCCTGCAACCCCCTGACCAACAGTCAGCATTCCCTTCATCAGTTCCTTTCCCAGATACACCATTCCTATGAATTCTTTTTTAAAAGGTTCTTTTCTCTCTACTTTTAATGTTGCACATTTTCAAACATCTATGATTAAATGTTTCAAACAAGGATTTGTTTCGAGCATGCAAAATTTTTAAAAAATGATTGATTCTCTTAATGTGTTGCATTTGATTTGCAAAGATTTTTTTTGTTAATGTGGTTTATTACATTTTTGAATTTTTGCATCTGTAGATTAGAGAGAGCAATCATGTGTGTGTGTGTGTGTGTGTGTGTGTGTGTGTGTGTGTGCTCTTTCGCATGCGTGCATGTGCATGTAATCATTATCTGGTTTTGAAATCAATCTTATAGAATGTGTTTGTACCTCTCTTTATTACTTTTTGAAATAATTTGGTCACAATAGATATTTGTAACTTGTAATTTTTGAAGAATTTACTGGTAAAGTCTTTTTGTTTTATAATTTATTTATTTATTGAATCACTGTGGGAAAAGTTACAGAGCTTTCAGGTTTAGGTCTCGGCCATGGAAATATCAAACACATTTCCCTTTACCAATACTTATTTTTCACCACGAAGAACCCCAATAAACCCCCACCCCCCATCCCCCTCAATGCCTGTGAGGCAGATGAATTCTAGTTAACACTCTATCTACTTTGACTAGATTCATTGTTTCAATAAAAGATGCACCATTATTATTTACAGTTTACCCCCCACCCCCCAAATAAGACATGCTGAAAAAGCATTGTGAAATGATTTGCTTTCTACAGCTGGGTTCAAGAATTAAATGATGTCAGGGCCGCGCGGTTTTGGATTTCAGCTATTTTACTTATTAACCCTGGAAGTATTTCTACTGAGAGTCAGATAATTAAGAGATTGGTCTCTGTGCTTCTGGAGCCGTGGGCGTGCAACTGGTGACCTCGGTAGGGCATGAAGGATGGGCCAGAACGCCCCCCGTCCCATGAGGTGTCCATCACACCCCCACCCCCGGCTCAGACCTGCTCTCCACCAGGCTCCCATGCGACCGCCATCTTTCTTTCCAGAGAGGAGAGGGCGAATGGGGCAACACCCTTTTCCCTCCAGGCAGACATGATGGCCTGGATTAACGCATAGTCCATTCACTTTTCTGCTCCAAGCTGCTGGGTTCTGCATTAAGTCCTTGTGCTTCTGGGGCCATGGCCGTGCCGGAGAGCCGCTCATGGGGGGGCAACTGGTGAAGAATTTACTGGTAAAGTCTTTTGACTCAGGGCTTTTGTTTGTAAGGAGATATTTTATTATAGTTTTGATTTTTTGACTCATGATTACTATATCTCTCTGATTCCTTTATCTTTCTTTCCTTTACCTTTTTCCATGGAAGGGTTTTTTTTTTTTATAATTTTTGTTCTTTTTCCTGTGCGCTGTCACATTTGTTTGCGTGGTGATGTTCCTAATGGTTTCTATGATCCTTTACACTCCTGCATTATCAGTTGAACTTTGTCTCTTTCACTTTGGATCTTTTCATCAGGGTTTTCTTTTTGTTACTTAGCCGAGTGAGTGGTTTATTGATCCAGTTATTCTTTCCAAGAATCACCTTTTTTATGATTTCCCCAATATTTTGAACAATCTTTTAAGTTTTTACTTATTTATTTATTTTGGAGGTTTACCCAGTGGTGTTGAGGGGCAACTCCTGGTTCAGTGATTGGGGATCACTCCTGGGTGTGATTGGAGGATCAGGCAGTGCTAGGAATTAAACCCAGGTCTCCTGAATGCCTGCCTGTATAGTAGGCATTTGACTTATTGAGCCATCTGTCATTGAGTTGTCCTTGTCATTTTGGTTTCTGTTTCTATTTTATTTTCTATTTCTATTTTATTTATAGTCTAATTTTTGTTACTTCCCTTTCTCTGCTAACTTTTGCTTCTGTTTGTTCTTTCTTTCTCATTCATTTAAGTGTGAGGTTTGAAGGTGTTCTTGTCAATGATGTGGGCATGTGTTGCAATTAAGAAAGTTCTGGCTATATCCTATGGGATATGATAGCTTGTCTCTTTTTTCTTGTTCTCCAGGAAAAGTTATTAAGAACTGTGTTGTTTAGTCTCCACAGATTTGAGATTTTTCCCCTTCTTGATTATTGTTGATTTCGATATCATTTTGTTCAAGGATACCTGGTATAAGTTAAACCTTCACATATTTATTAAGACATTTTATTTACCAGCGTATCTGTCCTTGATCATCTTGCAGTGCACTTAAGAATGTATCATTTTGGGCAAGAGGGTGGAAGTTTCATTGTATACATATTATACCCATCTTTTTGATTGCTTTATTTAATGTTATTTCCTGACAATTTTTCCTGGAGAATCTCTTTATTACTTCATTTGTGGTGTTAAGAACTCCAATAACTGTTTCCATCAAGGTATCCCCTTGTGTGTGTTAAAATTTTTTTCACTCACTCTGCCCCTCTACCCCTACCATGTTGGCACGCATGTATTAACAACAATCACGTCTACCTGATGGATTGATGTCTTGATCAATTTTCATTCACTTCATACATATTTCCATTACATTCCTATTATTTCCTTTATCTTTCTTCTCACTTCTTCTCACCTTTATCTTACTTTTCCCTTACCTCTCTTTCCATTTCTTTTTAATTTGCTCTCCCTTGCTCCCCATGTCTTTTGTTTCCCACATGGTCGTAGAATGTTGAAGCTTAAGTATCTCAGCACCTTCACGGAGTGTCCCGATGCACCTGAGCTCCTGTCAGTGTGGACAGGAAACATGAATGTTCATTGCAGGTTAGAGAAGCTTCTGGCATCCCCAAGCCTATGGGATCAATCAGTGCAGATATGCGCTAGTCGTGGTTCAATGATGAGTGCTATGTTTGGAATATAATAAAATTTAGAAATTCAAACTGAAATTGAGAGAATTTTTATTTCTTCAAAAGTCATTAATGAACCATTAGTTTAAAAGTGAAGTAAAATAAATGTAAATACATGTAAATACCAATGACAACTTGTATTAAAATTCACACAGACTTGTGGATGTTAGGAATGCAAGACCAGGGGCTAAAGTGATAGTATAGTTGGAAAGGTATTTGTCATGCACGTGGCTGATCCCAATGGCTCCTTGAGTCCTAAAAGGAATGATCAGAATAGTTCCTGAGCACAGGGCAAGGAGACAAGGAGTAAGACTTCAGCATGGTTGGATGTGGCTCATAACATCTCACCTCCCCCGCACCCTCAAAAGGCAGAACCATATAAATTATTTAAAAACATTCATAAAACCTTAATTTTGATTTAAAACAAGTGTTAAAATCGTGCTAGTTTTTTTTTAACACATGACTTTTATACAATCTAAACAAAATCAATGAAAAGGCTATAACTTGGGATTTATAAAATTAAAAAAATTTTAATCAAAAGACTATGTTCGCCCCTGAATGCCAGCCTCCGCCGGGACCCCAACCTGGGGCACCTGCTTCCACTTCTGCAGGGAGCACCAGCCCAACTAGTCGCCGCCCTCCCCCCACAGGTCTGTGCCTGCTTGGCACCCTCTCCCCTCCTAAACCTGTGCCCCTGAAAGCCAGCCGCCCCCAGGACACTTGCCTGTGGCACCTGCCTCCACTTCCACAGCAAGCGCCAGCCCAACTAGTCGCCCACCCACCACAACAGGTCTGTGGACTAGCATCTAGACTGGCTGTAGGCATGGCCACCACTGTAAGGGGCATGGCCTCCTCAAAAGTGGGCGTGGTCTTCTCTGTGGCCACGGTTGTATTTCCCATTCCTAGCACTCTGGATACACATCCCAACCTTCATCACCTAATTCTGTGGAAAACGTCCTGGCTGCCTCAAACACAATAGGACAATAATCCACCGACCTACTCCCATTCCAACAAAAAAACAGTGTACCCCAGATGCTGTACAAGCCCAATATAAAAGGGCACCTCCTCCAACGCTTCATTAATTGCCTATCATAAACCACAGAATAATGTTTGAGAGGAAGGACATATTCTAGAAGGGGAGAAGGGTGACCACCATTGACCGACCTTATTCAGAATTCTTTCCCACAATAAGAGGGAACAGTGCTAGTGAACGTCAAGGTTTTACCTCTATACAACCACAGCAGTATGAGGAAATATTGCAAGTCTCCACTACGAGGAGAGGACGAAGAAAAGAGTCCCGAATCCTCAACAGGGGCTACCCACAAATATGAGCTCTCCAATAAAGAATTCCATGATGAAATGCTGAGGATATTTAAGGAATTCAAAGAATAAATGAAGGAGACATCCAGAAAATTAAAGGAAGAAATGAATGAAACAGTGAAACAGAGAGCCGAGAAAATACAGGAAGAAATGAGAGCAGAAATAAGAAAGCTACAAAAGGAAATGCCACAAATAAAGAATTCGGTAGATGAAATTAAAAACTCACCGGGTGCCCTCAGCAGTAGAATGATGACAGCCGAAGACAGGATCAGTGAGCTTGAAGATGAGCAACAGAAATCGCATAGGAACAACAAACAATGGGAAAAGACCTCAAAATAGCTCTAAGGCGAATCAGAGACCAGGGGATGATGCCAAGAGGAACAACGTTAGAATCATCAGAGTACCAGAAGGACAGGAAGGCAACTCCAATGAAAAAGCCACAGTCAAAGAAATAATTGCTGAAAAGTTCCCACAGTTAAAGAATGCAGACATCTGGATCTAAGGAGCCAGAAGGGTGCCAATTAGAAGAGACCCTAATAGAAAAAACTCCAAGGCATATCATAGTCAGAATGATGGATGCCATGGATAGAGACACAATCCTGCAAGCAGCAAGGTCAAAGAAGGAAATCACATACAAAGGAGCACCTCTTAGATTTACAGCAGACCTCTCAGAGGAAACCCTCTAAGCCCAAAGACAATGGTGGGATATAGTGAAAAAACGCAATGAAATGAACACCTCACCAAGAACACTTTATCCAGCTAAACTCTCATTCAAACTCGTTGGAACGATACACCACTTTATAGATAAACAACAGCTCAGGAACTTCATAGACTCAAAACCAAACCTAAAAGAAGGATTAAAGGGGCTCCTGTAAGATAAGAAGGAAAACACTTACAAGCACAACCAACCCCTACTGAAAGATGGCACAAAACCCCATTACAATAATCTCTCTCAATGTCAACGGTCTAAATGCACCAATCAAGAGACACAGAGTGGCAAAACGGATCTAGAAACTGAAACCAACATTCTACTGTCTACAAGAAACTCATCTGAACAGTCAGAGTAAACACAGACTCAAAGTTAAAGGATGGAAAACAATCCTGAAAGCAAACAGCTCCCTCACAAAGTCTGGGGTGGCCATACTAGTATCTGACAACATAGACTTCAGGTTGAAAAAGATCAGAGGCGATAGGGAAGGCCATTTTCTATTTATCAAGGAATACGTACAACAGGAAGAAATCACACTCTTAAAAGTATATGCACCTAATTAGGGATCAGCTAAATACTTAAAACAAATGCTAATAGATTTTAAGGAGGACATTGCTAGCAACACAATAGTGGTTGGAGACTTCAACATCACCTTATCACTTCTGGATAAATCAACAAGAACAAAACTCAGCAAGGAAACATTGGCTTTGAAGGAAGAAATAGAAGAGAGAGGGTTAATAGACCTATACAGGGCTAACAGAACCCAAAAGAAAAAATACATTCTTTTCCAATGCACACGGAACATTTTTCAAAATAGTCCATGTTCTAGGCCATAACACATACCTCAATAGAATCAGGAAGATAGAAGTAGTATCAACAATATTTTCAGACCATGATGCGCTGAAGATAGAAGCAAATCACATAAAGACATGGAGAAACAAATCAAACACCTGGAAATTAAACAACTCAATGTTGAACAATGAGTGGTTCAGGAAGGAAGTCAAGGACGAAATCAAAAGATACCTGGAAACAAATAAGAATGAAGACACGAGCCACCAGAACCTATGGGACACAGCTAAAGTCGTGTTAAAAGGAAAATTTATAGCTTTGCAAGCATTCCAAAGGAAGGAAGAAAGGGCCTACATAGATACCCTGACCTCACAGCTCAAGATCTTAGAAAAAAGATAAACAAAAGGAACTGAAACTTGACCGAAGGAAAGAAATAATAAAATTTAGAGTAGAAATTAACAACATGGAAACCCAAAAAGCAATCTGAAAGGTAAATGAAACCAAGAGCTGGTTCTCTGAGAAAACAAACAAGATTGATAAAACACTAGCAAGACTCAAAAAGAGAGAGAACCCTAATAAACCAAATCAGAAATGAAAAAGGGGACATCACAACAGAAACCAATGAAATTCAAAAGATCATCAGAGACTACTTTGAGAGTCTGTATGCCACTAAACAAGAGAATCTAGAAGAAATGGATAAATTCCTGGATTCCTATAATCTCCCAAGATTGAACCAAGAAGACGTGGGATACCTGAATAGACCCATTCATATCAAGGAAATTGAAACTGTAATCAAAGATCTTCCCAAAAAACAAAAGCCCAGGCACAGATAGATTCACTAGTGAATACTTCCAAATATTTAAGACCTGATGCCAGTTCTCCTCAAGCTTTTCCAGGAAATTGAAAAAACAGGAACTCTCCCAAATATCTTCTATCTCCCTAATACCAAAAGCAAACAAAGATACCATCAACAAAGAAACTATAAGCCAATATCTCTGATGATCATGGATGCAACAAAATATTAGCAAATAGAATCCAATAACTCATCAAAAAGATCATACACCAAGACCAAGTGGGATTCATTCTGGGGATGCAAGGATGGTTTAACATTCAAAATTCAATCAACATAATCCATCATATCAACAAAAGTAAAGATAAAAACCATATGATCAAATCAATAGATGCAGAGAAATCTTTTGACAAGATCCAGCACCTGTTTATGATGAAAACTCTCACCAAAACGGGTTTTGAAGGAACTTTCCTCAAGATAGTCAAAGCCATCTACGACAAACCCATGGCAAGCATTATCCTCAATGGAGAAAAACTAAGGGCCTTTCCACTAAGATCAGGGACAAGACAAGGATGCCCACTATCACCACTTCTGTTTAATATAGTACTGGAAGTATTTGCAATAGAGGTTAGGCAAGAAAAATATATTAAAGGCATCCAGATAGGAAAGGAAGAAATCAAACTCTCACTATTCGCAGATGATATGATACTGTATCTCGAGAATCCTAAATCCTCTACCAAGAAACTCCTAGAAACAATAGTCTTGTACAGTAAAGTCGCAGGCTATAAAATTAATGCCCCCAAAATCATGGCCTTCCTATATGCAAAAATGAGAGAGAGGAAAGTGACATGAAAAAAATAATCCCTTTCACAATTGTGCCCCAGAAAATTAAATACCTTGGAATCAGCCTAACTAAAGAGGTAAAGGACCTCCACAATGAAAACTACAAAATGCTACTCCATGAAATAAAAGAGGACAAGAGAAAATGGAAACATATCCCCTACTCATGGATAGGAAGAATTAACATCGTCAAGATGGCAATACTCCCCAAAGCATTATACAGATTCAATGCAATCCCTATAAGGATACCCATGAAATTCTTCAAAGAAATAGATCAAGCACTCCTGAAATTCATATGGAACAACAAACGCCCACGAATAGTTAAAGCAATTCTTGGGAAAAAGACGTGGGGAGGCGTTACCCTCTCCAACCTCAAACTCTACTACAAAACAATAATAATTAAAACAGCATTTTACTGGAACAAAGGTAGTGACGCAGACCAGTGGAACAAGGTGGAATATCCGTACTCACAACCCCAAATGTATGAACATCTAATCTTTGATAAGGGAGCAAGAAATGTGAAATGGAGCAAGAAAAGCCTCTTCAACAAATGGTGCTGGCATAACTGGACAACACATGCAAAAAAATGGGCTTAGACCTCGACCTAACACCATGCACAAAAGTCAGATCAAAATGCATTAAAGATCTCAACATTAGGCCCAAATCCATAAGGTACATTGAAGACAAGGTCTGCAAAACCCTCCACAATATTTAGGCTAACACTATCTTCAAAGATGATACTCTACTGACCAACCAAGTGGAAACAGAGATAAACAAATGGGACTATCTTAAATTAAGAAGCTTCTGAACCTCAAACGATACAGTGACCAGAATACAAAGACAATCCACAGAATGAGAAAGGATATTCACCCAATACCCATCCGATAAGGGGTAGATATCAAGGATATAAAAAGTATTGGTTGAACTCCACAAGAAGAAAATATCTAACCCCATCAAAAATGGGGTGATGAAGTGAACAGAAACTTTTCCAAAGAAGAAATCCGAATGGCTAAAGGGCACATGAGAAAATGATCTACACCAGTAATCATCAGGGAGATGCATATCAAAACAACAATGAGATATCAACTCACACCACAGAGACTGTCCCACATCCAAAAGAACTCAAGCAACCAGTGTTGGCGCGGATGTGGTGAGAAAGGGACTCTCCTTCACTGCTGGTGGGAATGCTGACTTTTTCAGCCCTTTCGGAAAAGAGTATGGACAATTCTCAAAAAACTAGAAATTGAGCTTCCGTTTGACCCAGCAATACCACTCCTGGGAATATATCCCAGAGAGGCAAAAAAATACAGTTGAAATGACATCTGCACTTGTATGTTCATTGTTGCACTATTCACAATAGCAAAAATCTGAAGGAAAAAAAATCCCGAGTGCCTGAGAACAGATGACTGCTTAAAGAAACTTTGGTACATCTACACAATGGAGTACTATGCAGCTGTTAGGAAAGATGAAGTCATGAAATTTATATACAAGTGCTACTACCTGGAAAGTATCATGCTAAGTGAAATGAGTCAGAAAGAGAGGGACAGACATCAAAAGATGCATTCATCTGGGGAATATAAAGTAACAAAATAGGAGACTAACACCCAAGAATAGCCAAGATAAGTACCAGGAGGTTCACTCCATGATTTGGAGGCCAGCCGCACATGCTAGGGAAAAAGGCAGTTCAGATAGAGAAGGGACCACCAAGTAAATGGTGTTGGGAAGATCCTCCCAGGATGAGAGATGCATGCTTAAAGTGGATTATAGACCAAACATGATTGCCACTCAATGCCTCTTTTGCAAACCACAGCACCCAAAAGGAGAGAGAGAACAAAAGGGAATGCCCTGCCACAGAAGTGGGGGGGCTGGCGGGGATGGTGGGGTGGAAGGTATACTGGGATCATTGGTGATGGAGAATGGGCACTGATGGAGTGATGGGTACTCAATCATTTTATAACTGAAACCCAAGCACAAAAACTTGTAAGTCTATAACTGTACCTCATGGTGTTTCACTAATAAAAATTTAAAAATAAATAAATAAATTTAAATAATAATCAGGAAAAGAAAGACTATTTTCAAAGACCCAGAGATAGGACACATATCCAGCAGATGGAAGAACAGACAAGGTCAGAGAAAGGACCCCCTTAAAAATACTGAAAAAAGCACCCTAATATCTCCCCTAGTCTGTATAGCTCTCTCATCAATTTTATCACTAGATAACTTCTGATCAATCCAAGCACATCTTCGGTTTTTCAGATTTTTTTTAGTTGTTATTTGGTGTTTGGATCACACCTGGCAGTGCTTGCGGCTTATTCATGGCTCTGCATCCAGGAATATCACATCCTCCAAAATACAAAACCCTGAACTGTAGATGTGCCACTCCACAGGAAGAGCATCAATGGTTGAGGCCCTTCCCCCTTCATTAAAAGTACAGGAAACATCTAGAGTAGTTTCTAAATTTCTGTTATAAGCCATTCTCATAGTTGTGAAGTGATAACTCATTACTGTTTTGCAAAAATTCGAACAATTTTATGGAATTTCCCCGAAGTTTATATTAAAATAAAATTTTGAGGTAGGTGTTTACTAATGTTTTTGCTTTGTTTTGTTTTTATTATGGATGGTCTACCTATTGTCCCAACAGCAATTATTGAACAACCCATCTTTCCCTATTTATTTGAAATGTAACTATTATTAGACAAAAAGAATACCTGTAAGTATCTTTAATTTGAACTTTCAGTTCTTTCCAGTATCTATTTATAGAAACACCATCCAGTAGAAATACCACATGAGTCACAAATGCAAGCCACATGAAATTCAAATTTCAACAGCTGGCCCAGCCGAGCTGGGCTCGATTCCTCCAGCCCTCTTGGAGAGGCCCGGCAAGCTACTGAGAGTATCTCACCCGCACGGCAAAGCCTGGCAAGCTACCCGTTACATATTCAATATGCCAAACACAGTAACAAGTTTCACAATGGAGACGTTACTGGGCCCACTCAAGCAAATCGATGAACAACGGGAGGACAGTGCTACAGTGCTATATATATATATATATATATATATATATATATATATATATCTCACAGTCCTCCCATTGTTCATCAATTTGCTTGAGCGGGCCCAGTAATATCTCCATCATGAGACTTGTTGTTACTGTGTTTGGCATATCAAATACGTCACGGGTAGCTTGCCAGGCTCTGCCGTGCGGGATATATATATGTATATATATACACATATACATATATATACATATATATGTATACATATATACATATGTGTGTATATACACATATATACATATACACATATACATATATACATATACATATATACATATATACACATATATGTATATGTATATATACGTATATATGCATACATATATACATATATATACATATATACATATATACATATATATATAGGGCTGGAGCTATAGCACAGCGATAGCACAGCGGTAGGGCGTTTGCCTTGCACGCAGCCAACATGGCCGACCCGAGTTCGATTCCTCCGCCCCTCTCGGAGAGCCCGGCAAGCTACCGAGAGTATCTCGCCCGCACGGCAGAGCCTGGCAACCTCCCCATGACGTATTCGATATGCCAAACACAGTAACAACAAAGTCTCCAATGGAGACGTTACTGGGCCCGCTCGAGCAAATCGATGATCAACGGGAGGGCCTTTACTTTTATATATATATATATATATATATATATATATATATCACAACTAATTAAATTTTCTTTTACACTAGGCCCAGATTTATATTTAGTGTATTTTGTTGGTTCATCTGCTTTGCTTTCTTCTACTGTACATTTGAGAGAGTCATCCAGTAGTGTCTTTCACTTTCTAACTGATTTCACTGTGGTTACCATTTTCGGTAATTTAGATGGTCATCTTTGTTAAGGCTGGTCTCAAGTTGCCTTAACTCTTGCAAATGCTGTTTAGTCACACTGCTAGGTCTGTCCTTTTAGGGTTGGCTCAGTGAGGTCTCACTGTTAGAACTTCAGCTTCTTCCAACTCTGTGGGACTCTGGGACATGTTTGACTGACAGCCCTCAGTAACTCTTCTTTCCTTGGCTCCTGCAGTCTCACCTCAACCTACCAATAAAAATTCAGCCTACCACTCAAGAGAACCTTTTTTATGGGTTTCTGTAACTCTTCTTTTAACTGTAAAGTTCAGCAACCACAGTTTCCTGAACATCAGTCAGTGTTACCATCTTAACAAAATGGAGGTAATGGGAGTCCTTTAGGTCTAGAAAATGCCTTTGGGCAGCAAGTGTGGATGTTCCTGGGATGCACCTCACTAGCATCTTTGAGGGATTACTCTTGTATTGGGGCCAGGGGAGTAAGTAGAACTGGTACTAGTTATTCAAGATGGCCAGAAACAGAAATCCTAAAAGAAGTGTGAGGGCTTATTTATAAGTCTGTCTCTTTAGTTCTTTCATAATTAATTTGATCTTTAATGATTTCTTATTGTTTCCCTTTCTATAGCTTGATTTATTATGATTTCTTATTAGAAAAAATATTTGAGGCTATACATTTTTTCCTAACATATCTTTAAAAAGATATTTCCCAGAGGTTCTGACATGCAGTATTTTTGTGGTTGTTATTCTCTAGACATTTTGTACCCATTTTGTTTTGACTTTCTTTCTGACTAAGAATTGTGACCCAGAGACAGGAGTAGTCCCAAGTCTTCTCGGTTATGTCCCCAACACCAAAACTGAAATCCGCCCCCCCCGCAAGAAATTGAATCTGAGCATTAAAAAAAAATCTTAAAATTACAATATACACTGTATGTGTGTATTTACTCTGAATATTGACATAAAATTTTCTCTTAAAACAGATTTAGTGCAAAGAATAAGGCAAAAAATTTCACCTACCTAAGACAACCTCAGAGGTCACTAGAATGTATAAAGCACGAATACAGAATGATCTCTAAATAGAATTAGCATCAAAATCACTAAACTACCTTTTCCCTTTACTTTTTACTTTTTATTTCTTTTCTCCACCCCCCCATACACAATATGCTAATAAAAATATAGTTTATCTTAGTCAGGTATCTATTGTCTATTATCAGCAAATGATAGCACATTAAATCGTCTTTAATTGGCTTTAGGAAATGCAAAGGTGAAATGAGAATTTAATTCTTCCAGACCTTAGTTCAAAATGCATTTTTCCCTTCTCTACTATAAGAAGCAAATTTTAATTAGCTTGATTCTCACTGTTTGGTCATGCATTTGTAATCTTTGTTCACACTTTGGGGGAAAAAAAGTTGATGAAAAGAATTGGATAATAATGGAAATCTTGTCTGAGCAGAACAAATTGACATTATCAAATATATTATAGGAAGCCTGACATGCAGAGCTAAGGAGGAGAAGCATCAGGGCAGACAACTGGAAAGGCTGATGACACCCTTAGATGTCAGTGCTGAGCCTGGCACAGGCTTATCCTGCCTGGAGAAAAAGCACCTCAGAGTGGAAAGTGCTTTGTGGCAGAGGTGGGAGATAGCTCAAATGGCACAAACCTATCAAGTGTGAGGTCCTGAGTCCCACCCTGCAGTTGGGCATCCCCCAGGGCACACAGAGAAGAGTCTTGTTGATCTCTGAGCTCTGACTAGCCCTTCAACTTGCAGTAAACCTAGTAGGACTAGTACACTTAGTAGGAGTAGGTTTCTCTGCAAAAACTTGGTCAAATAACACACAAGGAGAAGTGAGGAGGGCAGTTGTGGAGAGGGAGAGAAAAGAGTTCTTAGTCTAGCAGTTTGTGATTTAACAGAAAAAAGAGCTACACAGGATGCCAATTGTAAAGATCTAATGGCTGCAGAGCATCTACCTACCCACCTACACACACACACACACACACACACACACACACACCATTACATCGAGTCAAAAACAGAAAAAAAAACCAGATTCCTCTGAGTTTAGCTCAGAGAGACTTTATTCCTTATCATAACCTGAGTGCAACATCCAGGACTCTGAAGCCTAATGTGCTCTCAGAATTTGCCCTCTGTTTGGAACATGGTCTCAAAGGACATTTGCTTGCAGTATCTGGAGACAGCTTTTGCCTTTCCCTATGGAGTGGGGAGAACAAACATCCTAGGGGTGAGGTCAGAGCTTTTAATAGTACAGTGGGTCGGGTGCTTGCCTTGCACATGGCTGACTCCAGTTCAATCCTTGGCACCTCATGTGCCAGGAATAAATCCTGAGTGCAGAGCCAGGAGTAACCCCTGAGGATTGCCATGTGACACACACACAAATAAAAACCTCACAAAAGCATCTTAGGGTGCAGAGGACATGTCCCGCCCTACCTCTTCTCTCCTCACCTCTCCCATCTGGAATTCAAAAGCTGTGCCCTCTTGATTAATATCCAGGATATACAAGACAGTAGACAGTAGTAGAATTGTATAAGAAAAAAACCTCCAATCCCATCAAAAAAAGGGGAGAAGAAATGAACAGACGCTTCCTCAAAAAAGAAATACAAATGGCCAAAAGACACATGAAAAAATGCTCCACATGTCTAATCATCAGGGAGATGCAAATCAAAACAACAATGAGATATCATCTCACACCACAGACACTGGCACACATTCCAAAGAACAAAAGCAACCAGTGTTGGTTGGTGGGTGTGGATGTGGGGAAAAAGGGACTCTCTTTCACTGTTGGTGGGAATGCTGACTGGTCCAGTCTTTTTGGAATGTAATATGGGTATTCCCTCAAAAACTAGAAATTGAGTTTCCATATGACTCAGCAATACCACTTTTGGGAATATATCCTGAGGGTGCAAAAAACAACAGCAGAAATGACATCTGCCACTGTATGTTTATTGCAGCACTGTTCACAATAGCCAGAATCTGGAAACTATCCAAGTGCTAGAGGACAAACGACTTGTTAAAGAAACTTTAGTACATCTTCACAATGGAATACTATGGAGCTGTTAGGAGAGATGAAGTCATGAAATTGTCTTGTAAGTGGATGGACATGGAGAGTATCATGCTAAGTGAAATAAATGAGTCACACAGACAGAGAAACAGACATAGAAGGACTACACTCATTTGTGGAATATAAAACAACATATGAGACGGATACCCAAGGACAGAAGACACAAGGGCCAGGAATATTGGCCCATAGTTGGAAGCCTGTCTTGTGAGCTGAAGAAGAAGGCAGCTGGAATCGAGAAAGGATCACTAAGACAAAGATGGTTGGAGGAATCATTCTAGATGGGAGATATGTGTTGAAAGTAGATAAAGGACCAAATGTGATAACCTCTCAGTATCTGTACTGCAAACCACAATGCCCCAAAGTAGAGATTATGGGGGAAATTATCTGCCATGGAGGCAGGGAGAGGGTTGAAAGGGGGGGGGGGGGTATACTGGGGACATTAGTGGTGGAGAACGCGTGCACTGGTGGAGGGATGGGTGTTTGATCATTGTATGATTGAAACTCAAACATGAAAGCTTTGTAACTGTATCTCACGGTGATTCAAAAAGAAAGAAAGGAAGGAAGGAAGGAAGGAAGGAAGGAAGGAAGGAAGGTAAAGGAAGGAAGGAAGGAAGGAAGGAAGGTAAAGGAAGGAAGGAAGGAAGGTAAAGGAAGGAAGGAAGGTAAAGGAAGGAAGGAAGGAAGGAAGGAAGGAAGGAAGGAAGGAAGGAAGGAAGGAAGGAAGGAAGGAAGGGAGGAAGGAAGATAAAGGAAGGAAGGAAGGAAGGGAGGAAGGAAGGAAGGAAGGAAGGAAGGAAGAAAGGAAAGAAAGATAGCTTTTAAAAAAGGGCCCTTTTAGTGATTTCCTGTCTCTCCAGATGCAGGGTGAGAAAACTGATCTGCAATGCCACGTCTACCACAGCCCGCTCAGAACGGCCCAGGTCCTCCAACTGCAGCGGCCCTCGAGGTCCTGTCCTCAGCTCCCTCTGGAAGCCACATCTCCCACCGGGGGGGCTGCAGAACTTGGCATCCTCTTCCACAGCAGGTCCTCAATGACCATTTCTGCTGTCGCCGGGAGCGCTCTCGGGGTCCCTCTGCAGGCAGCGAGCCTTGGAGCCCTCTGAGCAGAACTCCGCGAGCCTCGGGCCTTGGTGGGCCCCCTTCCCGGGGATCCGATCAGCTAGCTCGCTTGGGACTTGACGTCCTGCGCCAGGGGGCTCCTCCAGGCAGCACACAGCACAAACGTTCTCTTGCAAACACCCGACGACTCCCGGCCTTGGCTCCTCCACGGCGGCCCCGACCAAGATGCAGGCGGTTGGCGTGTCCTCCCGTCCCCAAACAGCCAGAGGTCCCATCTTTGAAGGGACCCTCCCCCACTACCCCGAGCAGCTGCGAAAGTGGGGACTGGGAGGAGGGAGGGGCGCGGGGGAGGGGTGCGGAAGAAGGGCAGTTTATCCTTGCCAGCCCTGGCCAGGTTTCCAAGTCCAGGTGCAGCCTCCAGCTCCCCTCCCGCCCCGTGCACCCCTGGAAGAAGCTGCGCCTGTCTGTCCCCTAGACGGCGACCTCTGGCTCAGCCACGCGGGGCAGCAGCCAAGGTGGGGTACCCCGATCCGGGTAGGTACCCATCTGGTTCCCCAGGGGTTCGTGCGCTTAGTCTAAATCCGCCCCCGGGCTGGCTCTGCGGTCGGGCCACTGAGCTGCCGGGACGGTTAATGATTAATCACTGCTCAGCCCGCCTCCAGCAGCCCAGAGGGGGTGCGCCCTGGGGTGCTCCGGGCAGACCAAAGCCAGGCAGCGGCGGGGCGCGCGCGCGCGCGCAGGGCTGCACTGGTGCGTTCCGGGTCAGGGCGCAGAGGACCAGGGGCTTTGGGTCCGGCTGCTGCAAGCTCGCTCCCTGCCGGTGGGAGCTTGGAACCTCCCGGCTCCGCTCTCCTCCCGCCTCTCAACACACCGAACCTCCAAAGCCAGGCGCCCAGACCAGAACTGGGTTTGCCCCGGGAGCTCGAGCTGCTCCAGGAAGTTTGCATGCAAGTTGCAGTTGGAGGGCGAGCGAGCTCCGGAGGAAGGTCAGGGCGCGCGCGCTGGCGCTGGTGAGTGGCGGGTGCGACTCTTGGGTTGCTGCGGCTGGAGGAAGGGGAAGGTGACCAGGCCTTTGGCCCCGTGGCCTGGCTCTCTAGACGCTCATGGCTGTTCAGGGCGGTGCTGCTGCGGACTGCTCCTCTGTCATCGATCACAGCCATGTGCCCAACTTCGAGGTGTCCACGTGGATCAAGATCACCCTCATCCTCGTGTACCTGCTCATCTTCGTGGTGGGCATCGTGGGCAACAGCGTCACCATTCGGGTGACCCAGGTGCTGCAGAAGAAGGGTTACCTGCAGAAGGAGGTGACGGATCACATGGTGAGCCTGGCTTGCTCGGACATCCTGGTCTTCCTCATCGGCATGCCCGCGGAGTTCTATAGCATCATCTGGAACCCCCTGACCACGCCCAGCTACACCCTGTCCTGCAAGCTTCACACGTTCCTCTTCGAGGCGTGCAGCTATGCCACCCTCTTGCACGTGCTGACGCTCAGCTTCGAGCGCTACGTGGCCATCTGCCACCCGTTCAGGTACAAGGCCATGTCTGGGCCCTGCCAGGTGAAGCTGCTGATCGGCTTCGTCTGGGTCACCTCCGTCCTGGTGGCCTTGCCTCTGCTTTTCGCCATGGGGGTGGAGTACCCCCTGTTGCGCGTGCCCAGCCACCGGAGTCTCCCTTGCAACCACACCCGCACCCGCCACCACGAGCAGCCCGAGAAGTCCAATATGTCCATCTGTACCAGCCTCTCCAGCCGCTGGACCATATTCCAGTCCAGCATCTTCGGCGCCTTCATCATTTACCTGGTGGTCCTCGTCTTGGTGGCCTTCATGTGCTGGAGTATGATGCAGGTGCTCAAGGGCAGCAGGCAAGGCACCGTGTCCGGGAAGGAGCAGCAGCTGAGGAAATCAGAGAGTGAGGAGACCCGGGCATCGCGGAGACAGATCATCATCTTCCTCAGTGAGTTCTAGGGACTGGGGGGAAACCCGGGGCTCCCAGCCGGGGTCCCCTAGCCAAGGTCTGGGTTCCTCATGTCTTGCCTTGAAAGTGTAAACTTCAGCCCATTGAAGCTGATGGGTGTCTGGATGTTTCTGCTCTGTTTGGGGTCGTGTGGGTCACGTTGCAAAGAGACTAGAGCAGGAATCAGAGGTCTGGAGACATTCCAGAGCCGCACCTCTGTGATTGCTGCAGGTCACAGAACTTCTTGAAAAGGACCAAATGCTCTGGAGATGAAAGGAACGTTCTTTTGTTTGGGCCACATCTGGGCTGTATTCAGGGCTTACTCCGGACTGTGCGCTCAGGAATCATTCCTGATAGGCTCAGGGGACAATATGGGATGTTGGGGATCAAATCCTGGTGGGCCGTTCGGAAGGCAAACATGTTACCCACTTTTCTCTCCCAGCTCCCCATTTGTGAGCATTCTTATCGGCTGCCTTCTTTATCATACTGCATAACTCTTCTTAGACAATTAGACTTTTTTTTCTTCTCCTCTGCAAAGCAAGGCTCGGCGGGGCACATTATCTTCAAGCCGCAATTTTATTCCCTGTGTCTCCTACCCGATTCTTAAGAAATTGGCTTAAGAATTTCTAAGCTTGGGGCTGGAGCAATAGCACAGCAGGTAGGGCATTTGCCTTGCATATGGCTGACCCGGGTTCGATTATTCCCAGCATCTCATATGGGCCCCCGAGCACTGCCGGGAGTAAATTCTAAGTGCATGAACCAGGAGTAACCCCTGTACATCGCCGGGTGTGACCCAAAAAAAGCAAAAAAAAAAAAAAAAACCACACACACACACACACACAAACAAACAAAGAATTTCTAAGCTTAAGAATTCATCTAAGCCATGCAGGGTACAGCTGGGTTTTCCTCTGGGGTGGGTCTGTTTCCTGTGGGAGCAGACAAATGTGTCAGGGCCGGTGGGCCTATCGGTCTGATACAGAAAATGTGTCTTCCCTGATGCCTTGTCTTGATGGATCACCCCAAGTCCCTGATCCCCAAGCAGAGAAAGCTCTTTGCTTTCCAAACTATGGGTTTGGGTTTAAAATTCCTAAGGAAGTTACTTCCTTCCCTCCCTTCCTCAACATCTTTCCCTCCTTCCCTCCCTTCTTTCCTGCTTTCCTTTCATCCATTCTTTCCTCTTCTTCCTTTCTTCTCTTTTATTATTTTCTTGGAGCAAGACAGTTTATATAGAAACTTATTTAGAATAATTTCCAAACCATACAAGGATTTAAAGTCAGGTCGATCTCTGTGTTAGAAAGTCTGGATAGAACCACAAACCTTCCAAAGGGAGATCTGGTGGCTGCCTTCTGGGAAAAGGGACTTTAATGAAGACACTATAAATTGTGAGTAATAAAGGCATTTTTTTAAAAAAGTATTTTTAGGGGTCGATGGGGCTGGAGCGATAGCACAGCGGGTAATTTGCCTTGCTTGCAGCCGACATGGCCGACCAGATTCGACTCCTTTGCCCCTCTCGGAGAGCCTGGAAAGCTACCGAGAGTATCTCGCTTGCAGGGCAAAGCCTGGCAAGCTCCCCATGACATATTCGATATGCCAAACACAGTAACAACAAGTCTCACGATGAAGACGTTACTGGGCCCACACGCGCAAATTGATAAACAGCAGGAGGACAGTGACAGTGACAGTTAAAATAAAAGTATTTTTAGGGGTGGATGGGGCTGGAGCGATAGCACAGTGAGTAGGGCATTTGCCTTGCACGCGGCCGACCCTGGTTCGATTCCTCCGCCCCTCTTGGAGAGCCCGGGAAGCTGCCGAGAGTATCTCCCTGCACAGCAAAGCCTGGCAAGCTCCCTGTGACGTATTTGATGTGCCAAACAAAGTAACAAGTCTTACAATGTTACTGGGCCCACTCCAGTAAATCAATGAGCAATGGGAGGACAGTGATAGTGACGGGGGCAGGGAGGTTGCGGGGAATGAATTGTGAATGGGAGTAGGTATTGCGGGTTCGCGAGTCAAGAGAAATGTGGTATGAGAAATGTTTTGCCCTTGCCCCTCTCCCAAGCCTAGTGTGGACTCAGGAGAAGCATCAGGTCATGCTGCTGTTTGTTTTGGTGTGTGAAAACTGAGCCAGAGGTTCTGGGTTCAGAGTTATAGGAGGGGAAATATGAAGGCACTTGAGAGTCAGAAAGAATAGTGTTATCCCAGCCCCACCCTTGGCTTCTGGGCTGTGGGTACAGCTGAATTGACTTTACGTTGTGCCTGAAGAAAATGAGAAGGGAATTTGCTGTTTTTAGACTCTGGCTCCACATGAAGCATCCTGTGAGATGATTTCTATTTCCATTTCATAGAGGAGAAATTTGAGACTTGGAAAGAAGAGAAGGTCAAGTGCAAACGCACCTAGAGTGCAGCTCCCAGATTGATTATCATGGGCACATGTTGAATGGAAAATGGGATAGGGCAGGAATTTGACAAGGAGAATGCCACCTAGGTTAGATGGGTAGTTGTTGCTTTCTCTGAGGGCCAACCTTGAAAGTTGGAGTCGTGAGTTTATAGTGGTAACTATATCTAGGTTATTGGAAAGAAAACCCGCAACTCCATTGCTGACTCCATTGCTGCTGCCCTAGTTGTCCAAGAAAGAATGAGCGCTGCATTTGTTTGAATATCGATTGAAAAGTTCATTCACCCTTCTTATATCTTTAAGCATCGTTTGAAAGTTTAACGGCAATTTGTATCTCGGTTTAAGTTCAGTCCTTTCTTTTATCTTTCCTTCCCTCCCTTCCTCACATCTTCCCTTCTCCTTTCCTTCCTTTCCTTTCATCCCTTCTTTCTTTTCATTCTTTCTCCCCCCCCCCCTTTTGTTCCTTTATTATGTTTGGAAGCAAGATAATTTTTATAGAAACTGACTCAGAAAAATGGGAGAGAGGAAGTAGAGAGAGAACACAACCTTGAAAGAGCGAGCAAGCAAAGAGATACAGACAAGCAAGGGAGAACATGGACTTGAAGAGCAAACCCCTTTCTTTCCTTTTCTTATGGGACATAGGTCAGAGTGGATAAGAATTAGGAAGTAGACAATTAATAAGTGATCTCCAACCACCTCTCAGTAAAATTCAAGAGATAGAGCTGCATCATTTTAAGGCCAGAAAAATAAGACTGCATCTTTTTTCATAGGGGTTGGGGAGGGGTCAGGGAATACCTGAGCAGTGCTCTGAGAGATCTCTTCCAGTGATACTGGGATAGCTGTGCTGAAGGGTTCAATGCTAGAGCCCTGTAGTGCCATTCTGGTTCATTGGTGCTCAACGGCCCCCAGGACTATTCCTACTCTACAGCTATACCCACCAAATGGTGCTTAACAGGGGGTCATATAGTACTAGGATCAAACTTAAGCCTGGCCCTTAAGTGTAGTCCAGCCCCAGCCAGTCTGGCTATCTCTTTTGTTCCATCTTTTGTTTTTGTATTTGTTTTTGTTCTTGCTTTTTGGGTCACACCCAGCTATGCTCAGGGGTTACCCTGGGCTCTGCACTCAGGAATTGCTCTTGGCAGTGTGTAGGGGACCATATGGAATGCTGGGGATTGAACTAAGGTTGGCCACGTGCAAGGCAAATGCCCTACCCCCTGTACTATCACTCCGGCCCTGTTACATCTTTTGATTAAGGGGCAAAGAACTGTTTCCTCTTGGGTCTCTATTGAATCAATCTCTGGTTGAATTTGTGGGTTTTAATATTTTTATCGATTTCTTTCTGCATAGATATCTCTTCTCCCAGTTGGCATTGTTCCAAGTTAAATTCAGTCTCCTTAAATCAAAATGCCACAGATTTCGATTTAATGTTGGATAGCACCTTGAAGATCACCTCCCCCAATTAGTGATCTCCCTCCCACTGCTGCTCTTGTTCTCTCCTTCTTTCTTGTAACAAGCGGTATTAATCACCCACTGAGCTCAGGCACAAAGATTGCTGAATGGCAATCAGGTGCTCAATGTGTGAGAATGTCTTGGGGGAATTTACCATTGGTGTTTAACCCATTTCCTCTGCAGTAGGTTTTCCAAAGTAGTTCCAGCAAATGTTCCTCTCTCCCAATAACTTTCAAGAGCTTTTAAAAATAGGAAGCTCACTAATTAACTCAAGTTAGGAAATAAGTTAATGAAGTGAAGAAGAGAAAATCGTGGCCTGCATCCATCAGCGTAATACAGTGCAATTTACTTTGAGGGTTTCATAAAACTTTTGCTTTGGGGCATTTTTAACCCTGGATAAACAATTTATAAATTGTTTATAAATTGCTGAATTTAATATAGTAACTTGACAGTCTTTTTAGTATTTCAGTTAACAGATGCATCAGATTAAAACAAATATTTTCTTATTTTAAACTTGTTTTGCTTTAAACATGAAATGTAAATGACAACATAGTACAAGATGTCTTTGGATTTCTTAAGGCAATGAATAAACAATTAAGGTTTTCTCTCTCTTCTTGTTAAAAATGCTAACTTCTGCATAGCAGAAACAAAATTTATTAATTTACGCAAGATCAGAAAGCTTGTGCAGAAAATATTAATTTTTCTTTGTGCATCTTTTGCTGTTGTGTCTCAGTATAGGGGAGGTGTTGGGCTGGTAAATATTAAGAGCAAATTGGGAAATCTCAATTTTCCCATCTCTTTGGGAGAGAAAGAGATGCTGGGATTCCTCCTAGGTCTGAAGTGACTAACAGAAATGTCTCTTCTGGCCTCTTTTTGGCTCAGTGAGAAGTCAGTTTCTGACCAATTTCCTATTGTCAGACTATGGTTCATGTGGCCAGGTTGTAATACTTGTCAAATACCAGAACAGAGGTTGTTAGTCAGGATTCCTGCCTTTTTTGGAGACAAACTACTG
Organism: Sorex fumeus; assembly: GCF_029834395.1. NCBI lineage: Eukaryota > Metazoa > Chordata > Mammalia > Eulipotyphla > Soricidae > Sorex > Sorex fumeus. Next base: position 34,129,362 of record NW_026606092.1, on the reverse strand, counting down.
TGCATCTGACCCTTTTTCCTTTAGAGGGTGAGGACATGCAGGCATTTCATATTTTCTCTCTGAACTGTTATTTGTAATTATTCTTGAGTCATGTGGTTTCTAGATCATGAACTCTCATGTTTGTGTCTATTGCACATATGGCTTACTGCCAAATGTCACCCACTCAAAATTTGAACAACAGAATAGTTTTGAAAAAAAACCCATAGTTTTAATTTGTAACATTCAAGAGCTCAGAATAATTAGGACAAGGTTATAGCAACTACCCAGAATTCCCCAAAGACAGTGATTTGTTCTCGATATGATGAAAAAAAATTTTTTTGTTTGGTATTGATTTTGTTTTGGAGCTGTACCTGGTAGTGCTCAGATCTTGCTCTTGACCCTGCACTCAGAGATCATTCCTGGTGGGCCTTTGGGAACCATATGGGAACCAAGGATCAAACCCAGATTGGTCACTTGCCAGACAAGCACCCTACCCATACCAAATCAATGAAAAATTTAAAAATTGAAAAAATATTATATAGGATGTTGAGGATTGCAAAATATCTGCACTATTTCAAATTCTGCTTTGCTTTCTTGAGTTGCAAGGAGTTATGCATACATGAAAGGGAAGGAGTTACATGTAGTGGTAGGAATTGTACCAGGTGTGGCAACTGTGGAATGCTTATGGGGAAATGTCCTGAATATAGACATTGTCCATCAGGTGTATTTGAAGACAAAAAAAAAAAAGCTACTTCTTCCATGGACTATTTTAAAAAGAAGGCTGATGCTTATTTAGGTATTTTTGGAATGGGGAAAAGCAGAGAGACGATCTGAATCACATCCTCTGAGCTTTCAAAGTCCAGCTTTAGAGGTTATTTAGAGAAAAAGAAAAGATGAGATACTCACTCTGGGTCTTCTTTGTCTGAAGACAATCAGTACCTTAAAGAAAAAGTTCAAAGTTAGTTCCTTAAAATGGAGTCCAGACATTCATGTGAAATAACTGGGAACTCATTGTGAATAACAAAGGTGAAAATTAGGAAAGAGAATTTGTCTTACATTTTATTATTTTGCTGAGAAGCTTTTCTTCTCTTTTATTTCATTTTATTTTGTTTTTTTTTTTTGTTTTTTGAACTATACCCAGCAGTGCTCATGCCTTACTCTTGGCTCTGCACTCAGGAATCACTCCTGAGGGTTCTTAGAGGATCATATGTGGTACCAGGGAGTGAAGGTTGGTTGGCTGCATGCAAGACAAGTGTCCTAACCACTTCACTATCACTCCAGCTTCACTTGCCTTATATTCTATAAAAAATGCTTCTAATTATAGCTATATGTCAATTTTTCTAGTAATTCTTCAGAATAAAACTAGTCTGGGTTCTTTAGTGGGCGTAATTCTTCTGTTAAAATTGTCTGATTGCCTTTGTGGTAAATATTTTTCTGCCAGCAAGATTCTAAAGGCTTCCCTGATTTCTCTACTATTTAAAGCAATTTTATTGAAGAACCTGTTCTGGCTTCATCTTCGTCAATTTTTCATTCTCTCACGATTAAATGGCCTAATTAGGCCAGACCTTCATTTGTCAGTGGCTTGGCATTTGATTCATGTTTCTCCAGCTACCCTTTCATTGACTTCATGAAATTCTGCACACTCTGCGTGCGGGCCATACCTCCAAAATAAAACAACATGAGGGGCCCGAGCCATAGTACAGGAGGTAAGGGGCTTGCTTTTACACACTGCTGACTTGAGTTCACTCCCCAGCACCAGGAGTGAACCCTGAGTGCAGAACTAGGAGAAAGCCCCGAGCACAGTCAAGTGTAGCCCCCAAACAAAAGCAAAACATACAAAAACTAACAAGTTGAAAAATCACCCTCTGTAGCTTAGTGCAAATCAGCTGACTACATGGGAATAAATGAATGCCTTAAGATGTTTTTGAGATACAAAAAGATTTTTCTTTTTTTGTTTTTCTGGTTTAATTTTTTATTTATTTATTTTTTTATTAGTGAAACACCATGAGGTACAGTTGTAGATTTACAATTTTTTGTGCTTGGGTTTGATTATACAATGATCAGATACCCATCCCTCCACCAGTGCCCATTTTCCACCACCATGGATAATATCCCCCCACCCCCATCCCCCATCCCCCCCTGCCTCTGTGGCAGGGCAATCCCCTGTGTTCTCTCTCTCCTTTTGGGTGTTGTGGTCTGCAAAAGAGGCGTTGAGTGGCAAACATGTTCAGTCCATAGTCTACTTTCGACATGCATCTCCCCTCCTGGGAGGATCCTCCAAACACCCTTTATTTGGTGCTCCCTTCTCTATCTGAACTGCCCTTTCCTCTAGAATGCCCGGCTGGCCACTAAAAAGATTTTTCTTTTGATTTTTCGACCATACCCAGCTATGATCAGGGTTTGGTTCCTGGCTCTGTACTTATAAATCACTCCTAACAGTGCTCTGGGGACCACAGGGGATGCCTGAGATCAAACCTGAGTCAGCTATGTGTGAGGCAAGTTTTACCTGCTGTACTAAATCTCCAGCACCCAGCAAAATAATTTTTAATAGGTATTTTATTTCTTTGTCATTTTTGGTGGTGCCAGAAGGAAAATACAGGGCCTCACACATGCAAGGCAAAGCTTTTTCTGTATTTTAAAGGGATATGCCAATGTGACGTCTCGGGGAAATATCACCAAAATTAAATTAGTGCCTTTGTAAAGCATAAGCCATTATTTTGACTGAAATATTTTGATATTTCAGGAAAAAATTTGACTTGAGAATTCAGATTATTACTTCCTTCCTTTATTTGTATAGATGTGGCTGTAATAAGTGACATTTGATGTTTATTCTTCAATTTGTAGCATCTGTCATAAATTGCAAGTGTCCTGTGATCAGCCTAGCAGACAAATATAATAATGCTGCTTTATTTTTATAATCAGACTGTCTCAGAGATTTCATTTCTCTGTAGGAGAGATGCATAGTTTCTATGGAAAGCAATTTTGGAATCCTACTTCCCATTCATTAGCAAACCTGTTCATCTGTCTTAGCTGCATGCCTCATGGGGGCTGCCAATGTATAATAAGGCAGCAGTAGCCTCAGTTGAGCAAAACATTCAACTTTTTAATGATAAAACTCCACTTAGAACAGAAGTCATTTATAAGTAGAAATAGCACTGAGAGAAAATACTGCAGTAGAATTCAAAGAGCCTTGTTGTGTGACTCTAGATGACCTCCTGGATGACACTACCATCTTTTGTTCAAAACACCTCCCGTGTTCATCTGCAATCATGAAACAGTCAAACTCAATGGTCTTCAAACACCGGTCCATTTACTGGTGGTGCATATCTGCAGGTGTAAAAATATTGAAAACTACTATAACTCTCTATAGTCAGTCATTATAACTAACTATTCTCTGTTATAATAGCTGGCTTATGGGTAGATATGCAGACAGGTACCAGTCCACAGATGTAAAAAGGGTGAAGAATGCACATCGAACTGACTCTCCACTACTATTCCTTAGTTTCCTATTGAGGTCTGGAGAAAAAGACTGGTCATCATTACAGCTAGCTTTCTGTTCTTGTCAAAGAATGTGTTCAGCCGCCTTCCCTGGGCCCTACCCTCTGGTGGGCACCTTCCTTTACAAGATCTTTAAAGAGCTCAAGCTTCTGGAGTTTTCTCTAGTGCCCTACTTCCAGCATCTACTTTAGGTGAGGAATCTGACACTGGAAGAACACTTGCTCTTGTCCAGAATAATTTTAATACAAGATCCCTTGTGGTGGGCTGCCTCTCCACGTTTATTGAGTGCAGTTATCCCTCTGTATGAGGGTTCTCAGACTGCCATAACAAAATACTACTGGGCTGCAAATTTAGTACTGAGTTTAAGGTGCATGCCTGGCATGCGACCAACCTCAGTTCGACCTTTGGCACCACATGTGGGTCCCCTGAACAATGCCAGCAGTGTCCCCTGATTACTGAGCAAGGAGTAAACTCTAAGCACAACCAAGTGTGCCCTCCCCTCCCCCCAAAAATAACCCAAACAAATATACATTATAGATCGAGCAGTTTTAACAATAGATATATGTCTTGCAATTCTGGAGTTTAGAAATCTGAGCTCCAGGTACAGGCAGGGTTAAACAAGTCTCTAGTGAGGTTCTTCCTTGGTCTACCTGCTGGCTGTGTCCTCAAATGGACTTTCCTCAGGGAACACTGGAAGAAAGGACTCTTGAATATCCTCCTCTTATAAGGATGCCTGTTCTGTCAAACTAGTACCACATCCTTATCTCCTTACTTAATCACTTCCACAAAGGTTATTATTTTTTTTTAGCACTGAGTCTGCTCTTGGCATATTTTATTTTATTTATTTATTTTGCTTTTTGGGTCACACCCAGCATTGTACAGGAGTTACTACTGGCTCATGCACTCAGGAATTACTCCTGGCAGTTCTCAGGGGACCATATGGGATGCTGGGAATTGAACCTGGGTTGGCTGTGTACAAGGCAAATGCCGTACCCGCTGTGCTATCCTTCAGCCCCCCACAAAGGTTATTTTTATGGGCAAATGTGACTACATTATGAGGATTGCAGTTCTCTCATACTCCTTATTGTTCTGCCCCATTGATTTCCCTCCAACAGCTGTAGTAGACAATGGTCAGAATCTCTCCTATCACCGGGCCTTAGCACCTGCTGTTTCCTCTGACATTCTAAAATGCTTTTCTGTCTTACTTCATGCATGCTCTTCCAACCTCTCACCTCCATCCTCTTCACCAAGTTAACAAATTCCAGACACCTGGCTCTGCTCCCTAGCTTATAAAACCTTCCTGGAAAGAGACTTACATTTTACAATTAATTGTCTGATTCATTGACTGCTGTGTCTCTCTCCTAATTCCTTGAGGGCAGAAACTATTCCTAATTTGGGTCCACGTTGCACCTCCTGGCTAGCATAGTGCCCAACACATAGCAGATGGTTAATGAATATTTGTGGACTGAATAAATAAATCAGTGAATGTGTCTCTGCTTGGAATTGGAAAACAATGCTCGGGTTTTCTCTTGGGTCTACATTCCTTTAGCAGTTTGTTATTCTTCAGAAATTTTCCAACTAGTCCAAACCTTAGAAAAATAGTCTCTCTTATAAAAGGGATTGGGTACCTCCCAGGTCTTGGAAAAGGAAAGCTATCACAGGGGGCACAAGGTTTTCCTTCTCCTTGGTGAAGGAACAGTCTGTGCAATCAGGTCCTGAATATCAGCCTTCGCCATATGTACCTGCCAGAAGTCACCGTGAAATGAAAGTGATTAGGGTGGTGCTTAACAGTCCTTGCTAAACTCTGCTTAACAAGATGTTAATTGCCATGAGACACTCTGGAAATGATTGTAGGCTTTTTTATCACTTGTAAGAGTGTGTGTGTGGGGGGGGGGGACTCAAGAAATGGAAAAATGATATAGGAGGGGCAATATTTTGAAAATGTTTTTTGTTTGTGCTTAAGTTCCCTCCCCTTAAATTACATCACTTGTAGTCATTTTCCTCAGTGAAAGCCATGAGGCTTATCATCCCAGGGAAGGAAAAATAGTTTCTCCCTGGTACAAGGGTAGCATTGACCAGTGCTAAGTTCAGATGCTGGATTGCTCCTGGACAATTGCCTTGGAAGCCAGACTTTGTGAAGAGTGAAAAAGGATTGCTCAGCTCCACACTTCTCCCTGTAAATGTAGCCTGAGTATAGTTCTCTGATCGACTTGATCAGCCACCATGCAGCCAGTTGTAGAGAAAACCATAGCTAAGGGCTTTGGCATTTCTCCTTGAAAGTCATGAAGAAGAAAAGCAACATCATTAAATTTGTGCTGCTGCATCTGTTGTGACAGCAATTGTTGCATTGCCATGGGACTCAAAATGCCTGTTTCTAGAATAAAAAAACAAGAAAGCATTCATTGGGACACAATTCTGAAAGAGCTGCTAATGTCAGTTGGTTCTTCTTGCCATGAGCCAGACCTCTGACTTTTGGTTTTCCCAAGACTTCCTGCTTGCGCAGCCTACGTGGCCTGAGATGACTGCTTCCACTCAACTCCTTGTTACTAGTCTAGAGACTCTGTTACTCCATTCCCTGTTCCATTGACACCTGAAGGGAGGTAGCCTCAAGGAGAGCTGAGCTGGACCACAGTCCCTCTCACTGTGCAATGGTCTGTGCATTTGGTAATTTCAAACCAACTTCTTCTTTAACTGATCGTAGGCATGATGAGCTGTCATATACATTTCTCAAGTGGTGGTGGTGTTGGGGATGGAAGGGGGACAATTGTTGTCTCCCAATTCTCAGCATTCTCTGAAATCAGGGCACTATGTGCACTCATGTTTCTTCAACCTTCTTTACTGGGCCGAGGATGCAGAAGCTGTGCACTACTGAGTAGGGTCATAGATGGAAATCTGCTGACAGTGGCTGCTGATCTGGGAAATTAGGAAAATCTCACAAACTATGATCCTCAGGAAGTCCCTCTGCCTACCTGTCTTTCTTCTCCTTCCCTGTGGTAGGCAGAATTCTGAGATGGTTTTCAACATTTCTGAATCCTTATGTACATATCCCTATTACACTTATTAAATTAAACAGAAATCTAAATGTGACAGTGAGGAAGTAGTCCAGAGGATCAGAGGTCCCAAAATAACTTACCTTAAAATAGAGAAATTGTTGGTGTAGAGGTAGTCAAGTTACATATACCTTCAACTTAGGACTAGAAGCCAGAGAAAGGAAACTAAGAGAATCAGAATTATACAAGGACTTTGATGAGGGGGAATTTCTCCATTGCTGATCTTGAAGATTGAGGGGCAACAGCAGAATATGTTATTATCCTGTAGTTACTGAGAGCCAGAAAATATAGGAGGATCTGAATGAGGTAAGAGGTGAATTCTCTCTCCATCCTTACCCAAAATCTTATAGGAAAGAGGTTGACCAACACTTTGAGACCCTGAGCAGAGATCCCAGGCATGGCAAACCATGCTTGGAATTTTGGTCACAGAACTGTGAATTAATAAGTAGATGCTTTAATACACTAAATGTATAGCAATGTGTTATTTAAAAATAGAAAGTTAATACATTTCTTGAATTATAGGATAAGGGGATTTCAAGAAATACACATGTCCTATGTTAGGTATGTCTTCTAGGACAGGCCTAGTGTCTCCAGCCTTTCCAGATTTGCATCACTGGCCCATCCATTCCTTGATTCATTGTTATTCATTCAATGCTCAGTGATTAAGAAGTTTACTAAACTCAGGGCCCTATGATAGTTTCACTGGAACTTTGTTTGGAGAATTCAAAATTTACTCTCTTGAATGGCGCCGGATTTTTGTAATCCACCATATTTATCAAAGGAGACTTTAATGGATTCATCTTTGAATTACTTTTTTTCAGGGGCAGCTCTTTTTCCTTGTTGCTTAGCGCTTAGCAGGTGTTTAATAAATGTTTGATGGGTCCCTGAATGTTGAAGTAGCTTTACTACTTCCTATGTAGAGGAAAGAGTTTCTGAATACTTTGCCATTTCATAGAAAAAGGGATTGGGGGAAAGGCAACCCCAGTGCCAAAATCAAGTCTGAATAAGAAATATCTTGGCTAACAAACTTGACCACTTTCTGATGTTAGTGTTTTTGTCACTTTAGAAAATTGACAACACTTCCTGTTTGCACTTACTTTGGTTAAGAATCATACTGGCAGTCATAGGCCTTTTAGACAGTCCATCATGCTGCTTTATATACCTCAAGGGTGACTGGGTAGTTGGAGAGCAGTGGCCTTACCAGAATCTGACAGACGGGGATCAGGAGGCAAGGCTACAACATTAAATTGCTATTGTAGTTGTGAAGTGTCTGACTGGCCATGAAACCAAAGGCATGCAGAAATGGGAGTTAAGCCCAGTTGGGAGTGATGAGGTTCAATGAACTTGTAGAACAAAAGCCCTCCTCTTTCTCCAGTGAAGGGGAAGAAATCCAATGTATCTGAGGGGGAAAAAAAACCCACTAGATACAGGGTGTTGGGGCAGAGCTGAAGTCATTTGGTCTCTGGCTTTATGTGTTATTATTCTTTGGAAGATATGATATACTCAGAAGAGACACCGCTTTCCTGGAAATGTGTGGGTCTAGATGCTGCAATTCTGAAGGATTAAATATCATGTTAAAATGACAGCTGCAATTTTGTGTATTCAAAGGACAGCTGATGGGTTGTCACTGCTTTTCAAATTCAAGTTTGTCTTGACAGGGAGCAAATGGAAGGCCTTGGTGATTGAAGGCTTCTTTCTAGAGAATGAAACCTATCTAGACTGTGCATCTTCTTGGGCCTGTGATTTGCCTCAATTTTGAATTTCTTGAAGTTATACTTCTTTCTTGAACAAACCTCACCCTACTCAAATTACTCTAGCAGGTCTTTGCATCTTGTTTTGGTGTGGTTCATTGGTTGAGTGTTTATGAAAGCCTAAAATGTTCCTGATATCGTTTGCTTTGTACAGAACAAGAGGCTGCTTTTGTACATCATGAAGCTTTATTTCTATAGTGAGGGCAACATAGTGCAGTGACAGAGTCTTGATTGAATATCCTTGATCAAGGGTGAATTATTGTGACTGTCTGTGAGGTAAATTGGTTCTGGGATCCAGAAATTTATTGAAGAGTTTGTTAGTTGGACTTGACCTACCCTAGAGATGCTTTGTACAACCTTTACATTTGCATCAAGCAGCAGCATCAAATCACCTGGAAAATCACAAGATGCAGAGGGCTGGGTCATAATCCACACCTATTGAGTTAAACATCTGCCTTGTAAACAGGCATATGTGACTCCTATGTGATTTCACATTGAATATGAAGATGCACTCATGCTCAGTACTTGGAGGGATTTCAACTAAGAAAGAAAGGAAAGGAACACATGGAGATGATTAAACTTGCCATATGTAATAAGAACTATGAATAACTTACTGTGTAGTTGGAACAGGTGGGAATATCCTCTATGTACTTGGGTGCAAGACGCTTCTCAGCACTTTACTTTTAGAAAGAAAAACTTGAATCCATCTCGAGTAAGAAAGGACAAAATCATGAATTTGCTGTGACATGGATGGCACCAGAGCATATTGTGCAGAGTGAAGTCAGTCAGTAGGAAAGAGATATGGAATGGTTTCTGTCATATGTGGGCTTCAAGGATATACAGTAAGATAGCAATGAAGGACCAAAGGCAGCAGAACTGGAGAGTTGGTTCACAGAGCTGAGTTTGGCAGTGGGCATTGAAAGGGTGGGACGTTTGGGATCTTAGTGGAGGGAAGTGTGTACTCTGACGATAGCTGTGGCATTGGAATGGTGTGTGAATGAACCCATCATGAACAGCACTGTAAATCACAGTACCTCTATGAAACTTAAACTTTAAAAAATATTAGAAATAATCCATCTCTAAGCACCCATTTGCAAGGATGGAAAAATTCAATCTCTGTATTGTCCAGGGCAAGACTTTCTTTTCTACAGATTGTATAAAAATTCAGTGGGCAGGAGAAGCTTATGAGGTGCCCAGAAAATGAGGCAATTTTCCTCTTATGCAAAGCAATTGTTTTGTTTAAAGTGCTTCCGGTTGGATCATCTACTTTATGATTTTGCTTCTACGGCTGGCCAGAGCACTGGGAGATCAGTCAGCCAAAGGACCAGTCTTTGTAGTTCATCTCTATTCTCTTACAACAACACCATCATTAGGGTGTAATTATTCCCAGTTCTCAGAATGTGAGCTGGGATATTGTTCCAAAAGCTATGATTTTTTTTTCCTGAGCAAAGAAATGGACCCTTGCAGAGAAGATGTGCTCCAGCAAGGAGGTTTTTATATGTGGTAGAGGAGGCAGAGGGCTGAAACCCTGTGATAAACCATGTATATTGTTGTCTTACTCTTAGGCTAACCAGAAACTATCTGGTTCCCTTCTTAAGTATGGAGAATTTTTCTTCCCCTAAGGAAATTGTCAGAAATGTGCAGAATCCCTAGCAATAAGGGTGCAACATGTGATGGAGGCTGTATCAATCATCTGCCTTGGCATGAGATTTTCACTTGGAAGAGAATGATGAAGAGGAGAAGCAACCTCATGAAGTCTCATTGGGAACAAGATCAGTGGGTGCCATAGTAGCACTGATAGATCAAAGTGATTTTTAGAAATAGCAAAGGTTACAAAATTAAAATTATTGGCAGTGCCTCTGTGGAGTTTGTGCTTGGCCCTCAGCACAGTGGTGCCTTCACTGGCACTGTTTGATGGGATAATTTTGTGTGATTCCTGGCTATATACCTAATTTTTTCACAAAGCTAGGAATTATGTAAAAAAAAATGAATAGTTTTATTTCCAGAATGAAGAAGAAACAAACATTCAATGGGACATAATTCTAGGAGAGCTGCTAATGCCAGTTGGTTCTTCTTGTCATCTGTCAGACCTCTGACTCTTGGTTTTCCCAAGACTTGCTGATCTTCTAGGCTATATCGCCAAGAATCACTTCTTCCCCTCAGCTCATGTGTTCCCAGCCTAGAGGCTCTGCTGCTCCATTCGCTGTGGCATGGGCTCTTAGACATGAGCATTTTGTTTGCACCGAGAATTCTGAATGTCTAGATGATAAATAATAGAATGTTGAACTGGAGTTGGGAGACCTAGTGAGGAGCAGTACATAGTGAATCTCAAATGGAACATAGTTGATCAAAGATGGAGCAAGTTGGTGACCCATTTAAAGGATTTGGACTACATATTGGAGGCTCATGGGGACCCATAGAAGACTTTTGCAGAGGGAAGTGGCAGGAAGGAGCACAAGCTGACTGAAGTGGTTATATTCTAGGAGGAACTGTTTTGAGGACCTGACATTTGATGATGAATGGACAGACTTAGCTCTGATGGATTATGAGAAATAGTAATTGTCAGCATTGCTACACTCTAGAATCACCTGTGAATCATTTGACAAGCCCCTCTCCATTTACAAACACATCTTTGAGGATGGGCTGCTGGAAATCATTATTATTGTTATTATTATTGTTATTACTATTATTATTACTTTCCTTTTGGGTCATACCAAAAGGGTCATGTTAAGGGGTTACTTTTGGCTCTACACTCAAGAATTACTCCTGGCAGTGCTCAAGAGACCCTATGGCACGCTGGGTTGGCTGCATGCAAGGCAAACGCCCTACCCACTGTACTATTGCTCCGCCCCCTGGCATCGGTATTATTTCAGGTCTGTAGGTGATATTAACTGGGAGATAAGAATGCAGAGTGGGAAAGGAGGGATTTGGAAAGGCAAACTGGACCTAACCAGAGAGATTGGAACTTGGTGGCTATGCCAAGATTCTTTTACCGCATGTTACAAAATCTAATCTTGACATATTAAGACGATAAAGAGAATTTTCTGGAAATACAAGGAGCTACTCCCAGAGTTAGCAGAAGAGCAAAGGAACCTGCCTATTTAGGAACTAGGGAGAGGAGGAGAAGAAACTTGTAAAGCCTTTGTCCCATCATTAAGGAAAAAGGAGCTTCGGGTCTATTTCCATCTTTGCCGTCACCCCATTCAGATGCATAATCTCAGGGTGAAACTCACTGTGCTGGTTTCATGTCTACTTCCTGCAGAGGCGAGGACTGGGTAGATGGATAGTGGGAGTAAGGCTGTACACGGTCTTACAGTGCTTGTCCTGGGCCTCAGGAGACCTGATGCTGGGCCGAGGAGAATTGATATCACAGCCCAGGGCAGAAACCGCAGATGCTTCCTGCAGGAACCTTAGCAAAGTTTAGAGATTAGCATCATTTAATCTAATTGTAGATTAGATTGAATCTAATACTCACTCTGTGCTGACTTTTTCACCCCATGCTTGCCCAATTCTTGTGTACTTGTCTCTGGGTCATCTTTTTTCCCCATTCTGAGTCCTTGGGTGATGTTTCACAATCAGTATGTGAGAGTTGAGGCATGGGGAGGAGAAAAGTAGGACCTCCCACTTCTGAATCACAGTTGTCAGGAGGTTGGTTCATGCCAAATATGCAGGTGTGTGGGGGGGAGGGGGAGGGGGGAGGACTTCCTGCTTGGAAACCTGACTCATTCACTGAGGTCACTGACTGCTTATTGGATTACAACTTTTTTATCACCACAAAATCAGTTTCTGTTTGAGCCTGGGTCTGGAGGACAAAGGTCTTCTGCCATACCACATAGTTAGATGAAAGCTCTGCTTTTCAGGGCATGTTCCACAGGCATCTTAATAGCATATTGGTTGTGAGCCAGGTCCCTGTGTTATAAAATCCATCTTTGATTTCAGGTTGTACTTACCACAGAAAATAAAAAATAAATGAGGAAATTTTTAAACATTTAAGAAACTAAAAGTAATTTGTGAAGAAAATGGTTTTTGTTTTATGTTACAATGCTGATTAACCTTTGATTTGTTGGTTTATTTGTTGTTTGTTTATTTGTTTATTTGCTTATTTATGTGGTGCCAAGAATCAAACCTGGTCAACTGCATGCAAGGCAAACGCTCTACCATCTGTACTGTTCCTGCAACCCCAATCTTTGATTTTTATACTAGCGAGATTTTCTTATGTGAGTAGTTATGGTTTCCTTTCTGTACAAGTTAGAAAGTTTCTTTCTGTACAAGTTGGAAGATACGAAGATACTCTCCAAAGAGGTCCTGCTAGCCCATCTCTTGGTGGTGATTCCTGTGCAGAAGATGTATATACCACGGGGGGCTTTTCTGTAGAACGTGTTGTGAGGTATCTGTACTAAGAGCACATGAAAGAGTATGAAGTGTGTTAAACTTAGCCTTAGAGTCTGGGGCCATCGCGTGTAAAAACTCAGACTTATGTAGTGTGATTAAAAGCAAGACTGGTGTGTTAGTTTCCTTTGCTTACCTCAAGAAATTACCACAAACAGCAGTTTAGAGCAACCCTGGGCTCTTTCTTGGTAACTGTGTGTAGGCCCACATGACAGGGGTTGAAGAGTTCATCTCAAAGTCTTCATGCAAATAACACAGAAGGAGGATCTGGGCTCTAGTCTCTAGCAGGCTCTGGAGTGGAAGTTCTGTGATGTCTCTTATTGATTATCAAAGTAGGTGGACATTTGCATGCCGTTCTATCATGCCTGATGCAACAGGAAAGCAAAAGTATTCCTTTCCCAGAAGTCAGTGTGGTGGCCACACAGAAGAGGTATTATGGATGCATACTGAGACTTAGAAGTGTGAGAATGCTCTAAAATGGCCCTTCCTGTATGTTCATCTTAGATAGAGAGTTTCGGTCTCGAAAGCTCCCAAAATTACTGCTGAAATTGCTTGACCCTTAATCTATAAGAAGTTGCTGAATTGGAGCAGTTTCAGGGCCCCGTAGCTTCTTCTAGGGGGAAGGCTTTGATAAATGAACACACTGACTTTTTTTTTCACACACCTGTAAGGCCAGGACATTATTGGCTGTGGCAATCGATATATCAAAATGAATTTTTAGAAGACTGTCATCAAATCGAGCTTTATTTCCAAAATCACAAAAAAAAACCCTGCCTTGGGGGAGAGAAAGATGGCTTTCATTGTGAAATAAACAGTTGATGGCTTAGACATTACTTATGTCGCACTAGTCAGATGGGAGATGAGACGATGGCTCCGTAGTAACCAATTGTTCCCAGAATCCACATTTCTGAGGCCCATTAAAACTTTCAGTGCTGGAATCATGTTCTCCCTATTTTGTCCATTTTAACAATAATAATGAGGATGTTAAAATGGCATTTTGAATTTTTATTGTACTTGTCTACACGGTGCTCTGCCACTTTACAGACAGTCTCTCATCAGTTCTCATCACAAAATGGTAAAATGCTGGTATCAGGTAATATTTGTAATTATATTCCGCTAAGTAATTAGCCCTGTGGGTGGGAAGGAATTTTGATGTTATGGGATAGTGTTGTCCATGGGGGGAGAAGAGACAATCCTTGAGGTTCTAGTTTGGGTCTGTGCTTTGTCACTCTCTGTTTGCCTCAGCGTCAGTCTTCCAAATGGGACAGTAGTGCTGTATCACCTCACCCTGCAATGGTTTTATGGGGGCAATTATGTGAGCTACCTTAAGGGTTTTTTCAATATTCACTATGTGTCGTGTTTCAAAAACCCTATGAGGTTATCTGATTATTTTCTCTATAGATAGGCACCAGAAGTACAGAGTTTAACATGGTTGACACTGGCATGTGCCACTGGTGGCTCACACTTGAATGCTGCACAATTTACACAAATTATAGCACTTGCTTATTCAAGAACTTCCCTAAGATTACACAGAAATGAATTGACAAAGGTGGATTTGAAATCAGTTAAGTGAATTTCACATTGGTGGTATTACTACTTAGGGAGCTGGCACTTTTGTGGTGTGCTACTGTGCACATCTGTATATACATACATACATATATGCAAAATTATGCACAGCAAGTGAAAGTTTGATTGTTCAATATTCACTATCCTCATCTTAGATAAATCCCACCCAAATCTTCTCTGAAAAAAATGAAGTATCTTCACTGAGAAGCTGGAGACAGGGTGACTTGTGTGGACTCCTGAGCGAGTGGGTGGGTCACAGTGTTAAGTGTCCTGCCTTAAGTGCTGTGAGTGACGGCCAGAAAAAGCATTTGGAGATTCTCTATTCCTGTCATTCGTCAAAATGCCTGTCTTGAGTCACTACATCAACTTTATGATCACAACTAAGTCTTGGTCTAGAATTTAGAATGCTTTGCCCTCAATCATAACTCTTTGCATGCTCCTGGGGATAAACTTGGGGAAGAGAAGTTAAGGAAGAGTGTGAAATGGGAGGGCAGACCTCTGTCTGTCTCCTCTAATAAACTCCTGCCCCCTGAACTCCCACAACCCACCTCAACTATTCAGTGTGTGAATTGAGTGTTCCCGGGTCTGTGGGTGAGGGCCCGTGAGTGAGAGCACAGAGTATCCCCTTCTGCCCTGTCTTCTCCCTACTCCTCTCCCCTATTGCATTGCACCATAATGGTCTGAATTCTCTCCCTAGTCTGGTTTTCACAAGTGAGTTTCAGCCCTAAGTCTTTTTTGAAGAAGTGTTCCTTATGCACTGTAGTTACTGAGGTCTGACTGGAAAGGCTGCAGAGAGCATAAGGCATGGCTCTTGATGTCAAGGAACTCTAAGTCCTACGGGAAGGAAGGCAGACAAGTGAAGGGGATATCAGTTGTAGCTGAATAGTTCCAGGAGTCAAACAACCTCCAGAGTGAAGACTTATTTAACTCCTCCTCATAATGTGACCTTGAATAACACATGCGACTATTTAGAGACATTTTCTCTGACTGCAGTGGAAGCATGAGTAAGATAATGCTAATGAAAGTGTTTAGTGAATTATGTACACATTAGGACGAGGTAGGTACCTCTTGGTCCATGCTGTTCTGTGTAGAATGAGAGTCTGGTCGTTCTAGCAAATGTTCATAACAAGTGGTGTAGGGATTCTGGAAAGAGATGACTACTGAGGTAGTCAGGGAGACTTCCTGGAGGGTGCATTTAAGATTAAGCTGAAACAGCCTGTTTAGTTCCAAGTCTGAAGGATCATAGTTGCACCCAAGGGGCAGATGAGAAAGGTTAGTTCAACCACTCCTATGTAATCTTTGATGATGTGTACTCAGGTCACAGCTCTGACTCACACAGGAGGATCCTGATCTACTCACTTGGGTTTCCCATGCCCTCTGGGCCTGGGGTCACTCGCAGACAACCACTTAATTTGCTGTGTCCAGGGTCTGGCAAACTACCCACAGGGAAGGCCTCATTTTCTACAGCCCAGGCCGTAGGCATGGTGTTTACATTTTTGAAACACTGGAGAAAAAAGGAAAAGAATTTGTGACTAAAACTATGTGGCCCTTGCAAAAATTATTGACCATCTGGCCCTGTAAAGAGAAAGTTGACCAACCTGTGCCTTTGGTCCCAAGGTGTCTGTTTGTTGTTACAGGGTTGAAGGCCATGGTGAATTCTGAATCAGTCTCCAGTCATTCTCTTTCCTCCGGGCACACGGTGCCCGTACATGCGAGAGAAAGACACCAAATGCACAGTTACTCATTTCCTCACATGGCTGTCAAGAATTCCCCTGGCTTCTTCTCCCGGGCACATTAATATGTAACACGGAGCATGTATAAGTTTAGTTCTTTTGACATGCGGCACATCAGTGATTAGTGCCAAATGCCAGAATAGTGGGCTAGAACCACGATGCCATTTATAATAACATTCATAAGAATATTCCCCCGTGATACAGCTTTCCATTTTCCCAACATAAATAACCTTGGAGGCCAAATTGCAAACATGATTTCTCTTCATGCTCCACCTGGCCATTTGTAATAAGAATGTGATGTGAAATTTAATCTAAAGAAGCAGTTCAACTTGGAAAACTATAGTGTGGTCAAGCCTGTCATTTATTTTCCATATCAAGAGTAAACCAAAGGTGAGTGACTACTTTCTTTTATTCTGTTTTTTTTTTTTAAGCGTCAGGATCTTAATGACAAGCTAATATGTATCTCAAAATAAAGGTTTTATGGGTAGAAATAGCCCTTCAGGCATCAGAGAGGCAATATGCCAAAAGGCTCTTGGGAAGCGGCTACGCAGGAGGATGGATGAAGATCTCTGTGGAAAATAGAGTTGTCCTGCGCGGGGAGCTCAGGGACAGCTTTCCACCAAGGTGGCATCTTTTGTTACAGGAAAATTAGGTGCCTTCAGATAAGTTTGAGATTGTCTTCGTCTTTTCCACAGAGCAAAAACACTGCCAGTTAGAGAGACCAGAAAACTAAAGAAGCATTCTGATAGAATAGCTTTCATAAAAAAAAGATATTTTGGAGAAAAAAAAACCCTTTAATTTGCTTCAGATATTTGGGGGAGCCTAAAGAGCGTTGGCAGGGAGTGGGTGGCGCCTATTCCTGAAGTGCTTCCGTTCTGGTGCAAGTTCAGATGCCTCTGAAGAGAGAAGTGATGGGGTGGGGGGAAGTGGAGGACTGGTTAAGATCCTAGGAAATACTGAGTCTTTATTCATTTTCCTGAGTCCTCCTGGCAGAACTTACATTGCCCGGCCTTGGGGGTTCAACGTGGCCTAGCTAAATTTTGTTTGCTTGGAAAGAATTTGATTACCATTAAATAGCACTTTTGTCTCCACTTCCTATGGGGCAAGTCTGGGCTGTGTCACTAGTATTTCTGCAAAGAAGGTCAGGGAGGGCTTATGGGATGTTCCCAAACATGGCACTTCCTTACATCTGTTCCACCTACCTGGTGTCTTGTGACCACTGAACACCAGCCACCACAATAATCAGTGGACAGCAGATGATTTCCTGAATCTCAGCCCTACTTTCAGGGAAACAGCATGGCAGCCCCCCTAATGGATGCAAACTCACAAATCCCAACCTCTTCCAAGCACCAACCAACCAAGTCCTTTTTTTACCGCTACCCCCACTGGAAGAAGTGTTAGGCCAATAGCTGCTAAGAGTTTTATTTTTATTTTGTTTTGTTTTGAGACCACACTAAGGGATGCTCAGGGATTGTTCCTCGCTCTGTGCTCAGAGATCACTTCTGGCAGGGTTCAAGGGACCATATAGGGTGCCAGGGATTGAATCTGGGTCTGCTGCATGCAAGGCAAGAAGAGCCTTACTGTATCTCCAGCACCTAGGTGACAGTCATGGTGGTTAATTGCAGTTAGGACCGTTGTGACAGAACAGTACGTTCCCCCTGCTTCAGGTTCTGGTTCTTGATTAGACTGGTAAAAGTGGTACTAATTGAGATTTGGATTCTGGGCGTCTGTTGAGGTTTCTAACTTCCCTTTTGACACTAGAGGTGTGAACAGAGAGGCCTGGGCAGCTTACTATGGGAAGGAAATGTTAGGTTAATAGAGGAAAGGGAGAGTCATAGCAGATGCCTTTGACCTTATTTTGAGTTCCAGGAGTGGTCAGGTAAATGCTAAACCAGCATGTAGTGGACAGAGGAATTGATGAACACGAAAAAGTGGCTCATCGGTAAACCAAGTCAAGCAGTCGCTGACACCGGGGTCATTGGCAAGGAGAGGATCTATAATGGCGAGTGTTGCCAAAGTACTTTAAAGCATATATTGGTTTGGAACTTTTTCAGTCATTGAGATTTTTTTTTAAAAGAATGATGGAGTTGTCATTTAAAAAATAATCTTTAAAAAGGACAAAAGTGGCTTTGTTGCAGCTGGCACGAGGATGAAGAGGTAAGATGTCCCTGTGTAGAGCAGGCTGTTTGCAACTCCAGGGGGTTTGTAACACTCCAGACTAGCGTTCCATCTGTCCAGCTCCCCTCCTGAAGGACATTCTGTTCTCTGGCCCAGGAAGGTTGGACTGTGACTCATGAGAAGCTTGCCCTGAGTAACTGTTTACTGTTCTTCATTCCTTGATTCTTTCTCCAGTATGGTATGTAAGTTTCGTGCTAACAGCTACTATAGGCCAAAGCAAGGGTGTATCCCTCCTTTTTGTGTGCTCCTGAGGAACTTCCGGTCCTCTCACTGAGTGTATATAAGGGAAGAGGATGCAAATCCCTCTGAGGTCTGGTGGTCAGGACAGACAGTTTTCTGTTTACAAATAGGTTTCATTCCAAAAGTTAGTTTAGAAACTCTTGGTTTACAGACTGGACTCATTTTCCAATTAAAAAAAACTTTCTCCATGCATGTGTACAGTTTTTCCTAGATAACAGATATTTATTAAATGTCTGAAGGGACACTGATGCTATAGAAGGGACTGATCATATCAGGAAGGGGCAGACTTATCTAGAGGAGACATCTGTATTTTACAAACCAAGGTAGTGAAGTGTTGGGGTAGGCGCTAAATATTGGAAGGAGCCAATTAGGGGTCGCCAGAAAAGTCCCTAGGGAATGGACCAACTTGCCTGAATGATTTCTTTTTTTTTTTCATCATCAGCTCCATGCTTCTATTTCTTTAATTCAGTTTTTAAGCTATGTATTAGTAGGAACGGAACTTGTTTACATGTGATTAGGATTTATGGGAAAGGAAGATGATCAATATATCTGGGCCAAATCTCTCAAGGAAATGTTCTGTCTTAATGATCTAAGACTCAGATCCTTTAAGGTCTCTGAAAGGTTTCGGAAAGATTCTTTACATAGAAACAATCATCTATCTTACCGTATGTGCTGTCTTAAGTTCATGAGTTGCACCAGTCTCTTGAAGCCTTGGCAAACTCCCTACATGTTTCTCATTCCGGAGGGAGCTGCCTTCAGGTTCTGAAGTCAGTGTACATGCTAAAAGTTTAATTACCATTGCAATTGTTCCTGAAGGTCAGAAAAGCACCACCTTGGAGATCTGATTACCCTTTCAATAAGGTGCCACTTTTTCATTCTTGGTTGCCATAGAACATGCTGTTGTTCAGTTGGAAAGCAAGTGAAATAGCTGGACTTGAAAGTGGGAGCATACCCAGTGGTGCTCAGGGTCTACTCCTGGCTTTGTGCTCACAGATCACTTCTGGAGGGGTGCTCAGGAGACCATATGTGGCACTGAGGATCAAATTCAGGTCAGCCACAGTACAAGGCAAGCACCTAACCCACTGTACTACTTTTCCAGGTACTTGGGTAGAAAAACCAGAACAATACAAATCTCAAACATTTCAAATGGTGTTTGTCTGTACCTTTGAGGTGGCAAAGAGAACCTGTCAAAACAAGTGTGGACTTCCTGTTCCTGTTTCAGTCATACTGGAGGTCTCATGGCTTGCAGTTTGCTCCTTCTGTCTCAGCCACAGGGGCTCTACTTTGTCTATTTATATTTTATTAATTGAAATTCTGTGATTTACAATATCGTTAATGATAATTTCTCAATGAACATAATTTCAACATCACATCCATCGTCACCACATAACCCTCTCCCTCAACAAGGATCCCAGCACCTCAATTGTGTGGACTGGTTCTCTGTGACATTTCCTTTAACCCTTCCCAAACCTGTTCTTTAGAAGAATAGATCTCCCTCCAACAAACACACATACATTCCCGGTACAGGTGTGTCAACACGTACACATGCACACATATCCCAAAAGTTAGTTTATAAATTCTGTGTGTGCTCTGCCACTCCAAGTCTGGTTCCTGACACAGGACTTTAAACAGCTGTACTATTGTGTGCAATAAATAGTGTTCAGGCCAAAAAGAAATATTTCCCCATGTCTCTTGTCATGTGTCCTTGAAACCAAAGATGAGAGCCATGAAGTTTTGGGCTATAGCTCTGCAAAGGGCAGTCAGACCTTGCTTTGGCACGAAGATATCTGAATGACAGAAGTGCTTAGAGAAGAAGGAAAAGCAAATTAATTTCCTTGTCAAATCCTTCCTTTCAGATAGCAGAGATGAAATAGATTCTTATATAATGAAGTGTGATTTTTTTTTTTCAGTAGTGCTGAGTACTCACTTTTTGCTTTTTTTCTGTTGTTGTCATTATTCTAATTTGTGTTTCCTGGGCTGCTTATGGATTCACAACAGTTGCACGTGGTAATTAAAGAAAACTTTTCAATATTAAACATTTCATATCATTCTCAATTTTGTAGAGTTTTAGGTGATAATTGGCTCTTTTATATTGCCAAATGAAAAGGCACTGACTGTTGCAATTAGAAGTGGTCTTATTTTAAAAATATTTTATAAGTTTTAATTTTTATTAAAACAATTAAAAACAGTTCTGGGGCTGGAGCTATTGTAGAGGGAGTAGGATATTTGCCTTGCACATGGCCCAACTAGGTTCAATCCTTGGCATCTTGTGTGTGTGGTCCCCTGTACCCACCATGAGTGATCCCTGAGTGCAGAGCTAGGAGTAAGTCCTGAGCACCACCCCATTCCCCTCCCCACCCTCAGAAAAAGAAATGTGCTGAATCTGAGACCATTTTATTATGTTTATTAGTTTGTTTGGGTTGCCACATATGAGCAATAAACATATGATAATTGTCTTTCACTTTTGACTCATTCCTCTTAGTATGCCTAACTCAGGTTCCATCCATGCTGTCACAAAAGGCAAGATGTTACTGTTTTTAATGGCAGAGCAGCAAACCGCAGCTTTTTAATCCAATTATCTGTCACAGAGCATTTAGATTGATTTTATGTGTTGGCTATTATATTAATGCTGCACAGAGGTGCAGATATTCTTTTGTGTTAGTTATTTTATATTCTTCAGGTAAATATCCAGAAATGATATTATAGGAACAGGTGGCATTTTCATTTTAGTTTGTAAAGGAATCTCCATTATGCTTTCCATAGAGTTGTCATCAATTTGCATTCCTACCAGCATGAGAGTTCCTCTCTCCACATTCTCACCCACCAAATTTTGAATTTTAAAATATAGGTTCTCCTTACCAGTCTGAAGTGATATGTCATCAATGCCAGGTGTGGGTTTGACTTGAATTTCCCTTACTCAGAATTTGTTCGCGTACCTGTGAGTCATCTTCATATCTTCCCTGGAGGAATATCGATTTAAAACATCATTTTTATTGGATTATTTGCTTTACCACTTCTGAATCATGTGAGTTCTTTATGCATTTAGATTAGGATCTCCTTACTCGATCTATGGGGTGAAAATTTGCACATTCAGTTAATTTTCTTTTCATTTCTATTGTAGTTTCTTTTTTCTGTAGAAAAACTTATTTTGATGTAGTTCCATTTCTTTCTTTCTTTAACTTTTGTTTCTTTTTTGTTTCTTTTCTTATTGGAGTTGAGTTCACAAAGTTATTTTTCCAATTAATGTCCTAGAGTGTATCATTTGTGTGTGTGTGTGTGTGTGTGTGTGTGTGTGTGTGTGTGTGTATCTCTTGTCTCATGGTCATATTTTAATTTTTAATTCAGTGTAATATGGTTCCTGGGATGAAACAATCTGAGAACAATCTCTTCTTGTTCTCCTCCTGGTCCTCCTCCTCCTCACGGTGCTTGGAAGACCATATGGGATATCAACCACATGCAAGGCAAACATCCCTATCTGCTG
Organism: Sorex fumeus; assembly: GCF_029834395.1. Lineage (NCBI taxonomy): Eukaryota > Metazoa > Chordata > Mammalia > Eulipotyphla > Soricidae > Sorex > Sorex fumeus. The sequence continues at coordinate 34,107,497 of NW_026606092.1, read as the reverse complement.
CACTATTGCTCTGACCCCACTTCTTGTTCTTCTTGCCCTTGTCCTTTTTCTCTTCTTCCTCCTTCTTTTTTGCCTCTTTCCCCTTTCCCCTCAGTTTCCTCTCCTCCGACTTGTTTTTACATGTGACTGTCTAGTTTTCCCACTACCATTCGTGGAAGAGAATTTCCTTTCTCTACTGGCTTCTTTGTTGTAAATGAACTAATCATCCATATGTGAGTTTAAATTTGAGTTCTCAATTCTGTTCCATTGATCTGTATGTTTGCTTTTGTTTCAACACCATGTAGTTTTGATGTCTATTGCTTTGTAATAGTAACTTATTTTGTTTTTGTTTTTTGGCTTTTTGGGTCACACCCGGCAATGCACAGGGGTTATTCCTGGCTCATGCACTCAGGAATCACTCCTAGCGGTGCTCAGGGGACTATATGGGATGCTGGGAATCGAACCTGGGTCGGCCACGTGCAAGGCAAATGTCCTACCCATTGTGCTATTGGTCCAGTCCCTGTAATAATAATTTAAAGTCTAGGAATGTGTATCTCTGATTTTCTTCATTTATTTCAAAATGCTTACCTCTTTGTGTATATGTGTGTGTGTGTGTTTCATAAAAGCTTTAGAATTACTTGTTTTATTTCCTTTAAAAGGACTTTGAGACTTTGATAGGGCTTCTGTTGAATTTGTAAATTGCTTTAGAAAAGATTACTTTGAGATAGCACAGCGGTAGGGCATTTGCTCTGTGCACAGCCAGCCCAGCCGAGCCGGGTTCAATTCCTCCGCTCCTCTCGGAGAGCCCAGCAAGCTTCCGAGTGTATCTTGCCCGCAGGGCAAAGCCTGACAAGCTACCCATGACATATTCAATATGCCAAAACACAGTAACAACAAGTCTCAAAATGGAGACGTTACTGGGACCACTCGAGCAAATCGATGAACAATGGGAGGACAGTATTTGTTTGTTTTTAATAGAAAATTTGAACATTTTTTGGTGTTGCCAGGATTAAAAGCAGGGTTTCATGTTTGAGGCATACATTCTACCACTTAGCCACATTTCAAGCCTTGCATTTTCAGTTTTTAATGGAAAATATGTTCATTTTTTTAACTAGATACAACTGCATTTTACAGCTTAAATAATTTACAGCATTATTGTTAATAAAATGCACTTAATATTAAAATGTGTGGTTTTTAAGTAACATAATTAGCACTGTTTCTGAAATTAAGAAAATATAGCTAACTTTTATGAAAAATGTACACTAATTTATGAATTGCGTATGTTTTTATTATATCAATAATTCAATATTGTAAGAGTATTAATAGAACCACTAGACTTGCGTAATGAGCAACGATGTTTTTCATCTTTGATATTTTGCAACTTTATGTAAAAACAATAACTTTAACTACATTTAAAATTTTGTCCCTTTGAAGGGCTGGAGCAATGGCCCAGCAGGTAGAGCGTTTGCCTTGCATGTGGCCAACATGGGTTCGATTCCTCCGCCCCTCTCAGAGAGCCTGGCAAGCTACCTATGATGTATTCGATATGCTAAACACAGTAACAACAAGTCACACAATGGAGACATTATTGGTGCCTGCCCGAGCAAATCGATGAACAACGTGAGGACGGTGACAGTGAAGGTTTGTTTATTAACGAGGGAGGGAAAACACGTTTTATTAAGTAATTCTTTAACTTTATTTGATACTTTTAAATATTTACATGGGCAAGCTGCTACTGCCATCAAGTCAGTCGTACAAACTGTTTAATTATTCCCTGCTCTCACCAGCAAAGGGTTAAATCCTGTTGGTCACTTGCATATAGGTTTATGAAATCCCACTTCATGCTGTGATCAAATTGTGTTCAACCTCATCCACTTTCAGAGTTTGGATTTTCCTTCTTACAGAATCCAAAGAGAGAGTGTCTTTGGCAGCTGCTTTGGAGAACTTAAGGTTTGATAATTGTTTCAAAGCTCACCGTTGATAAAGTGCCTAGAGCTATCAGCTGAGCTTACTGTGAAGGAAGAGAAAATGGCTCAGTGTCCCCTCCTTCTTTGGACTTTGAGTAATTTAGTTCAGAGTAGCAGGGACCCTTCCAGATTTAAAATAAACTGGAAACATAGGATTGAATCCAGTGATCAAACCTTGAGTCTTCTTTTTCTTTAAGTGTTTAAGTAACAAAAAAGGCACTTAAACTCATCCCACAGTATTATGCAGACTCTATAAATGGAAATTATGGGGACTATGGGAACACTAAAAAAAAAAACTAATAGACTAAACATTTGAAACAAAAAAAAAGAAAAAAGAAAAAGCAGGGCTATGGCCAATATAGCACAGCGGTAGGGCATTTGCCTTGCACGCAGCCAACATGACCGACCCGAGTTCGATTCCTCCGCCCCTCTCGGAGAGCCCGGCAAGCTACCGAGAGTATCTCGCCCGCACGGCAGAGCCTGGCAAGCTCCCCGTGATGTATTCGATATGCCAAACACAGTAACAACAAAGTCTCCAATGGAGATGTTACTGGGCCCGCTCGAGCAAATCGAAGATCAACGGGAGGGCCTTTACTTTACTTTACTTTACTAGGGCCAAAGAGATAGTACAGCAGGTAAGGTGCTTGAACACCGCTGACTGAGCTTTGATCCCTATCACCACATACGGCCCTCTGAGTACTCCCATGAGTAATCAATGGGTGCAGAGCCAGGAGTAAGCCCTGAGCATTGCCCAGTATGACCCCACCCCCAAAAGTATGACTTAAATAAAATATACATACTGATTAGCATAATGAAAAAGGTACATGTTTTTTAAATTGATACATTGAAAGCAGTTGTGATAAGATGATGAATTACAAGTAATTTTATGGGACTGTTTTGTGATTAAAAAAGTGTATAGGGCCATAGAGAGAGGGTCAATTTGGATTCGGTTTGCCTGCACCCCTTACAGTTCTCAGATTGTTTTCTGAGTGCAGAACCAGGAGTAAGCTCTGACAACTACAACTACAGATGTGGCCCAAAGAAAACCAAACAAAAGCCTGTAGGAGGACCATCTTGCTTAAAAGTAAAGAATGGAGGAAGAATATAGTAGGTAAGACACTTGCCTTGCATTCTACTTATCTAGGTTCTATCCCTGGCACCCATGCGGTTCACTGCCAGGGATAGAACTGAATACAGGGCCAGTAGTAATTTCTGAGAACAGGTCTGTTTTTAAGGGGAGTGACAACTTGACCCTGGTACCAAGAGGTATATAATGGTAACTGGTAGATATGATGACGATGATAATGATGATAATGATGTGTGTGTGAGGGGGGGAGAGCAAAAAGAGAGGTGGAGAGACAGAGACAGAGACACACACACAGAGACTAAGATCAGAGACAGAGAAACACAAAGTACTGCATGGTCTAGTTCAGAAAGGTTTTACTTTTGCCACTCTGGATTTAAATAGTTCATCAGTAGAATCCAAGTTTCCAGCTTGCTTCACTAATCTTAATCTGGTCTCTATATCTCAGTGCTCACCTGTGCATCACTGATTAAATCTTTATTTAGTAGTATTCTTCCATCCCTCTCAGAGAGCCCGGCAAGCTACCGAGAGTATCCCGCCTGCATGGCAGAGTCTGGCAAGCTCCCTGTGGTGTATTCGGTCTTCGAAAAACAGTAACAATAAGTCTCACAATTGAGACTTACTGGTACAATGGGAGGACAGTGTTACAGTGTTACAGTTACAGTATTTCCTTAGTCCTGGGCACAATAGGTAGCTCTATAGCTATTAGGACAGGTATTGTTTGTACAATACCAAGAAGTTATTTCCAGAAATAGAAACCAAATGTGAATGGAACATAGATGAGCCCATCAATATTTCAGCTGAACCTTGTTAGTAATAGTATTTTCTTTTCTTTCCTTTTTTTAAATTCATTTTTTAACTGGGAGTAAAGACCTGGTGGTACTCAGGGCTTACTCTTGACTTTGTGCTCAGGGATCTCTCCTGGTAGTGCTCAGGAATCATTTGCATTGCTGGGTATTGAACCCAGGCTAGCTACAGGCGAAGCAAACATGTTACCCACTGTGCTTTCACTCTGGCCTCAGTAGTATCATTTTATTTTATTAGTTCTTTCAATAATTATTTCTTCCTTTATCAGCATTTTATTTGTTCATTTGTTTGTTTGCCTGAAAGTCACTTTGGCGGTACTTAGGACTTATTCCTGACTCTGCTCTCAGGGAATACTCCCGGTGGGCTCAGGGGACCACATAGGATGCTGGGGTTCAAACCTGGGTCAACCATGTGCAAACCAATACCTACCCTCTGTCCTACCCTCTGGTCCCGTGCACTGTTCATTGTCATTTTAGTTAAAGCTTGTTTCCCAGATTCTTACTTGTGGAGATCCTCAGATGTTGGTTTGACAAAAGGCCAGGTTCATAAATCTCTTGCCAGGCTTGTATTATAGTAATTAACTGAATATGTGGCCCAATTAGTTTGCAAGTTGTTTAAGGATAAGAATCTTCTTTTAGAAATTTAATTGAGCACATTGTAGATGTTTTCAATATTTTTGCAGAACTGTGGTCATTAGAGTATCATCGTGAAAAAATACTCAGGCTATTAGAACAGAAACTAGTATTTAAAAAGTAAAGCTATTAGCTGTTTAGTCAGTCTTTTTGAATGCCAGCTCTTCAAATGTCACCAAGATAACACAATTTGTTGATAAGGCAAAGTTGGATTTATCATATGTGAAAAAGAGAATATACTCTTGACCATTTTTTAGATAATTTTATTTATTTATTTACTGAGTCACCATGAAATAGTTACAAGCTTTCATGTTTGAGTTTCAATCATACGATGATCAAACACCCACCTCTCCACCAGTTCACATTCTCTATCACCAATGTCCCCAGATCCCCTGTCTCCAACCCTCCCCCTGCCTCCATGGCAGACAATTTTCCCCATACTATCTCTCTACTTTGGTGCATTATGGTTTGCAATACAGATACTGAGAGGTTATCACAAACACTTGACCACTTTGCTGGTGTCTCAGAGCAGGAAGGCATGATAGAAACATTTTGAAGTTGCGTTTAAGGCAGACCTAAATCTTTTATTGTGGGGAACACTTAATTAGGGTGGGTGAAGTTCATGAAGTAACAGCTTAGATTTGGTGGAAACCACGAGGACATTGAAATAAGTGATCCAAAGTAGTTGTCTGTTGGATGCTTTCTGTGGAGCCTGTTGACTAATATGCTTAAAAGTCAATAATACTTTGACACTGTTTTTTGAGAAAAGAAAGATGCTTTATTATAGCCCTTTTCTACCTTTTCTACAGTAGGTAGAACTCAAGTTTGTCTCCCCAGCATGGAGAATGGACAGTTTTTATAAAGCCAGAGTTTAAGACATATATGAGTAAATATGAGAAAAGGGTGATTTGCTGATTGGTGAGATTTGAATCAACCCAAATAAGGCATATTAGCATATCTTCTCTAAGGACTTATCAAGACAGTGTACTCTGGTTTTCCAGCTTCTTGATACTAGCAGTTACTAAGACAAGGTTTTATTCCCTCCAGGGACCCTCCCAACAGAGTTCCATTTTCAGATATGTTACTCTGGTTCTGAAAAATAACTTGTGGGAAAAAAACAAGTTAGGTTCCTTTTAAAATCACTTTGGGAGTTCCAAGCTTCTGTTTCAGATGTTTTTGTTGTTGTTGTTGGTTGTTTGTTTTTGTTTGTTTGTTCCTTTCATTAAGAAGCTCCTATCATGGACATTCAAACCTCACCAATCTGAGCTTGAGTCTTTTAGCATAGGAAGATTCTAATCATGACAATGGAGTAAAATCCTCTTCATGGAGATGGTGATCTGTGTGGAGAGAGGATAGCTTTGGATCTCACTTGTTAGTAAGAGATCATTGGTTACAGGAAAACAGACAGTGGAGGCTTTCTCTGAAGTATAGTTGGGGAATCTGGGTTTTTTCTCAGATATGGGCCTATGTTCACAAAGAGATGATTTTCTGACTTTGAACATTTGCTCCTTAGATGAGATGAAATTTCCGTACAAAGTTGCTGACCCCTGCACAGGGAGTCTTGATCTTCTCTCCTAGTTCAGAGTTGGTTCCAGGTATTCTGCAATTCAGTGGCACAACTAATCTCTATCTTCTCATCTTATGGTGTCACATATTTCTCCTGTCCTAGAAGATGTTTACTAATGTGACCCATCAGATGAAAATGTCCAATAACCTCAGGGTGTTTCATTTGATTAGGATTGAAGAGTGCCAGGCATTTTCCATTTCACGCTGACTGCTGCTAACTCACCACTAAGTGTAATGTTAGAATCATTCCTTTATAAATCATGTGGTAAAATCATACCCAGCAATCTGAAAAACTTTCCACACAGAACAGTGCAACCCCAGAACACAGTTTTGTTTTGTTTTGTTTTGCTTTGTTTGTACTCTCCTTCTTAAAATGGAAGAATAGTCCCAGTTATAGGGCAGTGATATGAATTTCAGAAGAAAAGAACTTCACCTCTCCAGCCACACTGTCTGTAACCCTGCAGAGTGATTGCAAACTGCAGCTTTCCAGATGGTTTGATACCCTCTACTACAGTCCAAGCTGAGCACGAAATAGTTCAAATAAGTGACTGAATTTCTGAAATGGACGGTGAGTAATGACTACTGCCCTACTAATAGTCAACCTCCTTTCTCCTCAACAAAATAATTTGGTTTCCTTTGGTTTAATGGTTTCTCATCAGTGTTTTTGTTTGCTTGTTTTATTTTTGGCTATTTCTACTTTTCAAAAGCATTCCATTTCAATTTTCATCACCTTTGTTCCTCAGTTGCACTGAGAGCAAGTAGTGTATTTTTTTAATAAAGTGGTGATTCTTTGACTTTTCAAAAAGTGTTTTTCAGACAGCTTATATGATTGATATTTACTATTGTTTTTCTGTCTACCTCTGCCTAGAATATAAAGGGACTTTAAAATTAGTTTCTTTCTTCCTCTAGAGGTTCAAGATAGCTTCCATTCTTTCCTTCCATTCTAGCACCGCCCTTCTGCCTCTAAGTTTATAGCAATGTCTAGTATAACTCATTAGAGACTTTTATTATTTTTAGGGAAGATGTAGTTAGGCTGGCCCAGATAGTCGGTAGAGTGAGAAGATTCAGAGAAGACCAAAAGTCTCTTCGTCGACTTGCTGTAAGTGACTCTATGACATGGAGCTATCAGGGCTCTCATTCGTCTTCATCAGCTTCAAATCTTTTGACCATAGCTTTGATCTCAGTATGCAAAGGAAGGTCTGATGTGATAGTCTGTCGGACTAAAGTTTGTAGGAGTGTGCTAGTAGTAAAGCTCCCAAAGGCTTTTGGATGGAATTCCTCACTTCCTACATTGTAACTGTCCTGTCTTACAGCCCCCAGTGCAAATAGGGTTGATCAGCAGAGAATTCATTTAACCAATGACAGCTTTCTGCTGTCATTTTCTCATGGTTGTACTTCTAGAATCTCTAAGTGAATGAGATCATATCTTTCTGGTGCCACCTAGGTTTCAAAACTGATTTTTTACTTGCGAATAATGTCAGGAGTATAGCTTTACTTTTTTTTTTTCTTTTTGGATCACACCTGGTGATACTCAGGGGTTGAGTCTTGGCTCTGCATGCAGGAATCACTCCTGGTGGTTCTCAGGGGACCATATGGGATGCAAGGGATCGAACCCAGGTCGGCCACGTGCAAGACAAATGTCCTATCCACGTGCTACCACTCTGGCCCCTGCTTTATATATCTTTATGTGCATAAAACTCACTCTATCCACCACCAAAGCTCAAGTGTGTCCCCACCACCAAGAAGTGCCTCTGTTCACTCGTCCGAGATCCCTCTCTCTTTCCTGCAGTAACCACTATAATCTTCACTGCATCTAGGATTTTATGTGTGTGTGTCTGTTTAACCAATTCATTTGCTGTATTATCTTTCACTTCCTTCTTTTCACTTAGGGCAATCATCTCAAATTCAATTCCTGTTGCCCCAACTGGCCCAGTTTTATTTTATTAATGGCTGTGTAGTGTTCCATTGAGTTTATATACCTCAAATGAAAAATTCTTTTTTAATTTGAGGCACAGTGATTTACAATACTGTTATAAGATTTCATGTCATTTATGTACTAACACCACACCCTCCAGCAAAGTGTCTGCTTTTCCCCAACATTCCCCGGGGTCTCCTTCCATCCTCTCCTGCCTCCCCACAATCACATTGCCCAAGACAAGCTCAGTTCTGCAAACCAGGTCTTAGGTTCTGTTGCCTTGAGGTAGTTATTACTCCCTCACTATTTTGAAAAGTTATATAAGAGATATCATTCTATTCCTGGCCCTCTCTTTCTGATTCATTTTATTCAGCATCACTAGTGCTATTACATAGCAGCAAAATAGCTTGGTTTTATTCTTTCTTGTAGCTGAGTAGTATTCCATTGTGTATATATATAGCACACAGTACTTTATCCAGTCAACTGTTCTTGGGCGCTAGGAGCTTGTTTTCACACTTGGGTTATTCTGAAAAGTACTGAAATGGACATAGGAGGGAAACGTCTTTTCAAAGAGTGGGATCATAGGTAGATGGGAGACAAATTGGGAAACATATTGTTATACCAGAGGTGTGTGTATGTGTGTGTGTGTGTGTGTGTGTGTGTGTGTATGTGTAAATTAGAGAGAGTATATGTATATATATGTTTTTGCTTTTTGGGGGTCACACCTGGCAATTCCCAGGGATTACTCCTGGCTCTGCACTCAGGAATGACTCCTGGCGGTGCTCAGGGGACCATATGGGATTCTGGAAATCGAACCCAGGTCAGCCACATGCAAGGCAAAACGCCCCGTCCGCTGTGCTATCACTCCAGCCCCAAAAGAGAGAATATATTTGTAAGAGGTTATGACATACTGACTGTGTGAGAGTGTTTGGATATATAGAGAATATGTGTGAGTGAGCAGTAGCACAGTGGTAGGGCATTTGCCTGGTAAGCTGCCGGCCTGACAGAGCCAGGTTCGATTCCTCCACCCCTCTCGGAGAGCCCGGCAAGCTACCGAGAGTACCTCGCCCGCACTGCAAAGCCTGGCAAGCTACCCATGACATATTCCATATGCCAAACACAGTAACAAGTCTCACAATGGAGACATTACTGGACCCGCTTGAGCAAATCGATGAACAATAGGAGGACAGTGACAGTGATGTGTGAGTGAGCGTGATAGGACATGTATGAATGTGTGTGTGTTTATATATATATGAAGGGGGAAAGATACTAATGCCTGGAGGTGAGTAAAACATTTCACAGATGTGAGAAAGGTAAAACAGGCTATTTGAATTCTGAGCCTGGCTAGTTCAGGCATCTGCTGGGTTCTTAAGCACTGCAGAATTTGTTCTTGATATTTCAAAACATTGATAGAATTCTTTGCCCTTTTATAGTCAAAACCTCCTTTCTCCAGGCTTCTGATACCTTCCTTTCGGTTCCCTCCCATTATTTGTCATCCTCATTCCACTCTTCTTTATTCTAATTCACAGGGCTCACTTTTATTCAGTATTCTTTTGCATAACTGTTGGTTCCTAACATGATTCCCCCATTAAAGAAGTGTCAGTCTATTTTGCTCATTGCCTTATTCTTAGTGGCTGATATATAGAAGATACTCAAGGACTATTTGTTAACTGAATTAATGTGGAGATAGGTAAATGTTTTCAGCAGTAAGCAGCAAGCAGCAAGATGAGCTATTACTATATAAAATAGAATTGAGAGCAAGGCTGGACAGGGAGGAAAGCTTCTTAAAGCAAATTAAACTTCTCTTAATTTATTATTCTCCTCCTTCCCTTTCATTTCCTCTTCCTCTACTTTAGTTTTCTTTTTGTTGTTGTTTTTGTTGCTTTTCTTAGGATTTACCTCTGTGGTATTAAGTAAATACCATTATCAACTTTCCAAGATCTGTTTATCTCTCACTATGGCAAACAATAAAAGCTGGGGGGGTTGTTTGTTTTTTGTTTGGGGGTCACACTGAGTGCTCAAGGGTTACACCTGGTTCTGCACTCAGGAATTGCTCCTGGCAATGCTCAGGGACTGTAATGGGTGCTGGGGATCCAATCCAGGGTTTTTCCTTGCACACAGTGCAAAGATAGCACCCTACCTCTGTACTATTGTTACAGACCCTGACAAATATTGAAGTTTGTAACTTCTTTCTCTCTCTTCTGTTAGTTATGTCAGATTGTTTTTCTTTCTTTTTTTTGTTTTGTTTTATGTTTGTTTTTTGCTTTTTGGGTCACACCTGGCGTTGCTCAGGGGTTATTCCTGGCTCTGCACTCAGGAATACTTCTGGCGGTGCTCGGGGGACCATAAGGGATGCTGGGGATCAAACCTGGGTTGGCCGCGTGCAAGGCAAACGTCCTACCCACTGTACTATTACACCAGCCCCTCAGATTGTTTTTCTAGGTATAAAATTTTTTTTTTGAGTCACACTTTGTGTTTTGAGCACTAGCTACCAAAGTATCACCCTACTTTTTTCTAAAAAGAAATGAGGACAAAGTTTGAGCTGATTTCCTTTTATCTCCCTCATCAATCACTCATCAATGAGGAATACTTAGGTATCCAAAGAGTCTTCCTTTATCTTTTGTAGTTTTATAAATGTGCTGCATCTTGTTCACCCTTTTGTTTCTCAACAATCTGAAACTTTTAATACACTCAGGGACATTCAAATCTTTTTTAATATCAGGAAGACTTATTGAATTGTGTCTTAATTTTTTAATACTAACTGCCAATATTTTAGTTACTTTTTCCTTGATGCCTATATAATATTTAGTTACATGTTACTGCCTTCTTATATTTCTAGACACTGATTCTTCCTTTCTCTGTTCTTATAAGATTTTTTCCCTTAGTGCTAGATTTAGTGATCTCTATTTATATAAAGGAGAATTATTTTTAGAATTTTACTTTTTTCTACAGTTAGATGCAAGCTTATTTTTCAAATTCTTATGATTTTAATATATTTTTAAGAAGTCTATACTACTTTGTCATGTGTGTGATTGCTTTACTGCATTAAAATTATGGTAATAATCAATGAGACAGTACAGGAGATAAGGCACTTACTTGCCTTGGATTCAAGGTTTTGAATGACCCTAGTTTGATCCCTGAAAATACCAGAGGTCATTCCTAATCCACAGAACCAGGAAGAGCCCCTGAGCACTGACTTCCATGGGTGACCAAAAACAAAAATTATGGCAAAGTATATTTAAAGGTTTGTGTGTGTGTGTTTGTGTATGTGGTATGTGTGTGTTCCATGGCAATATATTTTTTTCTGGGAAAATATTCTTTGTATTTGTTTTTTCATATTTTATCAAATTTTCATAGCTACTTTATTAATCTTTCTGTGTCCTGATTTTGAATTAGTTGAATTTTATCCAAACCAATAGCTATTTATAATTTATAAGTTTGTATAGAGACGGTATTCAAGGAGGAATTGTCTTATTTCCAGTATTTTTTGTGAGTCCTTTTAGCCTTCACCTCTGTCTAACCAATAAAGACTAGCAATTATAGAGTTGGTTAAGCGCCAGTTCTCTCTCATCCCCTGCTATACAGTAGGCTGCTTTCTGTGTATATAACATGTCCGTGTGGCTTATTCAGCACATCCTTATCTGTCCCAAAACAAAAACTGGCCCAGAGAAGCTCAAACTAACAGCATTTTGCAATCTATTTCTATTATATTGTTCAAAATCAGGGGTTTTGATTCTATACTTCTTGGTATGTTCCTTCCCTTTCAGTGTACATTTCTCACTCCTTAAATTGGCCACCCCTGGATATTCTCTTTCTGATTCTCTTCTCTATTCTACCCATGTTGCTGTTCAAAGTTCTCTGTGTCTTGGATTCATCAAAAGTGGAATTTGTGTTTGTTTCAAGGCTCTTGTTGAAAGAAAAGAATGGATGCTGCATTACCACCTGCAAACAGCTCTATTGGAGAAATAGTTTTTAAAAATATTTAGTCTATTTTCCCATATTTCTGGTTCCCCAGGAAGCAACTTATTTCTACCTATCCTTCTCCAGGTTTCCATGTTTGATTCTTTCCCTCATAAAGTCTTGTGCTGATTATCAACCTTTAAATATTCACTGTTCTTATAGTCTATTTATGTAGTTTCACTTGTATTGCTTTGCACTGCATCATCATTTTACAGGTATTTTTTAACTTCTTTAATTAAATTACAGGATGTTTGAAGGCATAGTCCGTTATATGAGTGTTCTGTGTCCTCTCTAGTACTAACACAAGCCATTCTGTATGTTAGATGTTATATTCATGTTTATGGATTAGTCTCTTACACTAATGGTTTGCTCTGGTATTTGAAATCCTTTTGCTGTGCTTCATAAATTCTGAGTTTGTATGTTCTTTTCTTCGTAATTTTTCTTACTAAATTAGGGAATTGTGTTTGGGGGTAGGTATAATTTATGAACATAATCAGCTTTGAAGATTTTATAGCACATATATTATATCCAGTGAAGAACTATTGGGAAGAGCTCTCCTTGAACTTTGATGACACTGATAAATGTCATCAGAAAAGCTTTACCTTTTAGTGGTTTAGAAGACTGTGGAGGTTAGTGTTCCTTTTAAATCCACACATCGTAAGTATAGAAGTTTCCTTGTCATCATGTGATGGTATTTCTTATAGATTAGATCCTAAACACATTAACCACATTCCAAAGTGTCAGACCTAATAATAAGGGCTCAGTATTACAGTGATTCGTTCTCTGCTTTGCCTAAGTAAAGGCATTTCAAAACTGGGATTATTAAATTGATAGTTTGGAAAGCAGTAAAAAAGAATACTATATGTGGGGCTGGAGCAATAGAACAGCGGGTAGGGCGTGTGCCTTGCCCACAGCCAACCTGTGTTTGATCATTGGCATCCTGTGTGATCCCTCAAGCACTACCAGGAATAATTTCTGGGTGCAGAGCCAGGAGTTAGCCCTGTGCATCGCCAGGTATGACCCAAAAAGCCAAAAAAAAATTGCTACATGTGATCCTAATAACGTCCTAAGAATATGATCCTCTGTGTCTATCCTACTTTTAAGTGTCTAGAGATAATTTATTTACTTTGTGTCCTGTACAAATTGGATGGGAGTAGGTAATGTCAGGTTAAGTCAGAAGGAGGCAGACAAAACACTGGATGATTTCATATTTTAATTTAATATTTTTAATAGATACTTTGTTAATCTTTTCTTTGATTTGGTTTTGAGTTAGTTGAATGTTACCCATACCAGCAGAATAGGGAAGAGACAATGGCCAGTGAAAACAAATGATTAGGCTCTGTCAACAGAACTGGGTTTACTAGTTTGAGAGTGGAGTACGGAAGGAATGACTGCACAAAAAGTGACCTGGAGACAGTGGTGGAGGAATGTTGACATATGGTAGTGGCTGTGGGGCAGTAGTATTGTTTACCTAAACCATGAATATTGCTATAGGTATATATGTATATGTATATATATATACACACACACATACACACACATATATATGTATATGTATATCCTATAAGAAGAAGGCCCAGAGAAAAGAAGGGACTGGTTTAGGATGGTTTATTTATTTTGCATATTTATTTTTCTATGTCTGGTTGCTCCCAAGCAGTGCTAAGGGGCCCTGGGTCCACTTCAGGTGATTACTGGACCCAGATCTGTGGGATAGACATTGGTTGCAGTGTGGCTCCAGCCTAATAATGTTGGCAGCCACCCAGCTCACCCCGCAAGTTTTCAGAGGGTTAGTTAATGAGGTGTTAGGGATTGAATTTAGGGCCTCATGTTTGCCAGACATAAGCTTTAGTACTTTGTTCTGCCTCTTTTGTCCTCTTGTCCATTTCTTATACTTATAACTGGCCTTGCTGCTCTTACCTTTCTCCTGATAATTTGCAAACCACAAATAGAACTTTTTCTGAGGCATAGGTCTGCTGTGTATAAGGGTCAGGTCATGTTTGGTGTCTGGGCTGGACTGAGTAGAGGAACTAAACACCATTTTCAGAAGAAAAGGGCATCAGCAGAGAACAGAAAATGTGCATTGAATCAAATCAATGGGACTGTGCTGAAGTTTAGAACTTCAGGTACAATAAAAGGATAGAGAAGGTTGAAATGGTCATTCAAACTAGAGCAGCCTCTGATCTTAGCTAGTAGGGCACACAGAGAAACAAATAATGAAAAAGGGGAGGGAAAGGTTAAAAAGTTTGCTTAAAATAGAATGGATTTGAAGGCTGCTGACAACTTCTCTTTTTCTGCCTTTGCCTCCCTTCTTATTTTCAACTTTTCTGTTGCTGAAATGTGAATCATTCAAATTTCATTTACTATCAATAAGGCACCTACCATTGTAACCCTATATGGAAAAGAGATTTGTCCAGATCTAGACAGGGCTTCTTCTGTGTAAAGCTTTGGATATTGGACCAACACAGCCAAGAACAGGTTGCCAAGGACATCCTGGAACTCATTGGCACAGCCCATCACACCTGGCAGGAGATAAGCGTTGGGAGAGGGATGGGGCATCAGAGATGCTTGGCCTAGTCTGAGGGTTGGAACGTGAAGCCAGGATGTATGAGGAACAATAGGTACAGACCCTGTGGAAAAACTCCAAAACCATCTGGCCCATTTTCTAACTCTTGCTTTAGAATAATAATGCAGGATACTGTTATTCGTCGATTGCCTCGAGCAGGCCCCAGTAACGTCTCTTTCATCCTAGCCCTGAGATTATATTCAAGGCTATTTAGGAGAATGAGACCCATCATTGTTACTGGTATCTGGCATATTTGGTACGCCACGGGGAGTTCGCCAGACTCTGCCCTGTGGGCAGGCTACATTCGATAGCCTGCAAGTTTGTCCAAAGTAGTAATGCAGGATACTAATCAGGATACTAATCAGTATTATTTTTATTTTACAAATGAAGACAATGAAGTGGTGATAAATGAAGTAGCTTGCTTGTCATAAAAAATAAGCAACTAGGGGCTGGAGTGATAGTACAGCGGGTAGGGCGTTTGCCTTGCACGCGGCCGACCTGGGTTCAATTCCCAGCATCCCATATGGTCCCCTGAGAACCGCCAGGCGTAATTTCTGAGTGCATGAGCCAGGAATAACTCCTGTGCATCATCAGTTGTGACCCAAAAAGCAAAAAGCAAAAAAAAAAAAAAAAAATTAGCAACTGACAGAACTCAGTTTCTGAGACCTTATCTCTGGCTGGTTCCATAGTATATCACAATATTCTCTCTTTCTTAAGTGGTACCACTAGCAGATGTGGTAATTACCCAGGTAATTGCTAAATATCTAGCTTTATACTAGAGGACTCTGTAAAAAAGATGTTACAACATTAATTTTAATCTGAGGGCCTTATTTGGATACATTGTTGATACATTTTCAATTTGAAAGTGACTGCCACATTTCAGAAAATCTGGCAAATAACAAAACAAGAAACACTTAAAATAATCTCAGCCTGCTAACACAACTGCCATAATCATTTTGGGCTATGGCCTTCTGGTCATTTTCTTCATACATTTAAACTTTTTAAAAAATCACATATTGCACATACAATTTCATTTCTTTCTGTTTTCACATAGCTTTTTTGTCATAAGTAATTTCTTTCTCTAACTACTTTAATGGAAGTGAGATATTTGCAGAGCTTAATCACAATGCATTTACTAGCCTTAATAATAAAAAATTTTATTGTGGTTACTCAATAAATATCTGCACCTTTAGTCCAGACTCTCCTGGCAGCCATCACTCTGGTGACAGTCACCTTGAAGTATCAAGAGACCTGGAATACCCAGAACCATGTTAGTGGGAATTCTACTAATTAGGGGGCGATTCAGAAATTTTTCTTCCCTCCCTATTTTGTTGGTTACAAACCACATTTATTCAGGCTGACTGGGTTCAGTTTGTCATCAGAGGTCTCTTCACCAACTATTTCCTTCTATAATTTATCATCATAGCTGCTTTTCATCACTGTCTACTCATGCCATTCATGAGGAGGAACGAGGATTATGAGAATGGACAGAGACACACAGTATTTGATGAGATTAACCTTAGTTTATAATCACATACACATATAACCTGTATCTTTGGAGAACCACGTAGAGGTTTTTCTCTTGGAAACAAAAGGAACAGCCAAGGGCTGGGGGCGGAGGGGCTAGACTGGAATCAAGAATGGAGTATCTCTTGGTTTTTGTGGGAGTATGTGATTGTTTGAATAACCTTGCTGTCTGGCACAAAAATGAGGCAAGGATAAGCAGGAACTGCACCTGATTCATTGGATAAAGAGGGTAGCTTGGAGTGGGGAGAAGATATACTGCTAGGCTATCAGAAGCTACTATGTGCCAGAGCCGCACTTAACATGAGCTGCTTTGAAATATTCTTGTTTGTTTGGTTTTTTGTTTGTTTGTTTGTTTGTTTGTTTTGGGTCACACCCAGCAGTGCTCAGGTCTTACTCCTGGTTCTGCACTCAGAGATCACTCCTGGCAGGTTTGGAGGACTACATGGGATGCTGGGGATCAAACCCGGGTCAGGACATGCAAGGCAAATGCCTTACCCACTGTATTATCTCTGCAGCCCCTGAATCTGAAATCTTATAACCCAATGACATAACTGTTTTCCCTTCTTTCCTTGTCCTCCAATTTCTCTAATTCTTCCCTCCTGTGTTTTTCCTTAATATTCAAAGATGATGAGCACCTTGCTGTCATTTTTAAGAGACGGTACAATATGTCAACAAATGGTAAGGGAGAGTCTAAACCTACATAGTATGGGTTCAAGTCTGGGACTGGCCATGTACTAGTTGGTTGGTGTTAAGCAAATACATCCCCTCTCTCTGTCTGTGAAATGGGGATGTTTATACTAACAATTATCAGTCAGGGATATTGTGAGAAATAAAAATTAATATAGGTCTCCTCCACCATCTCTACGTTTAGATGTATATATATTTTATATGCTGACATGGTGTAAAATGAAGAAGTAGTTACCATTAAATTACATGGGAAATATTTGTAGCATTTTCACATCCCTGATATAATAAAATTATACCAAATAATTCATAAAACCTAACATGTACTAACATACTATGAAAGCAAGAGCGAAATGCCTTTTCTCTCTCTGTCATATATGTATATATATTTATATCCTTCCCTAATACTGCTCTGTCCTGGCATTTATATATAAAATTATATATGTTCTTTCAATATTTATATATAATATCTAGTATATATAATATCTAGTATATATGTTATATAACATAAGTTATATATATATAAATGCTGGGAGAGCATTTATATATAATAGCTAGTATAATAATATATATACTAGATTTTACATATGTACAAATTCTATATAGAGAGATATTATATATAAATGCTGGAAGAGTATTTACATATATAACATCCCAGCATTTATATATTATATCTAGTATAATAACATATTATTATGTATAATATATTTACATAATGCACTGTAGCACTGTCCTCCCTTTGTTCATTGATTTGCTCTAGCAGGCATCAGTAACGTCTCCATTGTGAGACTTCTTGTTACCGTTTTTGGCATATCGAATGTGCCACTGGGACCTTGCCAGGCTTTGCCATGTGGGCGGGATACTCTCGGTAGCTTGCCAGGCTCGCTGGGAGGGACAGAGGAATCAAACCCAGGTGGCTGCGGGCAAGGCAAATGCCCTACCCACTGTGCTAATACCGGGAGAGAGAGTAGTAATCAGGAAAGACTCTTGGCACTGCCACTCCCACTACTTGGGGTGAAGGCTTTGGAAAAAAAAATGCTGATTATTATTTCTACTTTTCATCAAGTTGGTATAATTATGCTACGTTTTTGCATCTTTACTATTCTTAGACATTTTGGAGTTTAATGCCTTACGGTATCTTATTAAATAACAATAACTATTCCAGGCTTTAAGTTTCCTATAAATTTTTTTCAACTTCCTTAATCCTGTTGTTACTGTGATATAAAAGTTATTCCTATAGCAAAACGAAAGGAAAGGGGTCAGAGCAATAGTACCAAAGGTAGGGCACTTACCTTGCACATAGCAAACCCGGGTTTGATCCCTGGCGCTTCCGGTGGTCCCCTTAGCGCTGCCAGAAATGTGATGTAACACAGCCAGGAGTGTGGTGTGGCCCAAAAATAAAAAATAATTAAAAAAAAAAACAAAGGATCTACAAAGCCAGCCAGTGTTATTATCTGTTTTGGTAAGGTTTACTTGGCTTATTTTTTAACCTCTCTGAAATTATTGGTACTTTAGCTTTTTGACCTGGAAATTCTATTTCATTTAGGAGCAGTTGGATGTCAGTATGAGGATATGTAAATGCTAGAATGGAATTATGGGCTTTCTTACTTGGGACATAACTTAAGTAACTTTTTGTAATTTGGTGTCCATACTTGTTTTAGAGGGCTGGAGCGATAGCACAGCGGTAGGGCGTTTGCCTTGCACGCTGCCGGCCTGGCCCCCTGAGATTCCTCTGCCCCTCTTGGAGAGCCGGCAAGCTACTGAGAGTATCTCGTCTGCAGGGCAGAGCCTGTCAAGCTACCCATGGTGTATTCGATATGCGAAACACAGTAACAAGTCTCACAATGGAGATGTTACTGTACCCGCTTGAGCAAATCGATGAACAACGGGAGGACAGTGCTACAGTGCTTTTTGTCATATAGTTGACAACCTTCTATGGGTCTCTTTAGATTCACAAAAGTACTAATGTAGGTGTCTAATGTAGAAGTGAAATGGCAGAGCTAAAAATTTTGAAAAGTTGGAGATACCTAGATGTATAAGATTTTAAAACAACACCTGATACATGCTTTTCAAATGCTATATGTTTATAAGTTTATAAGTTTCACTGGGTTGAAAATAAGAAAATGGGGAACATAGCCCAAAGGGGTCTCACCTATGCCTTACAATTAGAACACCTCAAGTTCAATCTCTAGCACCACATAGCCCACCTTCAGAACTGCTGGTAATAGCCTTTGGTAGTGGCCCAAGCAGCATTGCACCACCAAACTCAGAGCATCGGCTCTGAACCTGTGGGCTGAGTATCATCAGAAGTACTAAGTACTACCTGACAGGATGACCATTTATTATTTTCTCTTCATCCTGAAGTTTTCTAGGTAATTTCTTAATGATTTGTTTCTGGACTCTATCATGTAGCTCCGTAGTAGGCAAGGATAAAAATCTACAATGGGCTTTGGAAATTGGTGCTGGTTCCAATCTGGGGCACCTTGAACTCTTATTTTGGTAGCATTCCAAGACTCTGGAGGCAGAAATTGCAAGGTCTGTTGAATCCTCACTTCTGGAACCCATAAGATATAACTGTTGCCTCATTCTAATGTTCAAACTCACAAGGTCAGCCCAGATTTCAGTCAATGATAGAGATATTGAATAAAAAATATCACCGATAGAACGTGATAGACTCTCTAAGAGTTTAAAAAGTTCTTAGTGAGCGTATCTATCAGGGCTTACACGTCTAGTGACAAGCCATCAGTTGGATTGATTTTCCTCATCTTGCTTGAGGCCACTTATATAGAGGCAAGTATTTGGGGTTTAGTTGTGCAGGAAAAGTTTAACCTAGCAGATCTAATATTTCAGACCCATAGAAAGGCCTGTTTATAAGTCTGTCTTTGCCTGGCATCTGGAAACTTGGATTTTAGGAGAGTTCCTACTGTTTCCCAAATGATGTGATTTTTTTTCACTATGTTTATACTATTTGTGCAAACAAGAACGTTTATGCTAAACACCTGCTTTACTTGTGGGAATTGGAGTTTTCCTTTGTTTTAGGCAGGGGGTGCCCATGAGACTAGCTCCAATACAAATATTGGGTAGTGAGGCTCTAATTAGCTTTCCTGGAAAGAATCATGTGGCACATGCTACTACTGTTGTAGGAGGAAGAATGAACTCTGTGTGACCCCTTGTGAAGGGGAGAGAGCAGAAGGAAGTCCTTAGATTCCATCTGTGTCTTTTCCTCTTATAATCTGGCTGTGTGTCCTTCCCACTCTGCTGTAATAAATCACAGCCTTAAGTACAACTCTATGTCAAATGCAGATACGCTATCAGTTCTCAAAGCGTGGGGGTGGTCTTAAGCATCCTGCCACATTAATTGTCTTTCTTATACCTTTTATAAGGAACGCAATATACTTCTAAGAGGATCAATTCCAATTCCCAGATATCATGGGACAGTACCAGAAAATCAACTAGAGGACTTTTTTAAAAAATTTTTTTATTAGTGAAACACCATGAGGTACAGTTATAGAGTTATAAACTTTTGTGCTTGGGCTTCAGTTATACAATGATCAAGTACCCATCCCTCCACCAGTGCCCATCTTCCACCACCACGGGTCCCAGCATCCCTCCCACCCCCCATCCCCCCGTCCCACCCTGCCTCTGTGGCAGGGCATTCCCCCTTGTTCTCTCTCTCTTCTTTTGGGTACTGTGTTTTGCAAGAGAGGCCTTGAGTGGCAATCATGTTTGGTCTATAGACTACTTTTAGCATGCTTCTCCCACCCTGAGAGGGTCTCACAACACCCTTTATTTGGTGCTCTCTTCTCTATCTGAGCTTCCTTTTCACCTAGCACATGTGGCTGGCCTTCAAGTCATGGAGCAATATTCCTGGTACTAATCAACTAGAGGGCTTTTATGCCTGGACTAGAAGAGATACCACATTTCCTAAGAGCCACGAGTATCTGGTAGGTCAAGTGACTACAGACCAATGTCTAAAACATTGATTTGGATTTTTTTATTAGCAGAATTTGACAGTTTAACTTAAATGATGGGTCTCATTCTCCTAAAGAGCCTTGAATATAATCTCAGGGCTAGGATGAAAGAGACGTTACTGGAGCCTGCTCGAGGCAATTGACGAATAACTTATAATAAGCATGTGGTAGTTTGGAATATGTGGAAATTATTGGTTCACTTATATGCATCTTTCATTAAGGGAGAAGACACTGATTAAGAAAACAAGACAAAACAAAGACACAATCTAAAAGAAGCCACCTTTTTCCTGGCCAGAATTGGGCAGTCACTTGGGATACATCTGTTAAGATGGATTACTGGGTCTGTCTGTAAAGAGATCCTTTTTGTCTCCAGCTGAACCTGTTGATGGCTATTCCTCAGTACTCTGGTACTGACTGGTAGGACGTGGAACTGTGAGACAGAGAAAGTCAGCCACAGAATTTTTGTCCCGAGACTCTAGCCCATCATCCATGAGGTTTGGTGAGTGAAGGTGACCATGTGAGCAGCTGAACTATTGGCCATCAACAATCCTTCAAAATAATTTTTTTTTAAATTTAGGGTTTGTGTTACAGGGCTGTTAATAACATGGTTTCGGGCATATTGTGTTCCTTTTTCACCACCACCAGTGTCACTGTCTCTCCATTTATGTTCCAGGGTTCCCTTCCACCCCCAACTCTACCTACTTAACTGACTTCTAAAAATTTAATTCTTAGGGTTTGAGACACATGTTTAGAATAATATTGCCTTTTACAGTTTTGGTGTGTACATCAAAACTACATCGATGAAGTATTCAAGGCCCCTGATCAAAGTCCCTATCTCCCCTTTCACCCTTCCATTTATTTCTTGACATTTTCATTTCTGTAATCCAGGGTCATGGGGTTTCCCACATTTATATGGTTCATGTCCTTGTCATGCTACTCTGCATACCACAGCTAAGTGAGAACATTGATATTTGCCCTTCTCTGTTAGACTTACTTTATGTAACATGACATCCTCAGTTCTATTCAAGTTTTAGTGAAAACATGATTTCATCTTCCCTTGTGACTGTGTCATAGTATTCTAGTGTGTGTGTGTGTGTGTGTGTGTGTGTGTGTGTGTGTGTAAACATTTATTTATTTTCTCAGGGCACATTTTTTTTCCATTTTTTTTTATTATTAGTGAAACACCATGAGGTACAGTTGTAGATTTACAGTTTTTTGTGCTTGGGTTTTGATTATACAATGATCAAATACTCATCCCTCCACCAGTGCCCATTTTCCACCACCATGGATAATATCCCTCCCACCCCCATCCCCTCATCCCACCCTGTCTCTGTGGCAGGGCAATCCCTTGTGTTCTCTCTCTCCTTTTGGGCGTTGTGGTCTGCAAAAGAGGCTTTGAGTGGCAAACATGTTCAGTCCATAGTCTTCTTTCGACATGCATCTCCCCTCCTGGGAGGATCCTCCAAACACCCTTTATTTGGTGCTCCCTTCTCTATCTGAGCTGCCCTTTCCCCTAGAATGCCCGGCTGGCCTCTAAGCTATGGAGTAAACCTCCTAGTAATTATCTCAACTATTCTTGGGTGTTAGTCTACTATTTTGTTACTTTATGTTCCCCAGATGAATGCAATCTTTCTATGTCTACCTCTCTCTTTCTGACTCATTTCGCTTAGCATGATACTTTCCATATTGTACCACTTGTATGTAAATTTCATGACTTCATCTTTTCTAACAGCTACATAGTACTCCATTGTGTAGATGTACCAAAGTTTCTTTAACCAGTCATCTGTTCTTGGGCATTCAGGTTTCTTCCAGTTTCTGGCTATTGTAAAGAGTGCTGCAATGAACAAACAAGTGCAGATGTCACTTCGACTATACATTTTTGCCTCTCTGGGATGTATTCTCAAGGCACATTTTTAATCTACACAGTTTTGGATATATTGTTTCCTTATCCTGGCTCTCATACTGTAGTGAATGTGTACATTTTGTTCTCGGGGTAATGCCAAGAAATACAATGGTTGGGTTAAATGGGAGATCTATTCTATTTTGAGAATTCTCCACACTGATGTCCATAGGGGGTATATCAGACATCATTCTCACCAGCAGTGCATGAAAGTTCCTGAGACAGGGCATTCCCAGATCTGCTCAAGGCTTTCTTACTTCTGGCTCTGTCTTCAGAGATAATCCCAGCAGGGTTTAGGCAGAGAACCATATGCCATGTTGGGGATCAAACCCCTTGGCTTTATGCAATTTAAGCATTTAACTATCTCCCCAGCCCTGAAGTTTCTTTTTAACCACATTTCCACCTAACTTCATTGATTCTAGTCTTTTTGATATATGCTCTTCTCACTAATGTGAAATGATATCACATTGTTTTGAATTGCACTTCTAAATCATAAATGATTACTACCTTTTCATGTATTTACTGCTCATCTGCATGCCCTCTTTATGAAAGTATCTGTTCATCTCTTTTTCCCATGGGGTTCTAGGCTCCTTTGTTGTTGAGCTTTGTGAGAGCTTTATATAGCCTGGATGATTAGTTCTTTATCTGACATATTGTGTGCAAGTTTTCTCATGCTGTGGGTATCTCCTAATTTTAGCTGAAGTTTAGTCATCTATTAGGCATATGTATTTAACAGGTTAAAGTAGAGTCCCTCCAATAAGGTAGGATAGTCACAGCTTTTAAAGGAACAATGTTTGAGTATAGAAATATTTTTCTGAGAGATTAAGAGTATGAGTGTTTGAATTTAATAGAGGAGAGAGGGGGTTCTGTTTTTTTTTTTTTTCAACCTCGTCTCTTAATAGCTGTGTGACCTCAGGATCAGGACTTCTTTGATCTTTAATGCTATAAATCCAAAACAGATATGCAGGTGGAATGAGTATGTGTGTGTGTTTTGCATCTAAAATGGTGTCTAGCATAAGGTCAATACTTCTTCAATTTGAGTACTTTTCAGGAGATGGGATTTGAAATGCTCTTTCTTTTGCATGTAGTATAACATTGCCCAAATTGTCTTTAATGAGCAAGCATAGTATTTATAATTTTAAAAGGACGATAAAAAAAAACGCTTAAAGCTTAAAATTCATTTCCTGGCCATACCTTATGTTTTGTCTTAAGCAGAACTTCTCCTGGCTCCTTTATGCCTAGCAGGTTCTTCACCTTGGGTCACTCTGAACAGCCATTGTGTATTAACATCAATTGAGGCTTTTAAGGGTCTATTTCTCTACAGTGACCAAAGAACTATTTGTCACTGACATAGGTAAATACCTCAAATATTTTCTTAATTTTTCAGTCTTTATAATTTAAATTGACTTTTTATCCATAATCAGTTTCTCTTAGCACTGTCACTACCAGAATAGTTTATGGTAAAAAAAAGAGAACAATTATATCTTATTATTTGATAGAATTGCCCCCCTCCTGCTTTATTTTCCTTGTCATTTGGGTTTTTTTCTTCTGCCTGTGAACAATGAAATGTACTGACTTTGTAGGAAAGGTCAGAGAGGACTCCAGCAAGTTTGTGGTTCTGAGAACCGTTCATAGGACCTGAATTAACTGAGCTCTGTGGAGTGGGCTGATAAAATCTCTAGAGTGGAGACTTCTGGCCTACTCGTCTCCTTCAAGATAAATGTTCGAGGGCATTATAATTCCAAGCCCAGAGACCTGGGTTCTTTTTAGGGAAACTCAGCACTGAGACAGAGTGAGATAAAAGTGTCTTCCTAGTGTGTATAAATTAATTGTTGTGTGTTCTCTAGCATTCTCTTTAAGCCTGCCTGTGAAACCTTAATGGATAATACAGAAAATGTACATTGTGGTGCTTAAGTCAGTGAGTACCAGAGTAGTTAGGAAAATTTCCTGCAGAGTATCAAACTGAGTCTAGAAGGAAAGTGTTTCTTGTTTCAGAAGGTACCTACATTGATAAAGTCTAAGTCTCATTTAGAATGAATTCACTCTTGTTTCTTTTAAGCCTCTGAGAATTTCCCAGGAGAAATGAGAAGATTAAAAGTAGCTCTAAGCTAATAAAATCTAGCTGTTAATTTTCACTATTTCCCACTGGTCTCTGAGTATCTTAGAGTATGTCTTCTACTTCCCAAAGACTCAGCTCCTGATACTCTCTCCCCTTAGCAGTTCTGTCCCTCAACACTCTGCCCAAGACAGGCATGATGAAAGATTTCCTTTCCTTTATAAAGAAAAACCTTTCATTTTGTGTGTTTGTGTGTGTGTGTGTGTGTGTGTGTGTGTGTGTGAAAACTCCTCTAAAGTAAAATTTTTCAAACTTAAGTTCTAATGATCCAACGTTTATCAAATAACCAGAACTTCTTTAGAACTTAGGTAGGGGCCGAAGCAGTAGCACAATGGGTAGGGCATTTGCCTTGTTCACGGCCGACCCAGGTTCAATCCCTGGCATCCCATGTAGTTCCGCAGCACTGCCAGGAGTGATTCCTGAGTGAAGAGCCAGGAGTAACTCCTGAGCATCGCTGGGTGTGACCCAAAAAGCAAAAGAACTTGGGTAGCAGTTAATAGACTCTTGTCCCCAGAAGATTTTACCTCCAGTTGACTGGGGATGTGGTTCAAGTAATGGAGCATGCGCTTTGCATGTGAGTTAAAACCCTACTACTGACTGCCCCTTCCTCTGGTCCTTATTATCCCCAAAGAACCTAGTGATATGGCCCCCATAATAACAATAGTGACAATAAAAAGAGTTAACTTTCTAAACAAGGAGAGAAAACAGTTGTATTGTAAGATAAAAATGTGTGAGAAAAACTAATGAGGAATAATGAGATTAATCCCAGTGTGGAAAAACTTCAGACTCATTGTATGATTAAAGACAATCTATGAGGGCGCATGAAATACTCTAATCTGGAAATAAAGGGTGAGGGCCAAGGTGGGATTCAACATTCTATTCAGGGTTCATAAAATGACTCTGGGACATTGAGATGGAGGGGATACAGGGTATTTGTTTGGCTAAAGCTAGAGAAGTGAATGGGAACTCTGGCATTTAATTTTGGAATGAAGAGGTCAATTCTTGGGGCAGGAAAGATGCTGGCTGGGCTTTGAGGAAAAATAAACCTAGACGTATAATTTAACCTAGTTCTTCTTTTTTTTTTTTGTTTTTGCTTTCTTGGGTCACACCCGACAATGCACAGGGGTTACTCCTGGC
This sequence comes from Sorex fumeus, assembly GCF_029834395.1. NCBI lineage: Eukaryota > Metazoa > Chordata > Mammalia > Eulipotyphla > Soricidae > Sorex > Sorex fumeus. The sequence goes on along the minus strand of NW_026606092.1, from coordinate 34,081,689 downwards.
TCTGCACTCAGGAATTACTCCTGGAGGTGCTCAGGGAACCATATGGGATGCTGGGAATCGAACCCGGGTCGTCTGCGTGCAAGGCAAACGCCCTACCCGCCGTGCTATCGCTCCAGCCAGATAGTTGTTCTCATCTGTATTGGGCATGTGTATGAAGTGGACAAAGTTGTGGATTGAAGTGGAAGTGACCCTTCTTGGAAAGACAGGTCAAGTTTCCATCTGACAGTAATCTGGGTAGGGGTAATAGAGTTGTGGGGCGGCAAAACTGAAGCAGCAGGGTGGTGATTGGGAATAAACTGGGGAGAGAGAGAGAAGATGGGGAGCTCATTCACATGCCTTTTCTCTCTTCTTGGATAAGATCCCACTGGCCCTTACCAGTCACTTCAGTATTGCAGAATCCAATGTTTTTTGCCCACAATGAGAGTGCTACACCTGAGATCTAGCAATAAGGGCAAAAGTCTCTCTTGTTGGGAAGTTGTTCAGTTGACTCAAAGGCCCTCAGGAGCACCCTGAGGCAGGGTATTTGCAGCTCCCTGTAAGCTGTTCAGTTCTCCTCATGCACATTCTCTAAATGGTGTCGCCTTCTTGCTCCGGTCTGTGTGACCACAAGCCTATTACATTTGCTGGCACACAGCCCCGGCAGAAGCAAGGGAAAGAGTAGTCTCCCATTTTTATCTTCAAGCACTTTAGAGCCCCTACTGGCAGATCCCATTCAATCTAAAATGAGTGGCTAGGGGCAATGCATACATAATTTCCCTCTATTTAGTGACTTCTTACACCATGGGGTCTGCATGATTTCTGTTCATTTAATTAAAGGTTATATTGGCAAATTGTTATCCTCCGGAGTGTGGGTGTGCAGGAAGTGCTTTTGGAATACATTACAGGGTAATTCCCTTTGCCCTTTATTGCCTCTGCAGGCCATGTGAAATTGAATCGCAAATAACACATTTTAGAAACAGACGAAGAGACTGAGGCCTGTACTTCCATCGGCTTTAATAAGACTGAGCGTGTATGTGTAAGCAGTCGTCTGGTTATTCAGGGAGTTGGAAGAGGGAAGTGCTGAATCACTAACTGAATATTTGCTTCACCCCACGCAGTGGATTCAGCAGCCTTAAGCCCATCAGGAGTATTTGAACCTAGTAGCTGGCATTACCTTTAAAATGTCCAAAGGGCCCATTATTATCCGTGGCCGCCTCTTTGCAGCACCAGCTAAAGACAAGCCCCACTTCTGCGCTAAAGAGAAAAGTCGGTCTATGCAACATTCCCTTTCTAATCTTCCTCTCCAGAGGCAGCTGCAGTCCCCAGAGTTCTAGCATATGAAGAAATACCAACAGTGGGTGCTGTTATGTAAAATATGTCCCCTCTCAGATTAGATACAGAAGTCTCTAAATACTGAGATGCACTTTTTTGTCAATTGTTGGAAAGAGATGTGTGGACATGTGAACTACAAACAAACAGTAATCACATGAGATAGTGTGACATCTTAGACCATGGAGAACACTCACCTTATTCTGGGCATGGACTGGAATCATGAGCAAATGTGACGGCTTTTAGTCCAAGATGCAGTTGTTCCAGCAGTTAATCCCTTTGCTTTTCCTGATCCCCATCATTAGTATTTCTACAGAGTAGAGTTATGGGGCTGTCATCTTATTAGCCAGGAGAATTGAGATGCTATAGGAGACAAAGGATGAAAGGAGCAGTAATATCACATTTCAAAACTTAGAGTAGGTCCCTGGAGGAGATGACATTGATAGAAAGTCTCTGGGAGGGGGTGAGGGAGTTAGTGTTGAAGGTTGTCTGGAGGAGGACTGATCCAGGAAGTAGCTAATGGTGGGTTAACAACACTTTCTAAACCAGGAATGTGCCTTATAATGGAGGCATAGAAACTAGACCCAGATGGGCAAGGAAGACAGGTCAGAGGTGTAGATTTGGGGACCTATTACAAGTGTACTACTGCCTCCTACGAACATTAGCTTCTACCGTGAGTAAAATCAGGAACTGTTATCATTGTTCAACAACATCTTCAGGTCAAGCCATCTCCTGGTCACACGAGATGTCTCTGAACAGGCCATATTGCCTTGGAATTGATACATCGCATTGGCAGAGAAAGTGAGAATTTATTTGCATCAGTTTATTCTCACTATTGGGTGCGTAGTTCAAAATATCAGTTATTGGTTTAATGACTGTACCACCTCTTAAAATGTTTAACTGCTGAAAATTTCTTTGGAGGGGCCTCCCCCAGTCATTGGCCAGGAGGCTCAGGGGTTCTTGGCCAACTGGGCAGGCAGTTCAATACAAAAGCCCAAAGATTCATGCTACTCAAGTCCTGTGGTGCTGTGGATTACCTGGATCACCCCAATTATGTGTAGGAAGTCTCCACGGTAACACTCAGTAGTTTTTGGGGCCTTTAGACCTGCATCTACAGATAATAATGGGACCATGTGATGACAGGTCAGGCAATGCTCCCTAATCACAGTGCGGTCTCCTTACAATGTTTTTTAAGGACTTGGTGCCTTAACTGAGTTTCTCTACCCTTCTGTTAGGCCAGGTGCCTGAAAGATTAGTTAATCCCCAGATATTGTTTTACTTCTCTGGATATGAGGCAATGTAACATTTGGATAACTATCACCAGATCAGGCAATTTCTAAAACTTTGCTTGGGTTTTCTGATAGGAGCAGTGTACGGTGGGTGAGCCCCTTGCTGCACTATGCAGATAATTAACTGATGCTTCTGTGGATGTGAATGGATTCAATGAAATCATCTGGCTTCCAGTTGACCTTTTCAAGGACTCCTGTCAAATTGAAAATTCAGTAGCAGCTTCTGTTGCTGACAAGCTGGGAAATCAGTAGCAACAGAGTGTTGGTGAGGTGGGCCTGTGATACTGAGCTCATGCATCTTTTCACCTCTGAATTGCACTATGGGACTGAGGAGAAAAGCTCAATAGCACCTTGCTTAAGGTGGCTATTGAACACTTTCTCTGGATTAGATTCTTCCTCATGGAAAATATCCCATGAGATCAATAGATTTCCAAACCTTTTGAATTCTTCTGTGTCTTTTCCAGGCCTCCTTTATTTCTGAACTTACTCGTTCCTGCTTTGGATTGATGAGATCAGCTACCTACCAGAGTTTTTGTCTCTTCTACCTCTCACTTTGCCTTTAACCCAAAGTCAGTGGTTGGATGTTTTTGTTTGTTTTCTGGGAGACCTTAAGGAATTCAAAGAGAATTGTGCTTTTTCTGGGAGACCTCTCTTGGCCGGCCTGTTGTCCATTTCTAAGTCAACATTTCCTCCAACTGACATGTGAATGAGACTGAATCTATCCTCCTTTAGCAGTTGGTTATAGAGACATTTGGAAAAGTCCATGAGGCCATATAGAAACAAGAATTGATATCATAGAAGTAACTGATATTGTAGTTGCTTGACCGTGGAGTTTATCTTTAACTGTAATCTATATGTGCTTGTTAGATTTACTTGAGTCTATGTATCAAATTTAGCCATGTGGTGAATTCCTTCTATGCTAATTTGGTCTTATGACTCTATGGAATATTGTAAAACTTTTTACAGGATAAACATAACAGTTCTCAAAGTCTCTTGGTGTTCCAAGATCAGATGTTAACTTCAGCAAGAACCAGTAGCACTCAAGAAGATATTCCTGAACAGAGTAGGTCTTTGCTGCAGAAGACTTAACAACCCTATATTCTACTACGATTATCATATTGAAACTTATCCAGCACCCTTTTCCACCAAAGATCCCTCCTGCACCGTATAGTTTCCTGTAACATACAATCCAAGTAGTGGGGCAGCTTGTGCCAAGTCTGAATAAGCTAGAGTTTCTCTTCTTCAGACTTCTGAGAACAGCAGTTATATATATATATATATATATATTTTTTTTTTCCAAATGGGTTAACTACTGCCTTAAAGAATTCAAAGAGAATTGTGCTGCTTTTGTATTAGCAAGTGCTCTAGTGTATCGGTTATTCTTTTAAAGGGATGTCCAAGAATGCCCCAAGCCACTAGAAGCTATAATATGATGTCATCAAAATAATGGACCGGAAAGTTGTTCTGAAGCACACTAAAACATTCTGTAGAATATCAAATTCCCTAGGGATAAGATTTTGACAAGAGAATTAAGAGAACTAAAGCTATTAGAGTGAGGCTTTACTGTACTCAGATTTACTTTTGATTCATGTCTGATGAGAAAGAGCAGAGGGAAAAGAGCATTAACTCAGCAGCAACATACTAAGTACAAGAGTTCACATTAATCTACTTTGCTTATGATATTATTGCATCTAACCCATCACTTGGTGTTAGGAATATCACTTGTCAAATTCTGTAGTGGCTTATAGCCAGATGCTATTATCCAGCTTCTGCAGAGGCTGGACAGGTGAATTGGGAAGTATGATGTGGATCATTGTCCCTGCCTCTGTCAGGTCTTAGGTTGTGGCATATATCTCTTCCATTGCCTCAGGAATCTGTTAGCCAACTTATCCAATTTATGCTGATTTATTTATAAGGTATTAATGTATAATTAAGATAACATAATAACGTAATAATTTACTTCTAACTTAATCTATACTTCAGCAGAAAAGGAGGCAAGGGACCACATTTGGCTCTTATCACTGTAATTAGGCACTTCATAATTCAGGAAGAAAATATGAGGGTCCTGCTAGTGGCTAAGTTTATCTATCCTGATTATGTATCTAATCACTGGGGAAATAAACACAGAACAGGCCAGTAGATCCACTCACTCCTCTGTGACTCAGGTTAAAACTGTGCTTACATGGGGTCGGATGAATTATACAATAGGTAAGGCATTTGCCTTGTTTGCAGCTGATCTGGGTCCCATCCTATGCTAAATATGGTCCTCCGAGCACTGCCAGAAGTGATCCCTGAGCACAGAGCCAGAAATAAGCACTGGTGTGACTCCAAACCAACTCACCAACCAACTAACAACTGTGCTTATATCATGAATTTTTGGCTTCATTAAGTTCCTGTTATAGCAGAAGAACAAATACTTTTTTTTTCTGGTCCTTTGATATCAGCATTAGCTCAGACTCTACATTTAACAGTTCTCGAAAATTTTGGACTGTCCCTTTTCCAAAAACTTACCCTGGAAAATGTTTCTAAATCTCTTTGAGTGAAGAGTAGCAGATATATATATATATATATATATATATATATGTATATATATATATTTGCATACTGACCTTGTAGAACACTTCCTCAAGGCTACCTACTATCTCTTCAATCCACCCCTCACTTTCCCTCAAGACTGCCAGATCGATAACTAGCGTCTGGACTTACCACAGCTTGAGTGACATACCTAGGCCTTTTTTTCTAGGAAATATATAGCAAAGATGTTATAGATCTTAGCCAATATATACTCAGGAAATGGAACTCTGTGCCCCTGAACGGACTCAACAGGAGTATAGATGAGAAAATTGTGATTTTTACATTGTAGTTAATGTCAACCTTCAATTCCTGTGTCATATCACATAGATTGATCGGTCAAAGCATCCCCAAATGTTACTCCAAACTTGCTGTGCACTGTGATAACTATATCCAACTTTCCTCTGGTAGTTGAATATTTCTTCCTTGCCTTTGCTTTTCTGAAATCCTTACAACCCCTGAAACTAGGGATCTTGGTTTCATAGTAGCAAATTTATGACAACACCTGCCTACAATGGAATGCTACTATAAAGTTTTTCAAAGGAAGTGGTGTTTTGTTTTTCCTAATTCTCTGAGAGAATTTTCCCCGTAGTGGACACTCAGATTTTACATAGTAATTTCATTCTAACAGTTTCACTTCCCTCAGCATTATGGCCCCTTATTCAGAACTGTGACAATGAAAATGGTATAGCCTCATACACTTACAATTGGTCATCATATATCTGTGTTTCTAGGCATCATCACAGAAATGTGTTAGGACTGGCACCAACTGTCCTTATCAGATCTTTGAGTTCTGAGTCTTAGGTGAGTCTCCTCACGTGACTCACCATATTTGTCTGGTTTTCACTCCATGATCTATCATCTTCAAGATTCACTTCTGCACATAAGCCCAGTAAAAGTTCCCTTGTTGTTGAGCCTATTACTCTCTTAAGAAGTTCCTGGATATTTTTGTTTACACTGTGTTTGGAATATACCGGTTAAGGGCAAAAGATCCTGAGAATATATGTAATTTCACTGTGTAGTTCCTTCAGATTAGGTATACTAATTTCTAGGAAAATTGCCAAGAGATAGGTGTCAAAGAGACTGCAGGGGCTAAGGTACTTGCCTTGCATGTGACTGACCTGAATTTGAATCTCTGGAACCATGTATATTCCCCAAGAACTGACACGGATCAAGGATTCCGTGAGTGTGACCCTAAAGGACAACAGAAAAAGAGGAAGAAAGGAAATTGAGTTGGAGAAAAGGAAAGGAAGGGGGAATGGTTTTCCTTTGAAATAAGTAGAAGCTGCTTCTGTTGGCCCAGGGCTTCCAGCATTCTCAGACTTCAACCACAAATATTTCTATCCTAGGCGATAAAGTCCCATTATTTCCCACTGGGGCTCTGATTTTTGATACAGGAGATAAGTTGAGGATGCACATTTAATTTCCGTTGCAAGTTAGCCATATGTAAAGTCATATCCTGAATCTTATTTTCAGCACAGTTTACCTTGCAGTCATCAGAGATAAAAGTCTTTTGAAAAATGATTGAGTTTTAACACTTTTAGGGCAGGCTGACAATTAGCTGGTTGGATTAAATCTCCTTTTTGCAAAGGCCTCAAGTACCTTTCAAAATAACCAATTTACACAACTATTTTGTCATTATCTTTATTCCCTGTCAATGAAACGATGCAGCCAGTTGGCCTTCTAATGTCTTGTACTTCACCGCTACTTCATTTCAATCTACTGCAGATAAAAGCTTTATCATTATGATGTCATTATTTGTGGGAATATTATCATCTCAGTTCTCATGAACAGTAAGGTGATCTTTTTTCTCTTTTTCCAGACATGTGGGAGTCTGTAAAAATTAAGATTATATCCAGTTGAAATCCAATAATTTAGCTTTTCACAGCTTTTTTGGATTCTGAGAGAAGACAAAGTTCTTTTTCTCTGACTCACTAAGGATGTGTCATCTGTAAGAGAACCACAGAGAACTGTCTCCCAATGCCAGAGTATTGGATTGAGTTTCTCCTGGTCCCACACTTTTCTCCTTAAAGGTCTCTGGAAAAGAAATCCTGCTGCAAAGTTGCCTTAATGTGCTTTGCTGAGGATTATAATCAGGTTTGGAGAATATGGAAGGAAAAGGAGAGACATAGTTCTGGGGTGGGGTGGCGGAGGAAGCATAGATGCATTACCAAGTTTCTCAAAGGACCACAAAGGAAAACAAATAAATATAAACTAGCCATATTTGGGAGGGGTCAGTCAGGGCAGTCCCCAAAGATCCTCCAGGGCACAGCGATCTCTCCCAGTGACACTCAATCCAGCTGTACAGACTTGAAAAGTCAGTAATAAAGCTCAGGGGAGTGAGGACCATCAAGGTCACATCCTGTGGTGTTGAGCAGGCATGTGGTGTTAGAATTTTAACTCAGGAACGTTGCATGAACTCCAGTCCTTTGAGTCACTTCTCAGCCCCCCCCCCCCCCAAATAGTCATTTTTCTTTTTCATTTTTATAGAACATGCCTTATAACAGTCATTTGTGGTAAGGAGGGGAGAGGATGACTCTGTTAATTCCTTTTTTTCAGAGACTGTTACTACCACCTTACCTTTCCATTTGTAGAGGCTGGAGCGATAGCACAGCGGTAGGGCGTTTGCCTTGCACACAGCCAAAATGGCCGACCCGAGTTCGATTCCTCTGCCTCTCACCGAGAGTATCTAGCCCGCACGGCAAAGCCTGGCAAGCTACCCGTGACATATTCAATATGCCAAACACAGTAACAACAAGTCTCACAATGGAGATGTTACTGGGCCCACTCGAGCAAATTGATGAACAATGGGAGGACCGTGACCGTGAGCCTCATGCAGAGCCCTTGAGTAAGAAGAGAATTCAGTGCCCCACATTGGATCCCAAGTGTAGTAGGGAAGTGACAGCCTCAATGATTCTTTTTTCTCCTGTATTGATTCTCAAGATCCATTATTCTGCTTCTTATGGACTCACTGTCACTGTCACTGTCCTCCCATTGTTCTTCTATTTGCTGAGTGGGCCCAGTAACACCTCCATTGTGAGACTAGTTGTTACTGTGTTTGGCATATCTAATACGTCATGGGGAGCTTGCCAGGCTTTACGTTATGGGCGAGATACTCTCAGTAGCTTGTCGGGCTCTCCGAGAGGGGCGGAGAAATCGAACTCAGGTCGGCAGTATGGACAGAAAATGACCTATCGCTGTGCTATCGCTCCAGCACAGTCCTTGTGGACTCAGTAGGAATAATAGTAGCTGCATTTCCTGACTTGGATGATTGTTGTAAATAAAGAAAATGTTTTGATATTTGAGTGAAAAGTCACATATTTTTTTATTAGAAGGTTTCTTAAATTTGAGTCAGAAGAGAAAGAGAGAAGACTTAGACAGAACTTTGCTGCATATGCCAAAGGGCACACAGATGAAGACCTGGGGATGTGATGCTCAGTGCTGAGCATTAGGAAAGGACAGAGATGAGAGAGGATATGAAAGCATGACTGGTCAATGGTGGCCCGCTGATCAAACCTAGGCATTCACCTTTCTTTTCTGTAATAATTTTTTAAAAATTTTTGGATCACACCCAGCGATGCACAGGGGTTACTCCTGGCTCATGCACTCAGGAATTACTCCTGGCAGTGCTTGGGGACCACATGGGATGCTGGGAATCGAACCCAGGTCAGCCGCATGTAAGGCAAATGCCCTACCCGCTGTGCTATTGCTCCAATCCTCTTCTGTAATAAAATTTTATTGGAACATTGCACACTCATTTTTGAAATGAAATGTCTTTAGCTGTTTTTTTATTATGATGATCGTGGAATTGAACAGTTGTAGTGGAGACAATCGGGCACTTAAAACCAAAACTATTTATTATTTGGTCCCTTATAGACACCTGGGGTAAAAAATAATATATAATAAGGAAAGTGTAATGTTACATGGGTAATTAATAAATATGAAATGCTATTTACCCTTTCATCTTAACTGTCTCACAAAGAATTAATTGTCCAATATCTCCTTAATAATTACTGATCAATAGTCTTACTCTTTGGAAAATATGACAGCATGGTTTACCAGATATTAATCCCAACAAGTTTTGAAATTTAAAATTAAGAGTGTTATTTACAAATAATGGGAGGTAATTTTTTCTATCCCCTTTGCACTAATCACATTAGCAATTGAGACTGTTTCATACATAATTAGGTATAGTAATAACTGTTTGAAACCTGACTGTTCTATAAACCTGATCAGATTACTTTGCATTTAATTTTACATGGAATCTTTTAAAAACACACAAACTGGGACCAGGGATGTGATTAGTGGTGAAGCACATGCCTTGTACAGATGAAATCTGTTTCAGTTTCTAATATTCACACACACACAAAGACACATACAAACAACCCACAGACACATATGGATGGCAGAAAAAAATGACTTTCCCTAGACACTAAGCCCATGTTTGAAACATCTTCTAGACTCCTGTAGGGAAGGAATTATACCTATGTGACTTGGATTGCCTGATTCCTGGCAAAATGCCTAGCAAATAAGTAGGAATTTAATAAGATTCGTTGAATAAATGACATGTCTGGACTCATGCCAGACATGGGGTAGATTCTTGTGGTAAATATTTGTTGAATTATCCTGCAAAATTATCAATTTATACAAATGAAGGGAATTTTTTTTAGGTAACAGAGCACATATTCTTACTAAATTCAGGCTGAAGTTTTCTGTAGGGTATACATAAATGATTTAAAATATAGGGCTGGAGCAATAGCACAGTGGGTAGGGCCTTTGCCTTGCACGAGGCCGACCTGGGTTTGATTCCCAGCATCCCACATGGCCCCCTGAGCACCGCCAGGGGTAATTCCTGAGTTCAGAACACCAGGAGTAACCCCTATGTATCCCTGGGTGTGACCCAAAAAGCAAAATAAATAAATAAATAAAATCTAATTTATTAGTTAGAATGTCGTTTAACTGTTAGTTGCCCCCAAATCTCAATGAGCTACCAAATCAATGCTATCTAACAAGAATGGCTGTGTGGTAAAGATGAAGGGCTCAGTTGGGAAGGTCCTCATGGTGATGCTTCTTTAAGGCCAATTAACTGGTGCCTGACACCTTGCAGTAAATCTAAATGAAATGCATTCTTGTGAATTCTAATTTCAAGTGAATTTAATTGAACTTGAGAGAGAAGCTACCATTTGTGAGTGAAATGGGAATGAAGTAATTGGATATTTTTCCAGAATTGTATTTGAAATGTACTCCATCAAATGTTGTTTCAGAATCCAAATGGCCAGCTGCACATAGTTAATATTTGGAAAGGAAGAAGGAATATTTAAATGTCAACTTGTAGTTACTAGGAGGGTAAATGCAACAGCCTGCTGTTCAGTTACTAGACAGGGGTCTTTACTCTGGCATTCAAAAATATTTTTAAGTTGCAAGTAAATAATGTGGTCAAGAATAAGTCTGGATACTGGAAAACAAAAATAAAATTTTTTTCACTCTTTTCTCCTACTCTTTCCAACACACAAACACACACTCACACACACATACACACTCTATTGATTTGAAATTGTGTTTTGAAGGCATATACAGAAGATTAAATATGAAAATGTTGAGTCTCTAATTATTAATTATTGAAGGACTACACTATGCTAGGCATTATGAGAGATAACAGAGCAGGACTCAGTCTATGACTTTAAGAAATTTTCTGTTCAGTAAGTGAGTTCAGGTCACAGAGTAAAAGAGTTTAGAGAGTTAAATGTGATACACACTACAAGAGTAAGCACTGCATACTAAAGGATATCAAGTTCTGACTGTGAAAGCAAAATACTTCTTTGGGGAAATGGTATTTGAGCTCTAAGTATTTGCAAATAAAAAAGAAAACAGGATACTTGTTTTGAAGATGATCAAGAATTGAATGTGCCAGAGATTGAAGATTTGTGAAATGAGGGAGTACAGAATAAGAGGGGGATAGTATAATCTTGTCAATCTTTAAGAAGGGAAAGAGTTTCTCTAGAGTTAGAGTATTAGAGTATAGCTGTAAACCTCAACACCACTGATCAAAGAACGAAAAACAAAATCAAAATAAAATCTCACTTTATATTATCAAAACAGTAGGAAACAACTAATGTTAGAGGGGATATGGACAAATTTGAACCCTTGTACACAATGATTCCACAGTGCAGCATTGTGGATAATGGTATAGATATTACTCAAAAAAGGAAAAACAGAATTATCCTATGATATGGCAATACTGTTTCTGGATTTTTATCCAAAATAGTTTAAGGAAGAATTTCAAAAAGATATTTGTATACTTTTTTTCAAAATATCACTATTTGTATTAGCCAAGATGTTGAAGTAACCCAAATGTCTACTGACTAATTGAATAGGTGAACAAAATATGAGACATAATATTGTCTCATATTTTGGGCTGGAGCGATAGCACAGCGGGTAGGGCGTCTGCCTTGCACGCAGCCAACATGGCCGACCCGAGTTCGATTCCTCCGCCCCTCTCGGAGAGCCCAGCAAGCTACCGAGAGTATTCGATATGCCAGACACAGTAACAACAAAGTCTCCAATGGAGACGTTACTGGGCCCGCTCGAGCAAATCGACGATCAACGGGAGGGTCTTTACTTTACTTTACTTTAATATTGTCCTGTCCAAAAGCGTAGGAAATCCTTTCAGGTGTTGAATCACAGATGGATGGACCTTAGGAACATTATTCTAAATAAGAGAATCCAGACAAGAAGATAAATGATTATATGATTCCAATTATATATATCTAAAGTCAAGTTAATTAAAAATAAAGTAGAATGAAGACTGCCAGGGACTTTGGGGAAGAGGAAAAGGAGAATTGTTTAACGAGTATAAAGTTCCAGATTTGCAAGGTAAAAAAATTCTGGAAATATTTCACAACATTGTAATTGTACTTCCCATTACTGACATGTGAATGTGTACAAGATGACTAAGAAAATAAATTTTATAATATGATAAATTTTATTATCTTATTCCTACTTTGGACAAACTGGCAGGCTACCGAATGTAACCTGCCCACACAGCATAGTCTGGCAAACTCCCCGTGGCATGCCCAATATGCCAAATACCAGTAACAATGATGGGTTTCATTCTCCCAACTCTGAAAGAGCCTTGAATATGGCACTTTTTTAAAAAACTCAGGGCTAGGACGAAGGAGACGTTACTGGGGCCAGCTCGAGGCAATCGACGAATAACAGGATGGTTGTGATCATGATCGTGATATGCATTTCATTACCAAAAAAGAAAAAAAATACATATGAAACAGGATGGAGGATGCTGTGAGTTGGATTGGTGAGAAAATGAGAATTCAGTTTAGAGGCCATTGTGTTAGACCTAGTGAGAGAACTGGGCCAGCAACAGGAGGCAGGAAGAAGAGTTATCAATTTAGAATTAGCAACATTTGGCACCTGCTGGCTATTGGATTGAGGAGCAGAAGAGATGCCTTGGAGGTTCTCAACCTGTGCTAATGAGAGAATGATGGAGCCTTTCCCAGAAATTATGGGGGAGGCAAGGAATTGGGTTTTGGATTTATTTTACTGCAGCTTGTTGGCCAGTTGTGCTGGAACTGATCTGATACTGTTTTAAGAGTCATTGGAAGCTCTATTTATGTTGGTTTGTTTCACATTTTCTCTCATTTTCCTGTGTGTTTCATTTTTAGCTTCCCTGTTAGACTTGCTTAATGTTATTTTTTTCTCCCTAGAGTTTCAGATCAGGGTGGGATGCACACTATAGTATACAGATGTCATGAATTCTTTTGCTAAATTCCTCAGGGTGAAGTTCAGTGTTCTGCAGGAGCTGTAAAAATTAGATGACTGCTAGACTTCCTTTCCTTGGACACTGTCACTGTCCTCCCGTTGTTCATCAGTTTGCTCGAGCGGGCCCAGTAACGTTTCCATTTTGAGACTTGTTACTGTGTTTGACATATCGAATACGTCACGGGTAGCTTGCCAGGCTTTGCCGTGCGGGTGAGAAACTCTCGGTAGCTTGCTGGGCTCTCCGAGAGGGGCGGAGGAATCGAACCCAGCTCGGCCGGACTAGCTGTGTGCAAGGCAAACGCCCTACCGCTGTGCTATCGCTCCAGGCCTTTAAAGAAAATATTTCTTTTTCTTTTTCTTTTAATCCAAAGGTCTCTCCACCACTAATCCCTTTCGTTAGACACTTTCCAAACTAGTCAATGGATACCGTGGCCTTTTCTTGACTTCCTGGCATCTCATTCATTTAAAGTGGAAACAGCCAAGGAGGAATGAGCTTATTTCTTTACTTTCATAGGGACCAGAGGTTTACAAATGTATTCATGTCACTGCTTTATAAGGTCACCACCTCCAGATTCCTGGAGTGTTGGCAGTAGCAGATTTGTAATTCCAAACCTAAGGTTTCACAGTCAAGAGAATTCTCTTGAGGATGGAAGAGGAGAGCACTGAAATAGCCTGATTTTACCCCAGCCTGGTTTGGTGTACAAAGATGATCATCTATTTGACTATTGTAAAGTGTCCTTTTAACGCTTGAAGTATGAGAAGTGAAAGAAATATGTGGGAATATTTTCAAGGACAGAATCTGGGATTGTAATAGATGCAATTTTAGGGGTTTTTATTTGTCAGCTAGGTCACAAAATAATTTTTATTACTGATATTTGTGAGCAAGTGATTGTGATGGTTGAAGTAGGCTTGAGCTTTAAAATGTCGCTAAATACTTCATTTGGGGAAGGCTCAAATTCTTAGAAAATTCACCCCAGGTTTTGGAAAACAGGTTACTTTTAGAGGCAAGAGTTTTTAAAAACAGTAGTTGGCTATATGGAGTGGTAGTATTTTTTTATTGCAAATTAGTGCATATTTGTTATAAGAATTTAATACAACGGAGATGAATAAAAATGACTGAAGTTCCCATCTCCCAGGTATGCTCGAGCGGGCCCAGTAAAGTCTCCATTGGAGACTTTGTTGTTACTGTGTTTGGCATATTGAATACTCTCGGTAGCTTGCCGGGCTCTCCGAGAGGGATCTCCCAGGTATAATCACTGTTACCATGGTGTCATGTTTCCCTGCTAGTGTGGAAGGAGACTCCATGCCTGCCAGTGAATGTGTGTGTGGTTTTAGCGTGACTGTGCTACCGTATTAGTCTTAAATTTGATTTTTCCCCCCATGAATATGTCAGATACAATTTCCATGTGACTGAACTTTCTCTTTTAATATCTTTTTAAAAGGTTACAGAGTTTTTATTTTACCAGTCCTCCCTGCTGGACATTTAGATTGCTTTCATTTTGCACTGTTGGTTTTTAGCTCTTATCTTCTGCTTAATGATTAATAATAACATTTCTTTGTATCTCAATTGTGGTTTTGTTTGGAAAATAAAGAATATTGGCACTGTAGTTATTAATAAAAACTGTAAAGACAGTGTTATGACTTATTTTTGGTGGATATATATTAATATATTCATAAACCTTCACATACCCCCCTTAAAATAGAATGCTGTCAAATGGCATATACTTTTAAAGATACATCAACAAATTGTCCTTCAGAAGTGTTATAAGGAGACTGTAACTTTGGCTAAATACCAATCTGCCCACTAAATCTATGTTTCTAAATTTGTGATTTCTGTTGACTTTGTTCAAGGTCACTTTGATCTTTAATAAGTAAGAAAATAAGCACAGATGTTATAGGGAATAAACAGTGTTAGGGAATTGAGGGTAAAAGGGAGGAATTATATAAAACATTGGAGATACAGGAGTTCAGATAGGTTATAATCCTACAGATACTCAGTGGTAAACAAACTATATCGAGATCTTGTTGTCAGTCATTATTATCATAATAATGCCAGATCCATTTACATTGAGATAAACTTTCTATAAAGTTTTCTTACCTCAAAATAACTGAAACTGTATTGTTGTACTGAAGAGAGAATCAAGGTTGAGATGTTGAGTAAGTGTCATACCTTATGGAACTGACACTCAATGACATAAAAACCATATTTCACATCAGAAAAGGAGATAATACCTATATGAAAAGGGAGAGAATGTTCATGCTCATTGTTGGGTAATTCCATTTTCCACCTGTTAGAGGGCAAATCAAGATTTTATGCTCCCTCGATAACCAGATATTAGAAAATAATGTTATAGCAGACGGGACAGATGTCACTAAATTAAAAAAAAATTAGACATGCCCTTGACAGCTACAAGCAAGCGTTTATTAGACTTCTACTTACAACAGCTTCAAGATTTTGAAGCAGAGCATCAATTAGATAGTAGAAATACATTTCTGTGAGGAGTGACATGACATTAACTTATTTTATTATGTTTTGATGGAATATCTCCCATGGAAAATTATCCTCCATTTAAAGTCATTATGAAGTTAAATATTGTTTTTAAAAGGATTCATTGAGATATGATGTAGAGAAAATGGATGAAAGGGGACCCTGAAATGGGGAACGTTTGAAGGGAAGCACGAATGTGAAAGTCAGGCTATCTTTGGAGACAGTTCTCACACAACTGCCTTCACAGCATTACTCAAACTAGAAGACGAATCTTATTCTCACAGTTCTGTCCCAGCACATCTCAGCCTCCCAAGCATTCCATCTAACCTTGTCAGGATGTGATTCCCTGCAAATTAGAATGTGATTACAGAATCTGGTCCAAAAAAGACTACCCTTTTCAAGTCCAAAGTATTTAAATGCAGAACAGCAGCACAGCAGAGTGGGGAAACCAAACATCTCTCTAGACTTGCAGATCCTTCTCTCAGTGTTGTTGATTTTCCGTAAATAGTAGATGTGTAGTGGTATCTCAGCCAGTGTCCCACATTTGGGTCAGTGCTCATCAGCCCATCTGTTATTTGCAGTTGGGCTATTAACCAATTTGGTTCAGACATTCTGTGACCTCACTCTTTGATGTGAGAAAAGGGAAAGCATTTTCAGGGAGTTATGAATTCAAGGAACTTTTTATTCATTCATGTTATCTCAGTATTTACAGGTCTTTGTATTCAATGTCTTGATCTCTCATTTCGATTCCTCTGAATTCCTCATTTATTAATTATTCCGGATTTCATTTCCCTCCTTAAGATCCCTAATCACCAATTAATTCTTTGTTTTAAAAATGCCATTGTGTTTTTCTTGGGTGAGTGATAGGTCTGTTTTTCCCAGATTCTTGATGTTTGCTGGGAGACGATAGGGAGCTCCGGAGATAGCAGGAGAGTTCCGGTGTGGGGCAGACTCTTTCATACATAGAATTCATTTATTTCTATGCTTTTGATTTTCTGATTGTTTTACTCAGTAATTTATGTAGGTTTAAATCAAAGCGGTTCAATTTTTATCTAGCTTTGGCATTAACAGATTTTCCTTGTTATTCTTGTGTAGATAATTAACAAGTTATACTACATATTACTGTATCAATCTATGTATTTCAGTTATCGGATGCTATGTACCAGACCATTTTAAAATTAAGGCGTTTAACCATGATTTGTTTTCCATATACTTTTACAGCTTGGGCAGGGATTTTCTTAGTGATTTCTCTCTCCATCCACAGTTAATTGCAGTTTGGTTAGCAGGTGAGCTAGGCTAGAAGCCCAGGGTTTTTCACTCAGGTGTCTGGTACTTCCGCACTCCTCACTGTCTTTTTCCATGTGGCTAGGTGAGTCTTTGTTACAGCCTTTGCTATACTTTTCAGAGGTTAACCAGTTTTCATGAACACAAGAGTAGAATCTACCAGCTCTGATTAAGGCTCTTGCTCCTGGTACTGGCATAGCATTTCTCCTATCACATATGTTAATCCAAATAAGTACAAGGCCAGGTCACATCCAGGAAAAGGTGAAATATAATCCAGATCTAGTTGGGAGAGGCCCAAAGGATAAAGAATTGTGGTGGCCATCTTTGGAAACCATTGTATTCTGTATTGATTTGCGCTCCTACTCAGCAGCTTTTGGAACACCAATAATTTGATCAAACATCAAACTGCTAACATCAGTTTGTGGTGCCAATGAGTCTGTCCTTATGAGATTTCAGATTATGTTACCCTAGATTCCTTCTTAGTATTAGTTTGAAAATTAGATGAGCCAGCCAGTCTTTCTGATGTTATTCTTCAGTGTTATATCAGGGTTCAATCATAGCAGGATACCTGCCTCTCAGAAAACCTACGGTCAGTGGTGGAATTTTTCTATTCCAAGACTTAATTGCTTTTCATTTATCTCCCACGTTGGCCCTCACCAAAGGCTCCAAATGACACCCAAATTCACCACAAAGAAACTCTAACTGTCAGAGAAATAGTACAAGGGCTAAGGCACATTCACATTTCTTGTATGTGGCTGACCCTGATTCACTCCCCAACACTACATAGTACCCCTTGCATCAGCAGGTGGAGCCCTGGAGGACCAGAGCAGGGGTTTACACAGACAATCCACAGTACTGCATGGCTGGACGGCACTTCATCCTTTGACCCCAGCATCGCCTTGCTGGCCTGGTTGTCTAAGAATCACTGGAAAAAGTCCCAGACTCTTGAGCACTGCTTGGGCGGCACCTCTTAAAAACATATTTTTAAAATAATTCATTTCATTCTCTTTTTTTATTGAATCACCATGAGATATACAGTTCCAAAATTTTTCATGATTGGGTTTCAGTCATACAATGTTTCAGCATCATCCCTTCACCAGTGTACATTTACCACCATCAATGTCCCCAGTTTCCCTCCCACCACCAACCCCAAGCTTGCCTCTATGACAGACACTTCTCTCTCTCTCTCTCTCTCTCTCTCTCTCACACACACACACACACACACACACACACACTCTTCAGCCCTCTTACTCACTCTCCCTCTCCTTTTAGGCATCATGATTGTGATGTAGGCACTGAAAGGGTATCATTCATATATCACTTGTCACTAATCACTTGTCATCCTGTTGCTCATCAGTTTGCTCAAGTGGATGCCACTAATGTCTCAATTTGTCCCTGTTGCATTCTAGTGTAGCCCAATGGCATTTGGTTGCTCCAGGAACACAAAGAGCCTCAAATCGTTCGTTCAGTGTCTTGATGAAGAAGTCTGACCATCTCGTAGGTGGGCAGCCAGGTAGGCGTTCTTTTGACATCCCATGGAATCCAGTTGGTAATGGCTCTAGTCCAGCAGTCGTCTCCAAGTCGCATTACATGTACGGCCCATCTGATTTTTGATGCCTTGACAAACAAGACAGCATCCCTAATTCCCAATCACCAATGTAGGTCGGAACTCTGGATTCGTTCTCTCACTTGGGTGAAATGAGATATTCCAAACACAGCTCTTTCGATACTCTTTCATATATATATATGCATATATATACACAATATATATATACACACATATATATACATACATATTTGTTATATATATATGTACATAAAATTATCTCATTTCAACAATCAGTTCTTGTCCAGAGTGGTCATATCCAACTATAACTATCCTAGTGGTTCCTTCTTTGTCCTAATTGCACTTCCTGCTAGTCCTACCCCTCCCATTTTTGGTAAGCTTCCAAGCATGTACAAATCCTCCTGATCCTCATAAAAATAATTCTAAGCCCAAATTCTGTCCCAAGGCTTATGGCACATGCCTCAAAGATACCTGCTGTGTCTGAAGAGCTGTTTCCTGGAGCAAGGATTACAAGCCTTCATAGATAAGTCTTCTGCACGACTCTTAGATTGGAGGTGGCCACTAATATGCTGCCCTGAAAATCCCAATAGTTTGTCAGCTGGCATTTTATTAGATGGTGATTCAGCATCTGAGTTTTTCCTGACCTTGATGGAAATGCTTCCATTCTGGCCTCATGCACTTAACCCAAGGAACTGAATACATAATGCAGACCCCGGATCCTGCCTGGGTTAATGACCCATCCTCAGTCCCTTAGGCAAATCTCTAAAGTTAAAAGTGGACTTCTTAGTATAGTTTAACCTTCACTCATGGTCACTGGTCTGTTGCACTAGCTGCAGGCACATAGCCAGTGCCGGAGGCCACTATTCTAGTGAGTATGCCTATGGTCAATTGCAGATGTTAAAATATCCCTGGGGCTACATAATGAAGAGAATTCTGTGTCTTCCTTATCCTGCTGTTTAGCAGGCCAGAAACCCTGACGACAAATTTTTTGTTTAAAAGAAATGAAAATCATAGTCCAAACCATTTAAAAGTATTTTTAGAAATACAAGGAGTTGGCAGAAAAAGTCTCTCCGAGGCCAGAGACTAAATCAAAGAAGGCAACAAAGAAGTGACTAGGTAGGTATTTGCCAGATTGGGTGAACTTGACCATTCGTGGCTATTGTCATGGGAGGCAGCAAAAGGTCATAGGAGAAGTTTTATCAGTCTGAAAGTCTAATTGGCAGTTCCTACTACTCCAATCTACATTAAACTAGGACCCCCAAAGATTGATAGTGTAGAGTAAAAATAGAGCCCCACGAGATGGCAAAGGAATCTTGGTTATGTCAACCCTTGATTCTGAATGGAAGAATAACAGCCTCTTATCTGAATGCCCTACTTAGGTTTGCAATGTACTTAGGACACTACACATTGCAGGTAGTTTGGAAAACCTCTGGTCAGAAACTGAGTTTTAAGTAAAGTCCAGGTTGTTTGGGCCTCAGATACTTGGCATAAGAAAGCAGATCTCTAGAAGAACTCAATTGTATCCTAGGCCCAAAGAATTCTCAAAGGTAATGTTCTGGTGAAGAAAATTGAGCTTAGACTTTATTTTCACTAAACTGCTTGTGAAAATAAAGCAGTAAGAGTGAGAGTCTGAAAAACAGACAGCTGAAGCATATCCACAGTCATGCCAGATATGGGCAAAATAAGGCTTAATTAAGTAATAAAGCTACAAATTAAGTTTTCATATTTTTTCTAATGTACAAAATAAAAAAGGAACAGTGGATTTTAAATGACTTTGATAAATGACCGGTTGGACATTTTTGAGGTAAAAGCTTATAAAAGTCAAAATTTAGCCATTATACTTAACAGATTTAGCAGCCAGTTAGACATAGCTGAAAAGAAGATTAGTCAGCTGGAATAAATTTAAAGAAATTACTCATAATGTGGTTCAAAGAAGCAAAGAGATGAAGAAAATGAAAACTGAGAATTTCAAAAGTAGAAAATAAAAAATATATATTGAAAAAGAGGTAATATTTAAGGAGATAATGGTTGAAACTAACCTAAAACTAATAAAACCGAAAAGATTCAGAAAATCCATTAAATCTCATGAAAGTCAAATAAAAGGCTCAAACAGAGACAGATCCCTGTGAAAATGTAATACCAAAGACAAATATAATAAAATAGCTGAAGGAAAACTATGTATATGTAACTTTCTAAAATAAAATTCAGCCCATTTTTAGTTTCATTTGCTTCTCACACTGACCAGCAGGGAAACTGAATGGAAGGAAAATAAATTAATATCTTAATTACTAGAGCCAGAGAGTTGGTCCAGCAGGTAGGACTTGCAAATGTGGCCAACCAGGGTTTGATGGATGGCACCACATATGGTCCCCTGAGCCCCTCACGTAGTGATGTTAAGTGCAGAGCCAGGAGTAAGCCCTGAGCACAACTGGGTGTGGTCCCAAAACAAAACAAATTAAACCTTTCTTCTGGATATTCTTAACAGTGTGGTTATATTCTTAATTCTCCTAGATTTGAAGAACACATTTTATATATTTGGGAGACCCTCTAAGCAGTGCTCAGGCCCCAGAGGGATTGCTTCAGGGAATTCTCAGCCTACTCCATCTTTTAGTGGAGTGCTCAGGCCTGAGGATGGAGAGCTACGTAGGTCCATGGTGCCGGTGACTCCTGGGCCACTCTCACAGTACTCAGGGGAAATAGACATTTTAGAGAGCTCCATGAACTTTATGTTGACCGATGGTTGTGACTTGTATGTGGTGGGTGAGGGAAACACTGGGTACATGGTGAGTGGGTAGGGGGGAAAATAGACAGAAATAAGGAATGGGGCAACTTTATTTAACCTATAATCTTTAAAATTATATGAAGGGATCAAATAGTCATATTCTTTTCGTCATCTTTTCTCCTACATGTGAAAAACATTTTGCCATGTTAGGAGTGCTGTAACTTTTGCCAGCTTTTCATATAAATATAAACATAATCTGTAACTAGCAGGTGAAAAGCTACATCAGAGGGTAAAGAGGTTCACAACTAAATTCTTATGGAATACAGGCCTCAGAGCTTGGTGACAGAGATGGGGGGTGGGGGGTGGTTAGGTCTGGTGAGAGGCACCCCCCCTCTCTCTCACACACACACACCACATACACACACAGAGAAAATTGTCCAGAGACCCAGTTTCATGCATGCATGGCATTAGGTCACACTGGCTGTTCGCAGGGCTTATCCCTGGCTCTGTCTGTGCTCAGGGATCACTTCTGGTGGTGCTCAGGAGATTATCAGCCTGACATCCTGGGGACACCGATCTCTGTTCTCTCCAGGGGGAGAGGTTCACAGTGTAAATATACTCTACTGGAGATGGAACCTGGTTGGCTGCATACAAACCAAGTGCCTAACTTGCTGAACTCTATCTTGTAGCCTCCTTTTGTTTACTTAAAGAAAAGTAGATTCGGTAATGGCAAAGATGGGGACCCACAGCATACTGAGAGATTTCTTTTTTTTTTTTTTCTGGAAAGAGGTAGCACTGTAGCATAGTCGTCCCGTTGTTCATAGATTTGCTCGAGCGGGCACCAGTAAGGTCTCCATTGTGAGACTTCTTGTTACTGTTTTTGGCATATCGAATACACCACGGGGAGCTTGCCAGGCTCTGCCGTGTGGGCGGGATACTCTAGGTAGCTCAAATAAGTTTGGGAACCTCTGAGTTAGGCTGAGAAGCATTATTCAGTACATAATGTATATTTGATGAGTTTTTATTGCATGCAAGGCACTTCTGGACAGTGGGGTTATAGTTAAAACATAAAAGCCCCCAAGTCTACAGAGTTGACAGTCCACTGGGGGACCTAGAGGACAAGCCAATTAGAATTGGTCAGTTGTTGGTAAGAGGCCCCAGAGGGAAAAAAAAAAAACAGAGAAAATAGAGAGGAGTGGACGGTGAGGAGAAAAGGTTGGGAGCTTTCAGATTCATCAGGGAAGGCCCCAGAATCAGGTGACAGGTGACCTTAAAGGTGAGGGCTTCCTTCTCAGGGTTGAGGAGGGTTTTCTCACAGAGCCCCTTCCCAGTCCTGGAGAAGCTGCCCAGCTGTGCCTGGGGAGTCTGCACGCATCTGCCCCTGGAGACAGTAGAGATAAGTGTTCCAGGGCTCTCGGGCTGGAAATGCTCTCTGGAGGCCCAGGACCACGTACACTGGGCCTGTTAACTGAATTCATAACACTGGGTGCCGACTCAAGTGTGAACGAGGACTGGAAGGAACTGCTCTAATTTGTGAACCTTGAACCAAGCTGAGCCCCAAATTAATCTTTTTTTTTTTTTCTCCACTGAGCCGAGCACTGAACCAAGGATTTTTCAAAACTGCAACACCTAGTAAGCCAGTTTGAACCAGAACCAAGCCTATTCATTTTCTACAAGTATTGAACTGGAACAATATAGGAATATTAAAGTATCTTTCAAACTAAACCAGAATTGAACTGATCATTCACAAGTGCCTGGCTTGAGATGGAAAGAAAATCACTTTGGAAAAATAATTCTGAGCATATTAAATGTCTGGCTTAAGAGTCTGCCCTCGTCACCAAGAAATTATACCTCCTAGACGTTCTTTTGTAAATTGTAATTTGGAGCCTAATCCTTACGTTTAACTATTTACTTGTCCATTTCTTTTGTCTATTCGCTCAATATTTTATTGACAATAGGAGTCAAGCTTTGTATTGCCCAGGAATTTATCACCATCATGGATATATGATAGGTGTGTGCTGTGCATGTGTGTGTTTTGGGATAAGTGACACTGGTTGAGCCACCATCAAACACCCAAGAACTTATTCTGCAAGAGGCTGGAGCAATAGCACCGGAGGTAGGGCGTTTGCCTTGCAGGCGGCTGACCCAGCATTCCATATGGTCCCCTGAGCACTGCCAGGAGTGATTCCTGCATGCAAAGCCAGGAGTAACCCCTAAGCATTGCGGGTATGACCCAAAAAAGCAATAAAACAAAACAAAACAAAACAAACAAACACAAAAAAAACTGTAGCACTGTCATCCTGTTGTTCATTGTTTTGCTCAAGCAGGCACCAGTAACATCTCCATTGTGAGACTTGTTGCTGCTTTTTGACATTTCGTATATACCACAGGGAGCTTGCCAGACTCTGCTATGTGAGCAAGATACTCTTGGTAGCTTGCCAGGCTCTTCGAGAGGGACAAAGGAATCGAACACAGGTCAGCTGCGTGCAAGGCAAACGCCCTACCCGCTGTGCTATTGCTCCAGCCAACCTAGCACATATAATATGAAAACCTTCCAATTCATAGAAAAATGCATCAGATTTGTAGTTACTGAAAGTAGGAGGTGGGTAGAAGATTAATAAAGGAATATACAAAGTTTCTATGGAAAGATAAATATTAGGGGGCAGAGAGATAATACAGCAGTTAAGATGCCTGTCTTGCATGCGTTCAACTTGGGTTCAATCCTTAGGACCACATATGGTACCCTGAGCACAGTCAGGAGTGATGCCTTAGCATAGAGTCAGGAGTAAAACCCTGAGCAAGGTGTGACCCCAAAACAAACAAACAAGATAAAAGCTAGAGATGTAACATAGAATATATTAACTGTAGATTAATATAATAGCTATGGGTTAATATAGGCTTCTGGATCAATTGCAGAAGATGTGAAGTAAAGGAACATTCAGGGAAGCTCAGTTTATAAGTAGCAAATTAAAGATGATGGTGCAGAATGCTTGGAGAAAAAGAGGCAGATAAAGAGAGAAGAAAAAATCAAAGTTTAGTGAGAGTCATGGATGTCCAAGGAGGGAATTCCATGTAGAAAACGATACCATAAATGAATACATAAACTCTTTTACAAATGAATGTAAATGTTTTAGTGCTAATATGACTTCATTGGCCCATAGGTGGTATGTTTTGTTTCATTTTTTTTTTATAAGTGAGACACCATAAGGTACAGTTGTCACTGTCACTGTCACTGTCCTCCTGTTGTTCATCGATTTGCTCAAGTGGGCCCAGTAACGTCTCCGTTGTGAGACTTTGTTGTTATTGTGTTTGACATATCGAATACATCATGGGTAGCTTGCCAGGCTCTGCCGTGCGGGTGCGGGCGAGATCCTCTCAGTAGCTTGCCGGGCTCTCCGAGAGGGGCGGAGGAATCGAACCGGGTTGACCATGTTAGCTGCATGCAAGGCAAACGCCCTACCCGCTGTGCTTGTGCTTGGGTTTCAATTATACAATGATCAAATACCCATCCCTCCACCAGTGCCCATTTCCACCACCACTGATCCCAGTATCCCTCCCACCCCACCATTCCCCCCATCCCACCCTGTCTCTATGGCCAGGATTCCCCTTTGTTTTCCCTCTCCCTTTGGGTGTTGTGGTTTTTTGTTTTGTTTCATTTCAAGTGTTGAAGGATGCAAATGCAGGATGCAGAGGAGTGACTGGTGAGGGAGAGGGGAGCGCATGCATAAGCATATGTATAGACTCTTGTTTAGGGTGAGGTAAGGTCAAATACAGGTGTAGCTTTTTGTCCTATGTTTAACCTCAGACTGGTGCTTTTCCTGAATCAGATTTCACTAAAGCAAATGTCTTTTCTGTCTGGTCCTGTTTCCCCCTCACTATGTAGTTAGTACCTGACATTGCTTCTGGTTATTCACTCTGTCACATAGGACTCCCATTAGAGGACCCAGAGGAGAAATTTCCCTCAGGCTTATTCCCTAGAATGAGGAGACTTTCCTGCAGCAGTGGAATTTTTTTCTTTCTTTTGTTTTTGGAACTACACAGATACCATGCCTTGTTTCTTGTTTCTTTATCCTGTTTCTCTTTCACTAAGAAACTGAGCCAATTTGCATTGCCTTTCTAACAACTAACAAAACATTCTGGAATCTATCAGTGTGAA
The DNA here is from genome assembly GCF_029834395.1 of Sorex fumeus. NCBI lineage: Eukaryota > Metazoa > Chordata > Mammalia > Eulipotyphla > Soricidae > Sorex > Sorex fumeus. The sequence goes on along the minus strand of NW_026606092.1, from coordinate 34,056,528 downwards.
TTCCTTAGGCCCATCATTAATTTCTACTTATCTTTTGTCACTTTATTTCTCATTTCCTTGATCTCTTCATTTTCTGATATTTATTATTTTTACCTTGACATACATTTTCCACATTTCTTAAAATATTTTTGAAACAAAATAAGTACATATGTGGGTAATGAGAAAAATATGATGTAAAACTAGATGAATATAGTATAGGATTTGATTTTTGAAGCTTAAGAGATGTGAAGTAGGGAAGAAACTGAGATAACAGACACCGGAAAGGCATATGAGCCACAGATCTCATAGTTTCTAGAAGATTTCAGACTTAATTGGAGAGAAAGATAACACTCCAGGAAGAAATCATAATATAACAAGGTCTTATAAGAATCTAAATCCAAGTAGCCTGAGAGATAATATAGAGGTAAGGCAACTACAATGTGGATCTGATTTAAATCTCTCGCACCACATAAGGTCCCTAGAGCACTACCAGGGAGAGACCTTTGAGCACCAAAGGGTAAAAACCCTCCACCCCCACCTTCCCCAGCCAAAAATGAAACAAAAACCGACACACAGATTTTTGGAACATGACAGAGAATTGAGAAATATATCTCCACATATTTGAACAATTAATTTCTTACAAGAAGTAACAGCATAATATTGTAACAAGGAAAGTCTCTTCAATAAATGATGCTGGGGAAACTTATGACAGCCTTAAGGAAAAGAATGGAATAAGAAAATTAATTCAAGATGGATTAAAGACTTTGATGTAAGACATAAAAACATAAAATACATAGAATAAAATACATAAAATACATAAAATACATGTTCATAGGAAATAAGCTCCTTGACATAAGTTTTGGAGAAGTCTTTGAGAATTCAGCTCCAATGGATAGGGGGACAAAAGCAAAAATAAACTGAGTGAGACTGCATCAAACTAAAAAGCTGCTGAACAGCAAAGTAAACTCAAACCCAAATGACATTGCACTGCATTAAAAGAGAGAGAGAGAGAGAGAGAGAGAGAGATTTTTCTGGGATTGGAGTGATAGTATTAAGTAGGTAGTGTGTTTGCCTTGCACAGGGTTGACTGGGGTTCAATCCTTGGCATACCATATAGTCTCTTGAGCCTGCCAGGAGTAATTCCTAAACCCTTAAACATCATCAGGTGCAGCCAAAAAAGTAATAAATAAATGCCCTCCCGTTGATCGTCGATTTGCTCGAGCGGGCCCAGTAACGTCTCCATTGGAGACTTTGTTGTTACTGTGTCTGGCATATCGAATACTCTCGGTAGCTTGCCAGGCTCTCCGAGAGGGGCAGAGGAATCGAACTCGGGTCGGCCATGTTGGCCGCTTGTAAGGCGAACGCCCTACCACTGTGCTATAAATAAATTTTTAAAAGACATTTGTAAATCATACTTCTGGCAAAGTGGTTAATATCTAAAATATTGAATATATATTATTAACAAATTTTAAAAGCCTGACTTAAAAAATTTGACAGAAGGTCCAAATAGACTTTTCTTTAAAGAAGACACAGGAAGTGGTCAACAAACATGTGGAAAGTTGTTTATTTTCTATTTTTTTAAGTTTTTTGTGTGTGTGAGGTAAAACAAGGTTTATTTGTGAAATAAAGGGAGGGAAGGAGACTGATACTTGCTCAAGAAAGAACAAGGTCATATTCAGAATGGAAAGAGCAAAGTATAAATCCCAGAGTGAGATGTATGGGCCATTTCCCCAGAAATGGAAAGTGTCCCCTACAGTAAGAAAGTTCATATCTCAGGCAAACATGCCTCTGTTCTCTTCTTCTTAAGAGCATGCAAGTCAAAATCACACTGAGCTGTCATATCTCACCTCAGAGATATGTCAAGTGTCAAAAGGACAAGAAATAGTATTGAAGAAGATATGGGGAGAAGAGAATCCTAAACATTGTTGGCAGGAATGTAAATTGGTAAACCTACTGTGGAAAAGTACATTAGTAATTTTTAAATTACTAAAAAATTTAAACTTGATCACTTGACATCCCGTTACTCATTGATTTGCTTGAGTGGGCTCCAGAAACGTCTCCATTCGTCCCTGTCATGTGCTAGTTTAGCCCTATGGCGTCTGCTCATTATAGGAACACAAAGAACCTCAAACTGATCGTTCAGGGTCTTGACTAAAATAGTCTGACCATCTCGTAGGTGGGCGGCCACATGGTCTTTTGACGTCCTGTGGAATCCAGTCAGTAACGGCTCTATTCTAGTGGTCGTCTCCAGATCTCATTATGTGTCCAGCCCATCTGATTTTTGACGCCTTGGCAAATGAGACAGCATTCCGGATTCTTGACCGTTGAAGGAGGTCGGAACTCCAGATTCTTTCTGTCATTTGAGTGAAGCATGATACTCCAAGCATAGCTCTTTTGATTCCTCTTTGGGAGACCCGAATAGCATTCTCATCCTGTTTTCATAGGGCTCAGGTCTCTGAGGCATATGTTAATGCAGGAAGAACAGTGGACTGGAAGACATGTGCTCAGAGCCAGAGGTTCTTCGTCCTCTAAGCTATTCCTTCGTCACTCGTGTAGGTGTTCCAAGCAGCTCTCTTCCTCCTGCGCAACTCAGGTGCCAGGTTGTTCATCATGTTGACTTCTCGACCTAAGTACACATAACTGTTGCATTAGGAGATGGTTGTTCCATTGAGAGCGAATGGAATGTCAGGAACGAGACTGTTTCTCATGAACATTGTCTTCATGAGATTCAGCTATAATCTGACCTTTCCACACTCACGGTCAAAATCAGCCAGCGTTTGTGTCGCTTGGCTAGTGTTTGGTGTTATTAGAATGATGTCATCAGCAAAGCGGAGGTGGTGTAGTTGCCGACCATCTATCTTCACTCCTATTCCTTCCCATTCCAGTCGTCGCATGACATTCTTGAGGGCTGCACTGAAAAGTTTTGGTGAAATGGTATCACCCTGCCAAACCCCTCTCTTGACATTGATGATCACTTTTTGTAGAATGGTGAGATCCTGGTAGTGAATTCATAATACAACTCACGGAGGATCCTGATGTATTGAGTTCGAATGCCCTAATTGGCTAGGGCTTTGATGACCACTTCCGTCTCAACAGAATCAAAGGCCTTCTTTAAATCAATGAATGTTAGACAGAGCAGCATCTTGAACTCCTGAGAAACCTCAATGAGCTAGGTTATCGTGTGCATATGGTCGATTGTGCTGAATCTTTTGTGGAACCTGGCTTGCTTGCATGGTTGTTCTTCATCTAGTGTTCTGCCAATCCTATTTGGGATGACTCAAGTGAACAGCTTGTAGATGACAGACAATAGGCAGATTGGGTGATAGTTGCCAATGTCGTGGATATCTCCCTTCTTCTACAGTAGTACAGTCCTGCTGGTTTTCCATTGGGTCGGAAACTTGCATTCAGACAGGTAGCGTGTGAAGAGCCGAACCAGTGTATTTATGAGTACTGAAGGCAGGTTCTTCATTTAAACTATGAATTTTATATGATTCAGTTATATCACTTTTGGGTATTGACATCCCACAATATAAAAATCACAACTAAAAGGCTATTTGCCACTTCTGTGTTTCTCACAGAATTGTTCACAATAACTTGAGAGTTTGAATCAATCTAAGTAAATCATTGAGAGATAAGAAGAGATGTTTTTTCTAAACTCAATGGGATAGTATTCGGAATACTACTCAGCTATAAAAAATATGATTCCTCTCATATATAGAGCATAAAATGAAGTCAATGAACAAATAAGCCGAAACCAAACTCTTGAATTCTAAGAATAAAATTATGGCAACCAAGGGAAGGAAAAGAGGAGTGGGTAAACTGAGTAAATGAGGTCTGTTGTATGATGAAGGGTGGAAAATAGACTTTTGGTAGCCAATAAAAAGTAACACAGGCAGATGTTGACTTACAATGCTGTATATCTGAAATATGTATAAAGTTATTACAAGTTCTACAGTCAAACTTTTTTCACAGAGTGTGTCATCAAGGACCAGAGGGATAATATATGAGCTAAGGCACTTGCAGCCAAAACCTGGTTCAACTCCCCGGCACCATATATGGTCCCCTGAGTACTAGCAGGAGTTTAACACTTGAGCACAGATCCAGGAGTGACTCTGGTACATCCAAAATGATATTCCACCCCCCCAATAAAGAAAAATAATTTTTCTTCATAAATGGTTCAGGTGTGGAAGAATAAGGCTATCTGGAAAGCGATAATTTCCTTTGTGGTCAGCAAGTTGTAGGCCTCACAGCAGAGCTGGGACCAATTCAGTCTTGGAGAGGAAACAGGAATCTAACTAGTACAAGTAGAAAACCTCTGGTGTGTTGAGAAAAAAACTGAGAATGCCATCTGGATCAACTCACTCTGGGAAGGCATCAACAGCTGGAGTTAAGACTGTGGTGGCTTGTGTGAGCAATTTGTGGACCTTAGTTGGGAAGCCCCAGGGTGGGGCTGGGGTTTCTGCTAAAGTCAGTTCAGCACAGGAGGGACTTGAGTGATAGTGTAGCAAGCTGGGTGCTAGCCTTGCATGGCCCCAAGACTTACCCATAGTCCTCTGAGTCCTCCAGGAATGATTTCTGAGCAGAGGAGTTACCACAGCCAGGCATGTCTCCAAAACTAAAAAAAATAAATAATAAATATTGCCCAGAAGCTGTGTTCTTTTGTCTGGTTGCTTGACCTGCAGGTTCCAGCCAAGTTTTTACAAGTAAGCGAAGCATGTTTATTCCCATTTAGACTGAATGAACAACTTTCCTTGTTGACTCAGAGGCAACAAAGAGTCCTACCTGGTTTACAGTTCCACTTAAGGAACAGCAAGGATTGCCATCCTTGTTGACTCATAAACCAACAGTAAATGGAACGTCTTGACCGTTTTTAAATTTCCTTCCAGGAAGCAGCTGGTGAGAGCTTCTCAGAAGTCATCTCTGAGAAGTTTTATCAATACTAGGCTTGAGAATTCATTTTTCTCTCTTGATTTTCCTCCCTTCCTCTCTCATCCACCATCTCCCCTCCCCATGGTTGTGTTATTTTTGTCTGCCTTCCCTTGTAGGAATCTGTTCTTCTTTAGTCCATATCCACAGAATTAATTTGGGGAAAATGGAAGGCTTTCTCCGCATAACCTGCTGAGTTACTCATTACTTTAGGACTCAAAGAACCACCCTCCTTTTCAAGATTCTTTTAATGAGTCATTTGAGTACTGGACTTCTAATTTTCACCCCTGCCAGACAGCAGCCGTTGGGAAGACTGGGGAACCAGTCTCAATTCCAGAGACTCGCAGCTATTGGACTGCAGGAGCTATGTAATTATTCCCCATTACTGCTCTGTGAAAGTACAGATGGTATGCAGACTCTTGATGTGGTTATACTTGATTTTTTAACCCCCTCCCCCCACTGAAATATTTTGGTTTATGCCTCTTCATTTTATAAAACAAGGGTATAGCCTGACTCAGCTTGTTTACTAATCCCTCCTGCCAGACAGGTTAATATCAGAGGACAGTGTCATAAATTTCTTATATGAAACCTATAATTACTTGATATTTACCCAAGCATATGAAGACACATGTTAGCCTCCAGCAGGAAAATGTATTCATCTACACTCCCTTTGCTTTAAAGGAAGCACACTAACTAAAAGAAATCGGTTCCCATCGTAGAAAGACAGCAGTCTGAAAAAAAAAAAACATGGTGCTAATTTTATTACCAATCACCAAGAAGGCAAGTCAAACAGAACTGCAGAGGTCACCTAGGAAGGAGATTTTAAGCCTTTGCCAAGCTTAATCATTCTCTCCACCAAGAGCCTTTCTGCTTTCTCTCCTTTTGTTCTTTAGCTCCCAGACCGTTTGGAGATGAGAAGTATCTCTGACAAGCTGTGCAAATATATGTAAATTCAATGTGAGTTGTAGTCAGCTCCACTTTGCCCCTGGTGATAGGGCTACCTTAAAGTCTCTGGGTGGCTGGCCTCCTAGAATCACAGCATTAGGGCCTGTATGCCCAGTGCCAGGACCCATTAGCCGTCTTGATGGATCAGATCAGGAAGCTCTGCCGGCTCCAGAGTTCATGAGTTAACAGGGGGACTTCCTAGAGTGTTGAGGAGCACAAAGTAAAGCCAACAGCAGGAGGAAAAAGCTGACTCTCTCTCTGGCATGTGGACTGGGCTTTTTTCCCTTTTGAGTTTTTCTTTTATCTTTATTCAGCACAGTAGAATTTGCTAGCCTGACAGGAACAATTATTCAGTGATGTTCTTTCTCGTGTGTCTCTCTCAAAGCTGGTCTTACAAGCTTGTTAGCACTGCTGGGGTTTTCTAAAGGAACACATGCTGATGTCGGTGTGGTTAGATGAGTGGAAGCCTGTGTCACACCAAGTTTCTTCATCACAGAGCCAATATTTCATTTGCATAGAATCCCAAATAGCTATCATGGTTGGCACAGCCTCTAGCAACTAAAGGGCAGCCTTTAGCAAATAGACACACCAGTTGTCGAATGACCTTCGTGAGCTTATGTCATGAGGTCATTTTCTCCCTATTCATCCACCTCATTGCCAAGGAAAAGCTCAGGTTCTGGTTGGTGTGAGGGGCCAAAGAAAAAAGTATGGGCAAGTGGAAGGGTTTTTTGTCTTTGTTAGTGCTGGGGATTGAACCTAGGTCTCCCCTTCCCCCCCAACACACATATGCATGCACACACATGAACAAACACACACACATACCACACACACACACACACACAAACACACACATACACACGCATGCACGCGCCATGCTCTCTGTCTCTGAGCCACATTTCTGGTCCCAGTCCCTCACTCCAAGGAAATTTTAAGGCCATATTAAATATAACTCGCCATAAACCATTCAGCTTTCTTTGAACTCTTCTCAGTGGGAAAAACTGAGAACAGAGGATACTTCATTGGAATTTACCCTTTGTGCCTATGCAATGCCATGCAGCCAGTAAAAAAGATGATGTTGCATTTGTCTAAGACTTTTATGGAATTGTCATAACTAATTAAGAGTCGCAATTATTTCCCACTTTGGAACAAAGCTCTTTCTAACAACCTACTTATTATGCCTTGGTCTGGAGTGCACATGAATAAATTCCTGCTGCTACTTACCCTGAAGCTGCCCAAGAAAAAAGCTGCTCAAACAAATACTAACCCATGCATTTGGAGTGTCTGTCCTAATGACTTAATGATTGTGGAGAAACAGACACTCTCTGCAAGTGTCTGGAAGAGAGGGGTGTGGTTTGAAGGGCTTGGCAGTACCCAGTGAATACACTGGTAAGAATTCTTATTCCTCTATCCTCCTTTGAAATGCAGATCTGTTTCAAAAGATGACAGTCTATATTCCCAGGTCCTGTCAAGCTCTGATCTGACTATCATTGGGGGCTGCTTTGGTTTTCTTTTCAATCGCAGTCAACAATTTTGCTTAATTTTAAACAAAATGCTGCATGATTTTTTAGTGATGGAAGGTCTAAAACCATCATTAGTTTTCTTGTGCCACGGCTTCTCTATATGCATTCCACATTGTCTTAATTGGCAACAAAATGTCCCTCAGTGGGACTTCCCTTTCATTACTAGGTAGGTGTGCAGACAAGCTCTTCTTTGGGAATCTGGCCGGATGAGGACCCTATAGCGTTTCCTAATGGGTAGGTGCAGATTTCAATAAAGACAGAGAACTATCCATTTGGATAGTAAATATTTTCATGTTTAGAAAAAATCCACAATCCAGAGGGACTTTTCCTGGAGTTCCTGGATAACAACAAGTTAAATGCAGTTAAAATCTCATTTCTGTGCTTTTTAGTATGATGAATCTATGTTAGCTGCCACTTACTACTAGAGACTGTAACCAGGGAGAGACCCTTGGTTTGCCTTCCTGTTTGACAGAAATGTTAGTGAGGGAATGTGGGTGTCACATTCCCCCACTAACAAGCTTGTTATCACTGCTTGGACAAGAGAAATGCCTGCTTCAGTCATATGGTCTCACTTGTCCACCAGTCCTTATGCCTGGGACACAGAGCTGCCAGGGTACAAGGTACAAGGTGCTTAGTTCAGCCCTTACATTCACAGGATCCGTGGCTTCTTAGGAAGGGATTAGGGACAAACATACATAGTGGAAGACTTCCTGAGAAGTACGGAAAAACCTGACAATGCACGGAGGGGCAGTTATCAGAAAATACTGGGGAGAGTCAAAGAACTGGAAAATAATAAAGGCCTATTTGCCCAAATCTGCCCCCACTCCTGTCCCTGCTCCATCTTTTCCCTGTTGTGATTTCTCCGCTCTCCCCTCCAAGCCTCCACCCACCACCCAGAAGGACTGTGTCTTGATGACTGTGAAGGGATATGGGTAATGAACAACTTAATATGTGTAGCTTGGTTATACCCCCCTCCAATTTCTCTGTATTATGTAGGAAAATTAGCATTAGTAACAAAATAGAAGTACGTGGCAGGAAAAAAAAATCCCTAACCAGTGGTTTTTTTTTTTTTTTTTTTTTTTTTTTAGTGAGACATATGAGGTACAGTTGTAGACTTACAAATTTTTGTGCTTGGGTTTCAATTACACAATGATCAAACGCCCATCCCTCCACCAGTGCCCACTTCCCACCACCACGGATCCCAGCATCCCTCCCACCGGCCATCCCCCCATCCCACCCTGCCTCTGTGGCAGGGCATTCCCTTTTGTTCTCTCTTATTGGGTGTTGTGGTTTCCAAAAGAGGCAATGGGTGACAATAATGTTTGGTCTATAGTCTACTTTCAACATGCATCTCCCATCCTGGGAGGATCCTCCCAACACCCTTTATTTGGTGTTCCCTTCTCTATTTGAGCTCCCTTTTCCCCTAGCATGTGTGGTAGGCCTCCAAGCCATGGAGTAAAATTCCTGGTACTAACCAGTGCCTTTTTTGTTTGTCTTTTCATTTTTCTTCTGTATTTCTTTTTTTTATTTATTTGTTTATTTATTTATTTTTAATTGAATCAGCGTGAGATAGAGCATTACAAAATTATTGATGATTGTGTTTCAGTCATACAAAGTTTCAATACGTAGCCCTCCACCTGTATAATTTCCCAGCACCAGTGTCCTCAGTTTCCTTCCCACCCCTTCAAGCCACCGCTCCCCCCCACCCCCCACCCCCGCAGCCTGCCTCTATGGCAGGCACCTCTCTTCACTCCCTTTCTCTCTCATTATAGGCATTATGGTTTGCAATACAGGTGCTGAAAGGTTATCATGTATATCTCTTTACCTTCTTTCAACACCCAGTTCTTGTCCAGAGTGATCATTACCAACTAGTACTGTCATGATGGACCTTCCTCTATCTTAACTCCATCTCCCACACCATTGACCAACTATTCTGTCCCATTTTCCCTGGCCTTCGATATTAGTTTCATGTTACTTTTTTATATCCCACAAATAAATGCAGTCATTCTATATCTGTCCCTCTCCTTCTGACTCATTTAACTCACTATGAAACTTTCCAAGTCATATTGATACTTAGAGTCAAATTTCATTACCTCATTTTTCCTAATAGCTGTGTAATATTCCATTGTGTAGATGTACCATAGTTTCTTTACCCATACATCTATTGTCAGACTTGTGCCAATGTTTTAACTCAAAGATAACCACTTGATAAATTTGACCTTTACCCAAATATCCAGAATCTTTATCTCAAGACACTGATGGTAGGATTTAGTGTTGAAACATTGCATGCCCAAAGCTCTACGATAGACACATTTTAAATCATAGTGCCTAAATAATTTTTTTATTTTGTAAAAAAAGAAACTAAAGTTATTGGCAACATAATAATATCCCCCACACATGAACAGAAACATATATCTACACATTCACACATATAGAATATGTGCACAAGCAGAAGGACATGCCCACACACATATAATGCAATGCATTCACATATACTGACACATGTACATACATGGACACGTACACTAACACACTTGCACATCTATGTGTAGCCTTAGTCATGTTCAGGTATACATAGACACTCAAATGTGTCTCCTGCTATTTGACTACTCACCATCTGAACTAAGGAACCAAAGAGATTTGGACATGGAGACATGCTTCTGAGCGGTATTTGAAGTAATTTTCTTATCATGTAGGTATGTTTTCGCCCTTCAAAATTCTCTAAAAACAAAATTTTGGAGAGGCAGGAACTTAAATCCTTTAACTGTTTTTACCCTCTGTTTTCTTCATCTATAAATAGGTATCAATCTAGCTGCTGGAAAGACTTACAATGACCAAAGCTGAGAAGGTGCTGGCAGTGTGGGCGGTGCCCTGTCACCATTACTCTTTGTCTGACTCTGACTCTGTCTGCTCAGTCATTTTATCCAAGCTTTGCCTTAATGCAAATGACTGCAGACACCCCTCAGGTTCTGAAGCTTGTGACTCTAATACCAAGCAAAGTGTCAAGGAGAGAGACCTGATGTGGCTGGTGGAGGAGATGTCCAGGAGGTTGTTTGTCATGCGTCTAGCTGGACATCAAACAGGATGGAAGAGAAGCAGTTCTAAACCAGGAAGGATTTTGTTTTCTTTTTTAATCCTTACATTCTTCATCTCTGACTGTGAAACTCTGGGAGATAATTGGGGTGGGTCACATAAGTGGGCTTATGGTGAAGGCCATTGGTCATGACAGTTATGATAGATTCCTTGAGTTTTGACTCCATAACTAGCAACGGAAATGGCCTTGAATGCTCTGTAGGATTGTTTTCATTTTGTTTTGTTTTGTGCTTACTGTGCTCCCATGATACCTCTGATAAAATGGAGCGGGAACATTGATGTTGAGTCTATGGAGAAGGGATGTAACCATGACACTCATTCTTCAAATGTGCTTCCCAGTGATTTGTATCTATTTGTGCATTGCATTCACCATGTGTACAACACACATCGGGGTAGCTCTGAACTCTAAAAGCTATTGTTAAAAAGAGAAAATGCAATGGTGATTATATGCAATTTTGTATCGCATTCATTCAGAATAATGCTTCTTTACTCCGAATGCTTTATTTGCAGAGACAAGCTTAAATAAGGCCCTAAAAAACACAAGCCTGTACCATCTAGACAAACAACATGAAAGTTATAAAAATGAATGAGTTTAGTTTTAAAGTGCACATTTCAAGAGTTTTCTGTGCATCTCATATAAATGGGGGCTCTCTCTGTTTGGGGAATGGCAACACACAGTTAAACTTCAATCTTCCTTTCAATCTGTATTCAGTTCCCAAATGAAACCTGATGTATTCTAATACTTTGGAATTTATTGTCAACAAATCATATTTTCTTACATAATTAATCTAAAGTAAATTAAACTGTGTGCATCACTTGGCAAATGAAAATAAGTACAAATTTGAGTACATATTATGAATATTATTAAATACAATTAAAATTTAGAATGCACTCTTTAATACCGAAATGATCTGAATGATTTTAAACTTCAAATCATTTTCCTATGATTGTCTAAACAAAAATGAGAAAATGGATTATAAAATCCTGAAGATAAGATAATATGATATTATGAGCAGGGTTTATAATTCAAAACATGAGCTGTTGATGGGAGGAGGGTTCTAGAACATCTCTGACGAGCTGTGTGTCCTATGTTGAAGGGGGGGTAGGAACTTTTTGGTAATGTTTAATGTCAGAGCTGGGGGTAACCCCTGAGCATTGGGGGGGTGTGTGACCCAAAAAGCAAAAAGCAAAACAAAACAGAACCCTATCTTCTTTGAGCCTTAGCGGCTAACAATAGTTTTAACTAATAGGATTATAGAGACATTTGAGTGACATTGTCACTCTAAAATATACTACTACTTAGTTCACAGTAGTTACACAGAATATTGTCACATATTTTTGTCCAGCCCACTTAGATGTATATTATCTCTCTAATACATGCATACTGTTTTCTATTCATCTGTATGCCTGAGCCGTTTGGACTTACCAATTGATATTTTCATTATTTTTGCTACATTTTGAACCATCTCAAATTTTATGGCCTAAAAGCACAACGGGTAGGGCGTTTGCCTTGCACGCAGCCAACATGGCCGACCCGAGTTCGATTCCTCCGCCCCTCTCGGAGAGCCTGGCAAGCTCCCCGTGACGTATTCGATATGCCAAACACAGTAACAACAAAGTCTCCAATGGAGACGTTACTGGGCCCGCTTGAGCAAATCGATGATCAACTGGAGGGCCTTTACTTTACTTTACTTTTAAAACAACTGAAATTTTGCTAACTCATGATGCTGAAGGTTGCCTGGGCTCAGCTGGGCAGCTTTGCTATTCCACATAAAGTCATTCACCAGGGGGCTCACTGGGCTGGTTCTGTACAAGAAGGAACATCATGTGGCTATACCTAAATGTAATCTCTATGTAGCATGTTTCCAAAATAACTATCTCAGAATGAATAGTAGTTCCAGGTACAGATTTCCTATGATTCAGCTCTGGAAGTCCAGCAACATCATTTCTGCTGTATTGGTTAAGCAAGTAACTAACAAACTAGGAGCTACAGGATATGCCTTTTATCTCTTGCCTTTTTTGAGTTTTTCCCAGGACATGTTTTGGGATACATGCAAGAGTGGCCAATTACAGCGACACTGAGCTCAGTTTACTAATACTCCTCCCCTCCAGGTACTCCTTATCTGTGACTTCAGATACTGCTCTGTTCCCATTTGCTCTTCACAGTCCCTAGGTTCTTAGACACAAGTCTCAGTCTTTGCCAGATCCAGACAATGATAACCTCTGTTTCAGAGCAGTTTGAGTTAGAGCCTAGTAGGTGGGAAATTCTAATTTTTCCAACTGATCATATTTTGATAACCTCCAGTCTGAGTGAGTTCCCATCATAACTATAATTATTTTCAGGCAAAAATAAGTGTAGTCTCTGTCTCTACACGTACTTATCTTTCTTTTTTCATTGACCTGCGACAGACCAATGTGTCATGACCTTCACACTCTGCTGAGGGAAGACACTTCACTGCAGTACCTGGGACAGGTAGACACACAGTGAATGCCTGTAGATTTAATGACTGAAAGAAAGTGGAGTGAAGGAGCGAAGAAAGTTGGATCATTTCAACATATGATGTCAATATTAGTTCAGAATTCCCTACATAATTGTAATAGCAAAATTGAAAAGAACCTAAGAACCATTCAACCCCTCTCCCCCAGTTAATTCAGTGTGTAAACACTTACAATGCAACACTTAAAACTACATTCTCTTTTTTTAAGGAATTGTTCAAAAATGCTTACTGTAGGATGACAAGTCATTTGTGTGTGTGTGTACGTGTGTGTATGCACACGCACGTGTATGCGTGTGCTCTAGACCAGCTTATCTCAACCAGGGACCACTTGGTTCCCATGGACACCCGTGAAAATTCCTGAAATGGGGTGGCGGGTGCAACATGAGATTAGAAGCCAACCAGTAGGACAGAGGAGCAAGGGAGAAAACAAATTCGGAAGGGAATCAGTTAGAAAAAGGTTGTGAGGGAGAAGGGAGGAAAAAAATAATGTAAATTTTGTGTGTTGTGTAAGCAAAAGAAACTATGAAAAAGTCCACAAGCCCTATAAAATTGTTACACTCTTGGGGTGTGTGAAGGAGAGAAGACAGGAAAGAAAAATTTTACAATGTGTCTACCTATCTACTTATCTACTGCCTTTGTTTCTATCTACCTATCATCACTATATCTGTCTCCCCTCTTCTCCTTGAATTTCTTTGATCTAATCTCAGCATAGCATGTGACTGGAGCTTTCCCTCAATCACGACAAAATTGATTTCATAATAGAACCTTAAGCTTCTCATTCAGGCCAAATCTTTCTCATGGGAATTGTTGCCCTGTGGTTATGAGAGAGCAAAGTGAGAATGGTTTAGTTGGAAGGACATGCGCGGATACGGATACATTTCTTTTACATCAAAGTTGGGATGAATTATATGATTATTCTAAACATTTGTGGCACTTTTTCATTTGAAAAACCTTCATTTTTGTGAGGAAATGCTTGTACCTATGGAAAGAATTGGTAAAAAATTTAGGTCTGGAGACCATTTTGCCCAGATGGCAAGTGGAAATAACCCTGTCTCTTGCTTTCATTTCTCCATTTCTTTGTTATGGGTGAATAAAGAATGTCAGAAGCATCTGAGTGTTGGTGCAGATATTGACATGTTCACACGGCCCTTTGTTTCCTACTATGTTTGGGGAGGAAAAATGAATTACTATAGCACTAGAAATGTATTGGCATAAGTGGCTTATCATTTTAATTTTAATAATAATTGGTAATTTCCTGAATCACTGTAATCAGGCTTCAGCATATTAACTTTGTAAAGACTTAATCAATGTCTGTATGGGAAAATATGATCTAGCCCATTCCATTTATTATAGTGTTCTTGGTCAATATCCATAATTTTTTTATTGTAATTATTGGAAGCCGGTTCCCCCCTCTTCTGTGGAGCCATGTGATTGCATTAGTGTGAGATTTTGCAGGACCAAATTGTCATTTGTTATAGCACATTCAGCAAGATTTATGTCCCTCTCCAATTAGGGGATAATCAAGCTCAAATTAATTTAACTCACAGGTACTAATGAGCAACAGCAAAATCAGCTCACTATAAAAAAAGGTTATTGAATTTTATTTCCTTTTGCTTGGTGTACCTCTGTGCACCCAGCGGTAAATACGTGTTTCAGGTCTAGAGGTGAGTGACCTTGGGGCTGTCTCCCCCACCACAGGCTTTGTGACAGCTCCGTCCCCTGCTGGACCAACATCTAATGAGCTGTTAGGGGTGTGCAGAAATGAACTTCCTTTGCCAAATCATCTTGACAGCTGCCTTTTGAGTGAGCTCTAGACTTCTGTTTGATACAAACATGTGAGGCACATCTGTAATTAAAATTTTTCTAATAGCCACATTTCTAAAAGATAAAAGAGAAGGATGAAATTTATTATATTTTTAGTTACATCACTAGGTCCAGAATGTTATTATTATTTCAGTGTCTAAGAGCAAATATTAATGCGGTAGTTTACATCCTTATGATGACTTCACGATCTGGTGTATAGTTCACACTTGCAGCATTTAGCAACTCAGTCTCATCTCCCTTCCTGTGAGCATTTGTCCCGCGTGGCAACTGTAATGGACTGAATTTCTGCCAATACAACAAGATTTCACTTTTGTCTTTAGGATTCACAGGTCAGGGGTAGGTAAACACAAGTTCTGGGTGCTCCATGGCAATAAAGAGAGCACAAAACATCCAAGCAGAAGAAGATGCTAAATTTTCATTTTTACTGCGAGTCCCACAAGTCATTGGCAAATTTACAGTCTCCATGAATTGGCTTACAGCTGCTGTCACTATCTACCTTCCTCACTATTAAAGGCAGAATAGATGCTCATAAATATTCCATTTCCTCATTATCAGAGTTTGGCTTCACCAATTGTGGCCTCATAAAAAGAAGTTTTTAAAATACTATTATTATTTGTTGCTATGAAAAATGAACATTTTCTTTTTCCTGAAGGCTGATTCTGGTGCTGTTGCTTTGATAACTAACGGAGCATGAAACATATTGTCAAATATATGTTTGGGGAATAAGGAGTCACTGGGTAGTTTATCTTACAGGCAGTGTTTCTGAGCAAAGCACAACCTTAAATCTAGGAGAGTGTTTTAATTGTTCCGTATTATAAAAGTTTCATAGGAATTCCAAGGCATAAGTCAAGGACACCATTTGTCACAGAGTTTGATTACTCCAAACTCGGAGACATGTGATGAGACTCTGGTACTCTGGGGTCTCCATTACATGGAAAATCTCTCCCTCTCATGAAATGGGAAGCTGGGGGCATTAGAACGAGGAATAAGCCCCCAAGATGGCCATTCCAGCAGAAGTTTACAAGTGATCATTTGACTCCTCACCATCAAACTCATCACTGCCTTTCCTTCTCACAGTGAACAGGCAGCTTCCAATTCCTCACTAGTTACCCTGTTTTCTCCTCAAGTCTTTCCTCCACACACGGCTTTCAGAAATGTCTGTCTACAGTGCAAGGGAAAGTCTATCAATACTAAAATTATTTCATGGTCTCAACTTTGCCCTGGAGCAGGGAGAGACCAGACTTTTCTCCATGGTGCTGTTCAGGGCATTTTCCTGTTTTCACCTCTGCTAACTTCTCTTCTTTTCCTTTCCTTTTCTCCTGGCCTCCCTCTGATTTCGAAGGATACCAAGAGAGAAGCATAATTAGTTTATACTCATACATCTCCATAGTTCTTCTAACCAAATTCTTTCTCCCATTTGGCTTCCCGAGGTCAAGAATCTTTATCTCCCTCTTGCTCTGCACTCAGGGATTACTCCTGAAGGGATCAGGTCATATGGGATGCTGTGGATTCAATTCACATGCAAAGTAAGTGCCTTGTAGCTGTCCTGTTGCCCAGGTCTCAGGGAGTAGCTTTTGGAAAGAGTAAGGGAAAGAGGAGCCAGATAAAGAAGTAGTGTTGAAGAGTCCAGGAGCTTAATCTTGATGGCAAGAGGGGCCATTTGAACATTTTTAGCAGGAAGTGGGAGGGCTGTGTTTTTTAGATGACTAGATGAAGTCTTATCTTGCCATCCACAGCAGAAGTATGCTGTCTATATATTTTACAGTCTCTGGGGAAGAAACGTTGATTTAAGGATCTGGGGGAGGTGGGGCTGGGCAGAGACAGAGGCTTATTCCTTTAGTTTTGCAACACTTACATGTAGGAATAAAAGTCAAAGAAGAATGGCTTAAACAAGATTGGGAGTACCTTTCTCTCAGCCAGCAATAATTCTCCCTTAGGAGCACCAAATAAAGGGTGCTGGGAAGATCCTCCCAGGACGGGAGATGCATGCTGAAAGTAGACTCTAGACCGAACATGATTGCCACCCAATGCCTCTTCTGCAAACCACAGCACCCAAAAGGAGAGATAGAACAAAAGGGAGTGCCCTGCCACAGAGGCAGGGTGAGATGGGGGATGGGGGGTTGGAGGGATACTGGGATTGGTAGAGGTGGGCACTGGTGGCAGGATGGGTACTCGATCATTGTGTAACTGAAACCCAAGCACAAAAACTTGTAAGTCTACAACTGTATCTCATGGTGTTTCACTAATAAAATAAAAACATTCATTAAAATATTTTCAAAATTAAAAAAGAAAATTCTCCCTTAAGCTGGCATGGACGGCTGGGGCGGGGGTGGGGGCTGGTGGTGATGAAGGAAGGAGGTGGCGGGCGGGGTCCACAATGCTACCAGTTTGTCTTTTTCCCCTACTTCTTTACTACAATGAATTTTTGTACTCCAGGTCACAGAATGGCTTCACTTCTCCTGCCAAGGCAGGAAGATGAAGGGCAAAGGTCAGAGAGAACAGTTGCTGAGTTTCTTTCCTGATCAGCCTCCCTCTGAGCTCACTGTGCACGTCCCTGTCCTGGCACCTTATCTCATGGGCACCCAGGGCATAGCTGCAAAGGATCCTGGGAGATATTGACAACAAAATTAATGCCCTGTTAAGAAAGGAGAAAAGAACGGACGTGGGGCAAGCTACTCCACTCTGTAGCCTGGCTTTCCGTAGTCTCTGTGAGGTCCATTTTATCTTCCTCAATGCACTTAACACTCTGAAACTATCTTGTTAATTTACTTGTTTGTGGCTGTGTCTAGCAAAATATGTGCTCCAAAAGGGAAGGACCTTTGGCAGCCTTATTTGTTCCTGTTCGTGTTTTTCTCCATGAAACTGTGTCTCTTGCAACTCTGGATCCAAAACAAGAATCTTTAACTTGATTCCAAAGTGGAATGTCTGGCAGCATCCCCTGAAGGGGCAAGCTTTTGTTTTTGTTGATACTTTGCACTCAATAGATTTCACTAAGCTGGTTGCCTCATTTCCATCTCTGGGATCTTTATTTTTATTCTTATTATAAATCAACCAAGGTGACATTAGGTACTGATTAGCAATTTGTATAGCAAGCCTTTAAAAAATTGGCAGAATTCCATTGTTTTGCTCTTCAATTATTTTTCATTTACATTTTTAGCGTACTGTGTCTTCTTTTATAAGACAGGGTCTCCTCGTTTGCTTCTGACTCTAATGGAGCAAATGATTCTCCCTCCCAAACAATTAAAATGTTGAAAAGCTACTCAAATTATTTAGTCACTTTATAGCTCAATCCAAGAATGTTTACAGCTTTTCCTCTTTCCCTTTATGCCAGATTGATAGTTGGTAGTAGAAATGTGATTCAAAATGTGCAGTGGGCTTCTGAGATTTGGGAGCCGTCTGACCCCACCTGCTGGGGATTACAAGTTCATGTCCTATCTGGACGTTATGCTTTGCCTCTTGTTCAACTCTGGAAATGGCTTAGAACATATATTCTCACCACGATGATGCCCCCAACTGTGTTCACCATCCTCCCACCTCCCATGTCACCTTGTCCTTCCAAAACATACTTTTCCCTTATGATGAGACCATTCATTTATTTCTCCAAAGATTCTGGACAAGTTGGATTTTACTCATCATCCTTTGTCTCCTACGAAGAATGTTTGACATCAATAAATGATCATAAAGAACTAAGCACAAATAAGAGCCAGTATTCAAGCATTTTCTTTCTGTGACAGGCAAGTTCTCAGTTGCTTGAAATCTACTAATGCCTTCCATCTTTACAACCATCCCGGTGAAGTGAATGCTGGCCTCCTAATTGGATGAAGGAGATAGCGAGGCCAGAGAGCAAAGTTGAGTAACTTGGGGCTGAAGCGATAGAACAGCGGGTAGGGCATTTGCCTTGCACGTGGCCAACCTGGGTTCGAGTCCCAGCATCCCATATGGTCCCCTGAGCACTGTCAGAAGTAATTCCTGAGCACATGAGCCAGTAGTAACCCCTGTGCATTGCCAGGTGTGACCCAAAAAACAGAAATCCAAAACAAAAAAAAAGTTGAGTAACCTGACTGCTTCAGAGTACATGGTCAACACAGGGAAAGACCAAGATTGGCTGCAGGCCCGTGACATTAGGCCCTGTTGCCTACACCCTGCTCTGCGTTGCCTTCTCTGCACATTTCCTGTGGAAGACACCACAGAGCCATGTGGTATTGGGGAGGGGGGAGTGGAGAGGAGGAGTGGACAGCTCCCCTCAGTCTGACTCAAGGATCTCCAGGGGGAAAGATCAACCAACCTGCCTCGACTATAATAATCATCTGAAGATAGAAATTAGTGTCAGGAAGCTGTAGGTATGTGAACCTTCCTTACTCCCAGGCCCGTCAATTAGACACCAGGTTAGAATGTCCAGTGAAAGGTCTCCTTATGCTGCCCCAAGGTGTGTGTCTGTGTCTGTAGCCTTCTGTGCCCTGAGAGATGAGACTCACCTTCAGGTACTTGGGCCACCTTAAAGAAACCACGGCAAAACTGGGATCTGGAGGACTTACCCATGGGACATGTTGGGAATGTGACCTGCATGTCACATTACCCCAGGCCATCGTCACTCTAAGAGGCAGGTGCCTGTTGGTGCCTGGACTGGCCCAGTACTCTTACCAGGAATTTCACAGGCCAGGATACATCAAACCTGAAGGAAAAGTGACTGAAACAAGATCTCATGCCTTTTTTTTTTAAGTAAACAGATTTTATTTGAAGGATTTTTACGGTGTGGAGGGGGAGAGAGTGAGAGAGAGTAATGTACTCAAGAGAGAACAAGGACTTCTCTAAGGGCAGAGAGAGCCCCTACATACATACCAGCATTAAGACATGAAAGCATGAAAGTACACATCTCAAGAGGGGAGATGCAGGCGACACACGTGCTCAGCCACTACATGTGCTCGGCCACATGGGTGCAAGCAGTACATGGGCTCTTGGGCTTGGGCAGCATATGCGCCGGGCTCATGCTTTTTTATTTTGCCAAGTCCCAACATCAAAGTAGGGGTCAGGGAAAAGAAAAAGATCATCTCTCACCATCTTCTCATCATTGAGTAATTAAAAGCGTGTTAACTTCCTAAAATAGGTGGGATTATCTTAGGGGGACACAACAAGAAAAATCCATTTAATTGAAATTGGATGGTTAATATCCCCAAATCCCAATTTTTTTTTGTTTTGTTTAATCTACTTTGCACCTGTGAGAATTCTCTCAGTCAGTACTGAGGGTCAGTTTTGGGCAATAAGTAATTTCAAAATAAAACCAGAGTCTGATCCCAGCCTTGCAGCCCACTGCTGGTCAGACTTTAGGGAATATATTTAGCACTTTTGCTCATTAGTTTCCTCTCTGAATTGAGGGCTACTCTCTTGCGGCTTTGTGAAGATTAACAGAGGTGGGTGGTAAGCACCTGCTTATGGGGGTGTTTGATCATATTTAGAGGTTTTAGCGCAGTAATTCTCCAAGAGTGAGCTCCATGGGGAGCATCAGCACCACCTGGGGAACTTTCCAGAATGCTGTATATTTGCTCCACCCACACCTGTGTGGTGTCAGAGCCTGCTGAAGGCGAAGCTAAACTGTCTGCATTGTAACAGCCCTCAGGGGGTTCTGCTTCACGCTCTAGTCGGAGAACCCCCACTGCTGTTACAGCTTTGCAAGGATAGCTGGGGTCTGCTGAGCTCACTTAGTGCCTGTAAAGAAGGAACCCAGTGGACTTGGTTAATTATCCAGTTCAAGCTACACTTCTTCACTCATCCATCACTCACTGAATGAGGCTTTACCTGAATGTGTCAGTGGGGTCACCCAGTTGCCAGCCCCTGTTTGAATCCTCAGGGGTAAGCTTAGCACTCACAGCAGCATTACTCAACAGGCACTGCTCTCTCTGACTTCTGTCTGCCTGGATCTGAGCCCAGCTCCCCCACTGTATGTGGCCATTGACTTGCTTTTCTCACTTGTCTCTCATGGCGTACATTGGATACTGCTTCTAGGCGGGTGTTGTGGCTCTTGCACTGTGTCTAAACATTTGAAGTGCTTGTCTGGGGGGCTAAGGATGCTGTCAGAGTCCTCATTGATTGTCCTGAGGTAGAACCTTGAATTGGGGCACGCTCCCAATAGAACTGGTCCCATCACAGAATCACCCACAGAATAAATCAGTCACCCACAGATTAAATCCAAACATCTCTAGCCAGGAACACAGTGCTCTCTGAAATCAAGTGCTGCTAAGTGTATTTCTTTTCAGTCTTTCCCTACCATCCTTTTGCCTTTGTTGCTGTTATTTCGATGACCAGGATTTGCAGGTGCTTGCATTCATTTAGTTCCGTTGCTTGTACAAGTTCTGGTTGTAGTGCTCACTGGGGGACTCTGTGTTTTCTTGTATAAGTGAGATCGTTTATATTTTAAATGCATTGGTAGAGGGATAGAGAGGTTATCTCCTTCTGTCTCTTTAGGTTCCTCCAAAACTACCTGAATAATTAAACTCACATTGTAAAGATAAGCAGAAGAAAAGAACAGATCTACTTGCATATGTGTGAAGATTCTAAAGGGTATAGATTCTCAAGTAAATGGGAGGGACCAGGGTTTATATCTCGAGCTAAGCATGGGGTAAGAACCTAAGATTTTAAGCACAGAGAAGGGGGACTCCTATGATAAGGACCTTGGACACATATAACAAAACCAGATGTCCTGTAACTACGTCTTGGCAGAAAGATAATATCTAGAGTCGATCCTAAAAAAGTAAAGTAAAGGCCTTCCCATTGATCATCGATTTGCTCGAGCGGGCCCAGTAACGTCTCCATTGGAGACTTCATTGTTACTGTGTCTGGCATATCCAATACATCACGGGGAGCTTGCCAGGCTCTGCCATGTGGGCGAGATACTCTTGGTAGCTTGCCGGGCTCTCCGAGAGGGGCAGAGGAATCGAACTCGGGTCGGCCATTTTGGCTGCGTGCAAGGCAAATGCCCTACCGCTGTGCTATTGCTCCAGCCCAGAGTCGATCCTAAATCTGGATAATAGCCACAATTTTCTTTCTCCGTAGTTAAATCATGGTTTAAGTCTCTTTTGAGCCTGTAGAACTTTGGTTGATCTCAGGTCAAGATAATCCACATGCCAAAGTGATCATTTTAAGAAACTCATTCTGGAATATTGGAGTGTGTTGGAGGAAGGATGGTTATTTTTCTGGTTTTTGTCACCATGTATGGGACTGACCTGGCACATCAAAGCTGCCTGAATGCAGAATGAGTCATGTTGATTCATGTGTTCCACATGTCTTGGTGCTTTGTACATAGTAAGGACCAAGCAGTGAGTAGGGATATAAATAAAAAGATTGTTTTAGCCCAATCTTATTTTATGAAGATATAAATGAACTTCCCATGGAAGTCAGATAAGGAGCAAGTGCTCACAGTATCATATACTGTATGGGCCACAAAGAGGTCCCAGACATGATTTCCAAGACCCATTTGATACACGGGGCATAGAGGGTTTTCAAATAACATCCTAGACCCTGGGGGAAGTATTCTGGGATAGCGAAGTTGCTTTGATTACTCAGCTGCTTAACAAACACCCCCCAGACCAAAGTAGTAGTTTACAGCAACCATAGATCCTTATGATTATGGGGCATAAGGTGGCTTGTCAGGAATTGGGGAAGCACTTCATTGGATGGTCCCTTTTTGATCCACATGGACTTAGTTGGGATGCCTAGAGCATTCATTTCCTGAAGGTCAAAGTAGCCACAGTTTCTGTCCATATCCTAAGGGAGAGGAAAATAAACCCACCTTTTGATGGGACACAGTAGGAGCATCCGTCAGAATACTTGGAAAGGGAGATGCTCAGCTACCCTCAGAAAATATAGCTGGCACAGGATTCTTCTGGCCAGATCAGATGTACCTGTGGAAGAATTTAGAATGCCAGTCACTTCAAAAATGAGGCCGACACGCATGAAGGAACCGGCAGAGGAACCCAGGTGTGCGGGACCCAGGGCTGAGATCTCCAAGGCTACTTGGATTGGGACTGGGTCTCCTCCACCCAGATCCCTAGTTTTTCAGTAGCTTGGCAGTCACACCCACAAACTGCTCCTGGCGCCATGTAATCCCATCAACGGCCAAGATCCAGAGACTATAAAACAAAGCTCTCCAAAGAGAGCGATGCAGTCTTACTGGAGCTTTTATACTCTAGCCCACTGATGTAAGTAAAGTAGCACACATTTGTTTGATTTTAACATACTAGCTTGTTCTATACAGGCTAAACTGGCCCCAAAATGAAATACAACAACAATCTTCACACTCTTCCCTCTTATTGTGGCGAGAAGATGCTCGTTTGTGAGGTGGGTGTTTGACTATTATCTGTAATGAACCATTCTGAACTACTTTATGAAAATAAAATGTATAAAAGTTGCCCAAACAAAGCAAAACAAAAACAAACACACAAAAAACAGTAAGGCAGAGAAATTCGGAGTGTTTTTCTTAAAGCAAGAGAGAGAGAGTAGAGGAGTTAAAGTGCAGGCCTTGCATTGTGACTAGCCCTGGTTCAATCCCTGCCTGATGCCACAAGTACTTGCTAGGTGTGGCCCTGGAGGATCCCCAAGCACTAACCCATGATGCTCTTCTGCAGTGTGGGGTCCAGGCAGCACATAGATTCAGTCCCTCATACTGAGCTGCTGAGAATCACCAGGAAGGACCCAAGGTCTCCTGGGCACCACTCAGGAACACCCCCTTCCCTCAAAGAGTATTTCTCTTTATCCATCCCCCTGCCCCCCACCCCACACACACAGGTAGAGAAAAAAGGAAGCTACACACACACACACACACACACACACACACACACACACGCATGCACATACACGGATAGAAAAGAAAAAAATTAGAAGGACTGAGAAATTCCATTTGTTTAACCCTAATCTCGTTCTTAGTCTCTTCATTGCCCATATTCCTTGTACTCCCCATCTACAAGATACCCAAACCCCAAGCATGCGCAGAAACTTCTTTCACTATAGACTATGAAGGTTAAAACACAGATTAAGGCCTGCTGCAGCTGAGGACCAGTGCTCACCAAGGAATTACTGTTAAGCCAGGAGGCCACATGAGTCCCCTGGAGAATGAAGGGGGAAGAGGAAGGACGGTGGCCGGGAAGGGGCCAACCCAGCTGTCTCCCTCTCTTATTTTGAGAAGGTAATGCTGCATCTGCCGGTCTTCAGCACACTGTTCCCATCTCCTGTGGAAGTCTCTACTCCCACCCCCAAATCTGCCACCGGGGAATGAGGATTGCAAGTGTTTGTAAGGGAGAGGTTAGAGCAGTGCATTCCAAAAGCTGAGCTAGATTGACAGATGAGGAGCAATCCACAGAGGAGCATTTTCCTTTCTGTGTTAAAGCCGCCTTCCTGTGGCCTCCTGGGCTCAGGGGTTTGTAATTTTATCTCAATGCTGCCCATCAGCTGCAAGTGTGCTATTAAAGGCAATCTCGCTGCCATCTGTGAAATGCCACCTGAGAATGACCTGTTTCCTGGGTGGCGGCTGGCTGTGGCTCCCGCATCCTTTCACTCCAGAGTGTGGTGTGAAATCAAAATTGCTTGGGGCTGGATTCTTTCCTTCAGATGAGCTGTCTTTAAGGGGAAAAGAAGCTCTCTATGATGAGAATCAATTGGCAATGGTCTCTTATGCAGGCACCCAGTCCCTCCTCGGAGTTTCTTGGTTTTTCTGTCTGCAGAGGAAGCTGTCTGGAGTGACTGACCCACCCACAGGAGCCAATTTTTTAGCTCTCCTGCCACCCCCACCCCACCCCCCTTTCTCTGAACTGCAGTCATTTAAGGAGATCGGATTGTTTTCTATGGCAAGCCTGAGTTGGGATAATAGACCTGGAGGAAAATTAACATCACATTCCACATTCCTGGGGCAAAAGAATCACATTCTTGCTATTCTGTGGTTTTCTATTATCCACACCACTAACTCTCTCTTTCATCACTGATGACATGCAACAACATGGAAAAGCTAAGGAAGAGGCTGTGGGCCAGCTAGTTCTGTGATTGAGAATTCAGGGAGCATGGAAAGAGTAAGAGTGTAGGTAACCCCGGCAGGAAAATGGGCAGGGGTGGGAGGGTTATTTGTGGTGAGAATGGGCAGACAGGTTGAAGGATTTTATGGATTGGCATGGTGTCTGTGAAGGAGGAAGACACAGATGGCCAAGGTCTTATTCTATTTGAAACTATGTTGTCCTTACCAGCGAGATGGAGTTAAGGGGAAGATCATCTTAATAGGTAGCCTGGATCCTTCTGTGAGACCATGATTGCAAAACCCTTAGACAAGTGCCTGGAAGGAAGGAAATGATAATTTCCACCATCTCTTCTACTATGAGTATGTGATAGAAAAATACATGAGGCACAGTGGAATGAGTGGGAGAGGGAGCATGAAAAGGAAAAGATGTATGTGGCAACTGGGTTTTATCTCAAATCTGTCAGTGGTCATCATATGGCAAATTCACTGCTCTGAAAAAAACTAGAAGATTGAAATACCTCATTTCTAAGCCTTTCCTGCTAGAAAGGCGATGGAGCTACTTTAAGAAATACAAAATCAAGTGGAGCTTCACGTACAGCTCTGGGAGGCAAGGGAAGAGCTGTGGCCAGGTGTGGAGCAAGGATTGCAGAGTCTGTACCACCTCTGAAATTCTGCATAATTTTCCTTTCACTGCAGACAATGAAGGTTAAAACACAGATTAAGGGGCATGGTAGTCTTCTGTGGGAGTGCATGGAGCTGACTGTGACCTTATCAAGGGTAAGTGTGGCAGGAGTAGGGAAGAGCAATGCAGAATGTGTGCTGGGAAATGTCCTGGAGTAAAAACTGCTGCTTCAGAGACTATGATCTTATGCCAAGAGGTGTTTGAAACATTGATTCATCTGGTTAGGTGGTCTTCTTCTCATTGAACACTGAGTGCTGTGGGGTCTAGGTTCTTTTTCCAGCTCTCTTGGGAGATGAGCCAGTGTGATTATTCCTCCTCCATAGGAGAAGCCCAGAGATAGATGATGAGATGTCCATGAGGCAACGGAGAAGTGATGATGTCTTAAAAATCCCATAGAGGCAGAACTTACGATGGGCATTCTGTGGGTATTGATACTTATTCATCCTAGAGTCAATTAATGGGAGAGAAAACAAAGGGTTTCTTGGCAAGAGGGGTCAACAGCTCTCCGAGTCCAGCTGTCTTGCACCAAGATTATGACCCTGAATCCCCACGTGGAAGCAATGTGCAGACATACATATTCTGAGGGGTGTGTTCGTGTGTGTGTACGGTGCTTAATTGTGTGTGTGTTTGTAAAGATTATAGATATACAGGCTACAAAGTTCAATATTTATTCACCAGGGGGTGGTGATTTATATACTCAGGAGGATTTGTTATTCTGTCCTTGTCCTCATCTTATTTGTCCTGTCTTCTCTCCATTATAGCAGTAAGAACATAAAGGTAAGTAAAAACAACAAAACCCCCAGAGATACAAAGCTCCCAGCTGGCCTCATATCAGAAAAGTATGAGCTACAGATAGAAACTGTCTCTAAAGAACTATTTCTCTGCCTACATTTTACTTAGAGAAACCCCTTTGTTTTAATTGAACTCAGGTCACCCTGTTGATTGGAGTTTGCTTTTCCCAGCCTTCCTTGCAACTGAGGAAGGCAAGTGACTGAGCCCTAGTCAGGAGGATGTGTGCAATTAAGAGCCTGTCCATAAGTGCACACTGCTTGTCTTGCTCTCCATTGCTGTTCTTTCTCACAGTTAGAGGGTGGAGGTGGAGGTCTAATATCTCTCTGGTACATGAAGTGACCGCATAAAGGTTGGTGGGTCTGAGTGATGCCATGGGGGCCATGATAATACGTGGATCATCTACCTACCTAGACTTCATCATATGAGAACTAGGAACCTTTTGTTTTAAGTCCCTCTTTTTGTGTCTTAATGTCACCATTAACGTAGGATTAATGTGAGGACTGGAGAACAAGGAAGGGAGATTGTTGATGGGTTTTGAGATAATGCTGACTTGTGAAAATGTAGCATGGTCCACAGGGAAGACTGGGCGGAAGGTGAACTGTGATCATTGGCTCTAGTATCTCCCAGGCCTGGCCTCCTGTAGCTACTTTTTTGTTTGTTTTGTTTGGGGGCCCCATTTGGTGGTGCTCAGGGCTTACTCCTGGCTCTTCACTCAGGCATAACTACTAATGGGCTTAGGGGACTATATGGGGTCCAGGATTAAAGTCAGGTAGGCCATGTGCAAGGCAAACCCCTTACCTGCTGTATCTCTCCAGCCTATCCTGCACCTACTTTCTCTGCCTCCATAAACTGGGACTGTTCCAATTCTGCACTACCCACTGTTGAGCTGACAGCCTTTTGCTCACTTTCCGAGAGGTTGAGATATGAGCCAGGCCATCCATGCGAAGCTGCCGCTTTACAAATTCTGAGTAGCCCATCATTTATAATTGAGAATGTGATGTGATCGAGGGCTCCTGTCCATAGACTCCTTAATTCCACTGCGAACCTTGGGGCTTGCAAACACATTGTTAGAGTTTACGCCTGGATTTTGTCATTTTCGTCTTTGTAAGTCTCTCATAAAAAAGAAATTTTTCACTGACTCCGGGTAGGGCGTTCACCTTACACACGGCCAACATGGCCGACCCGAGTTCGATTCCTCCTCCCCTCTCGGAGAGCCCGGCAAGCTACCGAGAGTATTCGATATGCCAGACACAGTAACAACAAAGTCTCCAATGGAGACGTTACTGGGCCCACTCGAGCAAATCGATGATCAACGGGAGGGCCTTTATCTTTTTACCTTTACCTATGTACTTACAAAACACATATTAATGTTGCAAGTGAATATAACTGGCCCTACTCTTTAGACCAGGCTGGAGTGATAGCACAGTGGGTAGGGTGTTTGCCTTGCACATGGCCGACCCACGTTTGATTCCTCCATCCCTCTCAGAGAGCCCAGCAAGCTACCGAGAGTATCCCGCCTGCATGGCAAAGCCTGGCAAGCTACTCGTGACATATTCGATATGCCAAAAACAGTAACAACAAGTCTCACAATGGAGATGTTACTGGTGTCCGCTTGGGCAAATTGATGAACAACAGGAGGACAGTGCTACAGTGCTACTCTTCAGACCAGAGACCGGTAGCTGAATAAGACCTTGAATGTCCTGAAACTATTTTATAATCCAGGACGTGTGGATATATGTGAGCAGAAAAACACTACTATGATGATTTTCTACCCACAATGAAGCTTATAATTCAGATCTGTGGGACTGGGGCTGGGCCTGGGATCCTGCAACTCTGATAAGAACTGGGGGAAGAAAATGGCACTGGGCCAGAGCAACACACTGGATACCAAGAGACAGTGAGAATCCTCACCAGTGCTGGGGTGGGTTCACAGGGACTTGGCACTAAGTCATCCTGGTCAGACTAGAGGGTTCAGGGACCAAATTCTAGACCCAAGAATGAAGATGCCTTCCACATCAGTCAATGACAAAAAGAAAAAATTTATCTGAATTTGTACATCTCACTGCCATCAGAATTCATCAAATGCAGCCAAGAAGAGACATTTTGGGTAGGAGTTAGTGTTCGGAAATTAAAAGGGAGTCAATGAGAATTAGTTTTCTCTAATCTCGGCACATCAGAAAGTCTCAGAGGGCTCGTGGAACCTATATTGCTGATTCCTACTCTGTAGGTTTGAATGTGACATGGGACCCACAAATGCACTTTTCTGATAAGTCTCAGGTGAATTTTGAGAACCACTGATTTACAGCAAGCTCCCGAGAGCAGAGGCCTGGGGTGGTGGTGGCGGGGAGCTGGCTCAAGTGAGAATGATTCCAGGGCATTGAAGGGTGGGCAGAGAAAGTCATAGAAAACTATGTTTGGGGGGGGGGGTGCTGGAATGGGATTGTTAAAATCTGAGATGAAGAGTCTTGGACTGACTTAGCTGATGTGGCCAAGATTTAAGAACTGAGGTATAAACTGCCTAAAAGCAGGCAGTCTGTGGGGGTGTGTCCCTGCCTGCCCAATTTTCTTCTGGGCCAGAGACAAAGGACAGGGAGACAGGACACTTGCTTTAAAGATGATTGATGCCAGGTGTTCCACTTCCGGGTGTGACCATCCCCACTTCTCCACGCCTCTACCCCTTCTCCAAAGAAGCTCTTTTCTCTCTTCCCTCCTCAGACAACACGCTCCTTTTGAGAGGAGCCTCGCTAGAAAACAGATTGTACCAGGACCCCCGAATTCTGATTTATGGGGAGGGTTGCTGTCAGCTATCAGGGCTCCGGAGTTTGGACAGAACCTGTCTTTAGAGGCTTTGAGAAGGCTTTGTTTCCAGGAGACAGCAGCCTCATCAGCAAGAAAGAGGCTTTATATACAAATATCAAAGGCAGCAGAGGGCCAGAGGGATTGGCTGACATTTTGCTTGCCCCAGGATCCTCCGAGAAGAAAAACCACTGGTGCTTGAATGAATGTTAATTCAATGGAAAATTTTCATAAAGTGTTCCTTGGAGCAGCAAGGCGATGCGTTTCATCTTTTTCTCTCCCTTTGGCAAGTCTTACTGATGGAGGGTCATTTGGGTCACAGTATGAGGACCCCACTAATTGTATTATAAGGGATGTTTGCCCATTAGCTCAGATGGAACTGTCTCCTAAGCACAGTCCCTAGGGAAGAGTGCCATTGCCAATGGGGGATGGGAGCAAAAGGAATTGGAAGGGAACTGGAATTTGCAAATGACATTTGCTCGGCTCCTTGGGCCCCAAACAAAATGGGTTCATCCATCCAGCAGGGGGCAGCAACGCACAAACATTAATTCTGGTCATGTGAATTCGGAAATTGGAATTGTTTTGACATAGCAAAGCAGTAAGCATGGCTGAGGCCGGTTATAGATGATTTCCAGAGCTGGCGAGCTGTGCCTGTCACACCCACTCTTCCCCCACCAGCAAACCTTTGATTTTTTTTTTTCTCAGAGTGCTGAGAAGTCAATAAATGTTTAGGTCTACTGGGTTTTAATTCTGGAAATTTTCTTTTAATCTTTTGGCAGCTTTGTGTAATTTAGAATTTCTTCAGCCTGGCTGAAAATTATAAGTAAACTAGGATTAAGAAGTCGGCTTTATTAATATGATAGTCCAGTTAATAGGCGTTTGAAAATTATTATGCAATCCATCTCTTTCCCTGGACTTGAATTTTATTAGAGCTGTAATTGATGTGACACTCATATACCAAGTTGGGTAACTTATTTGTTGATATCCATTTTAAAATAGAAAAAAATATGAAGCTGACAAAATGCAAGGAAACAAATTTCAAAGAACAGTCAGTTTTTCCCAATTTAGGGATAGAAAAGACCTATTAGTTTGTCCATTCCTAAGACGCGTACTATATGACCCATAATATATTTCCTCAGCAATTTGTCAAGTTTGCTTGTAAATGACTTTAATGATAGATGGCTTTGCCTGCTTGGCTGGGCTGGAAAATTCTGCAGTCCAGCATACTTCTCCTTTGGGAAGCTTCTTGCATCTTGCATAATATTTCTCCCCACCTCCCTCTGCCATTACCACCCCTCCCCAAGGTTAATTTAATCCTGTTGTTCTTAAATGAAACACCCTAAATCATCCTCCTCCCCTTGCCTGTCTTTCTCCTTACTGTTTAAACCTTTCAAGGATGTAATAGTCTGGAAAATATTTCAATCATCGTGTCTCTTTTTCAGCTGGCCAATTCCATTTGGGGTACTCTCTGCAGCTTATGCTGAAATGCAATTTTTCACAGCATTGTTTTTAGTTTAAATAACATGCAGTGCACAACTGCTAAAGGTCTTCTAGAACATTCCACTTGGGATCTTGCCATTAAATAATACTCTTTGATGGAACAAAACTCAGCTTTTCATAGGAGGAAATACTATTTGCTCTCAGTACTAATTGGCTATAAATTTAGCTAAAGGTCCATTTGCCTGGAGACTTAGACCATCTTCTCAGAGCTCAGGGAAGAGCCTTATAATAGAAGTCTAATGAAGAGATATAGTGGATAAATATATATTTGTATGCGTAACATTTAGAAAACAGTCGGGTTAACTCTGCCAAATCAGCAAGTGTGATTTTTCTCATTTCTTATTCTATTTTGTCATAAGTCAGTTCCTCAATCTATAACTCTATGACCTCGCATCTATTCTTGCTGAGTCTGTTTTCTCAATTACAAAATAGGGGAATCAAGATCCACTATATTAATTTGTTGTGGGGACAAATAAGAGGTGTGTACCATTTATCAGAACATATAGCATGTAAGTCCCAAGGACATAGTGAAAAGTTTTGCTGTTTTATTGTTATTATTACTACTCCTATCATTAGAAAATCTAAATCCCTTGCCTACCTGTCTTTCAACATCCTCTTCGGCCTATGCAGTTTTCATTTTATAACACACATTACTTAGGGGAGTGTATTTCCTATATTTCATTGTATTTCTCTGGTCTCTAACTCAGGTCAGCCTAGGTCACATTCCTTGCGAATCACAGTCATTGTTGTGTAATATTTTTATAAATATAAATGTATATTACACATACACCTTCCAAGTACTTATGCCAACCGCAATTAAAATGTAGATTTCACATATATGTAGCTGTAACTCGTTTGCGATATTCTAGGATTGGATGGTGCCGGGCATTCAGTGAATGCCTTACAAATTCCAATCATGAGATATCTATCTTTGTATGAAATGATAATAAAGGCAACAAATACATGAATTTCATACTTGTTTCTGCATCCTTGTGAGCATAACGAGATCAGAGGCTGAGTCTATTGCAGTTATTCTCGTAGTACAGAATTTAGAATAGTGCTGCTATTAGTAAGTGCAGGAATGAACAGGGGGAAGGAAGGAGGGAAGGGAGAAAAAGAAGAAGTGAGGAAGGGTGGAAGGGAGGGAAGGAGGGAAGGAGGGAGGGAGGGGGGAAGAAAGGAAGGAGGGAGGGAGGGGGAGGGAGGTAGAGAGAGAAGAATTTTGGTCCCCTGCATCCTCTACTCTCCTAGAAGCATGCATTGTCTACCTTTCTCTTAAATCATTTCATTTCATTTCATCATCCTGTTATTCGTCGATTGCCTCGAGCAGGCCCCAGTAACGTCTCTTTCATCCTAGCCCTGAGATTATATTCACGGCTCTTTAGGAGAATGAGACCCATCGTTGTTACTGGTATTTGGCATATTTGGTACGCCACGGGGAGTTTGCCAGACTCTGCCCTGTGGGCAGGCTATATTCGATAGCCTGCAAGTTTGTCCAAAGTAGGAATAAGACAATAAGATGTCATAAAAAAAAAAAAAAGTCCTGTTAAGATGTCGCGCGACCGCGAATGCGGCTGCGCGGTTCCGGGAGCTGGATTTTATAGTCTCTGAGTCTTGGCCGCTGATGGGATTACACGGCGCCAGGGGGCCAGGTGGTGGGTGTGACCCCCGCCTACTGGAATTTGGAGGATCTGGGTGGAAGATGCTCGACTCCAATCCGAGTAGGCTTGGAGGTCTCGGGCCCGGAACCCGCGTGGCTTTGTCCCTCTGCCGGTACCTTCATGTGTACGGAGAGTGGTCTCAGCATGGTGGTGGCTGGTCCTGGAGGTCTTCGGCTGCCGTAGCCCTGGTCGGGGCGGGGAGGAAGGCTCAACCCGCTCCCCTCCAAGGGACTCCGGGAAGGAACACCCAGGCGCGGGGTGTTCTTAAATCACAACTCTCAAATCTAGGACTCTTTTCTTCCTGGCAACCCTCAAGTTTCAGACACGCTAAGTTTTGGGACTGGAAAGACAGTACAGAGATAAGGGTTTTTGCCTTGCACACATCTGACTCAGGGAACCACATATGGTTCCCTGAGCCCCAACAGGAGAGATCCCTGAGCACACAGCCAGGAGTAACCCCTGAGCACTGCCAAAAAAAAAAAAATCCCACCAGAGAAATTAGTTTCTTTTTCTAACCTCAATAGTCATGTCAAGTGTTTAACTCATTTAGCCCATTATTAGAACTGGAAGGAATCAATGGAGATCACCACTGTAGAAATGTGTATGCTTCAAACTATTGTATCCATTTGTGGGGTTATCAGACACTGAGACTTATGGTCGAAGAAAAGCTTTTTTTTTAATCATTGGTGCTCAGAAGGTTTCCATCTGGACTCTATTGTGGGTGCTCAGTGGAGATTTGCAACATGTTTATTAAAAATGTGTATTTATCATACTTTGCTCCTTTATACATGGTAAAATTCCTCTCTCTATTTTTTATTTAACATGAATGAAAAGCAACAAGCCCAAATCCCTACCTGGTTACCACATCATCTCCCTTTGGCCATGGACCATTTGCTTAAGAGCTTCAGAAGGCCCTTCAAAGATACTTGCCCTAAGAAACTCATGTAAGAAATGGCCCAGAACATGACTTCTTTTTAGTTAATTTGCTTTGATGCCAAGAGATCAGAGTGTCTTTTTGTGATGCCCACAAACAACGTGTTTAATAATCCGTTTTACACTTTTAAAGCAGACCAAGGTCGGGATAAACTGTCCACATATTCTGAAGTCAGCCTTTCTTTCCTTTTGAAACGGAAGCATCTGCTCACCTTGTCTTCTGGCTTCTGCAGGAACCAGTGGAAGTTAATAAGTGATTCTCTAAAGGTTTCTTAGTATTTTCCCACATCCCAGATGTAAGTTTGCTAAACTGAAACCTACTGATGCTGCTCTAGTGTGGTGATTTTCTCCTTTCTCCTGGCTTGATGAAAATCTCAGTTGCTTTTGAGGACACGAACTCAACTCTACCCAATTTGTAAATTCTCCTTTGTTAGAGAAGAGAATTTTACCATTCCAGTCCCCTGGAATTTTAACACTTTCTTCTGTGTTATCTCTTAATTTTGTCACATCTTCTACCAATCCATGGGTCAGTTCCTTTGTTCTATTTACTCCAGATACCATTTTTTTCCAGATATCATTTTAAAACTCAGTTATCCTCTTCATTTCCCACCAACCCCAACACATTTTAGGATTTTATGTAGATGTGATTCTTATGCGACCTTGAAAACTTTTAAAACTTCACCCTGACTCATTGTCTCTCTATGCTTTGGCTTTGCTTTCTAAATACCTGAGCTAAAGGGATCAGGTATGGTTCAAAGGTACATGCCTTCATGCCTCTGGGTTTGATCCCTGGGTACTCAGACTCTTCTGAGAACCAGTAGGTGTGCCCTCCCAACTCCAAGCACCGGCATGACCCAGTATTTCTGGAAGTGACCCTGGGCTCCAGAGCACAACCAGGAATGCTTCTCCTACAAAAATACGTGGCTTGAATAGGGAAAATTGTGCATAGTTCTATTGCTTTCTTCCAATATTGCATTCTCAAGCCTATTCCTGTCTTGACTCAAGACATTGTGTGGTCAGAATTACATTTTATAAGCAGAAAATTCTGATTATCTCTCAGTGGTGTCTGAAGCAACTTATCCATACAGTCTTCTGCAAGCAGCTGCTAAGAAGGTAACAATTGTTAAGAAAACATGGTATTAATTTTCTCTCCAAGTGAACTTAAGTGGGGAACAGGAAAACAAATGAAGATGATGGTGCTTCCCTGGAGAGAGAAATACAGAAAAAGACATAGGGATGGGAAGGCAAAGGAAGGGTAGCTTCTGCAGGGGTCATGCCAGTTTAACTATCCAAAAATGAGCAACTCTGGGCCCTTCCCCATGGATGTAGATGATAAATGGGATTCACACTAGGCTTCCCTGCCAGTCTTAAGCAGAGATGCTCGCAGATGCCGGCAGCTGACAGTTAATTTCTCTCAGTCAGTCTTGTCACTAATGTTACTGAGTCCTCCCTTAACCAGTTCATCCATTTCTGTCACCTAGAGGGATTGTGCATTTAAATCTTGTAGCATCCTCTGGGGAACTGCCCTGTTTGTTTGTTTGTTTGACTATGTCTTGGTTTGGGCCACACCTGACTGTGCTCAGGGATTACTTCTGTCTCTGTGATCAGGGATCATTTCTAGTCTTCCCTGGGAAAGTCAAATGCAGGGTGATTAATGCCAGTCTTTTGAGATGTGAAGGGGAGGCCACAGTATGAGACTAGGTGGGACGGAGACATATTGGAAGGGGTCCACAGTTGGAAAACTGTTCAGAAACACTTAAACTTCTAGCAATGGGAATATGTCACCCTTTTAAAAATCTCCCAGAAAATTGGACACATTACCTCTTCAGTAACCCGAAAGCTCACAGAACTCAGTGTCACGGAAATCTTTTTTAAATAGTAGGTGATACAATAAGCCCTCTTCATCTTATCTTGTCAATCATGAACAGGAGGATGCCTCTATCTTGGAGAGTCCTTCACATCTCAGAAGACTGGCATTAATCACCTTGCTCTTGATCACCAGACTCCTTCTAGTCTCCCTGAAACATCCCAAACACTCACTATGCACTCTGCATTTTTGGAAACTGCCTAAACTCTGCTGGGTCTTGAGACTTAGGATTCCAATACTTCCTGGATCCAGTGTTGTGATATCATCCAGAAAGTACATGTGTCAACACAAATTCCTTTGACTACAAAAAGATGTGTCTCAGACTTCTTCAAAGAACTTCTGGAATATGTGGAAGATGGATCAAAGTGAGCCCCCCATGAGGGGTCAGAGGTCCTAGGGGGAGCAGAGCAACCTGGCTGGGAATGGTGGCTGCAGAGGGTCAATTCCCTCAAGCACCCGAGACTATTGAGGAAGTGAGAGCAGGTAGGAAAGTTGAGTGGGGTGGGGGATAGGATCAGAAGCGGTCTTGATTCATCTGCAACACTCCTTTGTAGGCATACCTGGAATTTGCCAACTTGTTTTTTACCAAATTCTCCAAAATGATGAACTTCTCTCTTTGAGACAAGACCTTACCCTCACTACCTCCCTTTCCTCTGTCCCCCATTCAGTTAACTAGCCTTTTTCTGGGCTTATGGTGCCAGAAACTTGCATCTATACCTCCTGTGTAACTCTATAATACAGTTATTAACGTAATTGTGCCTTCCCCTCAGCCATAGGCTCCTGGGTTCAGGAGGTACCTTGATCTCTGATTATCTCACACTATGCCTGGCATAAAGCCTACATTTCTGCATGAGGGGTTTTAATGGCATCTTTGAACCTATGTGTGGCCTATGTGAGTTGCTGAGGGAGAAGAAAGGAAGACATCTGGTTATCCTTCTGAAAGGCCAGCAAATTACTTAGCCCACTTGTCTAGTTCAGAATTCACCACACAGCACAAAACAAGCTTCATAATGACAAAATAAAACAATGTGGCCTGAACAATAATGAATATACAAGCAATGTGACAGAATGATGAACTGGAAGAACTGTCTATTATAAATGGTTTTATTATCTCATAGTGAAAGATCAAGGACAAAAGCGTGGAGACAATATGCTAATTTCAAAAAGTGAAAGTGGATAAGTAGCTAACATGACTATGTTGTTTCTGTCCATTCATGGTTCAACATTTCTGGAACATGACAGACTTGAGTCTTTGCATACAGCCAAACAACATAATACCTTTACTATGATGGCTTTATTTAGACTTGACAATATCAAAATGATAAATATCTTTCAGGAATCATACTTTGAATTTTGAACTAGAAATTATTTTTCATCTTCAGTCCAATAGTCAATACTGAAATATATGAAATACTTTATTATAAGAGAGGATTTCTGTTAGATGATTTTCCCCCAACTATTGACTAAGTATGAATAGCAGACAAGGCAGGTTGGAACAAGCTATGATGAGTTTATTGGGACTTAACCCCATTTATAAGTTGAAAAATATTTTTAGTAACTTTTTTCCTGGAAAACACATTTGGTCTCTATTGCATCTATGGTTTCATGGTATGAAGCTTTTACTACTTTTGTTCTAATACAGTTTGAAAAATGAGCAAATGAGCAAATGTGGATATATTTGTCTTTTCCAGCTTACTCAAGGCATGAAAATGTCAGCTACTGTGGCTGGAAATCTGTCAGCAAATGAGAAAGCCATGTAAAAATTTTGTTTTAAAGATATTTGATTTTAGTTTACAATTGGTATAGACTGTCAAATTAAAAGGAAACCCAGGGATTACCAAAATTAACCTCTTCACTCAATAGATTGAGAAATGAGAATCATAGAATAACAGCAACTTGCCTAAAATAGCAATGTTAGTGGTAAAACTTGACTAGTTCCCAAATCATGTGTTAGTGATTAGTCCATCATACCTTATTGTATTTTCATCCAGAACATATCAGACCACTCCCAGGGTTTACTTCTGGGTCTGTGCTCAGGGATCACTGTGCTCAGCTCAAAGGACCATATGTGGTTTTGAGGATTGCAAACTCTCTACCTGCTGTACTATCACTCCAGTCCCAAGCTGGATTGTTTTGGTGAAACTTGATAATATTGTTTTAACCAGGTGTAAACTTTAGAAAGATGCTTTATTAAAGCATATAAAGATGTACAGTAATAGTTACCTCTGGTTTAGGAAAGGAATTAGCACCAACTTCTCATTCAGTTTTATTTTTAATTTTTATATTTTTAACATTTATCAAAGTACCAGGATTTACAATATGCATGTTCAGTTTTAATAAACTTTTTTTGTAATATACGGCCATCACTTTAATTTGAGAGCTTTAATTTTTGAATGCAAGAAACAGAAAAATTGATCCTATGATTTAAACAAATATGCATTTATTTTTCTAACATGCTAAGAAGTCAGTATGTAGAAGAATTTGACTTTGGCCCAGCAGCACAGTTTTGTCAGGACTGATGTTTGATTCTCGTGCCCTTTTCTTCTTGATCACATGATGACTACTGCCATCCCAGCCATTATATCAAAATTTGATACAGAAAGTAGAAGAAGGAGATCCAACTGCATCTTCCTTATTACTATAAAAGAAAACTATATATATATATATATATATATATATATATATATATATATACAGGAATGCCCAAGAATTTTCTCATTCATTCATTCATTCATCATCCTGTTAATCGTCGATTGCCTCGAGCAGGCCCCAGTAACGTCTCTTTCATCCTAGCCCTGAGATTATATTCAAGGCTTTTTAGGAGAATGAGACCCATCATTGTTACTGGTATTTGGCATATTTGGTGCGCCACGGGGAGTTTGCCAGACTCTGCCCTGTGGGCAAGCTATATTCGATAGCCTGCAAGTTTGTCCAGAGTAGGAATGAGATAATGAGATATCATAAAAAGATGTTCAGATAAGATGTCGCGCGGCCGCGAATGCGGCCGCGCGGTTCCTGGAGCTGCATTTTGTAGTCTCTGAGTCTTGGCCGCTGATGGGATTACACGGCGCCAGGGGGCCAGGTGGTGGGTGTGACCCCCGCCTACTGGAATTTGGAGGATCTGGGTGGAGGATGCTCGACTCCAATTCGAGTAGGCTGGGAGATCTCAGCCCCGGAACCCATGTGGCTTTGTCCCTCTGCCAGTACCTTCATGTGTGCGGAGAGTGGTCTCAGCATGGTGGTGGCTGGTCCTGGAGGTCTTCGGCTGCCGGAGCCCTGGTCGGGGTGGGGAGGAAAGCTCAACCCGCTCCCCTCCAAGGGACTCCGGTGAGGAACAGCCAGGCGCAGGGGCAGGAGACTGACTGCACTGGTCTCGTCCTGGAGCTGCATTTTGTAGTCTCTGAGTCTTGGCCGCTGATGGGATTACACGGCGCCAGGGGGCCAGGTGGTGGGTGTGACCCCCGCCTACTGGAATTTGGAGGATCTGGGTGGAGGATGCTCGACTCCAATTCGAGTAGGCTGGGAGATCTCAGCCCCGGAACCCATGTGGCTTTGTCCCTCTGCCAGTACCTTCATGTGTGCGGAGAGTGGTCTCAGCATGGTGGTGGCTGGTCCTGGAGGTCTTCGGCTGCCGGAGCCCTGGTCGGGGTGGGGAGGAAAGCTCAACCCGCTCCCCTCCAAGGGACTCCGGTGAGGAACAGCCAGGCGCAGGGGCAGGAGACTGACTGCACTGGTCTCGTCCTGGAGCTGCATTTTGTAGTCTCTGAGTCTTGGCCGCTGATGGGATTACACGGCGCCAGGGGGCCAGGTGGTGGGTGTGACCCCCGCCTACTGGAATTTGGAGGATCTGGGTGGAGGATGCTCGACTCCAATTCGAGTAGGCTGGGAGATCTCAGCCCCGGAACCCATGTGGCTTTGTCCCTCTGCCAGTACCTTCATGTGTGCGGAGAGTGGTCTCAGCAGGGTGGTGGCTGGTCCTGGAGGTCTTCGGCTGCCGGAGCCCTGGTCGGGGTGGGGAGGAAAGCTCAACCCGCTCCCCTCCAAGGGACTCCGGCGAGGAACAGCCAGGCGCAGGGGCAGGAGACTGACTGCACTGGTCTCGTCCTGGAGCTGCATTTTGTAGTCTCTGAGTCTTGGCCGCTGATGGGATTACACGGCGCCAGGGGGCCAGGTGGTGGGTGTGACCCCCGCCTACTGGAATTTGGAGGATCTGGGTGGAGGATGCTCGACTCCAATTCGAGTAGGCTGGGAGATCTCAGCCCCGGAACCCATGTGGCTTTGTCCCTCTGCCAGTACCTTCATGTGTGCGGAGAGTGGTCTCAGCAGGGTGGTGGCTGGTCCTGGAGGTCTTCGGCTGCCGGAGCCCTGGTCGGGGTGGGGAGGAAAGCTCAACCCGCTCCCCTCCAAGGGACTCCGGTGAGGAACAGCCAGGCGCAGGGGCAGGAGACTGACTGCACTGGTCTCGTCCTGGAGCTGCATTTTGTAGTCTCTGAGTCTTGGCCGCTGATGGGATTACACGGCGCCAGGGGGCCAGGTGGTGGGTGTGACCCCCGCCTACTGGAATTTGGAGGATCTGGGTGGAGGATGCTCGACTCCAATTCGAGTAGGCTGGGAGATCTCAGCCCCGGAACCCATGTGGCTTTGTCCCTCTGCCAGTACCTTCATGTGTGCGGAGAGTGGTCTCAGCATGGTGGTGGCTGGTCCTGGAGGTCTTCGGCTGCCGGAGCCCTGGTCGGGGTGGGGAGGAAAGCTCAACCCGCTCCCCTCCAAGGGACTCCGGTGAGGAACAGCCAGGCGCAGGGGCAGGAGACTGACTGCACTGGTCTCGTCCTGGAGCTGCATTTTGTAGTCTCTGAGTCTTGGCCGCTGATGGGATTACACGGCGCCAGGGGGCCAGGTGGTGGGTGTGACCCCCGCCTACTGGAATTTGGAGGATCTGGGTGGAGGATGCTCGACTCCAATTCGAGTAGGCTGGGAGATCTCAGCCCCGGAACCCATGTGGCTTTGTCCCTCTGCCAGTACCTTCATGTGTGCGGAGAGTGGTCTCAGCAGGGTGGTGGCTGGTCCTGGAGGTCTTCGGCTGCCGGAGCCCTGGTCGGGGTGGGGAGGAAAGCTCAACCCGCTCCCCTCCAAGGGACTCCGGCGAGGAACAGCCAGGCGCAGGGGCAGGAGACTGACTGCACTGGTCTCGTCCTGGAGCTGCATTTTGTAGTCTCTGAGTCTTGGCCGCTGATGGGATTACACGGCGCCAGGGGGCCAGGTGGTGGGTGTGACCCCCGCCTACTGGAATTTGGAGGATCTGGGTGGAGGATGCTCGACTCCAATTCGAGTAGGCTGGGAGATCTCGGCCCCGGAACCCGCGTGGCTTTGTCCCTCTGCCAGTACCTTCATGTGTGCGGAGAGTGGTCTCAGCATGGTGGTGGCTGGTCCTGGAGGTCTTCGGCTGCCGGAGCCCTGGTCGGGGTGGGGAGGAAAGCTCAACCCGCTCCCCTCCAAGGGACCCCGGCGAGGAACAGCCAGGCGCAGGGGCAGGAGACTGACTGCACTGGTCTCGTCCTGGAGCTGCATTTTGTAGTCTCTGAGTCTTGGCCGCTGATGGGATTACACGGCGCCAGGGGGCCAGGTGGTGGGTGTGACCCCCGCCTACTGGAATTTGGAGGATCTGGGTGGAGGATGCTCGACTCCAATTCGAGTAGGCTGGGAGATCTCAGCCCCGGAACCCATGTGGCTTTGTCCCTCTGCCAGTACCTTCATGTGTGCGGAGAGTGGTCTCAGCATGGTGGTGGCTGGTCCTGGAGGTCTTCGGCTGCCGGAGCCCTGGTCGGGGTGGGGAGGAAAGCTCAACCCGCTCCCCTCCAAGGGACTCCGGCGAGGAACAGCCAGGCGCAGGGGCAGGAGACTGACTGCACTGGTCTCGTCCTGGAGCTGCATTTTGTAGTCTCTGAGTCTTGGCCGCTGATGGGATTACACGGCGCCAGGGGGCCAGGTGGTGGGTGTGACCCCCGCCTACTGGAATTTGGAGGATCTGGGTGGAGGATGCTCGACTCCAATTCGAGTAGGCTGGGAGATCTCAGCCCCGGAACCCATGTGGCTTTGTCCCTCTGCCAGTACCTTCATGTGTGCGGAGAGTGGTCTCAGCATGGTGGTGGCTGGTCCTGGAGGTCTTCGGCTGCCGGAGCCCTGGTCGGGGTGGGGAGGAAAGCTCAACCCGCTCCCCTCCAAGGGACTCCGGCGAGGAACAGCCAGGCGCAGGGGCAGGAGACTGACTGCACTGGTCTCGTCCTGGAGCTGCATTTTGTAGTCTCTGAGTCTTGGCCGCTGATGGGATTACACGGCGCCAGGGGGCCAGGTGGTGGGTGTGACCCCCGCCTACTGGAATTTGGAGGATCTGGGTGGAGGATGCTCGACTCCAATTCGAGTAGGCTGGGAGATCTCGGCCCCGGAACCCGCGTGGCTTTGTCCCTCTGCCAGTACCTTCATGTGTGCGGAGAGTGGTCTCAGCATGGTGG
Source organism: Sorex fumeus (assembly GCF_029834395.1). Taxonomy (NCBI): domain Eukaryota; kingdom Metazoa; phylum Chordata; class Mammalia; order Eulipotyphla; family Soricidae; genus Sorex; species Sorex fumeus. The sequence goes on along the minus strand of NW_026606092.1, from coordinate 34,015,009 downwards.
TGGCTGGTCCTGGAGGTCTTCGGCTGCCGGAGCCCTGGTCGGGGTGGGGAGGAAAGCTCAACCCGCTCCCCTCCAAGGGACCCCGGCGAGGAACAGCCAGGCGCAGGGGCAGGAGACTGACTGCACTGGTCTCGTCCTGGAGCTGCATTTTGTAGTCTCTGAGTCTTGGCCGCTGATGGGATTACACGGCGCCAGGGGGCCAGGTGGTGGGTGTGACCCCCGCCTACTGGAATTTGGAGGATCTGGGTGGAGGATGCTCGACTCCAATTCGAGTAGGCTGGGAGATCTCGGCCCCGGAACCCGTGTGGCTTTGTCCCTCTGCCAGTACCTTCATGTGTGCGGAGAGTGGTCTCAGCATGGTGGTGGCTGGTCCTGGAGGTCTTCGGCTGCCGGAGCCCTGGTCGGGGTGGGGAGGAAAGCTCAACCCGCTCCCCTCCAAGGGACCCCGGCGAGGAACAGCCAGGCGCAGGGGCAGGAGACTGACTGCACTGGTCTCGTCCTGGAGCTGCATTTTGTAGTCTCTGAGTCTTGGCCGCTGATGGGATTACACGGCGCCAGGGGGCCAGGTGGTGGGTGTGACCCCCGCCTACTGGAATTTGGAGGATCTGGGTGGAGGATGCTCGACTCCAATTCGAGTAGGCTGGGAGATCTCAGCCCCGGAACCCATGTGGCTTTGTCCCTCTGCCAGTACCTTCATGTGTGCGGAGAGTGGTCTCAGCATGGTGGTGGCTGGTCCTGGAGGTCTTCGGCTGCCGGAGCCCTGGTCGGGGTGGGGAGGAAAGCTCAACCCGCTCCCCTCCAAGGGACCCCGGCGAGGAACAGCCAGGCGCAGGGGCAGGAGACTGACTGCACTGGTCTCGTCCTGGAGCTGCATTTTGTAGTCTCTGAGTCTTGGCCGCTGATGGGATTACACGGCGCCAGGGGGCCAGGTGGTGGGTGTGACCCCCGCCTACTGGAATTTGGAGGATCTGGGTGGAGGATGCTCGACTCCAATTCGAGTAGGCTGGGAGATCTCAGCCCCGGAACCCATGTGGCTTTGTCCCTCTGCCAGTACCTTCATGTGTGCGGAGAGTGGTCTCAGCATGGTGGTGGCTGGTCCTGGAGGTCTTCGGCTGCCGGAGCCCTGGTCGGGGTGGGGAGGAAAGCTCAACCCGCTCCCCTCCAAGGGACTCCGGCGAGGAACAGCCAGGCGCAGGGGCAGGAGACTGACTGCACTGGTCTCGTCCTGGAGCTGCATTTTGTAGTCTCTGAGTCTTGGCCGCTGATGGGATTACACGGCGCCAGGGGGCCAGGTGGTGGGTGTGACCCCCGCCTACTGGAATTTGGAGGATCTGGGTGGAGGATGCTCGACTCCAATTCGAGTAGGCTGGGAGATCTCAGCCCCGGAACCCATGTGGCTTTGTCCCTCTGCCAGTACCTTCATGTGTGCGGAGAGTGGTCTCAGCATGGTGGTGGCTGGTCCTGGAGGTCTTCGGCTGCCGGAGCCCTGGTCGGGGTGGGGAGGAAAGCTCAACCCGCTCCCCTCCAAGGGACTCCGGCGAGGAACAGCCAGGCGCAGGGGCAGGAGACTGACTGCACTGGTCTCGTCCTGGAGCTGCATTTTGTAGTCTCTGAGTCTTGGCCGCTGATGGGATTACACGGCGCCAGGGGGCCAGGTGGTGGGTGTGACCCCCGCCTACTGGAATTTGGAGGATCTGGGTGGAGGATGCTCGACTCCAATTCGAGTAGGCTGGGAGATCTCAGCCCCGGAACCCATGTGGCTTTGTCCCTCTGCCAGTACCTTCATGTGTGCGGAGAGTGGTCTCAGCATGGTGGTGGCTGGTCCTGGAGGTCTTCGGCTGCCGGAGCCCTGGTCGGGGTGGGGAGGAAAGCTCAACCCGCTCCCCTCCAAGGGACTCCGGCGAGGAACAGCCAGGCGCAGGGGCAGGAGACTGACTGCACTGGTCTCGTCCTGGAGCTGCATTTTGTAGTCTCTGAGTCTTGGCCGCTGATGGGATTACACGGCGCCAGGGGGCCAGGTGGTGGGTGTGACCCCCGCCTACTGGAATTTGGAGGATCTGGGTGGAGGATGCTCGACTCCAATTCGAGTAGGCTGGGAGATCTCGGCCCCGGAACCCGCGTGGCTTTGTCCCTCTGCCAGTACCTTCATGTGTGCGGAGAGTGGTCTCAGCATGGTGGTGGCTGGTCCTGGAGGTCTTCGGCTGCCGGAGCCCTGGTCGGGGTGGGGAGGAAAGCTCAACCCGCTCCCCTCCAAGGGACCCCGGCGAGGAACAGCCAGGCGCAGGGGCAGGAGACTGACTGCACTGGTCTCGTCCTGGAGCTGCATTTTGTAGTCTCTGAGTCTTGGCCGCTGATGGGATTACACGGCGCCAGGGGGCCAGGTGGTGGGTGTGACCCCCGCCTACTGGAATTTGGAGGATCTGGGTGGAGGATGCTCGACTCCAATTCGAGTAGGCTGGGAGATCTCGGCCCCGGAACCCGTGTGGCTTTGTCCCTCTGCCAGTACCTTCATGTGTGCGGAGAGTGGTCTCAGCATGGTGGTGGCTGGTCCTGGAGGTCTTCGGCTGCCGGAGCCCTGGTCGGGGTGGGGAGGAAAGCTCAACCCGCTCCCCTCCAAGGGACCCCGGCGAGGAACAGCCAGGCGCAGGGGCAGGAGACTGACTGCACTGGTCTCGTCCTGGAGCTGCATTTTGTAGTCTCTGAGTCTTGGCCGCTGATGGGATTACACGGCGCCAGGGGGCCAGGTGGTGGGTGTGACCCCCGCCTACTGGAATTTGGAGGATCTGGGTGGAGGATGCTCGACTCCAATTCGAGTAGGCTGGGAGATCTCAGCCCCGGAACCCATGTGGCTTTGTCCCTCTGCCAGTACCTTCATGTGTGCGGAGAGTGGTCTCAGCATGGTGGTGGCTGGTCCTGGAGGTCTTCGGCTGCCGGAGCCCTGGTCGGGGTGGGGAGGAAAGCTCAACCCGCTCCCCTCCAAGGGACTCCGGCGAGGAACAGCCAGGCGCAGGGGCAGGAGACTGACTGCACTGGTCTCGTCCTGGAGCTGCATTTTGTAGTCTCTGAGTCTTGGCCGCTGATGGGATTACACGGCGCCAGGGGGCCAGGTGGTGGGTGTGACCCCCGCCTACTGGAATTTGGAGGATCTGGGTGGAGGATGCTCGACTCCAATTCGAGTAGGCTGGGAGATCTCGGCCCCGGAACCCGTGTGGCTTTGTCCCTCTGCCAGTACCTTCATGTGTGCGGAGAGTGGTCTCAGCATGGTGGTGGCTGGTCCTGGAGGTCTTCGGCTGCCGGAGCCCTGGTCGGGGTGGGGAGGAAAGCTCAACCCGCTCCCCTCCAAGGGACCCCGGCGAGGAACAGCCAGGCGCAGGGGCAGGAGACTGACTGCACTGGTCTCGTCCTGGAGCTGCATTTTGTAGTCTCTGAGTCTTGGCCGCTGATGGGATTACACGGCGCCAGGGGGCCAGGTGGTGGGTGTGACCCCCGCCTACTGGAATTTGGAGGATCTGGGTGGAGGATGCTCGACTCCAATTCGAGTAGGCTGGGAGATCTCGGCCCCGGAACCCGCGTGGCTTTGTCCCTCTGCCAGTACCTTCATGTGTGCGGAGAGTGGTCTCAGCATGGTGGTGGCTGGTCCTGGAGGTCTTCGGCTGCCGGAGCCCTGGTCGGGGTGGGGAGGAAAGCTCAACCCGCTCCCCTCCAAGGGACCCCGGCGAGGAACAGCCAGGCGCAGGGGCAGGAGACTGACTGCACTGGTCTCGTCCTGCAGCTCCAGGACAAGAATTTTCTACTAAAATATAATTGAATCTTAAACCATAATGCAGAAAAGTTGGAAAAGTGGGAACAAGAAGGGCCTCATTGTCTTAGAACAATCAGGATTCATCCTCAAAGCCAGACACATTTTTTATGTTAAGGAAGAAGAGAAAATTAGCTGAAATTGTGCCACATGACCCTAGAAGATCAGGATACTTGGGTGTGTAAGATACTTTCAAGGTGTTAGCTGACTACAAAATTGGACAGTTGAATTTTTTCAGTGTCCAATTTTATAATCTTTTTGTATCTTTAGTGGAAGATTATTTTCCTACCAAAGGCTTAACTGAGGATAATAGAGCAATTCCATTGTCAGACATTTATAGAGCTCAACCATGGAAACAATAAATGTCTGGAACACCTTTTACCTAGGGAGTATGTAGGTGAACGTCAAAACCTAGGTTAATGCAATCTTTCTATGTCTATTCCTATATCCCACCACTGTTTGGAACATAAAGTAACAAAATAGGAGAAGAACACCCAAGAACAGCCGAGGTTAGTACCAGGAGGTTTACTCCATGGCTTGGAAGCCAGCCACACATGCTAGGGGAAAAGGCAGCTCAGATAGAGAAGGGAGCACCAAATAAAGGGTGTTGGGAGGATCCTCCCAGGATGGGAGAAGCAGAAGCATGCTGAAAGTAGACTATAGACCTAACATGATTGCCACTCAATGCCTCTTTTGCAAACCACAGCATCCAAAAGGAGAGAAAGAACAAAAGGGAATGCCCTGCCACAGAGGCAGGGTGGGATGGGGGGGTTGGGGGTGGGTGAGAAGAATACTGGGATCCGTGGTGGTGGGAAATGGGCACTGGTGGAGGGATAGGTATTTGATCATTGTATAATTGAAACCCAAGCACAAAAATTTGTAAGTCTACAACTGTACCTCATGGTGTTTCACTAATAAAAATTAAAAAAAAAAAAACCTAGGTTAAAGGAGAAATTTTATGAAAAGTTTATTAAAAGAAAATACTAGAGAGTTCTCTAAATCTTACAATATAAAGTACATACATTTTCAGTGTTGCTTGGGTCTAAAATATCAAGTCAAGCATTACTAGCACATCAATAATATCTTATGAATTTATTCAACAGTTATTAGAGTATGGCTATGTGCTGGTTCTCTGGCAGGTTGGGGAATATCAGTGAAAAAATAAACATTCTCAACAGATGAATGTATCAGAAATGTGGTACAAACATACAATAGAATGTGTTAAAGAGGAGAATAATGGATACTTAATAATAATGCTTATTATTATTCTGTTATTGTTATAGAATCAGGACGCTTAGCGTTCAGCATCCTTTTGTCTGTTGAAGGCCTGAGTTCATCCCCCAGCACTGCATAGTCCCCCAGCACCACTGGGAGCAGAGTCTCCAAGCGTAGAGCCAAAAGCAGCCCATGGACATTGCTGGTGTGGTCCCCACATCAAAACAAAATAAAGTGAAAACTAAATAAATTTATAAAGAGGAAAATTCTGCAGCATGTGCGCCATAGAAGGAAAGAAACCTGAGGACATTGTGCTAAGTGGAATAAGCCCATCTCTGCAAGGCAAATAAATACAGCCTCCTCGGTGTCTTAGTTCTCAATACCAGGTGGTTGAATTCATTAAGTGTATCATTTTAAACTCATTGCTGAATGATAAAGTTAATTAATGTAAAGAGAAAGGACATATATGAATAGGTCTGAGCAGCGTTGTGCTGGCAAACTGATTCTTTAAAAAAAAGATTAAGAAGAAAAGACTTTGATTTGTAACTTTTGCCAATTAAAAAAGAATAATCTGGAGCCATATCTAGGGTGCTTGGGGACCATAGATGGGGCCTGGCACTCCACCATACACAGCATGCACATCATCCCTTTGAGCCATCTCCTTCAGCACCAACTTTTGCCAATCTCTATAGCGTAGTTGCCCAACCACAACCAATTAATAGCAGTTTCCCAGTAGACTTTCTGTCACTGGTTCTACCAGCCCGGGCATACCCAGTTCTTTCCTCGCCATGTGTAATTCTTTTGTTTAATTAATTTATTTTTATTAAAGCATGGTGGTTTATAAAGTTATTCATAGTTAGGTTTTAGAAATGCCGTGTTCTAGAACCAATCCCACCACCAATGTCAACTTCCCTTCACCAATGTTTCCAGGTCCTTCCTACACCCCGATGCCCCCGCCCCCAAGCCCCCATTCCCAAGCCTGCTGCCTTGATAGGCACCTTTTTAAAGTTTGGTTGTTAAAGTTTGGGTCTCGCGATTTTAGTCTTGGTGACTCTGTGGTTTGGATATTTAGCTCTATCTTCTCTAATGCCACCCTGAATTTCCTTGACCCCTGCCCCCTATTGCCTCTCATTTGTCTCTTCCTCCCTTCCTCCCCACTCTATTCTTTTCCCAGCCCCCTCCTCCCTATTCTCTGGGGCTAATGGTGATCTAGCATCCCCTCTTTAAAAATGATTGCATTCCCTCATTGAGTTATTCTAAATGCGACATAAAATAATATTATTCTAAATGTGACATAAAATGATATTCTTTTTCTTCTGGCTTACTTCACTTAACATGATATCTTCCAATTCCATCCATGTTGCCATGAATTGCCGTTTGTGTGATTTTGAGAAAGTTGTACACTAGGTGGGGCGAGTCCCTATTCTACAAGCCAGTACTCTCTGTGTGAAAGGTGTCAGACACCAGGCTTGGGTATTTCCCTACCAGAGACAGCTACATGCAGAGGGAGTTGAAGTGGTGAGAAATTATTATGAGTACAGCTCTATGTGAAATAGGCAAAATCAACATGGAAGGATTTTCTTCCTACTTCCTACTTCTCGTAGCACCCTGCACTTTACAGTCAAGTCTAAGCACTGCTCACTGCCTTTTGTTCTAATCAAGCACAATCTCTCAGAGATTCTTTCTCATCAAAGCCCTCCCAGTACTCTTCCCTCTCTTGGCAGACTTCCTGTTCACAGGGCTCATTTCCTCACGGTGGACAACAGGAGCTACCTTAGGAAATTCATTCTTGGAGCTGTCAGGATACCCATCAAGGCTATTATGTCTGAGTATCTTTAGGAATTGTGTAGAAAATTTATCCAATAGGAGACTAGTGACATCTCTTCTATTTACCACTCAGAACTCTTATTTATATCTGAAATGGTAATTTAACTTGTAAGCTTCTTAAGTGTGTGTGTGTCTGTGTGTGTGTGTGTGTGTGTGTGTGTGTGTGTGTCTGTGTGTTCCCCAAAGCATTTCTTATGGGGCCTTGGGAAAACTCAGCCCTTAATAAACATTTAATGAGTTCTAATTAGACATTCTCTCCATTGAAGAAAGCACTGTCATCCTAACAGAGTTGCCTTAATACCAAAGAGTGAGTTATTTGGGAATTTCAATTACCATGAGATATAAGTTGAATAAAAATTTTAGTTGGAAGGCTTTTTAAGTTTCCTATAATGCTGCTTTTTTTCTTTTGTTGTTATAAATAGGACATGTTCTTAGAAAAATAGGCCCATGCTAGTTTAGTGCAATTTAAAGAAAAGCATACCTCTGAGGTAAAGGAACCATAAGCCTTAATGGTCTCCATATTCATCCTGCTTTGGTTAATTTCTTAGGTTCTCTGATCCTCAATTACTTGATCTGTAAAATGAAACCAACAATCCCAGCTTTGCAGGTCTTTTGCGAAGGTGAAATGAGAATATTTGTGAAAGTGTTAAAATGAAGCCAGTGGAGAGCATACACGGTAATTAATTTCTGCCTTCTTATTCCAGAGAGCCCACCCACTTTGGTCCTCGATGCACCAAAGGATCTAAGACTTTAAATCTTCTAACAAACACAAACACTCCCTCTCTTTGCTGTGAATTCTTACAGTTTTGCAATTACTAAGGCAACATCAGTGACACAGATGAAGATGCCTTGCCACATAGCCTAACTGACAGGTCTTAATGAGCTAGGGTTGGGGAGACATCTTGAGTGTCAGCATTTCTAGAAATGTTTTTGGGAAAGGAAATAAATTATTTTTCAGAGCCTAATGTGATTAATAAGGTGGTGGATTTGAGATTGTTTGCAATGGATTTCACTGCCTTTTCTATTTTCTCAGAGTCTATAACCTGGGTTCTCTGTTATTAAAATATAGCAGATACTAAGAGTAGTGATCAGTCCTAAAGCCCAGGTTTGGGAAGGACAACTTCAAAGAGAGGGACACACCTGGAAGCAGAAAGTAAACATTGAGCAGGTTATCTCATAGTTAATGGTTTTTCTTTCAATTTATCTGAGAAATAGGGAAGTAGTTCCTCTTCAGTTGATCCGGAATACTTTTTTTTTTTTTTAAATTTGAGCACCAGTTATGTGCCAAGTCCCTAAAAGTCATACCTAATTTTCATACCCCCAAACTTAGAGTATATTAAAACATTAAAACATTGTTTACAAGAGAAAACAGGGTTCACAGGGAGTCGTACACTTGGATAATTAATGATTAGGAAATTTTACTGCTTCGAAATACTACATTACTTTATAGTCATTTTTCAAAAAGCCTGCTTGAAATTGAAACCCAAGACCTGAGATTTGTGTGGCATATTGAAGAATTTAAAATAGTGAGATACGATTAAATGATTTTTACAGGAAACAACAAAATCCCATGCTTTATTGAGTTTGGGGTAACTTTGGGAATGCAAGGTGAGGAGTTTGGGGCTTAAGTTATAGCACAATAATTTTTTTAATAGGCATGACACTCCATGTGCAGAAAATAGCTGCAAGGTATGGGTTAGGACACTGACTGAGTTGGTGATCGGGACCATGTGTGTTTCATTTAGTAAACCTCGGATACCACCCTATACCAGACATAATGTTGGGTGTGGAGAATAAATGAAAATAACATAGTGGAAGCTTGATAAAGTACAGAATACCTTTGTGGCAGTAAATGATTCTTCACAGCAGAATCTTAGGAGATGTCAGGGAGGTGGTAAAGTTGATGGAGACTACTAAAAGAAGGTAGAGTCAACTAGAAAGAGAGTCCAGTGTTTCAAGTAGAGTGAATATTGCACATATTTCCTGGTGTATTTGGACAAAAAACAAGAACTATGTTGGGAAAGGCTGGAGCAGTGATTGTAAAATGTACTGTACATTTCAGTCACTTGAGGATCTTGTTAAAGAGGTCTGGAATGAGACATTTCTAACAAATTCTTGGAAAACACTTAGGCTACAGACTGGAGCTCAAACTCTATAGAGAGGTGGCAGGTTATGAAGTATAGGAATAAAAATAGGGGTGGGTGGAGTCAAGGGTGACTGGGAGGGTGAGGATCTGTCACCTTGGGCTAATTGCTGCCCCCTGTTATGGCTCAGCTGTACCCACCTTCATAGTGTGCATGCCAGTCACAGCCCCTGCTCAGTGCTGCCTCAACCTTTACCCTGCTCCTTCTCCCAATCCCAGCAGCAATTTTGAAGCCTTACTTCCCTCAACTCCATGACCATGATCTTCACAGAGGGTCTTGCTTCCTAATAGAGAGAAGAGGGATTGTTTGGCTGGTTATTGGGCCACCCCTAGCAGCACTTAAACCTCCCTCCTGGCTCTGTGCTCAGAGACCACTCCTGGCAGTGCTCGGGGAACCATATGCAATGCTGGGGATGGAACCAATATTAGTCACCTGCCAGGCAATGTACTGTCAAACTGGACCCAGAAGAGAGAGTTTATTTGGATGAATTTTTTTCTATATTTCATTCACCCACAGCCACCCAGCTCTTCCCACCTATTCTTTTTCCCTTCACTCCTGGGAAGAGGTGTTCTTTCCTTTGTGGGAGATGTTCCCTCTTACTTGTAACCTCTATTCATGATCACTCTTCTCTGTCCCGCGCCTCCCACCACCTCCTCCCCCAACTCTTTTTCCTCTACCATCAACCACCTGGGGGCTCTTCTTTCTTACAACCACCCCTACTGAGAAAATGGCCTTGATCCTGAATCCCTCTCTTGCTGCTGTGTGACCTCTCACCCTGCTCTCAAGACCTGCCTTCCTCAAAGAGCAAGCCCACACTTAGAGTTTCTCCACTCCTTCTCATCTCTTCCTGCAAATTACCACCAACTGACTTTGCCTCCCTCACTCCATAGAAATGGCTTGTCTGAAGCGGACTATGGCTTTCCAATTGTCCAAACCAACCAGGAATTGAATCCCGATACCTTCTGTTTTTTTCTTCACAGCAGACCACAGAGAAGCTATGCCTCTCCATGACTCTTCAAATTCTGTCCCCTAGGCTGGTTTTTTTTTTTTTAACCCTTCTCAGTCTTATTCTCTGCTTCCTCTTCCTGAGTCTAAGCTATGACAGCTAATATTTCCTAGATTTCTGGTCTCAGCTTCTTGTAATGCTGAATACACTCCCTTAGATTAATACCCAATCTGAATTACTCTATGCTATTGGCCAAATTCTGCCCACTAATCATGATTTATTATTGATAATGCCTACGAAGGTGCTTCACATTTCCAAAATTGATTCTTCCTCTTCTCTCGCAAATCCACTTTTTCTTCTGAGACATACTTCAGGGAAGTATGTATCCCCACACTTTCCTTCTGACAAATCCCAAACTCCAACCCTTGCCTCACCTGCCTTCAGTAATGCTCCTGTCCTCTGCCCATCAGCTGCTGCCTTAGCACATGAGATACCTTCGTTTCATCGCCTGGATGAAACTGCCCTTACCCCTACTGACCTCTCTACAAGTACTTTAGCTTTCAATCTGACACACTTTAATAATTTGATAATCCTTGGGCCAGAAACTCACCTCTAACCAATTCTGTTAGAAATGAAGAAAGTGAGATCAAGGTAATTCCAACGACACCCCAGGTTAAGTACCACGAATTTAGCCTGTCCTCCCTTAAATCTATTTTCAATGTTCATGTTTTTCTTCTGTTTTTGTTTTTAAATTTTATTTTTCTAGCAACAGAGGGATGAGAAGCCAAAGCCCAGCTTCTCCTCTTCCCCTTTCATCGCCACCCCCCACCCTGCTTGTAACTATTTTATCTATTAACTTTTTATCCTCTGCTCGCCCTTCCCTTAATTGTTTGTTGCAATAACCACAGGGTGCAGTCTCACCCTGATTGTGGATCTTGCAGGTTTTCATTTCCACTGTTGTTCTCATTGGGCGTTGCACATCAAGTTGCAGTGCTCTCATACTTTGCTGGGGTGTCCAGGAGGTTTGCACTCCTTTAGTTATGGTGCTTGCTCACGTGGCTCTAGATGCAGTATCTTCGTTGAACCACACAAGTCATGGTTGTGATGTTTATTGGGAGTTGGGGGGGGGGTGTCTCTTCGTTACTCACACACCTATCACACGTTTGCCAGGGATCTATTTCTGACTGCAGTGTTCAACACATTCCTTTAATTACAATGTTCACCCATTACCTTTTTTTTTTCTTTTTGGGTCATACCCAGTGATGTCACACTCAGGGGATGCTCCTGGCTCTGCACTCAGGAACTACTCCTGGCAGTGCCTGGGGGTCTATATGCGCTGCCAGGAATCAAACCTGCTTTGGCCGCATGCAAGGCTGCATGCATGCCCTGCCTGCTGTACTATCACTCTAGCCCTTCACCCATTGTCTTTTGTTTTCTTTTGTTTTGGTTTGGGTGCCACAACTGGTGGTGATGAGGGTGTACTCCTGGTTCTGTGCTCAGAGATCACTCCTGAAGGGCCTCAGGGGACCACATGGAGTACTAAAGCTAAGAACTAAGCTTGGCTATATGAAAGACAGCACTGTACCTGCTGTACTTTTGCTCTGGCCCACCCTTTTTCTTTTGTGATGCTTACACACTACTGGCTGTGGTCCAGGGGGTTGTTGTTTGTGGCTCCTGGGATTGTGGATGACATTACTGCCAGGCAGACATCGCAGAGCTGCCTGGATGGGGCTTGTTATATGTGGATCACCAGGAACTTAAACTTGTAAACAAGCACTTGCACAGCAGGTGCACTAAGCCCATTGCCCCATTCCTCTGGGCCCTACAACAGTGATTTTCAATCACCAGTCCACAGACCTTGCTGACCCATGGGTTTGAAATCAACAACATTTGTCTACAGCAATGGTTATTAACAGCTGGTGTGTGGACTGGGGTGTACACGGGTACCAATACTTAGGTGTGAAAGGGTCAGCAACCATTGCTCGAAATGTTGAAATGTTTTTATTAAAACTAAAATTGGTATTGAGCCTCATGTTGCAAAAATCCTTCAATGACCTTTCATTACCTTTTGGAAAAAATTTTTTGGTATGATATACAAAGCTTCTTGGCGTGTTACATGAGACATTCATGAGTGTGCTCCAGCCGTCTCATCTTGTATAAGTCCACGAAAGACACTTTACCCCGTAAGATGATACTGTCCCTTTCCCCAGGCTTTTGTGTGTGTGTGTGTGTGTGTGTGTGTGTGTGTGCAGACCCAACTCTTTGTCCAGAATACAAGATTTTCCCCACCCAATATCTTTCACATGTCTTTAAAATTCTATTCAAGAGGCTGAAGAGCTAGTATAGTGTGTCGGGTACTTGCCTTGCATGTGACTGACCTGGCAGCTCCAATCCCTGGCACCCCATGTGTCCCCAGGAATGATACCTGAGCACAGAGCCAAGAGTAAGCCCTGAATACAGCCAGGTTTGACCCAGAAACCAAAAATTAGAAAAACAAAACTAAAATTCTATTTAAACTCATCCCTTCCAAAAAGTCTGTGGGTGCCCTTCCGACTAGACTAAATCTTCGTTCTGAGTCTCCTAGCACCCAGTACTCCTCTACAGTATCCTTTTATTCCCCCTGAGCTGATATTCACCAGTGGGAGAGGAAGTACTTGAGAGCAGGGATAATCTCCCATGCACAGCAGCGAGGCCAGCCCATGATAGGTGCTGAGTGTGTGTAAAAATGAATGCATCATCCCACCTTTTCCCTTGTGTCGAATCTCACAACAATTCATGTAGCCGAACTGAACAGGAATTGAAAGCTCATTGAGTTGTTTGCAAAAGACTTAAATCCAAAGTCTTTTCTGTTGGAACATTTCTTATCATTTACACAAATGTGAAGTGATCAGCAACAATGCAGAGGACAGCATAATTCCGGAAAGGCCCAGCTGAGCAGTGAATGCTGCTACATGGAAGGCATCCTGTCTTCTGGCCTTGACATTGTCAGGTGAGCCCTGCGACATTATGTTCCAGCGTTTGCTCTGATGGCAGAGACGAGCTTAAGATCACGCTTATTTCAGTTCTTGAATGAGAATTTCAACTATTGATGTAGATACGAAAACAGGCGAAAGTGTCTGAAGTGTGAAGGGTGTTGGGTGGCCCCAATTTTATCTAGACTCACAAAAATTGGGCATTAGATGTAAGATTCAAAGTTGCAAAGTAGGGGCTGGAGCTATAGCACAGCGGATAGGGTGTTTGCCTTGCACACGGCCAACCTGGGTTTGATTCCCACCAACCCATATGGTTCTCTGAGCACTGCCAGGAGTAATTCCTGAGTGCAGAGCCAGGAGTAGCCCCGTGCATCGCTGGGTGTGACCCAAAAACAAACCAAAAAAAGGTTGCAAAGTGAATGTTTATTGAGAGTAAAGATAGGGAAGAGTCCCTCATGGAAGGGGCATGGGAAAGAGGGGTTGGGGGGGAGAGAGGGGGTCGGGGGGAAAGAGAGAGAGGGGGAGAGAGAGAGAGCACTCTAGAATGAATGGTTATTTTCTGGGTCTTTTAACAGGTTTTCCTCACAATAGCTTGGACCACAACTCAATGACAAATGAAGCTCTCAGTTTTTCTCTTATTTGCCTGCTTGGGTTAGGTTACCCTGACATCTCCAGATTGGATTTTTGAGAGAAGTGTTAGATATCTCTCTGGTCAGCAATGTGACTCTGAGCATACTTTATCTTAGTTAAGCTCTTTGGAAGCAGCAGGCCCTTGTAGTGGCTCAGAGATCTTGGAGATTGTTGACACTTTCATGAGCCACAAGTATTGTTTACATTTTCTTTCAAGAAGACTTGACTTGGTGCCTTGGCCTGGGGAGAATTGGAAACAATATCACTAAGGAGAAATTTGCAGAGTTCACTAGATTTGAAGGCAGCAGAGTGACAGAGTTTGGAAGGCAGTTTCAGATGAAGTGTCACCTGACAATTAACAAGGGAAACTGCGGTAATTGTTTTTCACTCTAGGAGGAAAGAGGCAGTCTATGTCGCCGTTTCAGAGCCAAAACCTTGAGAACAGATTGCATGTGGGCCACTTACACTACAATCAGATCTTCATTTTACTATTGCTCTGCTAGTTATCTCTTATATATGAAATAGCAGCATAGTTTCTTACTATGCATTCTTTGACCCCTTGAAATAGCATCTAGCTTAACACAAGAAGAGAGAAAGAGAGAGAATGAGAGAGGGAGGGAGGGAGAGAAAGAAAGGGAGAGAGTAAAAGAGAGTGAAAGAGGGAGCACACAGGCAGCAGGACCCCAGACTCATCTGTGTGTGGAACATGTCCTGGACCATCCTCCCAAGTTTCTCAGAGTTCCTACCAACCTTACAATGAGGGGCATAGGGGGATGGGTGGTACTAGCCTGGCTGCATCGGATTCCCTAGAGGGCTGTTTCAAAACTCCACATGTGCAGCCCTTCCCTCAGGTCAATGAGCTTGGGTTAATGAGCACTGCCACTGGGAGTTTCAAAAGCTCCCCAAGGGTCCTGATGCAACCTCCCCTAACTTGCTGATTTTTAAACCTGACTGGGGAAAGCATCTGGGGAGTTTCAGCACATTCCTGATGCCTGGCTCCACCCCCCAGAGAGACAGCTCTAAATTGATGTGGGATTCGACCCACAGTCACACCAGGATTTGTCGAAACTCCCCATGATTCTAAGAGGCAGTAAAGTGTCAGAACCAGAGTAGCAGCTTTTCCTTCCAGACCCTAACAAAATTGTCTTTTTTGGCGGGCGGGATGGGGGTTGGGGACACACCTGGTGATGCTCAGGGTTTACTTCAAGGTATTACTCAGGAATTACTCCTGGAAGTGCTCAGGGGACCATATGGGATGCTGGGGACTGAACCCGGGTCAGGCATGTATAAGGCAAACACATTACCTACTGTACTATCTCACTAGACTTCCAACAGTTTTATCCTGAAAAACTTTTCATTTCCATGACAAGAGGGAATCATCATGGATATGCTCATTCTCCAGACTGGCCTGAAGGGATTGAGGTGGAAGTTTCTCCTGAATAAACTTATTATTTGCATGGAAGGGGTAAAACATCAGCATTGGTTCATTTACAGATAAAGCTCATTGACAAGGAGGGGTCAGGTGTCTTACCACTGACTGAGCATCCCTCAGTTTTTGCTGGGTGACCCCCTACTTGTCTCAATAGGTGGCTCTCCCTCCCCAGAAACCTGCAGAGTGAACATTATAAATAATAAACAGATGCCACTAATGGACTCAATTACTGTACATTTCTGGGTCATTGCTAATGGTGTTTCCCTCCCTTCTCCCTCCATCCTGTGCTCAAAGTAGTTTTTCCTTTGGCCTTCCCTGCGAACGCTTCTCAAAACCTCAGTGCCAACCCGGGGTGTCCTCAGTAGGTGCTCCATAATCTTTTTCACTTCATCTCCTCTCCTTTATATGGCTTGTGTCAGATTGGTAAGTGTGTTGTGCAAAAAAAGACCCAGGAGGTATGGCTGTCCATGCAATCTAACTCACTTAATAATCTAGTGGGGGTGTACCTTCCATCTGCTACATGATTTATTGGTGAGGGTACTTATAACGATGAATAAAGCTACTTGTGGATTTTTACTGCGGGATACTGGTTCTTTACTGCCTACACATTGGGATCCCCAGGGGGAATTTTGAAAACTATTGATGTCTAGGACTGGCCTCCAGAGATTGCAACATATTGGTGAGGGCATCAGCCAGGGTGGCAAGCATTTCTCAATGTTTCCCAGGTATTTCTAGTATTTGGCCAAGAAAGATACCACACTGATTTTTGTCAATCAAAGGTATGGAAAAAAGGAGATGCAGAAGGCCACCCACAGAGAAATGTCTCTCAAGTGGCAGTCTCCCTAAAGACGCGGAACCAGCAGAGGCATTTATCCCATTTAGAATCTTTCTGAGCACATATGGTTGAATGTGTTTCCTAGGAGACCAGAAGCAGAGTTAGGCCAAAGAAAAATCTCCAAACCAGAAGTTGCTTTTCCCAGCTTTCATCTCTCTTGGTGTTTTTTCTTGGGCCACTGTTCCATTGTTCTTGCCGTGCTCTTCCTAGTGGATCTGTCAGCCTTTTTTTCAGCATTGGCTGGGTAGCCTGGATGCAGAGGAACCTCAGTACTGTGCTGAGGAAGTCTCTGGAGGTGTAGCTGAGTCGTAGGATGCTATTTATTATTCTTATTTGTATGTTTTGACACACTTGCTTTAAATTTTTTAATTTAATTGTCTTATTCTAGGCACCATAGTTTACAATATTACTGCTAATAGGGTTTCAGGCATACCGTATTCCAGCACCACATCCCCCACCAGAGTGAACCCTCCCTCAAGCAAACCTCCTGCAACCCCTACCCCCCTGCACCCCCAAATCACCATCATAGTAAAGTCAGTTCTATAGGCCAGTTCTCTGGTTCATTGCCTTTGGTGATTTGTCACTCCCCTTCTATGCTTCTTCATATCCCACATATAAGAGACATCATATTCTATCTGTCTCCTTCTGACTGACACCTTTCACTTCCATCCAGGTAATTCCAGCAGCTAATTGCATATTTTATCTTCTAGTGAGTAGTGTTCCATCGAGGATTCCAGTTTATTCATCCATCTAATCCTTTGTTTGTGGACACTGGGCTCTTACATGGAGCTGTTTGCTGCACCAGATCCTGAAGGAGCTTAGGATAGAGACCCAAAGGGGAGCCCTGCTGATCTTCAGCCAGGCTCACTGCTCAAACTGCGGTTTTTTCCTTCTTTTTCCTTTTCCCATAAACATTTCCTATCCCATGTGCCGTATCTCCTGAGTCTTGCTTCTGGGACTGCCTGGGGAAGCCCCAACCTGTGACCTTCCCAGTGCCCATTCCCATCCAGCTTCTTTCCTGCTGGTAGAACCTGGAATTTCCTCAGCCATGTCACCCAAATGGTTTCCCAGCAGCACATGGGAAACCTTGTTGAATCCAAACAGTGATTTTTCCACCTTTGCTGTATTTCAAACACCCGAGCACTTCTTTTCCAAAGGATTGATATTTATGCTTTCCCTATCTCCCCTGAGAAATTCTGATTTCGCTGATTTGGAGAAGGTACTTGAAGCTCTGTCACAGGTGATTAAAATGTATACGCGAGGTGAGGCCCGATGGCCTATGAGGACAATCACTGTATTTCAACCTCACCTGCTAGTAATTGATTTAGGACTGGGTGAGCGGAGGCATTTAAAGCTACAAAACAGGAGAACTCAGGATGGGGAGCAGATATGCCAGGGAGCACGTTTTCTGCTGGGGAATTCAGCACAGGATGTTAAAAGTACCTTGTGCTCAATGCGGTCAATGAGTTGCACTGTGTACAGTCAGACGAGGAAGCCCCCGTCTTCACTGCTTTTTTGCTTTGCAAAACTGCTGGCTGCCTGCTCTCCCCAGCCTTGCAACAGATCCAAGACAGCAGAGGATCAAGATCTTGGATTCCAGCTCCCAGGAAAGCTTTTGAGAGTTCTCCCTGCTAGAAATGCACCGTGCTTCTGCTGGGTGTTCAGCTCCTTGAGATGGGATGAAACCCAGCCCAGAGACGCTTCTAAGAACTGCGATAATGCTGCTGGGCACACCTTTAGAGGAGCCGGCCGGTGTGTCTGCTGCTGCATGATTTGCATGGGGAGCAGAGACAAGGCAAGTCTTGCCAGAATCGCGCAAATCTGGGCTTGAATCCTGGGTTTTGTGTGAATTGCATAAGTCAAGCGCTGTGCCTCAGTTTTATCTGTACAGCAGGGCTAACAGCGACCTTTAAGGCTTGTTGCTGTAGTTCATTTAATGGATTTAGCACAGTACCTGGCATGTCATGCGTTTTTACCATGAGCAAGCGGCTGTTTTTACTATACGTGTGATGTATTTTCGTCTTTCTGCTGTAGTGAGCAAGAGGTGAAATAATTGAAAAGAATGAGAAAAGAGACGGTTGATTTTTGTAGGACTGATTACTGCTTTAACAGTTTCGAAAGATGGAATAAGTTTTTCCCCTAGTCCCCTCTGCCTGGAATCTATCAAAATAATTTGAGTATGATTTGCTAAGTCAGCACAGACATGGGTCTGGCATAACGGGGCTCTATTTCCAGCTCGGCCAGCTGAGGGGCTTGATTGACACTTGAAGCTTATTAACTGCGCTGCTGGTTCTGCATAGGCAGTTGCTGAGTGATGGGGTCACACCTTCTGGAGGCAGTATCCCTCTTGGGACAGGAGCTATGGAGGCAGAGGGAGCTTGGTAGTCTATCAGGAATGAGTAGATAAGGGGGTGCTGTTCCCTGGAGTCCCACATGGCCTAGAGCAGATTACTGACATCACCCCTTTGGGCTAGTTCTCTGCCTCACTTCATGCCTCAAAGCAGGACCGGGGATGCAGGGTAGGTGGTGGGTTTAGGCTACACCATGCAGTGCTTGGGAGCTACTCCCGGCTCAATGCTTAAGGGTTGCAACCTTCTGGCAATGGCTCAGAGGACTATGCAGTGTCAGGGACCAAACCTGGGCCTCCTGCATGCATTTCGTGTGCTCAGTCACTAAGATCTCTAGTAGTTTAAAGCACTTGACTTGGGACCTGAATGATAGTACAGCAAGTAGGATGCTTCCCTTGCACATGATCAATCGGGGTTTGATCCCTAGAACCTTATATAGTTCCCCTAAACACTGCAAGGATTAAGTCCTGGACAACACTAGATATGGCCCCCTCTGAAAAAAACAATTAAAAATAAAAATGGGTTGGAGCAAGAATGTGGCACTGTAGCACTGTCCTCCCATTGTTTATCGATTTACTTGGGCAGGCACCGTAACGTCTCCATTGTGAAACTTGTTACTGTTTTTGGCATATTGAATATGCCACGGGGAGCTTGCCAGGCTCTGCCGTGTGGGCAAGATACTCTTGGTAGCTTGCCAGGCTCTCCAAGAGGGACAGAAAAATCGAACCCGGGTCGGCCGCATGCAAGGCATATGCCCTACCTGCTGTGCTATCGCTCCAGCCCAGGAGCAAGAATACAGCAGGAATTCAAAGAATACTTGCTTTGCATGTGGCTGACCCAGGTTAGATTCCCCGCATTCTATCTGGTCCCCCAAGTCCTGCCAGGAGTAATCCCTGAGCTCAGAGCCAGGAGTAAGCCCCGAGCACTGCTGAGTGTGACCACC
This sequence comes from Sorex fumeus, assembly GCF_029834395.1. NCBI lineage: Eukaryota > Metazoa > Chordata > Mammalia > Eulipotyphla > Soricidae > Sorex > Sorex fumeus. Next base: position 33,995,918 of record NW_026606092.1, on the reverse strand, counting down.
AAACCAAAATAAAAGACAAAATCAAAATTGGCTTCACTGGGTTGCCCTGAAGCCTCACTTGTCCCAATCTCTTCCCCGCCTGGCCCTTCCTCAGTCTCTGTGGCCCAGTCATATGTCTGTCCTCCTGGTTTCTGACCCCTCTGTCCTGGCAAATCACCGTTTTTTTTACCTCTCTCCAGACTTGCACTCTCCTTCCTCTCCTGCCTGCCCTTCCTGCCCTGTTGGCAAGCTGTCATTCTCAGGAAGCTGGGCTCTTGCACCTGTAGTTTCCCCACTTTTCTGGAATACCTCTACATCCCGGTGCCCACCCCAGGGCCGAGTCGGGAATTTTCTTCTTTAAGCTTAAGCAGTGCTGGCTGGGCTTCTCCACTTGTACTTCCGCCCCTTCTATGCCCTGCTCATTTGGTTCTGTCATGTTCTAATCTTGGCTAGTCCCTCACAGCGCCACACTTTAGGTCTATATTTAGTTCTAATATTCTCCCCCTCCTGGCCTTTCTGGCAGTCTTGTTATATATCACTCAATTAACCAAACATTATGCCCCCGTCCTCCCAAACTTTCAGCCTTTCTCATTACATACTCATTTTCATCCATTTTTCAAGTATGTTCTAATTCCTCTTTGAAATGAAAAAAAAAATGCTTTCCCTGATGGTGCCAGCCTCCTCTGTAAGGGCCTCTTTGCCTCTGTGGAGAGAGGAAGCTATGGGTCCTCAGGATATTCCTAGGGCTCACAAGTGAAAATTATTTAAATGGGGATCACTGCATGGGGTTGGAGCATGAATTGGTGTGACAGGGGCTTCACAGGAAGGAGACAAGTTCGAATGAAATATGGTGGGTGGGGAAAAAGTTGAGAAACACTGGTCCAGAGGATATTGAGAACAGCCCAGTTGATCATGTCTTTGAACCTCTTTCTTAAACTCCTGTGCCTACAAATTAAAACGGTTTTTTATCCTGTTAATATTTCCTTTGTCTAGAGGATGGGCTGGAGCGATAGCACAGCGGTAGGGCGTTTGCCTTGCACGCAGCCAGCATGGCCGACCCGAGTTCGATTCCTCCGCCCCTCTCGGAAAGCCCGGCAAGCTACCCGTGATATAATCGATGTGCCAAACACAGTAACAACAAAGTCTCCAATGGAGATGTTACTGGGCCCGCTCGAGCAAATCGATGAACAACGGGAGGACAGTGACAGTGATGACAGTGACAGTCTAGAGGATTATATCAGTGAAGAACGTAGAAGAGTAGTGGAAAACCTTCTTTGCCAGGTACGGTACATTTTTGGGATAAAGTGCTAGGCTAGACCTGAAAACTAGGAGAAGCTCTAAGGCACCCTTTAGGAGAGCTTGAATTCCAGACTGCTCTTTCTGTAAACTTGAATTTTCTTGAGGGCAGGGACTTTTGATTTGCAGGGCCTAATAATCAGAGCAGTTGCTGAAGGTTGAGCTTGTGCGCCATGCTCTGTGAACACAAGTGTTTTGTGAGTAGAAGCTCAAAAATGTTTGGTGAATAAATTTTTCACAAATAATTTCATTTAGATCTTGTAAAATCCTATTTCTACATTCACACACTTTCCATTCACTAGTCTCTGGTGCCTAACACCTCTGCCTGCCCTGCTCCCCACCATTTTATTTTCTGATCAACAAAAGTTGGAGCCAGTTGGTTATCAGTAGAACACTTACCATGCATGTGTGAAGCCCTGGGTTTAATCTTGAGCACTGCAAAAACAAACAAACTGAAGAATAGAGGCTCTATGTTTAATATCTAAATGTATGTGTGTGGGGGAAGGTGCAGGGGGAATGGTTTGGGGGCTGTACTTGCATTCTGTGAGAGCTATTTCTGGCTTCATGCTCAGGGATCAGGGTCAATCCCCAGAGTGCACAGAGGATCCTATGGTGCCAGTGATTGAATCTGGGATTCTGCATTTGCTTCAGTCAGTTGAGCTGCTTTCCTGGCCTTTCTAGTGTCTAAATTTAAACTATCTTCTGAATTGACATCTCACGCAAACAGTTTGAATCAATCCTATCGTTGAGCTGAGCAGGAGGGTTAGCTTTGAAAGAATTTATTCAGAAAAGATTCACACCTTGATTTGGTATTTAAACTCTGAATGACTGAGTTAATATAATGCTGCAGAGAACATTTGATTATTCTGGTTGAGATCAGTTGAAAAAACATTGTTTTAAATTCTATAACTCAGGGCCTTCTCTACAATCTGAAAATCAGGGTTTAAATTTTTTTAAAAAACGATTTCACCTTTGTTTCAATCTCTGGTATAAAAAAATGAAATTAAAAAAATATAACAGAAGAGAAAGGCCATCCCTAGGCTAGAATGCTCTTTCCCTGGGCAGGAAAATTACTCTTCTAGAGTTAAGAAGGTAGACTGGACAATCAGAACCAGTTGGATGTCTTAATTGATGTTTCCTTACTCTTGCTTTAGAAGTAAGAACTGAGATATGGAGATGGAAGTCTTAATCAGTGGGCAGTAGAGGATTGTTGGAGGCCCACTAAATGCATAGTCTGGTGGGCCTAATTTCCACCTACACGAGGGAAGCAAACTGGTTTCCAAACAGTGTTCAGTCTCTTAGGAAAGATTAAATTTACCCCATGGCCATACTAGTATCTGACAACATTAATTTCACCTTGAAAAAGATTAGAAGGGACAGTGAAGGCTATTTTCTCTTCATCAAGGGATACGTACAACAGGAAGAAATCACACTCTTAAATGTATATGCACCTAATGAGGGAACAGCTAAATATTTAAAACAACTGCTAACAGATTTTGAGGAGGACATTGCTAGCAACACAATAGTACTTGGAGACTTCAACATCACCTTATCACCTCTGGACAGATCAACAAGAACAAAACCCAGCAAGGAATCATTGGCTTTGAAAGAAGAAATACAAGAGAAAGGGCTTATAGACCTATACAGGGCTTTATACCCCCAAAAGAAAGAATACACATTGTTCTCCAGTGCACATGGAACATTTTCCAAAATAGACCATATGCTGGGACACAAAACATACCTCAACAGAATCAGGAAGATAAAAATAGTATCAGCCATCTTTTCAGACCATGATGCACTGAGGATAGAAGTGAATCACACACAGACACAGAGAACCAAATCAAACACCTGGACATTAAACTCAATGCTGAAGAACGAGTGGGTCAGGAACGAAGTCAAGGATGAAATCAAAAGATACCTGGAAACAAATGAGAATGAAGACATGAGCTACCAGAACCTATGGGATGCAGCAAAAGCCATATTAAGGGGAAAATTTATAGCTCTGCAAGCATATCTTAGGTCTGTAGAAAGGATGCACATAAACAACTTGACCTCACGACTCAAGACCTTAGAAAAGGATCAACAGAAATAGCCTAAATCAGACAGAAGGAAAGAGATCATAAAACTTAGAGCAGAAATCAATGCATGGAAACCAAAGAAACAATCTGAAAGATCAATGAAACCAAGAGCTGGTTCTTCAAGAAAATAAACAAGATAGATAAACCACTAGCAACACTCACAAAGAAACAGAAAGAGAGAACGCTAATAAACCGAATCAGAAATGAGAAGGGGGATATCACAACAGAAACCAAAGAAATGCAAAAGATCATCAGAGACTACTTTGAAAGTCTGTATGCCACGAAACAAGAGAACCTAGAAGAAATGGACAAATTCCTGGGCTCCTATAATCTCCCAAAGCTGAATCAAGAATATCTGGAGTATCTGAATAGACCTATTAACATCAACGAAATCGAAACTGTAATCAAAAGTCTTCCCAAAAACAAAAGCCCAGGTCCAGATGGATTCACTAGTGAATTTTTCCAAACATTTAAAGAGGACCTACTGCCAGTCCTTCTCAAGCTTTTCCAGGAAATTGAAAAAACGGAAACTCTCCCAAACAGTTTCTATGAAGCCCATATCTCTCTCATACCAAAAGCAAACAAAGACACCACGAGAAAAGAAAACTATAGGCCAATATCCCTGATGAACACGGATGCGAAGATTCTCAACAAAATACTAGCAAATAGAATTCAACTATTCATCAAAAAGATCATACACCATGACAAGTAGGATTCATCCCGGGGATGCAAGGCTGGTTTAACACTCGAAAATCAATCAACATAATCCACCATATCAACAAAAGAAAAGATAAAAATCATATGATCATATCAATAGATGCAGAGAAAGCATTTGACAAGATCCAGCATCCGTTTATGATGAAAACCCTAGCCAAAATGGGGATAGAGGGGACTTTCCTCATTATAGTTAAAGCCATCTACCACAAGCCTACAGCAAGCATCGTCCTCAATGGCGAAAAACTGAGAGCCTTCCCTCTAAGATCAGGGAGGAGACAAGGATGTCCACTTTCTCCACTGCTGTTCAATATAGTACTGGAAGTACTTGCAATAGTGATTAGGCAAGAAAAAGATATTAGGGGCATCCAGGTAGGGAAGGAAGAAATCAAGCTCTCACTATTTGCAGATGATATGATACTATACTTAGAGAATGCTAAAACCTCTACCAAGAAACTTATAGAAACAATAGGCTTGTATAGTAAAGTTGCAGGCTATTAAATCAATACCCAAAAGTCCATGGCTTTCCTATATGCAAATAGTGAAAGAGAAGAAAGTGACATGAAGAAAACAATCCCGTTTACAATTGTGCCCCAGAAAATCAAGTACCTAGGAATCACCTTAACTAAGGAAGTAAAGGACCTGTACAAAGAAAACTACAAAACTCTACTTCAGGAAATAAAAGAGGATACGAGGAAATGGAAAAATATCCCCTGCTCATGGATCGGGAGAATTAACATTGTCAAAATGGCAACACTTCCCAAAGCATTGTACAAATTCAACGTGATTCCTATTAGGATAACCATGACATTCTTCAAAGAAATGGAGCAAACACTCCTGAAATTTATATGGAACAATAAGCCCCCACAAATAGCTAAAGCAATTCTTGGGAAAAAGAAAATGGGAGGAATCAACCTCCCTAACTTCAAACTCTACTACAAGGCGGTAATAATTAAAACAGCATAGTACTGGAACAAAGGCAGAGCTGTAGACCAATGGAACTGGGTTGAATATACTGACATCTCCCCCCAAGCATACAAACATCTAATCTTTGATAAGGGGGAAAGAAAAGTGAAGTGGAGCAGGGAAAGCCTCTTTAACAAATTATGCTGGCAAAACTGGATGGCTGTATGCAAAAAAAATGGGCTCAGATCTCTGCCTAACTCCTTGTACAAAAGTAAGATCTTAGTGGATTAAAGACCTCAACATCAGACCAGAATCCTTAAGGTACATTGAGGAAAAAGTTGGCAAAACCCTCCATGACATAGAAGTTAATGGTGTCTTCAAAGATTTCACACCACTGGCCAAGTAAGTGAAAACAGAGATAGACAAATGGGACTATCTTAAACTAAGAAGCTTCTGCACCTCAAAAGAAACAATGACCAAAATACAAAGACAGTCTACAAAATGGGAAAGGATATTCGCCAAGGGTATTCGCCTTACAAGCGGCCAACATGGCCGACCCGAGTTTGATTCCTCCGCCCCTCTCGGAGGGCCCGGCAAGCTACCGAGAGTATTCGATATGCCAGACACAGTAACAACAAAGTCTCCAATGGAGACATTACTGGGCCCGCTCGAGCAAATCGACGATCAATGGGAGGGCCTTTACCTTTACCTTTACACATCTGTTAAGGGGTTAATGTCAAAGATACACAAAGTACTGGTTGAACTCCACAAAAAGAAAATATTCAACCCCATCATCAAAAAATGGGGAGATGAAATGAATAGAAACTTTCACAAAGAAGAAATCTGAATGGCTAAAAGGCACATGAGAAAATGCTCCACATCATTAATCATCATGGAGATGCAGATCAAAACCAAAATGAGATATCATTTCACACCACAGAGACTGGCCCATATCCACAAGAACAAAAGCAACCGGTGCTGCCACGGATGTGGTGAGAAAGGGACCCTCCTTCACTGTTGGTGGGAATGCCGACTGGTTCAGCCCTTTTGGAAAACAGTATGGACGATTCTCAAAAAATTAGAAATTGAGCTCCCATTTGATCCAGCAATACCACTCCTGGGAATATATCCCAGAGAGGCAAAAAAGTATAGTCGAAGTGACATCTGCAATTGTCTGTTCATTGCAGCACTCTTTACAATTGCCAGAATCTGGAAAAAACCTGAGTGCCTGAGAACAGATGACTGGTTAAAGAAACTTTGGTACATTTACACAATGGAGTACTATGTAGCTGTTAGAAAAGACAGAGTCACGAAATTTACATACAAGTGGTACTACATGGAAAGTATCATGTTAAGCGAAATGACTCAGAAAAAAAGGGATAGACATAGAAAGATTGCATTCATCTGGGGAACATAAAGTAACAAAATAGGAGACTAACACCCAAGAATGGCCCAGATTAGTAGTAGGAATTTTACTCCATGGCTTGGAGGCCAACCACACATACTAGGGGAAAAGGGAGCTCAGATAAAGAAGGGAACACCAAATAAAGGTGTCGGGAGGATCCTCCCAGGATGGGAGAAGCATGTGGAAAGTAGACTATAGACTAAACATGATTGTCACCCATTGCCTCTTTTGCAAACCACAACTCCCAATAAGAGAGAGAGAACAAAAGGGAATGCCCTGCCACAGAGGCAGGGTTGGATGGGGGGGATGGGGAGTGGGAGGGATACTGGGATCCGTGGTGGTGGGAAATGGGCACTGGTGGAGGGATGGGTATTTGATCATTGTGTAATTGAAACCCAAGCACAAAAATGTGTAAGTCTGCAACTGTACCTCATGGTGTCTCACTATTAAAAAAAATTTTAATATATAAAATAAATAAATAATAATATACCAGCCAGAATTCACAATCTTAAAAAAAAAGATTAAATTTACCCCATAAAAAGCAATGCTTGGGGGCTTGAGAGATAGCACAGCGGGTAGGGCATTTGCCTTGCACACGGCTGACCCGGGTTCAATTCCCAGCATCCCATATGGTCCCCTGGGGTGACTCCTGAGTGCAGAGCCAGGAGTAACCCCTGTGCATCATTGGGTGTAACCCAAAAAGAAAAAAAAATGCAAAGCTTGTGTTGCAAAACTTGTGCTGCAAAGCTGTATAATTAAGTGCTAAATCATGGCACAAGTGTTAAGTGTTAGCAGATTCAAGATGAGGAGATCTGAGTCATGGAACAGCCTACAACTTCTAGGGAGGATGGGCTATACTCCTAAGACCCAGGGACAATCCAAAAGACAATTGAAGGATGGTGGGTGGCATCTCATTGTCATGATCATTAAATCTGGGGTAAAACTTCTCAGTAGAATGACTAGTTAGTACTACCCCAGGCTCTCTCTGGTAAGGCTTGTTCCAGTAACTGCTGTGGGCACTCATCTCTTCCTTAGTTTTTCTGGCCACTCTGGGGTACCATCTGACCTAGCTTCCCTAACAGTAGTTATAGGTTGCTTTGATGCGAGGTGGTTCCCCAAGCCAAGTGTTCCCCAAGTGTTTACAACCTGTATTAGCACCTTTTCCTTCAGCGCCCATGGATTATAAATCCCTTTTCCATAGAATTCTGGGACAAGTCCCAGAAAGATGGAAATGCAAATAGAACAGAGCTGGTGAAGGTTCCTCCTCCTCTCCGATCACTGAGAATAATTGTCCAGATAATCCTGGGAATCACGGTCCCTGACTTGTTTCTTCTGACAACTTTTTACTAGTCAACACTCTATGAATAGGAAGAGAGAAAATTCATTCTGTAAGATTTTTTCAAAAATCCACTTGTTACCTTATGAAACCAAAAGTCTGGATTTTAAGAATTCAGTTAAAGCTGCATCCAGGTGATCCCAGATGTTTATAGGAGGCTGTTATGTCCTATAAGGTACAAGTTTTTCTAGTCCTTTGTCCCCCAAGTAGTACCTGAAATGGCTTCCTACAGGAGGTTTGTGCTCTGCCAATGAAATACCCTACACAAACTGTCCTCATTTTCATAGTCCTAAGGAAATAACAGAATTGTGATTTTCTTAGTTCACCTACCTGATTTTGGATCATTCTGGTCAAAGCAATGAGACACTGAGAAATATACAATATAATGAGAACCATGGACTGATTCTTCCCTATGTCAAGTAAAGGTAGACTCAGAATGGGATATTTCCCCAGATGGAATTTGTGGGGTTTTTCCCCAGTAGAATGTTGATCAGACCCAAACCCAGTATAGAAGTGAAATGTCGGCTCATTTGCCTGACGAACACCAGCTATGACAATGGTGGTGGGGTGGGGGCAGGGTGTTGTTCACCTGCTGTCCACTTTGAAAGCTATTTCTCCAACAGACTCAGTCACTCTTTACAAATGCTCAGAGGCAAAACTCAGATTGCTAAATAATAAATCTGATCTAGCTAAGACAGCTTATATTGAGGAATTCGAAAAATAATACTTTAATGGTTTTAGAGGATCCTTGAAAACCTCCAGCCCCCACCCCCACCTTTTATTCTTTTCTCTTTCCAGTGGAGATAACTGACCAAGGAAAACTTTGGGGATCATCCAGTTCACTGGTGTTTCTCATTTTGTCGAGTGACACCTTGGGTTTCCAAATAAAAGCAATCAGGAAGGTTTCAGAGTGATGTGGGGAAAGGAAAAGGAGAAAAGGCCAGGTTTTTTTCAAACAGAATATTTGCACAAGGACAGAGTACCAACCCCCTAGTGTGTTGGCAGAAAGAGCACGGGGGCAGGAAGAGTGACAAGAAGGTAATCAGAACCACTTGCCACTTTCCATTGAGGCTGACACAGGAGCCAAGGTGGGAGCAATCTGGATGATGAATTGTTTTTTGCTCTTCCTTTAAACTTCAAGATCCATCCCCTTGAGTTCCTCCCATTTGATGGATTGATTGACAAGTACAAAGGCAAGGAGAGGATTCCATAGTCTAGAATCTAAGCTGTGTTCAGGGGATTCTCAGAAGCTAATTGCATGCCAATGTCAGCTACCACTGATAGTGGAAACAAGGAAAGAAAAGAACTACTTTTAGCAAGGGAACTTTTAGAAGCCGAGAGAAAAGTCAAGATAAAAAAAAAAAAAAGCAACCTAAACCTCTTAACTTCAATTCCACATCTTTGGAGTCCCAGCAAGAGTAAATTAAACATCAGGTTTAATGATTTTTAAATTATTTATTGCTTTTCTGCAATCAAGAAATTTAAAATCGGAGAGCTATGAAATTTTAATTGCTATGATTTTATACAATAAGTTTTTATAGGCTGATATTTTTATTACAACATGAGTACTGAAAAGCAGTGCCATTTTAAAAAATTACCATAAATGCCTATATAATATTCCACAATAAAGATATGCCATAGTGTATTTCAACATTTCTTTGGCGATTTTAGTTGTTTCCAGTGTTAGGCCATAATTTCCATCTTCTATTCCTACTGTGATGTAGGCTGTTCATTCCTGACAACCCTTGACATTTCTTGAATATTTAAAAAAAATTGTTACTAATTTTATGGGAAAAATCTGCACTTGATCTCTTACTAATCAGGATAAGAATTGTTTAGCATGGTTTAGTCATTTGTATTTTAACTTCTGAAAATGGTCTTTAATACTCTTTGCTTATTTCCTTAATGATGAAGTGGATATTTACATTTATTTTATTGATACTTATAAGTGAAAACAATTATAGTTGATTTGATGCTAACACTTTACATTTCCAAAAGTCTTAACTTTTGCTTTTTAAGAACTTTTCCTAATATTCTAATTAAAATTTTATTTTTGGAGAAATATTATATACTCATGCTTCAAGAGTTAACAAGTACTCAAGGATACTTGGTGAGATGTCTCATCTCTTGTCACCTAGGGTCCTCTCCTGAGATCAGGTATTGTTGTCAATGTATCAATCTTTCCATTTAAAGTTGTATGAATTAATTTCACAGTTAAAACTTTTGCTCTCACCTGCAATAATGTAAAAATCACTCATTTGATTTTTTCCCATGCAATTTAATGTCAAATGTTTAAAGATAATCAGATTTAAATGCTGCAATACAAAGGGCTGGAGTGATAGCATAGCGGGTAGGGCGTTTGCCTTGCACACAGCCAACCTGGATTCGATTCCTCCACCCCTCTTGGAGAGCCCGGCAAGCTACTAAGAGTATCTTGCCCACACTGCAAAGCCTGGCAAGCTACCCGTATGCATTTGATATTCCAAAAAACAGTAACAACAAGTCTCACAATTTGTTGTGAGACATTACTGGTGCCTGCTCGAGCAAATCGCTGAACAATGAGAGGACAGTGCTACAGTGCTACAATACAAAGAGATACCTACACCTGTACCTGCTTTCACTCAATAGTATCATCTTGAAAAACTATAATAAAATGTGACAACCTGGACATTGACATACTATGAACAACTCCTCTATGACCTCAAAGACTCCTTCTGGGACTCTTTCATGGCCTTGCCCACTTCAATCCCACCCTTACTTTCTGTAATTCCTGGCAATTACAAATCTGTTCTCCATTTCTATAAGGTTGACATTATTATTATTAATTATTATTATTTGCTGTGTCCTGCACAGCCAACTTGAAAGAGGGAATGAGAGCCGAAGACGGGGTAGGGAGGACTGTATGAAACATACAGTGATTTTATTCCAAAGCTCATTTTCTTTTATACTATGTAGTGAGCACTCCGTGGGAAAGCCAAGGGTTACAAGTTGAGCGAGCTATGTTATCTGTGATTCTGCTTTGCAGCTGCATATGCGGGCAGTTCCTTGAACTCTCTCAGGAATGAGAATGTGTCCTGACCCAGCCAGGCGGATCAGGTGCAGCCTTCCCTTTGGCCCCACCTTTACAGGGCCAGCCACCAGGGCATGGTGCTCCCACATACCCAGTTTCCCCCCTGCTCGTTCCCTTCTCAGGGAAAGCAATCAGGGGCTACCAAGGTCAGTCCCCAATAGTTATTATTATTATTATTATTATTATTATTATTAATTAATTTGCCACAGCGAGCAGTGCTCAGGGCTTACTCCTGGATCTGCACCCAGGGATCACTCCTGGTGGGACTCAGGGAACTACATGAGGTTCCAGAGATCAAACCTGGGTCTTTGGCATACTAGGCAAGCACTCTGTTCGTTTGCCTCTTTGTTGTGCTTTTTCCAATGCTATTGTGAATAAGAACAGCTATAAACATTCTTTAATTCAGGTTTTTCTGTGAACACACGTTTTCACTTTCAAAATTAGACAACAGTACAATTAGAGTGTTGTATTATAATTGTGCTTATTTTTTTAAAGAAAATACCAAACTTTACCATAGTTATGCAATTTTAACCAGCAATGATCCAGTTTAATGCATCCTCGACCAGCAATTGGAGTAATTTAGTTTTTACTTTAGACTTACTCAAAGATATGTAGTAATATCTCACTAAGGTCTTAATTTGTATTTCCCTAAGTGGTAATGATGCTTAATTTCTTTCACATGCTCATTTGCCATCTGTGTCCTCAAATATTCTGCCCATTTTCCGATGGTATTTTTTCCTGCTGTTAAGGTTTAGGATTTCTTTATGTAGTCTAAATACTAGTCCTTTGTTAAATAATGTGATTTGTAAATTTCTTTTCTCCAGCCTTTAGCTTGTTTATTCTGCCTGATATTTTGATCTCCTTCGCTTCTTCCCTTCCTTTCCCTTTTCCTTCCATGGATTGACCTCACATGCATACCAAATGTTCCACCACTGAGCTATCCCTGATCCTGTAACTGACTCTTTTACAAAGAAAAACTTTAATTTTTGTTGTACAAAACTTTATCATTTTTTAAATTATTATTTTTTTTTACGATTTTGTGAGTTAGGACAAAACTTAGCATTTGAACTTAAAGATTCTCTTTATATTTTAAAAGATTTCTGTAGTTTTACATTTAACTCTGTGACTTATTTTGAGTTAATTTTATGTGAGAAATGTGACTTAGGATAGGGTATTTAGTGATACTCAGTTGCTATAGCACCATTTGTTGAAAAGGCTCTGTGTTGTTGTTTTTTTCCATTGAATTGTTTTTGCATTTTTGCCAAAAACCAGTTAGGGATATTTTTGTGGGTCTATTTCTGTTTTCTGTTCTATCCTACTGGTCTATGTGATTGTACCTCTGCCAATACCACTCTCGATTATTGTTGCTACATAAATCTTAATATCAGGCCACTGGATTCTCCCTTACATTTCAAAATTGTTTTCAGTTGTTCTAGTTCCTTTGCTTTTCCAAATTAACATGAGATAATCTCATCTATATCAACAAATTTTGGAGGATATTTTGAAAATAATTGCATTTGAGGAACGCTGACATCTGTATTATGTTGTTTTCCAGTTCATAAACCCAGTTTCTCCATTTATTTAGTTTTCTTTGATTTTTTTCACCTAATCAGTATTATGTAGTTTTCAGCATACCAGTCTTATATGTATCATACATGTTATTTGTACATTTTTAGTTATCTTAAGTGCATTTTAAGTTTTGGCTTCTACATCTTCCTGTGTGAAAGTTTTATTGATTTAACTTTATCTTTTTTTAAATTTTTTTGGAGGCTCTAAGGGCTATATCTGGCAGTCCTTGGGAGACTGCGTGGTTCCAACGATTGAACCTGGGATTATATGCATGCCAAACATGTTCTCCTGCACTGTGAGCTCTCTCCATCTCTGATAAATTTTTTTGTGTTGCTCTATTTTTTTTTTAGGGGTGGAGGTGGTCCGCTTTTTCCAATTCTTTGAAATTTCTTTCTTTTTTCTTTTTTTTCTTTTAATTTTTATTAGTGAGACACCCTGAGGTACAATTTAGACTTACAAATTTTTGTGTTTGGATTTCAGTTATACAATGATTGAGTACCCATCCCTCCGCCAGTACCCATTTTCCACCACCACTGATCCCAGTATCACTCCCACCCTAATTCTTTGAAATTTGTACATAAGCAATTACATCATCTGTCTTCATGTTATATTAGTATGCCTTTTTTTCATTGTTCTGGTAAGAACTTCTAGCACTATGTTGAGTAAGAGTAGTGAGAACAGATGTCCTTGTGTAGTTGCCCACTCTAGAGGGAAGACATTTGATCTTTGACCACTAGTTATGATGGCTGAAGTTTTTATTTATTTTTTTTTATAAATCTACTTTATCAAGGCTTACCTCTATTCTAGATTTTTTTGAACCTCCCAAATGTTGGGTTTTGTCAAATCCTTTTCCTGCATTAAATGATATTCCTTTTTATCTATTTATATGGTAGGCTGTCCTGATTGATTTATATGTTTTAGGAGCCTTGCCATCTCTACAATAAAAATTACTGTCTATGCTATATCATTTTTCAAATGTTGAGTTTTCCTGCTAATATTTTGTGAAGGGTCTTCACATCTGCATCATGGAGCTGCTACTGATCCTCAGATTTCCTTTTTTGTTTAATATTTGATTTTTACATTAGTATAATTAACAATGAAGCATCTCTTTGATCCTGGATCAACTATAGAATTTTCATTTCTTGAATTTCCCAAATTTCTTCAATGAAGTGGCACATTTCATCTCAGTTGTTAAGTATGTTTTCTAGAATTATTTGTAGTATTGTCTTAAAAGTTCGTGTGGTGTCTGTAGTATCTCCTGCTTTATTCTTAAAGAGGGCTGGAGCGATAGCACAGTGGTAGGGCGTTTGCCTTGAATGCAGCCAACATGGCCGACCCGAGTTCGATTCCTCCGCCCCTCTCGGAGAGCCCGGCAAGCTCCCGAGAGTATCTCGCCCGCACGGCGGAGCCTGGCAAGCTCCCCGTGACGTATTTGATATGCCAGACACAGTAACAACAAAGTCTCCAATGGAGACATTACTGGGCCCGCTCGAGCAAATCGATGATCAACGGGAGGGCCTTTACTTTACTTTACTTTACTATTCTTAAAGTTGGTAATTGGCTTGGTCTTTCAGGGAGGCCATGTATCTTGCTTGCTTGTTTCTATGCTTGGTTTATTTTTTTACACTAGAGGAGCCCATAGTGTCTCTTGAACACATACTTTTTCTCTTCTCTCACATCTAAAACAATTTTATTCTATAAAATAACTTCTTGCCTCACTAAAAAATAAAATTGGTTATTGATATTTCTTTTTTTTTAGTTTTTCTGGGGGGTTGATATTTTATTTTTTTTATTGAATCACTTAGAGATACACAGTCACAAAATTGTTCATGGTTGGGTTTCAGTCATACAATTTTCGAACACTATGTCTCCACCAAGTGTACATTTCCCACCACCAATGTCCCCAGTTTCCCTCCTGCCTCCCCTCCAGATACTTTTCTTCTCTCTCACTCTCTCGCTATCTCTCTTTCTCTCTCTCTCCCCGCCTTTCCTCCCTCCCTCCCTCTCTCTCTCTCCCCCTCCCTCACTTTCCCTCCCTCTCTCTCTCCCTCTCTCCTTCCCTCTCTCTTCCTCTTTCTCCCTCTCTCTCTGTCTCTCCCCCTCCTTTTGGGCATTATGGTTTATAGCACAGGTACTGAAAAGTTTATTATGTTTATTATCCTTTTACCTACTTTCAGTTCTTGTCCTGAGTGATCATTTACAGCTATCACTGTCATAGTGGACTTCTCAATCCTAACGGTACTCCCTCCTTCCACAATTTATAGGAAGCTTCCAACTGAGGGCCTGTCATGTCATTTCTACTGTTTTGGGTACTTAGTCTCCTACTATGTGTTTTTTTTAATATCCCACAAACAATTGCGATGATTCTGTATCTGTCCCTCTCCTTCTGACTCATTTCACTCAGCATTTTATAGCACTCAGATACTTAATAGAACCAGCTCTTTTTTCTATCTACTGCATTGGGTTGAATTTCAATTTTATTTATTTATGCTTTATCTTTATTTCTTACCTGCTGCATGGTTAGTCTCATTATTTGGCTTCTTGATGTAGAAGCTTTGATGACCAAATTGAGACTAATTCTCTTTCTAATGTGTGCTCTTAATGATATGAAACTTCCTCTTGGCACTGTTATCTATCTCATAAATTTTGATGTTTTATTTTTTAATTTATGTTTTAATTTAATCCATGTATTTTTTTCAATTTCTCTTGATACTTTCTCTTAGCCCCAGGGATTAGTTAAAAATATTTCTTGTACCAGGTAATACCCCTTAATTTGATGTGGTTTCATTAGTTCATTCTTGTTGTTGTTATCTTTGGCAATGGAATAAAATAAGGGAAAACAACTCTGAGGTTCATACACTGGAAAGTTTTGTCTGTATGTTTCTTAATGGAGTTTATAGACTCTAGTCTAATCTCAGGATCCTTAATTCACTTTGAATTAACTTTTATGTGTAATGTGAAATATGGATCCAATTTCTTTTTCTCCTTTAATTTACATGTGTCTATCTAGTTTTACCAGCACCATTTATTGAAGAGATTTCCCTGGTTCCATTTCATGGACCCAGTTCCTTTAGAAACTTGAGCCAAAATTAAAAAGATGCCCTACTGAATGAGAAAAAGTATTTGCATACAATACTTCAGATAAAGGAATAATAATATCCAAAACAAGTAAAGCATTTACAAAGCTCAGCAAGTAAAACCCAAATAAACAAAAACCATCAAAGAGAGAGAGAGAGAGAGAGAGAGAGAGAGAGAGGCCCTAAATTATAATAGCACTGTAGCACTGTCCTCCTGTTGTTGTTCATCAATTTGCTCAAGCGGGCACCCATAACATCTCCATTGTGAGACTTTTTGTTACTGTTTTTTTTTAAATTTTTATTAGTGAAACAAATAGGTACAAATGAGGTACAAATTTTTGTGCTTGGGTTTCAGTTATACAATGATCCAGTACCCATCCCTCCACCAGTGCCCATTCTCCATCATTTACATTTTTTAAAAATTTTTGTTAGTGAAACACCATGAGGTACAGTTGTAGATTTACAAATTTTTGTGCTTGGGTTTCAATTGTACAACGATCAAACACCCATGCCTCCACTAGTGCCCATTATCTACCATCAGGGGTCCCAGTATCCCTCCCACCCCACCCCCCATCCCCCATCCCACCCTGCCTCTGTGGCGGGTATTCCCTTTTGTTTTTGGCATATGGAATACACCACAGGGAGCTTGCCAGGCTCTGCCATGCGGGCGGAATACTCTCAGTAGCTTGCTGGGCTCTCCGAGAGAGACAGAGGAATCAAACCAGGGTTGGTGGTGTGCAAGGCAAATGCCCTACCTGCTGTGTTATGGCTCCAAAAATTATGATAATTAGAATTTTTTTAAGTTTGCCAAGGAGTAGGAGTGTGACATTAGAAGTGGACTTTGTGGGGGCTGGAATGATAGCACAGCAAAAAAAAAAAAAGGTGCACTTTGAAACAGTGGTAGAAGGATGCTGATACAGGTGGTGGATGTGGAATTAGAGCTTTGTATACCTGAACCCCTATTACTAACAATATTATGACTCACGATGCTTAAAGAAAAAATGTAAATTTAAATTTAGTTTCCAAGTATATGAAGAGTTCTTAGTATTCTGTTTCTGATTTCTAGACTGATGTCACTGTGGTTAGAGAAACTATATATTTCAATTCTTTTAAATCTGTAGACGTTTGTTTGGAGTCAGGATATTGGCTATTGTTGTTATATATTAGTGGAAATTTAAACAAAACTTATTCTGCTATTTCTGACTGGAAAGTTCCTTAAATTTCATGATAGTGTTCTTTTGGTTGATGATTAGGTTTTCTGTATTTTTGTTAATTTTCTCTTTAGTTCTCTTGTTGAGAGAATGTATAGAGGATGCCAACTTTTATTATTGTGGACTTGCATATTTTTCCTTTCAGTTTCATTAGTTTTTGCTTATATTTGGTGGTTAGTTGCTAGTCTTCAGCAGACATCTTCTTAACTATGTTAGAACAGAGACTGCTAGACTGGAAGTTAAGCCAATCCCAAATTTAGTTTTGTTAACATTGATTTTTGTATACCTCACAAATCCCCAAAATTCTGAAGTATGTGTTTTTCCCTAAAATAAAGGAAGCCATAATTTCGTTAATGGATTACTCCTTTAAGGCATTTTGAACACTTTCCACAAATTATACCAATACCATACAACCCTTAGGTCTCTTTATAAAGAACTAAGCCACCTCCTTCCCATCTTAAAACCCTAACTCTTAAGAATAATTTTTAACTGTGTCATACACTGAAAGAGGAAACTTTAATTTCTCCTTGCTAGTGAGAGAGAAAGCCACAGTTTTTTCTCTCCAGATGTTCCATCTCTCCCCTATTAACTTAACACACATTCCACTCCCAAGGTTCTGTCTTATAATTCCTGGGGGTTTCCCAGGAACATAAAATTCTGCCCTGGAGCCCAGGTTGACTGGGAAATGGAGAAATGGAAAATTATGCCTGGGAAGATTTAGTCCAGCTAGACATCCTGTGATTTTCTGGCATCTTTGTCTTTGTCTTTTCTCCTTTTGATCTGTTCCACTTAATGTGACATTCTCTAGTTCTATGCATGTTCTAGTAAAATGCAAGGTCTCATCTTTTCTTATAGCTGTTCACTTCTCCAGTCTTGTGGTTAACCCACAGTAGGAAGTTTCCTTCTAGTTGACACAGATGCTTTTTGTGTGTCCAGGAAGACAGGATCAAACAGTAAGAAGCAGTCTGTTGATTTTTTATTTTTTTAACAAGTTCATGTTGTGTGTCAAAAGCATCACGATTAGAAGCATGTTTAGGGACATCATCTGGATAAATCATATTTCCTTGTATGGTTCCTCATGCTGTTTGGTCATGGTGCAGAGAATCTGCATTTTTACTGAGTGTACCTTAATTGTAAGGCAGTTAATCAAAGTCCCAAATTATGCATTAAGCCAAGTGCAGTGAATTGTATCCAAATCCAGGTTTGTAATTATTCTGTCTGACTAGACACATTAAAAATTAACAACAAAACCAACTTTTTCCAAATTACATATATGTTTGTTGTTGTTGTTGTTTTGGGCCACATCCAGTGATGCTCAGAAATTAGTTTTGGCTCTGCACTCACAAATCATTCCTGTTGGTGCTGAACCTTAAAGGATGCTGGAGGTCGAACCTGGGTTGACCTAGTGCAAGGCAAATACCATACCCTCTGTGTTATCACTCGCCCTGGGTTATTTTTAAAAATAAATAATAATGAGAGCCCGGCAAGCTACCGAGAGTATTCGATATGCCAAACACAGTAACAACAAAGTCTCCAATGGAGACGTTACTGGGCCCGCTTGAGCAAATCGACGATCAACGGGAGGGCCTTTACTTTACTTTACTTACTTTTACTATGTCATTGGTTTAGGAGAGGTCCAGAATGGTATGGTGGGAAAATCACTGTGTGAGAGAACAGTTTTTAATAACAATACACTGATTATCTTAGTTTTGCAGTGACTTTTTCTTGGTAGGTTTCATTTTGTTAAACCATTTTGATTTAACAGGCCAGAGCAAGCAAGACCAGTTGGCAGGAAACCTCCAGATTCTCTGTTAGGTCTTTTTTTTTCCATCTGACACAATGCTCAATTGGGAGTCTTCATGGGGTAATAGTGAAGTAGTTACCTTTTAATAAGAGGGATAGGATTTTGATTAAATTTAGTAAAATACCTAAGGGGGCCTGGAGCAATTGCGCAGCAGGTAGGGCATTTGCCTTGCACGCAACCTACCCGGGTTTGATTCCCAGCATCCCATTTGGTCCCCTGAGCACCACCAGGAGTAATTCCTGAGTGCTTGAGCCAGGAGTAACCCCAGTGCATCACCAGGTGTGACCCAAAAAGCAAATAAATAAATAAAAATTAAAAAATAAAATAAATTACCTAATAGGTTCAAGGGCAGAAGGATGCTGTAGTCTAGGAACCATGTGATGCCTTGAAAGGCCTTGCAGATGCATTTAAGTTGGAAAAATAATGCTCTCTCTGACTAGTCCCTGTATGTTTTCTCAAACCTTTGTCCCTATGTTTCTACTGCTCATCAAAGTATCCCTCCCCTCCACTGCTTGACCGAAAAACTAGAATAGAATGTTTGGGGCAACACTGACAGCAGTGTCTGTGGGGCTTGGGTCCCAGTATTCAAAGGGGAAAATGCAGTTTAGGTCACCAGATACCTGAGCAATACAGATGGACTCCTAAAGAAAGTAGAGGAGGACAAAAAAAAAACTGTAAAGAAATCAAACTGTGCAATTTTCACAGCCTCCCTCTTTAGGGAAGGAATTATCACCATCAAGAAGCTTGTATTAAGTGCCTAATGAAGCAGTGTTCCCAGGGCCTGTCTCTATGTGGGAGTGATTTATTTTTAAAAACTAGTTCTCCAAATAAGAAAGTGTATGGCATGAACTCCATTTTATACTGAATTTTTACGCCTGTGGCATTATTTATTGCAGGTGTTTCCGAAAACAAAAGGACTCAAACAAGCTAAGGCAGATGGCTCAGTGGTTGGGAGATAAAGTACTGATTGGTTTTGCCTGCTGCTACTGGAGTCATCTGGCAATATGACATAAGTTGGTGATTAAGTGACAGGTGTGCTGGGGACTGGGCCAGTCATCTCTCCTCAGGGCTTGTTACCATCTGCACATCTCTACTATCAGCCAAGTGCGAGTCTAAGCTACAGGTGATGAGGGAGGAGGAGGCGGAGGAGGCTGGCTTGGCTCCTTGCAGTTGCCTCCAAAGGGTTTGGACTACTTGGGGGAGGAAATGGGCTGTAGAGCTTCTAGGAAAAGCAAATTTCTGCCTTCATAACAGAGTTTGCAGCCTTGAAAGATCCAAAGAGACTTACTTTCATGTTTCTATAGTGTTTCAAGATTCTATGAGAAGGAAATTGCAGAACATGCTTCGGAAGTGATTTGCAACTCACTTTGCAGGCAGGCCCTATTTCAATTCTGTAACTATGGCAAGTTATGTAACTGAGGCCCTGCCTTTAGCTGTGCTTGCAAACCAGTGAGTGTTGCCTAGCTTTGTTGTCCAGCTTAAACTAGAAATGTGAAAGGGAATGGAGAGCAAGTGGCAGGATTAGATCAACTCACCCTTGGAGCTACTTTGAAGATTATACAGCAATAGTGAGTGCCAACTTCAGTCCAGTATGTCCACCTCCAAAGCTAGGAGTACAGAAAGTTGAGTTACCAGGAGCAGCAGTGATGAGGCTTCCTGACTCTTCCTAGCTATGCCTGGTTCCTGCACCTCTCTGACCTAACTAATGAAACTGGTACTTTCCCAAGCATGGGATGTGATTCATTAGTAAAGATTTTATTTTTACTAGTAAGCGTTGGCATAAAAAAGTTAAGTTTAATAGAGTCAGAATTTCTTGAGTAGTATATAACTGTGTATTGCAAGTTTGCCATGCATTACAAGTTTGTCGTGCATTTGCTTTACTAAGTAGTGCAAAATATACTCCTCACCTGCGCCAGAAGTGTTAAAGATACTGGACTTGATATAAAGGAATATAGCATGTGATACTGGGGAAATCTCATGCAGAAGAAAAGATGTTTACAGTTTCTTCTGTCTGATATTTACACAGCATGTATCACACCCCTCAGAATTATTGTCACCTACCAAATTTGGGTGCATTTAATCACCTCAAAAGAGACTTGCTGTCACTAATAAACTCATCAGTTAAGGTTACTTTAGGAAGGCTACATGCGTCTAAAGAAGACAGTATTGGAAGTGAAGGTTTGGGAACACTTCAGTCCTTTTTAGGGGAAGAAACCACACAAAAACTTAGTGCCTGGGTCATTTTATTCTGATGAATGAGATAGGTCCAGAACCAGGATAGACCCAGAGGATTAATTACTGATCCGTGCTAGAGGTCTAGGGCAAGAAGGCTTGAGGACTGGGGATCTGACCCTTGAAAACTTGAATAATCTGGAATTAATTTCACCCCATCTTGCAGTAACACCCCTTGTCAGGAAAACCTTAGCAGAGGCTGTGAACCAACACATTGCCCAAAGGTAGATGTCCACGGATCTGTGCTGGTGATCCCCAAACAGGTGATGTAAAAACTACATGGATCTTTCCACAGGAGGACCTTAGTCTTTGGAGTCACTCGGTTATATTCGAAGAGTCATCAGCAGATTATCCAGGGGATAAGACGTAGCATACAACTTTCAGGGCCAGGGATTTGGCGGGACAGGAGAATCAAGAATTTATGCTCCTGTAACAATGAACAACATTTAACTGTGTCTATCCCTCTCTGAGAAGAACTTGACTCATTTGTGGAATATAAAATAGCATAGTACAAGACTAACACCCAGAGACTGTAGAGACAAGAGCTAGGAGGATTGCTTCATGGTTGGAAGTCTGCCTCATGTGCTGGGGGAGAAAGCAGTTGGGATAGAGAAGGGACCACTAAATCAATGATGGTTGAAGGGACCACTTGGAAGGGAGATGTGTGCTCAAAGTAGATAAAGGACCAAAAAAGTGCCTACCATAAAGGCGGGGTTTGGGGTAGGGTGCGGTGGCAGAAGAGATACCGGGGACACTGGTAGTAGGAAATGTGCCCTGGTGGAGGGATGGGTGTTCAATCATTAGATGACTGTAATTCAATCATGAAAGCTTTGTAACTATATCTCACGGTTAGTCAACAAAAATAAATAATAATTTTTCACACAAATCACAAATCATCCTGTTAATCGTCAATTGCCTCGAGCAGGCCCCAGTAACGTCTCCTTCATCCTAGCCCTGAGATTATATTCAAGGCTCTTTAGGAGAATGAAACCCATCATTGTTACTGGTATTTGGCATATTGGGTACGCCACAGGGAGTTTGCCAGACTCTGCCATGTGGGCAGGCTACATTCGGTAGCCTGCCAGTTTGTCCAAAGTAGGAATGAGATAATAAGATGTCATAATAGGATGTCGCGCGGCCGCATTTGCGGCCGCGCGGTTCCAGGAACTGATTTTTAATAGTCTCTGAGTCTTGGCCGCTGAGGCTGGGTCTCTGTGACCTCTGAAAAAAAGACTGTACTTGAATGTGGAGGGGGCAGTGCCCCACAGGCCAAGGCATGAGAGCTTGTGGTAGACTGTTTGGGGTCTCCTGCAGTCGAAGAGCTGGGATGAAAACACACTGATTTTTGAAATGTTAGAGGGAAGGCATCCTGAAAGGCCTGAACATACCTGTTTAAAGGAAACAGACTGTCAGAAAGCATTAGCTAATAGCTAGAAAAATGAGCTATTATTAGCTAGTAATTAGCTCCTTATTAGACAAACAAGTGAACACTCTCTATCAAAGGTTTATGGAGCTGAAAGTGAAAGGTTTTCTACTTCCAGTTCACGGGCATTTCCTGCCTGTCCCTGGGAAAAGTTGCTGTTTCTCAATGGACTGTTTTTCAACTAGCAGGTAGGCGGAGTGGAATGTATTTTTAAAAACGGTCAAAAGCTACTGGTGTAAACAATGTCTCTGGCTTGATTATATTCCTTGATTATATTCCTGTGGCAAGAATAATCTTGGACTTGATTATACTCCCTGAAAACTCCTGTGGCAAGGAATTGAGGAAGAGGGATCCAGGGAGGTTTCTGCTTCTGTTCCAAAGTCCCCTAGATGGGTCTTTAAGTCAAGATTGGCCAAGTCTGTTTCACAGGAAAAGGAGGGGATAATTACCTTTAAAAGAGAAGATTAAAGGATTGTGGGATTCACCCAGTTCTATAGATTTCTAAGAATGTGAACAGGCTGTTTTGAAAAGCAGATAGGCTCTAATTCAAATGAGGCTTGCAGAAGCAATTTTGCAGGCAATGGGTTGCCTGTTACATGATGCGCTCCCCAAACTGGAATAATCCTCTTAATCTGTGACTGCATTCATTTGGATAATCTGGAAAATCATGTTGATGTATATTTTTAACTTTTTTTTTTATTGAACCACTATGAGATAGACCCTTACAAAGCTGGTAGTGGTTGGATTTCAGTCATATAATACTCCAACACCCATCCCTCCACCAGTGTATATTTCCCAGCACCAGTATCCCCAGGTTCCCTCCCATCACCCCACCCCCATCCCCTGGCTGCCTTTATAGCAAGTGCTTTACTTCTCTCTCTCTCTCTCTCTCTCTCTCTCCCTCCCTCCCTCCCTCTCTTCTCTCTCTCTCTCCTTTTGGGCATTGTGGTTTGCAATATTGATACTGAAATGTTATCAAGAATGTCCCTTTACCTACATTTAAACCTCAGATCTTTGCCAGCATGATCATTCCCAGCTACTACTCTTCTCTGCCTTACCTACCCTCAATCTCACACACACTTGTGGTTAGTTCCAACCACTGACCAGTCCTCCTAACCTCTGTTTTCCCTGACCATGGATATTACTCTTCTACCATATATGGTCACTGTCCTCCCGTTCTTCATCAATTTGCTCGAGCGGGCCCAGTAACGTCTCTATTGTGAGACTTCGTGTTACTGTCTTTGGCATATTGGATACTCTCGGTAGCTTGCCAGGCTCTCCTAGAGGGGTGGAGGAATCGAACCTGGTTCAGCTGGGCTGGCTGTGTGCAAGGCAAATGCCCTGCTGCTGTGCTATCGCTCCAGCATATATATTTTTATATAATACAAATGAATAAAGTCATTCTGTATCTGTCTCTCTCCTTTTGACTCATTTCACTCAGAATGATTCTCTCCATGTCCAGCCATTTCATAGGCAAATTTCATGATCATTTTTCCTAACAGCTGCATAGAATTCCATTGTGTAGGTTTTCCATAGTTTCTTTATTCATTCATCTGTTCTTGGGCACTTAGATTGTTTCCAGATTCTGGCCATGGTGAATAGTGCTGCAATGAACATAGGGGTGCAGATGGCATTTCTGCTGTGTGTATTTTGGACCCCCAAGGTATATTCCCAGAAGTGGTATTGCTGGGTCAAATGGGAGCTCAATTTCTAGTTTTTGAGTAACATCCATATTGTTTCCCAAAAAGTCTGGACCAGTTGGCATTCTCACCAACAATGATGGAAAGTCCCTTTCTCCCCACATCCACACCAACACTGGTTTCTTTTGTTCTTTTGGATTTGTGTGAGTCTCGCAGTCTCGGTGGTGTGAGATGATACATCATTGGTGTTTTGATCTGATCTGCATCTCCTTGATGATTAGTGATGTAAAGCACTTTTTTATGTGCCTGTTGGCCATTCTAATTTCTTCTTTGAGAAAGTTTCTGTTCATTTCATCGCCCCATTTTCCAATGAGTTTTGATGTTTTATTCTTGTAAAGTTCAGCCAGTACATTGTATATCTTTGATATTAACCCCTTATCAGAAGGGGTTATTATTGGGTGAATAACCTTTCTCATTTTGTAGGCTGTTTTTGTATCCTACTCACTGTTCCTTTTGAGTTGCAGAAGATTCTTAGTTTAAGATAGTCCCATTTGTTTATCCTTGCTTCCACTTGCTTGGTCAGTGGCATTTTATATTTGAAGATACCTTTAGCTTCAGGCTGGAGCGATAGCACAGCAGGTAGGGTGTTTGCTTTGCAAACGGCCAACAAGGCCAACCTGAGTTCGATTTCCCTACCCCTCTTAGAGAGCCAGGCAAGCTACCGAGAGTATCTTGCCCACACTGCAAAGCCTGGCAAGCTACCGTGATATATTAAATATGCCAAACGCAGTAACAAGTGTTGCAATGGAGACATTACTGGGCCCGCTCAAGCAAATCCATGAACAACTGGAGGACAGTGACAGTGACAGTGACCTTTAGCTTCAATGTTGTGGAGGGTTTTGCCGACCTTTTCTTTAATGTACATTGTGAATTCTGGTCTGATGCTGAGGTCTTTACTACAGTTTGATCTGACTTTTGTGCATGGTGTTAGAGGTCTGGTCTGAGGCTGGTTTTTGTTGTTGTTGTTGTTTACTTTTGCATGTAGATGTCCAGTTTTGCCAGCACCATTTAAGAGACTTTCTTTGCTTTGCTTCACATTTCTTGCTCCTGTATCAAAGATTAAATTATCATATATTTGAGGGTGTGTGTACGGATATTCAACCCTATTCCATTAGTCTGTGGCTCTATCTTTGTTCCAACACCATGATGTTTCAATTATTACCACTTTGTAGTACAGTTTGAGGTTGGGGAAGGTGATGCCTCCCATCTTTTTTCCCCCCAAGAATTTTACTTTAACTATTCATGGTGCTTATTGCTCCATACGGATTTCAGGAGTGTTTGATCAATATCTTTGAAAAATGTCATGGGTATCCTTATAGAGGTCACATTGAATCTGTATAATGCTTTGGGGGAATATTGGCATTCTGACAATGTTAATTCTCCCAATCCATAATCCATGAGCAGGGCATGTATTTCCATTTCTTTATGTCCTCTTTTTTACTTCTCAAATAAAAGAAATAGTTTTCTTTGTACAGGTCCTTTACCTCCTTAGTTAAGCTGATTTCAAGGTACTGGATTTTCTGAGGCATAATTGTGAATGAGATTGCTTTTTTCATATCAGTTTCTTCTCTCTCATTATTTGCACAATGGAAAGCCATGGACTTTTGGGTATTGGTTTTATAGCCTGCAACTTTACTATACAAGTCTATTGTTTCTAGGAGTGTCCTGGTAGAGGATTTAGGGTTCTCTAAGTATTGTTTCATGCCATCTGCAAATAGTAAGAGTTTGATTTTTTTCTTTTCTATCTGGATGCCCTTAATATCTTTTTCTTGCCTAATTGCTAAGGCAAGTACTTCCAGTACTATATTGAATACAAGTGGTGAGAGTGGGCATCCTTGTATTGTCTATGATCTTAGAGGAAAGACTTTTAAAGTTTCCCCATTGAGAATAATGCTTGCTGTGGGCTTGAGGTAGATGGTGTTGACTATATTGAGGAAATTCCTTCTATTTCCATTTTGCTGAGAGTTTTCATCATAAACGGTGCTGGATCTTGTCAAGTGTTTTTTTCTGTGTCTATTGATATGATCATATGTTTTTTATCTTTTCTTTTATTGATATGATGGATTGTGTTGATTGACTTATGAATGTTAAACCATCCTTGTATCCCTGGGATGAATCCCACTTGGTCGTGGTGTATGATCTTTTTGATGAGTTGTTGAATTCTATTTGCTAATATTTTGTTGAGGATCTTTGTATCTGTACTCATCAGGGATATCGACCTGTATTTTTCTTTTTTTTTTTTGTGGTTTCTCTGCTTTTGGGATTAGGGTGATATATGCCTCATAGAAACTGTTTAGGGGTGTTTCTGTTTCTTCTATTTCCCGGAAAAGCTTGAAAAGGGCTGGCAATACCACCTTTTTAAATGTTTGGAAGAATTCACTAGTGAATCCATCTGGACCTTGACTTTTGTTTTTGGGAAAACTTCTGATGACTATTTCAATTTCCTTGATAGGTCTATTCAGGTATTCCAGATCTTTTTGGCTCAGTTTTGGGGAGTTATAGGAATCCAGGAAGTTATCCATTTCTTCTAGGTTCTCTTGTATATCGATGAATTTTAATAATTCTAGAAAAGAGAATTCCAGGAGACACTGATTTTCACCAATCCATAAAACCTCAACAATCCACAGCAACCTCTGCTTGAGGGTTGAGGTGGCTATTGACAAAGCTAGACTATAAAGTCCCTCACCATCTAGACCCTGAGGAGGGCCAGGAAGGTTCAGAGAAGATGCAACACATACAAAATATACTGATAGTGCACATCTTTGTATCTTGGCAATAAAATATTCTTTCACCTACCAGGAACTCATGGAAATAACCCAAGAGATTAGGAGAAGGATTATACTTTCTGTGCTGGTACCCTAACCACCCACCACTTTCTCCAGCTGCTTCATTTCTCTTGGGGCACATGGGTAGGAGTCAGGAAACCCAGTTTCCCGGCCTGACCCCAGGGCAGCAGCCAGGAAGTGGGACGGGAGGGGGGGGGCTCTCTATGTGATTGGGTCTTCTCACCTCCTCTCTCTATCCCTCTCCTCCTGGAACTTCAGAGTTCTCATAGGGGGACTCACAAGGTACCCCAATCTTTAACCAGCTGCTTCTATCCAGCTGAGGCAGAATCTGATGGCCACATTCATCAAGGCACAGGGGTTTATTTCCCTCCAGGCCAGAGTGATGGACATCACATGCAACACTGCCTTGACCCACAGAGGACCTACTAGATCACCCAGCAGGGGCTGCCCTCCTGAGCTGTACCTCCCTACAATACTGAGCACCCTCATTTTGGAAAACAGTCTCTTCTCCTTTCCTCCCATTTCTTCTTTATTTTTCTTTTTGGGTCACACCCGGTAATGCACAGGGGTTACTCCTGGCTCTGCACGCAGGAGCTCCTGGGGGTGCTCAGGGAACTTTAAGGGATGCTGGGAATCGAACCCCAGTCAGCCACGTGCAAGGCAAATGCCCTCCCTACCCGCTTTCCCTATGCTATCTCTCCAGCCCCTCCTCCCATTTCTTCTACCTCACATCTTCCCCCAACAAGGATACTGCATCCTGGTCAAGGCTGGAAAAAGCTGAAGTGCAAGGTGAGGTGGGGGTGGGGAAGCTGGAATTTACCAGCGTGCTAGTTGTGAGGCCAACTAGGTGCTTTCTAATTAAATAATCTACTTCTGGTTCGGAAGTGTTTCTGAGGCAATGATCACACTAGTCCTCCTTGGCACTTTGGCGCACTGTACCAGGGGAGGTTTCTTGGTTGGGCTTAGTTGTTTTTATTTGAGGAGGGGGGCGGAGGGGGGGAGAAGGGAGAGAGAAGGGGAGAGAGAGAGAGCAACCAACAGTCATCAGGCTGCTCCATGGGATTTTTAATGCCCTTCTAGGAGCAGACCAATTCCACGATGAAACTTCATTAACACGCCCATTAGAGCTCTCAGAATCTCAGCTGCTGTAGCTGCTGAAAAGCCGGAGCTGAAGCCTCTGTGAGAGCAAATCTGCAAGAGCTGATACATATGTTAATAACGTGGCTGTTGCAACATTCAGAGCTCCTCAATGAAAGATGTAAAATATCAGAGCTGTCTGCACCGACACTTCAGATAAATGGTTGGGGAGTGGGGGGTCGGGGTGGAGTGAGATGAAATATGGACCTGTCTGCTTGTCTACTTGCAACATTTCCAGTTAGTATTTATAAACCAGGGAGATGGGTTGGTGATTCCAACCACACCATGGCAGCAGGCAGACCCTGCACCCTGAGTTATGTAGTGAACCCCATTGCAAAAACCATCTGATCTCCAGAGCAACAGAGTCCTGCATCTGAATTTGGAAGAGCTAAAGGGTTTGGTTTGCTAAAGGTTCCCTCTCATCCTGTATTTCCTCTTGAGAAGAGAATTGATGAACTCTCTACTGTACCTCCTGTTCTCCCCTATTCACTAATTTGGTGATATATTTGAGGATTCAAACCTGTGTGGCAATGGAGGGACCTGGAGGAATCCTGCTGAGTGAAGTTAGAGGGATGAGCGATCTCTTTCATATGTGGAGTATAAAGAAACATATGGGGGAATGTACAAAAGACAGTGGAAACAACATGAGAACTGGTAGTCGGTAGAAAACATGCCACCTAAGGGGGTTGATGGATAGGACTAGGAGGGGACAAGGACTATGTGGGGAGAAGGTAAAATGGGAGGAGGCGGTAATGCTGAAAAGTGCTAAGGTGTTTTGTAGGAAACCCTACTGGCAGCAATATAGTAAACTGCAATGCAAAAACTTACACATATTTTACAAGTGCCCCTTGCAGAGGCATACTGGTGGGTGGAAGACAAAGGGGGAAAGGGAGAAATTGGTGCAGGAAGTGGGCACTGGTGAAGGGATTGGTGTTGAAACCATGTACACTTGATACCCAGACATGAATAACTTTGTAATTTTACAGTGACTAATAAAAGAAATGAGAAAAAAAAAAAGCACCCTCTCTCTGAGGCACCATTAATGAAAGGAGTTCTTGGGACTATTTTTTTTTTCTTTTTTGGGTCACACCTGGCGATGCACAGGGGTTACTCCTGGCTCATGAACTCAGAAATTACTCCTGGCAGTGCTTAGGGGAACATATAGGATGCTGGGAATCAAACCTGGGTGGGCTGCATGCAAGGCAAACGCCCTACCCGCTGGGCTATCGCTCCAGCCCCACTTGGAACTTCACAGCGGTAGGGCGTTTGCCTTACAAGCGGCCAACATGACTGACCCAAGTTCCATTCCTCCACCCCTCTCGGAGAGCCCAGCAAGCTACCGAGAGTATTCGATATGCCAGACACAGTAACAACAAAGTCTCCAATGGAGACGTTACTGGGTCCGCTCGAGCAAATCGACGATCAACGGGAGGGCCTTTACCTTTACCTTACCTTTACTGTGAATTACCTATTCATGATACAGTTGTTTCAGGCATGAATTATTCCAATACCAATTCTACCATGAGTGTGACCTTCCCCCCACCAGCCCACTGCCCCCTTGCAGGCACAAACAAATTTACATCATATTGTTTATTACAACACAAATGCAACTGAAATTATCAAAACTTACACTAAAAAAAGTCAATCTGTGATCATTGTTATATTTCACAATGATGTGACTAACCCCTCTCGGAGAGCCCGGCAAGCTACCAAGAGTATCTCGTCTGCACGGCAAAGCCTGGCAAGCTACCCATGACATATTCGATATGCCAAACACAGTAACAAAGAGCCTCACAGTGGAGACGTTACTTGGCCCGCTCGAGCAAATTGATGAATAACGGGAGGACAGTGCTACATGATGTTATTAAAGTCTGAGGACCTGCTGTGCTGGTTAGTGCTAACTGAGGCTTCCATGTTATTGTTTAGCTGGTTGAACTTGGTGGACTTCTATGCAACTTTCCCATCAGATTTTCTGTGTCTTACTGGGACCATACTATGAAATTTGGATGTTGTATGCAGTACAGACCAGGAGCTAGAGATCTGGAACAATTTGGTGGCTTGGCAGTTTGATGAGGTTCAGTTGTGGACGTGGGTAGTTTCTATGTCGAGGGAGTCAGGTGTGACTGTGGGCTGCTGTGCCTTCAGGCAAAAAAGGGAATTGGCTCACCTTCATTCCCAGAATGCCCCAGAGTTCTCAGCCTGGACCAGTCTCCCTGTGATGATTCAGTGGTATCACGTCCATGTGGAGATGTGGTGCTGGACCATTTCTCTGCCGGCAAGATGATAGGTGTCTCATGGGACTTCTTATGTGGCGTCAAATAATGTAGCAACTTCAGCTCCTGCTTTTTCAACAAAGATCCATCAGGTGGTTTCACAGCAGGTGGGCTAGAACTGGCCTGACAAACATTGCTTTCCATATTTAAACCACAGGATGATAGCCTCTACACTTCTAATTAGAGACATTCTAAGGCATCCATCCAGATATCCAGTGCATGTGTTCAGAATGTCTGGTCTTAAAATGAAACTGGTGCTTGAGTGTACATTTGTTTTAAAGGAATGAGATATTTTTTATTCAGTTCTTCGTCTACCTGGTTTAAAATGATGTCCATTGATATTTCCA
This sequence comes from Sorex fumeus, assembly GCF_029834395.1. Lineage (NCBI taxonomy): Eukaryota > Metazoa > Chordata > Mammalia > Eulipotyphla > Soricidae > Sorex > Sorex fumeus. The sequence continues at coordinate 33,965,575 of NW_026606092.1, read as the reverse complement.
GCTCTTTGAGGAAACAGTGGTTAGTATGATCTTCAGACAGACCATCAGGACACAAAATATTTGACATAATTGGTTGCAATGAGGAACAAGATTTTAAAATCTGGGTAACATTAAAATTTCACACAGAGAAGGTTTGTATACTGAATTTGATTTAGTGGCTGGCAGCATTCAAATGTTGAAGATATGTTCCCACAGTTTAAAACATTTAATTCCTCCAATGGGGACTGCATTTCAAAGCTTTAGTTCTGGCGTGATTAGGGGAAGGTCGAATACTGTTCTAATCCATGTTGACTAGGTAGCATTTTACCAGCATTGTTCCTGATGAAGGTAGAATCTGTCGAGTGTTTTAGAGAAGTTTTACTATCATAAAAATATCTTCAAACAAAATCACAGGAACCCCTATTCTCTAGCACATTAGAACATCTGTGGGCTTGTGGCCATAATAAGTGACTATTTTTTTTCATGGTAGCTAACTCTGCCCTACCTGGTCAAGACCCAGGATAAGGGTAAAGGGTAAAGGCCCTCTCGTTGATCGTCGATTTGCTCGAGCGGGCCCAGTAACGTCTCCATTGGAGACTTTGTTGTTACTGTGTCTGGCATATCGAATACTCTCGGTAGCTTGCCGGGCTCTCCGAGAGGGGTGGAGGAATCGAACTTGGGTCGGCCATGTTGGCTGCTTGTAAGGTAAACGCCCTACCTCTGTGCTATCGCTCCAGCCCTTTTTTGTAGCTAGTATTAGGGTTAATGTTCTTCAAAAAGAGGCTAGTTTTGTTGTTAGACCTTGGAATATTAAATATTAAAGTAAAATATTTGAAAAAATGATGACACTTTTGCTTTCCTATTTAGGTTTGTCATTAAATGTTAGTAAGTCATTTTTCCTTCCTTAGGCACTTCCTGGTGATGAGAGAAAGGCAGGCTATTATAAGCATAAAAAACCATGACAAGACTAATGAACATAAGCCAGTTTTCTTTAGATTGATGCTTTTAATGCTAGTGGTACCATACCCTTATGTGGGGCTCTGATTTCAGTACAGATCATGAGTCTAGGGTGTGGCCATTCTGTGGTAAATTTAACAGTTGAGTCTAGGAAAGTAGGTCTGGTAGTATGAAAGGAAGAGGGGGGGGGGAAGTTCTGAGAAAGATGGTGGAGTTTATTAAGGTATGGGAAGACTAGAAATATTTGTATTGAAAGTGTCAGGGGACTGGCGTTCTCCCCTCCAAAGCCCTTCACACAGGAGCTCTGCACATTCATGTTTTCTTCTGCCTTGGCTGAGCTCTGTGTACTCTGGTGGGAGGAAAAGGTGGCTGCAGGAAGACTGTTTCTCACCTACTAACACGTCTGACACCAAATGTATGGGTTTTCCACACAGAGCAATTCTTTAGTTTCCCGCAGACACCAACTAGGTGTCCTACAATTTATTTCAATCCTGACACTGCCCAGAGTTAACACAAATCCCACAATTTAAAGACTGAGTCCCACAAGAACGTCTGTACTTCTGACATAAGCCACAAGCAGCAGATTCCCAGGTTACCTACATGTTTCTGACTTGGCTACAAATCAGGCTTTCCCACAAGTCAGGCTGTCCTCAGCATAGACTTTTTTTTTTGATACTACGCAGAACTCAGGGAAACACATTACTTGCATTTAATAGGCTCATCATGAAGTATGCTGTGTAATATATAGATGGGCAGCCAGATGAAGAAGTACATAGGGCAAACTCAGAAAGGTTTTTCTTACAAGAATTTCTCACCCTAATGGAGTAGGGGTGAAGATCCTCATGGCAGATGAATGTGTTCACCAACACAATGATCTCTACCATTAAGGTTTTGTGGATGACAAAATCATTGATTAACACTAGGAACAGGTCTTGTATTCCAATGTTCTTTGGTTTGGGGGACTCACCTGAGAATGCTCAGGGTTTACTCACAGTGAGGGATTACTCCTAATAGGGCTTGGGGAACAATATGTGGTTCTGGGGATTGAACCCAGGTTGGCTGTGTAAAAGTTGATCACCCTACATGCTCTGTTATTACTCTGGCCCCTCAAGCCTTTGTATACCTATAGAGTGGTGACTATCTCTGTTCTAGTCCATGGACCAGCAGTTTAAGCACTGCACTAGACTACTGCATTTTAAGGTTTTTCTCCCTTTCTACATGTGGACCATCACTGATTGTAGACCAATGGTTGAAGTTCTCTTTCCTTTCTTTTTATTTATTTTAATTAATTTTTTTATTGAATCACTGTGAGGTAGAGGATTACAAAATTGTTCATGACTTTGTTTGTTCATTGCAGCACTCTTTACAATCGCCAGAATCTGGAAAAATCCTGAGTGCCCAAGAACAGATGACTGGTTAAAGAAACTTTGGTATATCTACACAGTGGAGTACTATGTAGCTGTTAGAAAAGATAAGTCATGAAATTTACATACAAGTGATACTACATGGAAAGTATCATGCTAAGTGAAATGAGTCAGAAAGAGAGGGACAGACATAAAAAGATTGCATACATCTGGGGGACATAAAGTAACAAAATAGGAGATTAATACCCAAGAATAGCCGAGATAAGTACCAGGAGGATTACTCCATGGCTTAGAGGCCAGCCAGGCATGCTAGGGAAAAGGGCAGCTCAGATAGAGAAGGGAGCACCAAATAAAGGGTGTTTGGAGGATCCTCCCAGGATGGGAGATGCATGTTGAAAGTAGACTATAGACTGAACATGATTGCCACTCAACGCCTCTTTTGCAGACCACAACACCCAAATGGAGAGAGAGAGATCAAAAGGGAATTCCCTGCCACAGAGGCAGGGTGGGATGGGGGGGTTGGGGGGTGGGAAGGATACTGGGACCCGTGGTGGTGGAAAATGGGCACTGGTGGAGGGATGGGTATTTGATCATTGTATAATTGAAACCCAAGCACAAAAATTTGTAAGTTTACAACTGTACCTCATGGTGTTTCACTAATAAAAATTAAAAAAAAATTGTTCATGACTGTGTTTCAGTCATACAATGTTCCAAATCTATCTCTTCAGCAGTGTGATTTTCCAGCACCAGTGTCCCCAGTTTCCCTTCAAGCCTCCCCCCACCCCCACCTTTCAAGCCACCCCCAATCCCAGTCAGTCTGCCTCTATAGCAGGCACCTCTTCTCTCTCTCTCTCTCTCTCTCTCTCTCTCTCGCTCTCGCTCTCGCTCTCTCTCACTCTCTCTAGCTCTCTCTCCCCCTCTCCTCTTTCTCTCTCTCCCCCTCTCCTCTTTCTCTCTCTTTCCCTCTCTCATTTTAGGCATTATAGTTTGCAGTACAGATGCTGATAGGTTATCATGTATATCCCTTTACCTGTGAAGGCCTCTTTTCTATCCTTTGCAGAGATGGGGAGTATGGAGGCTCTGAAAGTTCCAATCCGTTTAACACTGGCAACTGGTCTCCATCCTCCTCCAGGCACCTGTTTGCACAAGCTAAGGGATGGTGGAAAGGAACTCACTGCGAATGACGAAAGATGTTCCTCTCACCCATCACTCTAGAAGCTCTGTGCCTAGAGTCATGAAGAGACAAACATTTGTTTATTGTATTTGCATCACAGTGGTCAAGAATCTGATTTCAATGCTTACTGCTACTAAACAAGCTACCCCACAATTCTCCGGGTGAAAGCAATAACCAATTTATTAGTTTTTATGTAAAATTTTAAAAGTCAATGGTCAAAATGTTAAAATGTTAATGGTCATACAATGTATGTGGCATTTAAAAAATCATAATATGGTTAAAATATTTTTTGAGATGCTGCAGTTCTTAATACTGATTAATAGTGGTTTCTCATACACATAATTCCAACACCACACCCTTCGCCAATGTATCTGCCTTCTACTCCAAGGAACTCTGTGCTCCTTTCTTTGAAGCACCCTCCACAACCAGCTCAGTTGTTTGTAGCAGTTCTCCCTTTATGTTGCCTTTGGACCTTTGTTACTACCTCCTGTTACCTTGCTGTGTATCTTTAGGCCCCAGATATAAGAGATATAATTCTGTATCTATCCCTTTCTTTCTGATTCATTTCACCTTGCATGACACACTCTAGTTCCGCCCATGTTGCTGCAAATTGTGTGATTTTGTTCTTAGAACTGCATAGTATTTGCAGATCTAATAAATAATAAATAAATAAAACCAATTTATTATGCTCCTTGGTTCTGTGGATCAGCACAGGGCACTATGGGAATGTGCAATTCCTGCTCCCTGAAGTCCAAAATGTTAGCAAGGGAAACACAGAATTTGGATGGTGACTCGAAGACTGGAAACTGGGCATATCTGGAGGCTTCTAATACTCACTTGACTGATGCCAGGCAGCTGGAATGCCTAGAAGAAGGAATAGCATTACTTGTTACTTGGCTTTTCACAGCGTGGTGGATTTCAGAGTCATACTTAGTTCTTAGTCTTCTTAAATCGAGATTCTGAGCTTTAAGCTCAAATCATCCACATGTACGAGACATAAACTTCCATATACTTTCATGGGTGGTCTTGAATTGGTCTAGACCGACTAGAGTATATCATGCAAAGTAAAGTGAGTCAGAAGGAAAGGGATAGATATAGAATGATATCTCTTATATCTGGGACCTAAAGATACACAGCAAGGTAGTAACAGGTAGTAACAAAGGTCCAAAGGCAACATGAAAGGAGAACTGATACAAACAACTGAGCTGCTTGTGGGGGTGTGCTTCAAAGGAAGGAGCACAGAGTTCCTTGGAGTAGTCCAAGACCAACATTTAGGACTCTATATATTGCTAGTGCCATATCTATTGGGAGAAGCGATATTAGAGGCAAGTCAGACACATCACAATAGAGGAGAGGAGAATGGGACTCAACTCTTGATGGGGGATGGCAGACACATTGCAGAACAGTGATGTGATGGAAGATATTGTGGTCGCACACTTTGGAAAATATATCCATTGATAGCTGGGAAACCAGGAAACCCAGAAAGATGAGCTAAGGGCAGTTCTGGTACATTCTTGCTCATCTCAACTTAAATAGTGAGGACTTAATGCCAAAACAACTGGTCAAGTTGACTGAATTTTTGAAAACAAAACAAAACCAAAATAGCATCATATGCTTATTCGGGGTTGTATGAACCTCAACCAAAGACAAATTTGACAAATAAGAGCTATTAACCTTGCCAATGATGGTGATGTAATGGGAAGTGTGGCAGGGCAGCGTCGGCCATCACAGCCTTGCTGGCACTCTGCACCCCCTCCTTAGTTACTAACTGGTTACCTGGCAACTGTGTTTCTTCCACATCAGCCTGAGCATTCAAGTCTCCCATGGATCACTGGGGACAGGATCCATAATGAGATTTTAATTGTCACAGAGTGTCTGATCCTTTTTTTCTCCTGTGTGCATATCTTCTAGGCAGAGATGTAATTTCAATTAATTTCGCTTATCTGATAAATTTTTCATATCCTTTAAGCTAATTTAATTTGAACTAATAAGGCACCCTTGCCTGTTTCTGAGTTCCAGTCTGGATGTCTTATCCCGAGCAGAGATTTCTTGCACATTCTGTCACATCAAAGAGCATCTGAGCTGAGGCTACAGAAGGGGTTTGGGGATGTGCTCGCTTTTACTGGGCTGCTAGTCTGTAGGCTGTTCCTTTTGTTTCTTGGACCACACCCAGTGGTGCTCAGGACTTACTCCTGGCTCTGAACTCAGGGATCACTCCTAAAAGGGCTCAGGGTACCATATGGGTGGCACCATGTGGTTTGCCTAGGGTTGAACTTAGGTTGGCCATATGCAAGACAAGCTCCCTCTCCACTGTATTATTGTTCCAGCTCTGCCTTTTGGTTTTATTTGAAAGAGTTTTATTTAAAACCTATTTGGTTTTACTGTTTTTCACATCCACATATTGTCATTTCCCAAGCAAAAGTTACTCCTAGCTTGAAATATAGACCCATAAAAATTAAAATTTTATTTATGGGGCCAGGAATGTGCCTTAAGAGATAGACCACATGTCTTATATATATAGGCAGAAGGTTTGATCCCCAGCACCACACAGTGTCCCCCCGCCCCTTCCAGCACTGCCAGATGCGGCCCCGGCTTTGACAAGCTGTGCTGAGAATGGCCCCCAAATAAAACACATCATATTTACGTTGAAGGAGTCCTTCTTTCCCCTCACACTTCTGCAGGATATTGGGCAGCTCTATCTCAAGATGAGTTTGAGGTTTTTGTTGCATTAAAGGGAAATGGGAAGGTAGAGAAGACAGAATATTGCACGTGGTAAGAATTGCTATCTTTTCAGTGATCCAAATGTGCACGCTAGTCCTTATTAAAATGCATTTGAACCACAATTGCTTTTGCAAAAATTAAGCTGTCCAGTTAACAAATTTATATAGTAAGAAACTGGAAAAAATAGTACAGCAGGTAAGTTACCTGCTTTACACTCAGCTGCCCTGGGTTTGAACTCTCATATTATAAAGTGTTCCTTGAGCCCTGCCAGGGTGTGATGCCTAAATTCAGAGCCCTGGGGATAGGGGGACTGTGACCTCCTCTGCACCCTCCCCCCACAAATAGTAGGACCAAACCACAAACTAAGTTGTGAATTCTTTAATGTGATAGGTACTGAGCCATGTTTACTTAAAATTGGAAACTGTAAAAGACCAGAGAGTCGAATGCAAAAATGTTGAAAGACAATGCCTGAAGCACACAGTGGCTCACTGTTTGTTTTCACTGTAAGCATTTTCTAACTAGTAAGTTTATTTCTTATCAGATCAAGAAGAGAAATCCATTGAATAGGAAAGAAAGAGAAAGGTCTGCTAAGAAAAATATCACTATTGTATGAAAGGAAGGAAGGGGGAAGATATTCAGTTTCAGAGCTACCTGGTGAAAGAAGCTCACACAGTTCTGATTAGCTGCTTCTCTGTCCCCTTTGCCCCCTTGGGCCAGTATTAAAGGACATTAAAGTAAAAATGTTTGATAGGCATATGGTAATTCCTAAATCCCTGGCCAAATAAGAATATTCATATTTTGAATTGGGAGATTGTTATCTCAGAGGCAGAAACTATTTTAGAAATGCAAATTAAGAGATTTGTTGAGGATGAAGAGCTATTACATTTTGTAGAGTGTTTGTCTTGCACACAACGGGCAGGGGGTTTGATCCCCAGCATCCCCATTTGATCACCCAAATCCCGCCAAAAGTGATTCATGAGTAAAGAGTCAGGGAAAATCCCTGCGCAAAGAGCCAAGAATAAGCCCCAAGTACCAGGTGTCTGTGTGTGTATAAGGAAGAGGGAGAGGGAGAGGGATTAGACATACACACTGTACCGGTTCTTGCTCTCTGTAGCCTTGTATGGCTGGGCAGTGTCTTTGTGTGTTGAACTTAGATGAGCTTTTTATGGCCATGGAACTTTTTATGGCCAAAAACATGAGTGCCCCATCCCCCACCCTACCGCCACTTAATGATTCAAATACCTTTGCAACTTAACCTCTTCCTTGCACGATCCTATCCCACAGATTTAAGCAGCAGGAGGAAAGAGAACAAGTCTCACACACACACACACACACACACACACACAACACAGAATAAGGTGTCTGGAAGACTAGCCATGAGATTCTGGTGCAGATTATCACTGATTAGCCCTGATTTCTTTTTTTTTTTTCCCTTTATTTTATTATTATTTTTTTTTTACAGTTGTAGATTTACAATTTTTTGTGCTTTGGTTTCAATTACACAATGATCAGATACCCATCCCTCCACCAGTGCCCATTTTCCACCACCATGGATAATATCCCTCCCACCCCCATCCCCCCATCCCCCCTGTCTCTGTGGCAGGGCAATCCCCTGTGTTCTCTCTCTCCTTTTGGGTGTTGTGGTCTGCAAAAGAGGCATTGAGTGGCAAACATGTTCAGTCCATAGTCTACTTTCGACATGCATCTCCCCTCCTGGGAGGATCCTCCAAACACCTTTTATTCGGTGCTCCCTTCTCTATCTGAACTGCCCTTTCCTCTAGGATACCCGGCTGGCCTCTAAGTTATGGAGTAATCCTCATGGTGCTGATCTCAGCTATTCTTGGGTATTAATCTCATATTTTGTTTCTTTAGATCCCCCAGATGAATGCAATCTTTCTATGTCTATCCCTCTCTTTCTGACTCATTTCGCTTAGCATGATACTTTCCATATTGTACCACTTGTATGTAAATTTCATGACTTAGCCCTGATTTCTACATAGGTAGAAAGAGGAATGAGCTGGAGTGGTGAATCTATCACTCACTGATAACCTACCAGTCAGATTCAAAATCACGTGCATTGGTGTTGCCTGGGACTGCAGCAGGGGCCCACGCTGAGTCAGGGATTGGTCAAAGGTCCAGAGATTATAGAAATGTTGCCTGTAGTTTATGTTAAGTGGGGAGAGGAGCAGCCCCCAGAGGTGATCTGTGAAGTCACAGATCACCTTTATCCCCCTTAGTCACCTGGGAAGAGTTGTTGAGCATTAGGGCTGATGTGAGCACCTACAGCCGCAGTGCCTGGGCCTTCCTTGATGTTTACAGCGCAGGAATGATTTCCCACCACCCAAGTTTTGGGAGAGTTGAGGGCCTCAGGCTGGAGTGTAAAATTCACTATTGGCAGGAAAAAAAAATTGTTTCTGCCTTAGCTCAAGGCTTGCTTTTTTTTCTTCTCCAGAACATGACTTTTCAGTGCAGAAAAGAATTTCAGGATGGTTACTCTGGATAGGAACTGCGTGCTGAAACTAGGTGAAGGAACATGATGACCTCTTAGTATCTGTATTGCAGACCATAGTAACCCAGAAAGGCGGGGGTGGGGTGGTCAGAGGAGAAGGAGAGAGAGAGAGAGAGAGAGAGAGAGAGAGAGAGAGAGAGAGAGAGAGAGAGAGAGAGAGAAGAGAAAGGCAGACTTAGACTGAGGGAGAGGGGTGGCAGGAGGGAAACTGGGTTCACTGGTGGTGGGAAATGGACACTGGTGGAGGGATGGGTGTTGGATCATTGTATGGCTGAAACATGATCATGATCAGCTTTGTAACTGTATCTTATGGTTATTTGATTAAAAAATTAAAAAGAATTTCAGGAATGAGAAGAATAGAGAAATAAGATACGTGTATTTGGAAAATAGAAGAGGAAAGAATGAGTAAAGTACACAAGAGAGAATGCAGGATTCTTTAGAATAAGTACATACCCCGGGTACAGCTGCTGGTGACCAACCAAACTGGGGAGTTGTCCCAAGAACACACAGTTCAGGTAGAAATGTGGGCAACCCCAGATTGTGGAAATGCCTTTAGTTTGTATGCAGTTTTTCCAAACTCCCCCAGCAAATTCCATTGCTATAGTGTTGTCAAGGGAGAGAGTTTGGAATTGTTGATACTTTCTTTGCTATTCTAAGCATGGCTTTTCGTCCTCTCCCAGGAGGTCCAAGTGATGCTCTGGGCCTGGAAATTCTGTATCTCAAGGCTTTGTGGGCTCCTCAGATTTGTCCTTATGCCTTTGGACTAGTTTGAGATCAAGACAGTGATTTTCCCCAGCTGACTTTATTAAAGCCCCCCCCCCCCCGCCCCCGGTCTCCCTTGCCTGCAATAGAAAGCATAATGTACATGGATAATATACCCAAATCCAAGTACTGTTTGTAACAGTTAGTATTAGCCCAGTGAATAGCCTTTTTGCTTAGGTTTGAACCCACATCAGCCACCTAGAGAGAGTGATGCATAAAAACTCAAGTGCCAGTTTTTTCACTTATTAATTAATTAATTCATTCATTCATCATCCTGTTATTCGTCGATTGCCTTGAGCAGGCCCCAGTAACGTCTCCTTGATCCTAGCCCTGAGATTATATTCAAGGTTCTTTAGGAGAATGAGACCCATCATTGTTACTGGTATTTGGCATATTGGGTACGCCATGGGGAGTTTGCCAGACTCTGCTGTGTGAGCGGCTACATTCGGTAGCCTGCCAGTTTGTCCAGAGTAGGAGTGAGATAATAAGATGTCATAATAAGATGTCCGGTTCCGAGAGCTGGTTTTTATAGTCTCTGAGGCTTGACCGTTGATGGGATTACACTGCGCCAGGGAGCCAGGTGGTGGGTGTGACCCCCGCCTACTGGAATTTGGAGGATCTGGGTGGAGGATGCTCAACTCCAATCTGAGTAGGCTTGGAGATCTTGGCCCGGGAACCCGCGTGGCTTTGTCGCTCTGCCAGTACCTTCATGTGTGCGGAGAGTGGTCTCGGCATGGTGGTGGCTGGTCCTGGAGGTCTTTGGCTGCTGGAGCCCTGGTCGGGGCGGGGAGGAAAGCTCAACCCGCTCCTCTCCAAGGGACCCCGGCGAGGAACAGCCAGGCACAGGGGCAAGAGACTGCACTGGTCTCGTCCGGGAGCTGGATTTTATAGTCTCTGAGTCTTGGCCGCTGATGGGATTACACGGCGCCAGGGGGCCAGCTGGTGGGTGTGACCCCCGCCTACTGGAATTTGGAGGATCTGGGTGGAGGATGCTCAACTCCAATCCAATCACTTATTAATACAGAGTGAAAAAGATGACTTTGAGGTAGACTCTAGTGATAGTAATCATTGATGAACATTTTGCTGAAAAAGTGTTAATATTTATCTGTTCACCTCTTGAAGGTTATCTTGACTCTCTTGAGTTTGGTATGATTATGAATAAAGTTGCTACAAACATTCAAGTACAACTTTTATATGATCATTGATTGTCAAGTACATGATCTTAAAGCTAGGAATAGGATTACTAGGTCATATGATGGGTATATACCACTATGTGATTGCTTTGTAGCCAGTTTTTCTAAGGTGGGCATACCAGTTTACATTCCTATCAGCAATGAATGAGAACTGAAACTGTGTTTATAAACTTGCATGATAAACAGTTATTCATTTATGTCGTATTTGTTGAGACCTCACTGAGTACCAGAGGATGCTCTAGAAACAGAAAAAAGATAAATGTTCCTCTTATCATGATGTTTATTATTAGTTGGGAAATAATAAAAGTTAATACCTAGTATTTGTGTATATATTCCAAACTTAAAATTAAAAGGTGACATTGCAGAGAACTGAAAAAGTGAAAAACGGAGTGTGTCACTAGGGAAAGAGATTTCAGATAGAGAAAAGGAAAAGTCCAGACTTCCTAGAAAGAAAATAGACATGATAGATTCAGTGTGGTTTAAGCAGGAAATGAGGTTGGAGGAGAGAAAAAGCAGTAAAGAAACTAGTCGTGTCTAGTTGTGGAGAGTCATGACAAAGACCTTCATTTTTCTTAGTTTAAAGACAGATCCTGGCCAGAGAAGGAGGATGACAGAAAGAGATGGGATCTATGGTAGAAATAGACTTCTGGCATTGAATCCTGGAATCTTGAAAATAGGGGGATGGCCACATCATTTGGCTCTGAAAAATGAGAGAATGAATATTGAATGAATATGTAGAGTGTACTGGGAGATAGTCCATAAGGTGCATGCATGGTTTGCATGCAGAACCCTTGAGTTTAATCTTTAGCAATGCAGGGGCCCCTAAAGACTGTCAGGAAGCTTCAGACCCTGAGGTCTGAACTGTGAGTAGCCTCTAAACACCACTGTGGGGCCCTAAAATAAAAGTACAGATGCTTTCGCTCCTCTATTTATAGCAGCACTGCACTGTAGCGCTGTCCTCTCATTATTCATTGATTTTACTCAAGCAGGCACCAGTAACATCTCCATTGTGAGACTTGTTGTTACTGTTTTTGGCATACCGAATACACCACGGTAGCTTGCCAGGCTCTGCCATGCAGGCAGGATACTCTCTGTAGCTTGCCAGGCTCTCTGAGAGGGGTAGAGGAATCGAATCCGGGTCGGCCCAAGGCAAATGCCCTACCCGCTGTGCTATTCCTTCCAGCCCATTTATAGCAGAAAATAGATAATCCAAAATAGAAAAATCTCTCTGCAGAAGCAGTGGGCCAACTCCCAGGAGAAATCTAGGGAGGGGGCCAATCACCATGAAACTGCAGATGACCAGGTCTGCAACAATGCGAATGGAAGTCTGCTTATTGGTCCCCCTGTGATCATCACTCCAATCAGGGGAAGCCGGGCTTCCAACCCTGTGTTTATCAGATCTATGTGTTCTGGTGCTTACCAGATTCATGGGTTGTCTTACCCCAACATGTCTTACCCCAACATCACTCACACTGAATGTGTGATCCCTGACCTTGCATGTTCCTCACTGCAGCTACAAGTGCAGACCCCTGTAGAACTGTGGCAAAAGCATCAGTAGATGTTCCACCTTTTCAGTATGAAGCCAGTTGATCCCGCCAGCTTAAAATAAAACCATTCTCCTTTCCATCTCCTCCAAGTGCACTCTGGTTTCTTCGGGCACGTTCTCTTTGCTGTAACACTACTTACTGTCCACTACTTTTATGGAGAATTACCTTTACCCCTCTACATTGTTTTCTTTGTAAAGTGGATGTGACAGCTATATTCATTTTGCACAGCTGTGCTGTGAGCATTAGATCAGGTGCTAATGGTAAACCCTGGGCATGCTGGCAATGGTGCATGGTCTCTAGCGAAGACCTTGAAGAGGTGGTTCTGAGGTTGTTCAGAGGTGAACACATTTTCTTCTCGGGCTGAAGGCAATCAGGACCAGCCAGGTTCACCGTGATGCACAAATACTAGACCCTGTTTCAATAGCCAGCACCTCCAGCCTTAAGTTCCTACAGGTCTAAGTTGGGGGCTTTGAGTGAGTGATATGTTGATTTTTGTTTCTTCAGAGCTGTAGCTGCAGAATCTGTTCTGAAGTGGGGTTACCTGTGGGACAGATCTCCCAGGAAACCCACCCTCCTTCTCACTAAAAATGACTTCAAGGGCACCTCCTGCTAAGAGTAGGTCAGATCAATTTCCTTGAGAACAAAGGGGGCTCATTTCATTTGTATGAAATAATTAAATGTGGTGAGTGGAGAACAACTTTAGTGTCCAGAAGCATTTACCCCTCATTATGGCCCAATTATCACAATGTGCGATTTTTTTTTGTTGTGATCAAAGCAAATTTCTGTTCCTACTGAGACCCCAAGCCAAGAGAAGCAGTGCCGCAGCTCCAGTTTTACTGCCGAGGTGTAAACCACTAAAGCAGGTTTCTAATGAAAACGCGAAGGAAACTTTAATTATAACTGTGCTCTTGGGCTCTCTTGGCAGATTCTTCTCCCTTATTTTTGATTGTTTTCAGGAAAGGAGAAAGATAAAGCTGCTGTTCCCAGTTCATTTGCAGGAGCCTTGGTGAACTTGGAGCTTTTCAACGCAGCCCGATCTCTGTCATCCCTATCAAGAAGCAATACTTCCCAAGTTGAGAGGGGGGCTTTTTCTCACTCTCCCAGCAGGTCTGCACAGCACACAGTGCAAGGAGAACATTTAGGGTGCTAGAAACTAATTGCATACAGGAAGGAGAAACACTAAGTTGGGCTTAATGAAAAAAAAAAACAGCATTTATTGCCTTCATTCAGATTTTATTGAGATTGGTTACAAAGTGCTGTTGACTGATGTTTGTGGGGCAGGTTGCATATTGTTTGCTCAATTTTCCTAGTGTCTGTTATGAGAGTTCCTTTTCTTTTCCCTCTGTTGCTCGTGCCTAGGGCTTTGTTCTCCTTATTTTTCTCTTTTACCTCTTTAAAAATATTTACTTATTTATTTGTATATGAATTACCATGAGATAGAGGATTACAAAACTGTTCATGATTGGGTTTCAGTCATACAATGTTCCAACACCCACCCCTCAACCAGTGTACATTTCCCACCACCAATGTCCCCACTAACCCCCAAGCCCCCTCCCAGACCCCTACTGCCTCCATAGCAGGCATCTTTCTTCTCTCTCTCTCTCTCTCTCTCTCTCTCTCTCTCTCTCTCTCCTTTTGTGCATTATGGTTTGCAATACAGGTAAAAACTCTAAGAGGTCATTGAGTTTTTTCAGGGCGTTCAGTATTTTTTATCAAGAAGATACAGTTTTTTAAAACTAGGTGGCAGCTTTGGGGTGTGGGCATGACTGCTGGGGCTTCCAGAATTACAGGGAGGTAAGGAAAGTTAGCCTATCCTGCCTCTGAGAAAACCTGGAAATTTCAGTCACAAAACCCACATACTTAAATTTTCGAGAGATTAATATCTCAGTGACGTCCATTCTAGATGAAGGAGTCTGGCCTGGGGCATCGTGGCAATTTTGGATTGTGGGAGCAAGCAGTTGCCAAGGGCTCTGTCTGGGGGTGGGAGGGGGGCACTGTACTAGCCACCAACCCCCTTCGATGTCCACTGGTCTGTTGAGCCTTGCATGGGTCTGAGACTTACTGTGAATTTTGATCTCGTTTGAGATTTATTTATGGGTCTCTGGAGCAAGGCGAATAAATGGGCTTGTATGACAGAGCCAGAGGTGGTTTGTGGGCATGGCTCCCACACAGCTAACTTTTGGCCTTTTAATTTTTTAGAAAATTTGTCCAAGTTGTTAGAGTGTGGCCAGAGGCTTAGAGATAATTTGGGGGTGTCATGAAAGCCAGGGCACCATCAGGCTGCTGATGGCCTCCCACTGTGGGTTCAGGTTGACCCTCAGGCAGTGCTGTGCCCTCTGGACCCTAGTGGGTGATGGCATCAGCAGTCCCAGCAGGGATCAGGACTGGGGTCAGTGTTGCTACCATTCACGGCTCAGGATCTCTAGGTGGGCCATAGCCACCAGTCCAGCAGAAGCTGCCCAGGAGGCACACGCCCCCACCCTTAGTCTCTAGACAATTGGCACTTTTGAAAATTGTCCTCCGTAAAAGGCTGCAGGCAGCACTGGCAATGTGGGCTGGGGGGAAAAAAATGAAAAACTGGATATAAACTAAAGAAATAGGTCTGTTCAATTTCTCCCAGGCTGGGCACCTCCTCAAATCAGGGATCAACACCAAGTTGGACCGGAAGAGCACTATTCATTCACACCGAACTTCTGCCGCTGGGGTGGCCCACTGTTCATAGCACTGAGAGCTGTGGTAACTCCGTCAGCTGGTGGTCATGCCGTTGCCATCTTCACGAGTCCCACTCCCTCCTTATTTCTTCTTTCATGGAGGAGGAGACATAGTACAAGAATTGCAGTGCTGGTATTGAACATAGCTAACTTCAGTTCAGGCTCCCGCATCATATTTTGGTCCTCTGAGCACCGCCAGGAGTGACCCCTGAACACTGCTAGTGCAACCTCCACCCCTCCCAACTAAATAAAATAAAACTCTTCTATCCCTCACTAGCCCTCCCTCCCTGGACTATAAAGCCTCAGCACAATGGAGTTGAGCCTAGACTGAGAATACGATAAATTCTCTGTAAATATTTTCTTCCTGCCCTATCTTCTAGATGTACTCCGTTTCTTTCTGCTTTCCAGTTCTCCCTCCTTCCCTCTCCACCACCATCTGTGTTGTATCTCTCAGCCTGCTCCCTTTCCCCTGTCCTCCTCTCCCCCTGCCCTGGGCATCTCTTATTCCCCCTCTTTCCTCTCTCATTTTATTTCCCACCTCCTTCTCTCCTCCCTCCTCACTTATCTGCTTTTGTTCCTTTTGTTTATGTTTTCCTTTATATTCCAGTGTCCTTTTGCCTTAGTGCTTCTTGACCTTGACACATTATAATCACCTGAGAAGATTAAAAAAAAACACCCTAATGACCAGGAGTAAACCCAGACCAATTAATTGGGGTTTATGGGAACAAAACTCAGACATCAGTATTTTTTAAACACTCCCCAGTTGATTCCCATGCGTAGCCCAGGCTGAGAAGCGTCGCTTTGCTTCAGATTGGAACATGTTTATTGTGCAAAGCCAGCTTTATATTGCTGGAGCTTATTAAGAATGTCTCCAGGTGGTTTACTTGATATGCCTCAATCTTGGATTTAGTGGAATGCATTTCCTCTTATGGTAGTCTGCGTGGGGATTCATGGTCTTTGACCTTCGTTCAAGGACATGGAAAGCCCAGATCAGAAATGAAGACGGGAAACCAGACTTTGGCCAGGACAGGAAAAGCATAGAAGCACCAGCAGGGACTGTACCCTGGGCCTTGTCAAATGGTATGCCTGAATGCACAGTCAGTCAAGGCATGGCATGAAATAGAAGAGTGGACTTCAGCCTTTCCGTGCAGACCAGCACTGGCCCATGGGTGGCTGGTTGAAGAATGCTCGAATAGAGTTTCTACTTTCTGGACACTTGGGTTGGAGGTGGGGAGAGGGAGAGGGAGATGGAAAGAGAGAGGGAGAGAGGGGGAAGGGAGAGAGAAAGGGGGGAAGGGGAAGGGGCTTTCTATGAATATGTTTTTCAGATGACATCCAGAAGGACAAGCATTTCCTCCGTGGAATTTGAAATTACTAGCACATTGTCAAGTAGACAAGAAGCAACTAATCCAGGAAATTTTTTAGAAAACCTGCCTGGTACTCTGGGAGTCATGGACTAGAGAGGAAGCTTCAAGGAATCTGGGGATTAAGCAGAAGTTCAAGCTCCTCTAGCTCGGACTGAAGTCAAAGTTGGTGGGTATGTGGTGGGGCAGACAGAAGCTTTTGAGAGCCACTGGACCAGCTATCTAGGAGGTGTCTTTGAGGTAGAAAGTCTAGGGGCCATGACACCTTGCTTCAGGTGGGGGGTTCAAAGAATTAGTAAAGTCCCTGTCACTGAAGAATGAGATTATAATTGGCAGAGGTGGATCACATGGAGCATGTCTGGGTCCAGAGAAAGCATGCAGCTAGAATATAATACTAAATCAAAGCAAAAAACAAATAAGCCCACCCAGGAGTGTCGCTAATAAGAAGGCTGGGGGGCTGGGGAATTTTCACACTGTTTTTTCTGGTAGTGCAGGGCCTTTCTATGGGGAGCCCTCCACGCTACCTTTAGAAGGAGGATGGAGGAAGAGGCTTCTGCCTGCAGGTGTGACAGTCCTGAGAGGACTGTGTCATTAATCAGCATCCGAATGAGCACATGGGTTGTTTCCCAACGGGAACTGAGACATAAAACTGTTGAGGGGCCAGAACAATAGGATAGCGGGTAGGACATCTGCCCTGATGTGGCTGACTCGGGTGTGTTTCAAAAAACAAATGCAAAGCCCTGGGGCTTTCTCTCACCATCTGCCTTCGGTGGTCTTGCACTAATTTCCCCACCTGGGGCAGGCGGATGAAGGAGGAAACGAGGGCCAGGCTGGTTGGTATCAATTGCAGTTCTTTCCAATCTCATCTCCATTCTCTCCTTATTCTCCTTCCCCTAATACTCCTTCATTCCTTCCTCTCCAGGTCCTGCTCCTTGATTCTTCTCCTGGATTCTCTCCTACATTCTATTTCATCCCCTTGCCCACTCTTACTGCCCTAGTTATATTCCAAAACATGAGGGGTTGGGGGTAACAATTACATATAGGTGTGGTCATAAAGTCAACAGAGGTAAATACTTCCCTCGGGATTTCTTCTAGGACAAATTCTTATTCAGCAAGATGACCCTCCCTATGGGTGAAATACGATGTATGGGTATGTTTTTTCTTCCCTTAATCCAGCAATCACATAAAAATTCACCTTGATTATACTCCTTAATATTAGTCATTTTTGTATGGACACAGTAAGGGATAAATTAAGCTTATAGGATTGCTCTCCTGGGGATATCTCGCTACAGATCTCAGACTACAGTGCTCGGGCCAGATTAATCTTTCCTAACCCTAGCAGGGTCCTAATCTAGTTGTTACTTTTTGGATCATGACAGAATTTGTCCATGACCTTGCTCTTAACTTATACTTAAGTATTATGGGGCTTTGGCCTGGCCCACTTCTATGCCAGGGTAGCTCACAGCTTGCCCTGGGTCTATTCAGTCCCTCGTCAGGACTCTGCTTTTAAGGTGCTAGGAACTAAGGCTTAAGTCAAGAAAGCAGATACCCAGGCGTGAATGTTATTCGGGGTCAATTAATTCCCAAGTTACAAAATCATAGCATTAACTGTCTTTCTGCGTCTATACAAAAAGGACATTGCTCTAAAGTTACTATGCAAAGGACATAAGAAGAAGAGAAAAGGAATATTTACAAAATCAGAGATTTCTGAGGAATTTTACCTTACAAGTCACAGGTACTGCTTAAGGGAAAATGGTGATTAACTGGTTAGGGAAGAAAGTACAGAGAAGAGGTTACAGATTAAACACAGATGACTGAGAGTGCCTCAGGAGCACTGTGATGGGTGTAACCCAATAAACCTAAACTCCCTGTGGCAAGGGAGACAGGACATACCAATGCTATTCTACACCTGAGTTCCATCCCTGGCATCCCATATGGTCCCTTGAGTACTTTCCAGTACTAATTCCTGAGTGCAGAGCCAGGAGTAACCCCTGAGCAACACTGAGTACACCCCAAAAGCCAGATAACTAAATAAAAATAAAATAAAACTGTTAAAAGGACTTATCTTTTTCTCCCTACGTCAAATGCTTCTGTGGAGTCATCAGAAACATGGTGAATTGTTTGTCATGACTAGTCTCTCCATTCTGCTCTGCTCCCAACTCTTGTAGCAGTCTTTGTTGGCAGCTGACAAAGGTCAGGGATTATGTCAGTGGCTAAAGGGGAGATTTTTTTTTTTTTGTGCTTGGAATTAAAGTGCCATTCAGAAATCAGCATTACAAGATCGACTGTTGAACTGGGGGGAAAAAATCATCCCATCCAAAGTCTCATTATCCACATACAGAGAAAACAAAGGAGTGATCTTGGTGGTCCCTGAATTACCCTGTACCTCTGCCATGGTCTTGCTCAGACAAGCAAACTATGTATAGGGAGAAGTCAGGAATCATACTCTGTAGTGGAATTAAATATGGAGCAGGGGTTAGTCGTGCCTGTGAAGTGCCTGTCCCTTCCTGGGTTTCTAATGGGTCAGGACTCCTGGCTCATCATATATTTGTGTCAAGGGGGGCCCTACCAGGAGACCCGATTAAGGACAGTGATGAAGGCAGAATGAGAAGCTTTTACCTGCCTTGCTAAACTGGGAGTGCCTGAGCCAATCTTCCCCTGGAGGTGACACGTGAAATAACTCTTTTTTTTTTTTTTGGCTTTTTGGGTCACACCCTGCGATGCTTAGGGGTTACTCCTGGCTCATGCACTCAGGAATCGCTCCTGGCGGAGCTCGGGGGACCATATGGGATGCTGGGAATCGAACCTGTGTTGGTCATGTTGGCTGCGTGCAAAGCAAATGCCTACCCGCTGTGCTATCGCTCCAGCCCGTGAAATAACTCTTAATAACACTTTGGGTCTAGCCATGGAATGTGAATGGATAGGGTGAACTGTGCATACAATGATCCCTTTTTTGGACTTTAAACATGTCCATTAATAAATATTATCTCCCCAAATTGGGTCTCCTTATCATGGCCACATCTCCCCAAAGTGGGCCACCATGTACCTTTGGTAGGGTCCTGCTTTCTAAGCTAAGCGGAAGATCTATCAAAAGGTAATTCTGAAAGGTGTGCATTTGGGGCAGCGGTAGGGTGTTTGCCTTGTGTGCAGCCAGCCAGGCCGAGCCGGGTTCGATTCCTCCACCCCTCTCGAAGAGCCCGACAAGCTACAGAGAGTCTATTCAATATGCCAAACACAGTAACAACAAATCTCAAAATAGAGACGTTACTGGGCCCACTCGAGCAAATCGATGAACAACGGGAGGACAGTGACAGTGACAGTGCATTTGGGGCATGTGTGTGTGTGAGCAACGGGTTTCTGAGATCCACCAAAGTCACAGACTATTTCATCAAATACTGGAAATGTTAGTGTTCTTTTAAAAAAGACTTCATTTATTTTAAGTGTGGCTTTTCAGGCAGTCAGGGTTTACTGATTTGTCCCAAGAGAGGATACTGGAATTTAGACCTGATTTTTAAACAGTGCGTTGCAGTAATGGACTTGGGGAGAGGGAGAGACAGATGAATGTATTCCTGTGGGTGTGTGCAGTTTCAAGTGTAAGTTTGTGAGGAATGTAGAGGTTTAATTGGACGTACCTCAAACCCAGCTTAGGAATTGCTGCTTGGCAGAATCTCTTTCCAAACCAAGACTTACTTTGTGTCTGCATCCATTTAACAAGAGCTTCAGAGCAAGTGTGATTTTGTTTTTACTCTGAGTGTGTGAAATGGCACATCAAATATTAGAATATCTATTTAGGGCTCTGTCCTCTGGCTCTCTGCTCACCCGGAAACTGGTTTCATCAAGTGCTGTGCTCCCCGCCTCCTCCCATGACTGGTAGCCCATAACCAGGCGTGGGATAGATGTTCCATGGGTTTTTGCTGGAATAATTTTAAAGTGGGAGGGGAACTCTTCCTTTGAACTACTGTAACTCTAAGAACTGCTTATCAGAAGCTATGGTTATTATAGGCGGCATTCATTATCACTAACAAAAACTGTGGAGTTCTGAGCTACAAAGACATGAAAGATGCCTGGCCTTGGCAGTCCAAGAAACTGAACCTACAATCCTGGGGAGAAAACACAACCCATACACAGAAGGATTCAATTAAACACAGCATAGCTCAGAGCTTGGTGGTGCAGGCACAAAGATGTCTTTTGCCTGGTATTTAGTTTGATGGGAAAGAGAGACATTTAAGGAACCATAAAGCAGAGGCATAAGAAATTCTGCATGTGAGATTATGCATTTTGTGAATGCCTAAAGAAGGAACAAGGTCTGGGGCTGGAGAGATAGTACAGAGGATAGGGTACTTGTCTTGCATGTGGCTGCTCTGGGATTGATCTTTATCATCCCATACTGGCCCCCTAGCACCACCAGTGGTAATTCTGAGAGTAGTGCTGGGAGTAGAGTAGCCTCTGAGCATCACTGGGTGTGGGCCAAAATTTTTTAAAAAGTTAATGATTCTATTTTTTTTTAACAAAAGAGAGGCTTCTGTACTTCCTCCTTGAAAAATGAGAACACAGTCTATCTCTCTGCATAAAGAAGGACTCTGGAAGAGAGACTCACAGGAATTGGACTTTACAGGATGACTGGGAGTATGTTAGGCAGAGAAAGGGTGAAGATACTTTTAGGCAGAGCAAGCTAATTTTAGACAGAGCAAACTTATATTTGGAAAGGAGAGAATGGTGTAATGTAGTTTAACTTGAGAATATAGAGCAGAAGAAATATAATAGTAGTAGGCCACTGAGTGCTTACTACTCATCAGATAGCATGCTAAGAATTTTACATGCTCTTCAGTTAACATTGAAACATATTTATGACATACATACTCTCTGCCTTATTTTACTTTGTGGGGAATCAGATAAGCAGTTGGCAAAAGACTTTCCTAAGTCACATTAGGAGTAAGGGATGGAGCTGGGACATGATTGCAGATAGCCTGATACTTGATTTTGTGCCTTTTACCACTGTGTTGCTAGCTTACGAATACTGCAAAAGTCTTGAAGATTCTCACTGACAGGTTAGCGAGCCATGCCTTTAGGAGAAAAAGTGTTCAGAGAGGGTAGAGTCACAGGACGTGAGAGACCATCAAAGACCAAGAGGGAAGATGTGATAAGAGACAGATGCAGGCATGAGAGTGTTCTGGGGCCACTGTTGGGTCCATTGTTTTGACAGTGACCTGGTTCATCTGGGTAGAGTCCGAATGAATATCTCATTGCAAGTCCCCAGAGTGTTCCTGCTCTCTCAAAAGGTCCAGCAAACTCTGGTTGTTCAATTTCTCTCTAGGATTCTTCCTTCTTCCCTGCTCTTCATTGAGGTGTGGAGAGATGAGAGAAACAGAGAGGAAGACAGAGACAAAGAGACAGAGAGAGCCAGAAAAGGGAAAGGCAGGAGAGGGGGGTTGCCTAGAAAGGAAAGCTGATGCCCATGGAAGACCCACAAGCTAAACTTTCCCCTGTCATGTGTGGTATTTAAAACATGTCTTCTACC
This sequence comes from Sorex fumeus, assembly GCF_029834395.1. Taxonomy (NCBI): domain Eukaryota; kingdom Metazoa; phylum Chordata; class Mammalia; order Eulipotyphla; family Soricidae; genus Sorex; species Sorex fumeus. The sequence goes on along the minus strand of NW_026606092.1, from coordinate 33,943,776 downwards.
TAGCATTACTGGGTGAGGACTGCTACTATTTGTCAGTGGGATTTAATGAATCCAGCAGTGCCTTGCTCCCCATTACGAATCCCTGAGGGGCGTTCAGTCGGCTGAGCAGCAGAAGGTTCCAGCTGCACACATTTAAATAAGAGAGACATCAGGACAGGGTAGCAGAGGCCAAAGGGAGTTCGCTCCCCAAGTGAAATTGAATTTCACTGGAGTTAAATTGAGATGCTGAATTGTCTTTTTACAAACATATTCATGGGTTTGCCTGTCACTTTCATTTAGTGGGCTTGTCCTTTGAGCTGCAGCAGGCTGGCGGAGTCATGGCCTCTCTGCGTGAGTATGCAAAGTCTCACCCCGAGGAACTGGGAGTCCAGGCTCGAGGGGAGGGTGTAGATGGGGAGGGGGAACCCGAGGAGGGTTGACTGCAACCTGCTGCTTTACCTGCCAGTTCTTGTCTCTCCCCAGCCTGGGCAAGGAATTATGAAATCAAAATTACAGCATGACAATGAAGAAAAGACGATGAAGAAAAAACATTCTAGACCCACAGATAAAGGGCGAAGTCCAGGTTAAGGCCCATCAATACCTGTATGGACACGGGTTCTTAAGTGAACCTCTCTGTGCCTCGATTTCCTTATTTGTATTCTGAGCTTTTATAAACAGTGGCAGTCTTTAGACTCATGATGAGGAATTTCTGAAACAAAACATACCGAGTGCTTACCTCAGGGATCCCTGAGTTCAGAGGCAGGCGTAAGTTCTGAGCACAGATGGATGTGGCTCCCCTAAACAAACAGATAGAAGTCATAGACACTAACAAGTCCTGCACAAAAGTGACTAGGAAACACACTTGTCTTCTATGACATCTGCATGCCACCACTTCTGAAATTTCACCCTGTGGAATATATTCCTCATCCTTAGGTACTTCCTTTGAGCGTTTTTATTGTTTGTTGGTTTGTGCTTCTTTGTATGGGGACTATTCTTAGCTCTCTTCAGAACTTATTTCTAGCTCTGTACTCAGAGACCAACCCTGGCAGTGCTTGGAGAATCATGTGTGATGCTAGAGATTGGATTGGAGTTGACGATGTGCAAGGCCAAGTGCTTAAGTCCCTGTACTATCTATTTCTCCAACTCTGTCTCTGAGCTTTAAAAGTAACATCTGCTTGCAAGGGAGAAGTGAGCCAGAAATAATAAGAAAAAGGCATGAGGTTCATGGGACATGGAGAGCACATGTGTTGGGAAGCTCAAGAGAGATCTGTACAGCAGAGGACTATGAGCTAACTATAATTCAGTGGTGATAAAGCCATGGGTAGAAGCATCTGAAGGAGGCTGTTACGATATTATGAAGGTAAGAGCAAGGACCTGTGGATTTTCAGTAGAAGGCACTATGGATTTGAACAACTGCAATATGGTTGTAGGTTTTAAGAAACAGTCATCAGGATAAAGATGTAATGAGTTTAGGGGTAGTCTTTTTTTTTTTTTTTGGCTTTTTGGGTCACACATGGCAATGCACAGGAGTTACTCCTGGCTCTACATTCAGGAATTACTCCTGGTGGTAGCTCAGGGGACCATATGGGATGCTGGAAATCATACCCGGGTCAGCTGCATGCAAGGCAAACGCCCCACCCACTGTGCTGTCACTCCAGCCCCTAGGGGTAGTCTTGAGTGGAGGTGTTTGGGGATGGCATGGGCAAAGGGGCAGAAATGCCTTATGTAAGCATGGAGGCTTCTACTTTTGTGCTTTTGGGGAGTCTCAGAAAGATTGTTAAGCATCTGGCCATTTGCTGGAGGGAATATTGAGAGAGATCAGGTAGGCTTTGTGGAAAGAGGGAGGTCCTCAAACTACATGGAGAGAAAGATAAGAAACTCAGAGCCCTGAGTCTTCCAGCCACATCCACAAACATGTAGGATACAAGATGTCTTGAACATTCCATCCCACTCTAGACCCTGTGGTCAGTGCAGCCCCAGCTGCCATCATGTGAAACAGAAGAACCACCATACCAAGCCCAGTCCATCTAGAGAATTGTCACATGCTTTGTGCCTTGTTTTCATTTTAAGTCATTACATATTAGAATGGTTTCCAATTCAGCAAGTGGTAATTGAAACAGAGCCTTTTCATTGTACTATATAAAATTAGATCCAGTCCCAATAAGTTTGTATCCATTTGGACTTTCACCTTCACAGATTTTTGACATTGCTCATGTGCCAAAAATGTGTACCTATCTCTCAGGACTTAAAAAATCAAGACCAGATGATCAGTTCATTGTGGGCTATGGGTTGGCAGATCCATTTTGATTCCAGTTGTTAGAATGTTCAATGTGAGAATTACTTGGAAGTCCAATGATATTCCCAGAATTTAGCTGGGGAAATAGTCTCAGGCTTTTTATCTGACCTTCACCAGGAAAGGAATTCTTAGTGAGCTGACTCTGAGGCAATGGCAAGTTTAGAGTCATTGAGGAAAGTGGGGAAGGAATTCATAAAAAAAAAGAGCAATAAACAAATACACTGATAAGATCTGGAATAGTGAAATTTATGTCTCAGCTTGACTGGACCACAGTACATATTTGATCAAATGTTACTCAGGATTCTTTTGTGAGCTCTGGAACTGGAGAAATAGCCCTGTGGATTGAGTCATAAATGTTGTAGGAGGCTAGGTTCTAGCCCTAACATTACATAATCCCCCAAGCACCAACCAGAGTGACCTGAGAGTCCCAATTTAGGCACAATCCCTGAGCTGGCCCTCCAGAAAAAAACAAAATAGTGTTAGTCAGTGTGGGGGGACCTTCAACAATAGTTGAAGGCCTGAACAGAACAAAACGTTGGCCTCTAAGCAAGAAGCAGTTCTCCAGCAGACTGTCTTTAGACTTTGTGTAAACTCACACAAAGGGGGCATGGCACACAGCGGCGGTGGCTCTATCTCTCCCGCCGCCCGCGTTCGGTAGTCTCACCCTTCTCCCACCCCGGGAAGGTCAATGGCGATAGTCAGGCGGAGGAAGGAAACGAGGGCCAGGCTGGTTGGTATTAGTCGCAGTTTATTCTGATTCTTTCTCCATCTACGCCAGTCTTCGTTCTCTGCCTCTGCTCCCAGCTTCTTCCTCCCTCATGCTACTTCATTCTCCTTCTCCATTCCCCTTCATCCTCCTTCTCTTCCTTCTTATCCCCTTCTTCTTCCTTCTCAACCCCCAGCCCACTCTTACAGTCCAGTTAAATCCCAAAGCATGAGGGGTTGGGGTAACAATTACACATAGGTGTGGTCACAATCAATAGGGGTAGAACTCTTAGTCTCAGGGAAAGCCTCTCCTAGGACAGATCCTTTCTCAGCAGGAGGACCCACCCTAGAGTGGAATCCCAAGGGTGTGTCTCTCCTCTCCTTGTCCAACAAGTATAAGTAAAGTAAAGGCCCTCCCGTTGATCATCGATTTGCTCGAGCGGGCCCAGTAACGTCTCCATTGGAGACTTTGTTGTTACTGTGTCTGGCATATCGAATACTCTCGGTAGCTTGCCGGGCTCTCCAAGAGGGGCAGAGGAACCGAACTCGGGTCGGCCATGTTGGCTGCGTGCAAGGCAGACGCCCTACCCGCTGTGCTATTGCTCCAGCCCCTGTCCGACAAGCATATATAATATAAATCATTTTGTATGGATACACTAAGAAATATCTTAAACTTATAGAATTGCTCTCCTAGGGCCATCTCAATCTCAAACTACAGTGCTCAGGCCAGATAGTCTTTCCCACCCCTAGCAGGATCCTAGTCTCGTCGTTACCTTTGGATCATGACAGCATTTGTCTATGATCAAACTCTTAACTTATAGTTAAGAATCGTGGCACTTTGGCCTGGCCCATTTCGATGCCAGGGTAGCTCACCGCTTGCCCTGGGTAGATAGAGCCACCGCCGCTGTGTGCTGTGCCCCCTTTTGTGTGAGTTTACACAGACTTCACCTGCAGCACTTGCTCCTCCTTTTTTCCCAGCAGTCTGCCTTTGAACTTCAACTGCCAATCTTTCCTGGGGCTTCGGTCTGCTGGCCTCACCCATCAAATTTTGAACTTATCAAACTGGATCAATAGCACAGCAGGTAGGGCATCTGCCTTGCATGTGGCTGACTTGGCCGACCTGAGTTCAATTCCTCCGCCCCTCTTGGAGAGCCCGGCAAGCTACTGAGAGTATCTCGCCTGCACAGCAAAGCCTGGCAAGCTACCCATGACGTATTTGATACGCCAAACACAGTAACAACAAATCCCACAATGGAGACGTTACTGGGCCTGCTCGAGCAAATCGATGAACAATGGGAGGACAGTGCTACAGTGCTACAAACTTCTACAATCATATAAGTTCATTTTGTTTAAGAGAAATTTGTTTCTATACATCTGTATTCACATTGGTTAGCTTTCTCTGTAGATTTCTGATGAATCCTGCAGGGGAGATATTACTAACAGGGAAAGAGCTGTAAGTAAATTCAGCCACCAAAGATAAGCCCATTCAGATTCTGTGAACAGCCTTTGGAGCAGGAAGATTGTGTTGGCTAACGAAGCATTTATAAGGGGCCAAATCATTAGTGATTTAGGTGCCAGGGGTTCAAGATTTTGTGGTTTTAACAGGTGAACAGTGGAAAGTTTGAATAGTTCCTTTTTTATAAAAAATACTCAGAGAATGCCTAGTTTTCATTTCTATTTTTTGAGGGAGACGGAGGTGCAGACTTCCCAAGGGTTCTAGGGGGACCTGAGAGTCACTCTTGGTGATACTAAGCCAGTAATAGTTCAGTGCTAAGGCCTGAGTATGTGGTGTTACTCTGGATTCTGAAGTGTTGGGCACCTCCAGGGCAATATCTGAAGATGCCCCAAAGGCCGTGTAATACTGGGGATTGTACCTCGGTCAGGTACATGCTATACATGCACCCTAATTGCTATACTATCCCCTGGCCCATCCATTTCTGTCCTTATGATTATCTGTTCTTATGACAGGTTATTCTGTCACCCCATATCTTTTCTCATCATTACAAGCAATTTTTCTCTCTTTCTTTCTCTCTCTTTCTTTCTTTCCTTCCTTCCTTCCTTCCTTCCTTCCTTCCTTCCTTCTCTTTCCCTTCTTTCTTTCCCTCTCTCCCTTCCTTCCTTCTTTCCTTCCTTTCTTTTTTCCTTCCCTCCTTTCTTCTTTTCCTCCTTTCCTCCCTTCCTTCTTCCCTTCCTTTCGTTTTGTTGTTGGTTTGTTTCAGAACACACCTGGCTGTGTTCAGGGCTTGTTCCTGGTTCTGTGCTCAGGGATCACTCTTGGTGGGATCAGGGTACCAGATGTGATGCCAAGGAATGAATCCACATCGGCTCTGCGTAAGGCAAGTGCTCTACCCACTAGAATATCACTCCAGTCCCCATGATTATCTTTAATCACCAAGTCCTATTTGGGATCCAGGGCTAGCCTTCCTTCTGAAATCAGGAATGTCCTTGGGGTTAAGTTCAGGGACTTCTCTCCATCATCTTCTTTGGACAAAGATGTTGCCACTACCCTTGGAGACAACAGCTTGCTATCATCAGGGAAACACAGTGGACCATTGTTCTGGCCTTGATGTATATATTTCACCCACAAGCTCCTTACCTGAGAAAGTTCCTAAACAACTGGGACTGATGTGAATGAGAGCTTTCACAGTGAGATTGAAAAGGAAGTAGGGATCATATATAGGAAAAGTGATTTGGGACCCATTTTGTAGCTCAAGGATTAGTGTTCTCTCTATTGTAGATTTTATTGAGTGGCAGTAATGGTAAAACTAGAATGAGCCTATACTTGGCTTTTTTGTTTGGTTTTATTTTTAAAAGAAATTTTATATCATGTGTTTCAGATCCTGAGCTAAGTTTGTATATTTTTTCATTCTTCCACTATTGAAGGAAGCTTGTTTAGAGTGTATTGGGTTCATCATTAAGTTAGGCTCTTGCTCTGCCCTGAAGGCTGTTTGAAACCCAGAGTTAGAGAGGAAGAGTATACTGGATAGCCCAGGAACATGACCAGGATTCTGATTTCCATAGCCTCAAGGGCTCTGTGAATCCCTATAAGTGAGATTTGCTCTTTCAAATTGATGCTTGTCTATAATTTAGAAAGCCCTGAGGGAAGTTCTTTCTTGCAGTCTAAGGTCTACCATCAGTAAGAGGCAAATTTTATCTGAGGGAACAAGCTGCTTATCCAGAGGAGATAACAGCTGTGAGAAAAATCCCCCCAACACTGGTCCTGTTGACTTATGTTTCAATGGAGAACAATTTCAACATGGAGTTGCATTTCCCTCGGGTTGCTGATGCAATAAAATGGCTGTAAGCTGCGAAAACTCTTTCAATATGGCACGTATTAAACCTTTCAGAGGTAATGCTTTGATTTTTAATTTTACGCTCTTGGCAGGCAATCAGGGTCTTTAATAGTATGGAGGCCAGAGGGAGAATGTTTCAAAACAGTGAGGATCTTATCATAGTGTGCAATTAATGAATAATTATTAAAACCCAGAAATAGCTGGAAGAGAAGGCAAGAGGTGGCAGAACAATTCTCTAGTTTGGGGCCTATAATGAAACCTCTAGAGAGGAAATATTTGATATACAGTTTCATGCAATTAAACCTCTACTTTCCCCTACTGGAAGTTCAACCATTCCAAGGGGGAAATGCCCATTGTTGAAAAATAACCAGGGAAAGTCTTTTGCCAAGATTCATCCATTTTATCAGTTTGATTTTCAACCTTTGAGTTGTTATTCCACTTAAAATAGTGATAGCATCATCAGCAATGAAACACCTGCCCCTTGAAACCAATATCTGAGGGAGGAGGCCACAGGTTTGGAGCATGTTGGAGGTCCACATTCCACCAGCTAAACTGGGGAACAAATTTGCTCTGTTTTCTCTACAAATCCCAGTTGTCAAAAGGAGAGTGCCCTCACATCTCTGAACACACAGCCCCTGGCTTTTGTCAGTTTCAGGTCCAATTTGGCCCATTCGTTGCTGTCAGGGTCTCTCCTCTGTAGGTCTCCATCCTGCTGCTTCCTTTTGACTCAGCTCTGGAAAGCCCGGCCATTTGTCAGGTGGCTGTTTACAGTACAAATGCCAGCCTGCTGTGTGGCCCTGTCTCTGGCTGGAATTCGGACACAATTATGACTGCAAAGCAGGTACAGAAGGCGAAAACCCGCCTGGCACACGGGCAGCTTGACCAGAACAATACCGTCTGTCTTTTCTCAGCCACTTCACTTGTCTGGGCACCCCGGGCAGCAGGACATCTGGGGCTAACTCCCTTTCAAGCAACCACAACCCCCCTCACTGCAAATTTGAAGTGGTGTAGCAGAAAGCAGCGCAATCCATGAGAAGTTGAAACGGCATTTCCTGGCACATCTGGTGCAAGGTTAGATTTTCATGACTGAGGTCTCAGGAAGCTCCCAGCATCGTGGGATCAAATTGGCTTGAACTAGAGATTGAGGTACATAGATGAACAGGTCAGCACAGGGGAACATTATAGAGAAAGTGAAGATATCTTCCAGGATGTGACCTTGTACAAAGGCACTCAGGATCTTTCAGATAGAACTTATTTGGGGGAAGGTATATGGGAGCAGGTCATGGATTTTAGGAACACGGGCCATTGGGGCCCTTGGAAAGAGGCCAGATGTGCTGTCCAGGATCTGGCCAGATGACAGGAATATGTGGATGTAAAGGAAATGAGGGGTTTCATTTTCCTCATTGTCAACTGTGCCCCCCGGCTTCTCTTGTCAGCCGTGTATTCCCCCTGGTCAGAATAGCATGAGCTTCTGTATTCTTTAATACTTCATTGAACACTTACAATGTCCCAGGCAAATGTGCTAAGGTTTTGTTAGGTCACAGAAAAACCTTATGGATGTATGGTGTGAGCCCAGGGAAAATCAACTCAGGTGAAGTTGCTTATCTAAAGTAATACAGCTCATGGGGGAGAAGGCAGCTGGGATAGAGAAGGTATCACTAAGTCAAGGATGGTTGGAGGGATCCCTTGGGATGGGAAATGTGTGTAGAAAGTAGATAGCAGGCCAAACATGATGGCCTCTCAGTATCTATTCTGCAAACCATAATGCCCAAGAGGAGAGAGATAGAAGGAAATTGTCTGCCATAGAGGCAAAGAGTCATATGGCTGGAGCCATAGCACAGCGGTAGGGCATTTGCCTTGCACACGGCCAACTTGGCCGACCTGAGCTAGATCACTCTGTCCCTCTCAGAGAGCCTGGCAAGCTACCGAGAGTATCCTGCCCACACGGCAAAGCCCGGCAAGCTACCCATAATGTAGCCAATATGCCACACACAGTAACAACAAGTCTCACAACAGAGATGTTACTGAGCCCGCTCAAGCAAATCAATGAACAACGGGAGGACAGTGTTACAGTTCTACAGAGGTAGAGGGGTGGAGTGGGGAGGGCGGGGGCTACCAGGGATATTGGTGGTGGAAAATGTGCACTGGTGGAGGGATGGGTGTTTGATCATTATATGACTAATACTCAACAGGAAAGCTTTGTAACTGTATCTCACAGTGCTTCAATTGAAAGATGGGGAAAAAAATAAAGTAATACAGCTCAGAACCAAGGGTAGCAATTGGATTTGGAACTATTTTTAACAACTATACTAGGCGACTCCTGGGGCAGAGATTCAGCCTCCTTCCAACAGGGGGAGCCTCTGGTGCACTGAATGTTTATCAGCTCCTGGCTGCTCAGAGTGGTCATCCATTGTCAGACTCTCCACAGTTCCCTCCAACCTGGGGCCCTCTTGCTATTCTCTCAGTATACTCTCTATTTTCTTTCTATCATGGACATACACAAAACAATTCTATCGGTTTCCAATTCTCCCATCCCACAATCCTGATGGGAGAAAGAAGGGTCAATCTCTCAGCCTGCTCTGGGGCATTTTCTTTGAGTCCCTGTTCTAGAGGACCTTTCCAGAAAACCCTCTGAATATCCTAGACAGACTAACACACCAACCTTGGAATTTAGCTGCAATACCTGTTTTTAACTCTGTGGTGCTTGTCTTCCCCCATTCAACCATCATCTCGAGCTAGTACCTACCCTCTCAATCTTTAAGACTTCTTTTAACTATTCCTTACCTGGAAGGTCTTTTCTGATGTTGTAACCTCCTTTTGGTGATCTGTTGTTTCACTTAAATGCATGATAATGATCTGGTTACCTGCCTCCCTCACTCAGGGGATTATTGAGAGAATAGACCTTTTGCTGATAGACTCTCTGTGAGATTCACATAGAGACCTTTGATTCTTGTATATAATCCACACGATTCTTTTATATGATCCTTATTTGTGTTCTGTGTGCACTGGTCCAGGATGGTCTTTTCTTCAATACCACTGCTGTTAAATCACCCAAGCATTGAAGCATAGCCATCATGCAGAAACATTCTGCGTCCTTCTGTACCAATTAAGATAACACTAACTGCTATAACAAACAACTCCAATGTGCCCTGTGTTATGGCTTGATAGAAATCTGTTTCCCTCACATGAACCCCAGAATGGTTGTTTCTGTTTTTCATGTACTCAGAAGTGATGATTCAGAAACCCATGATCTTCCACCTCGGGGTTCTGCCATAATCAATCTATGATTTCCACTGTTGCTGAATTAGTCTGAATCAGGACAACTGAAGAGAAAATAGCACAGTGGGCCAGGAGCAGTAGGATTATAGTTACTTTTGCCTATAATTCTGTTCATCTGTATCATAAGGCCATACATGATCACTTGGGAAGCTAAGAAATATAACTTATCAGTTGCTGAATTGGCTGGTCTGTGGCACCATGTATATTTCACCATTGCACAGTGTTAAAAGATTTTGGAACACCCAACTTTCTAAATTTCAAATATGGACAATGTGTCCTTTCTTAACTGCCTATGGAAAAACATGATGCAGGAACATCCTTCAAATTTTCTCTACCCATGGCTATATTTTTCTTTCAAAACTTTTCTTGAAACCTAAGGGCCTTCAGAAGGACTGGTTTCTAGATTTATTCATTTTCTTTTACTTGACTATTAAAGATTTCCATCCATGCCACGGGATGACTTGATGGGCAAGCTGGCAATCTGAGAGTAACTAAGGCAAAGCACTATTTTACCACCGTTATTCCTTTGCTATAGTCCATCACTTGATTTAGTTTTTTATTTCAAGTGATGGAACCAGTGCCAATTTAGATGAGAAATCAGTAAACCTCAAAACTCTGGGGAGAGACTAAGTCATTTGCACATCTCAGTTTGGCTTAATTAAGCTTCTTCTCCAACTCTTGTTGAAATGACCGATTTCTAAAAAAGATTATTCTGGTGACTGCCTAAAGACCTACGATACTGATTTGTGAAATAGAAACTTCCCACATGACACGGCTCAAAGCCTCTCTCCTCCAAGAAACTATCTGATAATGCCACTTTGTCCTTTGAAAACACAGAATCCCTGTGCCTTCAGCATGCAGGATCCAAATTATACAGTATCAATTATTGAAATTAACTTGTATTTGTTCTAAAGTAATTTTCTTCCATGGGCATCTACAAGTAGTAAACATCTTATATTTCCCTTCCTCAAGGGCTATTAGTGAAGTGTTTAATTTGAAGCATTAGCCTTTATCACGCTGAATCAATTGAATGCCTCTCTGACCAAAACTGAATGTTTCATCTACACACATATCGGAGAATTAAAAGCCTAAAAGCAAGCATATCATGAGTTCAGTGTGCATTTCCCTTTACCACAGAGCTTATGCTGCTCATGGATGCTCTACTGTCTCTCTCCATCCATCCGGTGTTGCAGTGCCCTGCACTGACTTTCTTAAATCACCACATTAAGATCACGCCAGATAATTTTTTGCTCCAAGAAGCAAGACCAAACATCCTTATCACCTTCCTCAGCTTTCCTGCCCTCAAGTTGCATTAATATTTGCTTTCCATCGCAGAAATGTCCCCTCGACCCGTGCATCTCTTTCCATCCTGGTTTCTTCTCCTTTGACATCTCTTTCTTTCCCAGTTTATTTTCTTGGTTGGTTCCATATTTGCTGACATGAGAAAGATATTTTTAAATTTCTAACCTTATAAACTTGATTCCCATTTTAATCAACTAATAAAAAGAATAGTTCAAACTTATTGTCTAGTTCCTGCTCTCGGAGAACCTGGTAGGCTACTGCAAGTGTCCTGCCCACCTGGCAGAGTCTGGCAAGCTCCCTGTGGCGTATTTGATATGCCAAAACCCAGTAAGAATGATGGGTCCCATTCCCCTGACCCTGAAACAGCCTCCAATATGGCACTTGCTATAATCTCAGGGAGAGGACGAATGGAGACATTACTAGTGCCTGCTGGAGGAAATCGATGAACAATGGAATGACAGTGATATAGTGATACAGTGAATAAAAAGAAACGTTTGGTTTTTCAGAGTATGAGGTGTTTTCCTAATTTCTCTTGTAAAAGCGATATATATATACATATATTTTAACATTGGATCTTTAATCCTTCTGAAGCAGATTTTGAATATGGTTTTGCTATTTGGAGATCCAGTTGATTAAGCACTTTGTGTTGAAAAACCTATTCTTTATCATAGTCAGATGACTATAAATATATATCTGGTGGGTAAATTTGTCTATTATGCTATTATCACAAATTTTTTTGTGTTGTAACTTTATTATAAAGAACATAATAACTAGTGTTATGAATATTTTCTTTGTTCCTCTTCAAGATTACTTGGATATTCTCAATCCTTTGCATTTCTATATACATTTTATATCTGCTATAAATATCTAAAATATTTACTGGGATTTTAACTAGTCTAAAATTGATTGGGAGGGAATTTCTATGCTTATAATACTTAATTTCTTAATCTAAAAACATAGTATAGATCTTTTCATTTGCTCGAGCAGGCCCAGTAACGTCTCCATTGGAGACTTTGTTGTTACTGTGTCTGGCATATCGAATACGTCACGGGGAGCTTGCCAGGCTCTGCCGTGCGGGCGAGATACTCTCGGTGGCTTGCCGGGCTCTCCGAGAGGGGCGGAGGAATCGAACTCGGGACGGCCATGTTGGCTGCGTGCAAGGCAAACGCCCTACCGCTGTGCTATCGCTCCTTTAATTCCATTAATAATTTGTATTTTACAGAATATAGGTCTTGTTGGTAATTTGTATATTTATTTCCATATATGAATTTTGTAAAGTGAATGCAAATTTTTTCACTTATGAGTTGACCTTGTACCTAGGAACTTTGTGAAATTAACGTCTTAATTTTCATGTTTTCTCTTCAATGCATTTGGGCATTTTGTATACATTTATGTAGTCTATGAATAATTTATTTATCATCAGTTCCTTTGCTTTTTATTTCTCATGATGTATAGGCAACCCACTCTAGCATTGTCATATATGATTTAAATAGGCAAGCACTTGGGTAAGAATGACTAGCATGTTTGTAAAGGCCTTTTTTAAAATTATTGAATAACCATGAGATACAGTTACAAGCTTTCATGTTTGAGTTTCAGTCATGCAATAATCAAACACCCATACCTCCACTGGTGCCTATTCTATACCACCAATGTCCCCAGAATACCCCCCATTTCCCACTCTCCCCCTCCTCCACGGCAGACAATTTCCCCCATACTCTCTCTCTACTTTTGGGCATTATGGTCTGCAATACAGATACTGAGAGGTTATCACGTTTGGTCCTTTATCTACTTTCAGCACAGGTCTCCCAACGTGAATGAATCCTCCAACCATCGTTGACTTAGTGATCCCTTCTTTATTCCAGCTGCCTTCTCCCCCAGTTTATGGAGCAGACTTTCAACTATGGGGTAATATTCCTGACCCTTGTGTCTACTGTCCTTGGGTGTCCATCTCATATTATGTTATTTTATATTCCACAAATGAATAAAAGCCTTTTTTTAAAAAAAATCACCCATATTGTGCAATATTTTATTTTATTTTTACAATTATTTTCCCCAACATATTTATTGATGCATTATAATTTCTAAAACTTTTAACGATTATGCAAGATTTTCTCTGTAGAAAATCCCCCTACTTCTATTTTTAAGTAAAACTTGTACACTCTTCAGGTTTCACCTTAAACTCTTCACCAGAATTTTATGGTTTCTCTAAGACTAAATGTAGGTAGGAACTGCCCATAATCTGAGGTGACTAAGCATAGTATTTAGGGTGAAATGATGTATTTCTGAGTTTAATTACTTTGTCAACTATAATCTCTTCAAGGCAAGGGACTCTGTTGCTCATTGCTTTATAAACCATACTTTGCATAGTGTTAGGTAATATCATAAACTTTGAATAATTGTAATTTTATCCTTTTCCTCATCCTTTTCTCTGTCCACCTCTTACTCATGCAGTAAAACATGACCTTCCTCAGAATCAAGGTCTTTTGATGTTGTTGTCTGTCTTTTCTATTATATTCTGATATTTTCAAGGACCAAAGTTTTATATTCCATGTGTCCGCATGGTGTCTTTCTCTTGTTAGACATTTAATAAAGAACTAAGACAGTGAATGGGTGAATGAAACAATGAGCTGGTCATCAGGGTTACATGTGAAATCCATACAGAAAGACATGGGAAGCAACTTAGGGTGCTCATACTAGAGAATTAGAAGCCTGTGGTCAAAATTAATACCCTAGTTCAGTGAGAAGTTTTTGTCCAGGACTTCCTCTTGCTGTCAGTTCTTGTGAATCTCTATTCAACATCCAAAATTGCAATGTCCCAGGCAACTTTCTTTTTAAAATTAATTGATTTTATTTTACTGAAGACAAAAAACATGACTATTAATACATGCCTGGCATGGAAACTTATTAGATAACAAAGCTCCAGTAAAGGTAAAGGTAAAGGCCCTCCCGTTGTTCGTCGATTTTCTCGAGCGGGCCCAGTAACGTCTCCATTGGAGACTTTGTTGTTACTGTGTCTGGCATATCGAATACTCTCGGTAGCTTGCCAGGCTCTCCGAGAGGGGCGGAGGAATCGAACTCAGGTTGGCCATGTTGGCTGCGTGCAAGGCAAACGCCCTACCACTGTGCTATCGCTCCAGCCCAAGCTCCAATAGTAATATCAATAAGTATAAAAAGCTTTTAGACTTATTTTTTATCTGAAAAGTGTTATATCTCACCATGAAATTGCATTTTAAGCTTCAAGATCTCCAAGAAACTCAAGATACATACTTAGTCTAAGTATCAAGCTAGAAAAATCAAACTAAGTCTAAGACTCAAGGCCACTTGGCTTTCTCACTGCCCACATTAAACTGCTTTCCATGATAGAAGCCCTCCCTGGACTGGTGCAATTCTTCCCTTCTTCGTCTGTACTTCTCTCCATTGCCTTCTCCCTATCCATGCCCCCCACCCCCCACCACTGTCCCCAAGATCTTTTTACTGTTTTGAAACATGAGAGGAAAATTCTTTTTCTCAGACATCACAGATTTAATCACAGGGATTTAATCAGCAGGAATTCATTCAAAACTTGGAAATCCCCATTTTTTATTATCCATCATCAGGATCTATAATAGCTCAGCTTGGCTGTGATTTTACAAGTCAGAGGCCTGCATTTGAAAACAGAATGACACCCTATGGAACATTTCTCTAGAATCACTCTTCAGCAGTCAGGTGGCTCTTTCCTTTCCTCAACCTCTCCTGGAGGAGTTCCCCGTCTTTTGGTGTTCTCTTCAACAGTGTGCCTGTCCAGAAGGCAATATTGCATGTTGTCTTCCATCAGAAAACTCAGTTCCACCCTGCTAAGATGGGCCAGGCAGTATTGCAGTGCCTGATGGAGTTTGCTTTACTGAGAGCAGGGATTCATGCTGAGGAATTAAAGAATTACAGGGAGGGGGATAATGCCAATTATCTAGGATATGGTGAGATGTGGATCTTACAAAGGCAAGACTTACCTACTCCAGGCCTGGTCAGTCATCAGCTGTTCATGTTCTTACAAATCCCCGCCCCTCTCCCCTATCCAATCAGAGGGAGAGCTGTTGCTTGCTTCTCCTTGAAAAAGTAGCTAAATAAACGTACCTCAAATTCTGTTTCTTCAGAGTTTCACTTAAGAGACACTGCTTTGACTTGGATAAGAGCTGGAGTCTGGAAGTAAGGGGTGAAGACTGGAAAATGAAGGTGATCCTCAATGTCAGTGTTGCCCAGCCTCTGTCTGCCCTGAGAACAAGAGCCTCCTTAGTTTTCATGTCTGAGCCATCTCATGTGCCAGCCCTAATTTTGCCTCAAATGCTTTAATCAGGTGATCCTGCAGCACAAGATTAAGTCATCATGGTGATAGGGAAATGTTGAGATTTCCTCAGTCCTCATTCCCCTAAAAAAAAAAAAGCCTTCCCTAGAACCCTATAATCTTTCCACTGAAACCTTTTTTCAGTCTAAAAACATCTTTCCTAGATGAGAATATGACTTCTGAGGTAGGTCAGCTCAAGATTGTTAGCCATTATTCTCCCATAACCCAATGTTGCTCTGTACTCTCCAAGTGCTTATCCAGGAGAGGTTTTCTCCCACAGTGCAGGGTAAAGCCATTGCGTTTCTCTATGTCAGAAGCTTGGGTGTAGGGGAAGGCCCAGGAGGAAGAATGCCCACCTAACCTACGAAAGTGGAGAAAGGAGATTCTGGAGGTAATGCAAAGGGAAGGCATGAAAGGACCCACTCTCTGGTTTGAATTTATCGCAGTGGGCTAAAGAATGACCCTGGCTCTTATAAATATGGGCCAGAGAAGATGATTCAGAACCCAGCTGTGCCTCCAGGGATTCCTTTGATTTTACCATCTGTCCTCCAGACCTGCTTGTCTTCACAGCAGCCCTGCTTTCAGTGGTGCTGGCTGAGCTCTGATATTCATAGCTTGAGTCTGGGCCAGAGAATCAGCAGTGTCCTTTGCCTTGTTTAATGACCTGTCACTCCATGTTCTGTCTGTGCCCTGCTCATATCCTCCACTCCTGGACATACTTTTCTTCCTTTTCAACCAGCAAAATCCTCAAGGCCCATTGCAAGAATCAAAGAAGCTCTTGTGCCTTTCATGTTCCCGCAGGCCTTCTGCAGAAAGAACTGGTTCTCTCTGACTCTGAGCCTTTGAACACAGGTCAGTTTCTTCTGATCTAGAATGATCTCCTTGCGGGCAGGTACTGACCTTGCTTCACTGCTTCTCAGCAGTATGTCACTTGCACCATGCAAAAATTTGGGGTTTCTTTCACCACCTTCCCAGAGGATGTCCTGTTCTCTCCCAGTAACTTGTTTAAAAGAATCAAAGCACATAAAATTGAAATTGGAAGCTTTCTCTTGCCTCTCCTAATTCTATTCAATAATGGTGTCCACTGTTGGGTTTGATGACCCTTCTTGCAAAGGTGTTTCTACAGAGACATTGGAACGTGTGCATAACCATCCACAGATATGTTTTCTTTCTTTTTTTCCCAGTAGCACAATTTTCCACACATGTTTTCTCTTTTTTTTCTGTTTAATCATGGTTTGTAGCCTGAGGTCCATTTCAGTACACACAGAATTGTCTCATTTGTTTAGTAACTATTTGGAGACTCACCATAATGATTACATATCTTTCTTTGATGGATATTTGGGTTATCTTTTTTTTCTCTTAGCAAACTTCTAAAATATTTGTGCTTCTGAGTAGGTTTTTAATGACTTTGAATCTTAGAGACAGAGTTGCTGGGGAAAAGAGTTTGTACCTTTGGATTCTGGAGGATTATGTAAAGTTGTCTCCAAAGGTCCTTCCACTTCCCTCTTTTGGTTTTGGACCATATGCAGCAGTACTCTGGGCTACTTCTGGCACTGAACTCAGGGATCACTGTTAGTGGTTTGTAGCCTGTTAGTGGGGCATCAGGGACCATAAGGGATGTGGCGAGGGGAGGGTATGACTCAAACCACATAGTCCTAAGGTTGACTGTTTAGAAAGCAAGTGCCGTACCTGCTGTACACTCTCTCTGGTCCTTGATTTTCTCTTTAAAATGGAGATACCTCTCCCCAGTTTCTATAACAGAACCTCAATAATATGACATATTGCTTGACTTTAAAGTTTGCCATTGTTAAAAGTGAAAATTAGACTTAATTGCTCTTTTGCTTATATTTTCATATATGGTAAAAGTAATTATCTTTTATATCTATTGCCTTATTATATTTCCCAAAAGGTATCCACCAGTCATAGGTCTATGAAGTATTTTATTCAGTTTATCTTTTCCTCTGATCTTTATTATTATTTTTAATAAGTCCTTTTTTACTTTTAGGCTATTTTTTACCCAAAAGAGCATAAGCTTTGTATACTTTGTTCTGAGTTCAAACTCCACATATGTTCTCTCTCTTTTTTTTATACAAACCCACAGTTTTCCCTGTGGGTTTTCATTCAGTCTCTTTACCTCTCTGAGTTTCAGGGTTCTCAGCCACAGATGAGAAATGCTGGAAATAATGAGTCAGTGACAGAGTGTAGACACTGACACAAATGAATGATACTAGCAGGTTCTCTGGCCCACTACCCTTCTTTGGCTCCCATAATGGTTCTTCACTAAAAACCAATCTGTGGATTCTCCCTCAAACCTATCCCTCCTTTTCCCATCCAGAGAAAATTCTGTTAAAACAATTCTGGCCTCTTCCTCTCTGATTAGCAGGGAAGGTGGAGAAGCAAAGCTGTTCTCTGAGTTAAAAATGTCTCTTACCCCAGCCAGGCCATCTGGAGACCCGACAAAGGTCACCCCAGCATCTTTTCACTTACATCACTGAAACTTACTGAACCTCGTCATTTTAGTTTTATATCAATTTGTAGATTTGCATTTAGTTTTCAAGTTGTTCATTTTCTGTTTCACTCAGACTAGTAATTTCAGGGGCTGCATTACAATTTGAAGATGTTGCTTTAGAAGCATTACCAAACATGAAAGTACATTTAGCCTTGAATTGTCACTTATGATTATTGCAGGAAATTAGAGCTTTCTGGATCATAAATGTGACAATAGATTGAGAACACAGCCTCTATTATGACTAAATGGGGACAAAGAGTAAAGAAGTGTTAAGCACATAGCCGCTGCTTATGTGGGCACCAAAAAATCCTAGGGAAGTCAAGGCTGCTTCTGCAGATTGGGAGGGCTGGGCTGGGTTGGAGCAATCAGAAGAGGGTGTATCTGGGCCCCTGGAATGAACCCAGAGCCCTTCCCCACATAAACAACCCTCTTGGGTATGGGTTGCAAGTGCAGACTCAGCAGGCCCTAAGAGTTTTCTTTCTTTCTTTCTTTCTTTCTTTCTTTCTTTCTTTCTTTCTTTCTTTCTTTCTTTCTTTCTTTCTTTCTTCATCAAATCCGACCTCACTCCCATTCCCCTCTGCTCTTATTTCTGTTTTTGGCATCAGTTTCCCCACCTCATATTGCTTTAAGAAACAGCTTACTGAATGCTAGAGGCCATGGAAATCCTCAGGGACCTCTGGAAGGTGGAAGGGAGGACAAGCTCATAGAGACCCAGTTTTGGCTCTGTAGTAGGCTGACATTGTCCTCCTGACTAAAGTTCTGTACACACTAGGCTGTGGTTTCCCTCACCACTACCTCACTACTAGGGGAAAATGGAGTGATCCAAGATGCATGGTAGTGGACTCTGTTTCTTAGAGAAGGTGGGTTTCAAAAGGAACTGTGGAATATTTTTCTGAAAAATTGGTGGTAGACCGAACAATTTTGGGAGCCTTTGCTGAAACTTGGCTCTACTATCTCAGTAGCTGTCTTTTGGACAGTAATTCAGGGTACTCTGCCTGGAGCCCTAATCTTGCACCATATGAATCAGCCAATTTATGTTCTAGGGTCTTAGAACAGTCGGACAGTTGAACAGTTGGAGTTCAGTGGCTACCGGCTCAGCTGGAGCTATTTCAATAAGGAGTTTCCCAAATCCTGGGGAGTAAGTGGCCACTGTCCTGTGCAGGCCCCACACCCTTGCTCCTCCTGACACAGAATGACCTGAATAGCCTGATCAGTTGATCGTATGGTATCACTAATATGTGGGACCCAGGATGGCCGCTAATGCTCCATGCCCAGGTCTCCAACCTTTTGGTTTGTAACACAGTCACACCAGAGATATTCTGTGGGTGACAATGGCCTGCTCAGTGTCTCCCCTTCCTATCTTCACTCTCCCCTCTCTCCCTTGCAGTGTTTCAGGACATGAAGCCAAGAATCTGGGCTTGCCCAAAGATTGTTGTCTTCCAGTGTCCATACCTCACTTTTTGGGGAGATCCAATAGCTCAGAAACCCTTTCTCCCCTACCCGTTCACTACATGATAACAGTTATTTTGTTTTTTTCTTTTTTTAAATTTTTAAAAATTTGAATCACTGTGAGATAGACCATTATAAAGCTGTTCTTGATTGAACTTCAGTCACACAGTATTCCAACACCCACCCCTCCACCAGTGTACATTTCCCAGTAACAGTGTCCCCAGGTTCCCTCTCACCCTCCCCCACAGCCACCTGCCTATATGGCAGGCGTCTTTCTTCTCTCTCTCCTCTCCCTCCCTCCTTTTGGGAATTATGATTTGCATTATTGATACTGAATGATCACAATCACAAATCACAAATCATCCTGTTAATTGTCGATTGCCTCGAGCAGGCCCCAGTAACGTCTCCTTCATCCTAGCCCTGAGATTATATTCAAGGCTCTTTAGGAGAATGAGACCCATCATTGTTACTGGTATTTGGCATATTGGGTACGCCACGGGGAGTTTGCCAGACTCTGCCCTGCGGGCAGGCTACATTCGGTAGCCTGCCAGTTTGTCCAAAGTAGGAATGAGATAATAAGGTGTCATAATAAGATGTCGCGGCCACTCGGTTCCGGGAGCTGGAGAGTAGGCTTGGAGATCTCGGGCCCGGAACCCGCATGACTTTGTCCCTGTGGCAGTACCTTCATGTGTGCGGAGAGTGGTCTCAGCATGGTGGTGGCTGGTCCTGGAGGGCTTTGGCTGCCGGAGCCCTGGTCGGGGTGGGGAGGAAAGCTCAACCCGCTCCCCTCCAAGGGGTCCCGGCGAGCGAGGACAGTCAGGCACGGGGGCAGAAGACTGCACTCTTCTCTTCCGGGAGCTGCTTTTTATTGTCTCTGAGTCTTGGCCGCTGATGGGATTACACGGCGCCAGGAGGCCAGTTGGTGGGTGTGACCCCCGCCTACTGGAATTTGGAGGATCTGGGTGGAGGATGCTCGGCCCAAATCCGAGTAGGCTTGGAGATCTCGGCCCCGGAACCCGTGTGACTTTGTCCCTCTGCCAGTACCTTCATGTGTGCGGAGAGTGGTCTCAGCATGGTGGTGGCTGGTCCTGGAGGTCTTTGGCTGCCGTAGCCCTGGTCGGGGCGGGGAGGAAAGCTCAACCTGCTCCCCTCCAAGGGGTCCGGGCGGCGAGGACAGTCAGGCGCGGGGGCAGGAGACTACTGAATGATTATCAAGAATACCCCTTTACCTACTTTTAACACTCAGTTCTTGTACAGCATGATCATTCCCCACTATCATTGTCATACTTGTCTCTTCTCTATCTTACCTACCCTCAGCCCTCCGCACATTTATGGTTAGATCCAACCACTAACAATTTCTTCTAACCCCTGTTAAGAGCAGTTATTTTGGGCTGGAGATTCCTGTTGCTGCAAAAAGTTTTCACTGCCCACCTTCCAGTGTCTCTCAGGGCTGAGTTTACTTTGTTCATGCCCATGACACTTTCCCTAACCCTCTTTTCATTTCTTTCTCCATCACAGTGGCTCTTTAATTCATCAAATCATAACTTTGACATTTTCTATGTTTACTCTATAGAGAAATCTGGCAAAGCCTACTGTGTATATCTTGTCCCTTAATGGTTTTCCATGGGTCACCACTGAAGTTTTGGCCTCAGCCCCCATTCCCCAAGCCACTGTCTAAGCTGTGACTGGAAGATTTCCAAATGTCTGCCTCCTGTCTAGCACTAACAGCTAAAAGCTAGTCCCCGAGTTGAGGGGAATTCCCTTTGGTCATTACTGAGGGCTCTCTCAAAGGTCAAGTTAACAAGAGACCTGTCATTGGTATTGCTATAGATGTAGGTGAGCTTACAGCTCCCTGTAGTGGTGACTCCAACTGCCAAAGCCCAAGGTCTGGTCACATTACAAGAGGGGAGCAGCTGAAAGTCCTGTTTCATTTTGTCTTCTAATTGAATCATTCAAAGGAGGATGTTCAGTTATTCCCACTGCTAGTTCCATGAGGTCTTTTAGACCTGCAAACCTGGTCACCATTGCCCCTCTTTTCTAATCTGGCTAAGTGACCATTTTAAGATGTGTGTAAGGAAGTAGGGACAGCAGAAAGGACAAGCAATCAGAATCTAAGCCTAGTTTCAGTTCCTACAGCAAGCAACTTTAGAAAAAGTTGTTTCTATCTCTGAAGTGGACTGAATGATGCCCAGCTCCCAAGGCTATTGTGAGCATTAAATTTGTAACTTGGGCTTAACAAGTCAACCCACCATAGCTTTAAGAGGGCTGGGTTGCATGTCAGTGAGGTCCCATCACAGGGTTCAAGATATGAAAGGGTTTTGTTTTGTTTTGTTTTGGGGTCACACCTGTCAGGACTTGGGGCTTACTCCTAGCTCTGTACTCAGGGCTCATTTCCTATAAGGTCTTGGAGATTGTATATGGTGCTTGTACAAACCCACGTCACCCATGTACAAGGCAAGTATCTTAACTCCTGTGATATCTTCTTGGCGCTGAAAAGGTGGTGCTCTAGGGTCTGTCTCTTTAGGTCCTTTATCATACTATCCACCCTATATTTCATCTTGTATGGACGCATGTGCGTGCACACACACACACACACACACACACACACACACACACACACACACGATGTCAGTCCTTGGTGAGAAGACAGGCAGATCAGTAGAACTTAGGTAGACTGGGAAGGTTCTTTATAAATGCCCTCCTAACCACAATGTGGGTAGTGGACACTTTCTAGGGTAAGTGATAAAGTCTCAGCACAGAGATATTTGGTGATTGGCTTGAAGTCAGATAGAGGTCTCCACAGCCTGCACTCCATGATTTAGAGATTTTCGAGAACTTTTGAGGAAAGACTGGGGGAAGATTAAAGAAGGGGAGAAAGGGTACTGAATGGTTTGGTAAAAGTCAAGTTGTATAAGTCCTGGTTCAAAGAGCAGGGACAAAAGTAACACAGAAAGTTAAGCATTCTTCCTATGTTTCTCCTGTCTTACTCTCCAAAGATAAGGCTGGTCTGAAATTTAGATACATCTCTTCCATCCTGATGTTTGAAATACTTAGCTGTGTGACTGTGGACCAACTGCCTAACGTGTCTGGATATTTCTTACTTTTATAAAATGAGGCGTTTGGAGGCACCAACCCTTGCAAAAATTTCTGATTAATCAAAAATCTCAGAGCTCCACTATTATGAACACTTAGTTATTGAAAGCCATCAAAATGGCCTCTGTTGTCCTTCCATCTTGGCTTTCTGGGAAAACCAGAAGCAGCCTGCCAGCTAAAACTGAGATTGGGGTCAACATAATTCATCCCTCTTCTGCTCTCACACAGTTTACCAGCACCCAAGTCATTTCTGCCTTCCTGGAAACTGTTAAGTTCATATCTCAGTTACCTGGGTGAAAGGTAGTCAAGATTGATCAGGAGTCAGTATGAGGCTACAGACCTCATAATAATAATAATAATAATAATAATAATACATGACAAACTGGGGACTTTAAGCACTTATTTTCTTTTTTTTTCTTTTTTATTAGTGAAACACCATGAGGTACAGTTGTAGATTTACAAATTTTTGTGCTTGGATCTCGGTCATACCACGATCAAATACCCATCCCTCCACCAGTGCCCATTTTCCACCACCAGGATAATATCCCTCCCCCCCCCCCATCCTCCCATCCGCCCATCCCCCCCTGCCACTGTGGCAGGGCATTCCCCCCTGTTCTCTCTCTCCTCCTGGGCGCTGTGATCAGCCAAAGAGGCATTGAGTGGCGACCATGTTCAGTCCAGTCTACTTTCAACTTGCATCTCCCCTCCTGGGAGGATCCTCCAAACACCCTCCACTTGGTGTTCCCCTTTCTATCTGAATTGTCCTTTCCCCTAGAATACCCAGCTGGCCTCTAAGTTATGGAGTAATTCTCCTGGTGTTGCTCTCAGCTATTCTTGGGTATTAATCTCATATTTTATTATTTTATATCCCCCAGATGAATGCTATCTTTCTATGTCTATCCCTCTCTTTCTGACTCATTTCGCTTAGCATGATACTTTCCATATTGTACCACTTGTATGTAAAGTTCATGACTTCATCTTTTCTAAGAGCCACATAGTACTCCATTGCGTAGATGTACCAAAGTTTCTTTAACCAGTCATCTGTTCTTGGGCACTCAGGTCTCTTCCAGTTTCTGGCTACTGTAAAGAGTGCTGCAATGAACAAACAAGTGCAGATGTCACTTCGGCTACACGTTTTTGCCTCTCTGGGATATATTCCCAGGAGTGGTATCGCTGGGTCAAATGGGAGCTCAATTTCTAATTTTTTGAGGAACGTCCATACTGTTTTCCAGAACGGCTGAACCAGTGGACATTCCCACCAACAGTGAAGGAGTGTCCCTTTCTCGCCACAACCGCGCCAGCAACGGTTGCTTTTGTTCTTTTGAATGTGGGCCAGTCTCTGAGGTGTGAGATGGTATCTCATTGTGGTTTTGATCTGCATCTCCCTGATGATTAATGATGTAGAGCTTTTTCTCATGTGCTTTTTTGCCATTCGGATTTCTTCTTTGAGAAAGTTTCTGTTCATTTCATTGCCCCATTCCTTGATGGGGTTGGATGTTTTCTTCTTGTGGAGTTCAACCAGTATTTTGTATATCCTTGATATCAACCCCTTGTCAGATGTGTATTCGGCGAATATTCTTTCCCATTCTGTAGGCTGTCTTTGTATTTTGGTCACTGTTTCTTTGGAGGTACAGAAGCTTCTTAGTTTAAGATAGTCCCATTTATCTATCTCTGTTTTCACTTGCTCAGCCAGTGGCGTGTCATCTTTGAACATACCATTAGCCTCAATGTCATGGAGGGTATTGCCAACTTTGTCTTCAATGTATCTTATGGTTTCTGGTCTGATGTTGAGGTCTTTAATCCATTTTGATCTTACCTTTGTACATGGTGTTAGGCAGAGTTCTGAGCCCATTTTTTTGCATGTAGCCGTCCAGTGATGCCAGCACAATTTGTTAAAGAGGCTTTCCTTACTCCACTTCACATTTCTTGCACCTTTATCAAAGATTAGATGATCATATGATTGGGGGGTGATGTCAGTGTATTCAACTCTGTTCCATTGGTCTGCAGTTCTGCCTTTGTTCCAGTACCATGCTGTTTTGATTATTACCGCTTTGTAGTAAAGTTTGAAGTTCGGGAGGTTGATTCCTCCCATTTTCTTTTTCCCCAGAATTGCTTTAGCTATTCGTGGGGGTTTATTGTTCCATATAAATTTCAGGAGTGTTTTCTCCATTTCTTTGAAGAATGTCATGGGTATCCTTATAGGAATTGCATTGAATTTGTACAGTAAGCACTTATTTTCTCACAACTCAAGAATGTAGAAGTGTAAGGTCATGAGGTTAGGATGTTTGGTTTTTTCAGAGGTCTCTCCTCTCTCCTTTATTTGCAGACAGCTCCATGTTTGCTGCCAACTTCCTTTGCTGTGTCAGAATTTCTTATGGGTACCTGGTTAGAGATGATTAGGGCCCATACAAATGAATCTGCTTTAACTTGCTCGAGCGGGCCCAGGAACGTCTCCATTGGAGACTTTGTTGATACTGTGTCTGGCATATCGAATACTCTCGGTAGCTTGCCGGGCTCTCCGAGAGGGGCGGAGGAATCGAACTCAGGTCGGCCATGTTGGCCGCTTGTAAGGCGAATGCCCTACCCGCTGTGCTATCACTCCAGCCCGCTTTAACTTAATGACCTTTATAGAGAATCTAAATGCATCTCCAAATACAGTAACATTCTAAGGTACCAGGTGAAGCGGGGTGGTGAGAGTTAGGGCTTCAATGTAGGGATTCGAGCACAATGAGTCCGTCTATAACGGTGACCTGGTACTTTTTATGCTGAAATAATTTTTTTAAATGTAGTTGAACTTTTTATTGAAGTTCAATGTTATTCATCCATATTGAATGACTCATATAAGTCTACAGCTTAATGATATTAATATAAGCCAAGTATGGCAGTTTTGATGTAAACAAAGTATTGACAGTACTGGAAGCCTCCCTGTAACCCCTGCCACTCATCCATCAAGGATAACCGTTATCCAGACTGCTAAGATCTTAGATTGGCTTTCCTATTTTTGTATATATAAATACACATAATATGTAACATTATGCAAGCACATATAATATGTAATCATTGCTAACAACTTTTATTTCGCTCAGCATTATGAAATTTGCCCATCTTGTAGGGTTTTGTTGTAGCCTGATTTCACTGATGTATATAATGCATATATATATTCCATTGTGCAAGTATTCTGTGACTTTAGTATATAATGACAAATGAGTTTTTGCATAGCTTCCATTTGGGACCATTGTAGGTTGGTTGCTATACACATTATTATATAGTAAAACACCATGCTTGTGACATAAAAACTTTGTAAGCCTCTTACATTCTTCTTTCCCTGCAACTTCTCCAAAACGTTCATCTTCAGGATCTAGTACTGGGGTGAATTTTTATTCCCATGTGGTGTTGATCGAGCACTCAGCTTTATATCCACCATGATCTGCCATATGTTTATTAAACTTCTGACACTTTGACCCTTTGTCTAGCTTCTGAGTTTTGGTAATGAAGAAACAAATCTGAAATTGTTCAAATGACATCTCTGAGGTCAAGCAATGGTTACTTCAAAGTTAGGACTAGAACCCAAGGCTGTAGTGCTTTCTTCAGAGGAATTAAGGAAATATTGAATAATCCCATAATACCTTAGAATGTATACAAGGTCATTGCTAGATACTGATAGGTAATGAAATATGCATGGGCAGGGATAAGAAGGTACTTGTCAAGGCAGTGAGAGATCAGCTATGATTGGCATTAGCTCACATTTTTCACACTGATAAAAGTTGGGGCTCCTCTAGAATGCCCTCTGCCAACTCTAGATTCACACTCAAAAGTATTTTGCATGAGGAAAGAGAAAGAAAGGATGGTTTTTTCCCCCTGTAGCAGGAAACCAGTAAATAAGTATAGATTCCCTATGAAAAGGAAGGGTTTGGATTGTTTTAGTCGATAAAGGAAAAGAGAGAAATAAGACTTCAAATAAACCAATGCTGTGAGTCTTAGATAACCGCCACCACTGTCTTTCTCATTTACATCAAATTGGAAGGGGGTGTTATGGGGCAGAGGCTCAAGTTATATCAGAAAAAAGTTTTTTAAAGAAGCTGAAGAATCACTTTGCAGTCACTAATTTCTATAAATCAGACTGTTATGGTTAGAACTGAGAGAAAATCATGCTCAAATTGGCCAGAGCAAAAAAAAAAAGTATCAGTTCATTAATGGAAAAGTCCACAGTTATGTCTCATTTCAGACCTAGCAGGATACATGCAAATGATGTTATATGTCTATTCTCTCTCCTTCTCTCTCCTCTTTTTCCCCTTTCTTTCCCCTCTCCCTTTTCCTCTCTTTTCCATTTTTTTCCCTCTGCTTTCTATTTCAGCAGTCATGGCTACAGTCTAACGGGCTTCTATTACCCTGGTTTAGTAATTCCAGCAGAGAATATCTTTTCTAGTGCCTCTAGCAAATAACTCATTGCTTAATCTGGGTCAAGCAATGACTGAAACTAAACTAAACTCATGACTGAACCAGCGACTGACTATCTACTCGTTAACAGTCTCTCGTCCTTTGGATAATATTGTCCAGAAAGGCCACGAGACAATATCTAAGTGTATATAAACTTGTGCATGGAGACAGTATAGTCAGTAGATCAATAGTGTAGCAGCAGGATTCCAGGTTGTTCAAGAATTCAGAATGGGAACTTGGCACATGGTTTAATGAGTTAAAATAATTATACTTTTCAGCAAGCATGTCTTGAAGCCATATTGTGTCATATAGACTTCCTTGAGTTGTTGACTTGGACTTGAGTTTACTCTCCAGGTATTCTGGGAACAAGTATGGAAATTCCTCTCTCGAATAGAATGGTGGTTAAAGAAACTATAAGGAGGTCTGGGGAAGTTCCTTTTCCTTAAATGATCAAGGAGTTCTTCCAAGAGGAAAGAATGCTTAAGCTCGCAGGAGTTTGCTGAACCTCCTGAACTGAGTAACCTGTTCTGTCCTGGAAATGTGAACCATTTGGAAAAACTGGAACAGGAAGGTGTATAGGAATGTGGGGGTGAGCTCGTGCAATAGGAAGCAGATATGTAAAGGATAAGACTGGATGGGGTATGAGGAAGTTAAGACTCAGAGTATAGATTCTCAACTGAGTATCTCATTAGAACACAGGTTCTAACCAGCAGGGATCTGGCTACGTCTTCTGGGGCTGGCAACATTTATTTGGGAACTTTATATCTCTAGAGAGGGAACTTCAAGTCAGAGTAATGAAGGGGGTAGCCAGAGTAAGGAAGTAAAAATAGTGAGGACTCAGGAGACAGCACGTGGAAGGTTTCTACCATTGGGTCTGTTTCTGGAAATGGCAAGTAAGATAACAGATGAGGAATAGCTTTACAAATTAACAGAGACTGTTGTTGTCAGACCAGATTGGATTTACTGTGTACAAGGACCTCTCAGTCACTGCCACATTTGAATGGGAGAGATTACACCTGAATGTTGTTCATGCAAGACTATGTCCCCAAAGTTCTTTTACTGCCCTAAGAGACAAAACTCTGATGGTGTCAAACAACATACATCAGTATCTACATTTTAAAATCATTAGCAGGAATGCATCTTCATTTGATCCTTTTCTAAGCCCTATCTTAGAACCCTGATACCATCTCTCCATCTTTCTCTGAGAGCTTTAGGAGTTTCACTCGAGACCCCGCATTCTAAATGAAACACTGAGTGAGCCCAACACCCGAGTAGACTCTGCCTCAGTATTTCTCCCCTTAGCTGGTTTCACTTTTTGCCTCCTTGACAGGCATTTGGCTATGGGTTGTTCCAAGAACTTCATTGCTAACCTACATGTTTGGAACAGACATGGAGCAGGAACTCAAACCATTTTCTTCAAATCTCAATTCTAGATTGTTCCTAGGCAAGGGAAAAGCTAGCCTATGATGATTGGGAGATATAATCTCATGTCTGTATTAAATGAATTGTCATAGGAGAGTATCTTTCCCTGCAAGTCTTCCTGTGCGTGGAAGTGGAGGTGGGGTGAAGAGTCCTGCTTTCCATAAAATAAACCCAATCAAAAGCTAATATTCAGTGGGGGTCTGCTTGCCCAGACTCCTATTCAAAGCTAGTTTGCTTCATTGAATTTCATCAGGCTCCTCTCACCATAATAGGCAAGTTTTATTATGCTCCCCTTAAATGTGAAAAGATACTTTCAAGATGATTCCTTTCCTTGTCATAGACACGGGTTAGAGGAGATCTTTATTTCTTGACAGCCCTGATGCCATTCCATTTCCATCATGAAAGAGATAAGAAGTAATTTATTTCTGAATCGGTGGCCGTTTAAGTTTGAACTACCTTGATGTGAATTTAGGCCTAGGAAAGCATTTGATCTTTATCCTTGGAGAGACTCTGAGAGATGCTGGGATGGTGGGTGAGGGGGACTTTGTAGAGTCTGAACCACAGGCTACTACATAGGCTTCTGTCCTTACCATTGGTGTGAATTGGGGCAGTCATCTGACCTAGTGATGTCTCAGCTTCCTTATATGAATAATAGCAATGAGATCAAGGAGTGACCACTTAGTTGGACTTATTTTTAGGGTAAAACAAGCAAATCTGGGCTTGAAGGAACAGAAGAGCAGGTAAGGTTTTTGCCTTGCATATGGCCAGCCAGGGTTTAGTCCCCAGTAGCACATATAGTCCTTCAAGACCCCTAGAAGTGATCTCTGAGCACAGAATCAGGAGTAAACTCCAAGAACTTCTGGGTACAGCCCAAAATTATATAATAAATAATACAAACCACTGTCACTGTCACTGTTCTCCCGTTGTTCATCAATTTGCTCGAGCGAGCCCAGTAACGTCTTCATTGTGACAATTGTTATAGTGTTTGGCATATCGAATGCATCATGGGTAGCTTTCCAGGCTTTGCTGTGCGGGCGAGATACTCTCGGTAGCTTGCCAGGCTCTCCCAGAGGGATGGAGGAATCAAACTCGTGTCGGCCATGTTGGCTACATGCAAGGCAAATGCCCTACCCACTTTGCTATCGCTCCAGCCCAATACAAACCAAAATATAAATATAAACCAAAACAATATAAACCAAAAATATAATAAAACAATCAAATGTAAATTATATGCTTTGAAGAGCAGCCAAAATGCAAATGGCATAATCATTTGTTAATAATTCTATACTAGGAGAGCTCATTAGATTATGTGAAAAGTGTTTGAGCCAGGTTTGTTCTGAGCACCCCTGCACTTGAATAGCACTGTGTCTGAATATTGAAGCATCAAGGCTGATTGGCTGAATATCTCTGGGAGCCAACCCTGGGGCCCCTACATGCTGATTTGGAACCTCCTTTCCCTAAATAATAAAAAAAAGTGGTCAGCTGCAAGTCACAGACAAGGGCTCAGTAGAAATCTAATCAGCAAGCACACTGATCTTAGACTGCCCAGGGCTCCAGAAACATGAGAACTAAATTTGTGATGCTGAAAACCCCAGCCTATGGTAAACAGCTAAACAGCGGAGGAGAGGAAGCCATTCAACATCTTTACAAAGTGGGCAGATAGCACTTTTTGTTGTTTGTTCCTTATTTCTCTTCTAAAGTAATCACAGACCGTGTTTGCTGGTGTCTGGCTTTACCATTCAGTGGCTATAGGTGAACAGTACCTCCAGCACTTTTTAGACCCTGAAGTTTGCTTTGGCCCAAAAGACTCCACCCCCACTGAATACCCAGCTCTGGGCTCAGCCTTCTGGGTCTGGCCTGTAGTCACAGGACCTAAGCAGTGGGTGTCCCAGGGTCCTGGGTCAACCAGTTGCTTGGGAGAGTTGCAAGCAGTGACTTGGAAAGTGGATGGGGAGGCACCTGAACATATCTCTACATTCTAGAAATGCCCAAGGTGTGGTCACTGTGCAGAAGGAGCTGTGCATGGTCTCATTATATGGCAACAGGTTTTCATGGAATTAGAAGTAGAGGTTCAGTCTCCTGGACTGAATGACACGAGGCATCCTTCTCTGCTTCCCTAGGGATTGTCTTGGCTGTTATTCATATAAGTTTGAAATACCTTGCTGTGAATTTGGGCCTAGGAAAGCATTTGATCTTTATCCTTGAAGAGACTCCGAGCGAGGCTGGGATGGTGGGTGAGGAGGACTTTGTAGAGCCTGAACCACAGGCTAGAGCATAAGCTTCTATCCTTGCCATTGGTGCAAACTGGGGCAGTCATCTGACCTAGTGGTAGATTCATGTCCCAGAGTTTTTCAGGAGGGTTAATCTCCACCCTTTTCAGAGAATTAAATCTATAGAAATTTTATCCATTCCCAGTCATTAATGCTTGTAAGGGGGATAAGCTGGCCTCTGGTTGGAATTGCCTAACCCCCTCACTATATGCAACTTTTCAGATGCCGTTGGATATGGAAGGCACATGACACATTAGCCCTGCTCCATGCACACAACTGTGCTATTACTAGAGTGGAAGCCCTTGGTTCTTCTGGCTTGCTGAGAGGCAGCTGTGGGCTCAAGCAGCTACACCTGCTAAAGCATGGACTCTACCATTGGTGAAGTACTGCCTGCTTGCAGAAAAGTCACACAACTGCATTCAATTGAGAGCCACATAGAAAGAAATTTATTGACTGGGTTCTAGATGATCATTTACCATGCATCCATAAAAGAACACGAGGCAGTAGACCATAACAAAGACCCTAAATGTGGCTAATTCTGAGTGCAAGTGGTTGTTCTACAGCTCCTAGATAGAAGGGCTTATTTTTGATATATATATTTGTTTTGTAGTAGCTTTTAGCTTTTCTTTTTTGTAGGAAGCTTATAGAACTGAGAGAGATATAATGCTAAACCAAGGATAGGTCATTTGGAATCTGACTTCTGGGCCCCTTCTCAAAGGTCTCTGGCTCTAATATGGTGAATGGAGCTACCTGGAATAGCAGCCCTTTTCTGGACCCCATCAACTAGCCAGGTGGCAAGGACAGGACATTGGACTATCTGTCTTTGTGGACAGAAGCAGTTATCTGTGGCCTTTCTATCACTATAAAGCTGTGGCCTGTGCCCTTTGAAAACCAAATCCCAATACCTCATCTATCTTCTAAGGAACATTTTTCAGTAGCAGCAAGTAAAAAAGGTAGTTGAGTTTAAACAAAGGTCACTTAGCCAACAGGTGATTAGCAAAGTGGCAGCAAAGTGTCTTGGAAAGCCCCCACTGGGTGAGAGGGTAGGAGATTGACACTGAATGTGTATGTGTGAATGCCAAAACCCTTATAAACCACCTATGCTGTCTCCCAAGCCTCTGCTTTCCTTTGGCAAACTGAGTGGTGACCACCAGCCCAGCCAGCCACTTGATAAGGAACTTGTGCACAGACCTCTTGGTCTTCAGAAAGTCTTCCAGCTAAAAAAAAAAGATGGAGTAGAGTGTGTTGGGAAGGTAGATGAGGGTTATGTGATGTGATCTTAGGGAAGAATGGAGGGAAGTGGGGGAAACTGAATAGCAATAACACCTGTTTGATCTCTAGAGAAACATGTAAAGAAAGAGAAGTAATAGGAAAAGAAGGGGTAGGGAGAAGGAAAGCATGGGTAGCATAAGGGACACTGAGGGAGAAAGAGAAGGAAAGTGGGCACTAGGACCCACAGAGGGAGCTGCATTTAGGAAGGAGGTTCACTGGGTGGTTCAGGAGGAGGGCTGTGGTTATGTCAGCTCAGGAGGAGGGCTGTAGTTTTGTCATCTCAGACTCACTTCAAAGATAGGCAAGTGACACAGAGCCAGGCAAGCTGCTCCACCTCTCTGGTATTCATCTTGCACCATCCCTTCTCAAATTCAGAATCTGCGCAGGCTGGTTCACTCCAAGGGGTTCCACCTTCAGAATCTCTAAGTCAATAGATCTGGGTGGAAACCTGAAAGGTTTTGTTTTTGTTTTGTTGGCTGTCAAACCAACACCAAGAGGTGCAGTGCTGTACTGCTGAGCCATCGCCCAACCCACAAGTGTGTCTTTCTAACAAGTCCCTAGGTGATGTGGATACTGCCACTCAGGGCTTAGAGATCACCAGGGTGGATGCTGATAGGGCTGCTCAGTCAGACCAGATCTGTCTGGTCTGTGAGGTCCATGTCTTCCTGCCTGGCAGAAGCAGATTGGCAAACACAAAGACATAAATTGAGAAAGCACTAACTTCCTCTTTTATTGGCTATATTTGTCTCTCTGGCTCTTCATTCAACTAACCATATGCTACTTTCCACTGGCAATTGCTGTTTAAATGTCACTTGACAAGCAGATGTTTCTTCCCCTACTCTAGAATTAATTGTTCACAAAACCCATTGGTCTTTTTCTCTAACTGTCCTCTCCTAGCCCTTTGTTCTGGTCACACTGGTTGCTCTCGGAGGGAAGATGCATGGTAACCCTCTGCACTTAGCTTGGGCTGTTCGCCTAATTGCCCTTTATATTTCTCCTCAGGCTAACTCTCACTTTTCCTTGATATTTTTGGAATATTCTAGACCATGGGAAGGACAGACAACACTTTCCACAGGTGCATCAATGTTTTGCCCAGCTACTTCTGACCCTTGCCAGTCATCAGTGTGGAGCTTTCTTTACCCCAGTTTTTCATAGGGAATATTAGACCTCAGCAAAGAGATGTTTGTGGAGTGAACAGAGTCAGAGAACTAAATCGTGGGGTGTAATGAAGAAAGGAAAGAAGTCTTAATTCCTGCTCCATGTGGCCAGGGTTAGCAAGAAATAGAACAATTGGCACGAAAAAGGTAAACTGATCACAAATCCTAACTCATTCTCCACACCTCACCATGTGCTCCTAAGGCTTCAGTGACTTAGTAAAATGAGATTCTTTTCTAATAAAAAGAATCTTTGGGGTTTCTTTAAATCATGCAAACTACCTCTAGGTAAAACTCAAATTTCTAGATCTTTTCTGCTTCATGTGAACTAAGCACTCTTTTCTAGCAGATGCTTAAGTAAGTAAAGATATTCATGGATGGCTAGAGATAGATCAGGTTTTAATAGGCTTGGTAATCAGGTTATAACCTATGTTTTCTCAACATTTATTTCAGATCTCTTGGGCTACACTTTACCTTCCAGAGGTTAGCCTGATATTTTGAGGAGCTTAGCTCTAAATCTGAAACCATTATAATGAAAATCTATGGGCCTGGCATTAGCTATTGTCTAAGATGGACACAACCAACCTTTCATGGCATCCAATGCTGTGAACACCTGCTGCTAACTCTGAAAACAAAAGCCCTGCACATAACTAGAGTGATAGGCTTGTTTCTGAATCTCAGGTAGAACCCAGGGTTCCATACTCTGGTTTCCCTATGCCCCTGAAATCCTGCCAAAGTCACTGAACTAAGTCTCCATCATCTGTAGAGGATAAGGAAGTTTTGCCTCTTGTTTCCAGGGCCATTTGTGTTCTCCCACTCTCTAATGAGTTCTGGTGCACACAAAGAGAGTTCCCTTTGCTCTAGAGATTGAGAGAGAAAATAATTCTGCCTCCAACAGCTGAAATTGGCCAGGTCCCCAGATGCACAGATTCACACTCTTCTGAGGGCAGATGCTGGTGCACTGGCAGCTGAAGAGGGGATGCTGTTGGTCATCTGCACCATTTCTGTTGGTAAACCAACATTGCTCTGCCGAGAATGACTCTGTGTCATCATCTAATGGTTCTTGTCATATTCATTCAGTGATCAAAGGAGGAAAAATGGAAGTACTTTGTATGGAAAAACAGATAAGACAGGCAGATATTTCTTAGCCCAGAGTGCAAGGTTGTCTGGAGAACAACAGAGATCTATCAATAATTCTGTTAAAGCTGTTTACCTGGTTTACATGATCAAGTTTCAGTTCGCTGCTCTTCAGTCAAGTTCCTGCAAAGTTATTTAACTGTGAGCTGCACATTACACCATGCAGACCAGAGCATTATAGATTTTTTTTCAAATGTAATAAGCAAGTCCAAATTGATTCCAGCCAAACATAAATTTAGCCAAATGTTTAATATACTCTATTAAGGCGTGAATAAAACGTGAAAGCTTTGTCTTAGCTACAGAGGAGCAAGGACAAGTGCTGAAGCAGTTGCAAACAGCTAGAATAAAAAGTCATCACTTAACATGGGGCTTAATCTCAACAAGGTGTCAGCTAAAATCAGAACTCCCACCTCACTGACTCATATAAAAATGAGCGGTTGCTTATCATTATAAAAATGACAAATTTTATGAGGGCTAGTGTGCCCCTCTCCTCTGCAATCCTGTCTCAATTCTATTACACAGGCTTTGGATGTGACACTGGCTGAACCTGTGTGCTCAATGCTCCAATTTCCAGAAAATTATCTCTCAAAGAAGGAAAGCCACCAGTCTCTTTCCTCACCTCCAGCTGAGTGCGTTCCAACAGCTCTGTCAGCTCAAGTTAAAGGCAAGGTGCAAACAGAAATGCAAAGTACGTTTTTTATCCCAATTATCTAGGCTTTCAAAACTTGTCCCTTTATTTGCAGAAGGACATATGGAAAGACCAGATAAACCTGTTTAATGCTAGATCTTAGAAGCATCCTCAGAAATAGAATTAGGATTTAACTTGGGTTTCATGATCAGAATCTTGGAATGATCAATCAGGCAGATAGGTGATTATTTTGTGGGTGTGTGGGAATCGAGATGTGTGGCTGAGAAGGGACCACTGACATGGGAAGTGGAGGAATGAGTTTGTCACTCAGGGTTGAGAAAACTGAGGCTATGGTTACTTTTACCTGCAATGCCCAATACTGTTGCCAAGTGAATGAGTCCAACTGAAATGTGCTGTAAGAAAAAAGAAGCTACACTGAATTTCAAATATTTAGTATGACAATTTTAAATCATCTCAATATTAGATCGATCAGATGTTTCAACTTCTGTGACATTTGGGGGGCATAGCTACTTGAGAGACATATTACAACTCATTTCCCCTTTTAGTCTTTAAATATGGCTATGTATCTATGTTGACTTAAATGTATAGCACTGCTTTATATCTATTTATTTACGTGATAGAATTATGTCCATATTTATTTTTTAATTTTCAAGCTAGAAATATGAGATGCACCACCCTTTATCTTTGAAGAAAATGGTATATTATGGATTTTGGATTCAGGCAAGCATGTGCGATCACTTGGGATTTTGGATTCAGGCAAGCATGTGCGATCACTTGGGTAACTAACCTCTTCTGAGACTCAACTTCCTCATTTTTTATCTAAGATAAGCCTGTTGATCTCGCCAGCTTGTTTAAAGCAACATGCATGAGAAATTAGAAAGCATCCCAAGTGGTTTTGAAATTAGAAAATACTCATAACATTTAGCATTTTCTATTATAATATGGGGTCCGATCATCCCTGTCCATTTTTAACCTAGCTCCAGATTTCTTGTTATTTAAGTATATATTTGAAATCATACCTGTTTCTAGACCCCCAGAGTCAAGATACCACTCCTTCTTGTTGTGATTGAATAATCTGGGGTATGGTTTCCACTTTCTGCTATTTGATCAGACTAATATGCCACCTACTAGTTTGCTTTAACTCATTTTGATTTCACAGCAGGGATTCTACTCCAGCTAGAACATCTAACCAAGATCCAGCTGTCGGCTCAACCCTTCTCTCAGATCTCTGATGCTGGGTCTTGCTTCTTGACAAATTCTGTTTTTTTTATGAAATGACTGATGAAGTGTAATTGGTGCCAAGTGAAGGGGTGATAGTAACAAGTGTCAGAGCTTTGCAAATAAAAGACCAGTGGAAGAATGATTTTATCACTTCTCTTCTCTTGCCCATCACAATGCTATCAAATGATTGCCTTTGTTCCACTGACTTAAAATGCTGTCCTTTCTTCAACGTGTGGTAAGGAAAAGACAGTTCTTACTGTCTTCCTAGATCCCTGCTGCCTAAAGTACAACCTCCCATGGTGAAACAGTGTGCAGCTAAAATCATGTGCTCAATTACCATATTCTAGGCGAAAAAATCCTGTTGAGTATGGTTGTACTTCCTTGAAATCCAGTGCCAGGAAAAGAGAAAAATTAAACCTCAGTAGAGACAAGTAGGCTTCCTACATATGCTGAGAATCCTAGTTTCTTCACAAGTAATAAGATGAACATTTTCGTCAAAGTGGGATGCAATAAAAACAAGGAGAAATACTTAAGAATACCTTTTGGATAGCACAAGTGAAAATATCTGTGCTTGTCAAAATTGGGGGGGAGGGGAAGTTTCAACTTCCTGCTTTTTAAAAAAAATTTTTATTAGTGAATCACCGTGAGGTACAGTTTTTTTTGCTTATTTTTTTAAGTAGAAAAATGTTGATTGTTATTCCTATCTACAGCTATAGCTAAGCTTGGTGACTTAGATTCTACTCTTGACTTAAGATTTCCTTTCAGTTTTTCATCAGATTCTATTCTTGACTCAAGGTTTCTTTTCAGCTTTTCATCAGATCAATGTGTTTGTCTATTTCATTTTTAGATGTACTGAGTATTCTGAGTAGCAGATGAAAAGGAACAAATTGTGCAGAGGAGTTTGTACTCTAAGCCTGGACTGAGGTTTGTCAGGAGATAACCCCTGGAAATTGACAGGGAAACAGCTTCCTGGCTATCTTGGGAGAGACAGGTGGGATTTATGGAGGACTTGATAGGGGAGGTGGTCTACTTCAGTGCCAAAGAGCACATCTAGGGTCTCTTCTCCCACCTGGGAAAGGAGACTCCGGTGAGTGCATGCAAAGGGCCAACCCTGGATGCATTAACATGGCTGTTTTTCCTGGAGTAGCACTGTCCTCCCATTGTTCATTGATTTGCTCAAGCGAGCCCAGTAACATCTCCATTGTAAGACTTGTTGTTACTGTGTTTGGCATATTGAATACATCATGGGTAGCTTGCCAGACTTTTCATGCAGGCGAGATACTTTCGGTAGCTTACCGGGCTCTCCTAGAGGGGCAGAGGAATCAAACCGGGGACAGCTGGGCTGGCCACGTACAAGGCAAATGCCCTACCACTGTGCTACCACTCCAGCCTTTTCCTGAAGTATTTACTAATATTTGACATTGATTGGAGGCAGGAGGGATCATTGCTAACAATCATTTTCTTCCTCAAAACTGTGAATGCTCTTTTTCTTAGCAAATTTAGGAGGGGGGAAATCCAAAATTGGGCTTCACGATAACAGCTCTCCATAAGCAATATTTTGGTTCTCAGCGAGATAAGACAAAATGCTCTACATATTATGGGTTTTCTTTTCTTTTGCAGTTGTCTGTGATCTATGTCTTTCTCTGCTGGAGGTCACTATAGATTGCATAAGTCAGGATGCAAATATGTCCCTGTTAAAAAAATTCCCCTCCAGTAAACTTTTGACCCATAGAGGGAACCCCAGATTTGTGTGTGATTAGAGCCTGGTCTTTTGGGGGTACTGTAAAGGCAAAGAATGTTACTGATTGAAAACATGAGGTGTTCCATTTTTCCATTCTTTTTGTGTGAGCTATTTTCCCTCCCTGATGCTAGAAAAGCTGATTCATCAAAAATCATTTGAAAAGTGCTGTTTCTTTTGCAGAAGTGCTGTTGCAATTAGAGGTGTGTACATATAGTCCAAAACATCCTCAGTGATAAGACTATTCCTGATTCCCCTGAAATTGAAAAAAATCAGTGTTATTAAAGATGCTTCATTACCAAGCTGACGCCACTTTCATT
Source organism: Sorex fumeus (assembly GCF_029834395.1). Taxonomy (NCBI): domain Eukaryota; kingdom Metazoa; phylum Chordata; class Mammalia; order Eulipotyphla; family Soricidae; genus Sorex; species Sorex fumeus. The sequence goes on along the minus strand of NW_026606092.1, from coordinate 33,905,933 downwards.
TCACTTGAAAATATCATTGGGGGGGAAGAGGAGGACACAGTCTTTAAAATACAGAATCTGTTTCATCTCATATGGCTATACTGTATGCATCTATTTCTTTTAAAAAACAAAACCAGATTTACAGACTTCTTAAAACGCTTTCTGGATACACAATCAACGAGGAAAACATTAAGAAAAAGTAATGGGCATCAACCGGTATAAATAAATATACTTGTCTAAAATCATTTAATGGTCGTACACAGAGTCAAGTCCCGAGGCCTTCAGACACAGCTGAATTCCTTTTGCACTAATGGCAGAGGCAGCTGCCAAGCGCAACACTGAAAACTCGGTGTTGTGAGCATCTAGGTGTGTTTGCTCATGCTGTCTCTCTCCCCTGCTCAGGGCTGATCGTCGTGACCTTGGCCGTCTGCTGGATGCCTAACCAGATCCGGAGGCTCTTGGCTGCAGCCAAGCCCAAGCATGACTGGACGAAGACCTACTTCCAGGCATACATGATCCTCCTGCCCTTTTCTGACACCTTCTTCTACCTCAGTTCGGTCATCAACCCGCTCCTGTACAACGTGTCCTCGAAGCAGTTCCGCGGCGTGTTCCTGCAGGTGCTGCGCTGCCGCCCCTTGACGCTGCAGCATGCCAACCAGGAGAAGCGCCTGCGTGGCCTGTCCACCTCCACCACCTCCTCCGGTGGCCGCTCCGTGCGCCGCCCGCTCCTCTCCCTGGTCTCCCGGAGCAATTCCTCTGCAAGGAGAACTAACAAGGTTGTCTTAAGCACTTTTCAGAGCGAGCCTCCGAAGCCCCGGCCACTGACTCCCGACTGTCAGCCCCCACCACTGACGCCTGAGCCCGACTCAGAGACCAAACCAGCCAGTTATTCTGCTTCTGAGAATGGGTTTCAGGAGCAGGAAGTGTGAGTCTTAAGGGAAGTCCTCCTGGGTGCTAACTGTCCCCGCATCTGCCCGGACCACGAAAGCAGCATTCTATTCACGCAGCATGGACAAAACAAATGGCAACTGGTGGGAGTTAGGGGCCTTGGCAAAGACCCACTTCAAGGTCTCCTAAAGGCTAAACCTGCCAGCCTGGCCTGACCTCTGGTTAGTGGGGTCAGCTTCCACCCTCTCCCTGTCCTGACGATGCCCTCTGCCTGAACTCTGAGCTTACACAGTGTTTCTGCATGGAGCTCTTTCAGTATTTGCAAAGGAACTAAAGGTGTGGGAAAACAGACTCCCCAGAAAAGGGCACCCAAGGGATCTTGGGAACAGGGGGCCAAAAACTGAAAATCACGTGGGGAGGACTGCTCTCCCCATTGGCTTCAGCAGTGCGCCAGGAAGAGGGCTGATTTGAGGAGCAGGAAGGTGAGCAGAAGCTGTGGCTGCAAGCTGGACGCTGAACTGCTTCTTTTCTTGGGTCGTGGCCCATTGCAAAGTGGGGTGTTGCAGCAGCTGATGCACACTGAGTTCAGTTTCCCAGGGGAGCAGAATGATTGGTACCCCGCGGAGGCGATGAGGCAGGCTGCTGACGACGCACATGACTTGCGGTACATGATCCCTGGAACACAGGGATAAAGGAGTTGTGTTAAACAAACTAGCCACAGGAGGCTCTTCCTCTCCCCCCTTCAAGCCCTATGAATTTAGGGGGTCAACAAGATGCTTAAGGTTGTGTCACTGAGCAACCCCAAATACACAGGCCACAAGGTAAAATGGTACCATCACTACTTTTCTCACAATTGTTTCTAAAGCTATTTGAGATGCCAATGAATAAAAAGACCTGTTCCACCCTGTTCAAAGTTTTGTTAGTTATTTCAAATTTATTTTTCAGTGAAAAAAAAAAGATTTTTTTATTGAATGCAATTTAGAGATGTATGAGGAGAGAGATGTGTGTTCAAGAGAGAACACGGACTACTCCGGAGGGGAAGAAAGACTGTTCAGTTTATGAAGCTGGAGTTTTCCAGTGTGTACAGAGAAGCTTTTGTGCTGGGGGTTCAAAATCTTGGGATACAAGCAATTCCCGGATACCGTGTTATTGCTTTCTAGGCAAATGTCAGTGAAGGCTCTCAACTATTTTTTCAACCCTGGGATTTTGATGAGACTCAAATCCCAAAGGGAATAAAAAATCTGGATCTCTATTGCAGAGATGACCTCCATGAGAAGTGCCCAGGAGAGCTTTCCCTTAGCTTATGCTCACCCCTACCAGTACCTTGTCATATATCCAGTGTTCAGCCACAGTCAGTGGAGGAGCCCAGGAAGCAAACTGTTTAATGGTCATTAAAGGCAGCTGTCTTGAGTCAAATCATATGACTTCTTAAAGCTGGGCGTTTACCAGATTCAAACAGAAGCAAACCTTTTTGTTTCAAGTGAGGCAGTTGGGAGACCACATATAGTGCCAGGAGTTGAGCCCGGATTGGCTGCATGCAAGGCATGTACTATCCCTTCAATCCTAGCAAAACTTATTGAGGTTTTCCTCTAATGTCCAGCATGATTCAGATGGCCGTAGTTTATGGCCAGTAATTTCTCACCTACAAAAGACTCCCCTGCTCACTTCCATTTTCACAGATGAGGAGTCTCAGGGCAAAAGCTGTCTAGGAACATGTCCAAAGACACAATGATAGAAAACAGAACAGCTGGGATTTCAACCTTGCGTCTGGTGCCGCTGTCAAATCTCTATCACCATACTGCAAAACTGCCAGCCCGTTAACCATGAAAATGCATTTGGGGGCAATGGAGGCTTTATGCTGGAAAATAGCTTTTGGGACTTGTGATCCTTTGGTATCAGTGATTTACTTTTGGACAAATAAGTCAGACGAGAAGTGGCTCTGGTCATGAACGAATGGTTTTAGTCTGTCAGGCTGCTAAAGTATACAATGCATCCCACTCTTGTTCAGGGCACCTGCCTAGTCCTCTGGCTCCGTTAGTGCTAGTCGGTTGCAGGTATTGTTGGGTCCTCTAAGCAATCCCAGCACCCACCTCCCTATGAGAACTGCTGCCTGGAATGCTGGAAGAATAGTGAAAGGAACTAAAACTTCAAGTGAGAAGTAAAATACCTGAGTTAATTAAAATGTGTAATTGTATGGCTTCCCCCCCCCCCCCCGCCCCCCAATGGCCTGTTTGGTGGATTGGTTTTCTAACAGAAAGACCTGGAAGAGAGCTGCTCAGGGAAGATGCAGCCCATGGCCAGAGAATGGAGTAGGAAGGGGACAGAGGAGGCACTGCCAGATTTCTAAGAAACTTGCTACATGACACTGCCAGGAACAGATTTCCCACAAGCTCCACATTGGCTGTTGCTCATCGGTGGAAGTTTGACTCGCCACATCTTTATTCTTAAATACTAAAAACACTGCATGATCATAGTCTATGCACTTCACCTGAGTGAGCAAACTTCATAAATATTGACTAAACATCTTTTATACTAAACAAGTCTCATATGAGAGGAGGCACAGGTGTCCCTCATTAGTCTACTTCCAATCCCAAATCCTCTGAATTAAGTATGACCATTGTGCGATGCTTTCTTCCAGGCCTATTTTACATGGTTACATACATTGCCACAGGGAAGAAGTGGGTGCTTACACACATGGGTTAATGGCAGTACGTCCTTAATGTTCTGTGATTTCTGTTTCTGCTAGCGACATGGTTGGAGACTTATTATGAAGCCTAAAACTTCAGGTCTAAAGGCCAGGTAAGCTGGCACATTTCTTCTTAATGACCTCATAAACAGCTACCATGTGAACATTTGCTGAGACCACGTATTTATCTTTATAAAGAGAGTGGATGGAGGTGCAGCTCTGGGAGCAGGTGCAACACCCTTCGATCCATGAAGCAACACCACAAAAGAGACTTTGTTAAGGAAAATGTTGAACACTATGGAAAAAGGGGCCCTGGCTGGGTAAGGAAGGAGAACGACAAAGGGGTTTGTACCATGTAAATGTGACTGGTAATGACTGGGAAACTGTTACAGACCGCGGTACTGACAAGAGGCCCAAGGGCAATGAAAGTTCCAGAATCTTTGCATGACCTAGGAGGCTCAGGCAACTTCCTGCTCACAGTTAGGATGCTTCCCACAGTGGATGCCAATGTCTTGACAACAAGAGAGGTGCCGTGGGTGAGAGAGAATGTGATGAGAGACATATACAACCAAAGTAAAGAAAACAAAGACCTGTCAGACACCAAAGTAAGTAATGCAGAAATGGCCAGTTTGGGGGTATAGAGGTCACTGACTTTGGAGTTATCCAAGAATAAAGAAAATGCTCTATCTAGGACCTAACCAGTGACGAAGATGGGGGGAGGGGGGCAGTGCGATCTATAAATAGGAGCAGGAAAACTTAAGATGAAAAAAGTCCTGGGAGGAGGGTGAGGGTCAACCTTAGCTGACACTACTCAAGCCTCTGTTTGAACTGATGTAGGGACAAGACAGCCTGACATCAGGTGAAAACTCATTTAGTGAAACCCAAAACTGAATGTTCTTGCTGGTTCCTTCAGTATCAATAGGCTAAGGAAAGAAAAATGAAATAGGTCACGGATGTTGAGGGCTGACAAATCACAGAAAAAAAAATAGAAGGTGTTAAATGACAGAAAACAAGGACTGGATTTTATTTTATTTTTTTAACTGCATGTATGCACAATGTTTTCCGTGCTGGAACTGCATAGCAGCACGTGGTAAACTATGCTTTATGAACCACCAGTATGGTGGTGAAGAGTATTGCAAAGATACATGAGGGGGAGGATGGAGCAATAGTACAGCAGGTAGGGCATTTGCCTTCCATGAGACCGACCTGGGTTCAATTCCTGGCATCCCATATAGTCCCCTGAGCACTTCCAGGAGTAATTCCTGAATGCAGAGCCAGGAGTAACCCCTGAGCCAATATTGCCGGGTATGACGAAAATAAGCAAAATTTAAAAAAAAAGATATATGAGGGCCTGCAAGGGTTACGTGCAAGCCTTGCAATGCAGTTAACCCTAGTCAATCATCGTTGGTACCCTGCACATCTCCAGGTGCAGCTCAGGGGGCCCACAAGCATCACTGATGTGGTGTGGGTAACCTCTGGAACTACAGGGCATGTGCAGCACTGAATCCTTGATTACTGCATGAAATAACCAGCTTGGTTGGCTGAGAATTGCCAGGAGTTTGCTTCTGGGCACTGCACCACTAGGGAGGGCTACCACCTGCTCCTTCCCCCATAGCACAGCGGGTAGGGCATTCGCCTTACAAGCGGCCAACATGGCCGACCCGAGTTCGATTCCTCCGCCCCTCTCGGAGAGCCCGGCAAGCTACCGAGAGTATTCGATATGCCAGACACAGTAACAACAAAGTCTCCAATGGAGACGTTACTGGGCCCGCTCGAGCAAAATCGACGATCAACGGGAGGGCCCCCATCACCAAGAAAAAAAAAAAAAACCAAAACCAAACAACCACGAAAGAAGGCTAGAGGGTTGTGGAGGGAGGAACAGGAGCAAGGGAAGGACGACATGCCTTGCACAAGAAACCAGAATTCAATTCCAGGCATCACACAGACTGCAGAGCACCTCAGGGGTGGATCGTGTGGTCCCCAGCATTGCAGGGCCTGAGCAGCACTACAACAGCAGGTCCCAGCATTGAACCTTTCACCTTACTTTTCCAAGTATTACCAGGAGAGGTTTCTAGACACCCCAAGCCCTCCTTGGGAGGCAGCACCCCACCCCATCTCCCAAAAAATGTTATAGGAAAAAAATGGAGAAATTAGAGTATCTTCTGTCCTTTTTTAAAAAATGACCTCTAAGGGGCTTTGTTCTAGTCATCTACATGCTGCTCAAACTAAAACGTGTGGGTGCAAGAGTTCAGAAAAGTCCTCTCTAGTTCCTGGATCACAAAGCCTTAAGACAAATTAAGGGAAAAGGCCTGAGCAACAAGCTGTCGCAAATCAAAAAATGGTCCCAGGACAGCAAAACAGCATTTATGCCACTGTCTTTCAAGGAAGCTGACAGTGATGAATCTCTGTTAATGGCCTGCCACTAATCAGAGGAAGGAAGCTACTGGAACTTGTAGGTCTTAGCATCTGTGTACTTTCAGCTGTGCTGCTACAACAATAAACTGGAATTTTTTCTGCTTTTGCATAGTAAAACACATCCCAAGTACCATGTTTGCTCATCTCATCAATGACGCCATTCAGAAATCTCGAGTGGAGGTATGGGGGTGCCTTGAGGGTGGAGGTAGACAAAGCAACAGACTAAAGAGACCTGGAGTGTGCATGAGCCCCTCGTGGTTAATAGAAAACATTACAGTTCAGACACTCATCAACATTAAAGTTTGGAGTCACAACTCCAAGCCGTTTGACAAAATGCAATGGCTGAAGTCTGTGGGGATGGTGACGTACAATGACCAATGCTGAGTGTGATGGCTTCAACACGATGTCTTATGAATGACTCCCCCAAATGTAGCTCCTAGTGGCCCTCAATTCTAGCTAGTGAATGATACAAGTCACCCTCCCAAAAAAGCTCTTGCCAGGGCTGGAGTGATAGCACAGGGGGTAGGGCGTTTGCCTTGCATGCGGCTGAGCTGGGTTTGATTCCCAGCATCCCATGTGGTCCCTGAGCACTGCCAGGAGTAATTCCTGAGTACAGAGCCAGGAGTAACCCCTGTGCACCGCCAGATGTGACCCAAAAAGAAAAAAAAAGTTGCTGAGACATGCGAGGTGAGGGTGAGGGGAGAGGCTGGCACAGGAAGGAAGATCAAAGAAGAAATACAGTATATAGAGACAAAGAAAGGAGAGGCTTCCAGTGTATTCTGGGGAAAGGTGAGAAGGTCCATGGTGAAACAGAGTATCTTGGTGGGGGGTATTTAGAATAGTCATGGAAGGAATGTGAGAGTGAGCCCTGCACAGGCAGTAAAGAATCTTCTGGGAAATGCTGCTAGATTTAGGCAAGAGGAAGTCAGTCATTAGCTCATCAGGCGGATAAAGGGAAGAAAGCCACAGGATGGAAGGTAACAAAATATAGTAGATGTGTGTGGGATGAACTCAGGTGAAAGAAAGTGCAGTAATTCCACATGGTATGTGCCAGATAGGGCTTAGAACTCCTTGCCAGTTGATCCTTTATATGACTAGTAAGCTAAATTTCAAGTGGCTCCCACATTTAAATGTTGGGGGAAATGTCATAAGCCTACTAAAAGACACTTGGGGTCCTGGAAGATTTATTTTACCACCTAAAAGTAGCATGGGTTACTCCGTGATACAAAACCAGGAAGTCATTAAAGATTGATAGAGTAGGCAATACAATTTTAAAATCCCTAATAAAATTACTCTATGTAAAGTAGCTATTGTAATTATTGGGGAAATAACCAAATCACAAGTAGAAAATTTCTTAAATATTCAAAAAGGCCCTGAAAGTCAGTAATGAATAAATAATGACCCATTCAAACTTGGAAAAAGTTTACACAAAAGGAAATAAGAGTGGCTTTGAAATACATGAAATGATACTCAAAGAAAATACAAATTAATGTTACACTGAGATACTATATTTATTAAAACTAAATATATACCAGTTCTCAGAATTGTATCTGTGAATCTCGGGAAACAATGTTCTTTCCCACATTGTTAAATAAGACATCAACTCCATGAAGGCAACGTGGCAAGAGTTATCAGAATTTTAAATTCAGAAATTATAAATTTTTCCCAAAATTCCACTTTTATGAAGTGTATCCTGCATACACATTCGCACATGGGAAAAGCCACTATTGTGCACGATTATTGTACAAATCACTGGAGTGATTTTCAGTAGCAAACAATGGATAATCACACTAATCCCCAAGAACTGGAAAACTCCTCATGGTTTATTCATATAATGGAATACTTTCCAAGATACTGTTTTCAAAAGGATAAGTGGACAGTCATTTATTTCCTCCTTTCATAAACATTTTTTAACCAACTGAGTCCATGATTATTTACGATATTCCAGATGACAGTTTTAAGATCCCTAAAAATAACAACTCACTTAATCTTTGTAATAACTTTAGCAATTTTCCCCAAATTGAAACTGAGGTTAAATAGCTAGCTTAGGGGCCATGCAGATAATTATATGATAGTGCTTCGATTTGATCCTTAAAAGCCTGGCTTTAGAATCTATGGTCTTAACCACTCTAATTCATGGCCTACAATGGTATAAGATTCTTGCATTGGCCCCAAATGGTTAAAATTAATGTAATTTTGTTCTGTTTTGGGGTCCACACGGCAATTCTCACATTTTCCTAGTGGTGCTTACGGGACACTACCGACTGCTTGGTAGCTTATCCTCGTGGTGCTTAAGGAACCGCGTGGTTCCAGGGATCTAACCTAGGCCTCCAACATGTGAAGCACATGCTCAATCCACTGAACAATCTCTCTGACACTATAACGTACATGTACATTCTGGAAAAATATACAAGAAAAAGATCATCTTCATTATCTTGAGAAGTGGTACAAAGTGGTCCTAGGGGTAAAGTGGGAAAATTTGTAAATTTGGCAGAAAAATTTGTAAATTTAGGAGGGGGGTGGGTTGAGCTTCCCTCCCCGCCCCAAGCAGAAAACCCTGACAGCCGAAAACCTCCAGAACCCGACGACCACCATGCTCAAGGCCACCGTCCACATGCTCAAACGAGCCTCACCCAAGAGGGAACTGGCAGCAAAACCCAGGTATGCAGGACCCATGACAGACTGTGAAGCTCACTTGTATCAGGACCGGGCCTCCTCCCCCCAGCTCCCCAGTTTTCCAGTAGCTTGGCAGTCACACCCACAAACTGACCCCAGAGTCATATAATCTTATCAACGGCCAAGATCCAGAGACTATAAACTAAAGCTCCTGGAAGAGAGCACTACAGAATGTCCTGGAATGAGCGGCCACAAACCTCTTATACTCTAGGCCACTTACGTACCAAAAATAACACATTTGCTTTGTTTTAACATACTTGCTTATATTCTCTTATATATGGGTTTAAATGGCTCCAGAATGAAATACAACAACCTTCACACACACACATACACACACACACACAACATCTGTAAACTATAATTTGAAACCAGGATCATGAGACTGAAATACATCTTTTTGTTGCTGTTTTTTGGTTTGGCGGCCTCACCCTGCTATGCTCAGGGCTTACTTGGCTCTGTGCTCAGCAATCACCCCCAAAAGGACTGGAGGAACTCGTATGTGGTCTGAGCAATCAAAGCCAAATTGGTCACATGCAAGTCCAGCACCTTATCACTGTACTATTTTTTGGTCCCTAACTACATCTTTAAAGTCTAAATATAAACACTGTTCCCAAAGAAAAAATTCATCATATTTTGTCTCATAGACTAGCTGTTTTTTTCCTGTCACATCCTCCAGAAAGCTCCTGGGAATAAACACACCAGGTAGAGAGAAACCAACAGTCACCCCCAAAGTCTATGTCTCAGTGTCACTGGATGGAGGTACTTTTGTTTTGTTTTAACACAAGCTCTATGAACTCAGGCCTGAATGAGTACGGGCTGCAAATAAATGAGAAACGGCCCTTCAGTGACTGCTGGGAAGTGTAAGAGCATCATGGCCGAATGCAGTCATTTCAAATGCACAAAACCTACATGTCTGCTTTTCACTATTTACCCTTCAAAACGAAACGTGCGCTACCGGCTGTGCTATTGCTCTGCCCATGTGTAAATCATGTCTCATGTCTAGCATAATACCTAGAATTTAGGGGATTATCAAGGTCATTTTTCCCAAATTCAGAGTTTTTTGCTTTTTTTTGTGCCATCTTTAGATTGTAGGCATGCAAATCATCCACCCCCAGTGATGTCACTCAAGAAACAATGGGTGTCAGGGACAAGGCTCAGTACAGAGCCCCAGGCTCCACTCCCAGAAACACCTGAATAGAGTAGCGCAAAAGAAAATGACTGATTTGTGAACAGATGGAATGGCCCTTTATGGAATAAATTTTCAGAAGACCATGGAGACCACAAGATTTGAGGTCAGGCACTGCCTGAAATCAGGGGGTAAAGATGAAGGGCAGATCATTGTATAACTGAAACCCAAGCACAAAAATTTGTAAGTCTATAACTGTACTCATGGCGTTTCACTAATAAAAAAAATAAAGGGGAAAAATTAATTAGCAATAAAACAAAAGATGAAGGGCAGTCAAGCAGTGATCTTCAACCGCCGGTCAGGAAGTATAAAAAACATTGAAATCTGGGGCTACTGAGAATAAGATGACAAAATTAAACTGCCTATGCTCTTGTATGTATAGGGGTGTGTGAGTACTTGTGAATGCATGCAGCTAAATATGTAAGCTGCCAGCATTCATCAAGACCAGAGAAAGCCCAGTGAGCAGGGTTACTGCCTTTCAAGAAAGGTGGAGGTCAAGAAGCACCATTTTTTTTTTTTTTTTTTGCTTTTTGGGTCATACCCAGTGATGCACAGGGGTTACTCCTGGCTCATGCACTCAGGAATTTCTACTGGCAGTGCTCCGGGTACCATATGGAATGCTGCAAATTGAACATGGGTAGGCTGCATGCAAGGCAAACACCCTACCCACTGTGATATTACTCCAGCCCTGCACCATTTTTTTAAAAAAAATCTGTGCTAGTTTGATATTTTACAGTGTATATACACATTCACTCATGCATGAGGCTTGGCCCGAGTGTACGGAAAGTGGCCTCGACTGTGGCAGCAGCTGAGTAGTGGAGATAGTCAAGGTAGTGGAGGTTGACCAATGAGGTATTTATCTGGCACCAGCAGGAAGGGCTTTTGGGTGTGATCCCTGGGTTGCTGAAGATTGGTGGAGGCAGGCAGAGAAGCTCTGTTTCTGGGTCCCGTTGAGCCTGGAGTCCAAGGTCACAAAGTTTGGCTTACCTGGTTCTGTGGGGCTTCACTTATGTGTGAGGCTCCTCCACTACCTCCACTACCCAGCCGCCACCACACTCCAGACCACTTTCCAGATGCTCGGGCCGAGCCTCACACATGAGTGAAGCCCCACAGAACCAGGTAAGCAGAACTTTGTGACCTTGGACTCCAAGCTAAATGGGACCTGGAAACAGAGATCCTCTGCCTGCTACCAGCAATCTCTGGTGACCAAGGGATCACACCCAAAAGCTCCACCCTGCCAGTGCAAGATAAATACCTCATTGGCCTACCTCCACTACCCCTACTACCTCCACTACCCAGCCGCCACCACACTCCAGGTCACTTTCTGGACCGACACATAAGACACTTAATACCCATCTTCCAAGATTACCATATCATATTTGATTGGGTTCAAATATAGTGTGAACCATGGGAACACCTACAAGGGGATTAGAGGCCACCCTAAAAGCCTCCATCCTTCTTGGAGAGCCTGGCAAGCTACTGAGAATATCTCGCCTGCACAGCAGAGCCTGGCAAAATACCGTGGCATATTCGATATACCGAAAACAGTATAATAATGGGCCTCATTACCCTGATCCTGAAAGAGCCCCCAATATGTCAGCATTAAGAAGGATGAGCAAGGAGAGGCTGATAAAATCTCAGGGCTGAACTAGGCTCCCAAAAAGAAGAAAGACTAAATGACTGTCTGTACTTTCAACGCATGTACATTGGCATCAGAAGCATCCATCGAGGACCTGATGGTGCAAACACAGAAGATCAACTATGACATCATTGGTCTGACCAAGATGATAATGCATCAACCACATCACTCCATTGACACTGGAGAAGAAATGTTCCTCAGAACATGCGAAAACGACTGAAACCTCATGGGATGGGGGGCGTTCCGGTCCGTCCTTCACGCCCTACTGAGGTCACCAGTTGCCCCCCATGAGCGGCTCTCCAGCACGGCCACAGCCCCAGAAGCACAAGGACTTAATGCAGAAAACCAGCAGCTTGGAGCAGAAAAGTGAACGGACTATGCATTAATCCTTGCCATCTTGCCTGCCCGGAGGGGAAAGGGTGTTGCCCCATTCGCCCTCTCCTCTCTGGAAAGAAAGATGGCGGCCACATGGGAGCCTTGTGGAGAGCAGGTCTGAGCCGGGGGTGGGGGCGTGACTGAAACCTCATGGGACGGGGGGGGGGGGGGTGCGTTCCAGCCCGTCCTTCATGCCCTACCAAGGTCACCAGTTGCCCCCCCATGAGCGGCTCTCTGGCACGGCCACGGCCCCAGAAGCACAGAAACCAATCTCTTAATTATCTGACTCTCAGTGGAAATACTTCCAGGGTTAATAAATAAAATAGCAGAAATCCAAAACCGCAATAGTGGCCGCGTGACATCATTTAATTCTTGAACCCAGATGTAGAAAGCAAATCATTTCACAATGCTTTTTCAGCATGGCTGATTTGGGGGGGGGGGGGTAAAGTCTAAATAATAATGGTGCAACTTTTATCAAAACAATGAAGCTAGTCAAAGTAGATAGAGTGTTAACTAGAATTCATCTGCCCCACAGGCATTGGGGGGTGGGGGTTTATTGGGGTTCTTCGTGGTGAAAAATAAGTATTGGTAAAGGGAAATGTGATTGATATTTGCATGACCGAGACCTAAACCTGAAAGCTTTGTAACTTTTCCCACAGCGATTCAATAAATAAATAAATTTTAAAAAAAAAGAACATGCGAAAAAAGAGGCACTGGTGGTGTCAGTGTCCTTGTCAACATGAACTTGGCCATGGAATATTGATTCATTTGAATGCCTAACAACACGACTCAGACAATTACACTTGAATAAATGTGGCTCATTGTCAGCAGTTTCTATCTTTGTCATCTATGCACCAACATCCAACTACGATGAAGAAGAAATTGAGAAGTTCTACATGGAGCTGGAGAAGTTCCATAAAGAAGAGCACAAAAAAAACCCAGTAAAATAATGGGCCTCTTCTACAATTACATTGTCAGTGATTTTAATGCCAAGATAGGACTGAGAAGGTTGCCCAAAGAACTCCACATTGGGACCCATGGTCTAGAATGGAATGAACAGGGTGAGAGACTTTCTGAGTTCATCATGTCGACAAAGACCATCCATGGCAACTCACAGTTCCAGAAGGCCGAATCTAAATGTTGGACACAGGAGTCTCCTGGTGGACAGTTCCACGATGAAAGTGACCACATCATATTCAATTGATGGTTTTGCCTCACTTATGTCGCTATTGTCCCAAAATTCCAAATGGGATCGGACCGCCATCTCCTTTGTGAAAATTCTACTTCACAGAGCGGGGAGAAAAGGCTGCAAAGTTTAAGAAGAGATCTCCCAGAATGACCACCAACAGGGAGCTCTTTGGCACTATTGCGGCAACATGGGAAGATTTTGTTGTTGAAGACATCAACAAGGAATACGATCAACTGGTTCAGCACCTCCATCATTGTGCGAGAGACGCAGAGAGAGAGAGAGAGAGAGAGAGAGAGAGAGAGAGAAAGAGAGAGAGAGAGAAACACAAAAAGATACCTGTCTTCGTGAACTCTCGAGCTCATTTGCCAAAGTGTTTTGGCAGAAGCATCAGGCAACCACAAGCTAATGTCCGAACTCGCAAAACAGTGCAGAGAAGTGATAAAGGAAGACCTCAAAGAGAGAAGAGCAGCAGCACTAGCTGATGCGGCAGAAGCCATGAAAAGTATTCAAAACGCTTGCCTGTCCTTCACCAACTGCAAGATCAAGATGACTGCCCTCTGATGTCCTGATGGATCTATCTCACGTCTTCCAGAAGGGCAATGGAGAAGATTATCCATGACTTCTACTCGGATCTCTTCGATAGCCACATCCACCTGCCCACATACCAAATTCTGAAGGATGGATATGTTGTTTACAATGTTCTACTTTCGAAATTCGACATGCCATTTCCTTGGTAAAGAAACGAACAGCACCCAGCCCAAGCAAGGTCAGACCTGAAACCTGAAGAATCTGCTGTCAGAACTCATCAATACATTGGCTTGGCTCTTCACATGCTACCTGTCTGAATGCAAGGTTCTGCCCCAGTGGAAAACCAGCAGGACTGCTCTACTGTACAAGGGAGATACTCGCGACATTAGCAACTATCGCCCGATCTCCCTGTTTTCTGTCATCTACAAGCTATTCATTCTAGTCATCCTGAATAGGATTGGCAGAAAACTAGACAAAGAACAACCATCTGAGCAAGTCGGGTTCCAAAAAGGATTTAGCACAAGCGACCATATCCACATGGTGACCAAAATCATTGAGGTTTCTCAGGAGTTCAAGATGCCAGTCTGTCTAACATTCATTGATTTAAAGAAGGCCTTTGCACTCAATGCCTCTTTTGAAGGCAACAACACCCAAAAGTAAGGAGAGAACCAAAGGGAATGCCCTGCCACAGAGGCAGGGTGGGATGGGGGGAATAGGGGTGAGAGAAATATTATCCATGGTGGTGAAAAATGGGCACTGGTGGAGGGATGGGTATTTGATCATTGTATAATTGAAACCCAAGCACAAAAAATTGTAAATCTACAACTGTACCTCATGGTGTTTCACTAATAAAAATAAATAAATAAATAAATAAATAAATAAATAAATCATTAAAGAAGGCCTTTGATTCCGTTGAGACTGAAGCAGTCATCAAAGCCTTAGCCAAACAGGGCATTCAACTCAATACATCAGGATTCTCCATGAGCTGATGTACTGGTCAGGATCGCACCATTCTACAAGGAAGTGATCATCAATGTCAAGAGAGGGGTTCAGCAGGGCAATACCATTTCACCGAAACTCTTCAGTGCCACCCTCAAGAAGATGGTCAGCAACTACACCACCTCCTCTTCGCTGATGACATCATTCTAATAACACCAAACATTAGCCAAGAGGCACAAATGCTGGCCGAGTTCGACAGTGAGTGTGGAAAGTTGAACTGCAGCTGAATCTCACGAAGACAATGTTTATGAAAAACAGAGTAGTTCCTGACATTCCATTTGCTCTCAAGTAAATGAACACCTCCAAATGCAGCAGTTATGTGTACCGAGGTCGAGAACTCAACATGACGAACGACCTGGCACCTGATCTGCACAGGAGGAAGAGAGTAGCGTGGAACGCCTTCAACAGCATCAAAGAAATAGCTTAGAGGACAAAGAACCTTTGGCTCTGGGCACATCTCTTCTATTCCACCATTCTCCCTGCACTAACATACGCCTCAAAGACCTGGGCCCTACGAAAACAAGATGAGAATGCTATTTGGATCACCCAATGAGGAATTAAAAGAGCTATGCTTGGAGTATCATGCTTCACTCATGTGAGAGAAGGAATCCAGAGGTCTGACCTCCGTCAACGATCGAGAATCAGGGACGCTGTCTCGTTTGCCAAGGTGTCGAAAATCAGATGGGCTGGACATGTAAAGTGATTTGAAGTCGACCGCTGGACTAGAATAGACTGGATTCCACGTGACATCAAAAGAACAGGTGGCTGCCCACCTACGAGACAGTCAGACTTCTTCGTCCGTCAAAACCCTGAACAAATGGTTTGATGCTCTTTGTGTTCCTGGAGCGAGCAGACACCACTGGGCTACACTAGCACATGATAGGACAAATGGAGATGTTACTGGTGCTCACTCGAGCAAATTGAGGAGTAATGGGATATCAAATGATCAATTAATATACACATTGTAGATTATATACACATAATACACATTATATACCTCTTTATTATACACATTCATGGATTTCACCTGCTATTGCAAATTGATGTCGTTAAAAAGAACAAATCAGGTAAAGGATTTGCTTTGCGTGTGGCTGACCTCAAGCACCACTTATGAGTGCAGGCCCAGAAGTAATTCCTGAGCACTCCTGGGTATGACCCATAAACAAAAAGCAAAATCTAAGTGAGTGGAGTTCATGCTCACTTGAATCAGCTTAATGAATGGCTGAAAAAAATAGCAGTACTCCTACATTAAAAAAAAACAAAACTAAACTAAACTAAGTGAGCTACTTCATTATTCTAAGACTTGGGGAATAGGTCAGAAGCTGCATTGAGATGGCAGCCAGGAGACCACACCACTGCAGTCAGAGTCTCACTTCACAACTACAGGGAGAGTCTTGAACTTCAGCCAGGCTCAGCCAGGAGGTGCCAAAGTGGTTCTGCATAATTTTAGCAGCAACATGGGCAGATAGTGATGGCTGGGCCGCAGAAGACAGTCTGATATCCCTGCAGCTTTATGGTAGTCCTGGCACCATCAGTGGCCAGGATATGCAGGAAAAAGTGGTGACTGTGTGTAGAACTGAGATGGTTTTTAGAGACTTTTCCCAAAAGCACAAAAAATATCTCTTCCCCACCTAAATTTCCTCTTATCACTTCTAGTGATAAGAGAGGCCTCTAGAAGAGGCCAATAAAATCTCAAGGCCGAACTAGGCTGCCACAACGAAGGAATACAAAAATGATCGTCTGTACTTTCAATGCACGTACGCTAGCATCAGATGCATCCATCAAGGACCTGATGGTACAAGCTCGAAAGATCAAGTATGAAATCATTGGTCTGACGGAGACAAGAAGGCACCAATCTCATCATGCCGTTTTCAACACTGGTGAAGAATTGTTCCTCGGAACATGCGATAAAAGAGGTGTCGGAGGCATTGGTGTCCTTGTCAACACAAACTTGGCCATGAGCATTGATTCATTCGAATGCCTAACAATCCGAATCGGACGTTTACATTTGAATAGATGTGGCTCACTGCTGGCAATTTCTATCTTCGTTCTCTACGACCAACATCTCATTATGATGAAGGAGAAATTGAGAAGTTCGACATGGAGCTGGAGAAGTTCTATAAAGAAGACCACACCTTCTACAAGATCATTGTGGGTGATTTTAATGCCAAGATAGGACTGAGAAGATCAGCCGAAGAACTTCACATCGGGACCCATGGCCTAGAATGGAACGAACGGGGTGAGAGACTATCTGAGTTCATCGTGTCAACCAAGACCATCCATGGCAACTCACAGTTCCAGAAGGCCGAATCTAAACGTTGGACATGGGAGTCTCCCGGTGGACGATTCCACAACGAAATAGACCACATCATATTCAATTGATGATTTTGCCTGACCGATGTTGCTGTTGTCCCAAAATTTCAAACTGGATTGGACCACCGTCTCCTTCGTGCAAAATTCTACTTCACAGAGCGGGGAGAAAGGGCTGCAAATTTTAAAAAGAGAACTCCCAGAACGACCACCAACTGGGAGCTCTTTGGCACTATTGCGACAACATGGCAAGATGCCATTGTTGACAACATTGATGAGGAATACGATTGACTAGTTCAGCACCTCCATGATTGGACAAGGAATGCCGAGAGAGACAGCCACAAAAACACTCCTGTCTTCGAAAACTCTTGAACTTATTCGCCAACGTGGTTTGGTGCATGCCTCAGGCAACCGTAAGCGAACGTCCAAGCTCGCAAAGCAGTGCAGAGATGCGATCAAAGAAGACCTCAAAGAGAGAAGAGCAGAAGTGCTGGTAGATGCGGCAGAAGTCGGGAAAAGTATTATAATGCCCGCCTGTCCTTGCCAACTACAAGACAAAGATGACTGCCCTCTGACATCCTGATGGATCTATCACATCTTCCAGAACGGCAATTGAGAAGATCATCCATGACTTCTACTCAAATCTCTTTGATAGCCATGTCCACTTGCCGACAAATCAAATTCCACAGGATGGATATGTTGTTCCCAATGTTCTCCCTTTCAAAATCCGACACGCCATTTTGTCAGTAAAGAAACAAAGAGCACCCGACCCAGACAAGGTCAGACCTGAACACCTGAAGAACCTGCAGTCAGTACTCATCAATACGCTAGCTCGTCTCTTCACACACTACCTGTCTGAATGCAAGGTTCCATCCCAATGGAAAACCAGCAGGACCGTACTACTGTTCAAGAAGGGAGACATCCATGACATTGGCAACTATCGCCCAATCTGCCCGTTGTCTGTCATCTACAAGTTGTTCACTCGAGTCATCCTAAATAGGATTGGCGCAACACTAGATGAAGGACAACCATGCGAGCAAGCCGGGTTCCGCAAAGGATTCAGCATCATCGACCATATCCACACAATAACCAAGCTCATTGAGATTTCTTGGGAGTTCAAGATGCCGCTCTGTCTAACGTTCATTGATTTAAAGAAGGCCTTTGATTCTGTTGAGACGGAAGCGGTCATTGAAGCCCTAGCCAATCAGGGCATTCAAGCTCAATACATCAAGATCCTCCATGAGCTGTATTACGGATTCACTACCAGGATCTCACCATTCTATAATAAAGTAATCACTGATGTCAAGAGAGGGGTTCAGCAGGGTGATACCATTTCACCAAAACTCTTCAGTGCCACCCTTGAGAACATCATGCAACGACTGGAATGGGAAGGAATGGGAGTGAAGATAGGTGGTCGGCAACTACACCACCTCCGCTTTGCTGATGACATTGTTTTAATAACACCAAACATTAGCCAAGTGGCACAAATGCTGGCCGACTTCGACCATGAGTGTGGAAAGGTCAGACTACAGATGAATCTTATGAAGACAATGTTTATGAGAAATAGCCTCATTCCTGATGCCCCATTCACTCTCAATGGAATGACCATCTCCGAATGCAACAACTATGTGTACCTACGTCGAGAAGTCAACATGACAAATGACCTGGCACCTGATCTGCACAGGAGGAAGAGAGCGGCTTGGAACGCCTTCAAGAACGTCGAAGAAATAGCTAAGAGGACAAAGAACCTCTGGCTCCGGGAACATCTCTTTGATTCCACTGTTCTTCCTGCATTACCATACGCCTCAGAGACCTGGAGTCTACGCAAACAGGATGAGAATGCTATTCGGGTCTCCCAAAAAGGAATTGAAAGAGCTATGCTTGGAATATCACGTTTCACTCAAATGAGAGAAAGAATCCGGAGTTCCGACCTCCATCGACCATCAAGAATGAGGGACGCTGTCTCATTTGCCAAGGTGTCAAAAATCAGATGGGCTGGTCACGTAATGAGATTTAAAGACGACCACTGGACTAGAGCTGTTACCGATTGGATTCCACGGGATGACAAAAGACCGCATGGCCGCCTACCTACCAGATGGTCAGACTTCTTCATCAAGATCATGAACAATCGGTTTGAGGCTGGCTCTTCGTGTTCCTAGAGCGAACAGATGCCATTGGGCTACACTAGCACGCGACAGGGACAAATGGAGACGTTACTGGCGCCTGCTTGCGCAAATCGACGATTAATGGAAAGTCAAGTGATCAAGTGATCAAGTGATCACTTCTAGTCTGTCGCATACTTTACTCCTGCTATATCTTTATTCATGAAATGCAGCTCCAGCAACCACAAATACGCATGGGCTCAATGACTACTGAGTGAAAGAAGGCAGAAGATAGAAGGAAGAAGAGTTATTGAAGGGTTCCAGAAGCCCCATGGTAGTGGATATTTCCACAACTCGTTGTGTCCACATTTTTTTTTCTAGGCGGATGGCTTTGGATAACAGAGGCTCCAGCCTAGGTTGATGTAGGCCGTCATGGTAACAGCAATGCAGATTAGAGCTAGCAGGTGTGGAGGTGGCTAAAGGGCTGTTCATCAAATGTGGCTGGGATAATCCCAGCCTGGAGCAGCTCTTAGTGCTCCCTCCTGCTGGGGCACAGAGCTGTGTCCTACTAATCAAAACGTGTCTCACTGCTCTAATCTGTGCACCAGAAATGTGCTTGTGGATCACAACACCCGTTATCACCAAATGAATAAAAAATACTCAGCGTTTAAAACTTTAATCCTCTCTGAATCTTTGGAGAGGAAAGACCTCCTGAAGGCACCTGGATTTAGATGGTGACTATGTTGCTTTAAAGGGACCACAGAGTATTCTTTCTTGGGAAGTCATTTTTTATTTAATCTTCCTAATTTAGGATGCAAACGATGGGCATGTCAGTGATAGATTAAAGAGTAAATAAAGGACTGAAGTTACTTCTGGAGAGTTCATTCCACCAAAACAATCGTATCTATTCCCAAGGCCCATGAAATTGGTGAAAAGTAAGCATCTATGAGTTAGATTTAAGACACTGCATAGGGGCTGGAGCAGTAGTACATATCAGGCATTTACCTTGCACACAGCCAACCAGGGTTTGATCCCTGGCATCCCATATGATTCCCAGAGCACTGTCAGTAACAACTTTTAAGTGCAGAGCTAAGAGTGAACCCCTAAGCATTGCAAAAACAAACAAAACCCCAAACCTCACAAAACAGGGAGATAGGAAAAAGGAGTTTGAACCTCTGTACTCTATACAGTGCATTGTCTCCTTGGGTTGAATGCATGTAAAGAGATGGCCCATAAACACTTCTGCAGCATTCTATGTCCTCCCTGCCTTCATACACTAACAATTAGCTTTCAAAATGAGTGCCCCTTGGAAAAGCATCTGACATAAGGATGCTATCTCAATTAATGTTAGTGCCTGTCTAATTTTTTTAATTCATGCCCTTAATATATATAGTGAATTTATGATCACACTCTAAGGGAAACAGAGGGAACAGCTATACCCATAACAACTGATTTGCTCTGATATATAGTCAAACTCAGCACCCTTCTGAAGTATTTGCATACTTTATTCCTTTTTTCCTGGACTATATGTGGGAAGCAATTCAGCATCCAGGCTTGGTATGCTTTCAGATGGGCTGGGAGGTGGAGGAAAGGAAAGAGTGTGAGAGAAGGAGAGAAGAAGGCAGGGAGGGAGGGAAGTAGGGAGGGAGGGAGGGAAGGAAGGAAGGAAGGAAGGAAGGAAGGAAGGAAGGAAGGAAGGAAGGAAGGGTGGCAGGAAGGGAGGGAGGGAGGGAGGGAGGGAGGGAGGGAGGGAGGGAGGGAGGGAGGGAGAGAAGGGACAAAGGAAGAAATGGAAGGGAGGAAAGGGAAAGGGAAAGGGAAAGGAGAGGAGAGGCGCAGAAGCTGTGGATGCTGGATGGTCCTTCTTTGTACTGCACAGTCCATCAGGAGTCGACTGGTTTTGCAGGTCTGAATTATTGATTACAAGGAGAGAAGAACGATTTTGCTTTCTCTTTAAGTATGGCCCTTGTTTTCTTCACTTGTTCCCGGCACAGCTGGGCCACCACAGAATGAGTGACAGACTATAAAGCACTTGGAGCAACTCTGCTTACTGTCAGCCCAGTTCAGCAGCACTCTTGGCTTTGGAATCCCATGTTACTGACACACTGGAATGTGCTTCCTAGGCCAGCAGTTCTTTTCAGAAGCCTGTAGCTGGTGGCACTTGGGTACAAAAATTAATTTCAGATTTTTTTTGGAGGGGGTGGCCACACATGGAGTTGATCAAGGCTATTGCTACTCCCATCTTGGTGCTGGGTGGTGGGGCGGTGATCAGGAGGGTGGATATATAAGACCAGATAGCAATGTCAGAGCTCCAGGATACAGGATGTGAACTCCAGTCCTTTGAGCAATCTCCCCAGCCCTCACACACTCTAATTCTTCAATGCACTGGGTTGCTGGGGGGTGGTACCATCCCTTTGATCCATATCTCTTTAATCAGGGCTCTTTACTGGTTACTCAGCTAAGGGGCTGACCACAAGGTACACCCACATCCCTGAGACTCCTGCATAGTACGAGATCCATGTCCAGCTATGCACTCACAACTTGATGAACAGAAGCATTATCAACTCTTTCCTTTAACACAGATTCTTAGAACCACATCCTGAGAATTCTGACACTGGTTATCTCATTTTCCCCAGTGGTCTTTGTGATAAGGAAGCCTTTTTTCCTGCCAGGGGACATTTTGGCAAATACAAATGTGTATGTATGCATGTATGTGTGTATACATACATACATACATACTTCATTTTTGGTCCATATAATACAGGCAGATGGTCCAAAACAGGCAGCTGACAATAAGTACCTAGGTCTGTCTTATCATGTACTGGGGTCAGGTTTCATAGGGCCAGGGGCTGGATGTTTCTCACCTCTGCACTAAATACACATTTTAATTTCTTGAGGGTGAACCTTCTTCACTACCAGCAAAGATCTCATTGACTCCCACTCTGCTCTGTAGCAGGGTCTTATGGGAGCCTGGAAACCCTTGATCACCCACTGCCGTGGAGTGGGAGAAACAAACCAGTTCTTCTCTGCTTTCTGCATTCTTTTGTAATCACATTTGTTTTCTGACTACCCCACTTCATGACTGATCTACACTATTAGACTCATTACAGAGCAGGCTCCCTCCCAAGTACTGCCACTCCAAACACTTTGAGTATCAAGGGTGGGAAATGTACACTGTCAATCACTTAGCTCCCTGGTAAATGCAGAAGTTCATGGACCCCTGGCAGTGATATGCCCAGTATTGGTTTGATTATTGCCCACTAAGTGAATGACACGCCTTTGGTCCTTCAGGGATGCCTTTCCTTTTCAAGTCCTAGGCCTTATGTTTCTGCTTCAAAAGTTGTCCCACATCTTTTTGGGTGAAGGACTGCATCGAACGTTTTGGCCTTTGCAGGTGAAACACTCATGATCTCAACCACTCATAAATCTCCATGCAAATGGCCACAAAAACAGTGAAGAAGTGGGTTAAGAATACCCAGTAAAAATGTATTTACAGTATCAAGCTGTATTGGTTTATGATGCCTTGACAAAAATAAAAAACTCAAGATAGCTTGACTTAACAAAAAATTAATTTCTCATCATTCTGAAGCTAGAATCTCAAATTAAGGTACTGGCAAACTCAGTTCTCCTAGACTAAGGTAAGTTAGGTTCTCATAGGTCTCTGTGTCTCTCCTTCTCCATGAGGATACCAATTGCAGAGGAACAGGATTGTACCCTATAACCTTAATTAATCCTAACCATCTCCAAAAAACCCCTCCACAGTGAGCAAAGCTGACGAGTGCATAGTTCTCTTCCCAAGAAAGGTATTGGGTTGGATTTGACCTTTGTCCTATTTGTCAAAAAGCCAATTGTCTTTACATGTGAAACCTATCCTTTTCACCCAGTCTTTTCTTTGCAACTTATGAGAGAGAAGCTGCAATACAGGCTTTTTATTTTTTAAAAGAAAAATCAAAAAGTGTCCCTCTGGGTTCTAGGGGGTGATTATAGAGTTACTTACCTAAAAGGTCTTTGCAAGTTTTGCAGAGCTTGTAGAATCTTATCTTCCAGTTTAAATCTGGTTTTTAATTGAACTGTCTCAGTAGAGTGCATGCAAGCTTTTCAAAGCAAATGCAAATGCTGCCGACTAGCTGGGAATCCACAGGAGTGGAAAGCAGAGGCTACATTTGAACCGGAGTGTGGCTCTGGGTCCACTATTGTGTCATACTTGCTGCTTTCACAGAGAAGGAGTTTAAAAACCGAGTATAAATATCGATGTTTCACCTTTCTGAGTTTAATTCTTTTTCTTCCAGATGTGCTTTAAGGAATTTGAGGCTTTCTAAGTCTTCTTAAAAATATCATGCATGAAAAAAGAATAACTTATATCTTTAGAACACATCAATTTCAAATGAACTTATATTGCCAGAGTGAAAGGGGGGCTGTAAAAGGGGACTAGTCACATATACATATTTGGTAGTCTGAGGAGTTCAGTTATTTCTTCAGTTTCTTCTTTTTGGACCAGTCAAAATGAGGACTTAAGCTCAATACTCTCGTTCATAATTGCCAGCCAACATTCATGGCTGCTGGCTAGCATGAGATTTCAATCTTAAGATAAGAAAAGGAAATGTTAATTAAGAGCTGAAATTGTTTTACTATTGAAAATCCTACCCCTGAAAAATAGTATAATAGGTAAAGGTAAAAAATGATATGACTAGGAGCCATATCTGGGCTTTCCAATAAGCTCCTCTAAATTTTGGTTCTTGAAATATTGATCCTCTTTTTAAGTGTCCTCATTTTCCTCATCTTTATGAAACTGAAGAGGACCATGTTCATTAAGATTTATTTTGCATATGAAATGACTCTCTACCTATTTCACTGGAATAAGCATGAACCCTGGCATACAGCAGACCTAGAGTTTGCACTGGAGAGAACTGGTTAATGTACAGATCTTAAATGGTACTGATCTAACAGAATTAAAAGTGTGAGGATAAAGATGACACTGTATGTGAAGTAACTATGAATGTGCTAGCCCAGAGCATGTGTCTAAGAAACACCAGCTTCCTTGACTTGAGGTGTTGATCATTGTTTCAAATGAAAAAGAGGCAGCTCCTGTGCAGAAGTGACAGACAAATGGGACTAGAGAGATAAAATTCAAGGGAGCCTAGAGTACCTTATCTTGTGGTGCCAAAAAGAATGTGGTATTGGAAAAGGATAGGGCATTTGACATGACACAGATGTCAGCCTCTAGGGGACAGCTGGAGTAAGTTGTGCAACAAAATAATAAGAATCCATAAAGTCAATATCATGAGTTCATATTTACATAACAACTGTTTGGTGAATTCTTCCTTAAGGAGGAATTTCAAGTAACAAATGCAGAGGAATGTGGGAAATAGGAATTTAAGTAACAATACAGTAATAATTGGCAATGAATGGGGCTGGAGAAATACAGTATGGTGAATACGGACCTTGTGTTGCAGGCAGCTGACTCATTTTTCTTTTTGTCCCTGGCATCCTAAAGTTCACCCAAGTCCCACCATGAGTGATCCCTGAATTCAGAATCAGAAGTGAGCATAAGCATCACTGGGTTTGGTCCTCCAAAACAAAACAAATAAAAATAATTGGCAAAAAAGAGGTTGCTTGACAGTTGGTAAATTACTGAGTGAATTTGAGGAAAACCAGGATATTTTTATAATTTCAAGTATCACTTTTCAGTTTGTTATTAGTTATAAAAGGAAAACCAGTAAGTCCATGTGGAGAAAACCATGTTGGGTTGGAAAACCACCACTGAGTGGAAAACATCATTTTAATAAGTGATTAAAGTTACCACTCCCAGTCACAGGACACTGTTATCACATAATCTTTATCTGATGATATCCTGAGCAGCAACAGTACTTAGGACTTGTAAATAAATTTCTCATGAACAAATATCACACCAGCCCAAACTGAGAGTGTTCAAAAAGCTGACCAGTGTTCTTCAAAAGTCTCAACATCATAAAAGACAAAGAATGAGTAACGATAAGACACCTGAGGAAAATCCGGAGAAACAACAACAAAATGCAACATCAGATCCTGTATAGAAAAATAATGGACTGTAGATACTCATATACCGAACATGTTTCTGATAGGCAGCAGACAGAGATGAGCAGGTAATGACAGAGGGAGAGGAAGTGGGAATTCACTCTAATCCCAGAAGGAAAAGAGGAAAGGACCAATGGACCCACAGGATGCAGAAGCAATTCTCCCTGAAGTCTTTAAGTTTCACTTTCTATGACTACAAAGAAAACTGGTTTTAACTAAGCTGGGGCAAAATATTTGTTCTGGTTCATTATACAGGAATCAGGGGCTGGAGCGATAGCACAGCAGGTAGGACATTTTCCTTGCACGCAGCAACATGGATGACACAGGTTCGATTCCCAGCATCCCATATGGCCCCCCCCCCACCCCCCGAGCACTGCCAGGAGCAGTTCCTGAGTGCATGAGCCAGGAGTAACCCCTGAGCATCGCCGGGTGTGACCCCAAAAAAGAAAGAAAATATTATACAGGAATCACCAAAAATTAGCACAAAGATCCCCCAGACCCCATGGTAGTAAACCTGGGGCATGATGGGTACCAAGCAGGTGCAGATAGTGCCATTCAATCTGGTGAGAATTCAGCCCCTGCCTAGTTTGGGATAGTCATGTGCATAAGAGAAGGTTACAGAAAGGGGTTAGTCATCTAGGCACCAAAGAGACTCTAAAATGTTCTGAGTGCAGGCAATGTCACACCTTCCCTAGACACCCCACTCTAGGGGTCAAAGTGTTCTCTCTACATTTTTTTTTGCCTTTTTGGGTCACACCCGGCAATGCACAGGGGTTACTCCTGGATCTGTGCTCAGGAATTAGCCCTGGAAGTGCTCAGGGGATCATATGGGATGCTGGGACTTGAACCTGGGTCAGCCGCGTACAAGGCAAATGTCCTACCTGCTGTGCTATTGATTCAGCCCCCATTTTTTTTTTATATCAAATAAACTTGCTGCACCTGAATAGGGAGGTTCTCATGAGTTCTTTTTTTCAGGAGTACACAATGATGAAGTAATCTCAGGCAGTAATAGTTCATGTTTATTAATATGGGCAGAAGCAAGATGAGAGGTAGGTGGAAACTCTATACCGTATGTCCCAAATGATGTCAGTATAACAAGTTTTAGTAAAAGACACTGATGTGGGTTAAGGAGACATCTTTCTCATTTTTCTTGGTTCTACCTAAGCCAATGCTTGAAAGGTCTAGCTGCTGTTCACATGGTGACTAAAAATATGTGTTCATCACTGTGTATGTGGTAGAGAGGCCAACATTCATGCCATGTAACTAGTACACTTATGCCTCAAAGGTTTCTCACTGAAATGTAAATGTGCACTTTACCACATTACACTGAAATAATAAATTTTTAGTATCATGGGTTTTGAGGAAGATTATTAGGGAAATGAATTTCACCTGACCTCGGTGGTTCATTCCAAAGAAAGAAAACTCAGGGTTCAGAGAGATAGTACACCAGGTAGGGCGCTACCCTGCCAAGTAACCTACCTGTGTTAGATCTCCATCACCCCATATAGTTTCCAGAACCCTGCCAGGAGTAAACCCTAAACACAGGGCTGGAAATACGCTCTGAGTACCATTGGGTATAGTCTGAAAATATAAAGGAAAACTTGACCTGTGTAAAACCAGCCTTTCTCTACTTTTATTTCCTCTTCCCCAAGGAAGGAAGAGTGACATATCTGATTAACAAATTTGTGAAGAATAAACCATGCATAAGTCACTCACTTCTTTTCCTACTTGTGGGCAAGTGACTCAGTAAATATATCCTGTTTTATTTGGAGGGATCTACCTGTATCTAGCCTTGTCTGTGATTAAGCAAACCAGCCATGTTGGAGATGCTCATAGGAAGGCCCTTTTGACACCACTATGGTATTCTCTCACTGGTAGTCTTTCTTTGTAATAATAGTCATTTTTCTCCTTCATCAGTCCTGCTTGTTTTCTCAATTTGCTCAGAATCCAAGTAAGAGGATAATAACTTCTTGGTATTCTTTAGCCTCAAGCAGGATCCATTCCCCCACACCCACACCTCCTCCCTTTTAGCATCATGTCTAGAATCCATAGTCATGATTCTCTGTGGAGCTGAGAATCATCTTTCAATGAATCTTCTACTCCAAATAGCCTCCGGACTTTGAGAATCATAAACAGTATCATTTAACATTTTTCATTTCCTACTGAGTGAACTGAGATGTACTGGGGCAGAAAGAGGTGATCTAGAGGATACCCCTCTTACTTCCATCCTCTCTCCAGCTCCCAATACTCATACATGAACATGCACCTTTGGGTCACAGATTTGATTGAAACTCCTAAGCTGTGGCAAAAGATCACCTTTGGTATACAGCTCAGGGGAGGAAACACATTGTCTTCTGTCAGCATTGGAGCTGCTATTGTATTATGACCTACTTTGTGGAGGCATGCTTTTAAAGTAAGTTATTTTCCTAGTTTTCTCATTTAAGTCTTTGCTCCAATGATCAATTAAAATAGAGGAATAAAGCATGAGCTTGCTCCTCTTTAGGAATTATCATGCATTTATCTTTTCCAATCATTTCCTTTGCCTGTGCTCTCTGCCATTGCAAAGATGAAAATTTCTAAACAGAGCCTTTAACAGTCCATTACTTTTCACCCCATGTTATGCAATTTAGTTTTAAAGTCGAACTTCTCTAGAAAACTGCTACTTGTGTGAATGCCCATCTGGGAGTGAAACTAATCTTCCTCTACTCAAAAAATAACCAACACTTACTCCACCAGAGCTATGATTACATCACAATAAATATTCTATGCAGGAATAGGAAGAGCTTCTCAAAGAAAAATGCTTGGAAACAGGTAATTGGAATGAACTATATGCATTTTCTCTGCGCTCTGAAAGAAACTGCAAGAAGAAAAGACCTTCGATCTGTTCTGAACATTTTTTTCCTATTTTACATAACATCATGCACAGAATTTTGACAGTCTCTGCATTTTAATGGGAACATCTTGGGAAGAAGAGGCTTATCTGTACTTATGACTCGTTACTACCATGCTGGGCATCGTTTATCAGCCCTAAAGAGAGAAAACCTAGAAGGGAATTCTTTTCAGGACAGTTTTGTGTTCTGGCTCTTAAATGTTCTTCCTCTGACATCATTGTCACTGTCCTCCTGTTGTTCATTGATTTGCTCGAGTGGGCCCAGTAACATTGTGAGACTTGTTACTGTGTTTGGCATATCGAATACGTCACAGGTAGCTTGCCAGGCTTTGCCATGTGGGCGAGATACTCTCGGTAGCTTGCTGGGCTCTCCGAGAGGGGCAGAGGAATCAAACCTGGGTAGGCCTCATGCAAGGCAAACGCCCTACCTGCTGTGCTATTGCTCCAGCCCTCCTCTGACATAAATGTGAATATTTTTTTGTTGTTGGGTGACATGGGGTAGTGAGGGTGGGGTGGGGGCGCAGTGTTTAGGCCGCACCTGGCAATGTTTAGGGATCACTTCTGGTGGTGCTCAGGATACCATATGCTATGTTGTGGATTGATTCCAGGTTGGCTGTGTGCAAAGCAAGTACTCTCCCACTGCACTATCTCTCTAGTTCCAGTGTGAATACTTTAATAACCTTTGAAAGATTCAAAGACACCTTCTTTCCATTTGAGGTACAGAGGGTAATAGTAACCAAACCCCCCCCCCCCCAATTCCCAGACCTCTCTCCCTCTCTTCCCTCTCTGTCTCTGTCTCTCTCCCTGTCTCTGTCTCTCTCACTCTCTCTTTCTCTTTCACACACACACATACAAACACACATGCTGTCAAGAATCAAGCTCTGCACAACCGATTCACGTGGAGGCTGAACAACCACCAGTCCAAGCTGGCCAATTACATAGAACTGAAAACTGAGACTAGAGCTGAGGAACAGCAACAATCCCCAAGAGTAAAAATGAATGTGTTTGCAAAAACAACAGCCACCACTGACAGCAAAATAGACATCAAACGAGAGACCGCAAGAACATTCTTTTTCCTCGTAATAGGGATGTGTTAACTTCATTATTCAGAAGCCTTTGATTACCCTTTTCAAAAGTTTTTTTTCTGGCAGAGTTTAATTTTCAAGGCTGTTAACCACTGATGCCAACTTAATTATAGCAAGCAAACAACCAACCCATAATGTATGATGCCAATTGTTAGTTTTACTTTAGTTTCACATTAGACTCGGACTTCCTTCTCTTCTCATTTATAACTTTCTCAGCCAGGAAGGTTTCTGCACAGTCCCTTGCTTTTCCTCAGCTGGTGTCTCTGTTTCCCAGTTTGCCGTGGGGGATTGGAGGAACAGATATTTATGACTTATTATCTCAGTATTAGCAGTGCCCTTCAATGATTTATGAAGCTGTGCTCTTGCGTTTTTAACCTTGTAGTCTTTCTGATTATCGTTCTGAAATGAGAAGATTACCATACTGAGGCCCAAAGATTCATAAACAGTTTTATGCATACAAATTCACCCACAGGAGGAAAAAAAGAGGGCCCTTAGTGGCATAATGGATCCAGATGAGCCAAAAACATCAAAACATCTAACCTGAATCGCCATTAGATTTATTGACCTGAACAAATATCATCTTCTTTAGAAAATGTATTCACATTAAAACTTAGTTACAACCAGTAAAACTAGCTGTTACAAATTACATCTCAGTGAACCAAAATTCTTCAGTGTCACATACATCCTGAGCTAAACTTCAGGACATCACTTGGTATCATTTTCCTTCCAAGATGGGAAATTAAAGTAGGATAAAGACTCTGGGGTACATTTCGATGTTTGTGGTAGGCAAAAGTTTTAATGATGTGCAGGAGAGAAATTCATCCCTATTATTTTTCCAGGAACCCCAGGAAACACTGTGCTTGGAAATTTCCAATTTTGTGTGGGATGCCCCAGTAGATGATTTAACAGACACTGAGACCCTACCACCAGATGCACATCCTCCTAAAACAGCACTTAAGACCACTGAAAAGATTCACGGCTGATGACAGGGTGAGAGATTCTGTTTTCTTATGAAAATTAAAGGCTGCAGATGGAAGTACCTTGGAGCATCTCTTCTTTTTAACTTAAATATAATAGTTGCCTGGGACCAAGAGGCAACATCTCTGAGGACCAAAACCAACATGCCTAGAAAAAGTGAACAGGAACTCAAGGGGGAGCCTGGGTCTCCCAACAACCTTCATTGAGCTATAGAAAACAATCCCAAGGACACCTTACCTATAGCCAAAAACATGCCTAGGGAATGTAAAAAAGAGAGAGCTAGGACAAAGTCAAGGTATAAAGGAATTTTTCAACAACAGGGGCTGGTTAATTCTATTTTGAAGTTATGTCTCAAAGATCAATGAAGGGGATAAGCCGAGATGGTTCTTGGTACCTAGCAGTTACTACGGCCTGAGCTTAACTGGACTTACAAACATGAGTGTGGCTTTCTGTGACAAAGATATTAATGGCAGCCAATAAGCAGGGCAAGATTACATACATTTAGTTGGATTCTTAGAATCCAGTAAAAGGGTACAAGTGCAAGACTGATAGGGGTGGAGCAAAAATGTAGTTCCTTTTAGTGTCTTATATCCTTCTGTCATTTAATTTGCCCAAAGTAAATGTTTTAGCAGTATATCTCCCACCACTTGCATCTGTCTATATATTTAATTTGCATTTTCTGTGTGGGAGGTAGGCAGAGGTTTGGAGGGGAGTGTGTGAGAGGAGTATTTGCTTTCTTCCTTTGGGAGCTCATGACACAAGCAAATCTATATTAAGTAAAAGACTCTCAAAGAAAGCCCTGGCTGATCGCAGTGGTTGGTAGTCTCCTTTCCCAAGTGGTTTGTCTGAGTTCATCTGGATGCTGTAGGTATAGGGGACTTATGTGGAGCAGAAGCTATGTATAAGTGGGTCCATGAGATGTTTCTAGAAAATACACCAATTCAAAGCACAGCCAGATAAGCCTTGAAAACAAGCTGACAAACAAGAAAACCTAGTGTGAATTATATAATTATATTTCAGAGTTCTTAAGTGACAGCTGTAAACAAATGAAAAGAGTTATTAGTTGGCTATTTCCAGTCTGATGAAAATGAAGATCTATTAAACTTTATTCTATTCCTTTTCGTAGGCTAGAGATTTCAGCTCCCTCAATTCTGAGATGGTATTTTTAAAGGCTGAAAAAATCTATTTTAAGTTGAATTTTGACTTCTTTAAGCATATTTGTTCTGGGTATCGGCAGAGCAGAGTGTGCGTGCGTGTGTGTATGATGTGAGTGTATGCATATATGGTATGAGAGTGTGTAGGTAAGAAAATGGAGGGAGAGATGGAGGGAATTGGGCAATGTCTTTTAGTAGCCCTAATACAAAAATGAAAACCATGAATAGACTCTAGTGAAAGAAACTCTAGTTCAATTTGATTAGGAGACTCCTCTACAAAACAGGAAGGATCTGGCTCCAGGCAAACCACTTGCTAGAGGAACCTGAATAAGGATGAAATTGTCAGAAGACCCTCTGTCATTTCCTGTCATCGCCACACCAGGAAAGTCAATTCTAAAGATTCCACCTGCTGGTAGGCAGGATAACTGGCCTTACAGTGGCAGATTCAGCCTTTTTCACAAAGTGTCTGTATCTGATCTGCGATATCCCATCTTTCCCCTTCCAACAGTCAATGCCAGTTGTTGGGTCTTTCAAAGAAGTCAGCCAGCACTTCATTCTCCAGCTGCAGTGCTCACCCACTCAGCTGCCTCTCATTTTAATCAATGGAACCTTCTCGAAAGAATCTCACACTGGGGGCTGGAGAGATAGCACAGTGGGTAGGGCGTTTGCCTTGCACGCGGCCAACCCGGGTTCGATTCCCAGCATCCCATATGGTCCCCTGAGCACCGCCAGGAGTAACTCCTGAGTGCAGAGCCAGGAGTAACCCCTGTGCATTGCCAGGTGTGACCCAAAAAGCAAAAAAAAAAAAAAAAAAAAAAAGAATCTCACACTGGCTTTGAAGCTCAGATCCCTCCGCACTGCTGCTTTCAATGTTTTTACTGGGTGGGAAACTGCTCCACCTACCTTGCCTCTTGTTATTTCTGACAGTTTTCTCTGAAGTTACTGGAGACCCAAGTGGTTTGCTAGATTTTGCATAAGCCCATTAAACAGCGCATAAAAATCATGGTCCAGCGTCACTTAATACACCTGCTTCCACAGAGGCTCTTTGAAGTAGCCTCTGAGGAGAGCATCATAAACTTCTATGAGCATTGGTATTCCTGCAGAGTGCAGCTCTCACAAACCAAGGCGGGCTGAGTAGCTGTGAGCCTGGCGCCACCCGCCTCTGGCACTGTCTCCAGTCATTCCTCCGCTCTCGAGAACAAGTCCAAGAAACAGAAAAACATAAAAAGCTATTGTCCGTGTCCAGTGAGAAATGAAATGCACTGGACCAAGTATCACAACTTCCTTAAAATAATACAACACTTCATCACTTTTGCTTCTGAATCCCTCTTATGGTTTGAAAACTCATAAAGCTCAAAACTCAGTGTCTTGAACCATTGCTGCTTTATTCTATTTAAATGCATTCTTTTAAAGAAGCAATTTATTACAAACTCTCTATGGTTTCACCTTAGCTAAAACACTTAATTCAGTTCATCTCCTGCTTTGCTTTGAACTGTTGGAGGCAATCAGTGGATTGGAAGCAATTTATTAATAAGAAAATATGCCCCACAGTTCCGGCCTGCAAAAACAGTTTTTGAATCACAATGCAGTTGCAACCCATAGCTGACCATGGATATGGAGAATTAATGGCAT
This sequence comes from Sorex fumeus, assembly GCF_029834395.1. Lineage (NCBI taxonomy): Eukaryota > Metazoa > Chordata > Mammalia > Eulipotyphla > Soricidae > Sorex > Sorex fumeus. Next base: position 33,873,168 of record NW_026606092.1, on the reverse strand, counting down.
ATATAATAACTCTTGATTTACAGGTTGAGTTAATCACAGATTGGATTGTAGCTTCTAAGTTTACAGTGATAGCCTTTTTCTGAAGATCCCCCCACAGAAGACTTGACTGCGTTTACCATGATAAAAACAACAAAGAAGAATCTAGTTTAATCAATTGTGTTGTTATTAAGAAGGAAATAACAGAGGAAAAGCACTATTTCCCACTTGTAAGGGAGTTCATAGCTCTGTCTTCATAAAAGTGATAATCAGTGGCTTGGCTTGAAATGAAAAGGTTAGATATGCCTGGATTCACCAAGCATTAATCACAGATTACCAAAGAAGGCCAGAATCCATGGGATCAACTTAACTAAAATTGCTCTCCAGAATTTTTATTGAAAGACCATGAGATAAACAGATACAAAGCTATTCATAACTGGGTTTCAGTCACAAATGTTCCAATACCCATCCCTCCACCAGTGTACATTTCCCACCACCAATGTCCCAAGTTTCTCTCTGCCACCCCCAGCCTGCCCCTATGGCAGGCACTTTTCTTCTGTCTCTTTCTCTGTCCTTTTGTGGTTATGGTTTGCAAAACAGGCACTGAGAGGTGATCATGTTTGTTCCTTTACGTACTTTCAGCAAACAGTCCTTATCCAGAATGATCATTTCCAACTATCATTGTCATAGTGGTTCCTTCTCTATCCAAAAACTGCCTTCTGCCCTAGTACTTTAGCCAGGCTCCAGAATCCCTCTTAACCTCCTCTACTCTCAAGCCTTCTTAAAAGAAGTAAGAGCAATGACTGATTTAGATGCTTAGCCTTCCAGGAAAGAAAACTTCCTGCGCCACAACATTCTCAACTGTAAAATTGTAAACTAAGATTTCTTCCAACTTAAGCTCTCTACCTATGATTCTGGAGGGCTGTTGAGAGTTAGAGAAACCAGATGTTGGAAGACAGAATTCTCTCTCCCCTATGTTGCTAAGAACTCCGTCTATATAATAACAGAAAAGGTCAACAGCTGACGTGGTTAGAAAGATACACCTCAGGGCTTAGGCACATGCTCTGCATGCTGAAAGCCAACATTTGGTCCTGAGGACTTTACAGGTCCTTGAGCACTGCTAGGAGGAGCACCCAGATACTAAGCTGAACACTGCTGGTGGCTCAAAAAATAACCCTTCCACTCTTGCTAATAAACGTTGGCCAAGTTTGGGCATTAGGACCTGTCAGTTATTCTGGAAGGATACAATTAAAACTAAAACAAGGAGTGAGATAGAGAGAACGGGAAGAAAGAGGGAAAGGAGGCACAAATTGTAGATTCCTATCTAAGTTTCAAGAACATAGAAGGAAAACATATTCCTTTCTCAAAGTTCAAAGTAAACAGTAGTTTGTTTTCATACTTCTTTTTAATTTTCACTAGGGGAAAAAAAGAAACCAGCTTTGAAGCCTCTCTTTGTTTAAACTCATTAGAATAACCATCAATGATGAAGCTTTCATGAAATCCTCGTGGGAGGAATCAGTGTTAAGGGAGAGACGATCAATCTTCAAACGTTTCATCTATGAAGATGGGAGGTGAGTTATTGGCTGCTTGTTCAGCCGGAAAGTTAACATAAAAAATGCTCCACTTGTTGGAGAATCCAACGGACTAAAGATATTTGCTCTTGGTCCTCCAAAGACTTTTTAGAAGCCATTCTGCTTAGAACATTAGATGGATGCTTTTTGAGAATGAAGGAGACACATTGATTGGCAAAATGTCCTGAGGAAAAAGCTCACTTAGTCTCTGCCACAAAGGAGGCAGTGATGCGATCATTCACTACACAGGGTATTTTCCTATGTAATTTATAACTTTACTAAAGTTGGCACAGAAAACTTTGGAGTTTTAGGGCTCGTATTAGTAAATGAGGATATTTTGATATCTGCATCTTCTCACTTTAAAGTTTTTATATTCATTGAAGTTTTTTTGGGGGGGAACATTAAATATTGATGATTTAAAAATTGTTTTTCAGGACTGGAGAGACAGGACAGTGGGTAGGACACTTACCTTGCAGGTGATTTGATCCCAGGTATGCATATGGTTCCTGGAGCTCTGCCAGGAGCAACCCCTGAACACAGCCAGGTGTGGCCCAAAATCTGAACAAAAATTATTTTTCATTTCATTCTTAGACCACAGTCTATGGACCATCTGATTGATTCAAAATGGAACAAAGGATGTGAAAAACAAGAATGGTAGCCGGGATACCTAAGAGGGAAATGATAGGCGAGAGCTGCGTGCAGAAGAAAAGACAAGCAGGAGGCAGGGGACACTAAAATAATAACAGCTATCACTGTTACTGCTGACAAACGGGTTCTGGGAAAAAAGTTAGAAAATGTCTTCATGCTATACTGTGACTGATTAAATTATGATATGAACATCTGAAAAGGAAAACGATATTTCCATTTCCCTTACATGAATTCTCTGTGTGCCAGTTAAAAATATATACACACAGAGATATAGTATACATATTCAGCCATGTGCCTTGAATAAAGAATTCAGGTAATTAGAAAAACACTATTAGCGAATACTGATTATCAGAACTGACCCTATTTCCTGTCAAATCCACTGTAAAGACAAATTAGAACTTATTATTTAAAATCCCTGCATAAGCAAGCAGAGTACAGACTTAAGAAGAGGCAGGTCATGGTTAGCTCCCAACTTCTTTCTACTAAGAGAAAACTATTATTACACACATAAATGCAATAGAACTTAAGGTCATCAAAATATAAGATATGTGATCTAACCCACTAGGCTATATTCCCAGTCAATTATTATTTTAAAGACATTGGGTTCTCATTTGTTATTTCTTATTTAGCTCATGAGAAAAGCATAAAATTAACCTAACCAAAGGATAAACAATTAACTATTCCAAAAGGAAAATAGCCATTACTTATATAGCCATAATATAAATGCAACATGGCATATAAATCAGTAACTCTTGTATTGCAAAACAGACAAATAGATCAATGCATGTTGCAAAGGATGGGTGAAGAGATCGATTAGGTTACTGATTCAGACCATGAACTTTCTTTCAATATACTGCATTTAACTTTTAAATAAGGTTTAAGAGAACCTGTAACATTTTGCTCACTTGACAGAGCTATATTTTACTAAGGGCAGAAATTGGCTAGTCTATAAAAATTAAATTATGCCCCTTTCACTGTATCTAGTCAAGAGGAAAAACTCTAATTACAAGATTGCACTGTCAAACAAATGCAAATTTACATTCTTTATGCCCCAGTTTGAAAAATTCATAGGGGGCTTCTATTCTGAAATGAAAATCAATATTTGAAATATTTTGTAGAGTGTGATGATAAGGAATAGTGGAAAAATGTCATTATCACGGGTGCTGGTAAGTAGACGCCAATTCATTAAGAGCAGAGCATTATGAGAACAAGTCATTCCTTATGCAAACACTTAAATATCAATTAGGAAGGACAATGAAAGGAACAAACCAACCTTCCCCACAGCCCATGCCTTATTACTCCAGCAATGATCGAGAGGAAAAAGGACAGCATAAAATAACCCTAGCATCTTATTAGGAAAGTCACTCTGGGGAACAGGAAAAGGTTCGTTTTAACTGTATTTCCCAGTTGAACATTAAGTGTACCTGCCTCAAAGTTCTGCATATTGCATTACTAGTATTTGGGGGGGAAAAATTCCTTTCAATATGGTTTAACGTCAAACTTAGTTGATTCATTGAAATCTCTTAAATCTACTTAAAACCACAGTTTGTCTATATATATATGAAAAAAGACCAATCTGGCACAGTACTCAAACTGTAAACAATTCTTTTAGTTGATTCTCATATTCTTTCAAGATCCGCTTTGGAGACTGTGCATCCAACCAGCTCACTAAGCATGCAAAGTGAGTTTGGCAGACATGAAAATTGTTCAGGTCTTTAGTTCTTTGCCTGGATTATCTTTTCAGGCAGGCTTGGCTGCATATTTTACTACAGAAAATACCGGTGCAAAAAAATAGGTACCTCTTAATAACAAATGGCAGGAGGACTGGGACCAGGTATTTAACCGTCCTGCCTTTCTTTTCCTCAGTTACATGTAAAGATTTATCCAGATCAGCAAATCTCAATTTAGGGTACTCTAGAGTTATTTGGAAAGCTTATGATTGCATGACTAGGTATCTACCACACAAACTGACACAACTGCCTTCTGTGAGAGCAACCAGATGTGGATTTCAACAAAACTTGCAGTAGGACCCCGATGTATATCCTTCCAGCTCTAACAGCCCTAGAACTCTCAAATATTGTTACTGATCAAATAACAGCATATAACTTTGATTTCTAATGGAATTACTTAACCGGTTTGACTTCTGTCTCCCAGTGAAAAGGCTAACCCTTTAAGAGAGTTAAATGCTGCTAACTGTGGTCTGGAGAAACAAGATTTCAAAGGGTCTAGCAGATTTCACAAGCCCATCCATAGAAACAGCTGAAGCATCATGGGTGCACACAACAAAAGTCAATTATTATTTATACTCTTGTTATAGTTCTTATTACTATTACAGTGTTGACTGAATACACACTGTAGTCATTTAAGGATCTGAGTGTGAAGCTGGCTCTCCATATCTACTAACAAAAGCAGGGTCAGCACACACCAAACTGATTTCTATCAGGAGAGAAAAATGGAAGAGCTTTCATAGTAACAGTCCTTCCCAATTATCACTCCTTTTGACACAGAAACATGAGTTTGGCTCATTTCCATTAAATTTAGACCCAGGATATCCTGTATCAATGTGCTTAGAGCGCCATCCCCTCCTTAGAGTCCATCAAGGTTTTCAAACTCCATCAGTCTCAGTACTTCTATACTTTGGTTTATGACACTTAAGTAGAGGAATCTTGTTTGGAGACAAGATGCCTTCCTTGGCCAACCTACTAGAAACTTTGGCCCGGTAAACTCTGTGCTAAAGGTTCTATGAAGAAGATGGGCATTATAAAATCTACTTTGATTTTGGAAAATGGCTTGGAAGGGGGAATAGAGCATGATGAAAATACCTCTTAAAAAGGGAATATGTGACAACCATTTTAAATCATTTAAAATACACTTTTAGAAAGGAGCCAGACCAGCAAGAAAAGTCAACAGGGTATAAAAAAAACATACATACATACATACATTCAAGTCTCACAATGAAGACGTTACTGGTGCCCGCTTGAGAAAATAGATAAACAACGGGAGGACAGTGCTACAGTGCTATGTACATACATACATACATATATACATGGGCTAGAGCGATAGCACAGCCGTAGGGCTTTTGCCTTGTGCACAGCCACTTGGCCAAGCTGGGTTCAATTCCTCAGCCCCTCTTGGAGAGCCCAGCAAGCTACCGAGAGAATCTCGCCTGCATGGCAAAGCCTGGCAAGCCACCCGTGACATATTCGATATGCCAAACACAGTAACAAGAAGTCTCACAATGGAGACATCACTGGGCCCACTTGAGCAAATCGATGAACAACGGGAGGACAGTGCTACAGTGCTACATATATACACAGAAAAATTTTATATATGAAAAATTTTGCATGCAAGAGGCCTAGACTTGATCTCCAGCCCTGTGGGAAGCAGTCTCTAAACACAGAGCTGGGAGCAGCCCTCAAGCACTGTCAGGTGCGTCCTTCAAACCAAAATAGGTTAGGAAAAAGATACCTGTTTGGATTGCAGTTTGATGCCTATCCTTTTCTCTTACTGTCTAGCCCACATCCTGCATTGTTGCAAAGTACAATATTCAAGTAGACCCAGAGTCTTGGAAAGATGTTCTCTATGAGTCCTCAGTACATGTCCATTTTTTTTCTCTCTCTGGTTCTAAACTACTACATTGAAGAAAACTATAATTTTTTAAGAGTAACAAAGTATTGCTTGAGCTGGAGTGGGCCCAGTAATGTCTCCATTGGAGACTTTGTTGGTACTGTGTCTGGCATATCGAATACCTCACGGGGGAACAAAGTATTGAGAGTGATTCCAACTAAAATCTCAGCAGTCACTCTGAGGACAGTGAACAGTGCAAGTAAACCTCTGAAGGACAGTAAACGGTTCCAATAAAAGTCTCATGAAGGAAACACAAGTAGAAAGAAAACAATTTGTCAAAATTGCCTCTATCAATCCTAATTACTTCACCACTAAGTTTCGTTCTGTCTCTTAAGCAACCCAACTCTCATATGCCAAAACACTGCATGTAGTTTATCTTGGGAGAAGTTATTGAGAGTACAGAGGCCTGAGACTTCCCAAAAGACAGCTTTTGGGGAAGAATTCTGCAACTGATAATACCGTTCATAGGAAAGCTCGAACAAATGGTCCGCACACACCACATCACAGTGTGCGTGAGCAGAACTATCTTCATACCTCAGCCCACCCAAAACTGAATCTTGTGTTTATCAAGAAGACATTTCTAGCCCCTCTTCGAAGGACCTGAAGTGCTACATTGAAAACCAGAGTCTTGTGTTGATAAGGTCAGGGAACCAGTTAGTTTTAATCCCTACACCTGGATCTGTGGGCGGTACAGTTCACAAAACTAAATAGCAGGACCTTGGGTCACTCAGTATCATTTCTCACATGATGCTACTATCCATCTTTGCAATATTCTTAAAATGTCCGAGTCTCAGGCTGAGTTCATCTGGTACCACATCATTCCTGAGCACCACTGGGAATAAATCTGGAGCACAGAGCTGGGCGTGGCCCTGAAACCAATGGAACAAATCTCTCTCTGTTCGTAGATCTAACTTGGAATCGATGAACATTTCTTTTAAAGTTCTAGATACACTTTCAGGGGATTTTTGAGTTCAGACAAGAATAAAGGAAAGGGGTGCTGAGGAGATTTGTCTCAGGGAATCTGGTCCGCTGGAGCAAGCCTGGTTTGTTCTTACAAGACACTTCTTCCCTCACATAAAGCCCAGGTCCTCCTCTCTCAGCAGCCAGTCTGTGACTAGGCTTGCCAGAGAGGAAACTACCCTCCTTGAAAGAGCTCAGCGATTTGTGCCTGGAATTTGATGCATTAGTTCGAAAATTAAATAAAGATCCTGCAGTGTTCCTCAAAGAAATATGGCGTGGCTTTATGACAAACCACATTTTTCAAGTTCTGACCTCTGGGAACTACAACTAGCTTCATATTTCAAGCTGACACTCCTTGTGGGCTTGCTGTCTTGTTGCCTAAGCAGGGACGGTTATCTATACACTTTGCAGCATCCCGATTAGCTTTTAGCAGAGGGAGGTGAGGGGAGTAAATAAAAAAGAGGAGAACCACCAATTTAAATGCACTTCTCCCAACTCCCTGGGGAGAATCCCTGGTAATTAACTCTAATGAGATTGAAGTCACTTGGAGCCCTTCCTTCTCCCAGCACTGTAAACGTAAATCTTCAGTAACCAGTCTGAGTGGGGTGGAATTACCCAGTCCCCTTTCCCTTTTAATTTGGCTGCCCCCTTAACTCCCACCGGGACTCAGGATGGAGAGGGGAGGAGGAGGGCTGGCTCTGCCCGGCTCTTACCTGCGCTTTGCTCCATCACTTCTTTCTGACACATGTCTTGAACATTCACCGTGCAATTGACGATGAACTCCGGGGAGGAACAGTCGTTGTTTAGCTGGAATTCTTCACACTGATAACACTGGATTTGCAGCGCAGAACCTGCGGGGCAGAGGTGGTGGGGGTTACATCCAGTCCCCGACAGCGACCGCCGTGGGAAAGCATCTCCTAGTGGCAACCAGGCATCAGGGGAATTCTGGGGCGCAGGGGAGCTCAGCACTCCTGGGTTTCCAACCAAGTAAGGTACAAGAAGCTGCAGCCGGCAGGGGGCGGCGCCACCCTCCAGCTTCTTGTAGGATAAAGTGGAACGAGAGTTCCCGCGCGACCCCTGGTCCACCGCTCAGATACAAAATAACGGTCCAATGTCACACCTGGCTCCCTTTCACGCCCCAAGCAATTCGAGAGGATGTAGCAAATAACCCTGAGAGCGATGCAGTAGCTTCTGGCTCAACTGTCAGCTTCGGTCTAAACCAAAGGATATGATGCCCAATTGATTACACGTTACTCAATGATCCCGGCCCCCCTTTTAAGAACGCATTCGCAGCCGCCTTTTATTCAATTTTTAAATTCAGCACTCCTCGGTAGGAGTGGCGTCCAGTCGGTTACCCCCAGAGGAAGCGCCGGACGCCAAGTGCAGTCGTGTCCAAAGTCCCAGCCCTTTTCCGAACGTTATCCATGGTAGCTGGGAAGGGGTTTCGCGGGGTGGGGTGGGGTGGGGTGGTGTGTGGGGGGGGGGGGGGAAGGGGGCGAACACAACAGCGCAGATCTTCCTCCCTGGCTTCCAGAGCAACCTTTTGGCTCTGGTCCGGGCAGGGGGGATCGGGATCCCGCCTCTGCAGGTCAGCGCACTGGAAAGAAGGAGCAAGACGCGTGCTGCAACTCTCAACGCTCCAGCCAGGCTCCTGTGCTCCGACCCAGGAGTTCCTATTTAGAACTATCACCCCCAGCCCCCCGGCTCCCGGGAAGCCGATTTCCCACTCGGCGCTTGGCCAAACCCTGCATCGAGATGCGCGTGGAGCGCAACCCGCCAGCCGGGGCGCGTCCTGGCCACAGGCTGTCCAGCGCGCCGCTTACCCGACGGTGGCGCCGCTCCTCCGGGTTGCGAAACACGCCTGACAACTTGGAGTGGGGGGTGGGGGGGGGGACCGGGAGTTCTCGCCGCCCCTTCGCCCTGGCAGAGGCCAGATCAGCACTCGGACCCTGGTGCTCTCCCATTCAGCTTCTCTCTGAGCGTGCAGCCGCGCATCTAGGCTGCAGGAGTGGCGCGAACCCGCGCTCCCGGCTCCCCTCCAGCTGCGCGGGACTGGGACACTTTCCTCTCGGGCGCATCTAGGCTAGCGGTCCCCTTCGCCAAACTCCCGCCGGGCAATACCTGCGCTCCGCGAGCCCCGACGCGGGCGCACCGGAGGACGAGGGTGCGTGTGTGTGTGTGCGTGTGTGCGTGTGTGTGTGTGTGTGTGTGTGCGTGCACGAGGTTCAAATGGGTCGTGCGCACCCGCCGGCTGCTGCTGGGCTCCTCTTCCCCTTACCTTGAAGCCCGAACAATCCGCAAAAAGTTGCTGCGAGGCCGAGGAGCCACATCCTCCCGGAGCCGCCGCGGGGCCGGGGGCGCGCGCAGATGCCTTCAGAGGCCGCGGTGCAGGCGGGCCGGGCCGCAGCGCCGGTGGCTGCCGAGAGGACCCGCAGGTGCCGCTGGCGGCGCCCGCATCGCCCGGCCGCGGGTCCCCGCCGCGAGCAGCAACTCCCGAAGGCGCGCACTCGGCGTTCTGAAGAAGTCCTGGCGATCCCGGGCACCCAAAAACTCTCGCCGCCGCTCCCCACCGCCCACTCCGGGCACCACGTGACGGCGGCCGGGTTGCAGCGGCGGGGAGGGCGGGGGCGCTCCTTCCACGCCCCCGGCCCCCTCCCGCCTCTGCACCTCCCCCCCCCCCCCGGGACGCGGACGCGGACGCCAGCCGTCGCGCACACTTGTCCCGAGGCCGTGGGGGTGCTGGGGGTGAAGGTGGGAGTCGCGGTGGGAGGTGCGGGCCGGCCGATGCGGAGGGCGCAGCAGGTGCCGCGGGGATGCGGGAGGTGCGACCCGCAGCATCCCAGGACTGCTGCGCGCTGGGGGCGGGGGCGCCCTGCCCTCCCACCCCCACCCCCACCCCCCACCCATACACACACGCTTCTACGTCGTCCTCCCTCTGTCCCCCACCGCCGCGGAGTCCCGGCCACCGTGCCAGGCGCGACTGGAGGGAACGGGGCGCGCACCCGGGCATCTGCAAACTTGCACCGCTGCAGATCCCTGGGGTGTCCAGAGCAGCCTTGTTCCCTCCGCCTCCGGGAAGCCTCCTCCCCCTCGGGCTTTAGCTGCAGGGTGGCAGGGACAGGGGTCCGGGGGGGGTGTGGGGGTACTGGAAGGGAAGGCTTGGGAACCCTGCAGACCCTCGCGCGTGCTCCTGGCCGCCTAAAAGAGGGCTACCCCGGGGACCGCTGAGTAGAGCTCCTCCGGGATTGGCAGCCGAGCTGCTGGCGTTCCGTAAAACGCTGGACAGCAACACCTCGGTCGCCCGCCCACCCTGGGAGACGCGGGGGGTTATTAGTTTGTGCTCCTGGCGTCCTCTCCCGTCTGGTGCCCGCCCCGCCCTGGACCTGGCAGCCAGCTGCAGACCATCCCCGAGCGCCGGCGCAGTCCAGCGACCCACCTGGAGTCCGCCGATGCCAGGGACCGCCTGTGCCTTGCTCCCCGCCGGGAGCTCCGCAGCAGGTGGTGCGGAGCCCACTCGCCTGCCCGGCGCCCCCACCCCTCACGCCTCCACCCCGTGCCCCCGACCCCCAGGGAGCATCCATTTCGGTGGAAACGGCCTGGGAAGCTTTGCCCCTCTGCGCCCTCTTTCCTTCCCTCTTCCACCTCTTGGAAGCTCTTTCAGACCTAGACGCAGGTTATTTATTTTCCCGTCTGTCAGTGGAGCAGGTCTGGAAATGGGCTTAAATGACTTTTAGTAATTCTCCTGCAGAGATCTTTTTCCGTATCAGCCTCCGGGCTCCTTCTCTCCCTTTGCCAGGCTCTTTCTTGCATTTCTGCTTGGTTAACCCCCAGGGGGGACCGAAATACTTTTGACTATTACGCTTTTTCTGAGACTGATCTTACAACGGGCTGAATTACTATCTCTGGAGGAAAAAGGACAGTTTATTCATTCCTTCGGGAATTCATCCATTGTTGCACGTGTGAGATTCAAAGAACTGGCTGGGCCAAAGGGTTTTTGAGTAAGTTCTCTATGCTTTCAAAGGGTACAATTATGGTAGAACTTTTATTCAGAAATGAAAGAAGTTTTAAAAGTCTTAAAGACAATGGCATTTTACAGCATTTTGTTTAGGATAGCAAAACTCAAATAGATCAAATTGCACAAATTAGCCAAATAACACTGATCATACAATACTCTTTACAGAAACAAATGTGTAATAAAGTAATCATATAGATCCTAAAAATATTTCTATTATGCCTAGTTTACAAGCTCCTGTACAAAGCAATTATAAATAGTTCACATCTAGAAAAAATACACGTAACCTTTAAAATAGAATTTATCCTTACATATAAACAGACTTTGTAGGATAAAAAGGATATTAAAAAGTAGGAAATTTTCATAGCACCAAACACTTTTTTAAAGTGAACATTGCAGACAGAAATTTGCTTTCATATCTAGATTGCCCAGGTTTTACTAACAAGAGCAGGAAGATTAAAATCAATAGATACTAGAGAGAAGCACTAAGTAAAAAAAGAATGTCAGGAAATATTTGGAGGGAAAATCCTTGCCGTTGAAATAGGAATTCGGTTACTTATACACTCTCTTCTTACCAGTATTTTGCATCAGTATCCTTTACATTTTAAGTAGAAGTCAAATTACATCTCTACAACATGAATCTCTTAACATTTTCAAAACTGTAATTCAAATTTCTATCAATCTGAGGTTCTGAATGGAGAGTACACTGAGATTACTCAGATTGGGGGGCAGGTCCTGATTTAGGTTTAAAGAGTGTACCCACAACCAATTGGAGAACTAGGATAACGAACTGAACAAAAAACTTTTGTTGGAATTTAAAAAATATATATTATCAACTTCTAAGACTTCATACATCAAGAGCATGGCACTGATTCTATTTATTGCTGTCTCTCTCTCTCTTTTTTGCTACAAATATAATTTCTTTTCCAAAAAAAATTTACAACATCTGTACAAGTATTCAAAAAAAGTGCAAAATTAAGACATCTGTATCGTGGTTATGTTTTCTGGAACTCCTCACAAAATACAACAAATGGGGTTTGTCTTTATTGCCCTGTCAGAGAAGTTAGAGCCCTTGAGTTGCTGGCTGTGGATGTAACAACAAAGGCTATGCTGTTGGAATAGTTTATTGTTGTCATTTTATGCCTCCCCCCCCCCACCTTTCTTCCTTAAGTGCTCCATTTTCAGCTCACTATGGAAAAAAAAAAGTCCTTTATACATCATATGAACCCTGACTTGCACACGATGAGAAGCTATCATGTAAAGAATGACTCAAAGATTCCAACTTGTCTACCTCAGGCTTAACTGAGCCACTCAGAGATGGTGCTTCATTTTTTCTTTTTTCTTCCTTTTGTCCTTCAACCTTGCTTGAAGAGTTCTCTTTTTCTAATAAAATCACAGTATTGCTGTTATATTTATTGAACGACTCCAGGGAAATTTTAGATAATCTATTCTCAGGATCTTCTTTTGTTTCTTCAACTTGTTTCAATTTCTGAAACAGAAAGAGGAAAATATTAGAGACATAATTCTTTGGAAAATCAAGTTATTCTATCCAGTATTCAGTTATTGTCTGTACAAACTGCCGTTTAAAGAGATAGAGAGAACTTACAAGTCTTTGACAAAATTCTAGTATAATTAAATGTAATAAAGACAATTTTAGGGATAAGTCAAGACTTGAATCATTTCACTGAGATAAATAGATCCCAAATTGCAAACCAGCTAAGCAGCACTTAATTTCATTTTAAATGGATACATTTAAGATTTGTACAGGTAAAGTGCCTTATTTTTCTTAATCAAAGTTTCAAATTTCTCTCTTTTCTTGCTAAGTATTATTAGTTGTTCTGTTTCTAAGTAGGATAAGGAGTGGATGTCAGTCTAAAGTTACCTTTAGATGTTTTACAATACTTAAATTGTCACAAAATTTAAATTCATGTTAAATATACCAGAAATATTGTCATGTTTCTCTTTGTCTATAAATTTTAAGATATTTTAAAGTGATCTCTCGGTTTGGGGGTATAGATTCTAGATGGTCCAGGATGTTAAAAACTCATAGTATTAGGTTTATAGATGAGTAACTTCTCCCGGTAGGAAGTCCTACTGACAATGGTTTACACAGGAATGTATATAGGATGCTACTCTCTAGTTCAACATAAAAGGCTGCAGTAATTAGTCAATAATTATTTTAGGCAAACACTGTTAACATCAATTCAATATGTTCAGTTACTCGAGTAATTCTTGAGGTTTGAAGCAAAAGGGGAAGACACAGATATAAAAAGCAATGAGAAGTACAAAGGTATTGAAGCTGTGAAAATACTTCCCATTTTCCTCTTTTAAAAATTCCTTCCAACACAAGGCAGGAAAGAGTCTAAGAGATGATAATAATAGGAACCAGTTACTATGCAGGTACCCTGTAAAAGACTGAAAATTCCTTTATATAGAAGACTTTTCAAAAACCTGCTAATTGTTCCCATTTTAGAAGAGGCTAATCAAGCTGTGAGTGACAGGGTGATTTGCCCAAGGTCCAGGTACCTCAGAAAGTAACAGAGAATAAGATCTGAATTCTTGTCTGGCTGCTTCCCATGCTCTCATCCTTACTTAACCATGCTCTTATGTAATAACAAGCTGCGTGTATTTTTGTTTTCACGTTTCCATCAAAATATTCCATTTAAACTCATCACATTTCTATTACTGCTGTCCAAGACTTTAACACATGTGGTTCCATTTCCTAGCTTGCCTCCACATTATTACCGTGAATATGTGAAGATACAGTAATGAGGAAAGTGTGTTTTGATGGAGGTAGGAAGAGGGAAGCAGACAGATCCAAAGTCTATGGGGGCTCTTATGCTAAATTTTTAACAAAGACAGGAAAAAGATACAAAAATATATGACTCAACTGTCCCAATAGCAGACTAAGACGGTTTCTTTCTCTGTTGTTGTAAAAGTGTACTTTTATGGGAATATCTGAAAATCATCTTAAGGTGGTATTTATTTCATTATGCTATTAATGTTAAGAGCGTAACTCATGATGAAGCTTTGTTTCAGTCCCAGATAGCTATCTTGAAACTAGAGGCAGGCTCTGGGTAACAGATTCCTAACCAATTTCAAAAAAGTGGCTAAATAATTAGAAATAATTCCATACCCAAACCCTTTATATGCTATGCCAATATTTAGCCATCAGGACTATGTGTGTGTGTGTGTGTGTGTGTGTGTGTGTGTAGTATAATACTAAAATATGTAGGAAATGTTTATACAAAAGGTAGGTGAGTAAACAGCATTGGACATAATTTTCCTCTCGCCTGAGTATCTTCTCATTTTTTTCTTCAATCAAGAACCACTGGTACTTTTTCCTCCTCTATTTCTGATCAATGTAGATCTCAAATTCACACTGCTAATGCTTAAATTAGAGACACTTGCATGAGAAGATGGAAGGTTTGGGTGTTACAGATACACTGGTGAGTGGAATTGTGTTCTGTGACTGGGGAATTTAAATCTGAAAGCAAACAGGCCAGAGCCTGATCCTCACTTTTGCCCTTTTCCTATCTGCAGGAGTAACCCTTCTTCCTTCTGAAGTGAATAGTATATGACACACCCCTGTTTTTCAAACTGCAGTAGAAATCAAAACACCTAAGACCTGAAACAGAATCAATGTATCGTGTACAATGAATACATACAGGATTCTTATTCTACAACAGCGGTTTTCAAACTGTTCTCCACTCCAGCAACATCTGTATGACCTCGGAGCTTGATAGAAAGGCTATTTCTTGAGCTCCACTTGGATCTACTACGTCAGAAATTCTGATGCCCAGCAAATATTTTAACAAACTCATCAGGGGACTCTGGCACATGTGAAATTTGAGAATTGCTAGCCCAGAGCAGCATTTCTCAGGGGTCAGATGGTTCCTGCTGGCCACAGGATATTCCAAGGAGGCTAGAGAAAAACTGTCTAAATGGCAGGGGTGGGGGCACCGAAAGGAAACAGGGTTGAAGGGTGGCACAATCTGAAAAGGTAGAGAAACACTGTCCTACGCAACTTGTAGTCTTAGTGGAAAACACACCGTGTGTGTAAAGCATAACTCCATGTGTAAGAAAAGGATTATTAACCATTCAACTACACATAGGCTATGGAACATAAGTAGTGCAGTGTTTTCTTCTTATAGCTGAGGCAACACGGTTACAATAGCATCTAAATTCGTGTTTGTGGTACACAAAATTACCTTCCCTCAGCAGAGTGCCCAAGGCTTTCCATACTGCCTTATTGTCACTTCTAGTCCATCACTTGTTCTTCTTCTTATCACCGTGACCCCCACCCCCAGTCCACAGACACACACACACACACACACACACACACACACACACACGCAACTTGGTAACTTCAATTATGTATTCAAAGCTCCAGGGGCTTTCATCAGAAGGCACCGTGCCTTCCTTTGTTTTATAGTGTTTTCTAAATGCTCTGCGTAGATTTGTTCCTTATAGATTTATCTTTCAACTAATAACAGTTCTTATATAGGGCAGGAATGTGACAAAAACGAAGGAATGCCCCTTTTTAGAAAAATCCCCTGCCCCAGTCTTCCTTTCATTCCATCAGTTTTGAAGACCGGTGAATGCAGACACATTTCTTGATTATGAGAGCAACACCAGTGTACAAGTGAGCATGAGGACTAATTGCTGAGGAGCCCTAGGGAACGGTGAGGGTCCCAGTCAGCTCCAGCGTGTGCTTCATTGAAAGGCACCAACAGTTCTTAAATCCATCTCATTTCTCCTAGGGAGAAATGTGGGTCCAGACCTGCTACTTTTAAAGGTGAGGCCATACATTTAGAATAATATGTGCTGTCCTTAAAAGCCTCTGATTTTAATTACTTGTTTAGGGGCTGGAGCTATAATACTGCAGGGAGGGTGTTTGCCCGGCATGCGGTTGACCAGAGTTTGATAAGGGGCATCCCATATGATCCCCAGATTACTGCCAGGAGGAATTTCTGAGCGCAGAGCCAGAAGTAACCTTTGAGTACCCCCAGGCGTGACCCCCCAAAGCAAAAATAAACAAAAAAAATACTTTTTTAGTATATCGAGAAGCAAAACAATGTGAACAAACAACCCCCATTTCATATGCTAGATCACAACGTTTGCAGTTTTCATTTTTTGAAGCTCTAGGTCATGCATTGGGACAGGGTGGAGTGAGGGTTTCCTCACTGGTGCTTGAGGGTTCAGGAGTCTTCAGGCCCTGTCAAATCTGGTGTTACCAGAGACCGTATCTGATGGTGCTATAGTGAGGGAGGTGCTAGGGATTGAATTCATGCGTGCTCTTTGAACTCTCTTCTTGGACCCTGAATCATGTTTCATTCTTCCTTTTAATGTCCCACCTTACCAGCTTTCTCCCTAAAGGAAAAGACCGTGGCTAAATGACCAGTAGATTTCAATGGGAGCTTGGGTTCACTTTTCTCTAGTATTACCTTGGCTTTCTCTGGTGGTCTCCAGGTAGGAAAAAAGCATTAAGGTAGTTAACTGCTCAGGGTACAGTTAGAAGCATATTAAAATAGAGCCAACATTGTCGCACCACATCTCAGGCATTTTTTTTTAAAGCTGAGGTTCCATAACATTTCAATTTAAAATAGAAAGAGGGTTAGAGGTCTAACTGTTATGTGTTAATGATGTTCCTGTCAAGTGGTAACAAAACAGTACACATTAGTTTGCAGCAACCGCACGTGAAGGTGCTTTGCAAACGAATCAAGGTAATAACAGTTAGCATTTAATTGAGTGTCTTTTCTGTGCAGATATTCTTCAGAGCACATTGCATGGATTATCTGTTTTCCTCCTCCCATCAATTCTATGGTGTAGGTGTGTCAGTGTCATTAGTATCTCAATTTACAGGCAGCTGTGATTTGAGGAAGTTAAGTAATGTGTTTAAGGTCATGGAGCAGAACACAGGGAGTCAGGATTTGGAAGCATGTGGTTAGTCTGCAAAGTCCAGACTCACCCTCTGTCCTGGAAAAGAACTTTATAAATAATCAGCCAATACTGTCTTTGAAGGTAGCATCTGAAATATGAATTAAAGAACATTAACCCGAGTACTGATAATAACAAACCCAGTAAAGATTAGTGTTTGATGAAGACTGTTGTAGAAAGTATTTGTTGTAGAACACATTTCCTTAATCTTTTGTACTTCATCAGGATTAGGACAAAATTAGTATACTACATTTGTCACCTATAGGTGGCAATAGTTGTACAGATCACTTTCTGGTAGGGTTTTTAATTGCATTTAAGAACAAGAGGAGGGCTAAACAGAGTAATCAGTAATGTATTTTTAAGTTGAAATAAGTAGCTTTGCATATTCTTAAAATGTTTGCTTGTGTTTAGTGTAACCATTGCTTTATTAGTGATGTGTCAGGCAAGCAATAGTGAGATATTCTCAAGAGATCTCTTGAGAATTATATCTGAACAAATTTAATTCCTGGTGGTCAAAAAAAATCAAACCACTTATTGCATGATTGCTTTTGTGTGAATAATTTTGTGGTCTTGAATGAATCTCAAAGGAAGTTTCATGAAAGGGAGGGTCTAGGAATGATTTTTAATGGTGAGTAGGACTAAGATATACAGGAAGAGAGGGATGGCATTTTGGGAAATAATTATTTAATATGTCCCTACTTCACTGGTAAACCTTTCTGTAACCTGCCGTGGATACAGTACGTATGCAGAAGTTCTATATCTTACCCTCTTAGATTCTTCAATGAACAGAGTAACTGTAAAGATAGAAACACAGAGAGAGATGTGCCCATCTCAAGGGGTTCTTAGAACCAGACACAGGAAAGAATTAGCCCAATGTCTGGGTTATAAATAATAAATAGTTTTTATTTCCAGAAGAGCTTTCCCATCTATGATCTCACTTTGTTCTTAGAGTAGCCTCGAAAGTAAGAAAGATTAGTATCAGCTGTATTTCATATAAAGCATTTATGCAATTTGGGTTCTCACAAATTTGCATTCTGGTGAAATTAGAGCTGGAAATCGGTCTTCCTGATTTTAACACAAAAACATATGCTACTTTTTCCAAGTGAACAATAATTATGGAGTAGAGATTCCACCTAAACCATTATCCTAAACACAAAAAGAATGAAATAGGTAATACGGACCTGGGCCAGATGAAAAAGATGGGGAGAATATATAAGGAAAAAAATGAAGCAATAAACCATAAAATAATATATATATACTTAATGATATCAGCCTCAAAGATATTCACTTTATGTGTGTATAGTGAGAAACTCCTGCCCAGAGTCAGTGAGCTGCAGCAAAGTCAAGAAATAACACAATGAATTATTGCTCTAGGATGAAGGCTACTCTTTGATTATTTCAAAGACATTGCCAGCTGTTGCTTATATCTTGAAAATATTGGTTTGTATGTGTACTGTAAAATGTCAGAGATTTGCATAAATATGCTTGTGAAATTCAAATGCATCTTGCTCCCTCAGCTGGGCACTGTAGACAAAAAAAAAAGACTAGAATTCGGCACAAATTAATGTAAATAGTATCTCATCAACATAATTATCATACTTCACTATTTCAATAGAGGTTCACTAAGAATCAGTTCGAGAAGACATGTCATAGAAAAATAAAAGCAACACTCATAAAGGTTTTTTTTTTACTATATGTCAATTATTGAGTTGAATAGAAGGCATGAATTATCTCATTTAATCCATACAGCAACACTATGAGAAAGTACTGTTTAACCGTTATACAAATGGGAAAAGTAAAAAGTAGAGTTGACTTAGTTTTAGGTCATAGGCACATGTCTAGTAAGTTAGGGAAATCAAAAATAAACAGAAGCAGACTAACTGTAGAACCTAGGGTATAATTCACCAGGCACTGGATCAGGTATCTATAAACTCAGGAGTAATTCATGGCAATATGCTAATTGGCTGCCAGCCCCATAGACCCTTACTTTCTTTTTTTTTGGTGGGGAGGTCACACCCAGCAATGCCTAGGAGTTACTCCTGACTTTGCACTCAAGAATTACTTCTGGTGGTGCTCAGGGGACCATATGGGATGCTGGGAATCGAACCTGGGTTGGCCTTGTTCAAGGCAAACACCCTACCCGCTGTACTATCGCTCCAGCCCCCCTTACTTTCTTTACATTGAGGTTTTATAGGTTCTTTCCGCATTATTAAATTATGTGACTCTAACATATTCTTAATTGGGAGTCTTCTGTGCATTTGTTAAGGGGATTTGAGTGAACAATTAAAAACTCTCTCCCCTAACTTTGTTCTGAATGAAATGAAGGGTAAGATTAAAGGAAAGGACAGATGGAAGGCTAAAACTTCAGCTCTGCTCCTGAGAAAACTTATATTGGAAAACGATATTTCTATTTGCAGAGAGATGAATTTCCCAATACAGGTCTCTGGAAATAGGTCAGGAATAGTAACTGGCGTCCTGGGCTTGGAGGTCAAATGTTTTTCCATAGCATAAAGAGAACAGTAGAGAATGTGTGCTAAGTCCAGGTTGGTGCCAGAGAAAGTGTGGACTGCCAAAAAGTGAGCCTAAATATTCTCAGTCCTCTGCTTAACCTTGGTGATTAAAAAAAAAATCTAGGTTCTTCTCCAGAGGTGAAATGAAAAAGAGGAAAGACCCTGAAACAGCAGGACTGTTACCTTAGGGAGCTCCCTCCACATGAAGAGAAACACTGCAAACTGAAAAAAAGCGTCACCAACATTTCTCATCACTTAACAATGATGCAGATTTTAATGACCATGTGTGTATTTCAGGCCAACCAAGAAGACTAGCACAGTTTCGAAACTGGAGTGAGCTGGGTTGAGCAGAGAAATCTCTCAATAGGAAGGAGGTGAATCAGTTGCTGTGAACTTTGGAAACACAAAATATTGGAGACACAATGCCTCTCTTGCAAAACACAGTACGCAAAAGAAGAGAGGGAGAACAAGGGGGAATACCCTGCCACAGAGGCAGGATGGGACGGGGGGGATGGGGGGGATGGGGGGTGTGGGGGGATGCTGGGACCCGTGGGGATGGATAACGGGCACTGGTGGAGGGATGGGCACTTGATCATTGTATAACTGAAACCCAAGCACAAAATTTGTAAGCCTATAACTGTACCTCATGGTGTTTCACTAATAAAAAAAAATATTGGAGACAGTCTGGGTAACTCCAGATTTTGGGTTGAAGATGTGATGAGCAAATCTGGGAAGATACAGTGCCTGGGAAGGTGTAAGGGCAGAATGGTACTATTCACTTGTTACAACTATGGGGGTATTTCCAACCAAGGTCTCTTAGCTGAAGATCTGTGCACATTGCAAAGGCAATGTTAAGTGATTTTATCTGGGAGCAGGCCAACTTCCAGGGAAGAGATGCCACTGAAGTCATTTCTCTTTTCTCAGAGGCACCAGTTAATCTTTTCTTTAATGTCACCTCTTACTGTATTCCTGGTGGAGCTACTTTCTGAATGAGACATAAAAATAGATAGAGTGACCTTTGATGAACACTAGAGACCCTCCAGACTTTTCTCAGACTTGTGGTGTTAACCCTGTTAACCTGGTCAAATACCAACTTAGAAAATTACTTTCTCCCCATGCTCAGTTCTCTGCATGACCTTAACTGGACACATTACTTCTCTCTTGCCCCTCTGAAAAATTAATGTGACACGCAGGTAATAATGACCCACTCTTTCTATTCAATCACACATCAGAAAATGCGATTTGGCACCTGGGGGAACAGTTTCCTTACTGTCATTGTGAAGATTTTGCACTACCTTCAGGGTAAGCTGGTTTTATTGGGTGAAGGAATGGTTTTGAACTGAGCAGTTCTAGGGCATTTGCCTTGCATGCAGCTGAATAGGCCGATCCGAGTTTGATTCCTCCGCCCCTCTCGGAGAGCTCAGCAAACTACCGAGAGTGTCTTGCCCGCAGAGCAAAGCCTGGCAAGCTACCCGTGACATATCTGACATGCCAAACACAGTAACAAGTCTCACAATGGAGATGTTACTGGGCCCGCTGGAGCAAATCGATGAACAACAGGAGGACAGTGCTACAGTGCTACATTATTAACTATACTGTTGTCCTTTACCACAGTCAGTGGCCTTTGCTGGAACCCCTGTACTAAGAGGGAAAAATGAATGTATTTTGCACGGAGAGGAAAAAAGCTAGCAAAGAGGAGGTCAGTAGGCAGTTTAGGTTTGCTAGAAAATAACACACTTTGTAGGAAGGAAAATAATTCACCATGGTGATAAGCAGTGTTGCAAGGTATATTTGAACACAAGATCTACAGAAGGAAAAGAGAAGTTTGTTACCAAAGAAATGGGAATATTTCTATATGGAAAATGGGGCTAGGGGAAGGATGACATGTCAAGCTCCTCAGAAGGAACCAATAAAAATGTCACTGTCACTGTCACTGTCCTCCCGTTGTTCATCGTTTTGCTCGAGTGGGCCCAGTAACGTCTCCATTGGAGACTTTGTTGTTACTGTGTTTGGCATATTGAATACCTCACGGGGAGCTTGCCAGGCTAATGAAAATGAAACAAAGAAAAATCACAAACTTGATTTATGGCAGGGAAAGGCATTTAGGAGGAGGAAATGCATATATCAATAATATGAAACTGTTATATAATCACGCAACATATGTTTATGGTTTCTCTCAACTCAAACCTTTACTGTCACCAGTTGAAACAGCCTCTTGAAAACTTGGTTTTTGACATTTATTTTCCTGGTGGTGGATCCATGCAGAAATTTAATTTAAAATATAAATTGATCACTCTAAAATATTAGATTTAATCAACATTGGTCAACATCTCTGAAGAATAAAACCTGTACTTTTTTTTTTTTAGATTTTTATTAGTGAAACACCATGAGGTACAGTTGTAGATTTACAAATTTTTGTGCTTGGGTTTCAGTTATACAATGATCAAATACCCATCCCTCCACCAGTGCCCATTCTCCACCACCACTGAAAACCTGTACTGCTTTTTAGTATTTTTGAATTAAGAAAACAAACTAGCTCATTGATATTATCCTGTATCATTAGCTTAGCTAATAAAGCATGCTTATTTGTATTGTCAGTTTCCTCTTTCTTCTAGCACAATAATATTAGCTGTGATCTTTTTTGTTCAGGAATAAGAAATAAACAAATTCTGGACTGACAACTTTGAAATCTATTCATTTTAGTGTCAGGTTAATGATTCCAGCAGATAAGAGCTAGGATATGTAGCATTTCTGCTTTGAATTTATAGGCACATTGTTAATACAAATGATGTATGCTACTCAGATGACTTGAGTGATTAGAATTTTTAACTCACTTTTTCATCATTTTATGTATTAAATATAATACCTACTGTTCAGAGAGCTGACTTGTGTCTGACTTATAAGTCACACTTTGCAGCATAAAAAGCCTATGGATAGTCTATTTCAGAGGAAAATATAGCACGACAGATCATCTGTGTATTCTAGCACCACACAGCTATGTTTTCGCTTTGGAGTGATAAATTTTTGCCTGTTCTTACAAGAAAAAATAAAATATGCCTTTGTGGGGGAAAAATGAATGTGAAAAAAGTTATAATATTGCTTACATGGAGGTTCCTCTTCTAAAGGGATCTTTCCAATATCATTGTACAATGATATGTATACCTGAAAAATATGTGTACCTATTTTTATTTTGATGTATACTGTCAGTCGGGGAGAAAAATTACATTATTTATTAATCTGTAACTAATTAGTGAAACTTGACTACAAATGGACCTTAGAAGTTCATTTAGAAAACACAGTTAAGTGGTGGTATCCAGTCTTGTTGGGGCCCTTTCACATGAGCCGTGGAATCAAATAGGACTCAGGTTCATCTGGAGACCCGGGGAAGAATGTACACTACTAATTTAAGTCATTGCCTACTAATGCAACTTATATTTCCAAGTTCAGTCTGCCTTTATTTTGGATACATATATTTCCAGAGGAGATCTGACATATTGAATTTTGAGAGCAAGGGTAACTCTGAATCTGCACCAATTTATTGACTGTTTAAATAAGAAAATGACTTGGTGAGAATTGTTCTAAAGATTTTGAAACATTAAGCTTTACATTCTATATTGCAGTTTAGTTGCATTTAATTCTTATCACTTCTAGTGGTAAGTGTAAGATTATTGTCTTATTATAAGTAAATAATAAGACAATAATCTTAATATGAGTAAATAATAAGACAATAATCTTAATAAAAATAATCAATAATCAATAAAACGGGGTAAAAAAGAATAGATTAGTTGAGAGAATGCCCATGGAAACCGGCCTTCACTCTGAATTCCATTCCTTTCTGTTGCTACCATATGACAGTGGCAATCATTACCACAATCCTGTATCTGGATTTTGATGAATATTTATATACAGGGATTTTGCTTTTCCCGCTGCAACACTTATTCATTCAATGAATATTTATTGAGCATCTATTATGTACTATATCAGTTTGTTAAACCTTACCTAGTCGCAATCCCCCCTCGTTTTTAGGTTTTTTTTTTTTTTTGGTCATAACCAGGGATGTTCAGGGATTTCTCCTGGAAAATTCGGGGGAACAGATGGGATGCTGGGAATCAAACCCAGGTTGGCCATGTACAAGGCAAACACCCTACAGGCTGTATTATTGCTCCAGCTTTTGCAACCCCCTTTTGCATAGGAAATGCAACACTGGGAAAGCACTACAAAAAAGTAAATAACTCAGATTCATTACCTGGTTGATTTTGAGTTAATTTTTGATCATTTTATATTTGAAAATATTTTATTGTTGCCAAGCTTTTCATGAACCCATCTTTAGTTATGTGACTTCATCTGGAGTTTTAACTTAATTTTAGAAGCTTGGAACCATATCATATTCTAGACACTAATGATAGACAGGAGGATGTGAGAAATCAATTTACACATAACAGATAAATTAAGCATTCTCTAATATAATATCAATATTGAACCAAGTTTCAACTATATTAGGAGATGAATCCATAGTCAATGAATTAAGAGCTGAGTATACAGTTTGCTGTTTAGTCTGACTATGGCATCAAGAACTCAAACTGTCAGGGTAAAAAAGTTATAGAGGATCCCCTTTACTTTCGTCTTCAAAAAAAAAACTGATTCTTTTTAGTTTATTTTTGATCTTCTTCCATTTTCAATCTTTAGTATTTGGGAAAATGTTATTCATATGTTCATGAATTACTATTTACTTTTGGCTTTCTTATTTTTCTTGGAATGATTATTTTTAAATTTACACAATAAAAGTAAAATTTTTTCTAATTTTGTGTAATTTTCAAAAATAACCAAGACATATAACTTTGAGATCTGGTTCTGTTTCTAGAATAGCTCATATCTATCAAGTTTTCTCCTTATGAATTCCTTGTATGAATTCTTCTTATGAATTCATGTAGATGAACAAATTATCCATTAGACCCCAAACTTGTGTTCATTCTATTATAATAGGCTATCTGGTATCAATGTCCTACTCTTCAATTCCCTCATGTACCGAGGACTAGATTTTATTTTATTCTGATTTATTTTTCAAATTCTGACGCTATGTATTGCATCTCATAAGGTTAATATTCCCTGCCTGTCAACAAATGTAGTCATGATCGGGTCTGCTTCCAGTACATCGTTTCCTTCTGGAGCTCACAGAATCGACCAAGTTGCTCTGTGATATCTGACTTTACATGATTTATTTGTCAGCACAAAAGCATTTATGACTTTTACCTCAGTTGGAGGAAAATTATAGTTTTCCAGGCTGTACACACCCTAGCACTGTCATGATCTCTCAGGTTCTGGATCAGAACCAAGACCCAGTACGATACTTGGTTTAATGGGTGTCTGCTTACAATTTACTTTGGCAATAGTGATTTCCTCTTTCAACAGCAGAAACACGTAGCTTGATTTTATTTATTAATTTTTTTTTTTTGCTTTTTGTCTTTTGGGATTTTTTGACTATGATCTGACAGTGCCCAAGGCTTATTCCTGGCTCTGTGTTCAGAGAAAACTCCTGGTGGTACTTGGGGGCCAATATGTTATAGTAGGGATTGAGCCAAGGTCAGCTGTGTGCCAACACCTTACCCATTGTACTATCTCTTCTGTCCCAAGAGCAGAGGCATAGGACTGTTATCCCATGGAAATCCTGGTCAGGCAGCTCTGCTCTGAGCATCTGAGACCTTCTTTGCAGAATGTGCTTGGTCAGTAGTAAGGTGAGGCAGAATGTACCTGACTCTAGAAATTCAGTAGCAACGATCTATATAATGAGTTTCACAGGGTACAAAATGTTACTGCAGAGTTCAAATGCATGATAGATGGTAGAGACATTGGTCAGCCTATTTTTCTCAATGATTCCTTCAACCAGAGGGTGGCTAAAAGCCATCCCAGGCGAATTTGCTCAAATTCAGATTTCTATCACTTTAAGACCAAGAATCTTATCTCCCTGAGACAGGATGAAGCTTAGTGGGTATGTTGTGACCATCAAAGGGAACCTATGAACATTACACTGAGGAATTTTATAAAGGCAGAAACAAGATATGTTATTTAAACATTATAAGACTAAGATCTCAGATATTACTGGGCATATCAATTTATAAAATTAAACTGTTAAGAGTGATTTAATTATTGGTTCCATAGTACAAAATTCTAGTACCAAGTAGCATGTATATGCTTTATATATTCTCTCTCCTACATGACATCAATTCACTTGGCACGACAACTCTTGCTTTACAAAAAGTCTTCTCTTCATAAACTTCCTGAGCTGGCTAAATGCCATGGTATGAGGTTCAAGTTGGCTACCTGCTACAACAAGAATAAACTTTGCTTTCTGTATCACATGCATAGAAAAATTTAATTCTTGAATTAATGTAAAAGGAAAAGACACATTACTCTGTGTGAAGTATGTTTGCCCCATATGACTGTATAAACACAGTTCGATTGCTACGAAAATTAAATATGGATCAACAAAATCAATAGTTAATTGTGGAACTCAGAGTCCTTCATTTCAAAACTCATCTGTAAAGAAGGTTCAGGGAATGTTTGCTTTTGATTTTTTAAAAAATATTACTTAAAATCTTTCCGTCAGGCAAAGAGTTCACACTGTCTTTCCATTATTTCCATAAGTTATTTGGCTTGTAAACCGTCAAGGTCATATTGATCCCTCAGCCTCTCAAGTTTCCATTTTAAAATTCAGTATCTTTAACAGTTAAGTGTCTGATTCTTAAAGTCTGGCTTGCACTTCTACCAAACAGACCTCAATGCAAATATAATCCAACACAGTAAGTGTCTTGGTACCAGGTATTATTATATTAATTGTACTATAAACTACCCATTATTTTTTCTTACCCTGTCACACCCCTATAAGCTACCTTTTAGGTGATTAGACCATATTATCCATAGCAGGTAAGCAGCGAACTATCATCACCCATCAGTAGAACTCACAGTGCTGGGAAGAGGAGTCATTTTGTGTGTTGTGGCAAGCACATGTATGTTGAACCTGTGGGTGGATGGAGATGACAACTCACTTTCTAATCTGGGTGGGGGTTGGCAACATCCCACTGAGCTCAGGGCTTACTCATGGCTCTGTGCTCAAGAATCACTCCTGGAGGGACTCTAGGGACCATATGTGGTGCTGGTGATCAAACCCTTGTAGGCTGTGTGTAAGGTAAGTGCCTTACCCACTGTACTCTCTCTCCAGTTCCAACCCACATTCTAATAGGAATGAGTGGGAGGAGTTGCTACTTGAATAGCTCTACCTAAATAAATAGAACCTAAAAAATGGGCTATCAATCTCATTATCCAAATGGATGAGAAGGACAGAGCAGTGGGGCCTCCTTTGCAACTGGGGAACATAACAACCTCAAGAAGACCACGGGGGTAACAGATGGACTGCCTTGACCCTAGTTCCATTAAAGTAGAGTTAAAAATGTAATATTTGAACTTCATTTCCCTTTCAAGTATAACCTTTCGTATAGTAAGTTAAGCTTCACTCTGTCTATATAATGTTAGAAGCCTTCATCCATTTGGGGGACTAAAGGCAAAGTAGTTCTTGAAATAATGATTCAATTTTCTTTTGCCAGCTTGTCCTGAAATCCCATGGTTATTTTCCCATGACAGACAATAACCTTCTCAAAGGAGACCTATCAAATGCTCATGATAAATAATGAGAGGGTCCTCTTTCTCCTGCCTCAAGCAAGAAACTGCACAGAGGGGAAAAATGTAAAAGTGTCAACAGACTCATTCCATAATGGGCAGTAGCAGCATGTGTGTTTCTGTGCGGCCAGCAACTTCATTTAATGGGACTCCTAGGGCATCTGGCATGTCCTTGAAAGGACCTTGGGATAGACACTTAAGCTCAGGGTTGTTAGAAATGAGTGTCTTGATGGTGGTAGCAGCACGTTTTGATGCATGAACAGCTAAAGGAGAGAAACGCTCGTTTGTGCCACCTTCCAATAATTTAGAAAAACCTCTTGGGGGTGGGTGGGTGAGAGCCCTCCCTGCCCCAAGGGACCCAGCTCCGCAGCTGAGAATCTCCAGATCCCAAACGCTGCCACACTCAAAGCCGCTCCGCACATGCTTGGGCTGAGCCTCTTGTACGAGTGAACGTGTTCCTGTACCTCGTGGCTGCACACATCATAAGACACTCCCACCCATTCTCCATGAGTACCACACCACATTTGATGGGGTTCAAATAGTAGGCAACAAATCATAGAGGGAAATATATATAAATATGCATATATACTTATTTTCAGATATATATACAAAAGCTCACATCACTCAACCTTTAACAACATGTTAGTGATACCCTAAAGAATGTCTTAATGGCCCCTCCAAAATAGAACAATCTTCACACTGTCTCCTCTGTGGATATTTTTTTTGTAGCATTTTCAGTGGTTTTTCATAACAGACAATACAAAATATATTATTTTGGTTGTGCTTTGGGACAGGGATTGGGGTTTGGGATGAAAACATCCCAAGTTTAGTGGTAAGAAGGTGTAATGGTAGTGGGATTGGTGTTTGAATATTAAATGTAATCAAATATTGTGAACCACTTTATAAAATAAAAACATTTTTAAACATAGAAAGACCTCTTTGATTTAGTTTTTAGGAGAAAGATGAATCATGTTTCTGTCTTCCTCCCAAACTCCACCTTCCCTCCAGCAGTTGATACTTCAAAATGAAAGGGGCCTTTATCCACTGTGTAGATGTACCAAAGTTTTTTTAACCAGTCATCTGTTCTCGGGCACTCAGGTTTTTCCCAGATTTTGTTAGATTTTGTTAGTGCAGCAATGAACATAGAAGTGCAAATGTCATTTCAACTATACTTTTTTGTCTCTCCGGGATATATTCCCAGGATGGATGGTATAGCTGGGTCAAATGGGAGCTCAATTTCTAATTTTTTGAGAATCGTACTATGCAGCTGTTAGAAAAGGTGAAATCATGAAATTTACATACAAGTGGTACAACATGGAATTATCATGCTAAGTGAAATGAGTCAGAAACAGAGGGACAGACATAGAAAGATTGCATTCATCTGGGGAGTATAAAGTAACAAAATGGGAGACTAATACCCAAGAATAGAAGAGATAAGTACCAGGAGGTTCACCCCATGGCTTGGAGGCCAGCCGCACATGCGAGGGGAAAAGGCAGCTCAGATAGAGAAGGGAACACCAAACAAAGGGTGTTGGGAGGATTCTCCTAGGATGAGAGATTCATGCTGAAAGTAGACAAGAGACCGAACATGATTGCCACTCAATGCCTCTTTTGCAAACCACAGCACCCAAAAGGAGAGAGAAAACAAAAGGGAATGCCCTGCCACAGGGGTGGGGTGGGATGGGATACTGGGAGCACTGGAGGTGGAGAATGGGCACTGGTGGAGGGATGGGTACTCAATCATTGTATAACTGAAACACAGAAAAACTGTAAGTCTACAACTGTACCACATGGTGTTTCACTAATAAAAATAATAAAAAAAAAGAAAGGGGCCTTTCTATCTTTCCCCTTTGGGAAGGAGGTTTTTGGCACACCTGGGTAGAGAGGTGCTGTTGAAATAGCAACTTTTCAGGGATTCTAACACTTTGGGGATGCCTGAGAGCACCGGTCAGCTCCTCAGGACTAGAGTTACTGATCTAGTATTTATGATTCTTGTACTGAAGTCCCCATGGCCAATGGAAGACAGATTTAGATTTTAGGGACAGCTACAAGATCTTTTCCTTTTGCTCCCCTTCAGTCTCCATCTTTTCCTTGCCAAACACTTCTCCTTTTCCCCATAGGTACTAATGAATAGCCTACTTCCAGATCAGAGGAAGACAACTACTTGCCCACAGTACAGTACTGAAAAGGGTTCTGATATCTGCACATATACAAGGATGATAGGACTGGGTGGTATACTGTATAAGCTGGTATCCACTCCTCCTGTATACTGTATAAACTTTTACAGGGAGGCTACCACTTATTGAACAAATTGCGATGTAGCACTTATTGCCCTTAAGATTGGAGAGAAGACCTCTTTATGAAGAACTCTACAAAGCAGGAAGTCCTTGTCATTAAGTTATAGCCTTTAATTCACGATAGTGGTGTTCAGCCTAGGGCCCACATCTGTGAGGAGCAGGTCAGAAGTTGGATTCAAATTCAGGAGTTTAGCGGCCAAGTTCCCACCCTCAGTTACTGAACTACTCCAGCTGCCTGACGCCCAGCTGAGTTTCATCTTGTAAAAATGTAGGCTCTTCCTTGTCACAGCTGGGATTTTTTGTTTGTTTTTAATGGAATCACAGATACACAGTTACAAGGCTTTTTGTGATCTGGTTTCAGTCATACAATGTTCCACTACCCATCCCTCCCCCCAATGTACATTTTCCACCACCAGTGTGTATATCCCTACCTGATCTCACCACAGCTAGTTTAGAAAATATCATAATATCTGGAGTTTTTATATGAAATGTACCAGAGTTTATTTTAAACAAGAGTGTGGGTCAAACAACCCTGTATGTAATACTTTTATGACTACAGGAGAGCCTATCAGAATAATGAAAGCACATCCTCCCAGCCACTCAAAATATACTGATGTTCACGGGGAGAGAGCCTGAAACAATGGAAATCTAATGGTTCTATAAGTTACCTGTACTAGGGCAAGGAGATTTTACATAGACAGTAAACTTACCCTTGTGATATCCTAAATTGCTTGCTTTCTTCCAAAAGAAAATAATGATAATGTGAATAAAGCCTGCAAAAATTAAAACCAAACCACAAAAGCACTTAAAAATCACTATGAAGGAGGAATAGCAAATATTTCTGGTCCATAAATTCACACCAAACTACATATGCGCTACTGCCTAGTTTGTTACATTAACAAAAGTAGGTATATGGAAGATGATTTTTATTCCTAAACTTAAGTGGAGTTTTCACTCTTTTCTTGGCTGAAAGTGGTAGGGAAGACCATGTCTGTGCCCTTTCAACAAATATCAACAAACCATACACTTTGGACTATTTTTCTCGAAAAATAATTGGTGATGTTGGAGGCTACAAGTTTTAAATTGGATTTGTTTGGTAAGAACTTCTGAACTTCTTGTTCACATGATAAGGAACAATCAAAATTGAGCTTCACACACACTCAGAAAAAAAAAGATGCTGTGCCCATACTGCTGGCCATTCATTGCCTTTTGTCATCTTTTAACAGTTGGCTATAGGTCATTATCTAGAAAGACAATAGGTCTTTACTTTTTCCTGTGTCAAAATAAAAAGCCAGTGAGAAATGAACAGAAGTTTCAAAGATACAAGAACCTTCATTGAAAGAGTAAAATAATAGGCAGAAAAGTTCCCTATTCCCAGGCAAGTTCAAGAATGAAGCCAGAAACCTCAGTTGTAAAGCATTTGCTTTGTATGTCTGAGGTCCTGAGTTGGATTCCATTACTTTTTTTTTTTTTTAAAAAAAAGTAGAAGTGGGCTTAAGGAGGCAATTATCCAACATCAACATAATAAGAGGCTAAAAAAAAGCAAACTCAAAGATAATCAGAATAAAATATGCTGCAGGGCTTTGGAGATAAACTTTAAATTGCTTAACTTGAAAACAAGTTAGTAAATATGTAAATAGGTAAGAAGCACATTATTCAGCTTCATTTGGCCCCCAACCAAATACATATGTATTTGTTTCTGGAATCATGCTTGGCTGTGCTCTTGGCTTTCTCCAAGCTCTGCACTCAGGGATCACTCCTGGCCGGGTTGGGAGACCATATGGGATGCTGAGCATCAAATCCAGGATAAGGCAGGCACCTTATCTGCTACACCATCTCTTTGGCGCTCTATTTCTTATTTATTAATCATCTGCCTTTTGTCTATTACTTTACTTATCTTTCACATCTTTTGTGTACTTTGTTATCACTGAAACTGAGTTCCAAGGACAAGATACTGTCTGGTGAGGAACTAGTTTCTCAATCTAGTTCCTCAATCTAGTTGCTGATGGCAATTTAACAGTCTAATCACCCAGAAGATATTTTGAGTTCCTTTCTTTAAAGTTGAAATAATAACTTCCCCAGCAAGTAGACAGGAAAATAGATGTTGATTTAAAAAAAAATGAACATGTGCTCTTCAAGGAGCATTTTTTATTACCATAAACTAAGTTCCTTGAAATAAGCAGTGGCTTTAAAGTCTACCAGAGATGAAAACACCAGAAATAAGTCGGGAGTCATATTATCTATCAATGAGGAAATAGTGAGGCTTTAAAAATATCCAAGTAGTTTTACGTGAAGAAAAAAAATCATCACTTTTCTCAGGGACAAATATCTAAGCATATAGTCTCTGGCACTGCACAGCTGTACACTGTGCACTGCCCCAAACAGCCCTGGTTATTCCCATTTCCTTTACTGGGGAATTCTAAATTGCCAGACTTAAGCATTGAAATGCAGACCCAACTGGCCAAGTATTGCTGGGAATGGCCCCTGGGTTCCTGAATGTACTCAGGAGGTCCTGATGAAATATTTTGTGTACAAAATAAAACTGTATTGCTTTAGGATGAATGCTTCTTTATACTGAATAAAGAATACTTTATCAAGAATACAGAGAGCGAGAGAGAGAGAGAGAGAGAGAGAGAGAGAGAGAGAGAGAACACAGTGTTGGTACCACTGGTGAAGGGATAGATTAGATGTTGGAACATTGTGTGACTGAAACCCAATCATGAACAACTTTGTAACTGTCTATCTCACTGTGATTCAATTAAAAATAATAATAATAATAATAATAAAAAGGAAGATATTGGTATGGATTGGGTCCTTAGGCACCTGGAGCAGGAGAAAAGAATGTGACAGCAGCAAAGACATGGAACCAGCAACAATTTCCCACACATCAGAGCTGGCATCAGCTATGGCAATGGGAATAGAAAGGAGTGAACACAATGATCGATATTCAACTCTGTGAAAACCCAGAGTTTTCGTGAGTTAAATGTGCATGGGCTGGTATGCTTCTTTGTTGGATGCACAAGTCTAGCTATCCTGTCACGTATGTCTACAGTTCCCTTCAGAGGCTGAATAAAAAGACATTTACTTAAAATCAGAATTAGAGAAAACACAAACACTGTCCTCCCATTGTTCATTGATTTGCTCGAGCGGGCCCAGTAACATCTCCATTTTGAGACTTGTTGTTACTGTGTCTGGCATATTGAATACATCGCAGGTAGCTTGCCAGGCTTTGCTGTGTGGGTGAGATACTCTTGGTAGCTGGCTCTCCGAGAGGGGCGGAGGAATTGAACCCAGCTCTGCTGGGCTGGCTGTGCGCAAGGCAAATGCCCTACCACTGTGCTATCGCTCCAGCCCAGAATTAGAGAAGTTACTTGAAATATAGTAATAAATGATATAGTAATAATTTATATGATATAGTAATAAATAGTAATAAATAAAAATAATATAGTAATACATAGTCCTTAAAATATTACTGTTGTGTGATACAAAATAATTACTTAAAAATCTCAAAAGTAAAAAGCTACCTCCCATGTTCAATCCTGTGAAGCGAGGTCCCCTGCTCATGCATATATCTGCATATACACTCCCTTCTGATATTTCTGAGGCTGCCTTTGTATGCAAGTAAGAAGAAAATTAAGAATCACCCTTCATAGACATTGAAATGGTCTCTTGTTCAGGACCCACAGATCTCTTGCTCTAAGCTAGTTGGAAAAGAAATGTGGGGAAGGATCTAACATTTTTTTTGTGGCCTGAATGTGATTAGTGATTAGTACTAGAAGGTTCATTCACTTGGGAATAGCAATCAACTCCTGCAACTCTGAATGACTACAAAACATCATTGGCTCCCATCCCATACAGTGATGGGATACTAGCTGAAAATCTATTTAATCTGTGAGTGAATTATGGCCTAAAAAAATTACAGTTTTATGATCATTTTTAGTGAGTCCCTAACAGAAGATAAGATGAAGAAAGAGTTGTGAAAATACAAGAGGTTGGTACATTCTGTTCATGGTGACTGATGATTTTAAGGTGGATAGTTTTACAATCCATCAAATTTTTGTCATTTCAAAAATTATGCCTCCCAATGTATGCAGTAAATTAATTTTAAAATTTACATATTTATTAAAAATCATATTGAAAACAGCAGGAAGTGAGACCCATTTGAATAATAAAATAACTCATTATTCTACTGGAGATTAAAAAACCAAAATTAAAAGATTTTTATTTTGAGGTAATAATCACATAAATTGCCATCTGAATTAGTTAAACAAAGAATTTATATTCTCTAGAGGTATCAGCAGTGTATTAAAGGTAATCCCCACATTTTCACACTCGGGAGATGAAACAGGATTTTTGTTTAACCATGCTCTTTCTTTCCACAGAAGATAGGTCACAGGATGCTACAATTATCCTTAAGAACATATCAGAATTTCCTTTATAAAGTGCGATATGTGTCTTGGTTCACACTGCATACATGATGCAGACTTTATTGCTTTGATACAAGCAGAAAATACCTGGTTCTCATGTGGCAGTGCTCTCTCATGCCCATCCGGACTGGTTACAAGTCTCCATACTCCTTCTCCCCCTGAACACAGACACAGTTCTAGAATTTTCCTCAACACCGTATTTCAAGACACCTCTGTTAATCAGTTGTCCTTTGTATCTGTGATAGATGCTACTTAGTGGCTTTTAACCTTCCTATCACACCTCCCTCTCTCTGTCCCTCCCTTCTCTTTTTTTGAATGGTACCACTACTACCCCCCTCCAGGTGTCATTGGAATGATCCAAGTGAGGGGCAGCTTTAGGTAGATTTGGTAGGGGGGGGAGAGAAAATTTTTGTTTGTCCTAGTTTATATATAAGTCCATAAATTATACTGAGGAAAACATAGGTGGGACATTTCATGACACTAAGTCTATTGCTATCTTTAATGATTTCATGCCATTGGCCAAGCAAACAGAAGCAAATATAAATAAATGGAGCATCATCAAAGACTCTTCTACACCACAAAAGAAACAATTTCCAGCGTAAAAGTACATCCTCCAAACTGGTGAGAATATTTACCCACCACTCATCTGGAACCAACCAAATAAAAAATTGGATAGATGAGTAGGGCTGAGATGAACAGAAACTTTCTCGAAGACATTCAGGTGGCCAAAATATATATGAAAAAATAATTTGCATCACTTATTAGTGAAATTTAAATTAAAACAATATCAACTCTATCAGTGAGACTGATACATCACAAGGAACAAAACCAGTGTTAGTAGTGTGGATAAGAGGAAAAAGGGACTCTAATTTCATTGCTAGTGGGAACATTGACTAGTCTAAACTTTTGAGAAAATAACTAGGAATTCTCAAAAAACTAGGAACTGATTTCTATACACCCAGCAATTCCACTTCTTAAGTGCCCTAAGGGCTCCAAAAATCTGATTCAGAAGACATTTGCATTCCTATCTTTATTGTAGCACTATTCATAATAGCTCAAATCTGGATATAATCCCCGTGTCCAAGAACAAATGACTGGACAAAGAAACTATGGTACTTGGGGGCACGGTGCCAATAGCAGGTCAACCTGTACCTCTGAGGCAAGTGCATCAGCAGCCTGATGGTGTCTTCGGGCTTCCCCATAACCCCCAAATTGTTGCTGAGCTTTTGGCAGGACCCCAACAACTTGGGGCCAAGTTTACCAAGAAATTAAATAGCCAAAAGTTAGGTATGTGGGATCCATGCCCACAAACCACCTCTGGTTCAACTATACAAGCTCATTTATCGACCTTATTTCAAAGACCCATAAATAAATCTCGAACGAGATCAAAAGCCGCAGATAATCCCAGACCCATGCGTGGCTGAAGAGACCAGGGTAAATCGGATGGGGGCGGGTTGGCCTGGTGCCCACCCAAGAAGAGCCCCTAGTAGCCACTTGCTTCAACAATCCAGGTCTGCCGCCATACCCTCGGCCTGACTCTACCATCTCAGGACGGGCCTCACCTCACCAAAATATAATCTGCTGAAAACTTGGATATGGGGATTTTGTGACTGAAATCTCCAGACTTTCTTGGGGGAGAGGGGGTTGGTAGCCCATCCCTACCGCCCCCCACCCTCGACTTCCCAATACTCCTGGAAGCACTGGCAGTCATCCCCACAAACCAACTCAAATGCTACCATGAAAGCTCTACCAGCGACCTTGCTTCGAAGATCCATAAATAAATCATAAAAGAGATCAAAAACCACAGTTAGTTTTGGATTAATGAATGGCTGAACAGACCGGGGTAAATCTGAGTGAGGCAAGTCAGCCTGGTGCCCACCCAAGCAGAGCCCCTGGTAGTCGCCTGCTCCCACAATCCAAAATCACCACCATATCCTCGGCTTGACTCCACCATCTCTGGATGGACCTCACTGAGAGATAATCTGCTGAAAATTCTGGTATGTGCGTTTTGTGCCTGAAATCTCCAGGCTTTCTCAGGGTTGGGATAGGCTACCTCCCCCTACCTTGCTGACTTCTGGAACCTCGGCAGTCAGATCTACACCCCAAAGCTGCCACCCAGTTAAAAAAAAAATAACTACTCCTACCTTACGACCCCGATAAAAATACTGAATACCCTGAACAAACACCATGATCTCTTAGTACCTGTATTGAAAACCATAATGCACAAAAGGAAAAGGAGAGAGAGAAAGAGAGAGAGAGAGAGAGAGAGAGAGAGAGAGAGAGAGAGAGAAAGAAAGAAAGAAGAAAAGTGCTTCCCATAAAGGGAGGCTGGGGGTGGAGGGTGGGATATTGGGGGATGGTGTTAGGGGAACAGGGAGCATTAGAGAAATATACACTGGTGGAAGGGTGGGTGCTGGATCATTGTATGACTGAAACCCAATTATGGACAGTTTTGTAATGGTCTATCGCATAGATATTCAATTAAAAAATTAAAAACATAGTAATGTGGAGTTCATGCCCACTTCAATCAGCTTAATCAATGGCTGAATAAATAGCAGTACTCATACATAAAAAAATCTATGGTGGGGGTATGGTGCCACCAGCAGGTCAACCTGTACCTGTGAGGTGAGTGCATCAGCAGCCTGATGGCGCCTTCAGACTTCCAGATACCCCAAAATTGCTGCTGTGCCTCTGGCCAGACCCCAAAAACTTGGGGCAAAGTTTACCAAGAAAATCAATGGCCAAATGTTAGGTATGTGGGAGACACACCCACAAACCACCTTCGGCTCAGCTATATAATCGGAGGCATGGCCTCTCTGTTTCCTGATTGAACTGCTTAATGGCCATGATCCCAGAGACTCAGAAACAAATCTCGAAACCCAGTGGCTTTTGGCAGAAATGTGTCTGGTCCCTGCAGTAGGTTACTGGTGCTGGACCAACCCAGGTGGGAATAGGTTTCATGCCTTGGCCTGTTCCCCGTGGCAGCCCGGTGGCCACCATCCTCCAGAGGCTACTGGACAGTCAGGTTTAGGCCCGCAGTGATGAGACGCAGGGCCTTACGGGATAGGGGTGGAGCCGGTCCTGTCCTCCCCACCCCAACGAGACCCCAAGTCATCGCCCATGAATGACCTCTCTGGTTCCTGATCAAGCGGCTTAATGGCCATGATCCCCAAGACTCAGAAACAAATCTCGAAACCCAGTGGCTTTAGACAGAAATGCGTCTGGACCCTGCAGTAGGTTACTGTCGCCAGGCCACCCCAGGGGGGAAAGGGTGTCATCCCTCCGCCTGCTTCCCCCTGGCAGTTTGGTGGCCGTCATCCTCCAGAGGCCATTGGACAGTCAGGTTTGGTCCCGCAGTGACGAGACATTTTGAGCCTTGCGGGATGGGGGTGGAGCTGGTCCTGTCCTCCCCACCCCAACGAGACCCCAAGTCATCGCCCACGAATGGCCTTTCTGGCTCCTAATCAAACTGCTTAACGGCCATGATCCCAAGAGACTCAGGAGCAAACCTTGGAATCCAGCAGGTTTTGGCAGAAATCCCTCCAGATTTAAGTGTTAAATTTTTGGAATTTCAAAATCGCGCGGCCACTACTGCAGCTACGCGACATCATATGTTATTCATAACCAGCAATAGAAAACAAATTGTCTACTTTTGCCTCTTCAGCAGATCTGAGTGTTGGGGTAAAATTTCAAACAATAATGGTGGGTCTGGTGTCAAAATATTGAATGTGATCAAAGTAGAGAGAGAGTAATGTGGAAATCATCTGCCCCACAGGTAGGGGGAGGGCGTGGGATGGGGTTGTACTGGGGTTGTTGGGGGTGGAGAATGGGCACTGGTGAAGGTACGGGTGTTTCATTGTATGACCAAGACTTAGGCCCGAAAGCTTTGTAACTGCTCTCATGCTGATCCAATAAATAAAATTATAAAAATGAAAAAAAAAAGTAAGCTGGAGTTCATGCACAATTCAATCAGCTAATCAGTGGCTGAATAAATAGCAGTACTCCTACATAAAGAAAAAAAAATCTATGGTACAATAAAATACTACTTGAATATAAGAAAAGATGAAATCTTTCAATTTGCTGCTGCACGGAGAGGTTTGTAGAATATTATGCTGAGTGAAGTTACTCAGAAGGAGAGAGACTTTGAGCAATCTCATATGTGGGATATAGAAACATACCAGGGGAACAACAAATGCTGAAAGACAACAGAAACTGAGAACTGATCTCCAATAGGAAGCTTATCATGGTGTTCAGAGGATAAGAGGGAAATAGGATTGGGGGAACACTGGGATAAAGGTGGAGGGAAGAGGATACTGTGGTGTAGGGTGTGGTGCTGGAATGACTTATGCAGGAAACCCTGTCATTAATAGTAAGCCAAGTTGCCTAAAAAATAAAAAGGCAAAGGTAAAGGCCCTCCCGTTGTTCATCGATTTGCTCGAGCGGGCCCAGTAACGTCTCCATTGGAGACTTTGTCGTTACTGTGTTTGGCATGTCGAACACTTCACGGGTGGCTTGCCAGGCTGTGCCGTGTGGGCGAGATACTCTCGGTAGCTTGCCGGGCTCTCCGAGAGGGGCGGAGGAATCGAACTCGGGTCAGCCATGTTGGCTGCGTGCAAGGCAAACACCCTACCGCTGTGCTATCGCTCCAGCCTAAAAAATAAAATAATTTTTTAAAAAAGAAATGGTATGCTGAGGATAAAAGTTGTTTAACTCAGTGCCATGTAAATTATACTATGATTACATTGATTTTAAAAGATATTAAAAACAAAAAGGAAATGAAGTTATATTTAGACTACCAAGAAATGATGGAATATCTTTCATAAAAGTTTCTTTGAATATACACATCAGCACACTGTTTTCTGGTTCACTCTTTGAGTGATGGAAACTTATAACCAGCATTTTATTGCATACCCTTACTAAGCCTAAAACTATAACTTTAAAGTGCTTTTAATTCCAAGATTTTCCTTTCTTTAAAAATAAATTTGATTCCCCTTTAAAGTCTGAAAATACTGCTTTTAGGCCCAGGATCTGCTCCCTGTTATAATTTCTCTCCACAACATACTTGGGGGATACACCTGTGGATAGTTGGCTTAACTTTCTTTGCTTGCTTAGGGATGATAATCAAATCAATAAGTGTGTTATTATTAGTTTGGATGAAGTTAACTCTTGCCGACTGGGGACCATCTGGCACAATTTCCGGAATGCAGTACAAAACACTCATTTGAACTTATTCCCTAAAATCTACTGAAATATAAATTGGCTCTCTATGGGGTTTCTGTTGTGTCACAAAAATTAAGCTGGTCCAAAAATCTGGGTCCCAGATAAACTCCAGCACCATTTCCTTTTGTCTCCCATGATCTTCAGTGTAGTTGTAGACCCACTGTAGTTATGCTTATACTCTTGTGGAAGCAAGAGATCTTTTTTTCTGAATGGAAACATTCAGCTTTTTTTTTCTTGGTAAAAGAGCAAAAGGCCTCAGTGTGAGCAGCAGCATCTCTGCTGTTGGAAGGTCTGTGGGAGTGACACCTGGTTCCATGAGGGGAAAAACAATCTGGGAGGCTGGAAATGTCAGAGTCTACTGACTTTTTCTGGGAGGAGTGACCTTTAGATCCTGGAGCTTCCTTTTATTTTTCGCTTCATTTCTGGTCACAGCTCCTACTTTTTGCCCCATAATCCCTAAATAAATGATAGATCATGACAGATTCTCTGTGGAATTGCCTCTTTCAGGAGGAAAGATACCAGTCTTCATTCTATGGGTTTCTTACAATGACCTTTGGCTTCCAAGCTTGGAACGCAACCCAAAGAATACCATAGAAATCTGGAACCTCATTACTAAAAAAAGAAAGTCCTGGCTTTTGAAATATAGTATACCCAGATTTTTCTCTTTGTCATTCTGTTACCTCCAGCTTATGCCACTATCATGCATATTTGGATTTCATTCATTTGACTTTTAAACTTTTATACTTTTTAACTTCCTTGATGATCTATCATGGGAAAATGATTATTTATCACTTCTTTTGCTCAAAAAAAGTCCTTTGGAAGCATCTCATTACAGAGATATGAACCTTACTCTTTTGTTACTTGGATGCACAAAGGAGTTGTTCACTCCTTCTACTAGAAAAATATTCATTCTTTCTACCTGTACAGAGTTCTGGGGCCTCTAGACACAACACAATTTCCAATCTGTGCCAGTAGCTTTTGCTGGGGTACGAGAGATTGAACTCACAAAGGCTGGGCCACTGTCTTAACCTACCATGGGGAGTCCGTATCTAGGAACTACTTCCTCCAGGAAATAGAACAAATCTCCTAGGAAGGCACTATGTAATTTCCCATCTAGGAAGGATGGCTAGGGATGTAGCAGACAGATGTGTGCAATGTCAGATTGTTAACCCTAGAAAGAAGATCTCGGCAGGGGGAAAAGAGGGAGAGGGGAAAGACTCTGGGAACTTTCTTGGAAGAGGATTTTACAAAAAAGAAGCTGGGAAAGTACAGGCATAAGTATCTACTGGTATTCACAGACACCTTCTTGGGTTGAGTGGAGACTTTACCCACTTACCATGAGACTACAGGGGTAGTAGCTAAGAAACTCCTGGAGGAAATAGTCCCTAGATATCGACTTCCCTTGGTGATAGGTTCAGACAATGGCCCAGTCTTTGTGAGTTCAATCTTTTGTGCTTTAGCAAAAGCTACTGGCACAAATTGGAAATTGTGTTGTGCCTATAAGCCTCAGAGCTCATGACAAGTAGAAAGAATGAACTGGACTCCAAGAGACCTTGATTAAATTAACCTTGGAGACTGGTGGTGGTTGGGTAGACCTCTTTCCCTTTACCCTGCTCCAGGGAAGGGGCTTCCCTTACCTAAAAGGGATAACCCCTTTTGAGATCAATCTTATATGATCACCCACCCTCTCTTTTCCCCCCAATAAAAGAAGAAATATTAGCTGAGATCAGGGATAAGACTGTTCTCCAGTCCTTGTAGGCGTTGCAGTCAGTCTCATCAGAAGTGAACCCAGGGAATAGGTAGGTTGACAGTTGGGGTTCAGGGTATAAAAGGGGCGCAGAGATGTAGGAGCTTGTTCACACTCCCTGATCAATCAGTATCTGGACTCATGCTAGCATGAAATAAAGAACTGCTGAACTTCTGCATTTGTGTTGCACTTGTTCCTTAGGTCAATCTTTTCTATTGAAAATTAAGTAGGTTCCAAAGTAATCCTTACATTAGTAGTGAACTTGCATGCGAGTATTTTGACTTCACCCTAGTCATAGCTAATAAATGCTAGTCTGTTGCAAAAGTTCACTACCAAGGGGAATTAGTTTACAACAAATATGAATGTGCTCGCATTTATTTTAAAGTGACAAATATTTATTTGCATGAATATAATTTGAGCAAATAAAATGCATCGACTTTGTAAAAATGAGGCCATCAAGACCCCAAAGAAGGGAAAATTTTGTGACCTCTAATTAATACTGAGTATCAATTTTCGTTTGAGTCATTCAGTTTAGTTCTTATGAGCAAAGAGTCACAACTGTAAGAGGACTGATAGCATTATGATATTCCAGTTTTTATGAGAATGTAGGACTGTTATGTTTATTAAAATTTAGCAACTCATATGGAGATGAGATTATACTAACACTTATAGAATTCTTCTCTGTTTTCAAGGCACTTTAATGAACATTGTATGTATTATTTTTTGCTCAAAGTTTCCACAGCTTTGTGGCGATAAGAAAGATTCTCTTATGTCCACTGTAAATGTAAAAAAAATGGAAAGACACAATGTTAAAGAGTTTATATATGGATAGTAAAGACTCTTTTCAAAGCTCACAGACTTCTATTGGGATCATTATCAGCGAA
The DNA here is from genome assembly GCF_029834395.1 of Sorex fumeus. Taxonomy (NCBI): domain Eukaryota; kingdom Metazoa; phylum Chordata; class Mammalia; order Eulipotyphla; family Soricidae; genus Sorex; species Sorex fumeus. Next base: position 33,831,678 of record NW_026606092.1, on the reverse strand, counting down.
TTAAATCAGATATTTTTTTTAAAAACTCTCACTATAAAAGTAGATAAAATCAAAATTAATACGAATAAATTCTTCCAAATTCATACTAAATAATTATTTAAATTACCACATTCACTGGGCTGGAGTGATAGCACAGCAGTAGGGCGTTTGCCTTGCACGCAGCCAACATGGCCGACCTGAGTTCGATTCCTCCGCCCCTCTCGGAGAGCCTGGCAAGCTACCGAGAGTATCTCGCCAGCACGGCAGAGTCTGGCAAGCTACCCGTGATGTATTCGATATGCCAAACACAGTAACAACAAAGTCTCCAACGGAGACGTTACTGGGCCCGCTCGAGTAAATCGATGAACAACGGGAGGACAGTGACAGTGACAGTGACCACATTCACTACCATTTCTGTGCCCAGTTATCCAATGTTAACTACTGGTTATGTGGTGAGGACATACTCAAGTAATTTAAAATGATAAATTATTTCAGAATAGAGCCAGAGAGATATCTCACTAGTCCTAGCACATGCATGCTTTACATGCAGGAAGTTTGGGGTTTTTTTCCCAAGCACTGCATGATCCCACAGGTCCACTAGAAATGACCCCTGAGCACCAAGCCAGGAATAGCCCCAAAGTGCTCAATAACCATTAAAATATTCCTGTATGACTGATGTTCTTATGTCTCTATGCTTTTAAATATGATTTTGGAATCGGTTGGGAATGGAGATGTGTGCTGAAAGTAGATAATGGACCAAACATGATAACCTCTCAGTATCTGTATTGCAAATAATAGTGCCCAAAAGTACAGAAAGAAAATGGGGAATATTGTCTGCCATGGAGGCAGGGGCAGGGTGAGGAAGGGGGTATATTGGGGATTGGTGGTGGGGAATGTGCACTGATGGATGGAGGGATGGGTGTTTGATCATTGTGGGATTGTAACCTAAAAATGAAAGCTTGTAATTATTTCACAGTAAAAGATAAGGTAAAGATAAAGGCCCTCCCGTTGATCGTCGATTTGCTCGAGCGGGCCCAGTAACGTCTCCATTGGAGACTTTGTTGTTACTGTGTCTGGCATATTGAATACTCTCGGTAGCTTGCCGGGCTCTCCGAGAGGGGCGGAGGAATCGAACTCGGGTCGGCCATGTTGGCCGCTTGTAAGGCAAACGCCCTACCGCTGTGCTATATTTCACAGTGATTCAATAAAATTTTTTTAAAAGTAGTTTTGGAAAGAATTGTCTCATTTGAGGACTTGAAACTTGGGATATCTGTCAGAATGTGCTCCAAGTATGCATGGGTTCAATTTAGACACAAGTACTGTGATAAAGTATTTTATTTTACTTTGGATATTTTGTGCATTTAAGAGGAGGCGTTATAATGGACAACTTTCCCAATCATCTTTGCCACTCTTTATTATTAAGAATGTTGGACCCTCTGAGAGGGTGCTATGTGACATCATATTTTCTACCCTGAAAACTTGTAGGTTTCTCAAGAAGTGAAAGTAACATGCGAACAGGAACAAAAGTAGAGAGATAAATGGAGTCATTGTTTCCTTTTGAGCCTTTGTGACTTTTCTAGAGGTTTCCATGGGTCAACTTGAGGTACCATCTTTTATCCATGACTCTAAGGAAGCTAAATGTATATATAGTGACATTTTTCATTTTGATATAGTTGATCTGTTTCCCAGGCTGAAGAAAACTGGGAAATGATTTTTTCATTTAAATATAAGTTGAAACCCTTTGGGAAAGTGAAAGAATTAAAAATATATAGAGAAATGGCTGTTTACAACCCAACAGGAGAGAGTCTTTTTGGTTTTCAAGTTAGTCGTTAGGGAGAACGTTTTTCTTACTAACAAAATTTCACTTTCCTTCTTTAAAATGGATTAATCATGTCTGTGGGTTGTTTTCTTCCAGCTTGTTAAAATGTGGAAAATATGAACAGTAGATTCAGACTTTCATGTGTAAACTGTCATTTTGTGCCTTTCATTAATCCATATTTCAAATTCCACATTGTGCTTGTCCAGTCCTTTGGAGCATTTTAATGGTAAGAATATGCTAAAAGGCTATGTAGAACATGTCTTCATGAGAAGGCAGTAAAATTCCAGATGACAAAATAGCTTCTAGTCATAAATTAGTGGTATTAAAGTATTTTGTAAACCAGTGGTAAGTTTTGTGATTTCATACACTCACACAATTACCTGCTCATTCTTTTGACTACTTTAAAAAACAATCAAGTGCTGGCTTCAGCAGCCCATATACTAAAATTGGAACGATACAGAGAAGATTAGCATAGCCCCTGTGCAAGGATGACACACAAATTCGTGAAGCGTTCCATATTTTTAAATCACATACAAAGGAGCACCCCTTAGATTTACAGCAGACCTATCAAAGAAAACCCTCCAAGCCTGAAGACAATGGTGGGATATAGTGAAAATACTCAATGAAATAAATGCCTCACCAAGAATACTTTATCCAGCTAAACTTTCACTCAAACTTGAAGGAACGATACACTATTTCCTGGACAAATAACAGCTTAGGAACGTGATAGACTCAAAACCAAGCTTAAAATAAGGACTAAAGGGGCTACTGTAAGACAAAAATACCCTACAAGCACAAAGAACCCCTACAGAAAGATGGCACAAAACCCCATGTGAATAATCTCCCTAAATGTCAATGGTCTAAATGCACCAATTAAGAGACAAAGAGTGGCAAAATGGATTCAGAAACTAAACCCAACATTCTTCTGCCTAGAAGAAACACATCTGAACAGTCAGAGCAAACACAGACTCAAAGTCAAAGGATGGAAAACAATCCTGCAAGCAAACAACTCCCTCAAAAAAAGCCGGGGTGGTCATACTAGTATCCGACAACATAGATTTCAGGTTGAAAAAGATTAGAAGGGACAGAAAAAGGCCATTTTTTACTAATCAAGGGATATATACAGCAGGAAAAAAATCACACTCCTAAACGTATTTGCACCTAATGAAGGACCAGCTAAATACTTAAAACAACTGCTAACAGAATTTAACAAGGACATTGCTAGCAACACAATAGTAGCTGGAGACTTCATCACTGCCCTATCCCCTCTAGGTTAAAACTCAGCAAGGAAACACAGAGACTCTGAAGGAAGAGATAAAAGAGAGAGGGCTAGAGATAAGTACCAGGAGGATTACTCCATGGCTTTGAGGACAGCGGCATATGCTAGGGGAAAAGGCAGCTGAGATAGAGAAGGGAGCACCAAAAAAAGGGTGTTGGGAGGTTCCTCTCAGGATGGGAAATGTGTGATGAGTAGACTATAGACTGAACAAGATTGCCACTCAATGTCTCTTTTACAAACCACATCACTCAAAAGGAGAGAGATAACAAAATGGAATGCCCTGCCACAGAGGTAGGGTGGGATAGGGGGTGGGGGGTGGGGTGGGAGGGATACTGGGACAGGTGGTGGTGGAGAATGGACACTGGTGGAGGGATGGGTATTTGATCATTGTATAACTGAAACCCAAGCACAAAAATTTGTAAGTCTACAAGTGTACCTCATGGTGTTTCACTAATAAAAATTTAAGAAAAAAAAGAGAGAGAGGGCTGATAGATCTATACAGGGCTTTGCATACCCCCCAAAAAGAATACACATTTTTCTCCAGTGCATATGGAATATTCTCCAAAATATACCATGTGCTGGGTCACAAAACATAACTCAATAGAATCAGGAAAATAGAAATTGTATCAACTATCTTTCAGACTACGTTTGCAATGAAGATAGAAGTTAATCACACACAGCCACAGAGAACCAAATCAAACACCTGGAAATTTAACAACTCAATGTTGAACAATGAGTGGGTCAGGAAGGAAATCAATGAAGAAATCAAAAGATTCCTGGCTGGAAACAAATGAGAATGAATACATGAGTTACCAGAACCTATGGGATGCAGCTAAAGCTATGTTAAAAGGAGAATTTATAGCTCTGCAAGCATTCCTCAGGAAGGAAGAAAGGGCTTACATAGATAACTTAACTTCACAGCTAAAAATAATAGAAAAGGATCAACAAAAAAGGAGCCCAAACAAGGCAGAAAGAAAGAAATAACAAATCTTAGAGCAGAAATCAATGACATAGAAACCAAAAAAACAATCTGAAAGATCAATGAAACAAAGAGCTGGTTTTTTGATAAAATAAACAAGATTGATAAACCACTAGCAAGGCTCACAAAGAGAGAGAGAGCCCTAATAAACAGAATCAGAAATGGAAAGGGGGACATCACAATAGAAGCCAAAGAAATTCAAGAGATCATCAGAGAAAGTCTGTATGCCACAAAATAAGAGAACCTAGAAGAAATGAATAAATTCCTGGATTCCTATAAACTTCCAAAGAAGAATCAAGAACATCTGGAATACCTGAATAGACCTATTATTATGAATGAAATTGAAACTGTAATCAAAAGTCTTCCCAAAAACAAAAGCCCAGGTCCAGATGGATTCACTAGTGAATTCTTCCAAACATTTAAAGATGACCTATTGCCAGTTCTTCAAATGCTTTTCCAGAAAATTGAATAAACAGAAATTTCTCCAAGTTTCTATGAGGCACATATCTCCCTACTACCAAAAGCAAACAAAGATACCACAAAAAAAGAAAACTACAGGCTGATATCCCTGATGAACATGGATGCAAAGATCCCCAACAAAATATTAGCAAATAGAATCCAACAGCTCATCAAAAAGACCATACATCGTGACCAAGTGGGATTCATCCCTAGGATGCAAGGATGGTTTAACATTTGGAAATCAATCAACATAATCCATCATATTAACAAAAGAAAAGATAAAAACCATATAATCATATCAACAAATTCAGAGAAAGCATTTGACAAGATTCAGCACCCGTTTATGACGAAAACTCTCACCAAGATGGGTATAGAAGGGACTTTCTTCAATATAGTCAAAGTCATCTAACAGAAGCCTATGGCAGGTATCATCCCCAATGGGGAAAAACTAAGAGACTTCCCTCTAAGATAAGGGATGAGACACGGATGCCCACTCTCACCACTTCTGTTCAGTATAGTACTTGAAATACTTGTAATAGCGATTAGGCAAGAAAAAGATATTAAGGGCATTCAGGTAGGAAAGGAAGAAATCAAGCTCTCACTATTCGCAGATGATATGATACTATATTTAGAAAACTCTAAAACCTAAACCAAGAAACTCCTAAAACAATAGACTTGCATAGTAAAGTTGCAGGCTATAAAATCAATACCCAAGTCCATGGCTTTCCTATATGCAAATAATAGGAGAGAAGAAAGTGATATGAAAAAAGCAATCCCATTCACAATTATACCTCATAAAATCAAGTACCTCATAATTATCTTAACTAAGGAGGTAAAGGACATGTACAAAGAAAATTACAAAATGCTACTTCACAAAATAAAAGAGGACACAAGGAAATGGAAAGGTATCCCCTGCTCAAGGACTGGGAGAATTAACAGTCAAAATGGCAATATTCCCTCCCCAAAGCATTGCACAAGTTCAGTGCAATCTCTATAGGAATAACCATGACATTCTTCAAAGAAATGGAGCAAACACTCCTAAAATTCATATGGGACAATAAGCCCCCACAAATACTTTTTTAGGTGGCAACGCACAGGGATTACTTCTGGCTCTGCACTCAGGAATTACTCCTGGCAGTGCTTGGGGGATCAAATGGGATGCTGGGAATTGAAACTGGTCGGCAGTGTGCAAGGCAAACACCCTACCCATTGTGCTATCACTCCAGCCCTGAGTATTGGTGATTTTATTCAGCAAATAAACATCTACCACTCTCAAATTATGTTCCACAGTAGATACTGGGGTGAGGTCATAAAAAAGAAATGGTCTTTATCTTACTAAGATCTATTGTAGAAATTCTGAAATCATACATTATGCTTTGCAGAATGATAGTTTTATAGCATGTAGCACTGTAGCACTGTTCATCGATTTGCTCGAGTGGGAACCAGTAACATCTCCATTGTGAGATTTGTTGTTACTGTTTTTGGCATATCAAATACATCACGGGTAGCTTGCCAGGCTCTGCCATGAGGGCGGGATACTCTCGGTAGCTTGACGGGCTCTCGAGGACAGAAGAATCGAACCCGGCTCGGCCGCATGCCGCATGCAAGGCAAACGCCCTACCCGCTATGCTATCACTCCAGCCTGATAGTTTTATAAGTGGATTTAATTTTTTAAATTAATTTACTGTAGTGGAGGGTATGTTGGCAGCACACCTATAAGTGCTCAGAGGCTATCCATGGTTCTGTGCTCAGGGGTCACTCCTAGCAGTGCTCTGTATGGTGGATTGAGCTAGGTTAAGCAGCATGCAAGGCAAGTGCCTTACCTCCTGTACCATCTTTTGGGTGTTAGATTCAATTTTAGAAACGATCCATTTAAGTGTTCAATCTGTGATTTTCAGAGAGTAGTGGGCCTCTTCCTAGTTGCCTGCCAATTTCCTTTCAAGATTCCTTCTTGAGAATTTAATATATATATATATATATATTATATATATATAATGTAAACATCCAGTTCAGAAGTTCTAATTTAATTGTTCTAGAATTAAAGATCCTAGGGTGCCAGATTAAACATCATACAACAGTTAAACTTGGACACCTGGGTTAACAAACAAAAAAATTAGAAATTATTTCATTGTTTATCTGAAATCCCAATTTAGCTGGACACCTTGTATTTTCATCTGTTAAATATGCAAACCTTGGTGGAGAAAGCTAAATAAGGTCTAGGCCATAGCTAGTAAATAATCCTATTTGGTTTGTACTGAAACACTATAGATATCATAATTACCAGGCATTGAGGGATGAGGATGCCAAATGTGCCTATCATACCAACTTAAAAATTAATAAATGAATAAATATGGATACAACTGTTTTTAATTTTATTAACTTTTACAAAATATATTGTCTTTTGCTTATTTTAAATATTGGGTCTCTGTAATATTTTGCTTGGCAAAGAGGTTTTGATACGACTGAGTAGGTCTCTAAATCTCTGATTTAATCCAATCTGTTTCTAGATGAGAGAAGTTACGGACCAGATAACATGAATTTTAGCTACACTCTGAGAACTAATCAACTGCAAAACCAAACATTAGGTTTTTCTTGTGTTCCATCCTTTGTTGCTTCTAAGATCCCATTGTTTTCTGAGCTGGAGTTCAGAAATATAAGGTATTAAGAGCCTAATATGGTGCTGGATAAAAACTGCAAGACCCTAAAGTTATGCAGATACCATAGTAGGTACTGCACATGAAGATAAAATGGGGATAAAAATGAGTCTTTAGACCAAAGGAGCTTATACAGGAAGAGAATAATAGTGCAGCTACACAGAGAAAAGAAATGTCAACCTTTCTATGACTTGTTGCCTTCATAATTTGATGGTTCTAATTGTTTTCCTTTTTCTATGATACTCCAAAATAAAATGGTAAGATTAGAGGACAGCACTGTGTTTCCCAGAGGCAAGTGGAGAAAATCTGAAATCTAACTTTAATTTCCATTTTTAAAGTGAAAGGAATGAGGAAGATATGATGACAAATTACACAGGGGTAACTGTACTTTGTGCTGTGGCATGATTCACAATGGTTGCATCTGTCAGGCTTTTTGACAAATGTTGGATTGTTCTCCAATTAAGTGGACTGTATAAAATTTAACATTTGCTGAGAATAACATTTGTTGAGACTGTCCTTCTACTCGGAAAAATAAATTGACTCCAATGTAGATGTGGATGGGTAATCATTAGGAATGTTTATGTACCATATGAAAAAGAAAATACAAGTATGGATCAGTTGGAGAGAGGACAATGTATTCTCCAAAGACCTCTCAGACAATGTCAGTTTGGCAGGTTTTGTTATGGGTAGCAGGGTTTGTGACTGAGAAGTAGCAGTGTTTGCTGGCACCACTTCAAGAATTCCAGGACCCAGAAATTCAAGGAAACCTCAGTGTCTTTTTCTTAGACACAGTTAATAGGAAGATATCAGGCAACCAGTTGTACATAAAGATATGGGAAAACAAGATGAACAAGACTAATCAGGTCACACTCAGGGCAGAAGAGCTCAAGAGTTACTTTCAACTTAAGTTTTGAAATCTGGATTGAAAGAGTTCCCAAGGCTCATACTACAAAGAGAAAACTGGAGTCTGTTTGCACTTCATATAGAATATTTATTAATTGTTTGGCCTGTATGTTTCCTGCTTTTCTTTAGCGATACTAATTGCATGGTCTCCTCCAGGATCTGGTTTCATTATGGTGGTGTTCTTTAGCTGTGATTCCTAAGTATCCCTATTACTTCCTTCCAGGATTAGCATTGGTGTAAGAAACTCAGGGCAGGAATATAGAGAAATTTCTAGGATTTATATTCTGAGTCAGTTACTGAGGATAAACAGTAATTATAAGATTGCCCAAATATTTAAAAAATAATTGACATATTAAGGTATATATGACCAAATATGAAGTTCTTTAATATAATCCACCTTGGAACTTGAAAAGCTCAGCTGAAGATTTTTAAGAATCAAGTTATCAAACCCATTACGTCATACTCTACATTTTGATTTTGACCAAAACGTTATTATTAATTAGAGTCACAAGATTTGCTTTTGAATGACAATGGAATGATCTCAAAGGTCAAATTCATTGAGAACAGTGATGTAGACCACTTAAGAAAATGTGAACACAGCAGAAATGCCATCCGCACTTCTGTGTTTATCACAGCACTATTCACAGTAGCCAGAACATGGAAACAACCCATGTGCCTGAGAACATATGACTGGTTAAAGAAACTATGGTACATATACACAATGGAAGACTATGCAGCTGTTTGGAAACCTGAAGTCATGAAATTGGCTTATAAATGAATAGAAATAGGAGAGTATCACTCTGAATAAAATGAGTCAGAAGGAGGACAGCCATAATGATTGCACTCATTCATGGAATATAAAAAAAATCATAATATTAAACTAATACCTGGGGCTGGAGCGATAGCACAGCAGGTAGGGCATTTGCCTTGCATGCAGACAACCCGGGTTCGATTCCCAGAATCCCATATGGTCCACCCAACCACTGCCAGGAGTGATTCCTGAGTGCAGAGCCAGGAGTAACCCCTGAGCATCGCCAGGTGTGACCCTCCCAAAAAAAGCAAAAAAAAAAAAAAAAAGGAAGGAAAGAAAATAATACCTAAGGACAGCAGAAACAAGAGTAAGGAGGCTTAGTTTATGGTTGGAAGCCCGCCTCAAGTGCTGGGGGTGAAGGAAATTGGGATAGATAAGGGATCATTATGACAAAGATAGTTGGAAATGATCACTCTGGATAAGAACTATGTGCTGAAAGTAGGTAAAGGAACAAACATGATAACCTCTCAGTTCTATATTGCAAACCATAATGCCAAAAATGGAGGGAGAGAGGGAGGGTGGGAGAGAGGGAGGGAGGGAAGGAGAGAAAAAGGCGGGGAGAGAAGGGAGAGAAAGAAAGTGCCTGCCATAGAGGCAGGAGGTACACTATGGGGGTTGGGGAGTGCTGGGAAGGAAACTGGGGTCATTAGTGATGGGAAATGGACACTGGTGGACGGATGGGTCATTGTATGACTGAAATCCTTGAACAATTTTGCAACAGTGACTCAATTAAAAAAATGTGAACAACATAATGATAATGGGATGGGTTTCTTCCTCAGTCAATTACATGAAATTGATGTAATGGTTGAATAATTGATTGGATAATTCATTATTTCAACAAATGGTTTTTGAGCACTTATTTTGTATAAATATTGTGACAGGCTTTAGAATACCAAGATAAATAAAAGATGAGGAAAAATTTATATGACTATAATCATTTCCAGCTATAAAATTCTATATTTACCTATTTTAAGAAAACACATAGTCTTTAAATGGCCAATAATTTGGTCAATTCCACATTATTGACAAAAATATATTATTTCTTGGACTCATTTGAATGTTCAGATTTTGACATGACCATTTTAAAACACTATGATCATTACTTACAGTCAGTCTTTTTTATATGTGGTCAAAACTCTGAGAAACAGTTAGCTGTCACCTAATATCAAGCACCTTATTCTTCTTTTTAATGCTGAATTCTCTGAGGTTTATTTTAGGTTCCTGGACTTCACATGTTATAAGCTATAGTGTATGTTTTATAGGTTCCCTCATATCTAGGTGTGATTATATGACTAAACTCTGAACGGAACTGAATGATGTGCTAAATGTATCTTTAAGGCCATATTCATAAATGGAGGGCTTTGTCCTTCATTTTCTCTTTTTCTTTTCTGGGGCTTAAATATGGATGAATTACTGGTGATTCAGCTTAAGTTATGAGGATGAGAATAACATCATAGCAGGTGGCAAAGTGACAAAGGGAACATTAGAACTTGGATGAATTTATGGTCTAATAATCAGCCAGGAATCATCTTCCTATCTCTGGACTGTGATAGAGAGAAAACAGGACTTGACTGAGTCATTAAATTTGGGAGTCTAACTTAAGGCTAGTTTCTATTCCAAATGATGTACCAGGGAAGTCATATTTTACACAAACTATGTTTTCACTCGAATTAAGTTCTTTCATTTACTCTATTGAATCATGCAATGTTGTCTGTATCTGCTTATTCATGAACTTTATCATAACAAGCAATAAGACTAGCCTGCCTTTGGTCTCTACACTGTCTTCAGCAGGTTTCACTTCTTCTTCACTGGCTCCATTCTACCAGTGGCAGAAGAGAGCAGACAGTGCAAAAGGGAGTTCAGATGCTGCCCCCATCCCCTGTATCACCTCATCACAGAACTGAAGGAGAGTTCTTCAAATCTTCATGCTTCTGAAAGGACCATTCCTTTTTTAATAAAACAAAACTTAAAACTTAGTCTTCCTTTTTGAATATGTAATTTACATTTTAGCTCTAATATCTGGGAAGTTTTTGAAAAGTAGCTTAACCATTGGGGCCTATGTAAGTTTTATCTTTTCTACACTACACCTTTTATACTAATGGAACTTGGAAATGACATCAATGTCCTTTTTCCCCCCTACTGTCACAGAAATAAATTTCATGCTATCTACATTGCATTTTTGCTAGAAGGATCCACTTATTCCTAGGTCACATGTTTTGATAACTTCAGTGTTCATGTAGAGAATCTTTTAAAGAAGCTGGTGTGATCACGTATTTTTTTTTGAGATGGGGTATTGGGCAACACCTGGGTATTCTCAGGGCTTACTTCTGACTCTGTACTCAGGGAGCACTTTTGGCAGGCTGGAGGACAGAACGGGGTGCCAGGGATCAAAATACGGTCAACTGTGTGCAAGGCAAACACACTATCACTCTACTATGGTTGATATACTTTTAAAAAATAGTAGTTCATATTTTATTTCATAAACGAACAAGAAAATAAAGTTGGGCCATATGCAGATGAGTGGCTCATGAAGAATGGATTGCCATTATTTAATTCTTGATAATTAACATTTTTCAAAACAAGTTTTTTCTTTCTAATTTGAATTTCTGTGCATATCAACATCGAATTTGAAGGATAAAAGATTTATTTTCCAGCTTTGTACATATTTCCAGATCTGCTTTTTCTATAGCCACTGGGTGTTCTCTATACCTTGAAGTACTGATCTCCATCTGGGGGAGGGGTAGTGTAACATGTCTAGTGTCCCAAAACATAGATGATGACCTAATCCATTATGCTCGCCTTATGAGAGTAGAGATGTGACCTGATATCACTTTTAAGATATACCTCACCCTCCACCCTAACAGCCTCAACTTTTCCAGAACTCCAATTTCAAACTTCATATTTGGGCTTCCAAACCTCTTAGTCGTGATTGAGTAACTCCTCTAATACTTCACCTCAAAAGCACTTTTATTTTAATCTCCCATTCACTGATTTTACTAATATTTTTTATTGTTCCTAATATCCTTTGTGTCTATATTTTCATTCTTATTCAGCATAGTCTCCATAGTTCATCATTGTAATCACTTTCAAGCATGTTAACTCTATTAACCTTTGCTTATTGTACAACTTAATTTAAAACCTAACTTTGTGAAGTCTAACTCTGCTTATATTCCATTCATACTGCTGAACATGGGTGTATAAGCATCACTCTGCTCACTGGTCTCATGTAATTCACAATTATTAACTTCAAAAGAGCGATCTTACTAAATTTTTGTAAGTTAATTCTCATTCCCCTGCTTAGACTTGACATATTATCAACTTAATTAAAATTCCAACATATATTTACCTCCCTTTGTCACCTGTGGTGGTGGGAGCAAGCAGAGAAGCTCTGTCCCTGGGTCCGCCGAGCCTGGAGTCCAAGGTCTCAGAGAGTTCCGCTTACCTTGTTCTGTGGGTCTTCAGTTGTGCGTGGGTCTCGGCCGGAGCTGCCGCGCGGGTCCGGAAAGCGTCCTGGAGTGTGGCGATGGCTGGGTAGTGGAAGTAGTGTCGAGAGTGGAAGTCTGCCAGTGGGGTATTTATCTGGGTAGGGTGGGTCTCCTGTGCACAATTTGATCCCTTGTTCTGTGGGTCTTCAGTTGTGCGTGGGTCTCGGCCGGAGCTGCCGCGCGGGTCCGGAAAGCGTCCTGGAGTGTGGCGACGGCTGGGTAGTGGAAGTAGTGTTCTAATCAGGAGCCCCACTCTACCCTGCCCTGTCTGCTTCCATCAACCACCCAGGGATCGAATTGTGCACAGGAGACCCACCCTACCCAGATAAATACCCCACTGGCAGACTTCCACTCTCGACACTACTTCCACTACCCAGGCGTCGCCACACTCCAGGACGCTTTCTGGACCGCTTGCGGCCGCGCGACACATCATAAGACACTAAATACCCGTCTTCTGGAATTGTCGTACCATATTTGATAGGGTTCAAATATGGTAACACCTACAAGGGTGATTAGAGGTCACCCCAAAAGCCTCTATACCTCTCAGAAAGACTGGCAAGCTACCGAGAGTATTCCGCCCGCACGGAAGAGCCTGGCAAGCTATCCGCTGTGTATTCGATATGCCAAAACCAGTAACTACAACTGGTCTCATTCACCTGACCCTGAAGGCTTCACCGACATGGCAGCACTGAGAAGGATGAGAAAGGAGAGGCCGACAAAATCTCAAGGCCGACCTAGGCTGCCACAACGAAGGAAGACAAAAATGATCGTCTGTACTTTCAATGCACGTACGCTAGCATCAGATGCATCCATCGAGGACCTGATGGTACAAGCGCGAATGATCAAGTACGACATCATTGGTCTGACCGAGACAAGAAGACACGAATCTCACCATGCCGTTTTCGACACTGGAGAAGAATTGTTCCTCGGAACATGCGATAAAAGAGGTGTTGGAGGCGTCGGTGTCCTTGTCAACACAAACTTGGCCAAGAGCATTGATTCATTCGAATGCCTAACAACCCGAATCGGACGTTTACATTTGAATAGATGTGGCTCACTGCCTGCAGTTTCTATCTTCGTTGTCTACGCACCAACATCTCATTATGATGAAAGAGAAATCGAGAAGTTCTACATGGAGCTAGAGAAGTTCTATAAAGAAGACCACACCTTCTACAAGATCATTGTGGGTGATTTTAATGCCAAGATAGGACCGAGAAGATCAGCTGAAGAACTTCACATCGGAACCCATGGCCTAGAATGGAACGAACAGGGTGAGAGACTGTCTGAGTTCATCATGTCGACCAAGACCATTCATGGTAACTCACAGTTCCAGAAGGCAGAATCTAAACGATGGACATGGGAGTCTCCCGGTGGACGATTCCACAACGAAATAGACCACATCATATTCAATCGACGGTTTTGCCTGACTGATGTCGCTGTTGTCCCAAAATTTCGAACGGGATCGGACCACCGTCTCCTTCGTGCAAAATTCTACTTCACAGAGCGGGGAGAAAGGGCTGCAAAGTTCAAAAAGAGAACTCCCAGAACGACCACCAACTGGGAACTCTTTGGTACTATTGCGGCAACATGGGAAGATGCCATTGTTGACAACATTGACGAGGAATACGATCGACTGGTTAAGCACCTCCATGAATGTGCGAGGAACGCCAAGAGAGAGATAGCCACAAAAAGTCGCCTATCTTCGAAAACTCTTGAGCTAATTCGCCAGCGTGGTTTGGCGCATGCCTCAGGCAACCGCAAGCTAACGTCCGAGCTTGCAAAGCAGTGCAGAGATGCGATCAAGGAAGACCTCAAAGAGAGAAGAGCAGAAGTACTGGTAGATGCGGCAGAAGCCGGGAAAAGTATTCGTAACGCCCGCCTGTCCTTCGCCAACTATAAGACCAAGATGACTGCCCTCCGACGTCCTGATGGATCCATCACATCCTCCAGAACGGCAATGGAGAAGATTATCCATGACTTCTACTCAAATCTCTTCGATAGCCATGTCCACTTGCCGACATACCAAATTCCACAGGATGGGTATGTCGTTCCCAACGTTCTCCCTTCCGAAATCCGACACGCCATTTCGTCAGTAAAGAAGCAAACAGCAGCCGGCCCAGACAAGGTCACACCTGAACACCTGAAGAACCTGCCGTCAGTACTCATCAATACACTGGCTCGGCTCTTCACTCGCTACCTGTCTGAATGCAAGGTTCCATCTCAATGGAAAACCAGCAGGACCGTACTACTGTTCAAGAAGGGAGACATCCATGACATTGGCAACTATCGCCCGATCTGCCTATTGTCTGTCATCTACAAGTTGTTCACTCGAGTCATCCTGAATAGGATTGGCAGAACACTAGATGAAGGACAACCATGCGAGCAAGCAGGGTTCCGCAAAGGATTCAGCACCATCGACCATATCCACACGATAACCAAACTCATTGAGGTTTCTCGGGAGTTCAAGATGCCGCTCTGCTTAACGTTCATTGATTTAAAGAAGGCCTTTGATTCTGTTGAGACGGAAGCGGTCATTGAAGCCCTAGCCAATCAGGGCATTCAAGCCCAATACATCAGGATCCTCCGTGAGCTGTATTGCGGATTCACTACCAGGATCTCATCATTCTACAAAGAAGTGATCGTTGATGTCAAGAGAGGGGTGCGGCAGGGTGATACCATTTCACCAAAACTCTTCAGTGCCACCCTCGAGAACATCATGCGACGACTGGAATGGGAAGGAATGGGAGTGAAGATAGATGGTCGGCAACTACACCACCTCCGCTTTGCTGATGACATTGTTTTAATAACACCAAACATCAGCCAAGCAGCACAAATGCTGGCCGACTTTGACCGTGAGTGTGGAAAGGTAGGACTACAGCTGAATCTTACGAAGACAATGTTTATGAGAAACAGCCTTGTTCCTGACGCCCCATTCGCTCTCAATGGAACGACCATCTCCGAATGCAACAGCTATGTGTACCTAGGTCGAGAGGTCAACATGACAAATGACCTGGCACCCGAGCTGCGCAGGAGGAAGAGAGCGGCTTGGAACGCCTTCAAGAACGTCGAAGAAATAGCTAAGAGGACGAAGAACCTCCGGCTCCAGGCACATCTCTTTGATTCCACTGTTCTTCCTGCATTAACATATGCCTCAGAGACCTGGGCCCTACGCAAACAAGATGAGAACGCCATTCAGGTCTCCCAAAGAAGAATAGAAAGAGCTATGCTTGGAATATCACGTTTCACTCAAATGAGAGAACGAATCCGGAGTTCTGACATCCGTCGACGATCAAGGATCAGGGACGCTGTCTCATATGCCAAGGTATCGAAAATCAGATGGGCTGGTCACGTAATGAGATTTAAAGACGACCGTTGGACTAGAGCTGTTACTGATTGGATTCCACGGGATGTCAAGAGACCGCGTGGCCGCCCACCTACCAGATGGTCAGACTTCTTTGTCAAGGTCATGAACGATCGGTTTGAGGCCCTCCATGTTCCCGGAGCGAAGAGATGCCATTGGGCTCCACTAGCACGCGACAGGGACAAATGGAGACGTTACTGGCGCCCGCTCGAGCAAATCGACGACTAACGGGAAGTTAAGTGATTTAAGTGATATTTACCTCTAATTACTTCTGGATACTGACCTTTGTTTATATTTTCTTAATGAAAAAAGCAGTTAGAAAAACTTTTCCCCCAAAGTCCCACCCATAGATAAAATAATTCTCCTACAAATTCTACTCTTTAGTCACCACGGATGGATGTCATCTTTCTAAGGACATTATCTTCACAAATATTCTGTATGATCTATTTTGTTCACATTCAACAGGACTATTTTCCATCAGCAAATATGTGTAGATTTATTGTCTTAAAAATTCTTTTTTTCAGTGGGCTCAGATCTGTCCCTAACACCAAGTACAAAAGTAAGATCAAAATGGATTAAAGACTTCAATATCAGACCGGAATCTGTAAGATACATTGAAGACAAAGTTGGCAAAACCCTCCATGACACTGAAGCTAATGGTATCTTCAAAGATGTCACACCACTGGCCAAGCAAGTGAAAACAGAGATAGAAAAATGGGAAATCTTAAACTAAGAAGCTTCTGCACGTCTAAAGAAACAGTGACCAAAATACAAAGACAATCTACAGAATGGCAAAGGATATTTGCCGAACACACATCCGGCAAGGGGTTGATATCAAGGATATACAAAGTACTGGTTGAACTCCGAAAGAAGAAAACATCCAACCCTATCAGAAAATGGGGTGACAAAATGAAGAGAAACTTCCTCTAAGATGAAATCTGAATGGCTAAAAGACACACGAAAAAATGCTCTACATCATTAATCATCAAGGAGATGTAGATCAAAACAACAATGAGGTATCATTTCACACCACAGAGACTGGCCCACATCCAAAAGACCAAAAGCAACCGGTGCTGGCACAGATATGGCGAGAAAGGGACACTCCTTCACTGCTGGTGGGAATGCCAACTGGTTCAGCCCTTTTGGAAAACAGTATGGAAAATCCTCAAAAAATTAGAAATTGAGCTCCCATTTGACCCAGCAATACCACTTCTGGGAATATATCCCAGAGCAGCAAAAAGTATAGTTGAAGTGACATCTGCACTTGTTTGTTCATTGCAGCACTCTTTACAATACCCAGAATCGGGGAAAAACCTGAGTGCTCAAGAACAGATGATTGGTTAAAGAAAATTTGGTACATCTACACAATGGAGTATTATGCAGCTGTTAGAAAAGATGAAGTCATGAAATTCATATACAAGTGGTACTACATGGAAAGTATCATGCTAAGCGAAATGAGTCAGAAAGAGAGGGACAGACATAGAAAGATTGCATTCATCTGGGGAATATAAAGTAACAAAATAGGAAACTAACACCCAAGAATAGCTGAGATAAGTACCAGGAGGTTTACTCCATGGCTTGGAGGCCAGCCACACATGCTAGGGGGAAAGGGAGCTCAGATAGAGAAGGGAGCACCAAATAAAGGGTGTTGGGAGGATTCCCCCAGGATGGAAGAAGCTTGCTGGAAGTAGACTAGAGACCAAACATGATTGTCACCTGTTGCCTCTTTTGCAAACCACAACACCTAATAAGAGAGAGAGAACAAAAGGGATTGCCCTGCCACAGAGGTAGGGTGGGATAGGAGGGATGGTGGGTGGGAGGGATACTGGGATCAGTGGTGGTGGAGAATGTGCACTGGTGGAGGGATGGGTATTTGATCATTGTATAACTGAAACCCAAGAACAAAAATTTGTAAGTCTACAATTATAACTCATGGTGTTTCACTAATACAAATTTAAGGAAAAAATTCTTTTTTTCAGTGACTCCCTCATTTATCAATAATCTTTAATATCTGTGATCTGAAAAATTTAAATATGTGTATATATACATAATATGTCATTAGTATGAACAAATGCATGCATATTTATAGTTATTAATGATCCCTTTCTTCTAAAATCCTGCCTGACCAAACATATTCTTCTTTTTTTTCTATACATCTTGGCAAGATATATAGTTTCCAATGACTTTCAGGGGTTGTCAGTTTTTATGTAACTTGATCTATTAATACCATGTAATATAGTTAACCTCCTACACCCTAAAAAATCTTTCAGTATAGTTATCTACATAGAAAAAGCTAGTAGTTTTTTTTCATATTTTTTTTTTATCTTACTCTCCTTTATGTGCGGTTTCCCTCTTGCCACCACACTACTCGTCTACCTTCCCTAAAATCCTTTTCCTGGAGGGGTTGGACAGGAACCCTTGCCCTTTCCCTCATTCCAGCCCCACTTTCTCCAGTTTTCTGACATCTCTCCTTCTCCTACTAGACCTTAAGGGTAACTCAACCTGAACCCTGGAGATGGGGTTTGAAGACTAGACGGACCAAAGTTTTCCTGACTGCAATCCTGATGGTGCCATATTGATACCACCATCAGAGTAAATTACAGCTTACACTACCCTTTTGGCATGCCCAGGTTCCAGCTGTCTTATTTTTTTTATCTCACTCTCCTTTATGGGTGGTATCTTCCTTCTCATCTTTCGTAAACAATTGAGGTGCCAGAAATTCAGTGAGTACCCACTCAGTGACGGATACTTCACAGCCACACCGTAGCTGTATGCTGGACTTGTCTGCTTCCTCTAATTGCTGTCCCGCATTGGACAGTAAGGAAAGCACAAAAAGCAGTGGGGGATAAGTGTGGAAAGTGAACATCTAATCCGCTCCTGTAGAGGGTATATCCTAGTCACATTGGTTGGGTAAAAGGAGACCGCACTGTGGGGGAGCAACACAGTGACTGAGAGTTGAGGACATCGGGACCAACTATTCCAGCCCCGTTTTTTTTATCTTCTAAATCCCATGATCACTGTGAATTACAAGAACACCTCTGCCCATGCTATGGCAGGCCAACTGCGCCCCCAGGTGAGGAGGAGGGGCTGTCATAAAGGGCACTGTATCACAGGATGATGTCGCAGGGTCAAAGGTATATAAAGAGGTGCAGGCACAGCTCAGGTTCACTCTTTCTGAGAAGAGGACTCCGCTCTAAAACCGCCCAATGCCGCCCAAACTGCCTTCTATTCCTACATCCTTTCCCCACCTCCTTTCCGCTCTCTCTATAACCCAAATTACCCCAAAACCCCGCCTTCCTCGCCTGCACCCCAACATCTCTAACCCTCCCAAACTTCAATCTCCTCCCCGGCACCCTTCACCTCTTTCTCCTTCCTACTCTCACCACTTTCCTAACCTCCCTGATCCTTGCCATCCCCGTGACCCTGGCCACACCACCACCCAACCACCCACCAACTACATCCCCCGACCACCTTCTCACCGTCCTACTCCCCAAAACCCTTCTCACCTTTCCCGTCTGCCCACTCACCGTCCTACTCCCGCAAACCTTTCTCACCTTCCCCGACCGCCCACTCACCGTCCCACACCCCCCAAACTTTCAGTTATTCCCCAACCCCCCACTCACCCACCTGCTCCTGCACCCTCTGCGAAAACACCCGCATCCCTCCATAATAGTCGTCCCATTTCCATTGAGCCTTTTGCCCGGGGGTTGGCCAGGAACCCTCGCCCTCCCCCTCGCCCTCGCCCTCCGCCTGCCCGTCGCCCTGCCCCTCGCCCTCCCCCTCCTCCCTAGCTTGCCTTCTGGAGTTTTCTGGCACCTCGCTGCTCCTAGCAGAACTTAAGGTAAGTCAACCTGCAGCCTGGAGATGGGCTTTGACCACTAGAGGGACAGTTGGAAACAGCACGGTGTTGCTGGGATCTAGAGGGAACCAAGTTTTCCTGAACTGCAGTCCTGCTGGTGCCGCTTGAGGCCACCATCACAGTAAACTACAGTTGACAGGGCCCTTGGCCATGCCCAGATTCTGGTTGTCTCACTTTCTTAGCTCACTCTCCTTTTTGTGCTTTTTCTTCCTTCTCATCTTCTCTAGCCTATCAAGGTGCCAGAGGTACATCGAGTATCCACTCATTGATGGATAGCTCAGAGCCACACCAGGACTTTGCTGGTGAACTTGTCTCCTCCCTTTGCCTGCCGTCCAGTTGCGTTGGAAACTAGAGAAATTAAGAAAAGCAGCAGAGGGAAGTATGGTAAGTGAACATCTACTCTGTTCGTGTGGAGGGTAAGTCTCATCACATTTGTTGGGTAACGGGCGCCTGCGACTTGGGGTGCGGAAGACAGTGCTTGAGATTTTCGGACACACACAAGGGTCTCAAGTTTGTGTGTTTTCTGTGGCGCCTCAGAGATTCAGCATTCTGCACCTTGACTTTGAGGCCCTATCTGGGTAACCTATTTCCTTGAGACACAAGCAAATACAGAAGGCAGGGTCGCCTTCTGTGACCTCACACAGGTGCAAAGGTTGAGCTCCCCTAGAATGTGGCAACCTTCGAAGGAGCGCATTAAGAGAATCTAAAAGGTGAAGAAAGACATGAGCTGGTGCTACCAGAAAATCTGATGAAAGAGGATGGATACTTCTGGGAAAGTAGCTCAAAAAATTCTTTTTCTGAATAAGTGTTGTGAGGGCTCATGTGTTCATTCACTACAGTTTCTGATGATATAGTGAGGAACCGCTATCCTTCCATTAAGGACAGACTGATACAGAAATAAAGAAAAAGAATTGTAGGACGCCTTATGTTAGTAGATAAACCAGGGATGACTCTATCATACAGTAATCTGCGCCACTTTCTTATTTTACTAAAGTAGAGGCTCGACTTAAGGACCCAGGAAACTTAGTCTTGATTGAATCATTGGTGGCTCTGGGAGTTTTCCTCCTCATAACTGTAAGAGCTTTTTATTAGCTAAACAATAAATCTCTCCAAATAACTTGTAGAATATATGAAGCCAACTTTTTCATTTTGATTGTATGTGCGGATCTTATGCTGTGTATGATCTCTCTGAATTGTCATTGCTCCTCTCCGGAATTTTTACCTGACTCCTAGATAAATGTGTGTTCTATCTGCTTGTCTATCTTTGTCCTTTTACTGACCTCTCAGGCTGGGATTATAAGAATTACTGATCTTTTTTTGTTTTTTCCTCCCACTCAGACCTGTACTATCCTGTACGATTACTGATTTAGACTTGAGTTACACTGCGAGTTCCCACAGTCAAATATGACATGAAAGAAAGAATAAGTGGCAGTTTGTCCAAGAGATGAAAACAATGTGGAATATTAAGGAAAAGAAAATCTAGAAACGTTATGAATAAAATAATGGCATAATATAAATGCTTACCATTCTGAGAGTTCTGGTATTATCGAAGAAGTTGGTTTATTATATGGGGCATGAAACTCAGGACTGTGAGACTTAATACGTACTAGGAGTCCACTCATTTAAGAAGACTGAAAAAAGCAGAGCCTGGTGATAGCTTAAAGATGATTTTTCCTTACCATATTTTAATGCATTATTTCTAACCTCCTAGAGTTCTTGACATCTCAGATCATCCAGACCATTAGCGGGACTTACCCCCTGTAAATAATTTCCATATATTTCCAGGAGAAAAATGACTGAAACAGCCTCTGTGCCTTGCTGTTTCCACTCGGGGAGACCGAGAGAGGGACAGGCGAGAGCCCTTCCCACCCCAAGGGACCTAGCACCAGCAGCCAATCCACCACCGAAATGCCACCATGCTCCGGGCCACTTTCCTGATGCTCGGGTCGAGCCTCCCACAGGAGTGAAGTCGAATAGAAACCAGGTAATGAAGTACTTTGTAACCTTGGATGCTGGACTCAACAGAAGTTGAATGGAGGCCATGCAATGAGTTCAGACAAGAGGCAACAGATCATAGAGAGAAATATATATATATATATACATATATATAGGTGTATACATATATATATACACACACACACACACATGCACACACACATATATACACTCTTGGAGAGCCCAGCAAGCTACCGAGAGTATCCGTCCCTCATGGGGAGAGCCGGACAAGCTACCCTAGGCGTCTTCGACATGCCAAAACCAGAAACGATAACTGGTATCATGACCCTCAGCCTGAATGAACCTCCAAGTGTTTGGAAAGACGAGTAAACAGAGGCTGCTAAAATCTCAGGGCCGGGACAAAAAAGATATCACTCTAAACCACTCAAGTAAATTAATGAACAGCGAGATGACAGTGATACAGTGAAATGATTTTCATACATGTTGTTTCATAATGAGTGGATAAGATTCGGGCATAGAGGACATCATAGGGACCAAGTGTTTTATATCGCTGGTGGTCCTGGGGTGCCACCTGAGGCCGCCATCAGAGTAAACTATAATTTACAAGGGTGCTTTGCCATGCCCAGGTTCTGGCTATCACACTTTGTTATCTGACTCTCCCATTTGTGCTCGCCCTTCCATCTCATCTTCTTTATTCTATCAAGGTGTCATGCTCACTGAGTGGTTTCTTGGATACCACTTATGCCTCCTCAGGCAGCCTGCCGAGCCAAAGCATCTGGACTCATCTGATCCCTACACTTGTGTATGCTGTTGGAACACGAGTAGGGAAAGAACGAAAGCAAGCAAAAGGTGTGGTAAGGAAACATCTCATCTCTTGGTGTGGAGGAAAATCCTAGTCACATTTTCTGGGGAAGGGGAGTCCGTGATGTGGGGTGGGGAACACAGTGCATCAGATTTTTAGAGAGACAGAGGGACTAATGCTTGTTTATTTTCTGTGGCACCTCAGAGATTAAACTTTCTGCACCTTGACTTTCAGGACCTAACTCGGAAGCTTGTCCATGAGAGTCCTGCCAGAGACAAGGCCGGGCCTTCTACTGGGTCCTCAACCAATCTGCAGTTGAACACTGTTCATGAAGCAGCAATCTCGAAGTGACACTGTAGCGTCTTCTACTGTGCCCTCACCCAAATTCCTAAGATTGAGAACTGCACATGAAGGTGCATCCGGGAATGTGAAACAGATTAAGTCGTGAGAACTACGGAAAAGATCCTAGCTCCCTAAATCCCAAAAGTATTTCTCGGCCTTAATAAAAGTGTTCCCTAAAAGCTCCACGTGTTCCCTCTTTGCAGTTCCTCATGGATTCATTAAGGCATTGGTAATATTCCATAAAGGACATGTGAAACAAAGAGCAACACAAACAGTCGTAGGGGTCCTCATGTGAGTAACCTAGGGGTGACTCTGATCTCAATCAACTTTCTTGTCTTACTGAAGTAGAGGATGGACTTAGGGATCCAGGAGATTTAGTCTCAGTTAACTCATTGGGTGGCTCTGGGTGTTTTCCTCATAACTGGGAGGATCCTACTAGGTAAACAATAGATTTCTGCCTTTACCTTGAATAGTCTGGGCTGTTTTTTACATTCTCTTTTGCGTTAATACCATGCTAGCTGTCGCTCACTAAGACCTCTAAGACTTATCATTGCAACTCTCCAGAGCTTTTGACTCCTAGTTAAATTATGGGTGCTATCTGGTTGTCTATCTTTATTCTTTCAGCTGACCTCTCTGGCTGGGATTATAAGCATTTCTGATCTCTTTTTTTATTTTTTTGTTCTTGGCAGTTTGCTATTTCGCAAAATGATTTAGACACTAGTTAAACTGCTCTTTTCCTAGTGATATGAATGTATGGATGAATGAATACCTGGGCGTTTGCAGAAGGGAGGAACATGATGTCGTGAATACGTAAAAGATACCCAAGAGACAAAAGAAGAAAGCATAAAATGAAACTATAAGACTCAACATTCCGAGGGTACTGGTATAAAAAATCAAGCTGATTTACTATATGGGGCACAAAACTCGGGAGTGCGGCATTTAACACTACGAGCACTCACATATAACAAGGTGTAAAAAAGCAGAAATGGGCGGTAGCTTAGATAATTTTTCCTTACCCAATAGAAATGCATCACTTTTTTTTTTTACACCATGATGTACAGTGGTAATTTTACAATTTTTTGTGCTTGGGTTTGATTATACAATGATCAGATGCCCATCCCTCCACCAGTGCCCATTTTCCACCACCATGGATAATATCCCCCCACCCCCTTCCCCCATCCCCCCCTGCCTCTGTGGCAGGGCAATCCCCTGTGTTCTCTCTCTCCTTTTGGGTGTTGTGGTCTGCAAAAGAGGCTTTGAGTGGCAAACATGTTCAGTCCATAGTCTACTTTCGACATGCATCTCCCCTCCTGGGAGGATCCTCCAAACACCATTTATTTGGTGCTCCCTTCTCTATCTGAATTGCCCTTTCCCCTAGAATACCCGGCTGGCCTCTAAGTTATGGAGTAATCCTCCTGGTGCTGATCTCAGCTATTCTTAAGTATTAATCTCATATTTTGTTACTTTATATCCCCCAGATGAATGCAATCTTTCTATGTCTATCCTCTCTTTCTGACTCATTTCGCTTAACATGATACTTTCCATATTGTACCACTTGTATGTAAATTTCATGACTTCATCTTTTCTAACAGCTACATAGTACTCCATTGTGTAGATGTACCAAAGTTTCTTTATCCAGTCATCTGTTCTTGGGCATTCAGGTTTCTTCCAGTTTCTGGCTATTGTAAAGAGTGCTGCAATGAACAAACAAGTGCAGATGTCACTTCGACTATACATTTTTGCCTCTCTGGGATATATTCCCAGGAGTGGTATTGCTGGGTCAAATGGGGACTCAATTTCTAATTTTTTGAGAATCGTCCATACTGTTTTCCAGAAGGGCTGAACCAGTCGACATTCCCACCAACAGTGAAAGAGGGTCCCTTTCTCGCCACATCCGCGCCAGCATCGGTTGCTTTTGTTCTTTTGAATGTGGGCCAGTCTCTGAGGTGTGAGATGGTATCTCATTGTGGTTTTGATCTGCATCTCCCTGATGATTAATGATGCAGAGCATTTTCTCATGTACTTTTTTGCCGTTCGGATTTCTTCTTTGAGAAAGTTTCTGTTCATTTCATTGCCCCATTTTTGGATGGGGTTGGATGTTTTCTTCTTGTGGAATTTAACCAGTATTTTGTATATCCTGGATATCAGCCCCTTGTCAGATGTGTATTCAGCGAATATCCTTTCCCATTCTGTAGACTGTCTTTGTATTTTGGTCACTGTTTCTTTGGAGGTGCAGAAGCTTCTTAGTTTAAGATAGTCCCATTTATCTATCTCTGTTTTCACTTGCTCAGACAGTGGCATGGCATCTTTGAATATACTACTAGCTTCAATATCATGGAGGGTTTTGCCAACTTTGTCTTCAATGTACCTTATGGTTTCTGGTTTGATGTTGAGGTCTTTAATCCACTTTGATCTTACTTTTGTATATGGTGTTAGGCAGAGTTCTGAGCCCATTTTTTTGCATGTAGCCGTCCAGTGATGCCAGCACAATTTGTTAGAGAGGCTTTCCTTACTCCACATTACTTGCACCTTTATCAAAGATTAGATGATCATATGATTGAGGGGAGATATCAGTGTATTCAACCCTGTTCCATTGGTCTGCAGTTCTGCCTTTGTTCCAGTACCATGCTGTTTTAATTATTACTGCTTTGTAGTACAGTTTGAAGTTCGGGAGGTTGATTCCTCCCATTTTCTTTTTCCCAAGAATTGCTTTAGCTATTCGTGGGGGCTTACTGTTCCATATAAATTTCAGGAGTGTTTGCTCCATTTCTTTGAAGAATGTCATAGGTATCCTTATAGGGATTGCATAGAATTTATACAATGCTTTCGGTAGTATTGCCATTTTGACAATGTTAAGTCTCCCGACCCATGAGCAGGGGATATCTTTCCATTTCCTCATGTCCTCTTTTATTTCCTAAAGTAGCGTTTTGCAGTTTTCTTTGTGCAGGTCCTTTACTTCCTTAGTTAAGCTGATTCCTAAGTACTAGATTTTCTGGGGCACAATTGTGAATGGGATTGTTTTTTTCATGTTGCTTTCTTCTCTCTCACTGTTTGCATATAGGAAAGCCATGGACTTTTGGGTATTGATTTTATAGCCTGCAACTTTACTATACGAGTCTATTGTTTCTAGGAGTTTTTTTGGTGGAGGTTATTGGGTTCTCTAAGTAGAGTATCATATCATCTGCGAATAGTGAGAGCTTGATTTCTTCCTTTCCTACCTGAATGCCCTTAATATCTTTTTCTTGCCTAATCGCTATTGCAAGTACTTCCAGTACTATATTGAACAGCAGTGGAGATAGTGGGCATCCTTGTCTCGTCCCTGATCTTAGAGGGAAGGCTCTCAGTTTTTCGCCATTGAGGATGATGCTTGCTGTAGGCTTGTGGTAGATGGCTTTAATTATGTTGAGGAAGGTCCCCTCTATACCCGGAAATGCATCACTTCTAACCTCCAACATGATAGACATCTCAGATCATGTTCCGCGAAGGGGTTAGTTTTCCCCTTGAAATTATTTTCACATGTTTTATTCGGCAGAGGAGTTGTTAAAGTGGTTCCCGGAGGACCCAAGTGGGAGTAAGTGTTTACTGAACTTGTAATCCTGCTGGTGCCTGTTCAGGACACCATCAGAGAAAACTGCAACTCACATGGCCCCTTTGCCATGACCAGGTTCTGGCTGTCTCACTTTCTTATCTCACTCTGCTGGCTCGTACTTCTCAAAGTAATCAGAGATTCTCCTAGTGGGATCTTGAGCCTGCGGTTACCCACTCCTGCTTCATCTGGCAGCCGGCAGACCCACAACATCAGGACTTGTCTGTTCTGTCAATTTGTTGTCCGTATTTGGACAGTTATGTAAGGATCAGAAGAAGCTGAGCGGGAAGTGTCATACCTAAACATCTAATCTGCTGGTGTGCAGGGTAATTCCTAGTCACATGTGCTGAGTCATGGGAGCCCTCAGCGTGGGTTGAAGTATACAGTGCTTGAGATTTTCCCAGACACAAAAGGGACTCAGACTTGGGTTTTTTTTTTTTCGTGGTTCCTCAGGGATACCACTTCTGCACAATGACCCCAATGGCCAGCCTTGGAGTCTTTCCCTTCTGACACTTGCCTAGAGAGAAGGCAGAGCAACCTCACTGCGACCTCATGCGACCATTCAAGTGGCATCCTGAGAGAGTGACCATGAATAAGCCCCGAGAACTACTGGTTAGACCCCAACTCCCTAATACCCCCTAATTTTTTCTCTGAATAAAATCAGTGTTGTGATAGCACATGTGTTTCCATTCTTCAGTTCCTCATGGATGTAGTGAATAAGCTCCACTTCCATTATGGACAGGCAAATAAAAAAGTAACAAAGGCTTATAGGAAACCTCAGGTGGGTAGATCAGGGATAACTCTCTCACACATTGCTAGTCCTGGACAATTATGAAAGGACCAGAAAAAATAGAGGAGTGTTCACAATGAACATCAGAACTACTCAAGTAGAGGTTATTCACAGTTACAAGATCTGGGTAAAGGGGGCCCCCAGGGATAGAAGTGTGGATGTGTGTGTGTGGAGAATGTAGTGCTTGAAATTTTCAGGGGTACAGAAAAAAACTCCAGCTTTTTTTTCTATGGTTGCTTAGTGTCTCCACTTTCTGCACGCTGACTTTCAGGACCTGTCTGGGAATTTGCCCCCTTGGGATTCGGACTCAGAGAGAAGGCAGGGCTTTTTGGGGCCTCACCAAACTCAAAAGGTTGAACTCTGCCCATAGAGATGCAACCTCAGAAACTTGCATGTAGGGCCTTCAATATGACCTCATCCAACCTGGGAAGGTTGAGTTGTGCTGAGAAAGACGCAAGCTAGAACGTGACACTGACTCACTGTGGGAATGACTCGCTAGATCCCAACTCCCTAAATCCCAACAGTATTTATTTGCCTTAATAAAAGTGATGTGAGGGTTCATGTGACCCCTCTCTGCAGTTCCTCGGGGATATAGTGAGGTATCGCTACCCTCCTAGAAGTAGTGTCTACTAATACAAAAAGAAGTCAAAAAAATTCTGAAAAATCCTTTTGGAAAAATGTCAAGGAGAGGTCCTCACATTGTTCCAAAGACTGGTCCCCGGTCCTGGCTGTCTCACTTTATCTCACTCTCCTTCTTGTGGTTTTTCTTCCTCCTCATCTTTTCTAGCCTATGAAGGTGCCAGAAATTCAGCAAAGCCCTGACTGTCTTCTAGACTTGTCTGCTCCCTCGAATAATTGCCCACCATTGTACAGTATTGAAAGGAAGAAAACCACGTGAGAAGTGCGGTAAGTGAACATCCAATCTGTTCATGTGAAGGGTCAGTCCTGGCCATACGTGCTGGGTAAATGGAGCCCACAATGTGGGGTGGGGAATACAAGTAATTGAGATTTTCAGGACGTTGGGACTACCTATCCCAAGCCCTGTTGCACTCTCTGCTACTTCCCATCATCAATTCGAATTACAAGAACAGCTCTGCCCATGCTGGTGGCAGCCTCCCCCAGGTGATGAGGAGGTGCTATCATAAGGGCCAGTGTTGTCACAGGAAGATATCACAGGGTCTAAAGTAGAAATAGAGGCACAGGTACACCCCAGGCTTACTCTCACTTTTTCAGAGGAGAATTTTGACTTTCTTTCTGAGGACTTTACTATAAAAAGATGCCCCTGAAACTCCCTAACATTCCTTCTTCCATCACCCGCCTCCTTTGCTCTCTCTTTTTAACCTCTATTACCAAAAACCCGACTCCCTAGACTATACCCGAACAACTCTCACCATCCCAAACATCAATCTCCTCCCCGGCACCCTTCACCTGTTTCTGCTTCCATCTCTTATCACTTTCCTTGTCTCCCTGATCCTTGCCATCCCAGTCACTCTGGCTACAGCATCTCCTATCCATCCACAACACACATTCCCAGAGGAGCCTTTCACAGTCCTTTTCCCGCCAACTCTTCTCAGTCTCCCAGACCACCCACTCATTTTTCCGTTCCGCAGACCCTTGTCATATTCTCAGTCCATCCACTCACTTTCGAATTTTACAAACTCTTCTCATATTCCCAGTCCACCTACTCAGGAACCTGCTACTGCAACCCCTAGTAAAAAACCTTTGCTGATGCATCACTTTCAGAACCTATCCGGGAATATGCTCTCTTGAGATTCCTACCCTGGGAAAAGACTGGGCATTCTATTGTGACCTCACTGTAACTCGAATGGTGAAACACCCCTCATAAATTTGGGACTACCGATCCCAGCCCCATTGCACTCTCTGCTACTTCCATCATCCATTTGAATTACAAGAACAGCTCTGCCCGTGCTGGTGGCAGCCTCCCCCAGGTGATGAATTGGTGCTGGCATAAGGGGCAGTGGTGTCACAGGAAGATATCACAGGGTCTAAAGTAGATAAACAGGCACAGGCACACCCCAGGTTTACTCTCACTTTTTCAGATGAGAACTTTCACGAACGATAACGCATAATGGCGAGGAGATTTCCCCACACTATCCCAACTCTTCCCTGCTTCCTTGTTTCCTGTCCGTATTACCAGTAGTACCCCTAAGCCCCAAGTTCCTCAGCTGCGCTGTAACAACTCCAACTCTCCTGAAGGTCAGTCTCCTTCCAGGCACCCTTCACCTGTTTCTGCTTCCAACTCTCAACACTTTCCTAATCTCCCGCATCCACGCCATCCCCGTGACTCTGGCTACATCATCTCCTATTCATCCACAATTTACATACCCAGACGACCTTTCTGCAGTCCTTTTCCCGCAAACTGTTCTCAGACTCCCAGACCACCCACTCATTTTTTCCATTCCGCAGACCCTTGTCCTATTCCCAGTCCACCTACTCACTCTCGTCTTTTACAAACTCTACTCATATTCCCAGAGCAACCACTCAGGATGATCCTGAAACTTCTGCCCAAACACCTTCTTATCCACGCAACAGTCGAAAGCTGAAACACTGCTCACGAGGGTGCATTCTGAGAAAGGGAAAGGTAGGGCGCTTATTGTGACCTTATCCAAACTTGGAAGGTTGAGCGCTGCTCAGAAAGATGCAAGCAAGAATGTGGCACAGACGCAGTTAGCTGCGGGAATTACTCGCTAGATCCCAACTCCCGAAATCCCCAAAGTATTTCTTTTTCTTAACATGAGTGTTGTGAGAGCTCCTGTGTTCCCACACTGCCGTTCCTCATGGATGTTGAGAGGTATCCGTACACTCCTTGATGTAGGGGAAAATAATACAACAAGTAACCAAGAGAGTTTTGATGCAACCTTTCAAAACATGACCCAAAAACTCCCAACTATTCTCCGCCTTCTTTCTGCTCTCCATTTCTCCTATTACCCACAAAACCCAATTTCCTCAGATGTACCCTGCTAAATCGGTATCATTGTATCATGGTCATCCCATTGCTTGTCTAATTCCTTCTATAGGGCAGCTGTAACATCGCTCTTCTTCCCAGCGCTGAGATTTGAGCAGCCTCTCCTTACTCCACGTTCCCAATGATTGGAGGCTCTTTCACGGCTGGGGAATGAGACATGTTAGTTACGGTTTTTGTCCCATTGAATACAGCACGGGAGCTTTCCAGGCTCTGCCTGTGCTGGCGGACACTCTCAGTAGCTTGCTGGGCTCTCCGAGAGGCATAGCAACTCTGATCTCCTAAATCTCAGTCGCTTCCCTGGCACCCTTCTCGTGTTTCTGCTACCTCCTCAAACCACTTTCCTAATCTCCGGAAAGTGACCCTGGCCACAGCACCACCCATCCAACAACAACTTCTCACATTCCCACACCACCCACTCACAGTCCCACTCCTGCAAACCCTTCTCATACTCCAGACCATCCACTCACTGTCCCAACCCCACACAACTTTCTCTTATTTCCCGGACCACCCACTCAGCCACCTGCTCCTGCACCCTCTGCCAAAACACCCTCTTGCCACCACATTAATCATCTACCTAACCTTGAGTCCTTTCCCTGGAGGGGTTGTCCAGGAACCCTTGCCCTCCCAGTCATTCCAGCCCCGCTTTCTCCAGTTTTCTGGCATCTCTCTTTCTCCTAATAGACCTTAAGGGTAAGTCAACCTAAACCCTGGAGATGCGGATTGAACACTAGACGGACCAAAGTTTTCCTGACTGCAATCCTGATGGTGCCATATTGATACCACCATCAGCATAAATTACTGCTTACACTACACTTTTGCCATGCCCAGGTTCCAGCTGTCTTATTTTTTTTATTTCACTCTCCTTTATGGGTGGTATCTTCCTTCTCATCTTTTGTAAACAATTGAGCTGCCAGAAATTCAGTGAGTACCCACTCAGTGACGGATACTTCACAGCCACACCAGGACTGTCTGCTGGACTTGTCTGCTTCCTGTAATTGCTGTCCTGCATTGGACAGTATGGAAAGCACAAAAAGCAGTGGGGGATAAGTGTGGAAAGTGAACATCCAATCCGCTCCTGTGGACGGTACATCCTGGTCACATTGGTGGGGTAAAAGGAGACCGCACTGTTGGTGGGCAACACAGTGACTGAGAGTTTGAGGACATTGGTTAAACCTATTCCGGCCCCATTTTTTTCATCTTCTAAATCCCATGATCACTGTGAATTACAAGAACATCTCTGCCCATGCCATGGCAGGCCACCCGCGCCCCCAGGTGAGGAGGAGGGGCTGTCATAAAGGGCACTGTATCACAAGATGATGTCGCAGGGTCAAAGGTATATAAAGAGGTGCAGGCACAGCTCAGGTTCACTCTTTCTGAGAAGAGGACTCTGCTCTAAAACCGCCCAATGCCGCCCAAACTGCCTTCTATTCCTACATCCTTTCCCCACCTCCTTTCCGCTCTCTCTATAACCCAAATTACCCCAAAACCCCGCCTTCCTCGCCTACACTCTAACATCTCTAACCCTCCCAAACTTCAATCTCCTCCCCGGCACCCTTCACCTCTTTCTCCTTCCTACTCTCACCACTTTCCTAACCTCCCTGATCCTTGCCATCCCCGTGACCCTGGCCACACCACCACCCAACCACCCACCAACTACATCCCCCGACCACCTTCTCACCGTCCTACTCCCCAAAACCCTTCTCACCTTTCCCGTCCGCCCACTCACCGTCCTACTCCCGCAAACCTTTCTCACCTTCCCCGACCGCCCACTCACCGTCCCACACCCCCCAAACTTTCAGTTATTCCCCAACCCCCCACTCACCCACCTGCTCCTGCACCCTCTGCGAAAACACCCGTATCCCACCATAATAGTCGTCCCATTTCCCTAGAGCCTTTTGCCCGGGGGTTGGCCAGGAACCCTCGCCCTCCCCCTCGCCCTCGCCCTCCGCCTGCCCGTCGCCCTGCCCCTCGCCCTCCCCCTCCTCCCTAGCTTGCTTTCTGGAGTTTTCTGGCACCTCGCTGCTCCTAGCAGATCTTAAGGTAAGTCAACCTGCAGCCTGGAGATGGGCTTTGACCACTAGAGGGACAGTTGGAAGCAGCACGGTGTTGCTGGGATCTAGAGGGACCCAAGTTTTCCTGACTGCAGTCCTGGTGGTGCCACTTGAGGCCACCATCAGAGTAAACTACAGTTGACAGGGCCCTTGGCCATGCCCAGATTCTGGTTGTCTCACTTTCTTAGCTCACTCTCCTTGTGCTTTTTCTTCCTTCTCATCTTCTCTAGCCTATCAAGGTGCCAGAGGTACATCAAGTATCCACTCATTGATGGATAGCTCAGAGCCACACCAGGACTTAGCTGGTGAACTTGTCTCCTCCCTTTGCCTGCCGTCCAGTTGCGTTGGACAGTATAGAAATTAACAAAAGCTGCAGAGGGAAGTATGGTAAGTGTACATCTACTCTGCTCGTGCGGAGTGAAATTCTCATCACATTTGTTGGGTAACGGGCGCCTGCAATGTGGGGTGCGAAAGACACTGCTTGAGATTTTCGGACACACACAAGGTCTCAAGCTTGTGTGTTTTCTGTGGCGCCTCAGAGATTCAGCATGCTGCACCTTGACTTTTAGGCCCTATCTGGGTAACCTATTTCCTTGAGACACCAGCAAATACAGAAGGCAGGGTCGCCTTCTGTGACCTCACACAGGTGCAAAGGTTGAGCTCCCCTAGAATGTGGCAACCTTCGAAGGAGCGCATTAAGAGAATCTAAAAGGTGAAGAAAGACATGAGCTGGTGCAACCAGAAAATCTGATGAAAGAGGATGGATACTTCTGGGAAAGTAGCTCAAAAAACTCTTTTTCTGAATAAGTGTTGTGAGGGCTCATGTGTTCATTCACTACAGTTTCTGATGATATAGTGAGGAACTGCTATCCTTCCATTAAGGACAGACTGATACAGAAAGAAAGAAAAAGAATTGTAGGACGCCTTATGTTAGTAGATAAACCAGGGATGACTCTATCATACAGTAATCTGCGACACTTTCTTGTCTTACCAAAGTAGAGGCTTGACTTAAGGACCCAGGAACCTTAGTCTTGATTGAATCTTTGGTGGCTCTGGGTGTTTTCCTCCTCCTAACTGTAAGAGCTTTTTATTAGCTAAACAATAAATCTCTCCAATTAACTTGTAGGATATATGAAGCCAACTTTTTCATTTTGATTGTAAGTGCGGATCTTATGCTGTGTCTGATCTCTCTGAATTGTCATTGCTCCTCTCCGGAATTTTTACCTGACTCCTAGATAAATTTGTGTGCTATCTGCTTGTCTATCTTTGTCCTTTTACAGACCTCTCTGGCTGGGATTATAAGCATTACTGATCTTTTTTTTTTTTTTCCCCCCTTTATTTTATTTTATTTTTTTTTAAAGTTGTAGATTTACAATTTTTTGTGCTTTGGTTTCAATTATACAATGATCAGATACCCATCCCTCCACCAGTGCCCATTTTCCACCACCATGGATAATATCCCTCCCACCCCCATCCCCCCATCCCCCCGTCTCTGTGGCAGGGCAATCCCCTGTGTTCTCTCTCTCCTTTTGGGTGTTGTGGTCTGCAAAAGAGGCATTGAGTGGCAAACATGTTCAGTCCATAGTCTACTTTCGACATGCATCTCCCCTCCTGGGAGGATCCTCCAAACATCCTTTATTTGGTGCTCCCTTCTCTATCTGAATAGCCCTTTCCTCTAGGATACCCGGCTGGCCTCTAAGTTATGGAGTAATCCTCCTGGTGCTGATCTCAGCTATTCTTGGGTATTAATCTCATACTTTGTTACTTTATATCCCCCAGATGAATGCAATCTTTCTATGTCTATCCCTCTCTTTCTGACTCATTTCGCTTAGCATGATACTTTCCATATTGTACCACTTGTATGTAAATTTCATGACTTCATCTTTTCTAAGAGCTACATAGTACTCCATTGTGTAGATGTACCAAAGTTTCTTTAACCAGTCATCTGTTCTTGGGCATTCAGGTTTCTTCCAGTTTCTGGCTATTGTAAAGAGGGCTGCAATGAACAAACAAGTGCAGATGTCACTTCGACTATACATTTTTGCCTCTCTGGGATATATTCCCAGGAGTGGTATTGCTGGGTCAAATGGGAGCTCAATTTCTAATTTTTTGAGAATCGTCCATACTGTTTTCCAGAAGGGCTGAACCAGTGGACATTCCCACCAACAGTGAAGGAGTGTCCCTTTCTCGCCACATCCACGCCAGCATCGGTTGCTTTTGTTCTTTTGAATTTGGGCCAGTCTCTGAGGTGTGAGATGGTATCTCATTGTGGTTTTGATCTGCATCTCCCTGATGATTAATGATGTAGAGCATTTTCTCATGTGCTTTTTTGCCATTCGGATTTCTTCTTTGAGAAAGTTTCTGTTCATTTCATTGCCCCATTTTTGGATGGGGTTGGATGTTTTCTTCTTGTGGAGTTTAACCAGTATTTTGTATATCCTGGATATCAACCCCTTGTCAGATGTGTATTCGGTGAATATCCTTTCCCATTCTGTAGACTGTCTTTGTATTTTGGTCACTGCTTCTTTGGAGGTGCAGAAGCTTCTTAGTTTAAGATAGTCCCATTTATCTATCTCTGTTTTCACTTGCTCGGCCAGTGGCGTGGCATCTTTGAAGATACCATTAGCTTCAATGTCATGGAGGGTTTTGCCAACTTTATCTTCAATGTACCTTATGGTTTCTGGTCTGATGTTGAGGTCTTTAATCCATTTTGATCTTACTTTTGTACATGGTGTTAGGCAGAGTTCTGAGCCTATTTTTTTGCATGTAGCCGTCCAGTGATGCCAACACAATTTATTAAAGAGGCTTTCCTTACTCCACTTCACATTACTTGCACCTTTATCAAAGATTAGATGAGCATATGATTGAGGAGAGATGTCAGTGTATTCAACCCTGTTCCATTGGTCTGCAGTTCTGCCTTTGTTCCAGTACCATGCTGTTTTAATTATTACTGCTTTGTAGTACAGTTTGAAGTTCGGGAGGTTGATTCCTCCCATTTTCTTTTTCCCAAGAATTGCTTTAGCTATTCGTGGGGGCTTATTGTTCCATATAAATTTCAGGAGTGTTTGCTCCATTTCTTTGAAGAATGTCATGGGTATCCTTATAGGGATTGCATTGAATTTATACAATGCTTTCGGTAGTATTGCCATTTTGACAATGTTAAGTCTCCCGACCCATGAGCAGGGGATATCTTTCCATTTCCTCATGTCCTCTTTTATTTCCTGAAGTAGCGTTTTGTAGTTTTCTTTGTACAGGTCCTTTACTTCCTTAGTTAAGCTGATTCCTAGGTACTTGATTTTCTGGGGCACAATTGTGAATGGGATTGTTTTTTTCATGTTGCTTTCTTCTCTCTCACTGTTTGCGTATAGGAAAGCCATGGACTTTTGGGTATTGATTTTATAACCTGCAACTTTACTATACGAGTCTATTGTTTCTAAGAGTTTTTTGGTGGAAGTTATTGGGTTCTCTAAGTAGAGTATCATATCATCTGCGAATAGTGAGAGCTTGATTTCTTCCTTTCCTACCTGAATGCCCTTAATATCTTTTTCCTGCCTAATCGCTATTGCAAGTACTTCCAGTACTATATTGAACAGCAGTGGAGAGAGTGGGCATCCCTGTCTCGTCCCTGATCTTAGAGGGAAGGCTCTCAGTTTTTCCCCATTGAGGATGATGCTTGCTGTAGGCTTGTGGTAGATGGCTTTAATTATGTTGAGGAAGGTCCCCTCTATACCCATTTTGGCTAGGGTTTTCATCATAAAGGGGTGCTGGATCTTATCAAATGCTTTCTCTGCATCTATTGATATGATCATATGCTTTTTATCTTTTCTTTTGTTGATATGGTGGATTATGTTGATTGATTTCCGAATGTTGAACCATCCTTGCATCCCTGGGATGAATCCTACTTGGTCATGGTGTATGATCTTTTTGATGAGTAGTTGGATTCTATTTGCTAGTAGTTTGTTGAGGATCTTTGCATCTGTGTTCATCAGGGATATCGGCCTGTAATTCTCTTTCTTTGTGGTATCTCTGTCTGCTTTTGGTATCAGTGTGATATTTGCTTCGTAGAAACTGTTTGGAAGTGTTTTTGATATTTCAATTTCGTGGAAAAGCTTAAAGAGTATTGGGAGTAAGTCCTCTTTAAAGATTTGGAAGAATTCACTAGTGAATCCATCCGGGCCAGGACTTTTGTGCTTAGGGAGACTTTTTATTACCATTTCAATTTCCTTGATGGTGATAGGTCTGTTCAGGTATTCCAGGTCTTCTTGGTTCAGCCTTGGGAGTCTGTAGGAGTCTAGGAATTTATCCATTTCCTCGAGGTTTTGATGTTCCGTGGCATAAAGCTTCTCAAAGTACTCCCTGAGGATCCTCTGAATTTCTGTGGTTTCTGTTGTAATGACCCCCTTTTCATTTCTGATTCGGTTTATTAGGGTTTTCTCTCTCCCTTTCTTTGTGAGTTTTGCTAGAGGCTTATCGATCTTGTTAATTTTCTCAAAGAACCAGCTCTTGGTTTCATTGATCTTTTGGATTGTTTTTTGGGTTTCCATCTCGTTAATCTCTGCTCTGAGTTTTATTATTTCCTTTCTCCTGTTCGGGTTGTGCTCCTTTTCTTGGTCCTTCTCCAAGCTCTTAAGCTGTGAGGTTAGGTTACTTATGTGTGCTCGCTCCTCCTTCCTGAGGAATGCTTGTAGAGCTATAAACTTTCCTCTTAACACAGCCTTTGCTGTGTCCCATAAGTTTTGGTAACTCGTGTTCTCATTTTCATTCGTTTCTAGGAATCTTTTGATTTCCTCTTTGATTTCCTGTCTAATCCACTCGTTGTTCAATAGTGCACTGTTTAATTTCCAGGTGTTTGATTTAGTTTTCTGTTTTTGTGTGTGATTTACTTCTAATTTCAGCGCATTATGGTCTGAGAAGATTGTTGATACAATCTCTACCTTCTTAATTTTATGGAGGCATGTTTTGTGGCTCAGCATGTGGTCTATCTTGGAGAATGTTCCATGTACGCTTGAGAAGAATGTGTATTCAGCTTTTTGTGGATGAAGTGTCCTGTATATATCTACTAAGTCCCTTTCTTCCATTGTTTCCCTCAAATGAAGTATGTCCTTGCTAAGCTTGAGTCTGGTTGATCTATCAAGAGGTGACAAAGCAGTGTTGAAGTCTCCCACTAGTATTGTGTTGCTATTGATGTCTTTTTCCAAATCTATGAGTAGTTGTTTTAAGTACTTTGCTGGTCTCTCATTAGGTGCATATACATTTATTATTGTAAGTTCTTCCTGTTGTACAGATCCTCTGATCAATAAGTAATGGCCTTCACTGTCTCTTATGACCTTCCTCACTCTGAAATCAATGTGGTCTGATATAAGGATGGCTACCCCAGCTTTTTTATGGGAGCTGTTTGCCTGTAGGATTGTTTTCCAGCCTTTGACTCTGAGTCTGTGTTTGCTTTGACTATTGAGATGCGTTTCTTGCAGGCAGCAGAATGTTGGGTTCAATTTTCTAATCCATCCTGCCACTCTATGTCTTTTAATTGGTGCATTTAGCCCATTGACATTGAGAGAGATTATTGTTATGGGATTTTGTCCCATTGTTATGTTAAAATTGGGTGTATTTGAGGGGCCTTTCTTGCCTTAAAGTAGCCCATTTAGTTGTTCTTGTAACCATGGTTTTCGTCCCACTCGGACCTGTATTATCCTGTACGATTACTGATTTAGACTTGAGTTAGACTGCGTGTTCCCACAGTCAAATATGACATGAAAGAAGGAATAAGTGGCAGTTTGCCCAAGAGATGAAAACGATGTGGTACATTAAGGAAAAGAAAATCTAGAAATGTTATGAATTAAATAATGGCATAATAAAAATGCTTACCATTCTGAGAGTTCTGGTATTATCGAAGAAGTTGGTTTATTATATGGGGCATGAAACTCAGGACTGTGACACTTAATACGTACTAGGAGTCCTCTCATTTAAGAAGACTGAAAAAAGCAGAGGCTGGTGATAGCTTAAAGATGATTTTTTCCTTACCACATTTTAATGCATTATTTCTAACCTCCTAGAATTCTCGACATCTCAGATCATCCAGACCATTAGTGGGACTTACCCCCTGTAAATAATTTCCATATATTTCCAGGAGAAAAATGACTGAAACAGACTCTGTGCCTTGCTGTTTCCACTCGGGGAGACCGAGAGAGGGACAAGCGAGAGCCCTTCCCACCACAAGGGACCTAGCTCTAGCAGCCAATCCACCACCGAACTGCCACCATGCTCCGGGCCACTTTCCTGATGCTCGGGTCGAGCCTCCCACAGGAGTGAAGTCGAATAGAAACCAGGTAATGAAGTACTTTGTAACCTTGGATGCCGGACTCAACAGAAGTTGAATGGAGGCCATGCAATGAGTTCAGACAAGAGGAAACAGATCATAGAGAGAAATATATATATATATACATATATGTAGGTGTATATATATATATATATGTACACACACATGCACACACGCATATATACACTCTTGGAGAGCCCAGCAAGCTACCGAGAGTATCCCTCCCTCATGGGGAGAGCCGGACAAGCTACCCTAGGCGTCTTCGACATGCCAAAACCAGAAACGATAACTGGTATCATGACCCTCAGCCTGAATGAACCTCCAAGTGTTTGGAAAGACGAGTAAACAGAGGCTGCTAAAATCTCAGGGCCGGGACAAAAAAGATATCACTCTAAACCACTCGAGTGAATTAATGAACAGCGAGATGACAGTGATACAGTGAAATGATTTTCATACATGTTGTTTCATAATGAGTGGATAAGATTCGGGCATAGAGGACCTGATAGGGACCAAGTGTTTTATATCACTGGTGGTCCTGGGGTGCCACCTGAGGCCGCCATCAGAGTAAACTATAATTTACAAGGGTGCTTTGCCATGCCCAGGTTCTGGCTATCACACTTTATTATCGGACTCTCCCATTTGTGCTCGCCCTTCCATCTCATCTTCTTTATTCTATCAAGGTGTCATGCTCACTGAGTGGTTTCTTGGATACCACTTATGCCTCCTCAGGCAGCCTGCGGAGCCAAAGCATCTGGACTCATCTGATCCCTGCACGTGTGTATGCTGTTGGAACACGAGTCGGTAAAGAACGAAAGCAAGCAAAAGGTGTGGTAAGGAAACACCTCATCTCTTCGTGTGGAGGAAAATCCTAGTCACATTTTCTGGGGAAGGGGAGTCCGTGATGTGAGGTGGGGAACACAGTGCATCAGATTTTTAGAGAGACAGAGGGACTAATGCTTGTTTTTTTTCTGTGGCACCTCAGAGATTAAACTTTCTGCACCTTGACTTTCAGGACCTAACTCGGAAGCTTGTCCATGAGAGTCCTGCCAGAGACAAGGCCGGGCCTTCTACTGGGTCCTCAACCAATCTGCAGTTGAACACTGTTCATGAAGCAGCAATCCCGAAGTGACACTGTAGCGTCTTCTACTGTGGCCTCACCCAAATTCCTAAGATTGAGAACTGCACATGAAGGTGCATCCGGGAATGTGAAACAGATTAAGTCGTGAGAACTACGGAAAAGATCCTAGCTCCCTAAATCCCAAAAGTATTTCTCGGCCTTAATAAAAGTGTTCCCTAAAAGCTCCACGTGTTCCCTCTTTGCAGTTCCTCATGGATTCATTAAGGCATTGGTAATATTCCATAAAGGACATGTGAAACAAAGAGCAACACAAACAGTGGTAGGGGGCCTCATGTGAGTAACCTAGAGGTGACTCTGATCTGAATCAACTTTCTTGTCTTACTGAAGTAGAGGATGGACTTAGGGATCCAGGAGATTTAGTCTCAGTTAACTCCTTGGGTGGCTCTGGGTGTTTTCCTCATAACTGGGAGGATCCTAGTTGGCAAACAATAGATTTCTGCCTTTACCTTGAATAGTCTGGGCTGTTTTTTACATTCTCTTTTGCGTTAATACCATGCTAGCTGTCGCTCACTAAGACCTCTAAGACTTATCATTGCAACTCTCCAGAGCTTTTGCCTCCTAGTTAAATTATGGGTGCTATCTGGTTGTCTATCTTTACTCTTTTAGCTGACCTCTCTGGCTGGGATTATAAGCATTTCTGATCTCTCTTTTTTCTTTTTTTGTTCTTGGCAGCTTGCTATTTCGCAAAATGATTTAGACACTAGTTAAACTGCTCTTTTCCTAGTGATATGAATGTATGAAGGGCTGGAGCGATAGCACAGCAGGTAGGGCGTTTGCCTTGCACGCAGCCAACATGGCCTACCCGAGTTCGATTCCTCCGCCCCTCTCGGAGAGCCCGGCAAGCTACTGAGAGTATTCGATATGCCAGACACAGTAACAACAAAGTCTCCAATGGAGACGTTACTGGGCCTGCTCGAGCAAATCGATGATCAACGGGAGGGCCTTTACCTTTACCTATTATGAATGTATGAATGAATGAATACCTGGGCGTTTGCAGAAGGGAGAAACATGATGTCGTGAATACGTAAAAGATACTGAAGAGACAAAAGAAGAAAGCATAAAATGAAACTAGAAGACTCAACAATCCGAGGGTACTGGTATAAAAAATCAAAGAAGCTGATTTACTATATGGGGCACAAAACCTGGGAGTGTGGCATTTAACACTAGGAGCACTCACATTTAACAAGGTGGAAAAAAGCAGAAATGGGCGGTAGCTTAGATAATTTTTCCTTACCCAATAGAAATGCATCATTTCTAACCTCCAACATGATCGACATCTCAGATCATGTTCCGCGTCAGTGGTTAGTTTTTCCCTTGAAATTATTTTCACATGTTTTATTCGACAGAGGAGTTGTTAAAGTGGTTCCCGGAGGACCCAAGTGGGAGTAAGTGTTTACTGAACTTGTAATCCTGCTGGTGCCTGTTCAGGACACCATCAGAGAAAACTGCAGCTCACATGGCCCCTTTGCCATGACCAGGTTCTGGCTGTCTCACTTTCTTATCTCACTCTGCTGGCTCGTACTTCTCAGAGGAATCAGAGATTCTCTTAGAGGGTTCTTGGGCCTGCGGTTACCCAGTCCTGCCTCATCAGGCAGCCGGGAAAGCCACACCATCTGGACTTGTCTGTTCCGTCAATTTGTTGTCCGCAATTGGACAGTTATGTAACGATCAGAAGAAGCTGAGCGGGAAGTTTTATACCTGAACATCTAATCTGCTGGTGTGCAGGGTAATTCCTAGTCACACGTGCTGAGTCATGGGAGCCCTCAGCGTGGGTTGAAGGATAATACAGTGCTTGCGATATTCACAGACACAAAAGGGACTCAGGCTTGGTTTTTTTTTTTCTTGGTTCCTCAGGGATACCACTTCGGCACATTGACTCCGATGGCCAGCCTTTGAGTCTTTCCCTTCTGACACTTGCCTAGAGAGAAGGCAGAGCAACCTCACTGCGACCTCATGCGACCATTCAAGTGGCATCCTGAGAGAGTGACCAAGAATAAGCCCCGAGAACTACTGGTTAGACCCCAACTCCCTAATACCCCCTAATTTTTTCTCTGAATAAAATCAGTGTTGTGAGAGCACATGTGTTTCCATTCTTCAGTTCCCCATGGATTTAGTGAATAAGCTCCACTTCCATTATGGACAGGGAAATAAAAATGTAAAAAAGGCTTATAGGAAACCTCAGGTGGGTAGATCAGGGATAACTCTCTCACACATTGCTAGTCCTGGACAATTATGAAAGGACCAGAAAAAATAGAGCAGTGTTTACAATGAACATCAGAACTACTCAAGTAGAGGTTATTCACAGTTACAAGATCTGGGTAAAGGGGGCCCCGAGGGATAGAAGTGTGGATGTGTGTGTGTGGAGAATGCAGTGCTTGAAATTTTCAGGGGTACAGAAAAAAACTCCAGTTTTATTTTCTATGGTTGCTTAGTGGTTCCACTTTCTGCACGATGACTTTCAGGACCTGTCTGGGAATTTGGTCCCTTGGGACTCGGACTCAGAGAGAAGGCAGGGCTTTTTGGGGCCTCACCAAACTCAAAAGGTTGAACTCTGCCCATAGAGATGCAACCTCAGAAACTTGCATGTAGGGCCTTCAATATGACCTCATCCAACCTGGGAAGGTTGAGTTGTGCTGAGAAAGACGCAAGCTAGAACGTGACACTGACTCACTGTGGGAATGACTGGCTAGATCCCAACTCCCTAAATCCCAACAGTATTTATTTGCCTTAATAAAAGTGATGTGAGGGTTCATGTGACCCCTCTCTGCAGTTCCTCGGGGATATAGTGAGGTATCGCTACCCTCCTTGAAGTAGTGTCTACTAATACAAAAAGAAGTCAAAAGAATTCTGAAAAATCCTTTTGGAAAAATGTCAAGGAGAGGTCCTCACATTGTTCCAAA
This sequence comes from Sorex fumeus, assembly GCF_029834395.1. Taxonomy (NCBI): domain Eukaryota; kingdom Metazoa; phylum Chordata; class Mammalia; order Eulipotyphla; family Soricidae; genus Sorex; species Sorex fumeus. Next base: position 33,789,223 of record NW_026606092.1, on the reverse strand, counting down.
GACTGGTCCCCGGTCCTGGCTGTCTCACTTTATCTCACTCTCCTTCTTGTGGTTTTTCTTCCTCCTCATCTTTTCTAGCCTATGAAGGTGCCAGAAATTCAGCAAAGCCCTGACTGTCTTCTAGATTTGTCTGCTCCCTCGAATAATTGCCCACCATTGTACAGAATTGAAAGGAAGAAAACCACGCGAGAAGTGCGGTAAGTGAACATCCAATCTGTTCATGTGAAGGGTAAGTCCTGGCTATACGTGCTGGGTAAATGGAGCCCACATTGTGGGGTGGGGAATACAAGTAATTGAGATTTTCAGGACGTTGGGACTACCTATCCCAAGCCCTGTTGCACTCTCCGCTACTTCCCATCATCAATTCGAATTACAAGAACAGCTCTGCCCATGCTGGTGGCAGCCTCCCCCAGGAGATGAGGAGGTGCTGTCATATAGGGCAGTGTTGTCACAGGAAGATATCACAGGGTCTAAAGTAGAAATAGAGGCACAGACCCACCCCAGGTTTACTCTCAATTTTTTAGATGAGAATTTTGACTTTCTTTCGGAGCACTTTACTACAAAAAGATGCCCCCGAAACTCCCTAACATTCCTTCTTCCATCACCCGCCTACTTTGCTCTCTCTTTTTAACCTCTATTACCAAAAACCCGACTCCCTAGTCTATACCCGAACAACTCTCACCATCCCAAACATCAATCTCCTCCCCGGCACCCTTCACCTGTTTCTGCTTCCATCTCTTATCACTTTCCTTGTCTCCCTGATCCTTGCCATCCCAGTCACTCTGGCTACAGCATCTCCTATCCATCCACAACACACATTCCCAGAGGAGCCTTTCACAGTCCTTTTCCCGAAAACTCTTTTCAGTCTCCCAGACCACCCACTCATTTTTCCGTTCCGCAGACCCTTGTCATATTCTCAGTCCATCCACTCACTTTCGAATTTTACAAACTCTTCTCATATTCCCAGTCCACCTACTCAGGAACCTGCTACTGCAACCCCTAGTAAAAAACCTTTGCTGACGCATCACTTTCAGAACCTATCCGGGAATATGCTCTCTTGAGATTCCTACCCTGGGAAAAGACTGGGCATTCTATTGTGACCTCACGGTAACTCGAATGGTGAAACACCCCTCATAAATTTGGGACTACCGATCCCAGCCCCATTGCACTCTCTGCTACTTCCATCATCCATTTGAATTACAAGAACAGCTCTGCCCGTGCTGGTGGCAGCCTCCCCCAGGTGATGAGGTGGTGCTGGCATAAGGGGCAGTGGTGTCACAGGAAGATATCACAGGGTCTAAAGTAGATAAACAGGCACAGGCACACCCCAGGTTTACTCTCACTTTTTCAGATGAGAACTTTCACGAACGATAACGCATAATGGCGAGGAGATTTCCCCACACTATCCCAACTCTTCCCTGCTTCCTTGTTTCCTGTCCGTATTACCAGTAGTACCCCTAAGCCCCAAGTTCCTCAGCTGCGCTGTAACAACTCCAACTCTCCTGAAGGTCAGTCTCCTCCCAGGCACCCTTCACCTGTTTCTGCTTCCAACTCTCAACACTTTCCTAATCTCCCGCATCCTCCCCATCCCCGTGACTCTGGCTACATCATCTCCTATTCATCCACAACTTACATTCCCAGACGACCTTTCTGCAGTCCTTTTCCCGCAATCTGTTCTCAGACTCCCAGACCACCCACTCATTTTTTCCATTCCGCAGACCCTTGTCCTATTCCCAGTCCACCTACTCACTCTCGTCTTTTACAAACTCTACTCATATTCCCAGAGCAACCACTCAGGATGATCCTGAAACCTCTGCCCAAACACCTTCTTATCCACGCAACAGTCGAACGGTGAAACACTGCTCACGAGGGTGCATTCTGAGAAAGTGAAAGGTAGGGCGCTTATTGTGACCTTATCCAAACTTGGAAGGTTGAGCGCTGCTCAGAAAGATGCAAGCAAGAATGTGGCACAGACGCAGTTAGCTGCGGGAATTACTCGCTAGATCCCAACTCCCGAAATCCCCAAAGTATTTCTTTTTCTTAACATGAGAGTTGTGAGAGCTCCTGTGTTCCCACTCTGCAGTTTCTCATGGATGTAGAGAGGTATCCGTACACTCCTTGATGTAGGGGATAATAATACAAAAAGCAACCAAGAGAGTTTTGATGCAACCTTTCAAAACATGACCCAAAAACTCCCAACTATTCTCCGCCTTCTTTCTGCACTCCATTTCTCCTATTCCCCACAAAACCCAATTTCCTCAGATGTACCCTGCTAAATCGGTATCATTGTATCATGGTCATCCCATTGCTTGTCTAATTCCTTCTATAGGGCAGCTGTAACATCGCTCTTCTTCCCAGCCCTTTGATTTGAGCAGCCTCTCCTTACTCCACGTTCCCAATGATTGGAGGCTCTTTCACGGCTGGGGAATGAGACATGTTAGTTACGGTTTTTGTCCCATTGAATACAGCACGGGAGCTTTCCAGGCTCTGCCTGTGCTGGCGGACACTCTCAGTAGCTTGCTGGGCTCTCCGAGAGGCATAGCAACTCTGATCTCCTAAATCTCAGTCGCTTCCCTGGCACCCTTCTCGTGTTTCTGCTACCTCCTCAAACCACTTTCCTAATCTCCGGAAAGTGACCCTGGCCACAGCACCACCCATCCAACAACAACTTCTCACATTCCCACACCACCCACTCACAGTCCCACTCCTGCAAACCCTCCTCATACTCCAGACCATCCACTCACTGTCCCAACCCCACACAACTTTCTCTTATTTCCCGGACCACCCACTCAGCCACCTGCTCCTGCACCCTCTGCCAAAACACCCTCTTGCCACCACATTAATCATCTACCTAACCTTGAGTCCTTTCCCTGGAGGGGTTGTCCAGGAACCCTTGCCCTCCCCGTCTTTCCAGCCCCGCTTTCTCCAGTTTTCTGGCATCTCTCTTTCTTCTAATAGACCTTTAGGGTAAGTCAACCTAAACCCTGGAGATGCGGATTGAACACTAGACGGACCAAAGTTTTCCTGACTGCAATCCTGATGGTGCCATATTGATACCACCATCAGAATAAATTACTGCTTACACTACCCTTTTGCCATGCCCAGGTTCCAGCTGTCTTATTTTTTTTATTTCACTCTCCTTTATGGGTGGTATCTTCCTTCTCATCTTTTGTAAACAATTGAGCTGCCAGAAATTCAGTGAGTACCCACTCAGTGACGGATACTTCACAGCCACACCGGGACTGTCTGCTGGACTTGTCTGCTTCCTGTAATTGCTGTCCTGCATGGGACAGTAGGGAAAGCACAAAAAGCAGTGGGGGATAAGTGTGGAAAGTGAACATCCAATCCGCTCCTGTGGAGGGTACATCCTGGTCACATTGGTTGGTTAAAAGGAGACCGCACTGTGGGGGGGGCAACACAGTGACTGAGAGTTTCAGGACCACCTATTCCAGCCCCGTTTTTTTTATCTTCTAAATCCCATGATCACTGTGAATTACAAGAACACCTCTGCCAATGCTATGGCAGGCCACCCACGCCCCCAGGTGAGGAGGAGGAGCTGTCATAAAGGGCACTGTATCACAGGATGATGTCGCAGGGTCAAAGGTATATAAAGAGGTGCAGGCACAGCTCAGGTTCACTCTTTCTGAGAAGAGGACTCCGCTCTAAAACCGCCCAATGCCGCCCAAACTGCCTTCTATTCCTACATCCTTTCCCCACCTCCTTTCCGCTCTCTCTATAACCCAAATTACCCCAAAACCCCGCCTTCCTCGCCTGCACCCCAACATCTCTAACCCTCCCAAACTTCAATCTCCTCCCCGGCACCCTTCACCTCTTTCTCCTTCCTACTCTCACCACTTTCCTAACCTCCCTGATCCTTGCCATCCCCGTTACCCTGGCCACACCACCACCCAACCACCCACCAACTACATCCCCCGACCACCTTCTCACCGTCCTACTCCCCAAAACCCTTCTCACCTTTCCCGTCTGCCCACTCACCGTCCTACTCCCGCAAACCTTTCTCACCTTCCCCAACCGCCCACTCACCGTCCCACACCCCCCAAACTTTCAGTTATTCCCCAACCCCCCACTCACCCACCTGCTCCTGCACCCTCTGCGAAAACACCCGTATCCCTCCATAATAGTCGTCCCATTTCCCTAGAGCCTTTTGCCCGGGGGTTGGCCAGGAACCCTCGCCCTCCCCCTCGCCCTCGCCCTCCGCCTGCCCGTCGCCCTGCCCCTCGCCCTCCCCCTCCTCCCTAGCTTGCTTTCTGTAGTTTTCTGGCACCTCGCTGCTCCTAGCAGAACTTAAGGTAAGTCAACCTGCAGCCTGGAGATGGGCTTTGACCACTAGAGGGACAGTTGGAAGCAGCACGGTGTTGCTGGGGTCTAGAGGGACCCAAGTTTTCCTGAACTGCAGTCCTGCTGGTGCCGCTTGAGGCCACCATCACAGGAAAGTACAGTTGACAGGGCCCTTGGCCATGCCCAGATTCTGGTTGTCTCACTTTCTTAGCTCACTCTCCTTTTTGTGCTTTTTCTTCCTTCTCATCTTCTCTAGCCTATCAAGGTGCCAGAGGTACATCGAGTATCCACTCATTGATGGATAGCTCAGAGCCACACCAGGACTTAGCTGGTGAACTTGTCTCCTCCCTTTGCCTGCCGTCCAGTTGCGTTGGACAGTATAGAAATTAACAAAAGCAGCAGAGGGAAGTATGGTAAGTGAACATCTACTCTGCTCGTGCGGAGGGAAATTCTCATCACATTTGTTGGGTAACGGGCGCCTGCAATGTGGGGTGCGAAAGACAGTGCTTGAGATTTTCGGACACACACAAGGGTCTCAAGCTTGTGTGTTTTCTGTGGCGCCTCAGAGATTCAGCATGCTGCACCTTGACTTTTAGGCCCTACCTGGGTAACCTATTTCCTTGAGACACCAGCAAATACAGAAGGCAGGGTCGCCTTCTGTGACCTCACACAGGTGCAAAGGTTGAGCTCCCCTAGAATGTGGCAACCTTCGAAGGAGCGCATTAAGAGAATCTAAAAGGTGAAGAAAGACATGAGCTGGTGCAACCAGAAAATCTGATGAAAGAGGATGGATACTTCTGGGAAAGTAGCTCAAAAAACTCTTTTTCTGAATAAGTGTTGTGAGGGCTCATGTGTTCATTCACTACAGTTTCTGATGATATAGTGAGGAACCGCTATCCTTCCATTAAGGACAGACTGATACAGAAAGAAAGAAAAAGAATTGTAGGACGCCTTATGTTAGTAGATAAACCAGGGATGACTCTATCATACAGTAATCTGCGACACTTTCTTGTCTTACCAAAGTAGAGGCTTGACTTAAGGACCCAGGAACCTTAGTCTTGATTGAATCTTTGGTGGCTCTGGGTGTTTTCCTCCTCATAACTATAAGAGCTTTTTATTAGCTAAACAATAAATCTCTCCAATTAACTTGTAGGATATATGAAGCCAACTTTTTCATTTTGATTGTAAGTGCGGATCTTATGCTGTGTCTGATCTCTCTGAATTGTCATTGCTCCTCTCCGGAATTTTTACCTGACTCCTAGATAAATTTGTGTGCTATCTGCTTGTCTATCTTTGTCCTTTTACAGACCTCTCTGGCTGGGATTATAAGCATTACTGATCTTTTTTTTTCTTCGTCCCACTCGGACCTGTATTATCCTGTACGATTACTGATTTAGACTTGAGTTAGACTGCGTGTTCCCACAGTCAAATATGACATGAAAGAAGGAATAAGTGGCAGTTTGCCCAAGAGATGAAAACGATGTGGTACATTAAGGAAAAGAAAATCTAGAAATGTTATGAATTAAATAATGGCATAATAAAAATGCTTACCATTCTGAGAGTTCTGGTATTATCGAAGAAGTTGGTTTATTATATGGGGCATGAAACTCAGGACTGTGACACTTAATATGTACTAGGAGTCCTCTCATTTAAGAAGACTGAAAAAAGCAGAGGCTGGTGATAGCTTAAAGATGATTTTTCCTTACCACATTTTAATGCATTATTTCTAACCTCCTAGAATTCTCGACATCTCAGATCATCCAGACCATTAGTGGGACTTACCCCCTGTAAATAATTTCCATATATTTCCAGGAGAAAAATGACTGAAACAGCCTCTGTGCCTTGCTGTTTCCACTCGGGGAGACCGAGAGAGGGACAAGCGAGAGCCCTTCCCACCACAAGGGACCTAGCTCCAGCAGCCAATCCACCACCGAACTGCCACCATGCTCCGGGCCACTTTCCTGATGCTCGGGTCGAGCCTCCCACAGGAGTGAAGTCGAATAGAAACCAGGTAATGAAGTACTTTGTAACCTTGGATGCCGGACTCAACAGAAGTTGAATGGAGGCCATGCAATGAGTTCAGACAAGAGGAAACAGATCATAGAGAGAAATATATATATATATACATATATATAGGTGTATATATATATGTACACACACATGCACACACACATATATACACTCTTGGAGAGCCCAGCAAGCTACCGAGAGTATCCCTCCCTCATGTGGAGAGCCGGACAAGCTACCCTAGGCGTCTTCGACATGCCAAAACCAGAAACGATAACTGGTATCATGACCCTCAGCCTGAATGAACCTCCAAGTGTTTGGAAAGACGAGTAAACAGAGGCTGCTAAAATCTCAGGGCCGGGACAAAAAAGATATCACTCTAAACCACTCGAGTAAATTAATGAACAGCGAGATGACAGTGATACAGTGAAATGATTTTCATACATGTTGTTTCATAATGAGTGGATAAGATTCGGGCATAGAGGACCTGATAGGGACCAAGTGTTTTATATCACTGGTGGTCCTGGGGTGCCACCTGAGGCCGCCATCAGAGTAAACTATAATTTACAAGGGTGCTTTGCCATGCCCAGGTTCTGGCTATCACACTTTATTATCTGACTCTCCCATTTGTGCTTGCCCTTCCATCTTGTCTTCTTTATTCTATCAAGGTGTCATGCTCACTGAGTGGTTTCTTGGATACCACTTATGCCTCCTCAGGCAGCCTGCAGAGCCAAAGCATCTGGACTCATCTGATCCCTGCACGTGTGTATGCTGTTGGAACACGAGTCGGGAAAGAACGAAAGCAAGCAAAAGGTGTGGTAAGGAAACATCTCATCTCTTCGTGTGGAGGAAAATCCTAGTCACATTTTCTGGGGAAGGGGAGTCCGTGATGTGGGGTGGGGAACACAGTGCATCAGATTTTTAGAGAGACTAATGCTTGTTTATTTTCTGTGGCACCTCAGAGATTAAACTTTCTGCACCTTGACTTTCAGGACCTAACTCGGAAGCTTGTCCATGAGAGTCCTGGCAGAGACAAGGCCGGGCCTTCTACTGGGTCCTCAACCAATCTGCAGTTGAACACTGTTCATGAAGCAGCAATCTCGAAGTGACACTGTAGCGTCTTCTACTGTGCCCTCACCCAAATTCCTAAGATTGAGAACTGCACATGAAGGTGCATCCGGGAATGTGAAACAGATTAAGTCGTGAGAACTACGGGATAGATCCTAGCTCCCTAAATCCCAAAAGTATTTCTCGGCCTTAATAAAAGTGTTCCCTAAAAGCTCCACGTGTTCCCTCATTGCAGTTCCTCATGGATTCATTCAGGCATTGGTAATATTCCATAAAGGACATGTGAAACAAAGAGCAACACAAACAGTGGTTTGGGCCTCATGTGAGTAACCTAGAGGTGACTCTGATCTGAATCAACTTTCTTGTCTTACTGAAGTAGAGGATGGACTTAGGGATCCAGGAGATTTAGTCTCAGTTAACTCATTGGGTGGCTCTGGGTGTTTTCCTCATAACTGGGAGGATCCTAGTAGGCAAACAATAGATTTCTGCCTTTACCTTGAATAGTCTGGGCTGTTTTCTACATTCTCTTTTGCGTTAATACCATGCTAGCTGTCGCTCACTAAGACCTCTAAGACTTATCATTGCAACTCTCCAGAGCTTTTGCCTCCTAGTTAAATTATGGGTGCTATCTGGTTGTCTATCTTTATTCTTTCAGCTGACCTCTCTGGCTGGGATTATAAGCATTTCTGATCTCTCTTTTTTCTTTTTTTGTTCTTGGCAGCTTGCTATTTCGCAAAATGATTTAGACACTAGTTAAACTGCTCTTTTCCTAGTGATATGAATGTATGAAGGGCTGGAGCGATAGCACAGCGGGTAGGGCGTTTGCCTTGCACACAGCCAACATGGCCGACCCAAGTTCGATTCCTCCGCCCCTCTCGGAGAGCCCGGCAAGCTACTGAGAGTATTCGATATGCCAGACACAGTAACAACAAAGTCTCCAATGGAGACGTTACTGGGCCTGCTCGAACAAATCGATGATCAACGGGAGGGCCTTTACCTTTACCTATTATGAATGTATGAATGAATGAATACCTGGGCGTTTGCAGAAGGGAGAAACATGATGTCGTGAATACGTAAAAGATACTGAAGAGACAAAAGAAGAAAGCATAAAATGAAACTAGAAGACTCAACAATCCGAGGGTACTGGTATAAAAAATCAAAGAAGCTGATTTACTATATGGGGCACAAAACCTGGGAGTGTGGCATTTAACACTAGGAGCACTCACATTTAACAAGGTGGAAAAAAGCAGAAATGGGCGGTAGCTTAGATAATTTTTCCTTACCCAATAGAAATGCATCATTTCTAACCTCCAACATGATCGACATCTCAGATCATGTTCCGCGTCAGTGGTTAGTTTTTCCCTTGAAATTATTTTCACATGTTTTATTCGACAGAGGAGTTGTTAAAGTGGTTCCCGGAGGACCCAAGTGGGAGTAAGTGTTTACTGAACTTGTAATCCTGCTGGTGCCTGTTCAGGACACCATCAGAGAAAACTGCAGCTCACATGGCCCCTTTGCCATGACCAGGTACTGGCTGTCTCACTTTCTTACTCTGCTTTATTATGCTGGCTCGTACTTCTCAAAGTAATCAGAGATTCTCCTAGTGGAATCTTGGGCCTGCGGTTACCCACTCCTGCTTCATCTGGCAGCCGGCAGACCCACAACATCAGGACTTGTCTGTTCCGTCAATTTGTTGTCCGTATTTGGACAGTTATGTAAGGATCAGAAGAAGCTGAGCGGGAAGTGTCATACCTAAACATCTAATCTGCTAATGTGCAGGGTAATTCCTAGACACATGTGCTGAGTCATGGGAGCCCTCAGCGTGGGTTGAAGTATACAGTGCTTGAGATTTTCACAGACACAAAAGGGACTCAGGCTTGGGTTTTTTTTTTTTCGTGGTTCCTCAGGGATACCACTTCTGCACAATGACCCCAATGGCCAGCCTTGGAGTCTTTCCCTTCTGACACTTGCCTAGAGAGAAGGCAGAGCAACCTCACTGCGACCTCATGCGACCATTCAAGTGGCATCCTGAGAGAGTGACCACGAATAAGCCCCGAGAACTACTGGTTAGACCCCAACTCCCTAATACCCCCTAAATTTTTCTCTGAATAAAATCAGTGTTGTGAGAGCACGTGTTTCCATTCTTTAGTTCCTCATGGATGTAGTGAATAAGCTCCACTTCCATTATGGACAGGGAAATAAAAATGTAAAAAAGGCTTATAGGAAACCTCAGGTGGGTAGATCAGGGATAACTCTCTCAAGCATTGCTAGTCCTGGACAATTATGAAAGGAACAGAAAAAATAGAGGAGTGTTTACAATGAACATCAGAACTACTCAAGAGAGGTTATTCACAGTTACAAGATCTGGGTAAAGGGGGCCCCCAGGGATAGAAGTGTGGATGTGTGTGTGTGGAGAATGTAGTGCTTGAAATTTTCAGGGGTACAGAAAAAAACACCAGCTTTTTTTTCTATGGTTGCTTAGTGTCTCCACTTTCTGCACGCTGACTTTCAGGACCTGTCTGGGAATTTGCTCCCTTGGGACTCGGACTCAGAGAGAAGCCAGGGCTTTTTGGGGCCTCACCAAACTCAAAAGGTTGAACTCTGCCCATAGAGATGCAACCTCAGAAACTTGCATGTAGGGCCTTCAATATGACCTCATCCAACCTGGGAAGGTTGAGTTGTGCTGAGAAAGACGCAAGCCAGAACGTGACACTGACTCACTTTGGGAATGACTGGCTAGATCCCAACTCCCTAAATCCCAACAGTATTTATTTGCCTTAATAAAAGTGATGTGAGGGTTCATGTGACCCCTCTCTGCAGTTCCTCGGGGATATAGTGAGGTATCGTTACCCTCCTTGAAGTAGTGTCTACTAATAAAAAAAGAAGTCAAAAGAATTCTGAAAAATCCTTTTGGAAAAATGTCAAGGAGAGGTCCTCACATTGTTCCAAAGACTGGTCCCCGGTCCTGGCTGTCTCACTTTATCTCACTCTCCTTCTTGTGGTTTTTCTTCCTCCTCATCTTTTCTAGCCTATGAAGGTGCCAGAAATTCAGCAAAGCCCTGACTGTCTTCTAGACTTGTCTGCTCCCTCGAATAATTGCCCACCATTGTACAGAATTGAAAGGAAGAAAACCACGCGAGAAGTGCGGTAAGTGAACATCCAATCTGTTCATGTGAAGGGTAAGTCCTGGCCATACGTGCTGGGTAAATGGAGCCCACAATGTGGGGTGGGGAATACAAGTAATTGAGATTTTCAGGACGTTGGGACTACCTATCCCAAGCCCTGTTGCACTCTCTGCTACTTCCCATCATCAATTCGAATTACAAGAACAGCTCTGCCCATGCTGGTGGCAGCCTCCCCCAGGTGATGAGGAGGTGCTATCATAAGGGCCAGTGTTGTCACAGGAAGATATCACAGGGTCTAAAGTAGAAATAGAGGCACAGGCACACCCCAGGCTTACTCTCACTTTTTCAGATGACAATTTTGACTTTCTTTCTGAGGACTTTACTATAAAAAGATGCCCCTGAAACTCCCTAACATTCCTTCTTCCATCACCCGCCTCCTTTGCTCTCTCTTTTTAACCTCTATTACCAAAAACCCGACTCCCTAGACTATACCCGAACAACTCTCACCATCCCAAACATCAATCTCCTCCCCGGCACCCTTCACCTGTTTCTGCTTCCATCTCTTAACACTTTCCTAGTCTCCCTGATCCTTGCCATCCCAGTCACTCTGGCTACAGCATCTCCTATCCATCCACCACACACATTCCCAGAGGAGCCTTTCACAGTCCTTTTTCCGCAAACTCTTCTCAGTCTCCCAGACCACCCACTCATTTTTCCGTTCCGCAGACACTTGTCATATTCTCAGTCCATCCACTCACTTTCGAATTTTACAAACTCTTCTCATATTCCCAGTCCACCTACTCAGGAACCTGCTACTGCAACCCCTAGTAAAAAACCTTTGCTGATGCATCACTTTCAGAACCTATCCGGGAATATGCTCTCTTGAGATTCCTACCCTGGGAAAAGACTGGGCATTCTATTGTGACCTCACTGTAACTCGAATGGTGAAACACCCCTCATTAATTTGGGACTACCGATCCCAGCCCCATTGCACTCTCTGCTACTTCCCATCATCCATTTGAACTACAAGAACAGCTCTGCCCGTGCTGGTGCCAGCCTCCCCCAGGTGATGAGGTTTTGCTGGCATAAGGGGCAGTGGTGTCACAGGAAGATATCACAGGGTCTAAAGTAGATAAACAGGCACAGGCACACCCCAGGTTTACTCTCACTTTTTCAGATGAGAACTTTCACGAACGATAACGCATAATAGCGAGGAGATTTCCCCACACTATCCCAACTCTTCCCTGCTTCCTTGTTTCCTGTCCGTATTACCAGTAGTACCCCTAAGCCCCAAGTTCCTCAGCTGCGCTGTAACAACTCCAACTCTCCTGAAGGTCAGTCTCCTCCCAGGCACCCTTCACCTGTTTCTTCTTCCAACTCTCAACACTTTCCTAATCTCCCGCATCCTCCCCATCTCCGTGACTCTGGCTACATCATCTCCTATTCATCCACAACTTACATTCCCAGACGACCTTTCTGCAGTCCTTTTCCCGCAAACCTTTCTCAGACTCCCAGACCACCCACTCATTTTTTCCATTCCGCAGACCCTTGTCCTATTCCCAGTCCACCTACTCACTCTCGTCTTTTACAAACTCTACTCATATTCCCAGAGCAACCACTCAGGATGATCCTGAAACCTCTGCCCAAACACCTTCTTATCCACGCAACAGTTGAAAGGTGAAACACTGCTCATGAGGATGCATTCTGTGAAAGTTAAAGGTAGGGCATTTATTGTGACCCTATCCAAACTTGGAAGGTTGAGCGCTGCTCAGAAAGATGCAAGCAAGAATGTGGCACAGACGCAGTTAGCTGCGGGAATTACTCGCTAGATCCCAACTCCCGAAATCCCCAAAGTATTTCTTTTTCTTAACATGAGAGTTGTGAGAGCTCCTGTGTTCCCACTCTGCCGTTCCTCATGGATGTTGAGAGGTATTCGTACACTCCTTGATGTAGTGGAAAATAATACAACAAGTAACCAAGAGAGTTTTGATGCAACCTTTCAAAACATGACCCAAAAACTCCCAACTATTCTCCGCCTTCTTTCTGCACTCCATTTCTTCTATTACCCACAAAACCCAATTTCCTCAGATGTACCCTGCTAAATCGGTATCATTGTATCATGTTCATCCCATTGCTTGTCTAATTACTTCTATAGGGCAGCTGTAACATCGCTCTTCTTCCCAGCGCTGAGATTTGAGCATCCTCTCAATACTCCACGTTCCCAATGATTGGAGGCTCTTTCACGGCTGGGGAATGAGACTTGTTAGTTACGGTTTTTGTCCCATTGAATACAGCACGGGAGCTTTCCAGGCTCTGCCTGTGTGGGCAGACACTCTCAGTAGCTTGCTGGGCTCTCCGAGAGGCACAGCAACTCTGACCTCCTAAATCTCAGTCTCTTCCCTGGCACCCTTCTGCTGTTTCTGCTTCCTACACAAACCACTTTCCTAATCGCCAGAAAGTGTCCCTGGCCACAGCACCACCCATCCAACAACAACTTCTCAAGTTCCCAGACCACCCACTCACAGTCCCACTCCTGCACACCCTTCTCATACTCCAGACCACCCACTCACTGTCCCAACCCCACAAAATTTTCTCTTATTCCCCGGACCACCCACTCAGCCACCTGCTCCTGTACCCTCTGCCAAAATACCCCCTTGCCACCACATTACTCATCTACCTAACCTTGAGTCCTTTCCCTGGAGGGGTTGTCCAGGAACCCTTGCCCTTCCTGTCATTCCAGCCCAGCTTTCTCCAGTTTTCTGGCATCTCTACTTCTCCTAATAGACCTTAAGGGTAAGTGAACCTAAACCCTGGAGATGGGGTTTGAACACTAGACTGACCAAAGTTTTCCCGACTGCAATCCTGATGGTGCCATATTGATACCACCATCAGAGTAAATTACAGCTTACACTACCCTTTTGCCATGCCCAGGTTCCAGTTGTCTCATTTTTTTTTATCTCACTCTCCTTTATTTGTGGTATCTTCCTTCTCATCTTTTGAAAACAATTGAGGTGCCAGAAATTCACTTAGTACCCACTCAGTGACGGATACATCACAGACACACCGTGGCTGTCTGCTGGACTTGTCTGCTTCCTCTAATTGCTGTCCCGCATTGGACAGTAGGGAAAGCACAAAAAGCAGTGGGGGATAAGTGTGAAAAGTGAACATCTAATCCGCTCCTATGGAGGGTACATCCTGGTCACAATGGTTGGGTAAAAGGAGACCATACTGTGGGTGGGCAACACAGTGAATGAGAGTTTGAGAACATCGGGACAACCTATTCTGGCCCCATTTTTTTTTATCTTCTAAATCCCATGTTCACTGTCAATTACAAGAACACCTCTGCCCATGCTACGGCAGGCCACCCACGCCCCCAGGTGAGGAGGAGGGGCTGTCATAAAGGGCACTGTATCACAGGATGATTTCGCAAGGTCAAAGGTATGTAAAGAGGTGCAGGCACAGCTCAGGTTCACTCTGAGAAGAGGACTGCTGAGAATCCGCCAAATGCCACCCAAACTGCCTTCCATTCCTACATCCTTTCCCCACCTCCTTTCCGTTCTCTCTATAACCCTAATTACCCCAAAACCCCGCCTTCCTCGCCTACACCCCAACATCTCTAACCCTCCTAAATTTCAATCTCCTCCCCGGCACCTTTCACCTCTTTCTCCTTCTAACTCTTACAACTTTCCTAACCTCCCTGATCCTTGCCATCCCCGGGACCCTGGCCACATCGCCAGCCAACCACCAACAAATTACCTCCCCCAACCACCTTCTCACCGTCCGACTCCCCAAAACCCTTCTCACCTTTCCCATCCGCCCACTCACCATCCCACTCCCGCAAACCTTTCTCACATTCCCCGACAGCCCACTCACCGTCCCACACCCCCCAAACTTTCAGTTATTCCCCAACCCCCCACTCACCCACCTGTTCCTGCACCCTCTGCGAAAACACGCTCATCACACCATTATAGTCGTCTAATTTCCCTTGAGATTTTTGCCCGTGGGTTGGTCAGGAACCCTCGCTGTCCCTCTCGACATCGCCTTCCACCTGCCCCTCGCCCTCCCCCTGCAACCCATAGTAAAAAACCTTTGCTGATGCATCACTTTCAGAACCTATCCGGGAATATGCTCTCTTGAGATTCCTACCCAGGAAAAAGACTGGGCATTCTATTGTGACCTCACTGTAACCCGAATGGTGAAACACCCCTCATTAATTTGGGACTACCGATCCCAGCCCCATTGCACTCTCTGCTACTTCCCATCATCCATTTGAACTACAAGAACAGCTCTGCCCATGCTGGTGGCAGCCTCCCCCAGGTGATGAGGTGGTGCTGGCATAAGGGGCAGTGGTGTCACAGGAAGATATCACAGGGTCTAAAGTAGATAAACAGGCACAGGCACACCCCAGGTTTACTCTCACTTTTTCAGATGAGAACTTTCACGAACGATAATGCATAATGGCGAGGAGATTTGCCCACACTATCCCAACCATTCCCTACTTTCTTGTTTCCTGTCCGTATTACCAGTAGTACCCCTAAGCCCCAAGTTCCTCAGCTGCGCTGTAACAACTCCAACTCTCCTGAAGGTCAGTCTCCTCCCAGGCACCCTTCACCTGTTTCTGCTTCCAACTCTCAACACTTTCCTAATCTCCCGCATCCTCCCCATCACCGTGACTCTGGCTACATCATCTCCTATTCATCCACAATTTACATTCCCAGACGACCTTTCTGCAGTCCTTTTCCCGCAAACCTTTCTCAGACTCCCAGACCACCCACTCATTTTTTCCATTCCGCAGACCCTTGTCATATTCCCAGTCCACCTACTCACTCTCGTCTTTTACAAACTCTACTCATATTCCCAGAGCAACCACTCAGGATGCTCCTGAAACCTCTGACCAAACACCTTCTTATCCACGCAACAGTCGAACGGTGAAACACTGCTCACGAGGGTGCATTCTGAGAAAGTGAAAGGTAGGGCGCTTATTGTGACGTTATCCAAACTTGGAAGGTTGAGCGCTGCTCAGAAAGATGCAAGCAAGAATGTGGCACAGACGCAGTTAGCTGCGGGAATTACTCGCTAGATCCCAACTCCCGAAATCCCCAAAGTATTTCTTTTTCTTAACATGAGAGTTGTGAGAGCTCCTGTGTTCCCACTCTGCCGTTCCTCATGGATGTTGAGAGGTATCCGTACACTCCTTGATGTAGGGGAAAATAATACAACAAGTAACCAAGAGAGTTTTGATGCAACCTTTCAAAACATGACCCAAAAACTCCCAACTATTCTCCGCCTTCTTTCTGCACTCCATTTCTTCTATTACCCACAAAACCCAATTTCCTCAGATGTACCCTGCTAAATCGGTATCATTGTATCATGTTCATCCCATTGCTTGTCTAATTACTTCTATAGGGCAGCTGTAACATCGCTCTTCTTCCCAGCGCTGAGATTTGAGCATCCTCTCCTTACTCCACGTTCCCAATGATGGGAGGCTCTTTCACAGCTGGGGAATGAGACTTGTTAGTTACGGTTTTTGTCCTATTGAATACAGCACGGGAGCTTTCCAGGCTCTGCCTGTGCGGGCGGACACTCTCAGTAGCTTGCTGGGCTCTCCGAGAGGCACAGCAACTCTGACCTCCTAAATCTCAGTCTCTTCCCTGGCACCCTTCTGCTGTTTCTGCTTCCTACTCAAACCACTTTCCTAATCGCCAGAAAGTGACCCTGGCCACAGCACCACCCATCCAACAACAACTTCTCAAGTTCCCAGACCACCCACTCACAGTCCCACTCCTGCACACCCTTCTCATACTCCAGACCACCCACTCACTGTCCCAACCCCACACAACTTTCTCTTATTCCCCGGACCACCCACTCAGCCACCTGCTCCTGTACCCTCTGCCAAAATACCCCCTTGCCACCACATTACTCATCTACCTAACCTTGAGTCCTTTCCCTGGAGGGGTTGTCCAGGAACCCTTGCCCTTCCTGTCATTCCAGCCCAGCTTTCTCCAGTTTTCTGGCATCTCTACTTCTCCTAATAGACCTTAAGGGTAAGTGAACCTAAACCCTGGAGATGGGGTTTGAACACTAGACTGACCAAAGTTTTCCCGACTGCAATCCTGATGGTGCCATATTGATACCACCATCAGAATAAATTACAGCTTACACTACCCTTTTGCCATGCCCAGGTTCCAGTTGTCTCATTTTTTTTTATCTCACTCTCCTTTATTTGTGGTATCTTCCTTCTCATCTTTTGAAAACAATTGAGGTGCCAGAAATTCACTTAGTACCCACTCAGTGACGGATACATCACAGACACACCATGGCTGTCTGCTGGACTTGTCTGCTTCCTCTAATTGCTGTCCCGCATTGGACAGTAGGGAAAGCACAAAAAGCAGTGGGGGATAAGTGTGAAAAGTGAACATCTAATCCGCTCCTATGGAGGGTACATCCTGGTCACAATGGTTGGGTAAAAGGAGACCATACTGTGGGTGGGCAACACAGTGAATGAGAGTTTGAGAACATCGGGACAACCTATTCTGGCCCCATTTTTTTTTATCTTCTAAATCCCATGTTCACTGTCAATTACAAGAACACCTCTGCCCATGCTACGGCAGGCCACCCACGCCCCCAGGTGAGGAGGAGGGGCTGTCATAAAGGGCACTGTATCACAGGATGATTTCGCAAGGTCAAAGGTATGTAAAGAGGTGCAGGCACAGCTCAGGTTCACTCTGAGAAGAGGACTGCTGAGAATCCGCCAAATGCCACCCAAACTGCCTTCCATTCCTACATCCTTTCCCCACCTCCTTTCCGTTCTCTCTATAACCCTAATTACCCCAAAACCCCGCCTTCCTCGCCTACACCCCAACATCTCTAACCCTCCTAAATTTCAATCTCCTCCCCGGCACCTTTCACCTCTTTCTCCTTCTAACTCTTACAACTTTCCTAACCTCCCTGATCCTTGCCATCCCCGGGACCCTGGCCACATCGCCAGCCAACCACCAACAAATTACCTCCCCCAACCACCTTCTCACCGTCCGACTCCCCAAAACCCTTCTCACCTTTCCCATCCGCCCACTCACCATCCCACTCCCGCAAACCTTTCTCACATTCCCCGACAGCCCACTCACCGTCCCACACCCCCCAAACTTTCAGTTATTCCCCAACCCCCCACTCACCCACCTGTTCCTGCACCCTCTGCGAAAACACGCTCATCACACCATTATAGTCGTCTAATTTCCCTTGAGATTTTTGCCCATGGGTTGGTCAGGAACCCTCGCTGTCCCTCTCGACATCGCCTTCCGCCTGCCCCTCGCCCTCCCCCTGCAACCCCTAGTAAAAAACCTTTGCTGATGCATCACTTTCAGAACCTATCCGGGAATATGCTCTCTTGAGATTCCTACCCTGGGAAAAGACTGGGCATTCTATTGTGACCTCACTGTAACTCGAATGGTGAAACACCCCTCATTAATTTGGGACTACCGATCCCAGCCCCATTGCACTCTCTGCTACTTCCCATCATCCATTTGAACTACAAGAACAGCTCTGCCCATGCTGGTGGCAGCCTCCCCCAGGTGATGAGGTGGTGCTGGCATAAGGGGCAGTGGTGTCACAGGAAGATATCACAGGGTCTAAAGTAGATAAACAGGCACAGGCACACCCCAGGTTTACTCTCACTTTTTCAGATGAGAACTTTCACGAACGATAATGCATAATGGCGAGGAGATTTGCCCACACTATCCCAACCATTCCCTACTTTCTTGTTTCCTGTCCGTATTACCAGTAGTACCCCTAAGCCCCAAGTTCCTCAGCTGCGCTGTAACAACTCCAACTCTCCTGAAGGTCAGTCTCCTCCCAGGCACCCTTCACCTGTTTCTGCTTCCAACTCTCAACACTTTCCTAATCTCCCGCATCCTCCCCATCACCGTGACTCTGGCTACATCATCTCCTATTCATCCACAACTTACATTCCCAGACGACCTTTCTGCAGTCCTTTTCCCGCAAACCTT
Source organism: Sorex fumeus (assembly GCF_029834395.1). Taxonomy (NCBI): domain Eukaryota; kingdom Metazoa; phylum Chordata; class Mammalia; order Eulipotyphla; family Soricidae; genus Sorex; species Sorex fumeus. The sequence continues at coordinate 33,770,721 of NW_026606092.1, read as the reverse complement.
TCTCAGACTCCCAGACCACCCACTCATTTTTTCCATTCCGCAGACCCTTGTCCTTTTCCCAGTCCACCTACTCACTCTCGTCTTTTACAAACTCTACTCATATTCCCAGAGCAACCACTCAGGATGATCCTGAAACCTCTGCCCAAACACCTTCTTATCCACGCAACAGTCGAACGGTGAAACACTGCGCACGAGGGTGCATTCTGTGAAAGGGAAAGGTAGGGCGTTTATTGTGACCCTATCCAAACTTGGAAGGTTGAGCGCTGCTCAGAAAGATGCAAGCAAGAATGTGGCACAGATGCAGTTAGCTGCGGGAATTACACGCTAGATCCCAACTCCCGAAATCCCCAAAGTATTTCTTTCTCTTAACATGAGAATTGTGAGAGCTCCTGTGTTCCCACTCTGCCGTTCCTCATGGATGTTGAGAGGTATCCGTACACTCCTTGATGTAGTGGAAAATAATACAACAAGTAACCAAGAGAGTTTTGATGCAACCTTTCAAAACATGACCCAAAAACTCCCAACTATTCTCCGCCTTCTTTCTGCACTCCATTTCTTCTATTACCCACAAAACCCAATTTCCTCAGATGTACCCTGCTAAATCGGTATCATTGTATCATGTTCATCCCATTGCTTGTCTAATTACTTCTATAGGGCAGCTGTAACATCGCTCTTCTTCCCAGCGCTGAGATTTGAGCATCCTCTCCTTACTCCACGTTCCCAATGATTGGAGGCTCTTTCACGGCTGGGGAATGAGACTTGTTAGTTACGGTTTTTGTCCCATTGAATACAGCACGGGAGCTTTCCAGGCTCTGCCTGTGCGGGCGGACACTCTCAGTAGCTTGCTGGGCTCTCCGAGAGGCACAGCAACTCTGACCTCCTAAATCTCAGTCTCTTCCCTGGCACCCTTCTGCTGTTTCTGCTTCCTACTCAAACCACTTTCCTAATCGCCAGAAAGTGACCCTGGCCACAGCACCACCCATCCAACAACAACTTCTCAAGTTCCCAGACCACCCACTCACAGTCCCACTCCTGCACACCCTTCTCATACTCCAGACCACCCACTCACTGTCCCAACCCCACACAACTTTCTCTTATTCCCCGGACCACCCACTCAGCCACCTGCTCCTGTACCCTCTGCCAAAATGCCCCCTTGCCACCACATTACTCATCTACCTAACCTTGAGTCCTTTCCCTGGAGGGGTTGTCCAGGAACCCTTGCCCTTCCTGTCATTCCAGCCCAGCTTTCTCCAGTTTTCTGGCATCTCTACTTCTCCTAATAGACCTTAAGGGTAAGTGAACCTAAACCCTGGAGATGGGGTTTGAACACTAGACTGACCAAAGTTTTCCCGACTGCAATCCTGATGGTGCCATATTGATACCACCATCAGAGTAAATTACAGCTTACACTACCCTTTTGCCATGCCCAGGTTCCAGTTGTCTCATTTTTTTTATCTCACTCTCCTTTATTTGTGGTATCTTCCTTCTCATCTTTTGAAAACAATTGAGGTGCCAGAAATTCACTTAGTACCCACTCAGTGACGGATACATCACAGACACACCGTGGCTGTCCGCTGGACTTGTCTGCTTCCTGTAATTGCTATCCGGCATTGGACAGTAGAGAAAGCACAAAAAGCAGTGGGGGATAAGTGTGGAAAGTAACATGTAATCCACTCCTGTGGAGGGTACATCCTGGTCACAATGGTTGGGTAAAAGGAGACCATACTGTGGGTGGGCAACACAGTGAATGAGAGTTTGAGAACATCGGGACAACCTATTCCGGCCCCATTTTTTTTTATCTTCTAAATCCCATGTTCACTGTCAATTACAAGAACACCTCTGCCCATGCTATGGCAGGCCACCGACGCCCCCAGGTGAGGAGGAGGGGCTGTCATAAAGGGCACTGTATCACAGGATGATTTCGCAAGGTCAAAGGTATGTAAAGAAGTGCAGGCACAGCTCAGGTTCACTCTGAGAAGAGGACTGCTGAGAATCCGCCCAATGCCCCCCAAACTGCCTTCCATTCCTACATCCTTTCCCCACCTCCTTTCCGTTCTCTCTATAACCCTAATTACCCCAAAACCCCGCCTTACTCGCCTACACCCCAACATCTCTAACCAACCTAAATTTCAATCTCCTCCCCGGCACCTTTCACCTCTTTCTCCTTCTAACTCTCACAACTTTCCTAACCTCCCTGATCCTTGCCATCCCCGGGACCCTGGACACATCGCCACCCAACCACCCACAAATTACATCCCCCGACCACCTTCTCACCGTCCGACTCCCCAAAACCCTTCTCACCTTTCCCATCCGCCCACTCACCGTCCCACACCCTCAAAACTTTCAGTTATTCCCCAACCCCTCACTCACCCACCTGTTCCTGCACCCTCTGCGAAAACACGCTCATCATACCATTATAGTCGTCTAATTTCCCTTGAGATTTTTGCCCGTGGGTTGGTCAGGAACCCTCGCTGTCCCTCTCGACATCGCCTTCTGCCTGCCCCTTGCCCTCCCCCTGCAACCCCTAGTAAAAAACCTTTGCTGATGCATCACTTTCAGAACCTATCCGGGAATATGCTCTCTTGAGATTCCTACCCTGGGAAAAGACTGGGCATTCTATTGTGACCTCACTGTAACCCGAATGGTGAAACACCCCTCATAAATTTGGGACTACTGATCCCAGCCCCACTGCACTCTCTGCTACTTCCATCATCAATTTGAATTACAAGAACAGCTCTGCCCGTGCTGGTGGCAGCCTCCCCCAGGTGATGAGGTGGTGCTGGCATAAGGGGCAGTGGTGTCACAGGAAGATATCACAGGGTCTAAAGTAGATAAACAGGCACAGGCACACCCCAGGTTTACTCTCACTTTTTCAGATGAGAATTTTCACGAACGATAACGCATAATGGCGAGGAGATTTCCCCACACTATCCCAACTGTTTCCTGCTTCCTTGATTCCTGTCCGTATTACCAGTAGTACCCCTAAGCCCCAAGTTCCTCAGCTGCGCTGTAACAACTCCAACTCTCCTGAAGGTTAGTCTCCTCCCAGGCACCCTTCACCTGTTTCTGCTTCCAACTCTCAACACTTTCCTAATCTCCCGCATCCACGCCATCCCCGTGACTCTGGCTACATCATCTCCTATTCATCCACAATTTACATTCCCAGACGACCTTTCTGCAGTCCTTTTCCCGCAAACCTTTCTCAGACTCCCAGACCACCCACTCATTTTTTCCATTCCGCAGACCCTTGTCATATTCCCAGTCCACCTACTCACTCTCGTCTTTTACAAACTCTACTCATATTCCCAGAGCAACCACTCAGGATGATCCTGAAACCTCTGCCCAAACACCTTCTTATCCACGCAACAGTCGAACGGTGAAACACTGCTCACGAGGGTGCATTCTGAGAAAGTGAAAGGTAGGGCGTTTATTGTGACCCTATCCAAACTTGGAAGGTTGAGCGCTGCTAAGAAAGATGCAAGCAAGAATGTGGCACAGACGCAGTTAGCTGCGGGAATTACTTGCTAGATCCCAACTCCCGAAATCCCCAAAGTATTTCTTTTTCTTAATATGAGTGTTGTGAGAGCTCCTGTGTTCCCACTCTGCAGTTCCTCATCGATATAGAGAGCTATCCCTACACTCCTTGATGTAGGGGATTGTAATATAAAAAGTAACATCTGTAAAGTGAGCATCTAATACGCTGTTGTGGAGGGTACATCCTGTTCACACTGGTTGGGTAAAAGGAGCCTGTACTGTGGGTGGGCAACACAGTGAGTATGAGTTTCAGGACATCGGGACTACCTATTCCAGCCCCATTTTTTTACCTGATACTTGCCACGATCACTGTGAATTACAAGAATAGCTCTGCCCACTCTCCTGGCAGGCCACTCGTGCCCCCAGGTGAGGAGGAGTGGCTGCCATAAAGGGCATTGCATCACCGGATGATGTTACCGGGTCAATGTATATAAAGAGGTGCAGGCACAGGTCAGGTTCACTCTCTTTCTGAGGACTTTGCTGAAAATTATATGGCACAGAGACTCCCGAATATTCCTTCATACAATCCCTGCCTCCTTTGCTCTCTCTCTTTAATCTCTATTACCAAAACCCGACTTCCTCGTCTACACCCGAACAACTCTCACCCTCCCAAATTTCAAAATTCCCCGGCACCCTTCACCTGTTTCTGCTTCCATCTCTTAACACTTTCCTTGTCTCCCTGATCCTTGCCATCCCAGCCACTCTGGCTACAGCATCTCTTATCCATCCACAACACACATTCCCAGAGGAGCCTTTCACAGTCCTTTTTCCGCAAACTCTTCTCAGTCTCCCAGACCACCCACTCATTTTTCCGTTCCGCAGACCCTTGTCATATTCTCAGTCCATCCACTCACTTTCGAATTTTACAAACTCTTCTCATATTCCCAGTCCACCTACTCAGGAACCTGCTACTGCAACCCCTAGTAAAAAACCTTTGCTGATGCATCACTTTCAGAACCTATCCGGGAATATGCTCTCTTGAGATTCCTACCCAGGAAAAAGACTGGGCATTCTATTGTGACCTCACTGTAACCCGAATGTTTAAACACCCCCCATAGATTTGCAACCTCAGAAAGTGACAGGTAGAGCCTTCATGTGACCTCATCCAAACTTGGAAGGTTTAGTAAGGATCAGAAAGATGCAACCTAGAAAGTGACACAGACTAAGTAGGAAAACTACTGGCTAGATCTCAACTCCCTAAATTTCCCAAGTATTTCTTTTCCTGCTGGAGCTGGAGCGATAGCACAGCGGGTAGGGCGTTTGCCTTACAAGCGGCCAACATGGCCGGCCCGAGTTCGATTCCTCCGCCCCTCTCGGAGAGCCCGGCAAGCTACCGAGAGTATTCGATATGCCAGACACAGTAACAACAAAGTCTCCAATGGAGACGTTACTGGGCCCGCTCGAGCAAATCGACGATCAACGGGAGGGCCTTTACCTTTACCTTCTTTTCCTGAATCAGTGTTGTGAGAGCTCATGTTCTCCCCATTGCAGATCCTCATGACTATATTGAGGTATCACTATCATTCTGTTAAGGAGAAGCTAGTACATAAAGAAATAAAAACAATTGTAAGATGCCTCATGCAGTAGACCAGGAATGACTGTATCATGCATTGATCTGCGCCACTTTCTTTTCTTACTGAAATAGAGGATGGACTTAGGGATGAAGGAGACTTAGTCTTGGTTAAATTCTTGGGTGTCTCTGGGTGTTTTACTCATAACTGTGGGAGGATATTATTAGGCAAACTATAAATCTCTGCACTTTTATTGTATATTAAGGGCTGTTTTTTAATCTTGCGTATGTGTTACTCCCATGATGTATATGCTATCTATGACCTCTATGACTTCTCATTGCACCTCTCCAGAGCTTTTTGCTCCTAGTGAAATTATGAGCACTATCTGGTTGTCTATTTTTTTCCTTTTTGCTGGCCTCCCTGGCTGGGATTATAAGCATCTCGGATTTTTTCTTTTTTGGCAAGGCTGCTTGCTATTCTGTAAAATTATTTAGTCTTTAAACTGCTATTTTTCACTATGATATGAGTGAATAAATGAACAAATGAATAACTGGGAGTTTGAAAAAGGGAAGAATGGGATGTGGTTAATAATAAAGACAGAAGAGAAAAAAGAGGAAAGTATGAAATGGAAATATAATCTAGTGCTCGACTTTCTGAGATTATTGTTACAAAGAACCAAAGAAGCTGATTTATTACAAGGGGCATGAAACTCAGGAGTGTGGCATTTAATACTTATTAGGAGGCATCACATTTAAGAATGCAGAAATGCGTCATTTCTAACTCCTAAATTATAGACATCTCAGATCATGCTTCACGTTAGTGGTCATTTTTCCCCTTTGAAATAATTTTCAGATATTTTGTTCCACAGATGTGTGTATAAATTGGGACCCAGAGGACCCTAGAGGAACTGTGTTTATTGAACTTGTGGTCCTGCTGTTTCCTGTTCAGGACACAATCAGAGTAAACTACAGCTTGCATGGCCCTTTTGCCATGACCAGGTTCTGGCTGTCTCACTTTCTTATCTTACTCTGCTTTTCATACTGACTCTTTCTTCTTATCTTCTCTAGCCTATCAAGGCACCAGAGACATCTCTTAGTGGGTTCTTGGGCCTGTGGATACCCACTCCTGCCTCATCAGGCAGCCTTCAGAGACACATGTGCTGAGTAATGGGAGCCCACAGTGTCGGTTGGAATATACAGTGTTTGAGATTTTCATAGAGATAGAAGAGACTCAAGCTTGTTTTGTTTTTTCTGTGGTTCCTCAGTGATACCACTTTTGCACATAAAAAAATATATGATCTACAATGAAATACTATATCAATGAGATAAAGAGCCTGTCTTTGAGTACTTTTCTTGTGACTCTCGCCTAGAGAGAAGGCATAGCCTTCTATTGCGACCTCATTCAAGCTCTGAAGTGGCAACCTCAGAACTTGACAAAGAATAAGCACCGAGAACTACTGGCCACACCGCAACTCCCTAATTCCCCCCAAGTTATGTCTTTTTCTTAGTAAAAGCACTGTTGTGAGAGTTCATGTATTTGATCTCTGCAGTTCCTCATGGATATAGTGAAGTACTGCTACCCTTCCATTAAGGAGAGGCTAATACAGAAAAAAAAAGAAAAAGAAAAACAATTGTAGGAAGCCTCATGTTAGAAGACCACGGATGACTATCATGCATTGATTTGCACCACTTTCTCAGTCTTACCAAAGTAGAGGCTGAACCTAGGGATCAGGGAGACTTTGTCTTGGTTAACTCATTGGGAGGGTCTGGGTGTTTTCCTCTTCTATTATTAGCTACACAATCTATTATTAGCTACACAATCAATTTCTTCATTTACCTTGTAGGACATTTTTGAGCTAAGTTTTTATTTTTGATTGTTTTGTTCATGCTTCCTATGATCTCTATGACTTGTCATTGCTCTTCTCCAGAGCTTTTGCCTCCTAGCTAAATTATGGGAGCTATCTGCTTGTCTATCATTGTCCTTTTGCAGGCTATTGAATGTAGCCTGCCCACAGGGCAGAGTCTGGCAAACTCCCCGTGGTGTACCAAATATGCCAAATACCAGTAACAATGATGGGTCTCATTCTCCTAAAGAGCCGTGAATATAATCTCAGGGCTAGGATGAAAGAGACATTACTGGGGCCTGCTCGAGGCAATCGACGATTAACAGGATGATGAAATGAAAAAAAATGAATCATTGTCCTTTTAGGTGACCTCTCTGTCTGGGGATTAAAAGCATCTCTGATTTTTTTTTTGCCTGTTCCCTTTCTATTTTGTAAAATTATTTAGACTTTAATGAAACTGCTGTTTTTCCACAGTCTAGTAAGTCATGCGTGAAAAATGAATGAATGAATAGTTGAAAAATGGTAGTTTTCAGACATGAGGAACACGATGTGGCAAATAAGTGAAAAAAAGAAGAAAAAAAAGGAAAGAATAAAATGATATTATAACACTAATGCCCAACATTCTGAGCATAATGATATAAACAATCTAAGATGATTATTTATTACATGGGGCATGAAACTCAGGAGTGTGACATTTAACACTTCCTAGGAATCCTCTTATCTAAGAAGGCAGATGAAAGGCAGAAATTTTTGATGGCTTAATGATTATTTTTCCTACGACATACAAATGTATTTTTTCTAACCTCTAGAATTCCAGACATCTCAGAACCTGCTGCTCATTAGTGGTCATTTTTCCCCATAAAATAATTCACATATAAACTATTTTAAGAATTGTGTTCCTCATACGAGTGAATAAGAAATTTATATTATATGATCCATAATGGAATACTATGAGCAATGAGAGAAAATAAAATCTAACATTTTTCTATAGTTTGGATAGAATTAGAGAACAACCAGAAGAGATATAGGTAAGTAAAATTAGTGAGAGAAAGACAAACACTGGTCTACGATCTCATGTGTGTTATACATAGAAACAAAACAAGGGAATGGACAGTGTATAGTCATCTAATGTTTACAAGTCTTAGACTGACTACAGAGCTGACGTAAGCAGTGTTGTGGGAAGGGCATTTGAGGGTCTCAAAGAAGAAGTGGGCTAGATTTAAGAACAGTAGTGGGTGTCTTTGGAAATTTGATGGCGGTAGAAGTGTACTAAGTTTGTACAACAGAAGTATGAACATGAAGATTATTGTAATTGTATCCCTTCAACTACATCTTAATTCTCTGATTCTAATATATATATATTATACTCATGATACTTCTTCATCGTTTTTATAATAATTAAACCAAGAACTTATCACTTTCAGTTGTTAAACAAGATAATTGATCAAATATCCTCACATCTTTAATTTTTTTACTGTATTTCTTTCCTTTTTTGTTGATTTTCATTAGTTTACAGTATTATTGAATTTCAGGGGTAATAGCTTAATGTCTCTGTGTACAAGATTCAATATACCAACATATAAAATTCCAGTGCCATCTGACCACCAGAGAGACCTCTCCATTCATTTCTTTCATACACTAACCTTTTCTTTCAATAACAACCATATTTACACTGAGTTCAATAGAAAAATAGTAATCCCAGAAATAAATGAACATATATAGGGACATCTAATGTAAGACAACTGATTTAGATACATATGGAGGAGAAAGAAAAAACTCTTTAATAAATGATACTGGGAAAATTGGCCAGCCAAATCCCTTCAGCAATGAAAACAAGATACTTGATCATTATTTAAAACCATATATACTGGGGCTAAAGTACAAAGGTTAAGGTATTTGCTTTATTTGAGGTTGACCTGGGTTTGATCCCTGAGCATCGTAGGGTGTGACCCAAGGTAAAAAAAAAACAATCTATCAATATATGTATATATAATATGATAAAATTGGATTAAATATTTGGATATTAAACTTTAGGTCACAAAATGCATATACGAAAACACAGATTATATATTACAGGAACTTAGTATTAGACATGTACTTGGAGTCTCAGCTCCATCAACCTATCAGCAGGGAAACAAAAGAGTAAATAAATGAAATGCATGAAATAAACTATAGTTAACTATATTAACACCTATATTAAGGAAAATATTACTTTGGGGGATCGATAGCACAGCGGTAGGGCGTTTGCCTTGCACGCAGCCAACATGGCTGACCCGAGTTCGATTCCTCCGCCCCTCTCGGAGAGCCCGGCAAGCTACCGAGAGTATCTCGCCCGCATGGCAGAGCCTGGCAAGCTCCCCGTGATGTATTCGATATGCCAAACACAGTAACAACAAAGTCTCCAATGGAGACGTTACTGCGCCCGCTCGAGCAAATCGATGAACAACGGGAGGATAGTGTTTGTTTTGTTTACTTAGCTATAAGAAAAAATGAAATAATGCAATTTGCTGCAATGAGAATGGAACTGGAAGGTATGATGATGAACAAAGTCGAGCAAAAAAAAAAAAGAGGGACAAAGCTTGTTTGGAGGTTCTAGCAGGGGAGCACAGCTACTCATATATCCTCCGCTGAAGACCACTCTGTCTCTATTTGGAGAAGGCCGTCCTCTTTGACTGAGTGTGCAGCTTCAGGAGGCAGACAATATTCCCCATATTTTCTCTCTACTTTTGGGCATTAAGGTTTGCAATACAGACACTGCGAGGTTATCATGTTTGGTCCTTTATCTACTTTCAGCACACATCTCCCATCCCGACCGATTATGCAAGCCATCATTTTCTTAGTGATCCCTTCTGTATTCCAGCTACCCTCTGCCCTTTGCTCATGAGGCAGACTTCCAGCTATAAAGCAATCTTCCTGTCCCGTGTATCTACTATCCTTAGGTGTCAGCCTCATGTTATGTTGTTTTATACTCCAAAAATGAGTGCGGTCCTTCTATGTCTGCCCTTCTCTCTCTGACTCATTTCACTTAGCGTGATACTTTCCATGTCTATCCATTTATAAGCAATGTTCATGACTTGGTGATTCAATAAGATTAAAAAAAGAGGGGAACTGGAGCAATAGCACAGCGGGTAGGGCATTTGCCTTGCACGCGGTCAACCCGGGTTCAATTCCCAGCATCCCATATGGTCCCCTGAGCACTGCCAGGGGTGATTTCTGAGTGCAGAGCCAGGAGTAACCTCTGTGCATTGCTGGGTGTGACCCAAAAAGAAAAAAAAAAGAGGGTCATTGACAGAATGTATTCCCTCATGTGGGGGTAAAGAAAAATTGTAAGGGAGCAACACGACCAAAGACAACAGAACTAGATAGTTGGTGTCACAGTACTGAGTTTAGAGGGTGGAAAGGGTCTGTGGACAATGGTGGGGGGGAAGCAGACACTGGTAGAGGGTGTGGTGTTGGAGTAATGTATGCATGAAAACCTATCATTAACAATATTCTAAACCATGGGGATTCAAATAAAAAAGTTAAATAATTTTTAAAAAAAATTTACCAACAGGATGGGCTGGAGTGATAGCACAGTGGTTGGGCATTTGCCTTACAAGCGGCTAGCATGGCCAACCTGAGTTCAATTCCTCCGCCCCGCTCGGAGAGCCCGGCAAGCTACCGAGAGTATCTGACCCACACGGCAGAGCCTGGCAAGCCACCAATGACGTATTCGATATGCCAAACACAGTAACAGCAAGTCTCACGATGGAGATGTTACTGGGCCCGCTCGAGCAAATCGATGAACAACGGGAGGACCGTGACCGTGACCAACAGGATAAGATTTTCATCCATCAGATCTTTAAACATTAGAAATCATTTTATCAGAATATACACACTTTTCCTAGTCTCATACTAAAATTTCCCTTAAATCCCGTATACCTAAAAACAGGTGTTCTTAGATCTTAGGTATAATGTAAAACATAAAGATAATGTGTTTTATAAAGATAAAACACCTTTCCACATCTTTAATATTATCAACTTTGCTTTAAAAAGTGTTCAGCATCCTAGCACATTTTAAAAGTTGATTTAAAAGAAGAAGTATAATTTGACATAGCTGTAAATCTATGACTATTACTCTGCATACCATTTCACTGTGGGACCAAGAAATTAGACTCATTTTGCTTTTCTTCTTTAATAAATTCAGAACTTAAGTAGCTGTTTAAGCCTTTAATTCCTTTCATATTATGGTCCAAATGTCATTATGTTGAATAACACTTGTAATTTAACTATTATATGTGTGACCTTTGTACTCCATGGAGAGGTAAAGAGACATTTTATGGCACTGAAATGATTATTTCTTTTTTACTTTTGAGATAGGTACCAGAAATTCTAGTTAATTTATGCTTTTCACTGAAAACCTAACTGAGCTTTTAGTGAAGAGAGTATTTCAGGGCCAATATCTTCCATTCATTTGACAAATACTTATTAGTAGTCTCCTGCGTACTGGTACTTTTGGCAACACTGGGTATGTGACAGTGAATGAAACATGAGATTGTGTAATTGTGTTTTGTAAATGTCCAGAAACAAGTGAGTCTTCTTAACAAGCAACAGCTGAGGAGGTCCTAGATAAGGATTGCCTGTGCCACTGCTACATGCTTCCGTTACTCTGAAAAATCTTACATTTCTCTATTTTATGTAATACAAAGTTTTGTGGATTTATATTTTCCACAATTCTGGTACTTTCTTATACCAGAATACACTTTTTTGAGACTTTCTGGGTAAATAACAATAGTCAGCATTGAAAGGGTTTTCAAAGGCAAGTTGCATATACAACCTCAGTTGAATTGTGAATTAGGCATTATTATTGAGTATTAACATTTGATGGAGAAGAAACAGATTCAGTAAAGCTCAGCATCTCATACATGTTCATTAACTCAATTTTTATGATTCCAAAGTCTAAATGAATATTTTAGTCTATATGAATGATCTATTTATGCATACAATCATTTATGCATGCATGCATGTATTCTTTCATTACTAGCTCAGCAAATCCTACATTGCATATCAAAGAATATTTGAATCTTATTGTTGTATAGTTTTTGACTACAACCCATCAATATTTTATTTTATACTACTATGTAATACATAGCAATCCAGATGGCAGAGCCTGATTTTCTCTCACTACAGTTTGGTAAGAAAAATGAAAAAAAAACATTAAAAATGAGACTTATTTTCAATGGAATAAGTTGACTTGAAGAATAGGACATAATTGCTGACTTAGGAGTCCAAGCAGAGGCTGAATAAAAATCGGATAGGGGAATCATTAACTTATACAATAAATACCCACTCAATATCAGGAATTATGAGACTAAGACACTGCCCTCATGAAAACTTACATGTCTACTTTCTCAGCAGAGAAGGTAGACAAGATGACTCATAACTGCCCTTCCAAACAAAAGCTCTGTATTATTAGAAAAGGGGAAAAAAAAGCAAAGAGGCCAGCTTTTTTTTTTTTTTTGGTTACAGGGATACAGGGATATTTCTGGACAGGATGAAAAGGATCAAAGTGACATAGCATAGGATAGGTCAAACAAGCCAAGATAAAGAGACGTTTTTCTGAAAAGAGAAAAACATGAGATTGGAAGAAAAAGCCATTGGGGGAGATGTATGGGGTGCCAAAGCAGTGTTCAGGAGGTGCAAGGCCCCAACAGGACAATTTTCAGCTAACCCAGCCATTGGTTCTGTACAAGGGCTTGAGGATGTGATGCTGCTAAGATTCTGCAGTGTTGGGGATACTTAAGTTACCCTACTACTCTGGGAGATTCTAGATCTGGACCTAGCAATGCTCTAGGACCATATGGTGTTAGAAATTGAGCCAGAGTCCAGTGAATGCCAGGAATGTATCCTAAATACTGTACTATCTCCTGGTTCCCTCCAAAAATTGCTTACTATGACTCTGGGGGTTCATAAACAAGTGAACAAGATGATAAGGAGTGGCAAGCAGGGTACCCATAATGAACATTCTCTGCCTGCACAGGATGAAGCAATATTGGTCACTGTCAAGGAAGGAGCTAGGCTCCTTCTGTAATTAGCTTCCATAACCAGTGGGCTGATTTATTCATTTATAATAAAATTCCTAGTCTAATTGGAAATAGAACTTCCCCCACCTGATCTAGCCTCCCATATTTCTGGTTCCCAAGTAATTGAATCTGAAAACAATGATGCTGAGTGATAGTTTGGGCTATTGCTACTTACTGTGAAAATAAATAAGGGAGAAGAATGCTCCTGGGCTTGTTTTGGGGGAAGTCTAAATATGTTCCTTCTCACTTAGACTGAATTTGAACCACAGATAAGGGCTCTAGCCCTTCAAACTATTTTCCTGGTCTCATAGATTTTTCATTCTGCATATTATAATAATTTCATCTAGAAAGCTTTGTTTTTACTACTGAGTCCTTTCTTTTCCCTACTCACTCTGTTTCTTCAACAGAGCTCTTTCTAGTTTACCTCGGATTTTTATTTCTGAGATTTTCATTAATCTTCCTGGTCTTAAGCATTCAGTGGAAAGAGTTCTGGCAAGGGTCCTTTCCAAATGCCAATGTGTATTTTTCAGCCAAATATGAAACTTGGAGATTCCTACGGATATCCAAGCACCTGTTGACTGTGTTTTTTTCTTTATTCATCATCTAACTGTAATTTACCTCCAGAATAATGAGAGGATTAACTGTCCTCAGATAACTTTTGAATCTGGAAGAGATTTCCATCTCCTCAGGGCACACGGTTTTGAAGAGAGGCAAGTAAAATACTAATAAGAGACTTAATGTGGAGCAGCTTCAAATGATCTGTGCTCTGTGCTGCCACTCCAGTCTGTGTCACCCCACATATCCTGACAAAAGCCCCGAAATAGCCTCAAAGTCAAAGGTGAAGAGCACAGAACAGAGCATGAACTTCCGTTTCAAAATCCATAAAGAAAGTATATCATAATCATAAATTCACTACTGCTACAAGTTTGCAACAAACATTTGGAAGCTTGCCCTTCCCAGTGAGTATTCCTGATTCCCAAAAGTGAATCTTCTCTTGGCACAGTTGGCATTTTTCAGTGGGACAACTTTTTGTTATTAAATGCTGCCCTGAGTCTTACAGGACATGTGGCAATATCCCTCTGTACAGCACACCCCCCAAAACAGTACCCCTACCTCCCCCTAATCCATCTCTGAGTTTGGACAAACTGTAACGTTTTCACACATGGCACAGGAGCACAAAAACCCTCACTGAGATCCACTGGGTTAAGAAGAGCTAAAGAAAACACTTGGGGCATTTCTTGGATAATGGGTAACCCTTGCAAATGTCCTTGACAGACAAGCTCATGGGACTGTAGTGTGACAAGACCAGGAAAGCACCACTCTGTCAGTTCTATGCACATTTACTGAGGGTACACATATAAATTTGCACGCACACATACACAAAGACATTTGGTTTACTGCTTATTTAGCTCGGATTCATTGCCTTACTTTCAGTCCTAGCAGTCAAAGATTTCTAAAATGTATAGTGTCAAGCATCATTTGCTCCTCCCACTTAATTCTTCTTCAGTTAAAAACTATTATTTTTACCTTTTATTTTAACTGGTAACTATTTTGGGTCACATCGAAAAGTTTCTAGCCATAGCAGATTTGAATTGGGGACAGTAAGCACTAGAAGTGCTGTGAATGATGGAGGGAAGAAGAGAATGCCCATCAGAGTGACAAACTCCAGGGGGCATCTCTTTCCTCCAAAATGTCTCATTAGGGTCCCCAGACTTGGCCTTCCAATTCCCTGCCTCCTGCGGTCCAATTTAATTGAGCGATGGCTTTGCCACGGCACACTGCTCTTCTGACAGGAGGGTAAACTCATTCTGTCCATCATGACATTTGCTTTCTTAAGGGCCTCACACTACAGCAGCTTCAATAATTAAAAGCAGGTCACCTCACAGCATCCCTGTCTGAGGACATGGTGGGTTCTTTCTCATGGTTAACTTGGACCATGGGGTTGTTCGAAGCTACTTGTATTGAGATTTTGGTTTAATGGTTGTGCATGACATGACACAGGAATAAACCCTAAAACTCAACCGAGTGTAGAATTGGACAGTAGGAAAAACTGGGGTTTTTCCAATATGGATAAATGGCGATAGAATAAAATTTGAGGTTCTGCTTCTGAGCAGTTTGCTTGCATGGTCAGTATGGTCCAATTGTCCTCTGGCAAGTCTTAACACTGTGAAATGAGTCCCCTGCTCATGGCTTTTCACCTCTGGTTGCAATGAGCTTGTCAGAAATAAAACAAATCTTTAAGATGACCTAATAAGAGAGAAGTTCCAGGAAGAACTAAAGATAACTTCACATGTAGTGTGTCTGTTTGAAACAATTGATTTCTCTGGGGGAAACTGGAGTGATTTTAATTAGTTTGAATTTCATTTAACTCAATGCTGATTTTGTACATTATAGAGATTTGTCACCTTTAAGTAACATGCCAGATGAATACTTTAAAATAGATGCAACTTTATGTGAATTCTCTATAATATGGCAAAATTTGATTGCTCTATTAATAGCCAAAAGTCTTTGGTCTTGGGGAGGCAGGGTGGCAGCAGCATTTTTAAAGATTCATCATCTCTGCATAATTAGTTGTGAATCTCTTAAATATTCAGGCTGAAGAATTAACCAGGAACTGGAACTGTCATCCTTCAGTGTCCCTTTTAATATTGTTCCACAGTCATCATTTCCCTGTGTTTTCATAATTACTGCAAAACCAATTGTTTTTAACTCAACTGCCCTGGCTCTTTGTAATTTGTTGAATGTAATCACTGAAGAAATGTAGTCCTTGTTCAGGAAATTGGAGCTTGATGAGATGAGCATCTTCAAATGACTTATGGCCCCTGTTTCTGAGTTTTGTGTATCTGGAAGGTAGAGTGCTCAAGCAGGTAGCTGGTGCTCTTGAAACTGACCTCAAAAGTGAGGGCATCTGTGGATCTTTTGTCGGGAGAAGTGAAAACCCCAAAAGAAAAGGAACCTGCTTTAGTAAAGGTAAAGGCCCTCCCGTTGATCGTCGATTTGCTCGAGCGGGCCCAGTAATGTCTCCATTGGAGACTTTGTTGTTACTCTGAGGAATTCACAGTGGGTCTCCAGGCTGCTGAGTATAGTGGTTTAGGGTATTAGAGTAACCCTCCCTCCAGCGATGTTTCAAGTCTCTTGTGTCTGCTGAGATTCAGTTAGGAACACGGTGATGTCACTAACTGCCGCTATACCTGTCACTGACCTGGCCACAGACAGTTTAGAGCACAATACAGCAAAACATAGGGGCCAACTCCTTTCTTTATTCTCATTGTCAGTATTATTTATCTATTAACCAGGTCAATCTGGTATTTTGAAGAAAAAATATCTTTACTTCTCCATCAGATTTTAAGAGCTTAATCTATAGTTTCCCCATTAAAAGTGATTTTCTTGAAACAACTTCCAAATAGGACAGCAATGATGAAAATCATACCAGGGACTTGAGATCATTTAGAAGAAAAAACAAACGATAGCAGAGTTGCATAGCAGAAGTGTGCTGGGCCCATAAAATAGGCAAAACAGGGATGGAGAGCTCAGAAAGCTGAGTTCAAGCTTTTCATGCAGGAGAGTTTTAGGTTTGAACAGCAGCACAGGTCCCCTAAGTACTGCCAGGAATAACTCCTGAGCACTGAGCCAGGTGGAACCCCTGAGTTCCACTGTATGTGGTTCAGAAACATTAATAAATAAAAGGAGTGTCTACTGGGGAAAAGAGAAAGAAACCAAACAAAATATAGGTTTCTGAAATGCTTCTAATAGCCCCCATGAAGAGTCATCATTGAAGAATAAACTAAAATGCTACATTGTTGAGGAAAATTGGGGAAAAAAAAAAGAATGCATTACTTTCTCTAGAGTGGTTCTCAGAGGAGAAATATCCTAGTCAGCTTATTTCTGTAGGTGACTGTCCTGGGTCTTTCTCTGGAAAAAGAAAGGTCTAGACAGATGGCAGATGTGTTCACGAGGAGCCACTCAGGGCTCTAACCATCCCGTGAGTTAGTTGCATATTTTATTCAAGACACATAAAGTATCTGTGATGTGCCAGACCCTGTGCTAAGTGCAGCAGATGAATGAGAAAAAATCTTGACACTAATGAGTCTGCTCATGTGAAAAGGAATACATAATTTCAAGTTGTAAGTAGCAGAAATAAAGGTACACTATTACAGGAGAATATACAAAGAAGAAGTGAAGAAATGAAGAGACAGAGGGAAGACTCCCTGGAGGAGATCCAGACTGAATTAAGTCCTTTAAGTCAATTAGAAGTTAGGTAAGGGTGAGGAAAGAAGGCATAGATATAATCCCATTCCAGGAGCAAGGCCACAAGAACAAAGACACAGAAGTCCCTGAGGCCACTAGCTAGTACAGCAGCTACCCAGAGCCCAAGTAGCATCTCATTCTCTGGCCCTTTCATTGAACTTCCACCAGCCCAGCGGAGAATTGCTAGTGGAGCTCTGGGCTTCCTGAGCACCACTTGGGAGACCCCTTACAAAACAAAACATCTGAAAACCAACAAACAAAATGATGTAAAAGCTGCTTATGTCACTAAGAGGACAGGGCCAGCATTTTCATGAGGCATACATAGTTTTTAAGACAGATAAAGTTAGGGGGCAAGGCCAAGGGACTTTGTGCAACTTGTAAGAGAAGAAGATTGGATTGTCAGTGGCTAATGGAGAATCCTGGAAGAATGTTTGGCAGAAGAACATGATCACATGTTTCACTTGGTTAGCTGTGGGGTAGATGCCTCAGAGGGGCATGAAACTGGCAGTAGGGGCAAGGGCAAGGGGAATAGGAAAGCCAGAGGTAGTGCCGATCTGATGAGGTGCTGTAGTTTGGAAGGGCCAGAGAAGAGGGGAGGATGGGAGAACAATATGGCAGGAAGCCAGCAGGGCCTTTGTGGTGCCAGATGGTGGAGGGTGGGAGAAGCAAGAGGCAAGGGAAACTCCTAATGTCATTGTTTCTGTTGCAAAAACACTGGCAAGATCAGTTCAGACAGAGTCCAGAGACGGAGCTCTCTCGAGAGGAAAAGATGCTTCCTTTTGAACTTTGAGCCTTGGGAGAGCTGGCAGTATTGGTAATGATAGTCAGTAGCTGAAGAGAAGAAACAGAGTCTGGAGGAATAGTGATGAGACACTGCTGATTTGACTTGTTTTAGAGGGGACCCTGGTGGCCACTCCAGTGACAAAACTTGGCCACATAGGTGGGCCAGCCTTATCTGCTCAGACCTGGATGCAGTTACTTTTGGACCAGGTGCTGGGGAGCCATCTAGTCCATGGTAGGGCAGTGCAGGAGATCCAAGTCAGCCATACAAAGGACTTTCTTTTCTTTTCTTTTTCACCTATGAGCTTAGCTTAGTAGAAGACCTGTCCTCTCTTCCTTCACCTAGAGCTTGGGGCTTCATTGCCACAAGACTACTACTGTGACTTCCCTTACATTCTATACCTGGTTGTCTCTCATCCTCTCCTTCACCTTCCCACCTCTGTCCTTCGCTCAAGCCTGCATAATGCCCCAGTAGATAAAGGACTAGACGTGACAGCCTCTCAGTATCTATACTGCAAACCATAATGCCCCAAAGTAGAGTATGGGGGAGGATGGGGGAGAGGTGAGTTGGGGGGAGGGAGTGGTACTGGGGACATTGGTGGTGAAAAATGTGCACTGGTGGAGGAATGGGTGTGTTTGATCATTGTATGACTGAAACTCAAACATGAAAGCTTTGTAACTGAATCTCACGGTGATTCAATAAAAAAAAAATGCCCAGCTTGGCAAATGAGAGTGGGGAGGGGGGTCCCTGTGGAAACAACCCCAAACAATTCCCGCTGCCTGCTCCCTCCCCACTCTTATATCCTGCTCCAGGCACTGACTCTGCTGCACTAACAACCCGGACTCTTAAAACATTTTTCAAAGTCAAGCTAGAGAAACCAACCTTGAGAGAGAAAAGACGTGTATTTACTTTAGTATTTCATGGGCCTGTAGGCAGGGCTTGGGAAAGCAGGTTTCCTTCTTGTGATTCAAAGAAGAAAGCCTGAGAAATCAGGGCATGTGGGGTGTCAGGGAACTCTGAAGGGGAGCCACCCCCAATATGCAGTGAGGGGCAGGGTGAGCTCATAGTGCCCGAGTAGCAACCTATGGATGGGGTGACAGGGAGAGGTTCTGGAGAGTGTACTTTTTAGAAACCCTGGAGAAGAGAATGTTTCTGTCAAATGCTTCTCCCTTACCTGCAGAAAATGTCAGGAAGAGAAGGTGGGATTCAGAAAGGGCAGCTGCCTTGGAGAATATCCAGCCAGGCTTCAAGATCTATTAGCAAATTCTAGTCAGCACACTGGCAGCTCTAATACAAAACCTTGTTCCTTAGAAAGAGTCTGAAGGGAGGTGTGTGTGTGTGTGTGTGTGTGTGTGTGTGTGTGTGTGTGTTTCAAGCTCATGTTCACAGGGACCTAAAATGAAAGTGAAGCTAAGGGAAGAATTTGCCTCTCACTGTCCACCATCCTCAAAGCATTTAGGGAGCACAAACTTCTGGGTGAAATTCCCTTAATTTTTCAGAGGGATAAGAAAAATGTGAGAACACTTTCACTGTTCACGAGAATGTGGCATCATCCAAAATTAATTTCTTAGGGTTGGGCCACACCTAGTAGTGCTCAAGGGATACTCCTGGCTCTGGGCATAGGAGTTGACCACTCACTGACAGTGACCCATGTGGTGCTGGGGATGGTACCAGAATCAGCTGCATGCAAAGCAATGTTTTATCTCCCTTACCAGCTCTCTGGATTCCTAATATTTCTTAATGATTTACACAGCTCATTTAAATAACACAATATTAAATCTTACCTTACTAAAATTGACAAAGCTTTCTCATACTACAACGCTTCTGCAACGGGAGGCAAACAAGTTGTCTAGATCTTGATTTTTCTCAAAAGAGGTGTTCACATTGCCTCTAGGCCAAACCTCTTCCCCATCCCCATCCGCATTTCCCTCTCTCCATTCCCCACCGGAACCCCACCAGAAGGAAGGACAGTATCTACTGTGGAGATCTATCTCCCTTTTTAGTAACAAGCCACAAACAGAACCACAGAATTCCTCCCTGTCACTTCAAGCCCCTCAATCACTGGCTCTCTTCCTGTTCTCCTGGCATCTCTAGCTCATTGACTGACCTTCACAGATGATTCCTCCCTCCCTCACTATGGGAGCACATGTAGCTATCTATTAAAGCTCCTCTTCCCCTCCTCTTATCCTTCAAATCCGGGATTTTCAATACCACCCATTTTTGAAACTCACATCGGCATTTCTAGACTTCTTGACCCCAAACCAAGACCTTCCACTAGTTTAACAAGAGGCTCAGACTTAGCATGTGCAGTCAGAGCCCGAACCTCAGTCTTCCTGATTTCATGGGGTAGAATTTGATCCTTTCTAAGAGCCAAAGTCTGGAGTCTTCTTTTTCTCTGCTTTGTCTTTCACCCCTCTCTCAACCAACAATCAGTGAATTGGGTCACATTAATCAGAACTTGTCGCAGATCATTTTCATTCCCTGCATGTGCAACGAGCCATAGGCAGCTGTCAATAATTACACTGTAGCTAATTAAAATTAAGAAAAATTAGAGAAATAGAAGTACAGTCCAAGAGAGAATGCTTAGGAAAATGACTGTATAGTGAATTAAAATTAAAAAAAAAGAAAAGAAAAAAAAGGAATAACCATAAGAGAGAATGCTTAGGAAAACTATGAAAACTGAATGCCAATGTTCAATTCCTTCCTCTGGGGCAAGTGGCTATGGTACAGGGTAGTGCAGATAGTCAGCATTTCATCACCACAGAGTTCTGAAGCCAGTGCAGCTCACTGATGCCTACAAGGACACCAGGTCCCAGGTACTAACATCTACCTTAGTGGCTGTCACTGGCTCTTCTTTTTTTATTTTTTTAAAGAAGTGGAAAACACTTTTTTACATCATTTATGGCTGTAAATATGAGATAATTTTGTATCTAAACCCTCTTTTTTAGTGATATTTTTTCCAATTACTTGAACAAATAATGATACTGGTTTTCAGTTTCCACTGTTGCCTACAAACTAAATAGTTCCAATTCTAACCAATTACTGAAGGGAGCATCTAATTATACCTTCACTTCTAATTCAGTGATCTGTTTTTCCGCTGCTCTTTTTTTTGCTTTTGATTCCGTCCCCACACCACATCAGCCAGAGAAATCCCTCCAAAACATCTCGAATCACACACTCATACCTTCACACGAATGCGCCTAGAGGCAAGCATGGTCCTTGGAATGGGGAGCAAGACTTTGTGAGTTCTGGCCCCTTTCGCTGATGGGGCCCCAATCAGCAATGTTCCAACTCCCACTTGGCCTGAGCTACCTGGTTTCCTGTGTTTCCCGCCTCTTTCCTTTCAGGCTCCTCAGAGGAGAATGCTTTCCCCTTAGATGTCTTTCTAACTCAGTGATTTTCCTCCTTTAAGTATACTCCAACATCACATTGCATTGAACTCTGTTTAAATTTTAATATCTCCCTCTCACTCCCAGAAGCCCAGTTCTCTCTATCCCAACCTGCTTTTACTTTGTCTTTTTCCAATACATTTGTCTCCTTTCAAAAAACTGTTTACCTTAAGAGTTTAGCCAAGAACAACATAGCTTTGAATGATGCAGGTCTCCTTAAATATGAATTTATCTCAATACAGTGTAGCACTGTAAATGGATTTTCTCTTCCTTGTGATTTTCTTAATAACATTTTCTTTTCTCAAGCTTGTCACCATATATAATACATACAGCATATAAAATATGTGCTAAGCTATTTTCTGACTCACTAGTAAGACCTCTGATCAATAGCAGGCTACTTATTGATTGAGAGTAGCAGGCTAAGGCTACTCTCCCAGCTTCGGGAGAGTCTTTGGAAGAGACTCTCTCTTTGGGAGAGTCAAAGGTTGAACATGGATTTCTGACCATAGAAGGGACTGGCATCTCTGCCCCCTTGAACTGTAGTTTAACAGTATTTGCTTATTGTATGTATACAATCTAACAGGGATATATGGTCCATTTAATTAGCACTGTCCTCCCATTGCTCACTGAGTTGCTTGAGCGGGCACCAGTAACATCTCCATTGTGAGACTTGTCATTACTGTTTTTGGCATATCAAATATGTCATGGGTAGCTTGCCAGGCTTTACCATGCAGACGGAATAGTCTTGGTAGCTTGCCGGGCTCTTTGAGAAGGGCAGAGGAATCGAACCCAAGTCAGCTGGGTGCAAGGTAAATACCCTACCCACTAGGCTATTGCTCCAACCCATTTCCTTAAAGTAGCTAGAAAAAAGGCAGCAAAGAGACTTTCAAATAAATGGGTAAAATTTTAGAGCTGGGAGGATACTGGACATCATTCTTGGATTAGCAGCCATCCAAGAGTAGGTCAAGCAGATGAGGTAACTCAATGTGGACCCACAATAAACTTGAGGGAAGAACCTAGAATAACAGCTGGCCAGGTTCAAGGTATCTTCACAAGACAAGCCCATGATGATGAAGGGGACTCTTTACATCTTTCTCTGTTACAGTCAGAAAGACACTGACAAATCACAGAGAACAAACAGGGTCAATCACCTTTCTAAAATGCCAGGGATATTTGCTCCTTTCTTTTTAGTAAGCCTTTTTAGGATTCAAGCTTCTTTCTTGCTTCTCTGATGAATAGTAGAAAGCAAGGAACAAAGTGCAGGCTCACATTAACAGCTATTTTTTGTTTTGTTGTTTGCTTGAAGCTAGGACTTAACCCAACAGAGCTCCAGGGCTCTGGGGTGTCTGGGATCAAAACCAGAGCCTCACAGACCAAGTATGTGACTTGAGTCACATATCTGGCCCTAATGGGTATTCTTACATGCTGATCTTAAGATCCCCTATATCGCAAAAGCTAAGACGCTTAGAAAATTGAAAACATACATGGTTGATAGCTTGCCTTTTCCCCTCTAAAGCATCTTATCAGTTATTTTGAAAAAGTCATAGATTTATCATTCAAATCATAAATTACTATTTGAGGAAAACATTGATTAGCAAGGGAATAAAATGATCCTCTATTACATCACGAAAATATTGATGATATCCAGAATGAGTCAGAAATAAAGAAGATCCCAGATTGCATTTGTATCCTCTTGTATCTGTAAGAAGATGCCATCTGAATATACAATTTGTAATGACTTGGGCCAATTCTTATTCCAAAAGATACATATAGTGAGGGCATTTCAATCTCATAAGCAGACCTGTCATTATGGCATAGCTAACAGGTCCAGAGTTACACAGCATAGTAGATTGCTAGCTTGTGAAACCCCATCCATGGTTCACTAGATGATTTAAATTTGCCAAAGTAAGTAATTATGAACAAAGTTATCATTACAGTCATTCCTTCATTACTGAGATAACTCAATCGGAGGCTTTGGGTGAAAGGCTTGAACTAAAAATAAAATCCTTATAGACTACAATGCGATGTAATGGAGATTATACCAGAAAACAAATTGATGCACATAGACAATCTTCTGTACGTACCATAAAATTAGATCTCAGGAGAGATGTGAAACTAAGACGCAGAATCAAGAGAGAGGAGGACAGGGACGGCAGAGCAGAGTGAAAGGCATAATCAGTGACTCAGAGAAAGAGGAGCCCCATGTGTCTAGCATACTCCTTTTAACCAAGCATCACCTGGGATGGCGTTCTTCATTGCTTTCACTAACTTGCCTCTTCCAGCTCCGAAACCATTCTTTCCAAAGTGCGGGTCACTGTCACTATCACTGCCACCACTGGCAGAATATGCACACATCCGGGGTACTTTGTCCTAAAAAAGTAATATGACACTGTTAAGAGTAGTCACTCAGTGGAAAGGGAGAGCAACCACTGGGGATGGGAAGCAGAATTCCACTCCCACAGTCTCAGTTTAAGAACTACTATGACTGTTGATCTGCCTCATGTGTAGCACTAAAGCACTGTAGCACTATCCTCACGGATTTTCTCGAGTGGGCACCAGTAACGTCTCCATTGTGAGACTTGTTACTGTTTTTGGCATATTGAATATACTCCACGGGGAGCTTGCTAGGCTCTGCCATGCCGGCGGGATACTCTCGGTAACTTGCCGGGCTCTCTGAGAGGGACAGAGGAATCGAACCTGGGTCAGCCGCATGCAAGGAAAACGCCCTACCTGCTGTGCTATCGCTCCAGCCTGGCATGTGACTGATGTAGAAATGGGGCTGATAATAAATCCATTGATCACACACTGCCAGTGTCTCAGGCACAGGAAAGACCCTATTGACTGGCTGCATTTAGTTCATGTTTTTATGGGGGTCTTGTTCTTCTTGAGTCTATTTTGAGCTGGCTGTGACAAACTGAGTGGCTTATTTATTGAGTGGATTTCCTTATTGGTTTTCAGGTATCAAAGGGTATGAAAAAAATCAGCCTTGGAAAACAAGAATACATGTTTGCTTAATTTATAATTTTCTTAAAACCCCTGAAAGGACAGGAGTTTTTTAGGAAAGTTGGCAACTGCTAATCCTATTCCATCCTCAGATCTACTTGGTAGTGAATGCATAAGAGGACCCAGACTCAACTTTTGCTCACTTCACAGACAGCCTGACCCTCAAAGATACTGCTGGAGTGTGAATATGTGGTGATCAGAAATTTCTGAGAAGTTGATTCAGTATGAACAGGTTTGCCTCTGCTTGCATAAGCAGAATACTGGTTCAGAACTACACCTGTGTGTTTCCTCAAAGGTGTCCGGGGCTGTCTGTAATTTTGCAGGCTTACTTGCTAGCATCATTCTATACCCATCCCAGGTAGTCCAGGTACAGATGTATGCAATGGATCTGAGAAGTCTTTTGGTTAGGACGTAATTTGGCTATTAGAAAATGTAGGTTTTAGGATGTAAGCTCCCTTGGCTGCAGGTATAAGCTCTATAAATTACTCACTTCCCTTATTCCATCATTTACTCACTCATCCATACATTCAATAGATACTTATAAGGACTAATCTATTCAGTACAGTGTGTAAGGAGCTCCATATTGAGGTTCTGGTAATCTATCAGAATCATTTCCATGGAGGATGGCATCTCTACCAGTATGGTTCCAGGATATTCACATTTCTAGAGTTTTAGCAGAAACCAAGTAATTAGATATGATGAGAGCACTTGCACTTTTTAAAATCCCTCCATTTACAAACACTATGGAATCTGGGTACTATGCTGAGTATTAGAAATATAAAGCTCATGCCATCTATACCAAATCAGACATTGGTCACCCATGAGAGACGGACATAGTGGGTGTGGTCCTCTAGGTGATTCTGACACCAGTCAACTTTGAGAACTCCTTCTTAAGGGAGTTTTAATATTTTTATATTTAAAATAAGACATGATAGAATACACCAGTTTCCTTTTGTGTTGAGAAAACCATGCTGAGTGTGGGACCTTGATATTAGATGGCTGAGTCCCAGGCTCAATTCCCTAGTGACCTTTCACTGGGCCCTAAACATAGTTCAGGATCTCTCTGAAGTTGTTCTCTGATGTAAACTGAGACCATGGAATCAGAGACCCTTCTGGTTTAAGGTTCCAATTCGATCAAAGCTGAAAGAATATTTAACCATATAGGCTGGGCAGGGGTGTGGGGATTACAACTATTCTGTGTATATCTTTATCTCAGCTTGGTTGAAATTCTAGAAGAAATACCTTTGGGGGCTCCTTATGTCATATTTAAAACCACGGAAGAGAAGCAAAATTTTAAGGAAGAGGCTGGAAGCTCTGATACAATTGATGCAAATCCTTCTTCTGACTTTCTCAGTGTTGAGTATCATCAAACACCAAGGAATACCAGCCTCAACACAAGTTCAAAAATGGATATGGTCCAAGTAACTATTTGGAAGGGGTCAATGGATGCGGGCATGGATTATTAGATAAAACTGTAAGGAAGAGCTCTGAGTCCTGAGGTATTCCTAGATACATTTCTATACCTGGAGGCCAACAAGCCATCTCAGCAAGAAGGGTGACCAAGCTAGAGCAAAATGAGAGAGTCTGAGGAAATGCATGGTATATCACTGGGGCACTCAGGGTCTCAATTTTTTCCTCCCTAAAATGAGTTTAATTATGTCTGCCTTACCTGTCTCATAGGAGCAAGGTATAGGTTAATGCAACTGATGAGATCATGAAAAAGTATTCCATCACTCTAAATAGTGTTCCTACTGTTTGGGAAAAGCATATGTCTGTTCCATATCTAACCAGAGTGCAACATCCATATTCCAAGAGTCTGGGTGCAGTAGTGGTTTGAATTCCTCTCAAGAAGTCATGGTGTTATTTAATAATTCAGAAGGGAAAAAAGCCTGAGGCATGATTTTTAATCCACTCATCCCTCAACAAATTTGATTTAAGATGAAGTCTATCTCAAAGGTGTCTGAGATCACTTTTCCTTAGTCAGGAGCAGCAGGGGCATGAGCCCCTCCCATTGCCCTTCCTCTTACCTGGGTCTCTGCAGCCCTGTCTTCACCTCCCCTATCTGGAAGAGGCTCACTGGCCATGGCATTTTCAGCATATTCAAATGAAGAGCAGGCATGAGGCCTGGGCTCTGCTTCCGTCTGCTTTTGGGATGCCATTTTTCCTAAATGAGGAGATATATAAGAAATCACAATCAGCTTTTTTTTTCTTTGTTGTTTTCTTTTAAAAATATGATTCGGGAGGGAAGTTGGAAAATGTTCTAAAATAATAAAAAGGCTAAAATACGATGAAAGATGCATTTCTCACCATTCCATTGCCTGTAAATTTGTGCTCACTCTAAGTATGCAAATATGTCCAGAAGAGCCATTTTGAAGCCTCAAAGGCAAACTGTCCTTGGGCCGCTTTGCAACAAATATAGACATACCTTTTATGCCAGTGTTTTAGTGGGCAAGCCATTTGGGAAATACTGATTACTCCCTAAATAATGCCATTCATCAAACAACAAACAAGTTCCCTTCTTGGAGATTTCTCAGAGATCTGAGTTGCTAATGGGAGCTGACATAATTTCCAAAGAGAGGATTTGGAGTTGCAGTCTTTGCCAAACATACTCAGGAAGGGAGACTTTATTTCCCTTGAACACTTGATAATAATATACCTTGGAGAGGTGATGTCCCCGGGAAGCCTCTTTTGCAGGACTGTACTTTTCAAGCATCATCTGGGCTTTTTGTTCCAGTGTAGATTCTGATTGACTTGGTTGGTGAGATCTGACCAAGTGAACCTGCATTTCTAACAGGTTCCCTGATGGTGTGGACAATACTGTCTCATGGATCACACTTTGAGTAGCAAAGTATAAAATTAGCAGGGACGATCAAAGGAAGCGCCTCCATTATCCATAATAGTAGGCTAACTTGCAGAATGTATTCCTTCCTCACTCCAGAAAGAGGATCACTGTTATAGCCTCCAGCCTCAATGATTATGAAAGGAACATGCTGTGATAGCCTCTTGACAGTATTTTGCTGGTGAGCAGAAGCAAAGTAATGGCATTTTCATTAGCCCTATGAGAATTGTACAGTTATTTCCATTTTGGATATGGGGATAACAGAAAAATGAACTCAAATGAATACATTAACCAGAAAGTTATATAGAAAAGGACAGATGTGTGCAGGGGGGAAAAATCTAATCACTTTCCTTATGTCCTAACTGATCCTCCATTTTCCAAGATTTTTTTGGGGGGGCAGGGGGGACCACACCTGGCTATGCTCAGGGCTTACTTCTGGCTCTGTGCTTAGGGATCACTCCTGGTGGTACTTAGGCTCCAGGGATGGAACCAGGGTCAGCTGAGTGCAAGGCAAATGCCCTAACTGGAGTACTATTGCTCTAGCCATCCATGTCCCAGTTTTTAAAGTGAGTAACCAATGGCCAGAGAAAAGAGAAGCCCTGGAAAATTAGCTCAGCCTCTGGGTCACCGTGACAGTACAACTTAGTGGGCAAGAAGTTTTAAGACAGGCCACACAAAATGTCTCGCAGGTTATTGACCTCACTCCCTATACCATTTCCACAACTCTTCATGACAATTTAATTAAGACACAAACCTTAGAAAACTGGTGCAGTGAATATTAGCAGTGAGATCAGAACAATCTCCTTCCCATCGCCTTCTTATGAAGCAATTCAAGGCTTGTGGTTTCTATTCAATTTGTTATAATGACAGTGTTTAATCATGGAGTCTACTCAGCAACCGCTGCTGAATTGAGGTCACACATGTGACCATTCAGGCATGGAGCACATAATCTATAACTAAGATTTCACTCCTGAATCTCTGGAGGCTGTGTCATCAATTAACAATGCATTTATTTAAAATAAAGCAATATGCATTGCAGCCTTTAAAAATGTATCCTTGGCTTGGAATGTGTGCAAGTTTGTGATGAAACATTCATGTCAGTGAAAATGAAGGAAGAACTAAGCCATGGGAATATCCTGATCACATTTATTCAGAGATACTTAATGAAACATCTTCTTTTCTAATTTCTCAGAAGCCTGCAATATAATCTCTACTTGCTAGTCACCAAGTGTTTAAATGAAAGTCTTCGGAGTTCTATTTGATAGGCTTATGCATGTCATAAATGTAACACGAATCACATAAGTTAAAATTTATTTAGTGTCATCCTGGGCCGAAGTAAATATATTTAAAAAAAATATTTTTTTAGTGAATCACTGTAAGGTACAGTTACAGATTTACATATAGAAATAATTATTTTTCTTTTGCTTTTTGGGTCACACCTGGTGATGCATGGGGATTACTCCTGGCTTTGTACTCAGGAATTATCCCTGGTGGTACTCAAGGGACCACATGGGATGCTGGGAATCGAACCCAGGTTGGCCGTGTTCAAGACAAATGCCCTACCCACTGTGCTATTGCTCCAGCCCTGAAATAAATATTTTTAATCTTGAGAGAACAGTGAAAGAAATTTGATCCTTGGCCTGGTCTATCTTTAATTATGAAATCTTGTTTTAATTGTTTCAATTGATTGCAACAAAGAATGGAGTTTTCAGTGGGAAGGTTCACGCGGTTCTACTGAAGTAAATGCACCCACTACTGCTGATATAGCAAACTCGGAGCTTTATACTTTAACATAAATTATATATTTTATAAATATATACTTTATATTTTATAAATATGTATGTATTTTATTATAGTTTCATATTACAAATTATAAAACAATATATTTTATAAATATGCATATATAATGTGATAGGAATATCTAGAAGTACATGTTCCTGATTACAGGGTAAACAAAAAATTGGGCTTAAAGTGGATTACATTCAGAGCCAAGTTATAAAATGAAAGTATGTTGTGTATGTTTTTGTTCCTACTTTATTTAAACAACATGGTTTACAAAGTTGCCCATGATGACTTGCTACAGGCATTCAATATTCCAACAGCAGTCCCACACCACTGTCATCTTTCTTCTACCATTGTCTCTATTTTCTCAACCATCCCTCAAGCCTGCCCTCAGAGCAGACCCACAATAGTTTACTTTACATTGCTCGTTACTACAAAATGGCTAATAAAATGACCAAAAATATTTCTATAAAAGAAAATTTATGAATACGTTGTACCTCACTATGGGGACACTAAGTCCTTTAAAAAATCTCTGTCTCTCTGTCTGTCTCTGTCTCTTTCTCTCTGTGTACATATATACAAATAGATACAAATAGTCTTGCTCCTACCCTTAACAAAACAGTAAGAGTAGATAATTCTGATCATTTAGTATCAGAATTAGTGTCTGGTGTTTTATATTTGGTTGAAGATAATGCAGGGATTTCCAGGATCGACATTTCCAATGTGCTGACATACTTAGTTTCTACTGGGAACCTTTTTTACCGCTTGATTTTAATTTTTGTCAGCAAGAGCATTATGATGATGGGAAAACAATCTAATTTGGAAAATAATAGGCATTTTACCTGAGGAGACTGGTTTGGGGAGACGACTTTGAAGCGGCCGTATGGCTCTGGTCGTCATGATGGGGTCAGATGTGGAATGAACAATCATGTTTTCCTCAGAGCCCCGACTGTCTGCAGAGGAAGGCACTTCTCGTTCAAGGGTCTGGGCTCTGATGGAAGAAGCGGTACAAAGGGCTGGCTGGAGAGACAGAATGGGCTCGGTGTCCTCTGGGGAGTCCGGCTGGCATATGTACCGTCCTGTTGATCGATTTCCCGAGTCTGGGAGAGGGAAGGTTCCGATCCCACTGTCTAGTGTCCTCATCTGGCAATTTGACTCTATACAGAATGACAGAGTGGGAATGAGTGATGGCTCGCATAATGGATAAAAGCGTACTTTGGCATTCAGATCTGATCTGAAGGAAAGGGATCTCCTAGAAGGAAGAAATACTACTTAATAGTGTAAAAAGTTTCCAGTGAGTGGCACAGAACAGATTTTTAATTAAACATGAAAACACTGTCTTCATTCACATTATATGAGATAAGGAATAAAATCTATACTGGTGGCAAGTCCCATATATGTATTCTTTGGATGGTTCTTTAGAGTTACAGAAAAAAACATGCATTAGTGACCAGACATTATTTTCTACAAGCTTTATTTTAATTAGGAATCCTGAGACTTCAGTCAATTGGGTGAGAGTTATTTACAGAGATAATGAGTAACAAGCACACACATAACACATTTAAAAATGTCCTAAAAAGGTAATTGTGTGTTTTTGTGTGACTAATCTACTTGATAATTAAGACTCTGACCTCTGAAATTGATTATGAGGACAACTAATTCACATACTATGAGGGTTATCCCCAAAGATGACTCAAATCATATATCATGTAGACTTCGTTTGGGTGTGGTTAATTTCATTTGGTATGGCTTATCTAAGCCAAAGGAAAAAATTCACATTATGTTGGTCACATAATAAGTCTCCAGTGAATATGGTAATCTTGGAATGAAATAACCCTTGTAAAATTTTTATCTTTAAGATACACAACTTTGGGCTGGAGCGATAGCACAGCGGGTAGGGCGTTCGCCTTACAAGCGGCCAATATGGCCGACCCGAGTTCGATTCCTCCGCCCCTCTCGGAGAGCCCGGCAAGCTACCGAGAGTATTCGATATGCCAGACACAGTAACAACAAAGTCTCCAATGGAGACGTTACTGGGCCCGCTCAAGCAAATCGAGCAAGATACACAACTTTAAGAGACACAACTTACTGCTATTAGACATGGTGGGGAATACACTAAAATATAATGTAATATTTGTATCAAAATCGTGAATACTTAACATTTTGGTGGGACTTTAAGGTAAAGGTAAAGGTAAAGGCCCTCCTGTTGATTGTCGATTTGCCTGAGCGGGCCCAGTAACGTCTCCATTGGAGACTTTGTCGTTACTGTGTCTGGCATATCGAATACGTCACGGGGAGCTTGCCAGGCTCTGCCGTGCGGGCGAGGTGGGACTTTACAGAACAATTATTTGGAGAGTCCTCTTTGGCAATGCTTTGCACATGCTTCCTAACCTCTCAAGATCTGCCCATTAGAGACACCTTAGCACACTCTAATACTGGAATGAATGGAATGATGGTGACACACACAAAAATATATAGTAAATGCATTAGATATAATATCTGGGAAGTAAACAGTTTAAGTATCTTTTTTAACTAACATTTCTTTAAAACCTATCTTATATAAGTGATTAGACTCCTGGGAATTTCCTAAATCAAAGTAAAACATGAATGTGAGGATAAATGCAAAACTGGATTTTATAAATTCTAGTAGGTTTGGGTGCTTGATTCTGGTAGCACTAGGAAGATGGAGGTTTTGTCAAACAGAAGTTTGTCTTTAAGGAACAGTTAGAAGAAAAATACAGGTACTCTTTCTCAACAATGGGGCCATTTAGCTCCCTCATCTGCCAGAGGGATTCAGAGACAGGTCATAGACTGAGAGAACCTGAATGAGATGGATTTGGCCTGAAAGGTAATTTTCTTTTCCACAATCACAGGGTCTAAGTCCTAGCCTCATTCATTTCAAGGCATCCTCCAGTCAACTTGACTCTCAACCAGCTTTATAGATTATTCATAATCTCTTAATTCATTCTCTCCTGAAGTAAAGGACCTAAGTTATCTTAGGATGGCCTTTTGCAGAAATGATCAGCTATTTGTATGAGGAAGATTTAAGAGAATTCCTAGAAAGATCCTGCTCTTCAAAATCAGAAGTTTCTTAATTTTAACCCAATTACACAAGGCTCAGATTCAGTAGTTCACATGTACTTGGGATGGGTGTGGGGTGGAATTCTAAATGTCTGATTTATTTCAGTCTCACATGGTAGAATATAGGTCTTCATCAGAAGTGACCCGGGCTTTGGGGGACAGGAAACAGATTCATAGGAAGTAACAGCCAAAAAAAAATTGTTAGTCCCTAATTCACAGACGCTTCATGAGAAAGTAACTCACTCCTATCATTTTCAGGTCTGCTACTCCTGAATTAAACCATACTCAGTATGGCCATACTTTTTTACCTTTCAGAAAGATGCATCACAAGAAGTTCGGCTACTTTATCTCATTTCTCTTCTTCACAATCCATAAGGTGAGAACTATTACCACCATTTACAAATGAGGAAACATGATTCAAAATAGTTCAATGACTAGCTGTTTGCTATAAATAAAAAGACTGGATTTGAATTCATCCTTGCCTGACTACACAGATAAAGCTCTTAACAATTCAGCTATATTGATTGAGACCCCTTCCTGCCCCCTTCCGTCCCCTTCCCTCCCCCCTCCCCCGCAGCCCCTGCCAAGTTCAGGTAAGCCCAGTTGTGGGATCTATTCAATAGCCATTGAGTCAGCCTTGAGAACAAAAAGACTAAAAGAATATGTCTGTCTTAGGCAAAGCCTCAAGATCCTAGGATATTGGTGCATCCCTTGGATCCTAGCTTGGTTAGTGTGCATCCCATTCTGAAGCTGTAGTCTACCAGTAACGTACTGGGGATCTCAACAGTTGTCGCCCACAAGCTTAGTCCCCATGCATCCTGATCTACACAGCTCCTGAGAACTCCAATTGCCTAGTAACTTCTCTTTGCCCTCGAGGGTCGCATCTACAGACTTCCAACCAGAGTTTTATTTTATATATCTGGCGTCCCTGAGCTAGGTGGTAGGCATGGCCTCCAACTGTTATTATGGTTCTCTGCTTTGTTTAAGAACTCTTTTCTAAGCATTTCATGGCTCATAGAGCACTTAATTCAGTCCCTTCAAAAAGCAAAGGGAGACTTGACTCCCTTATAGCGATTTCTGCGAAAAAGCCCTAGACATAAAAGCAACTGTATTTTTACCTGTCATGTAACACAAGCCAGGGAACAGAGGCAGAGGAGGGATCTGGGGTCAGAACAATGATAAAGGAAATCTAAGTCTAGTGCCCTTTTGAGGACACCAATATTTCCTGTTACCCATGCCTTTAATTTATTTTTATTTCTATTCTTTGCTTCCCAATTTTGACACACCAAAATCTATAAAACAGAGCTTTTTGGTATTCCTCAGTCCTCTGATTCTCTGAGAATTGTGTGCACTGACATTAAGCTCAGAAACGACTTGCTATTAAGGCCATTTTTTATTTCTGAAAATTACCAATGCCAAGTGTAGTGAATTTGAAGGACTCATTTGTAAGTACCTATGAAATGAGGTGTGGACAGTCAGGGACTAAGGCACCCTAGACCAGTTTTCACCCTCAAGCAAATTTCTCTAGAATGTATAAACCTTTGGAAATGGAGTTTATATTAAAAACGCTGACACCTTCTTCTTTATGTAGTTTCTTTAAGGCACTATAGGATTCTTGAAGTTCATAAAAATACTGTAGCAAGGTATTGCATTTCTGAAGGCAGTATTTTATTTTCCACCCTCAGAATGAAGGAGCTCAAAAAATAAATGGGCACAATGGGGACCAAGTTCAAAGGTCAGTTCCCATATGTGGCTGTGGGTGCCTCTCCTACAGGGTCTTGCTAGTGAGTTCAGGCTCAGGATTGCTGGAGGATGGACAAGCAACCCCCATGCCTCCAAGTTTGTCAATTTTACTTATGACTCTGGTCAAGAGTCCCACCAACCCTCCATTGTGTCTGTCTCCCCAACCCTCAGGGTAAGTCCTCTCACCACGATCACTAAGGTCCAGAAATTTCAGGGGGATGACTTAAAGCAACACTTTCAGTTCTTTAGAAGTCACAATATTATGTGCATCAGGACACCTGGTCACTGTAAGCTGAGCGTGAACAAGATAGGTCATTAGTAGAATTGTGTGTGTGTGTGTGTGTGTGTGTGTGTGTGTGTGTGTGTGTCGGGGCAGGGGGGAGTAGCGTCTCTTATGACAGAATATCCTCTTTTACACACAGCCCACATGCATTACCTGTGTGTCTCTAGGGAATATATATCCCATATGTCAATGCTGAGAGGATTGAATTAGGAATCAACCACAATGTTGAGAGCGGTGATTAGGTAAGAGTAAATGAATCTTTGCTCTCTACGAAGGCTAATCATTTTTCTTCGTAAAGAAGTAAATTACTGTGCCTAAAAGGAATATGAACATTCTGGGATGGATGAGCAGCTGAGCTGAGAAGTTCTGCATGGGATG
This sequence comes from Sorex fumeus, assembly GCF_029834395.1. Taxonomy (NCBI): domain Eukaryota; kingdom Metazoa; phylum Chordata; class Mammalia; order Eulipotyphla; family Soricidae; genus Sorex; species Sorex fumeus. The sequence goes on along the minus strand of NW_026606092.1, from coordinate 33,736,244 downwards.
GTGGCGGAGAAAAAAAAGGAGGGGGGGAGGGATAATCACACTCGAGACTTTCCCCCTGTAATGAAGTGAGTGGATATTTAGTATAAAATCCCACTCATTTAACCAAATGAGCATTAGTCTCTCTACATTTTTTCCCAAGCACTTGGACAGTTGACCTTTAGGTTCTGAATGTCTGACTGTAACACCTTTATAACATAGGTGCTTGAGAACTAGAAATTAAGAAAATCACAGATACAGCATGTTGCCTGCTGCAGACACAAAGTTGCTAGTCAGAAAATGACACTGACTGAAAACATCCTGGAATAAAAAGACCAGATTTTGTCTCTTTAATATTCCCCTATGTACTCCTGATTCTGGGCTGGAGCAATAGCACAGCAGGTAGGGCGTTTGCCTTGCATGTGGCCAACCCGGATTGATTTCTCTGTCCCTCTCCGAGAGCCCGCAAGTTACCAAGAGTATCCCACCCTCACAATAAAGCCTGGAAAGCTTCCCGTAGCATATTTGATATGCCAAAAACAGTAGCAACAAGTCTCACAATGGAGATGTTACTGGGCCCCCTTGAGCAAATCGATGAACAATGGGAGGACAGTGCTACAGTGAAACAGTACTCCTGATTCTATCATGTCGTTATTCTCCAGGGTGGCAGCTGCAGCTACATGGGGCATCTGCTTTGTTCCCCATTCACAGGGTTCCATAGAGCACTGGGTACACAGTCAGCCCACTGCTGGGTAATGAAAGAATAGGTAGAAGAAAAATCAATTCTAATCTTTAGAATTATTCCTTAAGTTAAATATTATATAAATATTTCCCTTTGAAATAATTCTAATGTGCTTCTTTTTGTTCTCACTTATATCAACCAAAAAAAAAAAAAAAAGCTGACCTCTTTCTTCTCTGTAGCTATTTTTCACATACATCTAGAATTCATTAATTTAAATAGCCAGAGGGATAAAATCATTCAGAATTATTGAATATTTTAAAGAAAGTTTTCTTAGAACAAGTCCTTGGAACAAAGGTGAATGACCAAGAGGATAGAGAGTGTGTGGAAAAGCACCTTAACATAGTATTGAGCAGAATGGGCTAGGTCTAGCCAAAGCTGGGGTGTTTAATTCCTTGACCTTTGTCCTCAAGGATTCTATAGGCCATGCTGCTAGCTGACCTCCTCTTTAACATCAGTGTCCACAGTATGATCAATAGAACTATGGACTGAAAAGGCTAAGGGTACGAGACACTGACAGTGATATCTTGACAGTCTGAAAGTAGACCTGATATGACAGTCCCAAATGCATTCAACAATATTAGTACTATTGTAAACTACAATACCACAGTAAAAAGAGATTTGAAAAAAAAATATGCTTTTTTTTTTATTTTTAAACAATTCCTTTGGTTGGAGCGATAGCACAGCGGGTAGGGCGTTCGCCTTACAAGCGGCCAACATGGCCGACCCGAGTTCGATTCCTCCGCCCCTCTCGGAGAGCCCGGCAAGCTACCGAGAGTATTCGATATGCCAGACACAGTAACAACAAAGTCTCCAATGGAGACGTTACTGGGCCCGCTCGAGCAAATCGACGATCAACGGGAGGGCCTTTACCTTTACCTTTAAACAATTCCTTTAATTGGGTCATCCGTGCTTCTATATTTGTTTTGTACTATTCTTTTATATAGTAACATTATCTTTAAAAATAACTTCAAAGGGAAAAGTTCATTTCCGGTATGATCTCAATTACTCCACAATTAAATTCAATTTATATGAAATTAAGATAGTGGTAACACCCTAAAGGCAAGAGAGTGCAAAAGGGAATGCCCTGCCATAGAGGTGGGGCGGGGTGGGGTGGAATTCACGAATCACAGGATCAAGACCATCCTCTTATTGCCTCGAGAAGGCCCCTAATCCAGGGTGGGATTAGGGAGGTGAAAGGGCAGCTGGGTTCATTGGTGGTGGAGAATGAGCACTGGTGGAGGGATGGGTACTTAATCATTTTATAACTGAAACCCAAACACTAAAGTTTGGAAGTCTTCAACTGTACCTCATGGTGTCTCACTAAAATAATAATAATAATAATAATAATAATAGCAAAAAAAAGAAATTAACATAGTGGAATCTGAATTAGCAATGATTTTGAATATCTGGTGAATAACACTAATACATTGTTCTTTCTTCTTTGGAGCAAGTTTATCTCACAAATCTTATCTCACAAATTACTCACTGGAAAGAATAAGCCAAATCTTTGGTATCATTAATGCTTATGTTCAGATAAATTATTAGATAGGTAGGATAGACTTAAGAAAACTAAGTTTTGGTTTTAGATTATTATGAATAATCAGACCTTAGATTTAGAAAGACTGGGTCTTAAAACCTGTTTGACCCCACTTGGACAACATGGATTTAAAACTAGTCCGTCCTCAATCCTGATTATAACAAAGTAGGTGCTCACTTAAGCTTTTGTGAGTTATTGCTAGGAAGAAGTGAGGGCTCTGGCCGGTACATTATATATACTCTTACATGAAATCCCATTTACTCAATTTTTTACATGTTTGGTTAGTATCCTATGACAGCACCTGGGTTCACTTTTCTAAATTACTGCTTTTTTGGCAACCATTTCCTTGGGGGGCAGATTGATGAAAATCTTACAGCCGATTATGAGCATTTTGCACAGTACATAGAATCGGTTGCAGGCTGCCCCAAGTCTATAAATGATAGTCAATTTCAAAAAGAAATCCACTCTGGAATTGGCACCCTGAAAGTTATTTTTAAAGCCTAAACGAGTGATTTCTGATTCTCCTGTGCTCACTGAATTTAAACTTCTCAGGAAACATTACTCAAAAATTTAAACTTCTCAGTAAACATTCTCAAATTAGTAAGCCATGGTTTTCTGTTCATGAAGGTAGTGCTGTACCTAAGAGAGTATAATTGATCCTCCTTCTCTCATGTATTTAAACAAGATAGTTACCACTTTTTTTCTCTTTAACATTAATAAATACTGGGGGAGGGAATCCTTTAAATTAGAAAGTCTTTTGATGACTTTGACCATCGCTACCAAATTTTCAGTCAAATATGAGGCCCACACACCACAGTCTTGTGGTGCTCAACGTTCATCTCATTACGAGTTGGCATGCTTCCCCTTAATGCAAGTGGCCACACAAATAAGCCTTTGTATGAATTATTTCCAGGTTCCAACATCTCTGAACAACATGTGATACTGGCAATGGTAACTTAAAGTACAGATGGGAGAACAGATTTCTTTATTTGCACATAATTCTCTTCAGCTGTACAGCTGAAACAAGCTAAAAAATGAATCCTAATGCCAAACCTCCATTAATTAAATACAGGTTATTTATTCTAAGTTTACCTCTATTGTTTTATTCAAAGTAGTAAGACATGATTAGACTGGCTATTCATAACAAAAAGAAAAGAATTTTTCTGTGGCATTAACCAGGATCTCCTGAACCACTAAATTCAATTTGATGGCTTTGGAATGAATGAGAATACTCAGCCTATAAGTTTAAACTGAATTTAAACTTTCTGATATTTTAAATGTATACAGTAGGGTGCAAACATATTTTCCAATCCTTTGTGCTTTCTTTTCATGAAGGCCAGGACTTTGGGAGTCTGGCACATTGCTACATAAAGAATAAATCTGATAAAAAAAATGGAAGGAATTAATATGATAACAGACTTAAAGAGAAAGAAACATGAAAATCTTTTGTAAAGATAAAAGATGCTATTTAAAGCACCACAAAGCTATCACCTCAGGATGGCTTAGCATTCAGTGACTCCAACATTTGATGTCTGATTGTAGCTTTACATAAAATATTTGGGTGGGTGGGTGGAATCTGACTCAAATATGTAAACTGGAGAAGGCTGAAAATGCATTCTGAATAACTGAGAAAACCAAAAATTTGTTAATGAGTTCCTTGAATATATTGATTAGGCATGTAGTGATTAGGCATGATCCATGTGGGTAAACAATCCTTAAATTTGCTATAAAATAAGTCTCTTCTTGTCTTTGATATTAAAACAACTTCTTCTAAGATTCTTAGGATAGTTCTTATTCTAGGATTCGGAGAATTTTTTATGCAGCTTTCCAAACCTGTCTTGATTTTGGAAATTTTTATAATTATATCTAGTCTCTTTTAAATCTAGACTGAAAAATCTGGTGATTTTTTTTATGATCTCATTTTTTATTAAAATCTGGTGATTTTAATGACGTCATATAATTTCTTCAGGTCTTGTTATGCTACTACACCTGTCTTACAATGGCTTGATTTTTGTATATTTACCGTGATGTTGTATTTATAATATATGTTACATGATACAAGAATACGCTAATGTGAGTACCACAGTTTGAAATGACATACTAATCTAGGAATAGCCAGGATCCCAAATTTCTACTCCTGTTTTGAGAGTCACTGTTCAGGTATCAGTTCTTGTTTATGAGAGTACACCTGAGATTCTTCTTGTTTGCCTACAAAGTAATAATCACTCTGTCACTTTCCTATCCACAAGTCAAGTCTTGTCATTCTTAGCTATGAATTTTACTTATTTTTTTTTAACTCAGCAGTGTTCAGGCCTTACTTCTAGCTCTGATCTCATAGATCACTCCTGGTGGTGCTTGGGGTATCATATGGGTGCCTGGGTTCAAATCTGATTCTGACATACGAAAGCAAGTGCCTACCCACTCTAATTTTACTCTGGCTCTGAACTTTACTTCCACTGTAAAGAAAACCCCTTATTTAACTACAAAACTTTCCAGAATTAGCATCAAAATGTAGAACCCTTGTTCTACATTTCCAGAATTAGCATCAAAATGTAGAACCCTTAAAACGCGCCACCAAGCCTGCCCGGAGGGGAAGGGGCGTTGACCGGCCCGCCCGCTCCTCTCTGGAAAGAAAGATGGCGGCCGCACGGGAGCCTTGTGGAAAGCAGGCTTGAGCCGGGCTTGGGGGAGCGGCGGGGACCTCATGGGAAGGGGGGCTTTGTGGGCCGTCCCCCACGCCCCACCGAGGTCGCCAGCTGCCCCCCACGAGCGGCTCTCCGGCACGGCCACGGCCCCCGGAGGCACAAGGACTTAGCACAGAGAACCAGCCGCTTGGAGCAGAAAAGCAAATGGACTTGTGTTAACTAGCTAACTTTTAATAGAAATTCTTCCAGGGTCAATAAGTAAAATAGCAGAAATTCAAAACCGCGCGGCCGCGATAGCGGCCGCGCGACCTCATTTTATTCTTGAACCAAGTTGTAGAAAGCAAATCATTTCACAACGCTGTCTCAGCATGTCTGATTGTGGGGGGTGGGTCGTAAACTCTAAACAATAATTGTGCATCTTCTATCGAAACGATGTATCTAGTCAAAGTAGATAGAGTATTAACTAGAACTCATCTGCCTCACAGGAATTGGGAGGGGTGGGAGGTGGGGGTCTATTGGGGTTCGGGGCTAAAAATGAGTATTGGTAAAGGGAAATGTGTTTGGTATCTACATGACTGAGAACTAAACCCGAAAGCTCTGTAACTTTTCCCACAGTGATTCAATAAATAAATAAATTATTAAAAAAAAAAGTAGAACCTTCACAGAGGTCTGATCTGTGATGACCATTTTTCTAACAACAACAACAAAAAATATGCCAATTTACCTTAGTTTTTGGATTCTGTTATCCTTGCTTATTCTCTATCCAGGCCAAGGTTAAAATTACTGTATTTTCAAATGTTTATTCCAGAGCGATAGCACAGCGGTAGGGCGTTTGCCTTACACGCGGCCAACATGGCCGACCCGAGTTCGATTCCTCCGCCCCTCTCGGAGAGCCCGGCAAGCTACCGAGAGTATTCGATATGCCAGACACAGTAACAACAAAGTCTCCAATGGAGACGTTACTGGGCCCGCTCGAGCAAATCGACGATCAACGGGAGGGCCTTTACCTTTTTACCTTTAATTTTAGTTTAGCTACTTTCTTAGGTTTCTTTTTAATCTACCTTTGGGTTGGTGCTTATAAAAAGCATGTTAAATAGATAAACAAAACACGTTTACAGATTCTCCTTTGTTCACTAAATCATCACATGTTCTCAGATCACATTTCCAAATTAACGTCACATACCTCATGAGAGGTATAGTATATCTATTCTAAAAGGTTATCCTTGTATCTATTCAATGATCTACTCTCTCTCGTGGATTTGCTGCACCTCTGTTTTGCTAGAATGAATGAAAGTTGAACAATTATCTGGTAGGTCTGATAGACACAGATGGCTATTACAGGTAATTCTGTATCTCCAAATCTCTTTCTCCACATCAGGCTTGTGGAATTATATGGACAACTGCCTCTACAATTCACATTCTCGGAAAACATCTGTTTGCATAAAGTGAGTAAAGGAAGGGAGAAAATAAATTGGGGTAAGATGCTGCAGGAAAAGATTTGAAACTGTCTTATTTGGCAAGAAGCTTATAAAAACAGAAAAACAGAGATCAGATTTTAGACATATAAATTTAGCACCAGAAAAAATTCTAACAATGTTCAAAGATCATTGTATAATTGAAACCCAAGAACAAAAATTTGAAAGTCTACAACTGTACCTCATGATGTCTCACTAATAAAAATTAAAAAAAAATTCTAACAATGTTTATAAGAGATCAAGCATTTTTAGTACTACCTTAATATTTTAAATTAAAAAGTTATAGAGTAACAAAATTATGTAATACTTTGTTTACTATAATACTTTTTCATTATTTCATTAAGGACGCCATCCAGAAAGATAAAGTTTATGCATTTTTCCATTTACATATCTTTAATTTTGGACCGCATGCAAAATAGGAGAAAGCTCGAGACTTCATAATCTAAAATTTATTCATATACAATTTAATAAGTATTACTGGCTTAGGTCAATACTTATATTCTTTTAATAATGCAATCTATTTCAAATTCACTGGATTGGGTGCCAGATAGTACAGCAGGTCAGGAACTTTATCTTGCACACAGTTTACCTGCATTCATCTCCAGCATCCCATATGGTCACCTGAGCACTGCCAGGAGGAATTGTGAGGACAGAGCCAGGAGTAACCTCCTGAGCTTTGCTAGGTGTGGCCCTCCAAATAAACTCTAAACAAACAAATGAAATAAACTGACTGGACTAGAGATAAACACTGGTAAACCAAATCACAAATTTGCTCCTTTATTAGTCATTTTATCAGTTATATTTAAAGCAATACTCATCTCTAGTGATTGTATCTGGTTTACAAAAGAGAGAACAGATGCACAGGTAATATGTTTTATAACAAGAGCACAAATACATAAGCAATAGCCAGGAATTGGAGTCAGGTTATCTAATTCCCAATCCTGAATTATGTGCACTGTATGTGGCGCTTACACAGCCTTACGCCCCTGCTCTCTCCTTAGATCAAATCCCAAGATGTTAAGAATAATTCATCTTCTAAGTTCTCATCCTCTGATATTTATCATCATTTTTATAACTTAATAACCACTCTATTATGGACTCTAGTGAGCCATCCGTAACCAAGTCAGAAGCTCTTTTTCTTCCAGAACTTCCTTTTAATGAAGTTTTATAGCTATCATTTAAAATAAATAGTCTGATGTATCTTAAAACCTATTTAGTGTGATAGAGACTTTCTTCTCTTTTTCCTCTTATATCTCTCTAGTTTAAGCTCATGCTTGAAATAACAGTGCTTTACAGTGTCAAACTATAACTCCAGACTATAGTTTGACTCTACCTATATTCAGTGCCATAATGGCATAAAAGAGAAGGTTCTGATTTTCAAACTACTAAAGCACGTGTACATTAACATTAGCATTGTATAACTGTAACCCAAGCACAAAAATTCGTAAGTCTACAACTGTACCTCATGGTATTTTACTAATAAAAATTCAAAAATATATATACGTTGGTGCCATTTATAGCAACAATTTGGCCTTATTGCAATATTTTCATTGTAGATAATATGCTGTTAAATGTATTACTGATTCTTCAGAAAATGTATAAGTACTGGAGACAAGATGAAATAAAAAGGCATCAAAAATGCTCATATTTTCAAATGTGTGTGTGTGTGTGTGTGTGTGTGTTAAAATAAGGACTCAAGCTGGAGCATAACAAAAATGTCATCATAGGGGAGTAACAATGGTGAGCAGAGAGAAAGCTGGATGGACTCATAATGCTGGAGGCCATACTGGGAGTAGCTAAAACTAAGCAGGGAGATTTTGTCTGTCAACTGAGTTTTTGGAAAAGTAAAAAGAAAAGCTATGACAGATGGCATTTTGAAGGCTGGATCAACAAGGAAGCTAATGGCAGCTGAGAGAATATCAGAATATAGAGGCTGAAAATGTCTGTGGCAATCTTAAGTAAGTCACATGACACACAAGGATCCCTTAGAAAATTACTTTCCTCTGAAGTCTGAGGAAAAGGTAGGGAAAGAATAGAATGAGAGCAAGGTAGATATTTCAGTGGGTCTCAGTGGAGTCCTAGGGATCACAGTACAATGAATGTGCCAGAGATTAAAAAGTTTTTAACAGCCAAATCTGCTTATATGTGAAGGGGGAAGCAGAAATGCTATGAAACAACTCAGCCCAGCTGTTTCTGAAGAATTCATCTTAACTTTTCTTCCAGATGTCCCAAAGATGTCACCTACAAGTAAAGCTTATTATCCTTGTCAATATAACCTCATTAATACATGTGGTTTATAGTGCAGCAAGGCAGATCAGTCCCCACTCCAAGACTTCTGTCACCCTAGAACACTTTACACAACTTGGCATGGTCCGTGTGCTTATTGCGGAGTCCCTCTATATTCAAGGAACGCTGTAAAATCTAAGGACATTAAAAATAGGTTTGTGTATGTGACATTAAGGTGTCACACTTATGTAGGGGCTAGAGGACAATGGGACAATCAGTCCCTGGCCCCTTCTGTCTGTCATTTTAATGATAACAGTCTATACAAACTATACATGTAAATGAAGGCTGGCACAAATTCCAGCACAATATTTGTTCACTGTGAAATTTTAGACATACTGACTTTTGAGGTTAAAAAGGTTATTGAACCCAAGATTCTGTGACTGCCCAGTCCTTTTGCAAAGCAGAGCAACATGCAAATTGCACAGTGTGCTAATTGTCACTCACAATTCTGACCAGGTAACACAATTATCTACATGGAAAGCAATTCCCACTGATTTCAGCAGGCGCATCTCATGAACACCTGAAACCATTATTTTTGCCATTAGAGAAGCTTTCTCTAAAACACAAATTCTCTTCTAATAGAGATCCATTACTATGTAATGATAATTATGCATGCACAGGCATGCAGGTTTCCATGGGTCTTGTACCCTTTCATTTTGTACAGAACTCTTTTAGAATTTTGTTCTACTTGGGGTGTAAGTGGCACATCTGCAGAGGGCACATATGTCCATGAGGAAATTCAGATTTTATGGACATATGAGTTTTGATTTAGATTTACTTGGAGTAAAAATATCTGGGATTGTTCACAAGAAATAAGACTGCTTACCATAAAGGCATATCAAAAGTGGGGCTAACTAGATTTATTTTTATAAACAAATGGTTCTATATCAAACTAAGAAACTTTTTCACTGCAAAAGAAATTATGACCAGAATGAAAACACACCCTACAGATTGGGAGAGACTTTTCCCACCACTCATCTATCAAGAGTTAATATTCGAGATATATATAAACCTACAGATCATCAAAGGTATATAAAAATGCTCTGCATCAGTTATCGGGGAAATGCAAATAAAAATAACATGAGCTATCACCTCACACTAGTGAGAATGGCTCATATCACGAAGAACAAAAACAAACAGTGTTGGTACGAATGTGAGGAAAAAGGGACCCTCATCTCATTTAGTGCTGGTGGGAATGTTAACTGGTCCAGCCTTTTTGGAAAACAATATGGCCATTCTCATAAAACTAGGAATCGAGCTTCCCTATGACTCAGCATTTCTGCTTCTGGGAAATCTAGCTCATGGGTCCACACAGTTTACTTGGCAAAGACAACTGAACTCCTGTGTTCTTTCAGCACTATTCACAGTAGCCCAAATCAGGAATCAACCCGAGTGTCCAAAGACAGTTGACTAGATATAGATAATATGGTATACACATAGAAAACTCGGTTTCAAAAGATAGAATTAGTTGATTTGCAGCTATGTGGATGGATCTCCTGAAGGAAGTTAGAAGGGAGACAGACATCGAATGATCTTTCTCATATACGGGACATAATAAAACATGGTAGGGGGATAACAAATGCTCAAAGGCAACAGAAACGAATTGTTCTTTGGTAGCAAACTTTACAAGGAGGGGGAACAGGAAGGGGAGGACTCTGGGACAATGAGGAGGAATGTGATGCTGGAGAATTTTATAAATGAAACTCTACCAGTAACAGTTTTGTAAATCATGGTGCCTAAAATTAAAAAAAAAAAATCAGTGGGGCTATGAATAGAACTGCCTTCTTTACCTTTTCACTTTAAGAGTGGTATAGTCTGTTGGATATTTGCATTGTAATATCCATGGTGTCTCTATTCTATTCCCAGATTATAGGGTGATAAGTTTATTTTAAGCTCGGTCAGTGAATAAAGTAAACTGAAATTTTAGCCATATGGGTAGATGGCAGCAGTTGGAACTTTCTTTAATCACCTGATATCTAATCATCCCGATAAAATTTAATTGCTTGTCATTTCTACAAGGAAACGGAACCAGTAGGGTAGGAGTGCCCATGTGTACATGTGCACATTGTGTGTTGCTTGTGTGGGGGTGTGTGTGATAAGGAAACTGCTGATATAGTGATGCAACTGACGAAGTTCACAGGTGCTTAATGTTGTAAGTAGACCTAGAAGAGCTGAAGATTTAATTCTCATCGAAGTTTTCAGGCCTGAGAACCAGAACTGACCCTAAAAGCCACCAGGTTCTAGATTCAGGGAGTGGTAATAATTTCAGTTCTCAAAGAGAGGAAGTAAAAAAGGACACCTTGCCAAAAGGCAGTCAAGCAAGAATTCTCTTTCACTTGGAAGACAGTTTGTCTGTCTGATCTATTTTGGGCCTTACCTGATTGGTAAATGAGGTAAAATTGCCATTGAAGATGTCAATCTCCTTTCAGCCTGCCTATTTAAATGTACAACTCATTCCAAAACTCTCACAGCAACCAGAATAATGTTTGATCAAATATCTGGGCACCATGTGGCCCAGTCCAGTTGACATCTAAAGCGAACTATCCTAGTAATTAAGGAGCTGTTGTTCATGGCATACAGCAATGATTCAAGAGCCAAAATGGTACGTGGGGGTGGGCATGAATTCTAATTGAAACACAGTTTTTATATTCTCATAAAATAAACACAAGCAATTGGTCTAATTGAAGAGCAGCACAATAAAAACTTCCCTATAATTCATTCACCCAAAGTCACTCCAGAGATTTAAAAGATGCTGCATTTCATTACTGAAAAATGAGATAACTGGTTTATCTCATTCCCCCCCATTCCCCCCCCCAATTGTTTTCTAATGTAAGTTCCTCCAGTCTTATGGAAAGATACTCAGAATAATAACTATTATTTTTTGTTTGTTTGGGGACCACACCTAGAGATGCTTGGGACTTACTCCTAGCTCTGCACTCAGGGATCACTCACGGTTGTGCTTGGGGAAAAATATGGGGTGCTAGAATCAAACTCAGATTGGCAACATGCAAGCCAGGCTCTGTTCTCATGCTAAGAAAAAATTCTAAGTCTTTTTGTCAGATGAGGCAAATGAGGTACTGGGGGCAGTAACATCTCGTTCAGTATGATAGTATTTAGAAAATGAATTTTCAGGGTAGAGGATTGCAGTTACTGCGCTCTTTATAAAAAATGAGATATCACATGTAGAAAACCATAGGTAGAAAATGACAGATTCTCTTTACTAAAGCTCTGGGTAAGAAGCAGAATGAAGAGGCTGAGTGGAGAATGATTTTTAAAGGGGGGCACTTCAAAAGATTCCTCCAAATAGGTAAAACACTTTATGAGAGACACCACATTGGGGAGCATGTTGAATCTGCTTCTTGGATTGTCCACTTTAAGCCTCAATAAAGATGTGTGGCTCTGGCTAAATGAACTGGCAGTAACAAAAGCACTTTGAACAATGATCACTGTATAATCGAAACCCAAGCACAAAACTTTGTAAATCTACAACTGTACCTCATGGTGTTCCACTAATAAAAAAAAAAAGCTGTTCTGATTAATCCATGGCAGAGGCAGATGCATATTCAGCTCTATAACTTCTTAGATGGGAAAATTGTGACTTGGGTCCTTTGCAGTCTTTCCTAAAGTGAGGATAATACCCCACAGTGTGCACTGGAATGAAAAAGATAAGGTGGCAGTCTCAGTACAATTCTGGGAATTTGATTAAAAAGGGGAGATGACTGGAGGGAGATTAATTTTTTCTTCTGAGGACAGGTAGTTAGCCAAACAGAACCTGTGCTTAGACTGTTCCTGAGGCTAACTTCTATCAATCACAGTGGGGCCTGATGGGCAAATGTGTTTGACCTGTACAGAGTCACAGGGCCAAATGCTCAGCTGTTACCATCCTGAAATTCTTTTTACGTTTAGGAGAGTTCCCACGCACAACTTCTTTTTGCATTGGGCTATGCTCACTATGTAGCTGGTCCTTATGGTTATTGGCAGGATTACATAATTACAGAGATCATTTTCCCTGCTCTCTTAGACTGCTTTGCTGTAATTCCCAATAATTTCCTTCTCCTGAATCTTTTCACAGGTATACCTCTGGAAGACCTTAGACTATTGCAAATGTCACTATAATCCTGAAACACACTGTAAAGTATTAATGGAAATATTCCAAATTTGTTAAAATAAAACAAAGCACATACATTTAATAGTCACTAAAAGTCATGGTTGCTTCATCTGTGATTATCATACCATATGGCAATAGCTATGAAGTTTTATTAGGAAGTAATCCTCAACTAAGCTTCCCAACTTCTCTGCATCGCAGATCAAGTGCCCAGGTGAATCCAGCATGCAAATATCTCCCTGAAGAAGTAGGGCAACAAACAGAATAGCTGACATTTAAACAAAGGCTCTGCATGCCATCTGTTTTAAAGAAATTATTTGTCTTTGCGAACATCAAGAAGAATAAGTTCGCATAATTTAGGCACTATCAAGGCATGTAAACTCTTGCTTATTTACAAGACAGGATTATAGCCATCAAGATTTTTAGCAAAACCCTACACATATATTGTAAAAAATAGCTCAGAGTGAGAGAAATATATAGCTCAAAAGGCTGGAGTGCCTGCTTTGCTTATTGGAGGTCAGGGTTCAATCCCTGCCACCTGCACAGTCCCAGGGCACTACTGAGAGTAACCCCCAAGCAATGAGCAGGGTGTAGCCCCCAGACACGACCATGTGTTGCCTGCAAAACAAAACAAATGAAAATAATAAATACCAAAAAATGAGCCATTTTATAAATTCTGTAACGAACGAGGCAAGACGTTACAGTGATTCAATCTTCAACAATAGTTTAAAACAGATGTAAACAGTAATTCTGATTCAGAATGAAATAAGCTCAACTCATGAAATCCAGAGACTTCCTACTCTCAATTTTTAAAATCCCTAATGCGCAGCACAACGCATAATACATATATAGCAATTGACTAAATTTGCTCTTCTGGCTGTGCCTTGAAGTTCCTTCCAATAGCAGAGAATGAAACCGACTCACACGTACCTGTGAAGAAGCAAGGTGTTTTTCCTCCATTAGCTCTTTTTAGATTTATCATATGGATACAACACTAATGCCTGGGAGGAAGGGCATGAAAGGCAGTGAGTTTGTAGCGTGGGTGGGATACTGCACATGGCTCTGAGTTGTTTACAGAACATGGAGGGTTTGTAATTCTTGAGAACAGGCTGGAGAAATCAAAGGCCAGCTTAAGCCATTTTCTCCATATGAGAGACTTACTACCCTCTAACACCCAATCCAACCATCTTTAAGAGATGTTAGTCTTTGATATGTATGCCTGTAGCCACCACTGAGGTTAAATTATCGACTTGTAACTTTCTAGTGTCTTGTTTTCATCATCATTTACAAACCTGATAGCCAAATTACTTGCATTTTGCAATAATAGACTCTCACCCTGCATCGACTCTGTCATCTTTCCCTTGGCACACAAAATCTAGAGTACTTTGGCTGCAAATGCAACTTTTCCAGTAAGATTAGTCACTTTTGGCTGTTCTATGGTGAAATAATCAATGCCAAAGGAACAATAGGTTACATTCTATAACTACATATTCAAAGCCTTTTAAAATTCGATATTTTAATCTACCCAATTTCTAAACACAGCATCTATTTTGTCTTCTTTTAGACAACCCTCTCAGACAGAAGTTCCTAGTGAGAACTGATGATTAAAAACTAAGGATTCACTTTTAAAAAATTAAAGCTTTGGTTATGGAATGGAACACATTGATTTTATACCAATAGATCTGTAGTGGTGGCGCTGTGTAATCCCATCAGCGGCCAAGACTCAGAGACTATAAAATCCAGCTACCGGAACCGCGCGGCCGCATTCGCGGTCGCGCGACATCTTATCAGGACATCTTTTTATGACATCTTATTATCTCATTCCTACTTTGGACAAACTTACAGGCTATCGAATGTAGCCTGCCCACAGGGCAGAGTCTGGAAAACTCCCCGTGGTGTACCAAATATGCCAAATACCAGTAACAATGTTGGGTCTCATTCTCCTAAAGAGCCTTGAATATAATCTCAGGGCTAGGATGAAGGAGACGTTACTGGGGCCTGCTCGAGGCAATCGACGAATAACAGGATGATGAATGAATGAATGAATGATCTGTAGTGGAGAACAGAAATTAATGAACTATTTTTTTTCAGGACATTTCCTTGAAGCTTTACTTGCTTTTTGATTCAAAACTCCGTGCTGCATTTCCAATCTGTTATGAAGATCTTGAATTTAAACTAACACCTGATGGCCTTTGTATGAACTAGTAAAAGTGGTCTAACTATGAGCTAGAGAAAGTGATCTTATCTTTTCCCCTATCTTCTGACAGAACATTCTGTACTGTTCATATAAAGGTTTGGAACTGACTGCAGTACCTCTGAAAAGGACTGACATGAATTATTCCAGAATTGACAGGAAACTCCAAGGTTGGTGCCTGGCAGTTATTTTAATAATGTGTGCCATATTTGAAGTGCCTAATGTTTGCATTGTTTTCTTACAAAAATGTCATACAGTAATCTTTTTTTGTGTGTGTGCGCCCATATGCATGTGCATGTGTGTGTGCACGTGTATGTGTGTGTGTGTGTATGTGTGTGTGTGTGTGTGTGTGTGTGTGTGTGTAATTTATAGGGAACTAGTCAGTTCTGCATTAAGCCATTCATATGAGTTTCGAATGATTTAGGATTCTACTAAGGAGAATTGGATTCAGTATTATTGTTTAGCCTTATCGTGTTTTAAAGAGTCCTACTGATAATAATTTTGCTATAAAGATGATTTGTACAAAGGTCAAGACAATGGATTCAGTAAAAAAGTCATCATAACAGATGGAGAATAATTATTCTTAGGCATATTTTCAAGGTTTGCCACCTAGTAGCCTGTGGAAACTTGGGTTTTGAGAGGGTTCCCAAAGGCCTAGTTGATAAGAGGAAATAACCATGCCTAAATTGTGCACCATATAGATCATTTGTAAATCATATGACCCATGCTGAGCATTTCTTTCCAGAACTTGGATTTTCATATGCTATGCAAGATGGGGCCATATGTGACCCATTACCAATTAAACCCTGGGGCTCAGAGTCTCTACTTAACGGGAACAGAATTTCATAGAAGTTCTCTCCTAGGGGTACATCGGTATGCTCTGCGTGATTCCCCTGGAAGAGGACCTGAAACCTGTGATTGGTTACCTCCTGACACTGCCTCCTGTACCATTTCCCTTGGCTGATTTTACTGTGTCTCCATATGGAATCAAAACTGTAATCACAACTTTAAAAGAAAGATAATAGCCATAATTATATATCTGCTGTTCTTCATAACTACTATACCTCCGAAGACCAACAGGTGAGTTCTTAAAAGCACCTTGCGTGGCTCAAGCACTAATATACCGAAGACTCAATGCTCCCAACAATAACTGAAAGTAGGTACTACTTTTATCAAATGAGGTTCAGAATCTTGTCATTATCACAGCAACTGGTAGCAAAAGGGGACCTGAAGCACATGCCTAACTGATGGAATTTCCAAACCCTGGGCTGTAAATTTTAGTGGATGGAATTAACAGAAGCACTCTCAAAATTACAAAATCTCGGACAATGCACGGAGGTAAAACTACTGTTAGAATTTATGTCCAAGTCTTGCCCCAAAATGTTCGACTAAGTTTTTGCACCTTTGCTGGTTTACTCATATCTTTGATTAAAGAGCTGTCTTCTCACAGATTCCTGGAAAGTGGGAACTTAACAAGGGCAGTTATATTTAAGCTCACATATATTCCACATCCTCAAAGAGTGTTAGAAGTGTGGACTATAAAAAACTATTACAGAATATCTAGAATTGTTCCTTTGAGGATTGAGGAAAGGCAGATGAAGCATTTTTGTACGGTCTTAAAATACAAAACTCAACTTTGCTCACCCACAACATTTTCCCAAAATACTGCCTAATCTTTACCACTTTTAAAACAATTGGATTCGACTGTAATCTAGAACGTGAGAAGTACTTTTATTTCTAAATTGTAAGTCATATAGAAAAGAGACATCCTAAGCAAAATCAGTGAGAAGGAAGGGACAAATATAGTTAATCTCACTCATCTTTGGTATACAAACACAAAATGAAGGAATTAATAGTTTTAAATGATGCCGAACTTTGGTTTTAGATTCCAAAACTCAGATTACCAAGCAGCTGGAGGGAACAGGAGAGTGACAAGGAAGGTTTAGACCAGAGGCAACATAGAGACAGTGATGATGGAGGGTCCTGGGCACATTGGTTGTGGTGGGGTGCAGTCACTTCGAACATTAGCAGCACATGTTAACACTAATGTAAACATGTGGCCTAAATGATAATCAGAAACAAGTTATAAATAAAAGAGACATGTTTTGAAGTAGAATTTTACACAAATGCTTTCGTATAAAAAAAAAAACATTTTGATGACTGGGTTAGTATCCAGAGAAATATCTTTGGAAATGCAAGCTGCTCATTCAGAAGCAGGCACCAGATGCCCACACTGAACGTGTTCTTAGACCCAGAATCTTTCCAAGCAGATGTGGAAGGTAGAACATATAACACGTAGCCGAGTTTCAAATGGGCAGAAAGTAACCTTAAAGCTTATTTCACCTCCATTTGGGAGTTGACACAATCAAATTACAGGCAGAGACCGTTTATCACGGTGACATAAAAGTCCCTCTTCAAATTCTTCCTGCTTTTATAATCAAAGAATAACATCTCAAGAGTATAGGCTTTAGCTACATAAGGAACATATTGGAAACTGATTCAGTACCTGGTTTTGCAGTGACAATGTTTCATAACCTGGTAACCTCTCAGCTGCTGCTTTTCCCCTCCTGAAAAGCTTTTAGCTACATAAGGATGACAAAGTGAAGATAAAACAAACAACATTCTTTTATCTGATTGTGTGCACAATGAGTGGAGAAGACACCTAACCACTGATAAGATCACTAAGTGACACTTCTTACATTCTATCTGGGGACTGATGAAAGAACTCTTCTCAAATTCTATCAATGATATGATGAAAGAAATTTAGACAGGCACTGATTATTTTCTCAGATACTACCATACTTATTCCAAAATTGAAGATTTCTCTTTTGAAAGAGTTAAACCTTGGTTGCATTGTGCAGGATTCCAAAAGGTGCTTAGATGAGCTCTGTGTTGTAAAAGATTCACTGATGTGATTTCCTTCTCCTACACAGCACTATCCTGGCACAATTTGTCGATCAGGATTCCTAAAATCAAGAAAACCCTGGTGCCAAATCACATTTTTTCCCCTTTAGCCACATATTTCATTATACAACTCAATTTGCTCTCCACAATTTGCTCTAACCCTCACCCAATCTATCATTCTAGCACTTTACATCACATTCAAGTTAAAGCATTTACTCAAACACGCCAGACTTAATGAGCACATCATTGAGAATCTGTGTGGACTGAGTATGTTTATCACCTTAATTGTATTTTTCATTAAGTTTATATGATTGAGTTCTTACAGTAGAGACAATGTTTCTCCCATCTTAAGCTTTTCGAGCTTCTGAAAAGTAACACTATTCTTTTTTCTAATAAGTCATTATTTTTCTTGTTTAATCACGCTCCTTTTCATGCTTGAAGATAATAAAAATTAACCCGTTCTTAAGACAGAGAGTGTTGAGCCTGAACATGATGTCTGGTCAATTCAGAATTTTATATAGTAACAAAGAAGACAGTATGGTCCAAATTTAAGAGCTTCGCACAAACACCCACAAACCTCTCTTCCTACCTTATTCCTTCATGACCTGACATGCTTCAAAAGTGATAATTAGGGGGTATAATGCCACCAGCAGCTCAATCTGTACCTGTGAGGTGAGAGCATCAGCAGCCTGATGGCACCTCCAGACTTCCAGATACCCCAAAATTGCTGCTGTGCCTTTGGCCAGACCCCAAAAACTTGGGGCAAAGTTTACCAAGAAAGTGAACGACCAAAAGTTAGGTATGTGGGAGACACACCCACAAACCATCTCGGGCTCAGCTATATAACTGGAGGCCTGGGCTCTCTGGTTCCTGATCGAACTGCTTAACGGCCATGATTCCAAAGAATCAGAAACAAATTTTGAAACCCAATAGCTTTTGGCAGAAATGTGTTCGGTCCCTGCAGTAGGTTACCAGTGCTGGTCCAACTCAGGTGGGAATAGGTTTCGTGCTTTGGACTGTTTCCCCTGGCGGCCTGGTGTTCACCATCCTCCAGAGGCCACTGGACATTCTGAGCCCATAGTGATGAGACACACGGGGCCTCAGGAGATGGGTGGAGCCTCCCTTCCCCACCCCAATGAGAGCCGAGTTGCCACTCACGAACGGCCTCTATGGCTCCTGATCAAGCTGTTTAATGGCCAGAATCTCAGAGACTCAGAAACAAATCTCGAAACCCAGTGGCTTTTGGCAGAAATGCGTCCAGACCCCACAGTAGGTTACTGTCACTGGGCCACCCTGGTGGGGAAAGGGTGCTGTCCCTCTGCCTGCTCTCCTTGGCGGCTTGGTGGTCACCATCGACAGTCAGTTTTGGGCCCTCAGTGACGAGATACTTGGGGCCTCACAGGATGGGGGTGGAGTTGACCCTTTCCTCCCCACCCCAAAGAGACCCTGAGTTGCCACCCAAAAACGAAACGGCCTCTCTGGCTCCCGATCAAGTCGTTTAATGGCCATGATCCCAGAGACTCAAACAAATCTCAAAATCCAGGGGCCTTTGGCAAAAATGCATCCAGACCCCACAATAGGTTACTGGCGCTGGGCCAGCCCAGGTGGGAATAGATTTCGTGCCTTGGCCTGTGTTCCCCCTGGCGATCTGGTGGCCGCCATCTACCAGAGGCCACTGGACAATCAGGTTTGTGTCCGCAGTGATGAGACACATGGGGCCTTACAGGATGGTGGTGGATCTGGTCCTTTCCTCCCCAATCCAACAAGACCCCAGTCGCTGCCCATGAACAGCTTCTCTTGCTCCTGATCAAGCTGCTACTGTTGGCTTTTCAGCAGATCTGAGTTTTGGGGTAAAATCTCAAATAATAATGGTGGGTCTTGTGTCAAAATATTGAATGTGATCAAAGTAGAGAGAGAGTAATGTGAAAATCATCTGCCCCACAGGTAGGAGGAGGGTGTGGGATGGGGGTATACTGGGGTTTTTGGTGGTGGAGAATGGGCACTGGTGAAGGGACGGGTGTTTCATCGTATGACCAAGACTTAGACCCAAAAGCTTTGTAACTGCTCTCAGGGTGCTTCAATAAATAAAATTATAAAAAATGAAGAAGAAAAGTAGAGTTCATGACCAATTCAATCAGCTAATCAATGGCTGAATAAATAGCAGTACTCCTACATAAAAAAAAGAGTGATAATTTTTTTTCCCAAAGCAATTTTTTTATTAGTGAAACACAATGAGGTACAGTTGTTGACCTTACAAGTTTTTGTACTTGGATTTCAGTTATATAATGATCGAGTACCCATCCCTCCACAAGTGCCCATTCTCCACCACCGATGATCCCAGTAACCCTCCCACCCCTCCCATATCCCCATACCCTCCTGCAACTGTGGCAGGGCATTCCCTTTTGTTCTCTCTCTCCTTTTGGTTGCTGAGGTTTGCAAAAAAGGCATTGAGTGGCAATCATGTTTGGTCTATACTCTACTTTCAGCATGCATCTCCCATCCTGGGAGGATCCTCCCAACACCCTTTACTTGGTGTTTCCTTCTCTGTCTAAGCTACCCTTTCCCTTAGCATATGTGGCTGGTCTCCAACCCATGGAGTAAACATTCTGTAAATTATCTCGACTATTCTAGGATGTTAATCTCCTATTTTGTTACTTTATATTCCCCAGATGAATGCAATCTTTCTATGTCTGTCCCTCTCTTTCTGACTCATTTCACTTTAGCATGATATTTTCCATGTAGTACCATTTGTATGTAAATTTCATGGCTTCGTCTTTTCTAACAGCTGCATAGTAATCCATTGTATAGATGTACCAAAGTTTCTTTGACCAGTCATCTGTTCTCTGGCACTTGGGCTTTTCTCAGAATTTGGCTATTGTAAACAGTACAGCAATGAACATAGAAGTGCAGATGTCATTTCAGCTATACTTTTTTGCCTCTCCAGGATATATTCCCAGAACTGGTATTGATGGATCAAATGGGAGCTCAATTTCTAATTTTTTGAGAATTGCCCATACTGTTTTCCAATAGGGCTCGACCAGTAGGCACTCCCACTAGCAGTGAAAAGGAGTCCATTTCTCGCCACATCCGCGCCAACAATGGTTGCCCCTGTTCTTTTGGTTGTGAGTCTAAGCAATTGTTTTTTTTTTAAATTTATTTATTTATTTTTTAATAGTGAGGCACCATGAGGTACAGTTGTAGACTTACACATTTTTGTGCTTGGGTTTCGATAATACAATGATCAAACACCCATCCCTCAACCTCTATTTTCTCCCTCTCTATTCCCTCGTCTGGATTCTCTTCTGGAGATACTAATGATATGGTCAAAGGGTAGCGAGGATGAGGATGGGAACATGGGGCTGTGTGACATAATTAGAAAGGCAAGCTAAAGTTTCTGAGTGTCTTTAAAACAAAATTGTGAGGGCCACAGAGTTAGTCTAGTGGGAAAGATGCTTGCCTTGCATGGATCAACTTAGTTCCATTCCCAGCACTGCAGATTATTTTTTAAAAAAATAATTTAATTTAATGAATCACGGTGAAGTACAGTTACAGACTTACAAACTTTAGATCTTACGTTTCAGTCATACAATGATCGAGTACCCATCACTCCACCAGTGCCCATTCTCCTCCACCAATGTTTCCAGTATCCCTCCCCATCCCCTTCGCCCCCACCCCATGCCAGGCACATTCCTTTTTACTCTCTCTCTCTCTCTCTCTCTCTCTCTCTCTCTCTCTCTCTCTGCAATGCAGGTATTAAGTGGTCATCATGTTCGGTTTAGAATCTTTCAGCACGCATCTTCCATTCTGAGCAAGCCCTCCAAGCATCCTTTACTTGGTGGTCGCTTCTCTATCTGAGCTGCCTTTCCCCCCAGCATCTGAGGCGGGCTTCCAAGCCGTGGAGCAATCCTCCTGGTCCTTATCTCTACTATCCTTGGGTGTTAGTCTCCCATTCTGTTTATATTCCACAAATGAGTGCAGTCCTTCTACGTCTGTCTCTCTCTTGCAGATAGTCTCTCGATCACTGCTAGCAATGATCCATTCCCTAGTGCAAAGCCAGGAATGAGCCTGGCCACAACCGGATGTGGCCCTCAAACAAACAATACCAACCAACAGAACAAATGTTACCAACTTTGATTATATGTAGCAGCAGAGTTACATTTAAATAATACCTATTCTCATAAAAAATCCACAACAATACTTAAAGTGTTTTCAGCCACTCTTTTGTCCCCTCTGTTCACATCATTTTCTGACTACTATTCTTCCAGAAGTACATTGTTGAAGTTCATGTTACTAATGAGCTCGCTACTTTGTTACACTCTGTGTTTTGCTCTTTTCACAAAATTGCACTGTAAATATTATAACAGAATTTTTTCTTCAAAACCAACATTGATCTTTAGATAAATTTATGATAACACATGCATCTGAAGGATATTAAATTCTTTACTGCTGTATGTCATTCCATAGCATTAATATTTCAAAATATAACCTTTATACATTGATGTGTATTTAGGTGTTTTTTCTTTCTTTTTAAAAATTATTGTTGCAATGACCATGGTGGTATATAGCCTATATATGCTTTCAGGGATTATTCTGGGTCATACCTTTTAAACAGTTTTAACAACTCTCCATACTAACAAAATTTCACATCATAAAAAAACCGGTATAACTCTTCTTATCTCATCAAATTGGTTTCATGACTCAGTAATGAAAGCAGCTCAAAAATCTATGTCAGAATAATATGTTGTAATATAGCAGCATGAAAATTTTGTTTCATTAAATTTTTGTGGTATTTATTTACAGGGCTGGAGCGATAGCACAGCAGTAGGGCATTTGCCTTGCATGCAGCCAACACGGCCAACCCGAGTTCGGTTCCTCCACCCCTCTCGGAGAGCCTGGCAAGCTACCTGTGATGTATTCGATATGCCAAACACAGTAACAACAAAGTCTCTAATGGAGATGTTACTGGGCCCGCTTGAGCAAATCGGTGAACAATGGGAGGACAGTGACAGTGACAGTGACAGCGACAATTTTAAGCTTTCATATATTTTCCATTTGTAAATTTAATTTTTGTTTTCTTTCTATCTTCTATTAGATATGATTTCTGCTCATGATCATTTCATGTTTCCTCTCACTTTTCTATAAGCTTGGAAATGTGATTTATTTCTACCTACTTCCTTTTTTAGTAGTTATCCTAAAATTTTTAACATGCACATGACCTTCCCAAACTAATACTTTAATTTTTAACTATATAAACACATTATAATGCCTCAATAATTACCACTCCTTCTCAATTTCATTTTATTATTTCCTTTCAATGAATTTTAGTGATAGACTTGAATAAGCACATTCATTATTATTTATAGATTGTCTACTATTTTCTTTATCAGTTCTTCTTGCATTTCTGACCTTCCAGGCACAGTATTTCTTCTGTTTGATATATACTGTTTAGAAATTACTTTGCTAAGTATCCTTTGGTAGAAAATGGGATTTTCTTAGCCCTAAGCTGAGAGTGAAAGTTTGTTTCACCACATACAAATCATGTTACTGAGCAAGGTGCAGAGCCTTTCAGAACTTCTTTGATCTTTGTTGCAAAGGGTGACCCTGGTACCTAACAGGGCTGATATAAGGATAAAAGAAGACAATATCTATAAACACTTTGGTAGGTGCTCCAGATACAGAACACTTTTAATAAAGATCAGCTCTTAGTATACTATATATGTTATAGCCTTACTTTCAGAATTTTCTCTCATACTAGAAAATTTCGTAGCTCAGGGGCTGAGGAATTCTGCTATTTGATTTTGTTTTAAAATCCTTAGATAATTTTCACCTTTAAAAATTACAAGCACATTCTTACACTTACTTTTTATTAATTTCCTTTAATTAAAATGAAAACAATTATAAAAATTGTTTTCTATGCCGTTGATTCAGAATAGCCAACCTTGTACTTTAAGCCAGGTTTCTCAGTTTTCCAATTTTACTGAGAAAATGTGGCAGGGGTGAGGTGGCATGGGAATGATTGAAGGTGTCTACCATTATGTATTCACTGTGCTCTTCCCCTTCCAGCATCTGAGTTCACACATAAAAACACACACACACACACACCACCACCACCACCACCACCACCACCACCACCACCATCAGGGTTTCATATTAACCCTTGCCCCTTGAAGTTCAATCCCCTCTTCATTAGAAAATGGCATTTACCCTTCTTAAATGTGATACCTTTTTTCTTACGCATCCGAGTTCCCTGGTAGGAGAATGAACCAGACTCATGCTATGCCTCTTGGGGTCTTCTGTAGAGCAAACCTGATTAAGTGCCCTACGGCTATCGGCCAGTGACACACAGTGGGAGCCCACTCCAGAAACCTGTTTATATAAGTGACTTGTGAATTTCACTGAAAGCTGTTACCAATGGGTAAGAAATCCAAAGATATTCTGAAAAACTTCAGAAGAAATCTTTACTGACTTTACTATTTCTAACTTTTCACCTCTTTATATGAATTCACAATCCTTTAAAATAGCACACCATGATAAGGAGAAAGTATGGTAGCTATTATATTAAGCTATCATGAGGTTAAGGAGAGAGAATCACATTCTGTGATGCAAATTCTGGCATCATAGTTATCAGTCACTTTATAGATTACACTGGTTTTTTTTTTTTTACAACCTTCATAGAGAAGCTAGAGAAGATAGTGCAAGGACTAAGTCCCACACCTGTGTGAGGCCAGTCCTATTTCAAACCCTGGCACCACATGGTCCTCACAGCAGTGCTTGTAACAGTTCTGGAGACCCCCCAAATATATCCAGGTGTTATCCTGGGGGTTTCTGAGCACCATCAGGGTGACCCAGGTAACTCCCAGCACTGCAGTGCCAGAACAGCACCTCATCTTGGGCCTTCGCATTGAGATGCTGGCCTGTTTGGCTGAGAATTTACAGGAACTGGAACTTCTAATCACTGTTTGGGAGCCCTCCTCCACCCCAAGTCTCACTCAGATCATGAATTATATGCAGGATGAAACAAACATCTAAGTATACTTTCAAGGTTTGTACAGTATGGCCCCATTCTAAACCAACTCTGTATTCAGATTTGGTATAGTTCAACCCCAAAATCTATACTTTTACTGAACTGGTAAAATCTATACTTTTACTTGCTGTCATAATTTCTTTTCAGCATGCCACGTTATAAATCAAAGTCTTTGCTCATGTTATTTCCCTTTTGTTGAAATACATTTATCTTTGCTCTGCCAATGAATCCCTGCCCCTTACAACAATGGATACCAGACTTTGCTGCATAAATGAATCACCAGGGGATCTTAAAAAGTGCTTAAAAAGAGATGGTTCCCATAGCACAGTGGTAGGGCATTTGCCTTGCACATGGCCAGCCTGTCTGACATGGATTCAATTCCTCCTCCCCTCTCAGAGAGCAAGCTCTCACCCGCATGACAAAGCTTGGCAAGCTACCCATGATGTATTCGATATGCCAAAAACAGTAACAACAAGTCTCACAATAGAGACGTTACTGGTCCCACTCGAGCAAATCTATGAACAATGGGAGGACAGTGCTGTACAGGATATTTGCACTTCATCATTTAAAGAGAATTTCGATGCAATAATGATGTGCATTAAAGTTTTTAGACCTTTGAGGTAATTGAAAAAAAATTTTTTTAGGGGAGGATAGTTGTTGGGCCACATGTGGCCATGCCCAAGGCTTGTGCTTGGCTCAGGAATCACTTCCCAAAGTGCTCAGAGACAGTATGCAGCAGCTCAGAGACTGTAAAGTGGTGTTGATTGGGATGCAAAGCAAATGCCTGTAAACTATCAAATGGCAAATCCTTTCAAACTTGAATACTATAGTCATTTTACTTTTGTTTTAACCTCAGAAATGAAAACCAGTATTCAACCCAGTGTTCAACCCAGTGCAGAGCTACCTTTTTTTAAAAATTTTTATTAGTGAGACACCATGAGGTACAGTTGTAGACTAACAAATTTTTGTGCTTGGGTTTCAGTTATACAATTATCAAACACCCATCCCTCCACCAGTGCCCATTTTCCACCACCATGGATCCCAGTATCCCTCCCACCCCCCATCTCCCCCATCCCACCCTGCCTCTGTGGCAGGGCATTCCCCCTTGTTCTCTCTCTTTTCTTTTGAGTCCTGTGTTTTGCAAGAGAGGCATTGAGTGGCAATCATGTTTGGTCTATAGTCTACTTTCAGCATGCTTCTCCCATTCTGGGAGGGTCCTTTCTTATCTGTGATCACATTGTATCCTCTGTTTTTCTGTTTCTCTTACTAGACTGGCGTTCATTTGTTAGGGACTGTGTCTTATTCATCTTGACATTCCCAGCATTTAACACAGGTTGTGATTTGTAGAAGACTCTCAGCATACATTGGTTGCACTAAATAGAAGTTAGTTTCCTGATAAAGACTACAAGAACAAATATATCACTGGAGTCTGAAAGTCATACTTTCAGCTCTATAACTCGGTAATTCTTGATCTCTGCGGAAAATGAAACAGATGAATTGAGTCATAGACTAGAATTCAGTATGCTCCCAAACGCACATATGTTTATCTCATGATGATCACTGGGAGAGGAAAATACTCACAAGAGGAACAACTCAGTAAAAGACAAAACCAGAGAACCAGGCACAAAGGCATGAAAAACAAGTAGGATGACATGAAATACATCATGTCCAAGACTGCCACATGGTAGATTCCCAGTGAATGGAAAACATCATCACTACTTAATTCTTGATCAGAAAGATCCACAGAATAATGTTTCCATGAATCTATCTTTCATGACAGGTAAAGTTTATATTTCAGGCTGCAGAAATGCAAAGTTTTCCCTTGGGATTGGTCAGACATTTAGAAATAGGTGAATTCAAGTCAGCCATGATGAAAAATTTCTTTGTCCAACTTTTCCTCTATATCCTTCTTTGATATCATTTGGTTAGGACATATAAAAATATCATTCTGGTATTAATATGAGATCCCAGAAAAATGTAAACTTGCTTTCGTCTTTTCCTCATCCAAGGACATTCTTGTCTAAATAGTTTTCAGCTTGGTGCCAGTCTGCTGTAATAACCCAAAAATTATCTATAAAATTTATTATTGAGGACATTTGTACTTCACACTCACATTTTTTGGTTTTCAATAGCTCATGATTTTTATAATAATGTCTAAATATGTCAGTACGTTATTCAAAATATGACATTTAATTCAAATGGCCTATCACTCAAAAATACGTAAAAGTCTGAGCAACTCCGAGTTATGCTTTAATTTTATTTTAAATGTGAATATATCCCGTATTTTAATTTTTCATATTTTCTCAATGGTAAAATTAGTAAGAGTTTTAAAAGAAGACAGATAATTATAAGTGACTATGACTGACTAGCTGCTATAGTAGAGGTAGCCCTATTGCTGTATTTGTAGAGAAAATACTTTTTGATATGCATTATTTCCCACCAAGTATTTATTTGAATGTCTATATTATGACTGGCCAATTATATATTTATTCATAAGTGTGATGGTATTGAAACAGGAAGGTAGATAATGTAGATAGTAGTGGTAGGGGGCTGGTAATAAAGCTTGGGAAATAAATAATAATAAATAAGACGAAGTCATAATCTTAAGTTACTATGTGAGTACCTAAAAGCATGTCAGAGTCCCTTTGAAGAAAGAGGAACTGAAGTCGATAAGATTCGAATTCTAATTTCTCAGAAGAGATATTTCTTTTTTTTAAATGTTTTTTTAAAAAAATTATTTATTAGACACCATGAGGTACAGTTGTAGACTTACAAATTTTTGTGTTTGGGTTTCAATTATACAATGATCCAGTACCCATCCCTCCACCAGTGCCCATTATCCACCACCACTGATCCTGATAGGGAAAGGCCCTTTGCAATGAAACAAAGTTTCATGGGAGACTATAAAATCCAGATCCCGGAACCGCGCGGCCCCATTCGCGGCCGCGCAACATCTTATCAGAACTTTTCTTTATGACATCTTATTGTCTCATTCCTACTTTGGACAAACTTGCAGGCTATCGAATGTAGCCTGCCCACAGGGCAGAGTCTGGCAAACTCCCCATGGCCTACCAAATATGCCAAATACCAGTAACAATGATGGGTCTCATTCTCCTAAAGAGCCGTGAATATAATCTCAGGGCTAGGATGAAAGAGACGTTACTGGGGCCTGCTCGAGGCAATCGACGATTAACAGGATGATGAAATGATGAAATGAAATGGGAGAAGAATGCTAGGAATGAGCTACCTTGTGGATACAGAAAACAAAGACCTGATAAGACCCTGAGGATATAGGCCTCCTCCCCAGAAGTTCCTCTTTTTGGACCTCCCTTTTAATCTGATAGTATTTGATATGCCAGACAAAGTAACAGTAACAACTTTAGTAATTCAGCCCAAAGAAAGACTGTCACCACTCCCATTCTCCCTGGTAACCTCCTTAGCAACGGACTTTTACCTGGGAAGAAGCCCCAGTAGGGGCAGGTTGGAGAAACCCTATAAAGGCCACCTTGAACAAAGGAAGGGCGCACATATGCTGCCTGAGCCCATGTGTGCTTATGCCCATGTGGCTGAGCACACGTGGTGTCCAAGCACATGTGTTGCCCGCATCTCCCCTCTTGAGATGTGTACTTTCATGCTTTCATGTCTAACTTTACTCTCTCTCTCTCTCTCTCTCTCTCTCTCTCCCTCTCTCCCTCCCCCCCCCCCCCACTCCACACCTTAAAAATCCTCCAAATAAAATCTATTTACTTCACTGCTTGTCTACTCCTGAAATTCTTTTCCGTGAGGCGAGACAAGAACCCAGTAACCCTGGGTCCCGGGTGGCAGAGGCGGTTGGGGAGAAAGTGACTGTCTTTCTCCTCCCTGCTTCACATAAGTCACCCGTGGGGCCCACCGACATCACCAGTATCCCTCCCACACCCCATCCCCTCCATCCCACCCTGCCTCTGTGGCAGGGCATTCCCTTTTGTTCTCTCTTTCCTTTTGGGTGCTGTCTGTGATTTGCAAAAGAGGTATTGAGTGGCAATCATGTTTGGTCTATAGTCTACTTTCAGCATGCATCTCCCATCCTGGGAGGATCCTCCCAACACCCTTTATTTGGTGCTCCCTTCTCTATCTGAGCTGCCTTTTCCCTATAATGTGTAGCTAGCCTCCAAGCCATGTAGTGAAGCTCCTGGTACTAATCTCGGCTATTCTTGGGTGTTAGTCTCCTATTTTGTTACTTTATGTTCCCCAGATGAATGTAATCTTTCTCTGTCTATACCTCTCTTTCTGACTCGTTTTGCTTAGCATGATACTTTCCATGTAGTACCACCTGTATGTAAACTTCATGACTTCATCTTTTCTAATAGCTACATAGTACTCCATTGTGTAGATGTACAGAAATATCTCAGAAGAGATATTTCAAAATGAGAACAAAGTCCAACAATAAGAATTTAAAAGACCACTGAAACTTCAAAGTCCTTTTTTCTTGACAACACTATTATCTACATAGAAATTTCCAAGTCGGGGTAGTTTGAGAAAAAATAAAATGTGTAAAACCAAATTGAAAATGCACATGGCACACATTCCCTCTCTGGAGTCATCTGAATGTCAGCTTGGGAGCATTGAGTCCGTTTTTACTTCACCGTGTATAGGATAACACTGTTTTGTCCTTCCTGCATAGCCTCAGGTAGTTTAGGTTTATTGGGTTGCTCCCATCACAGTGCTCCCTTTGTTCTGTGTTTATTTGCAACTTCTTTCTTAGTGCTCCATGGCTTGTGAATATTGTTTTTTTCTCTACTCCCTAAGTCCTTTGCATAGTTTATTCAGACTCCTTTTTGTATGGACACAAGAAGATGTGCTTTTGTAATGTGACTCTCAGTGATATTTCTTTCCTGGGCATCTGTTCTCTTACCTAAGCCTCAGCTGCCTGTACTTCCTAGCGCCCCCCCAAAAGCAGGGTCCCGATGAGGGACTGGATGGAACCAGGGCAAGCAGGTAAGCTATGTGCTACCCTGGCATCGAGATGGGCCTGGCCAAAGCTCCATAATGCTTAACTATAAGTTAAGAGCTTGGTCATGGACAAATGCTGTCACTATCCAAAAGGTAATAACTAGATTTGGACCCTGCTAGGGTTAGGAATGATTAATCTGGTCTGTGCTCTGTAGTCTGAGTCTGTGGCAAAAATGTTCCCAGGAGAGCTGTCCTACAAGTCTCAATGTTATCTCTTACTGTGTCCATACAAAAATAGCTAATATTGATATGTTGATAGTTATTGGGCCTAGGAAAAGAGAAAAACACCTTAGGAAGTATTTTGTCCTTGGGCAGTCAGGAAGGGCTTTAGAATACCTTTTAGGTAGGCCCTCTTATGAGAAGGGCTTTCTTATGTTGATTTGGCTACCTGACTGGGTGGAGTGTCAGCCCAGACTGCAAGGGACTAGGAGAGACAAGGGAGCTGGAGAGAGGAGAGAGCAGGGCTGCAAGATGGACCACGGAGAGACTAGCAAGGGGAACGCGAGCTTGAGAGAACCTGGGCCCTCCATAACATAAAGTTCTTCTATGGGATAAACTTCCTGGTAATAAACTGCTACTAAGACCAACCAGCCTGGCCCTCATCTCTTCCTCCATCTTCCCCTGGCCAACTGCCGTCCTGATCCAGGCATCCAGGCCCCACACAGCAGCTCAAGAGCACCGAAAGCGGGCAGTGAGACAGAGACGTCCAGAGAGCCCGGGAACACAACCTTTGGCGTGTTTAGTTTTTTACAACTGTGCTCTTTCACCTCTGAAGAAACCACTTCTCTATTTTCTCTTGAACATGTTACCCTCTCACTCTCCCTACTTATATTTCTTCATCACTGTTAAAGGAACTTATATTTCTTAAATAAAAATTTTACTTCAGTTTTGATGTCCACATAAGAATTATTTTCTCTGGAATAAAATATAGGAGAGAGGGAGAAGAAGGGAGGAGAGGAGAGGGGAGGGGAGGGGAGGGGAAGGGAGGGGAGGCTGGAAGGGAAGTTGGAGATGAGACATTGGGGGTGGGAAATTCATTCTAGTGAAAGGCAACGGGTGTTAGGACATTTTATGACTGAAACCCAATCACAAACAACTTTGTAACTGTATCTCATGGTGATTCCATTAAAAAATAATTATTTTAAAAACCATGTTTTGAATAGCTTTTTTCGGAGTAAGAAATATCTATTTTTATTATACTTGAACAAAATAAGTAGCTGAGTTTATTAAATGTAAATCCAATTTATTTAATAAAAGTATAGATGAGAAAAATATATTTAAGCATACCTTTTTGTGTTTAACTTTTTTTATTATACATATTCAAATTTATAGTTTTGGGGGATTTGGAAGAGAGGACTTGAGTCACACCTTATAGTACTCAGGGTTTACTCCTGGCCCTGTGCTCAGGAATTACTCTGGACAGTGCTTGTGGGGTCATATTGAAAGATAGCCTCATGACAATTGGGCCCTAGCAAAGCAAGTCCCAGCCCATATCCCGTCCTGCAGCTGCGACAGGCTAGCAACACCAAGTACCCCCAACTCCTCCTTGCACTAGGAATTCGCCAGATAAGGCCACAAGGCCGGAGAAGGCCTAACGAGGCATCTCCTTGTCCTGGAATCCGCCTAACAAGGCCCAACAACAAGTACCCCCATGTCCTCCCTGCACCTGGAATTCACCAGATAAGGCTACAAGGTCAGAGAAGGCCTAATGAAAAGGCCGAATTGACTGCCCGGTGGGAGGGCCTGGTACAGAGGAGAGTGGCCGCTGCTGGTAGCTTGTTGCAAAATGATTGGCTGCCTGCGTGCAGCATCTAATGTGATAATTCAAATGTATTGGGTGATTTGTGAGCAGGTTTTCTGAAATGCGCTGGAAGATGCCCTATAAAAAGCCCCCTTTGAAGAGGCTCGGGGCTCTCAGTCACTGACGGTTTGCGGTCATGCTGTGAGCCCGAGCCTGCTCGAATAAACCTCTTGCTTTTGCATGGACTT
The DNA here is from genome assembly GCF_029834395.1 of Sorex fumeus. Lineage (NCBI taxonomy): Eukaryota > Metazoa > Chordata > Mammalia > Eulipotyphla > Soricidae > Sorex > Sorex fumeus. Next base: position 33,704,375 of record NW_026606092.1, on the reverse strand, counting down.
GGTCTCTCAGAGTTTTCCTTGACAGGTGAGGCTGTCCTGAGCTCGGACCCTAACAATATGCAATGGCAAAGGTGGGAAGAGAGGGAAAAGAAGTAGACTTTTTCCTTCCTTTTCAAGGCTGTCAGCTCTCTTCTTACCACGACCTGAGTCACCTACAACACCAGGGAGACTGAGATGAGCCAGAAAGGAGGCAGGTAGCACTTACTTTAAGGAGGCTAACACCTCTCTTGCCTCCCATGACTCCCACAGGCTACAGTGGAAAAATAATCCAAGATTAATTTGTTTTCCCCCAAAAGATACTCAAGTTTTATCTGTTTTATCTGTAAAATTTGTTTTATCTGTAAAACTTGGCAGTTCTGGATATGCCAATCTGAAACTGGGCCTAAAATAATGAAATTAAAACTGTCTTTCCCAGCAAATCGCCAACTTTATTTTCCTGTGGTTTTCTTAAATGGCAGTGGGGGCTTTTGTTTTTAATGAGGTTATAAACTTGGTAGGGAATGGATGGCCCACTAAGATGACTACCTGTCCCCTAATATCTACTTGATTTTTATTTAGGGTTAAGAAGGAAGCTGCTTATGAAAGACAGAGGAGCTGAGGCAGGGCCATGACAGTCTCAACAAAAAACTAGAAAAGGGCTAGGCCTAAGTTTCGGTTTCCTAAAACTTAGGTCACAGGTTCCCTGAAATGATGTAGCTGTAGTTTCCCCAAAATGATGGAGCAACGGTGGGTTTAGTAAGGGCATAACCTCAGCCTCCAACCAAAAAGCAAGGAATAATTAACTGGAAAGTCCCAGAGACTGTTCCAATAGAAAGCCCCTGTTATGTACCACTGGAAGATAAATATCCTGCGCTTTTGTGGCTCGGGGTCACTAGCTCTGAGGAAGCCATTGTGTTGGTGAGCTGGACAGGAAGCCCTAGCTCGAGCCAGCCAAGCTAGTCAATAAAGATGGTCCTCTTGCACTTGCATCAGAGTCAGCAGCTTGGTGATCTTTCGGGAAATTGAGTCATGGGCAAACACACAATATTGAATCTAGAGGCACCATTGTCAATAATTTATTGCCAGTTGCCAAGCCAATGGAAATAAAGATAAAGCAAATAAAAATGCATTCATCTAAGAAAGGAATGAGTCACAATCTTCTGCATCACTTCTCAATTTTCACTGATAAAAAAGTAAACAAAGGGATTATATTTATTTAGGGATTATTTATCTTTCCAAAGCTTTCTTGGGCCATGAAAGCAGCACTGGAAATAGAAACTGACATTGGAAATAGAAACCATCTAAAACACAGACAAGATAGGATGAGACTGGCACTAATTCTTTCAGTCCGGACACTTCCTATTGAATTGTCATTTGTGATAGAAGGACGTCTATTCTTATTTGAAGGACTGATTTCTTTCTGTTCTAACTGACCTTTATCATTATGGAAATTTATTCTTGAAATAAAAAAAAATCTTCTGGTTAATTCAAACCTATACATATGTGGATAATAAGTGCAGGTAATATAGAACCAGGGCTTTTAATAAAGTAAGTTCTAGGGCTGCCTCCATTCAGAGAAGATAAGCACCTCGTTTCTGGTTCTTTCTCTCCAGGTCACCCAGGCACTTCACTCAAGTCTAGGAAAACTTCCCTTTGTCTCCTGACTAGAGAAACAACCACAGTCGCACACATTTTGACATTGGTTTACCCATTTGCTCCACTGAGGGTGAAGGAGATGCTGTAAACCATCTTCTCTTGAGTCTGATCTATGGTTTACTTGGTAGTGATCACCATTTACCATATGACTTTATCCCACTGCCTCATCTCCAGTCTGGGAGCATTACTACTGTGGATTAGAAGCTATCTGGTTAAATGATTTGTTACCTGGAATACAGCCTTTGTGGGAGGGGGAGAAAATGGACCCTTGGGTAAAGACGATGACCTTCAAAAATAAAATTTGCAGCAGGCATTTAGGAAATGACAACTTCTCACTGTTAAAAATATCAATATGAAAAATGAAAGATGAAGCCTCATTTTCCCTCTTGCTCATCTGCAACTCCAATTTAGCAGACAGTCTAAATTTTAGACATTACTACAGATTCCTGTACATTCTTGGAGGGTGGGTAATTTACACTTCCCCAAACCAAAATTCTGCCCCAGCTCTTGGACTCAGAGGATACATTGGAGACAACGGGACAATATCCAGAAAAGTGGTTGAGTAGATACCGTAAAAGGCCTTAAATACATGCAGGGCATAGGATATTACTCTAAACAGAGATGGACCCTAAGTAAATAAGACATTCTGGGAAAATAATGGGAAATATTTCTTTTGTAAGTAATATATAGGCTTAATTTTCCTATAAAATCCCTTCCCAAAACAAGCCATATTTCATCCTGTACTAAGTTCCTACCCTACTAGGGAGTTTTTCTTCTCCTTACTAGTCAAACTTCTCTATTTTCTAAGTCAATCTGGGGATATTTATTACTCAGTGTTTTCATTCTTGAAAATATTGGAGAAACTAGGAACTGTGGACAAACACAGAGACTCAAGTCACTGCTCTTACATCAAAGGGCCCTAATTTCCTGTTTCTGCCAGCCTGATCGTCCCAATTCCTTTATCTACAATCTAATTAGTCAAGCACAATGACATAGATTGTCTCAGCTCCCCTTATCTTCAGACTAGGGACCCCTAACCAGTACCACCATTAAGACTGCCATGACTCTTTTAAGTTGGGCATGAAAAGAGATAAAAGGGGTAGAGGCTTAATTCCAGGCAAAATTTTCTAGAGACAGCTACCTGCAATGCACCCCTTGAAGCAAAGATTTTTTGCCCGTTATAGAAGGGAATAAAACTAGTATATCATGTCCAGGGCAGGCCGATCTCCACAGCTCCCCATTCTGTACCTTGAAGTTGTTCAAAGAAGATTTTTAATATTACCAAACTTCCCCTGGGTCTGAGGCAGGTAAAGAAAAGAGCAGTAGACTATAGACGCCTGTCTCTAGGCTGCCACCTTTCTCCCCACTTTACATAAATCATTTGTAAAACCCACCATATAATCTGCTCAAACACCTGTGATTTAAGGGTCTAGATGACTGAAATTTTACCTCTCAGGAGTTCCGTGTGTGTGTGTGTGTGTGTGTGTGTGTGCATGTGTGTATGTTAATATTGAGCTTTGGGTAACATAGTTACAATAGTGTTAATATTTATGTTTGATATATACAGTTACTGCACCTTCACTACAAAGTGCCCAGGACCTCCCAACACCATCTATATGTCACCTCTAATCCATCTCTCTTTTCCCATCATCTCCTTCTACTATTTGGTATTTTCAGTTTTATATTACAAGGCCAAAGAATTGTCAGCATTTGGTACTATTCTCTGATTTTACGGCTCTGCAAAATGGGTAATAACAAACTATAAATGACTACTCTAAAGGTACTCATCCTTCAGTCTACTCTATTCTTCAGTCCTTGTTACTATTAAAATATAGGATCCTAGATGGTAACTTTAATCCATGACTGCCAGTAGTCTGTCTAGTTTACCAGATTAGGCAAACTCTAAGAGAGAACAAAGAGAAGGAAAAAAAAATGCACTGTGAAGATGAAAATACAGTCGTTTATTGCCAGCTAACTAAATCCAAAGGAATATTCGTTAAACACCTATTATTTTCACCCATCACCCGTCAGCTGCTGGAATACACCTGTTTGTAGGAGAGCAGCAAAAATGAAACAAGTGCAAGACAAACGCGAAAGTTCAGCAGAGCTTTATTTCGCGACAAGCACAGAGTCCAGATACTGATCGATCAGGGTCGTCTCTCTAGAGAGCCAGCAAGCCCCTACGTCCCCTTTTTATACCCGAATCCCAACTGTCAACCGACCTATTCCCTGATTGGTGGACCTCCAGCGGTTATGGACTTTCCGGCTCGGGATTGGCTGCCTTTTCCTGGGTCTGCTATATCAGTTATTTCCTTCTTTCCCCCTACTAATCCCCCCAAATCTGAGATTGGCAGTCATTCCTGCTATGTGGGCCTGAGTTGTTCCTCACATTCCCCGCTTGTTTTCGTGCCTGAGTTAAATCTTTAACTAGAGCCTCAGCTTCCAAATTATAGGGAGATCTGGCCAGCAGATAAACAGGAGAGTGGATACAGGTTCCATTCCCGTGGAGTTAGGACTCCATCTACCCAAGGTCACTTGGTAGTGGTCTTAACACTTGCTGTGTGGTCTTAACAACAGGTTCAACTACCCAAGTAATGTATTCCCTTTTTGGAGGTTATGCCGTGAACAGGTCGGGGAAGGGACTGCTCAGTGAGGTCTCTGTTTGGTCTTGTAAGGACAGTCCTAGAGAGGAGAGCCCTAGGAGATATGATAGTTTGTACTCACAGGCTAGCCTCTTTTCTTTTCATGCTCTCTGATGCTTTAGTACTGGAGTAGAGATAGTAATACCCAGTCAACGGCGTGGGGTAAAGAGATTTAATTCTATTGCAGAGCCCTGGGACATTTGGCCAGTTGGTTATTGGACACATTTTTCTGTATTCTTAGAGTGGGGAAAATAACATCATCATTCCCTTATTTGGATTCCACCATGCATCGTTGTTTTCTTGACTATAATGCAATTCTGCTTGAATCCTTCCTCAAACTCCTCAAAGGGCATTTCTTCTCTATAAAGAAATCCATAAATCCCAATCCCCTTTTCTCCTCCACTAAGATTACTTTTGATGCTATTACTAACTGATGTTTTAAAATATGAGACAATGTTATTTGAGTCATTACTGATCACTTAATCTTACTATATAGTAAAATATATAGGGTGAATTTATAATAAAATCAGGAAAGAACAATTAGAAATACAGCTGTCATGATTAATGACTGATATTTGGTCTAAGCCAGTTATCTGTTTATTGCTTATTAATATAAGTCTGACAATTATTTGGGAAATTATAAATATTAAGTTATATTGTTTAGCTTAAATCATGAAGTTTAAATTTCCATATGCAGACATATTTAATGATATCTTATTATGTTAACAACTCGTAATGTTTTGATTAAATCAGCATACAATAACAGATTCATACAATTTCCTGATGGTTCTTCACTGTTAAAAAATATTCCATGATACTGTAATAAAGAATATATTTAGATTTTCTCAGTTACTGTGATTAAAAATATTCTATGGCTACAAAGTTTTGCGAATATGTGACAACACTTAGGTTAGACATAATAAAGAACTCTGGAATTACCAGGTGTTAACAATGAAACATTATCAAGTGTTAAAAATTATCAGGTGTTAACAATGAAACAGGTTAACCCATGCAACATTCTCACTCTGTTTGAGGCTAACAAGGAACACGCTGATTTTCTCAGCATCCTTTGTAGCCAGGATTGTCTTTATGTTCTGCTTCCCATCAATGGCATTTGAGGTAAATTCTGTGGTTGGTGAAGTCATGCCAGTATTATTTTAAAAATAATTTTTGTACCTTGAGTGTGGGATAGAGCGATAGCACAGTGGGTAGGGCGTCTGCCTTGCATGCAGCCGACCCAGGTTCCATTCCTCCGTCCCTCTCAGAGAGCCTGGCGAGCTACTGAGAGTATCCCGCCCACATGGCAGAGCCTGGCAAGCTCCCCATGGTGTATTTGATATGCCAAAAACAATAACAATAGGTCTCACAGTGTCTGTGGTGTCTGCTCGAGCAAATCAATGAAAAATGGGAGGACAATGCTATAGTGCTACCTTGAGTGTAGAGGGAATATTGATACCTAGAGTGGTGAGAATAAATTTGCAATGAGAGTAAGCAAATATGACAAAACACCAGGGATTTTGATGATATTCTGGAGCTGCTACGCCTCTCTCATACTCATCTTTCTTTAGAATTTTTATGATATATGATGATTAATGGCTGGAGTGATAGCACAGCAGGTAGGGTATTTGCCTTGCACTCGGCCAACCGGGCTGACCCGAGTTCGATTCCTCTGCCCCTACTGGAGAGCCTGGCAAGCTACCGAGAGTATCTCGCCCGCACGGCAAAGCCTGGCAAGCTACCCGTGGCATATTCAATATGCCAAACATACTAACAAGTCTCACAATGGAGACGTTACTGGGACCGCTTGAGCAAATCAATGAACAATGGGAGTACAGTGCTACAGAGTTACATGATGATTAAAGGACTTCATGTCTCTACTAATGGATAATCAACTTGTTGCTTGCAGATATGGCATATTTTATTTCACGTATTTGGGAAAAAAAGGATGTTGGGCCATACTTAGCAGTGCTCAGGGCCTTCTGCCAATTCCTTTGCTTAAGCAATTATATCTCACAATTCTCAGAAGACAATACAGTGCTAGGGATAGAATGAGAGTCGACTGCATACAAGACAATCACCTTAAATCCTCAACTATCTCTCAAGCATCCAATGGAATATTTAAATATAATTTTGCACCATCTGGACGAATAATTCTATAATTATCAGAAGACAGAATCAGCTCTGTAAGAATTAATGTGCAAATTTATGCCCATAAAATAATAGAAGACGACATCACTATCCAATAGAATTTGTGTGATGATAAAATTTTCACATGAACCATATAGAATATGTGTTCATTAACACTCCAGATGTGACTAGTGCAATAGAGACAATGAAGTTTTAATTTTATGTGATTATAATTAATATGAAATAGCCACATGTGGCTACTGGCATTATGTTGAGTGGTGTAGTTCTAAATATTTGCATATTATTATAGAATATATGAATTATTTCAGTGCATTTGGAAAAGTTTAGCCTCTAACTTTTTACATATTATTTTACAGACTCGAGAACACCTCATTACAGAAAATGCTGACTCAGCTGGGTTTTACTTGGTGCCACATTTGAAGGTTGTTAAACAATATTTAACTTGCATATTAGCTAACTATGCAGAACTGATACCAATTTAAGCATTTTACTTTGGCATCTCTAATAAACGGTGTCCCTTTTGAAATAATAATCTTTTAATTTAGACGATCCATTGAGCTGTTTGCTAAGACTTTTGTACTCCCAATTACAAATAAAAAGACCAATAATGATGTGTTATCTCATTAAGTTGTGGAGGTACAATCTTAACTCCAAGGTATATTGTAAATTAGAGTGTTTAGAAGATTTCTGGGTATAATTTGAAAATCAGCCACAAGCTGTACCAACTCATTGTTAAGACTGGAGAAATGCTGAGAGTTGGAAACTCCAGGTAGTGATTACAGATTGTACCAGAAACCAAAAAAAAAAAAAAAAAGTGTCATGGTATTCAATACAGTCTAAAATACCTAATGGAGGTTACAAGAAATCATTCCATCATGCTTTTGTCTCCAGTGCAAAGTTAAATAAGCATCATGCTTAAACTTATGTCTATTTTCAGAGGCTGTGCAGAATAACTACTTCTATAAGTGTCCAAACATGTGCTGGGGTGTGAACAGACCCTGGGGACAAACTGAAAAGAGAATTAATGAACTTTCCAATCATCTCCACTGAATAAATTGACTGAAAAGAATGAAGGAGAAAGAGATACTACTCAGAAACTTACAGGCAGATATGGGAACTAGATTACCCTGAGTGGACACGTGGTGCCCAAAGAAAAAACACCATGCGTATAGCAGGTAGGGCTTTTGCCTTGCATGTAGCAGACCCGGGTTCAATCCCTGTCGTCCCATATGGTCCTCCAAACCCCACCAGGAGTAACTCCTGAGTGCAGAGCCAAGAGTAACCCTGGGCGTCTCTGGGTGTGATCCCCACCCCCCCAAAAAAAAGAAAAAAAAAGGAAGAAAAAGAAAACCACCATCACCACCACTACCAAGAAAATAATACTATGGAGGTCTTTAGGGTAATGCATTAGGGGAGGATCCTTGAGCCTGGAGTTGAAGGAAGTTGGTACTGTCAGCTTCATTGTGCATTAATTTAATTGTGCATTATTTTTAATTGTGCATTAATTTAATTGTGGCTGTAGGACATAGTTTTGCAGAAAACAGAAACTTGGAATCTTTCTGTTGTTTGGCATTTTAGCCAGATACAGGAGCGAAAGTAAGGTTTTGCATGCTTAGATACATACTACCTATTTTAGAGGGGTATAAAGAGGTTAGGGCAGGGCAGAACAAGGTTTTTTTTTTACCCATTGGCCATTTCCCTTCCTGCCTCAAGGTGGCTCAGAGAAGTTCAAGTTCTTTTATTTCCCGGCAAGGATTATGCCCACAGAATGCCTCTACATTCCATTACCTCATGTCCACTGAATTTAGATTGGGACAGTCACTTTGTATTAAATATCTGAGTTTACTCCAAGGTTATGCAGGATTTCAGTAAATAGCCAACAAATCAAATTTACATTAGAGAGAGGACTCTAAAATCAGGGTTCTAACAGAAATGATGAAGGAAATGAGTTGAAGATTTTGGAAAGTCGTATATACTTAATTGTTTTGGTCCTATGTATAAATCATATTCACTTAAAATATGTTCAAATTAAGAAACCCATTATTCTACATTTTAAACCAATAGAGGCCCTGCAAGGTGATTCCTCAATTATGGAAAGCGGATCAATTAAAAGACAATTTTATCTGCTGAAAGAACTTATTTCCATTCTGTATCATTTTCATTTTGGATCAACAAATACTCATTTCTCAGCCAGTTTGAATTGCATTCCTCAGAAAACACCTAAGTTTTCTTTGTAAATTTTGCTATGACCCAGCTCTTATAGGACAGTTTCCGATGTCTATGAAGATAAAGATACATGAGAAAAACAAAAACAGAATCCTAAAACAGTAAGGCATGATACTTGTCTTTTAGATATCAAGTTTGCAAAACAGAAACATAGAGAATAGGTCAATTTAAGAGGTACCCAAACATGCATTTTTACCTATAATGTGGCTTTGAAACGAGGAATCTGCAGCTGTGTCTTCTTCATCCTCCTGCAAATTTTCTTTTGCTTCTTTTATCTGAAATAACATGTTATACTGTTATTTATCATATTTAATAGATTAACGATAGTATTCAGAATATAATTCATAACAATCCATGGGTTTTTGTGTGAGTATATGTATGCAAGCATACACAATTTTTTATTACATTCTTTTACTGTCATTTGGATTTATTACGTTTTAATAACAGAATCATATTTTCAGAAATATAATGCCAGCACTGAACGCTTGGGTTTAAAGGGTACCTAACTTTACATTAGAATTTGACAAAGTACTAGAAAGATCATTCAGGAGTTAAGATTTTTGCTTTGTATCAGGCTAACCTAGGTTTAATACACGGTTTATTTATTTTAATATATGGTTTATTCACCTAGGTTTAATGTATAGCTCCACCTGTGGTCTTCTCAGTACCACCAGGAATTACTTCTAAGCATAGGGACAGGAATAACCCCTAAGCACTGCCAGGTGAAGCCCACCCCCACACCCAAAATAACTCGGCAATGATAAATGTTTTTTAGGACTTACTAAAGTTAGTAACACAGAGCTGTTACAAGAAATTGAAGTCTAAAGAAATATAATCCCTCTGGAGTCAGTGACTTTCACAAATTATTTTAATATAAATAAAAATACTTAAATCCCCGATCCTCTAGAATTTAACTCTAAGAAAATGTCCTTCTGTCTTGTTCCATAATGAAAACACAAGGTGACTTTTATGCGTGCTCAGAAAAAAGAGAGCACTGAGAGATTTATTTAGATATTTTTAGGTCAATATTCAGGCTGGGGCAATAGCACAGCGGGTAGGGCGTTTGCCTTGCACGTGGCCGACTCGGGTTCGATTCCTCTGTCCCTCTCAGAGAGCCTGGTAAGCTACCTAGAGTATCCCACTTGCACGGCAGAGCCTGGCAAGCTCCCCGTGGCATATTTGATATGCCAAAAACAGTAACAACAAGTCTCACAGTGGAAACATTACTGGTGCCCGCTCGAGCAAATTGATGAACAAGGCGATGACAGTGCAGTGCTAGGTCAAAATTGTCCACTTATATTTCAGTTTTAATATTGAACACTGTAATAGCAAATGGAACTCTAGAGAGAATCTAGTGGTCACAGTATTTTAAAAATGAGAACTCTTTCATTATTGATATTTGGCCCACATCTGGCTGTGCTCAGGGATCAATCCTGGTGGTGCTCTGGCGACCATATAGGATGCTGAGGAATGAAACTGTTTTGGCCTCATACATACAGAGCAATCAACCTACCTTCATATTATTCCTCCTGCCCCCACAAATGAGAATTCTGACATCCTTTTTCTCAAACATAATCAATGGCAACAATAACTAAAGTACAGATTCCCTACTTCCCAATCTGATAGCAGTAGTAGTTATAATAGCATAAGTAATACTACTGTCAAATTCTTCACAGCAAATGCTTTTGTAAGCACTTCATCTCATAATCTTCACAATAATGCAAAAAGGTAGGTGCTATTAAATACTCCATTTTAAAGACACAAACCCTACAGATATGTAAGTAATTGTATAAAAGACAGAACAAAGATTAAAACAGAGCAAACTTAGATAAAAAGTTGGGTTTACTTAGTAGAACTTTGTTATTTTTCAGTTTTATTTGGTTATACCAGTGTAGACTTGGCCTCCAAATCAAAACAGCTTGTGGTCTCTGGCAAAACTCCTCTAACTAGCTCTTTTAAAACACATCCCTCATAGTTGCCTGGGCAGCCAATGATAACAATGTGAAGTGTGCAATGAATGCAATAGGGGTCTGTTGAGGCACAAACATTAGTGGTTGCCAGTAGATTTCCTCTGGGGCTTAAGTTAAATCCCAAGAAGCCCTTATTATAAAATAATACACTCACGGTGTAGGAAGTCATTTGGTCACACAATGACCTTGAGCATTACTGAGCTTTCCATTTCAATCACCTTTTTTTCATATATTATGGAATAAGACCATTTGTTTCTATTTTGTGAATTGAATATTGAATAGAATGGTTAGAATCTGTAGATGCTGATAGTCAGGTGAGAGCTTATTCAAAGAAGGATGTGGATGGTTACCTGAATCCTTAGAGAGACTGGTAAGAGATGACTATAAAGAGGCCTTCCAGGCTGCAGCAAACGGCCTAATTTCATTTTTCCTCATGGCCGCATAGTATTATATCAGGTATGTATACTACAGCTTCTTTTTCCATTTGCCCTGCCATTAAGAGTTGGGCTGTTTTCATAATCCGGCTATTGTACTAAACTCTACAGGGTAAGCATATATCATTTCTGATCAGTGTTTTTAAAAGTAAAATAAGCTAGAGGGAGTTCAGGACCTATGAACTTGTGGTTCATGGTTCTATGGTGTTTAGGAAAACAAAACAAGGACACAGAGAATATTTACTGATAAAAAAAAATCCCAGTGTACTATACTATGAACTGTGCATATTAGATTATCAGAAAGTAGGTGGATGTGGAGTGACACAGGGACTAGGAGGAGGGAGAGTTGAGGGCACTTTGTGAGATGAGTTAACTGCATATACCAAGATCAAGAATGTAAATACTATCGTAAAAACATGACCTGAAATATAATCATATATATTAGAGGTCAGACTTCGGGATTCTCTCTCCTCATAAACTGCCCACTCTGCCTAGACTTCCAGATTTGTGAGCAATTCCACAAAACAAATTGAGGGAACATAGGAACTCTTACTAAACAAACTCTATGAACAGGGGTGCACATCTATGAATGGCAGAGAAGACTCTGAGCATCAACAAGGCTAATTTGTCCTTTATGGGGGGCAGCAGGTGGAGGTGGTGCTGAGTGAAAATTCCTAGCTCTGGCCATGCTTATAGTGATATAAGCAGTGTTAGGGATATTCAAGAGAGTCATGGCCACCCAGTTGCATTACCTCCTGTATTATCTTTTCTTCCCTCATCTGTTACTATTCTCTTTTGAAGATTGCCCTATCTCAGTTCTCTGTGACCAGTCTCACTGAAGAAAGGTCTTAATTTCTTTATTAATTTCAAATGCCTTATTACTTTACAATAGCAATCCAATAGTAACTATCTACCGTTTATAGAAATAACAAGGAAAAAAATAACTTTTTTCAGCTCATACTTGTTCTTGTGGCAATATCTTCTTCTAAAAACTTAAAAAAATGATAGTAGTTTAGGTAACAAGGTTATACAGTGTTTAATATTTATGGTTTTTGATGTACAGTTACTCCTCTTTTACCACCAGCAAAGTTCCCAGTACTCTACCCTACTTTCCTTATTTCACTTCTGGTACATGTTTTTCATCCTTCCCCAAATCCCTTTCTCCACTGCTTGATACTGTCAGTATTACAATCAAGAAGCAAGAGTGTGCCATCATTCAGTATTGTCTAGTGCCTTGTTCTCTTGCCTTGTTTTGTTATAGCAGATGAGTGAGGTCTTCTAACAATATGTTCATTTCCACAACCCTCCCACTAGTTTCCAGCAAGGGCCGTTCACAGACTTCAACTATGTGCTATTTTCTTTTCAGTTTTGCGAGTTTTCTTAATAGTGCACATCTATTTCTTGCCTATCTTTCTAGCCCTGCAGTTAGAGTCAAAAACTATTTTGTAAAATAGTATTTCCTTGAGGTTTTTGTAAATATACCCCATTTTTAACTGGTAACTGATAACCTGTTGGAATTTGGGTGAAGCACCATCTCCATTAGCCCATGAAATTCTAAACTAAAAAATCCAATAATGAGAACAAGATTCTCATCTTACAGATAACAAGAAAGAAGTCCAGAGGGGTTTAGAGTTCTGGACAAGGTCACCCAGTTTTTCCTGAACTCTATTCATTGCAGTGATTCAATTTCTATGCATGCATCGATTATTAAAGTCATTCTTTCAAGACTTTTCCCAAAATTTCTGAATCTGCCTTAACAGCTGGCATTTCTAGATACGTTGATATTCCAAGTATAGATAAAATACTGAAGTTTACATATTAAGAACCACACACTATTTCAGTGTGTGTTTGTTTCAAGAACTGCCAATTTTGTGACCTTCTCTAGATCTTATTTTTGGAGGGAAGGGCATACCCAGTTAATAGCTCAGTGCTCTGGAGTGAATCTGGAAGTGTTCAGGGGACCACATTTGGTACCAGGGATTCTATCTGAATTGAGCCCCAGGAAAGGCAAGTGCCTGACCTCCTGTACTATCTTTCTGGCCCCTTTGGTGAAACTTAACCAACACCTTTATCTATGTATTGTATTTAAGAAAGAAAACAAAGGGGCCAGAGCAATAGTACAGCAGTTGGGGTGTTTGCCTTGCATGCAGCCAACATGGGATCAATCTCTGGCATTCCATATAGTCAACAGAGCACTTCCAGCATTATTTCTGAGTGTGGATCCAGGAGTAACCTCTCAGCACTTCTGGGTAGTGATTCAGAACCAAAAGAAAAAAAGGAAATAAAAACAGTCATTATAAAGTCTTACCTGTAAGCTTCCTGTCAGAGCCTTTCTAAGGCTTTACATGCTTTATACCAATAAAAATATGGCTTCTGAGGAGCTATGAGAGCAACTGGGCTCGTCGACAAAGTCCTGAGATCTTTCAGCAATCTTGGACTAATGACCAGATGACTCTTGAGGAAAAATTTTGAATTCAAAAGGGGCAGGATAAAGAATCAGCAAAAGTAATGAAAAAGTGGGGGGGGGGGCATGGCACACACGTCAACTCTAATTATCCATAGAAATAGACTTCAATGTAAAGTGAGTGATTAAAAAAAATCCATTTGCCAATGGAAATGAGGAGGATAATTTATTTTGGCAGCAGAGTCTCCTTGCTAATTATTTTTATAGGCTGAAATTAAAATTAATTTTCATTCTTCATCATGCTGTGGCGGGGTGTAGGTGAGAGGCTAGATGAACCTTTCTGGAAGTTAAGGAACTGCCACCCGAAGATTAAAAATTTGCCAAACTTCACAGATTTGGGGAGAAAGGAATTCTCATTTATTGCTGGTGGGAATGTCAACTGGTCAAGCCATTTTGGCAAACAATATAGACATTCCTCAAAAAAACTAGAAATTGCTCTACCATTTGACCCGCCAATACCACTTCTGGGAATATATCCTGCATGCCCATCAACACATAGCAGAAACACCACCTGTACTTCTATGTTTACTACAGCACTATTCATGACAGCCAGAATCTGGAAACAATCTGAATGCCTGAGAACAGACACATGGCTAAAGAAACTACGGTCATCTACATAATGGAATACTATGCAGCCACCAGGAAAAATGAACTCATAAAATTTGCTTAAAAATGGAGGGAGAAGGAAAGTAACATGCCGAATGAAAATGAGTCAGAAGGAGAGATACAGACATAGAATTATTGCACTCATTTATGTAATATAAAAAATACATTGTACGAGACTAATACCCAAGGGCAGTAGAAACATGGGCTGGGAGGACTGGTTCATTGTTGGAAGCTTGCCACAAGTGTTTGTGTGTGTGTGTGTGCGTGCGTGTGTGCGTGTGTGTGTGTGTGTGTGCGCGTGTTGGGGAAGGTGCGCGAGGGGATGTGAGGACAGTTAGGATAGAGAAGGGACAACTATGACAATGATAGTTGGAAATGATTATTATGGACAAGAACTGAGTGCTGAAAGTAGCTAAAGGAAAATGCATGTTGATGGGAGGGAAAATGGGAACAGCGGCGGTGGGAAATGTACACTGGTGAAGGGACAGGTGTTGGAACATTCTAATACCCATTCATGAACAACTTTGTAACTGCATATCTCATGATGATTTAATGAGAAAAAAAAAGAAAGAAAAAAGAAAATAATTTGCTAAAATTGGGCAGTGGTGGGACAGTCTCATGCTGCAAAGGCCTTCAATATAGGTATAACCATAGAAACTGGAAATCTGACAACTGTTTGACTCAGGAACAAACAGCTACTGTGATATAAGATTTTCTCAGCCACTAACTCTACCATGAACAAACATAAATCCTTGACAGCCATGTCCCTCTTGGTATGAAGTAGGGTTTATATAGCTATACCACTCTTCCACATCACCAGTGTAACTGAAGCCTATATGGTACATTTATAACTATTGTTTGTCTCTTGGACTCTGCCTTTATAATCAAAACCTGAACTAACTACCAGTTTATAGTAGATAACCATTAAGCATTACTGTGCCCATTAAAATCTGTTAACTCCTACAACTACAAAAGAGCTTACAAAGTACATAGGAAGAAAAGTGAAAAAAAATCTCACCACTGCCAATATTGGTATCCAAAACTATTAGATTTAATTATAAAACATATATACATATGTTATCATGTATTATATGTACATATTACTGCATTTAATGATACAATTTATATATACTAACATTTACATGGATGTATATATATACATTTTAATATTCCCAATATTTGCTGATACTCTTCATTTGCAATACTTTAATCATCCATCCCAATAATATTTCTTGGTGGGGGGCCGTGATCCACCCAGTTTGTGCTCAGGAATCACTCCTGAAGGGCTCAGGGACAAGAGGTGGTGTCAAGGATTGAACCCAGGTTGTCCACATGCAAGGCAAGTGCCCTACCTACTGTATGTATTATCTCTCTAGTATCCATTTGAATAATTTATGATGTCAAAGTTCATTAAAAAGGAAAAGAGCATGATGAGTATAATTTAGAGGAGGTATGATCGAGGAAGGAGAACTCCCAAGAGGCATCACATGTCGAAAGTATCTCATTTAGAAAGCTTTTTAGGAGGAAGACAGAATGGCCACTTTTCTTATTAACATAAAAATAGCATTTAGAGCAGAATGTTTCAATTCAAATTCTGAAATTATCACATTTTGCAGAATTTCGTAAGATGATGACAGTGAGTGTAATGATTATACTATTTTATGTCATTTTTACCAGCACAGTACCATTTTAATAAGATAGTATTTAATGCTTTTTTATTAGCATTATGTGATTTTTTTCAGATTTTGTAATGCTGGATAAAGAGAATACTCATAATTTAAATTAAAACATCCCTGCCATTAAAATTATCATTTCTTTCCACTGTATGATGAAGCTCTAAGATCTTGTTAATTTTGTTAATGATTTTATTTGTCCAGTGGTAGTTAATAGGGGCCTAGAGCTGTCTTCAAGTCTTCTCACAGAAAACTTTCTAGTTCTATAGGCATAAAGGTCTTATAAAGTATAGCAGTAAACCAGTAACAATGATGGGTCTCATTCTCCTGACCCTGTAAGAGCCTCGAATGTGGCACTTTCGAAAATCTCAGGGCTAGGACGAAGGAGACGTTACTGGTGCCTGCTCGAAGAAATCGATGAACAACAGGATGACAGTGATACCGTGTGGAAGTATAGCAGATATATAACATGAAGATTGCATCTCATTTAAATTTATTTACTTAATACCAGTGCAATAGACATATCTTTTTTCTTTCTTACACTGATTTTATATAATTTGAATAAAACTACAAAATAACATGGCCTTATGTAAATTACACAACAATTAAGCTAAGTGGCCTGTAAATGATGGCATACATGGGCTCATAAGCCTCTAATTAAGGTTCTGAAAAGAGAAAAGGATTTAATTCGGCAAAGCACCGAGATAAATTTTGAGCATATTTTAGACTGTATCTAGTAATTCTGAAAATGGATATGCAGACTCTAGTGAATTAAGTGGTTGTCAGCTACCTATGTGGATTTGTTAGATGTGTGAGAAAAATATACCTATGATTATCACCATAAATTAAAATTATTAAAACTCCTTAGTACCCTTATTAAAACATCTTAGCTTATAAAGTGTGTTTTTTAAATAAAAAGTGTGAGATATAATGCATTATATGTAGCTACTACTTTATATAAAATAACTTGTATAAGAAAACTGTTTTGCCCCACACGCACTGTAAACTGATAGCAAATTTACTTTAAGACTTACTTAGTAAAGGAAAATCCCTTAAACTCTGTATTTTAAAAGATTTCTGAGTATTCATAACAACATGCTATGGAACTGAACTACTTTTCAATTTTCATCTAATCTCCTTATATAGACTGATAATCTATAATAGATTTTTACCACAATTCTTATACTTGTGCCAAATACCTTTTCTGAAATTAGTAATTTTGACCACATGCACAGTGATGAATCTAAAACACTGCATTTTACATTTAAAAAAATTGACTAACTGGTTGACTTTCCAGGTTAATATTTTTCTATATGGAATATCATCCCAGCATGACTATTGTCCTCTTGCAGTTGACTGAAAAATGAGCATATTGCTATGATTATGACCATTTGGTTTCATTAGGGAATCTTTGTACTTGGTAGAGAGGGCTGTTATTGTTATTCAGGAAGAAGTAAAAGACAAATTTTCAATAACCTTAAAGACCAGAGATGAAAAAGAGAAAAA
The DNA here is from genome assembly GCF_029834395.1 of Sorex fumeus. Taxonomy (NCBI): domain Eukaryota; kingdom Metazoa; phylum Chordata; class Mammalia; order Eulipotyphla; family Soricidae; genus Sorex; species Sorex fumeus. The sequence goes on along the minus strand of NW_026606092.1, from coordinate 33,687,071 downwards.
GAAGGGCAAATGATTTTAGCATTTGGAAGTAGTAAGAATGTGAAAATAAAATTGTGCCAACCAAGAGAAAGTCTTTTTGTTTTCTGGTATTTCTGTTCAGTGAAGATATACCCTAAGCTGTCAGGACCATATTTAATGGGGCATAGTTAAATTGAGTGCCTCTGATAAGGGGCTCTTCGAGGCTATCAGAGTTTCAGATCAGTGGGATTGAATTTCCAGCATATTGCACATCTTCACACGTTCCACTCTCCTTTTTGTGACACTACAAGGGCAGTCTTACATATGCTTATCATTTGTGGTTTTATAATGCAGCAGACATCCACGTTTTCAAAGAAGGGATGATACTATGGGCATTAAGAACACAAATGGGGAATGGCACAGAAAAAAATTTTGCAGAGGACATAGCATAGCATGCATAAGATTTGAGTTTGAAAAAAAGAACTTCAGAGGAAAGACATATTTGGAAAATAAAAGTGCTTTTGTCTCCAATTAAAATAGGTCAGTGAAGCTACTAAAAAACTTTAATCATCAATATAAGTAATTAATAACTAATAATGCCAATTAGGATATTTTTTCAAATCTCTCATTTTTCCCTCAAATCTTATGACTACTCTGAATCGTTCCAAAATATATAAATACTTAATAATTCAAGTAATAATACTAGCTTTTATTAAAATATAAATGTGTATGTAATTCATTTTTGTAAAGATAACTCTTAAGTGCCATAAAATCCACAAAACAGAACAATGACCACCACCAAAACAATTTTTCAGAAACAAAATGAATGTAAGAATAAATGCAATTAAGACTCATTTTTAAAAAATTGAAATAAGAATGCCCTGAGAAAGTCTAACAAAAATGTTTATTACTTTTTAAGAATTTTGAGATCTGGACATCAAAATTAAAAGAATAATAAGAAATCAAATTTCAAAATAGATCCCTTAGTTTTATACTATCTAGGATGAACAGGTATACACAACTATCAAAAAATACAATTTAATTCTTACATTAAACCATTAATTAATTGATACAAGGGGCCCAAGAGATAGTGCAGGGCTTAAAGCACTTGTATTTCATGTAGCAGTCCCTGGTTTGTTTCTAGGACTGCGTGTGGTTGCCTAGGAACTGTTAGAAATGATTTCTGAGCACAGAGCTGGGAGTTGGCCCTGAGCACTGCCAGGGGTGCCCCCTCCAAGAATAAAGTTGTAAATATTCTTTTAAAATACCTCCATTTTTATTTTCATAACTGTATCATGTGTGTGTGTGTGTTTGTGTGTGTGTGTGTTTTGTTGGCAATGAACAACATGAACAGATTCCCTGTACTGGACTGGAATCTGAGGATGACACCAGCAGGACTACTTCCTGCACTGAGATGACAACATCATCCTGCTTCTGGAAAGAGAGCCAGAACAGCCATGCCCAGTAGCAATCTTGCTACTGTTTCTGTTACTGCTGACACCAGGATTTTCATTTCTCCCCTTTAACTTTTATTTATGCTCCCATCATCGCTGGTCACATATTTTCATCAGCAAAGGATAGAAAGGGCCCACCTAGCCCATATCAGAACCTCATATTTGATAACCAGAATAGGAGAGCACTTACCAGGGAGTCTTTTGGGATTTCCATATCCGCTTTGGTCTTGATGCTTTTCTTGTGGCTTCCTTGAGTGCTGACGGCGCTGCCAGTGAGACAGAAACCCTGGGAGCTGCCCTTTAACACGCTCCTGCAGGAAACATTATTTGATCCACTTTCTGTCTGTTGAGCTGTTTTCTTATCAACTCTGCAGGTAGAAAGTGATTCCTCTGATAAATTACATTGCTCTTCTTTAATCATTGTACTTTTCCCCATACTTTAACACTCAAAGTAACCTCCAAATACCCCTTTGTCATTAAACCTTTGAGTGATAATTGTTTCTCACTGGCCTAGATCAAATCTTCATCTGATATTCCAGGAGTGTGTCCATTTAGATTTGATAATATAATAACCTATTTTTATTTTTATAATTCCTTGTCATATGGGAGGGGGAACGAAATAAAAATCACTGAAGAGTAATTGGGAAATACACTTCTGGCTTGACATCAGCAGGAAATGTAATTACCTCTGCGAAGTTTCTAAGTACACATTTGTTTGGTACAATCAATGAGATGGGCATACTTTAAAATGTATCTGTAATTTTCTTCCATTTCATGCCATGTGGTTACATTTATGGTTCTTAGTGTAGGTTGAATTTCTATCAACCTTGATAAAACTTACCATTCTTTAATTTCAAAGTCCATTGGTTTGGCTAACAAAGTAACATGGACTAAATTATCATTTTATTGCTAACTTTGTATTCCATTGTTTAAATTCTGGCTAATGTATAAAAGACTGCTACGATGCATTTCTGCTTGTAGGAAAGATGTGCTTGGCTGCCATTTAATGTACAGGAGGCAACCACCTCTCTTAGTATATTGCCACCCTCCGTGCCAATGAGTTACCTGTTCAGAAGTTCGGTCATAAAAGTATCTTTTGTTGGACAAGTAACGGGGCTGCTTCTGGTTTTTGGTTCCAACTTGACTTGGTTGTAAATGTCAGGTGGTGTTTTCAGTTTACATTTGCTTTGGAAACTGTTGTCGGGATTATCTCCCAACTCCGTATCTCTGCTAAGCTCATTGTCTGTCTCACACTGTAGCTCAGACTTCTTTTTCTCTTTCTTTCGCTCAGATTTCAGCTGCTTATTTCCAAACCCCAAACCTTTTGCTTCTTTCTTCTCCACTTTGGTTTTGGAGAGATCCATTTTCCTGCCACTGAGCGCAGGGAGTCTACTCCTGCGAAACCCAAACCAGCTGGCAAAAGAAGGCCCGGGCCTGGGCTTGGCTTCCACAGAGCTGGACTTTGTTTGTACTTGGCCCTTTTCCACATTTTCCTGAATACACAACATGACCTTTTCTTCGATTGTGGGTGAGAGGGGGGTTTCTGGGCTCACAGCACCCGTCCTGGTGGTGGAAGCATCTGGATATTTTCCAGAAGTTTCTGTCTTGGAGGTTCTGCTTGTCTCAAAGTTGCCTGCCGGCTGTGTCTTCCCTGCGCTGGGCAGAGCATGCAGACTGCCTGTTGCGGTGGGCGGGCATCTGCAGTGGCTGCTCACTGGTCCCTCAGTGATGGCCACAGTGGGGTCATATTGGGAGGAGGTCTGCAGCTCTTCTGATTTAGGTGGAGTGAGGAACCCTTCTGACTTCGGAAGGATCCTCAAAGGCAGCTTGCTTGGACTCCCATGTTGGTTGCTGGAGCTACTGGTGCACCCCTGGGAGCCTGTCCTGCAGGGAGTATGCCCCAGAGATCTCCCAGCAGTGGGAAAACTGTCAGACATGGGGGCTGCGGGGCTCTTGCTGGGAGAGCCCTCAGTGGAGGAGCTCTGCCGAGTGAGAGAATTGCCTCTCTCAGCAGTGTTGGTGATGATCTGAGTTCGGACTTTACCTGACCCTTCCATGAGGGTGGCCGAGGGCTTGTCTCCTGAGTGAGTACTGAAGCTCTGACTGCGAGCTTTGGCTCCATTCATGCCTAAGGCTGGTTTTAGGTGTGGCTTGTGAGAGGAAAGAGACCTTTTTACCGACCGGTTTTCGACCACATCTTTTTCATCACCCCCAGGGATGTGACTTATGGGTGACTCTAGCATGGCTGTTTCTAGGGGAAGCCTGTCAGTCAAACCATCTCTTGCTTGTAAACTGAGTGAAGGATCATTTCTCTTGGGCCCTGTCACCTCAGGGCTTGAGGACCTCCTGGAGTCCTCGGTGTCTGCCTTGCTCATAGCTACAGAACTTTTAGAGGCTTCATTTAGACTGTCTTTTTCATGTTTCCCTGGCACCGTGGAACTTTTCCTGAGCAACTGGGGAGACTTCATGAGAACTTTAAGTCCAACGGGAAGGCGGGTTTTCAGCCCTTTCTCATGAGTGCTTTGATAACCATGTGGGGTACTATGGCTTTTAGAGGATGGCGATGGTGAGAGACTGTTACCCTGAGATGATGGAGCCTCATTTGCCCCTAAGAAGGAAGGCTTGGGTGATGTGGTGATGCTGTGGTTCAACTGACTTTTTCTTCCTGGAGGTGCACTTTTGGAAGATGGTGTTTCCAGTGGCTCGTGAGCTGAAGGGCAATTCTTGGGAGTACGTGTCCCTGTGTTGTCTGTTTGAGTGCTCCCCAGTATTAGGGGCGGTGGGGTTTTGGGGACACCTCTCTTTGGAGAAACCTTTGAGGGTGCAGCTGCCATCACAGCAAATGAGCCAGAGGGGGTATGTGCTGAGCATCTTGTTTGAACCCCCGTTTCTGTGGAGGGCAATGGATGAGTAGAAAGAGGCTTTCTGAAGGCCATGGAGGGTTTCTTTGCCTGTATTTCTGTCAAGGTGTGATTGGAAGAGATAACAGGAGCAGAAGATCCTTTCAGAAGGGGGGATTTGAAGCTGCTCCCCACTATTTCATTAGGGACCCTGGTTTCAAGCTTCACTGATGAAGGTGGGGATACATACTCATAGTTAGGCCTGATGAGCAGGGAGACTGACCTGCCTGGCGGAGGTGGGGGTGCAGAGGATTTAAGCCCTGCCTCTGGCTCGGGGTCACAGTGTTTATCTCTTGTGGGGGGTTCTCCGTCCTCACTGGGCTCATTGAGGGACCGTGATAACAACTGTGATGCTGGAATCTGGCTCTTGGAGTACTGGGACCAGTCTTTTGTGCTGGTCATTTTGGAGTCATGAGGAGGTTGTGGAGGGTGCTTTGGAATGTGTGAACCTGACCTTAAATCAAAGAGGGGTGTCAAACTCTCCATCTTTTTGAGCCGTGAAAGCTTTCCAGGAGTTAACGCTGGTGATTTTTCAAGAGTCACTGGGACAGATGAGGGAATTCTGGTGGCAGTATCAGGCTCCATTAGTTTTGATTTCTGAGGTGAAGTCTTACCTCTGGCAGGTATTTTTGTAATTTGCTTCTGACAGAGTCCCATGGCCACCAAAGACCTAGAATTATTCTGGCATGACACATTATGAGTTGGTTTGGTCAGATTTTGTCGCTGAGCATTTTGCACTGCTGTCCTGGGGCTGAAAGAGTCTGGGGACACGGCAACAACACTGTCCACATCATCTTTTGGAATGTTTTTCTCCTTTTCTTCTTCAGTTCTCTTTAAGAATCCATAGTCTCTTGTAGCAGCTTCTGGCTGTGAATGTGCAATTCCCTGAGGTAAAAGTTCAGTGTGTTCTGCCTTGGGTCCTATAGGGGCTTGGTTGATTGAGATTTCATTTCTGGTAACAGTAACAATGCCAGTCTGGTGAGAGCTGAATTCAATGGGTTCACCATCTTCTGCATCGAATATTACAGTAATACATTCCTCGGAAGAAGTCCTTTTGACAACCCTTTGCTGCTTAATGAAACTAAATGTCTTTGGCCTACTGTCTAACTGGATGGTCACTGGTTTTTCCTCCTCAGCAGGAGACCCAGGTTGAGATTTTCCAAGTTCCACAAGAGTGTCCAGGTTTTCTGTGGACTTATCGGTGTCGGCTGTCAAGGACAAGTCTGAAGGGCTTTTCTCGTCACTACTTCCTATGTGCAACTCATCGAGGGTTTCGTTGTCATCCGTATCTGAAAGCTGGGGATTGAGAGTCACGTGGCCTTGGGTGTCTAGGCCCCACCCTCTCTCAGACTGAGTTGCCTGGCCCGTCGGACACAGCTTCGTCTCCCTGGGACAGTTGTTGGTACAACTGGTTAGCTTTTCTGGCCTTTCCCCAGCGTAAACTGATGGGACACCTTCTGAAAAGTATTTTCCGTTCAGCTCCCAGGCAAAGAGACTGTCAGAGACACTGTGGGTTAGTTTAGAGCCGTGGGGTCTGAAGGTCTGATTTGACAAGGATAAAGCATCCTCCTCTGCATCGTCATGGGAATCTGTGTCGTAAATGAATGTTTTGTGGGGTTGCCGGCAAGGAGTCCCTGTGCCAGCTGGTTTGGGAGCTGGATACTCCTGGAAGCTGCTACTTTTGATACCTGGAGAATAGATTCCTTCATTTGAGTTCATGCAATCTTTATAACCCCATTTGGTGATCACTGAAGGGGGTTCAAGAAACACTTTTCGCTTTTGTAGCTTTCTTAGTCCTTCCAAAATGTGGCTTTCCTTGATCCGGGTTGGAGGTAGTTCATCTGTAGGACTGGCAAAGCCGCTTGGGAGCGAGGAGTCTATACTTAGTCTTTTATCCCATTTGTGTGATGATTGCTGAGAAAAAAAAAAAACATATCAGAAATGCATGTACCAGGTGGATTACAGTATGAAAGGAAAAGTCCATCACTGAATTAATTTGTTCTAGTGGTTAAGCATTTACCTATAAATGTGTATATAAACTAACCCAAGTGAATCAATTCATTAACAACGCAGCACATCTCCACTCTGCTGTGTTCAGTCCTGAGCTCAGTAGCGCAGGGTATAATTATGAAGAAGATAAGGACCCTGAGGTCATGGAGCATGCAACTCAACAGGGGAGAGGAGACTCGGTCACAAATAACAGTAAGCAAGAAAAGTGAGAGGTTCAAAGTAGGCACTTGGGAATTCAGAGGAGGGGAACCTCAAGTCTGTTAGAACACATAATAGTGTTTCATCTAATAACACAGAAAGTTCAATTTCCTCTCCTCAATAAAATCTAGTATTAGTTTTGGAGAAGTGATCAATAAAGGGAATAGATAAGACACTGTATTCTATACATTTGCCATTATTTTTCTTGGCGTTGGTAACAAAAGACAGACGAGAGCAGAAGGAAGGCACCAACGTTGAATGGTCATTTGCTGGGCACTATCCAGAAACAGAAAGTTTTAATTCATTCCGAAACAACACATGCAAGAAATTCTGTTTTAGAAGGAGAAGAAGTAGATTGATCAAATCAACCAACTGGGACAACACGCTTAAGTGCTGAAGGAGTAGTATACATTCTGGGTGCCTGGGCTCATTCTCTGACTCAGTCGCAAAGTGGCCTGGTGGGGATTTAAATGCAGCCACCCAGGCTACTGAGCTGCCGCAGTGAATTTCCATGCTGTACTGTGAGAGACGAGCTTAATCTCTATTATCTGTTTTGTATTAGTCAATATATAATTGAAGACATAGGTTACAACTACATCCACTCTGGAATAAGAACTGAAGAATTTTGAACACAACTGGGGACTCAGGAAATTGGTGGGAAATGCGAACATAACCTAAAGAGGTTTCATTTTCTTTTTTTTTTTTAACTCGTAAGATTAAAGGCAAACTTCAATGAAAAGATATGGCAATTTTGGGTGAGTATTCTGTACTTAACTAAGGGTGTATAGACCTCCCACTAATATCTCCACTCCAACAGCACCTCTAACTAGTAACCCTGCAGTAACTCTGTGCTCACAACTGTGCAAAGCAGGGAGAAGTAACAGAAACTTCCATTAGAATCTTAACTTGTTGGTAAATATTGAACGTTTATGCCTACGATACTGTCATAAACAATTACTTTTGCTAGAAACAAACATATCATTTTGATTTTATTTGATTCAAAGTCAAATGATATCTTTTCTTTAAAATTGTCTTCAGCATCAGAATTTGTTCCTACTTCTCCTCCTCTATATGATTAAAAATTCCTTCCAGAATCAGAAGAAATCCTGTTAGTGAGCCTAGGGCTGATAGACCAACTGTGAACAGGCTGTCATAGCTTGAATATCCAAGAATTTCCATGATACTGAGAGTCATGGTCACAACAACAACAAAAAAGAAACCAGGCAAAGGCACCCCTCAAGAGTAGATTTGAAAGAGTAGATTTGTTCAACCCATAGAGGCTATGTTCAGCTTTCCACTCCCACTTCTTTAGGCCTTGCCAGATCCTGCCCTGGCTCTGGTTTCATACATCCCAGAGCCAGAGACAACAAACCTCCCGGTGCTCGGGATCTCTGCCCTGTTGAGATTAGCTACCTTTCCCTATCAGTTTTCTACAGGAAGTTATACTATTCACTGATTTGAATAAAGTTCAGAACAATCCTTAAATTTGGAAAAGTAGAAGCGTGACGCCTTTGTGGGAGAGATGCACATTGGTATTTCCTGTGGGCAGCTTCCCCCATGCCAGAAGATCTGGGAGAGAATTACTCTGGGGAGGAGAGTAGTTGGTCAAAAGATGCTGATGCTAGGACAGGCACTTTAGGAGCTCTCTCTCTTGCTCCTGGAGTCACATAATTTAGAAAAGATTTTAAAAGAAAGTTCTTTATTATTTAATATCAGTAAATTATTTGATTTGTATACCTGTTTATGTACAGGGGTGAAAAGAGGTCACAACTGGAATAGTGTAAGAATCCCTGGCTTAAGAAGCTCAGTTTTTAGATGAAATGATGTAGTTAGCTAGTCCCAGTGCAACAGGACTTTTGTCTGTGTTATGTCTTGGGTGTGCTAGCTCCGTGGTCATTTCATCATTCTGAGAAAGCTCTTAAATCTACAGATGCCAGGCTCTGAGTTTCTGATAAAGTACCATAAGAGTCTTATGTTTCCTTTTTCAAGGAAGGAGTCCAAAGATTACTCTAACTGAAAGAATTTTAAAGGAAAAGAGATGAGAGAGAAGAGGAAGAGCTTTGAGGGAGAAAATTGCAGTCTATGATAATCACAAAGAGAAGAGACATTGATGACCATTTTCCCTGTTAAAAGCCAGGCCTCTATCAGTCATTATTCAAAACTAACATTTTCTTAGAAGGAACATTTGGGTAATGCATCTAACTCAGCATTGTGCATTAGATATCTGAGTTCAAGGAAATACATTTTAAATTCAAGCTAGAAATTCTTTCCTGGTTTCTTGCTCAGGGTACAACAAAATTATACCTAACCAATATATTATGGCAGGTATGGAGTTTTCCAAGTATTATACTTCCCAAATCATTAGTTAACATTATAAAAATTATAGGAAAAGATCTTTAAGTATTGTAATTTGTAATTTCCTTTTTTCATGTACTCTTCTTTAGCATTTAAGAGTTGCAATAACAATTATTCCAAATGCTTAGTTTATTCCCATATGCAAAGATTTATTTTCTAAACATAGAGGAATCTTCATCTGTATGAACCCACTTTGAAGATGAAAGTATGGGTTATTTAAAATTTTGGTACTAGAATTCCTGGCACGTAGGTAGAAATAGACTTACCAAAGCCATGGTATGTGTCACCTATTACAGTATTTTTTCTCTCTCACTGATGTCATTCTATAATTTATAATCAGCCTACTGGGTGTTTTTATCAGGTTATGATGTTGAATGGAGAAGGTCAATATGTTATCTCAGTACAACATATATTGCAAATTTGTGCAAAGTTAATGATGCATCTAAAATTTTTGTTTATTTATTTGAAATAATTTACTAATCCCTATTATTAGTGGGGAAACATTGTCTTTGAGTTCATGTGAGATGCTCTGCCTGGAATGTTGGCAAGTGGCTTTGCTCTTTTCATTTGTAGTGGGCATTAACAGGTCTTCCAGAGCATCACAGTGATAGAGAACGTCCATAACACTAATTGGAAATGTCTGAGTTGGCCTGAAGTGTGGTCACTTCCATTAGGCCAGTGCTCCATGTTACAGTTTGATATAAATCTGGAAGTTAGTGAATCCTCTGAAGCATAGAAGGGAACTATCTTTCTCTCTAAATGTCCTCCTACAATGTCCAACTTGTTCAGGGTCAAATCATCTTGCCACTCCTGAGTTTCCACATAATTTCTGAAGAGTAATTTTACCTTTTAATAGTTGGTTTGCACATTTGTATAATGGGGCGAATATTTCCATCTCCCCACATGGTGTTAGCACAAAATATGTGCATAGATACTCAGCCACGGTCATTTTTCATCTCCCCTCCCACACTAATTCCAAGAAGGAGAAAACACTTTGGTTCACTTTGAGGCTGGAATACCTCAAAGGAGGCCTTACCCGTTTTCTGAGGCTCTTGCTGTCGTGCCAAGTATTGGAGGAGCCACTGGAATACTCACTGCAGGTGCTTGAAAGGGAAAGATCACTGCTACTGCAGCTATTTCGGGGACAAAGATGACTAGGGATAACAACCCCTAAGCCATGACACCGCAAAGCAGGGGCTCCTAATTTTGTATTCAGCTGGAATTCCTGTAAAAGGAGGACAGTTTGGAGTTAAGCTTTGCTTTACTTAGAGAACAGTAAACACCAGCTGAGTTTCTCATGGAGTTAAAAGGAAATAGTGGCTGGTGATTAGAAGCACAAATTTTGGAGTCCGACAGATGAGAGCTTCACATCTTGGCTCTCCTTTTAACTAACTTGCTGAGAGAAAGTTTATCTTATAGCAACATTTTTTTATTTTTTTAAGGGGACTAGTGAAAATACTGCCTAAGTTATAGAGTCACTGTTAAAATCAAATGAGAGATGAATCAGACAGTACACCCTGTGGCTAGGGAAGTGCTCAGTTATTACAAGATACTGTCATCAGTGGGCAGAAGTGTCACAGTGGTTGTTTTCTATTTTAGTCACATATGCTAGCCTAAGACTCAGATCCTTATCAAATCATGACTCTGATGCAATAAAAGGATGAAGACAGAGAAGCAGCTTTGACTGTAAGGCTAATAACATAAGCAATGTCTGGGAGTCTAGAAACCTATACCTCACGTTTCACAATGTCACACAATAGGTCTTGAGCATAAAAAGCATTTATTTCACTTCCATGGATGTTAATGTCTTTATCTGAAGTGGAGCATCACAATCTGATTGCTCCTATAGCTGCTGTAGTTCTGAGAGTATCATTCTGTGTCAGGAACCAAATAGTATGACCAACAGAACATCGTGCATCGTGCATTTTGGTTGTAAAACAATGCTGGATTTCTCATCCCAGTCAACTGTCCAATAGTATAGGCTCTCACATTAAAACAGACAGAGTTTGAAGCTCAAGATCCAGGTGATTAGAATTGGATTCTAGCAGGTTTGCATAAAAAACATGGGTGAGAGTCTCAGCACATCCTGACAGTTGCATTATGGGATCTAAGGTAGATGAAGATCTACAAACTGAGAGTTTCAATTAATTTAGACTCCTCACCAGGAGAGAGAAATCTCTCCATTACTGCCTGATTCCAGTCTCCTATCTCTTACAATGCTTTGTCTCAGACTCCTTGACGTGGAACCATCTGTCTTCTTGTCACTTACAGAACGGTAAAACCTCTTACTTATGCAATTTATTCACATTTTCTGGGTGTCTTTGGTTCCTGAGTACTTATCACTGTTCTCCAAATGCAATTCAAACTGATGGTGACTAAACACCAGCTTGAGAAAGAAAGGAAAATAATGCTGCCCTAGGAGAGTTTGTTTATAGTAATCCCTACTGAAGTACAGAGGGCCTACTCAAAATGCTTTCCAATCAGTAACCATATTAGTTAACAATGCTGGATTTTCAATATTAGGCATCTGCCTATCAGAACTTCATTTTGTTTATGTAAACAATATCTTCAAGTGATCTAAAAATACAAAGAAATTTTTCTACTTGTACCACTTTTGTCCCCTTGACCCTAAAGTGTGCTCATAATATCATTGAAAACAAAAATTTGACTTAAAATAAAAGGTAAAAGGTAAAGGCCCTCCCGTTGATCGTCGATTTGCTCGAGCAGGCCCAGTAACGTCTCCATTGGAGACTTTGTTGTTACTGTGTCTGGCATATCGAATACTCTCGGTAGCTTGCCGGGCTCTCCGAGAGGGGCGGAGGAATTGAACTCGGGTTGGCCATGTTGGCCGCTTGTAAGGCGAACGCCCTACCGCTTGTGCTATCACTCCAGCTGACTTAAAATACAGCTCTTTATACCACATCTATTGACTTTTAACCTTGTTTATTGCTGGAAGCAAATTAATTAAGTAGAGTTCATTCTGTATTTGAACCAATGCCTACAACCATTGGTCTTATAGCATAAAGCCACCTGGCATCACTGTTCAGCTACTGTTTGTACCTGAAATGCAACATGAACAAACTTTCCCAAATATCACATTATGCTCCATCTCTTCTTGAGTACTTTGTATTTTCTCCATCTCATTCTCTTATACTTTATTGCTTGAGTAAATAGGATTGTGCTTTTTAATTTAAATTAGGACTACCTCTCTCTCTCTCTAGAGAGAGAGGTAATCCTAATGAACAAACTCTATATATAGAGAGAGACAGAGAGAGAGAAAGAGAAAGAGAGAGAAATATCTTTATCGATTTATCTGTCTGTCTGTCTATCTGTCTGTCTGTCTGTCTATCTCTCTACTACCCAGAAAGACTATGCCTGTGTCTTATAAGGTCATCTAGACCGAAACTTCTCCAATAACACTTTTCACTCCCTGCACGGGCTTTGGTTATAGTTTCTATTCTAGCTTTTCCCAGGGTACTGAAGGTTCTATGTGATTTATCATTGTCTTTCCAACCTTTCTCTTCCCACCGTCCCTGTCACCAGTACAGACCATTTAACAACTCAACCGAATTCTCTGGTGACTTTTAATAAACAGAAGTCTTACCCAGACATTACCCACGTGTGTCCCTCCTACACAGATGTTGAGGAAAAATACTAGAAAACCAGAGGATGAGCTGGAGACGGAATCACTTCTGCTTCTCCCTTGACTTTCTCTGGAGAATATAAGTTGTGAGAGAGGACACTTCAGGCTGTGGGGAAGTCTATCACTGTCACAGAAAGACAGTTGTGACTGGTGGTAACTAAGCAGCAAAAGATTCTCCAAACCACATTTTTAATACTCTCATGTGGAGTGGAATCATCTGAGGTCTTGGCAGATGTAGATGACTGAGTTCATATTAAGGTGGGACTGGAAATGTGGTGTTTCCCAGGTACTTTGATGCTATTGGTCCGGAAATTGAGCTTTGGGCAAAGGCCCAGGAGGAGTGAAATTTGCCTCGTATGGATAACTTCATAGTTCATTGTGCTATGTCAGTTTGGCATGGGCTGTGGAGAGCAGGAAGAGGGAGGGATTTGAGTCTATGTGTGGGTCAATCTTCTTGGGTAGGTGTCTCTTGGGGGGAGACAATGGATACAAAGTTCCTTGAAAATAAGAGGAAAGAACTTTGCTTATAAATGGATAGACACGGAGAGTATCATGCTAAGTGAAATGAGTCAGAAAGAGAGGGACAGACATAGAAGGACCGCACTCATTTGTGGAGTATAAAACAACATAACATAGGCTGACACCTAAGGATAGTAGATAAATGGGACAGGTAGATTGCTCCATAGCTAGAAGCCTGCCTCAGGAGCAAAGGGGAGAAGGCAGCTGGAATAGAGAAGGGATCACTAAGAAAATGATGGCTGGAGGAATCGGTCGGGATGGGATATGTGTGCAGAAAGTAGATAAAGGACGGAATATGATAACCTCTCATTGTCTGTATTGCAAACCATAATGTCCCAAAGTAGAGAGGGATTATTGGGAATATTGTCTGCCATGAAGGCAGGAGGAGGATGAGAAAGGGGGGGGTACACCAGGGATACTGGTGGTGGGGAATGTGCACTGGTGGAGGATGGGTGTTTGATCATTGTGTGATTGTAACCCAAATATGAAAGCTTGTGACTATCTCACAGTGATTCAATAAAATTAAAAAAAAAGAAGAAAAAAGAAAATAAGAGGAAAGGGCCATCTCTCTCTACTAGAAAGTTCTTCCATCTTTCTCCCATTCTTGAACCATTAATGTTGATATCTTACTTGAAAAGAGAACAGAAATCTCTGACATCATGGCTATGAAGTGAACATGCTGTGGCTACAGTATATTTTACCAATATATAAATCTGATAGGATTATTGACTCTATTGAATAACTTTTCTGTGGTTGGCACGTAGGAAGTTTAAATTCTGTCCCTACCACTTGATAACTCTTTGGCTTTGGGGAAATTATATGACACTCCAAGCCTGTTTATTTGTAAATGGGTATAATGAAACTATCTACCACATAAAATTATTGTGAAGAGTGAGCGATTCTTAACATACCACAGTGCTTTTCTGATAATCTATTATTAAAAAAATTTAATGTTCTTATGTCTAATCACTTTAACTAAAAGGTTTACAGTTTCCTGGATGGTTCTGATACTTCATCTCTACTGTTGTCTGTCTGATGCCTTAAACATAGGAACTGTTCAGTGCAATAGCAACAAGTTCCTGCAGACAAATGGAGTGAGTTCCTAGTGAGACGTGTTAGTGAAACATTATTCAGTGATCATTCTCCATCCTTTCTTTATTTTTATATGGCTACAGTATTGTGATATGGGTTTAAGAAAATTAAAGACATCTAGTGCCACAGATACTATTGTCCCAATATTTATTCTCATTATTTTTAGAGGGATGCATGCTGTACACATCTCATGCAGTACCAGGAGCCAAACCAGCAGGCCTCATACACAAAAAGGTAACACTTGACGACCAAACTACATCCCCATTTAATTTAGTTTTTGTTTTTGCTTTTGGGTTCCAAACCTCAGTGATGGCAGTCCTCAGGGCACTCCAGATCAATGCTGGCAAAGCTTTGGGGACTATACATGGTACCAGGGATTGAAATCAGTCTGTCACTTATAACACATTGTCCTTATCAGTTATACTCTTGTCTCTAGAACCTCTGATTTAATTTTTTTGTTCTTGGGTTTTTTTTATTCAGAGGAGGTACACCCATAATGCTCAGGAATTACTCCTGCTGGTGCTTGTGGGATTATATGGAATGCTGGAGATAGAACCTGTGGAGCATGGCAACAGGTGCCAGAGCTGATAAGATCTTTCCCTGCATAGCAGATAAGACCTGTCCCTGCATAGGGACCCAGTAAGGAGTGTCTGGGCACTTTTTACAAGCACCAGGTATCTGATGTTGAGTCTTATCTCCCAAAAATTTTCACCAAGCTACATTCCTATCTAGCCCTTTGGGATTGGGCCGGGGCAAAGCAGAGTTGGAAAGGTGATAGGTCAGTAATACTAAACTTTATGTGATTGGACCATCCTCTTAAGCCGAGACCCCCTATAAAATATGTGTGTATTTGGCAATAAAGTGAGCAGCCATCGGCTGTCTCTTGGAGTGGTTTCTCCATGGACCTGTCATCCTTCGCCCTATCTCTGCCAGGACCTAGTGTGCAATGTGTCTGGGCACAAAGGGGGAAAGCTGTTACCCGACAGAACCTGCATACAAGGTAAACACCCTACACTTTATACTATATCTCTATCCTCCTTCTCATTAATTCTTACGACAACTCTTTAAAACCAATCACTGTTCATCATTGTGCCAATGGGATGTATAGGCATAAAGAAGTTAAGAACTTGATTAAGAAAAATCAGGTAATATTGGGTCTGATGTCTGCCTACATCCTAGACACTATGCAATGGCACCAAGGGAAGTTCTTAAGAATATCAGAATCCCTAAATGTGGAAATAAAAGCAGCCATGAGCTGAAGAGATAGCGTAATGGATTAAATCATTTACTTTGCATGCAGACCCTTGGATTTCAGCCCCTGGCACCTTGTCGTTCACTCATAGCTACCTCGTGGCTCCAGAGGAATAGCCCCGAAACCCTGAGCTGGGAGTAGCCTCTGGGAATTACTAGGTGTGCCAATAAATAGCAGAAACAAAAAGAAAGAAAACCAGCTATCTTTTAGAGAAGAAATGCAACTATTGACAAATAATCATCATTATTAAAATTCCCCTTTGCCCGGGACAGTGTATTTGACTTCCACTGCAACTCTATCTTGACGATGTGAACTTGATGGGAAAAGAAACCCTGTTTATCCTATTCAAAGTATATTTTTCTTACGTTATATTTTAGTTTACCACCATTAATGACTCATAAGATTTATCTGTCATCCCTGCCAACAGAAATACAAAATGCACAGTTTTAGATTTTAAAAAAAAAAGGGGGAATGGGGGGGGGGCATTTACTTTTGATAAAAATTGTTACTCTTAAAATATTCCTGACTTAAGGCAATATTATAGATCAGAGATCATTAAGGTTTTATGAATGTTTAAAGTGACAGCATTTCATTCAAATTTATTTCCAATCATCTGCCTTGCACGCAGCCAACATGGCCGACCCGAGTTCGATTCCTCCGCCCCTCTCGGAGAGCCCAGCAAGCTACCGAGAGTCTTCGATATGCCAGACACAGTAACAACAACGTCTCCAATGGCGACGTTACTGGGCCCACTCGAGCAAATCGATGATCAACGGGAGGGCCTTTACCTTTACCTTTACCTTATTTCCAATCTAACATCAGAATATTTACCTTTGATATTAAATATCCTATCTCTACTGACAAAATTATACAATACAATAAAATGTCTGTTATCACAAGTGTTCATCTGTCATTTTAAATCTAGCAGTTCTCATAACATATTTATTTGGTTCTTGTGTTTTTCAAGTTACTTTTTTATGTCAATGAAAGTTAAGTGCCATGTTGGTTAAAGTTTTGCCAAATAAGCACAAAGCAAACCCTAGCTAAAGGAAAAAAATGCACAGCCCATGAATTTTTAAAAGTTCATACATAATATATCATAAAAGTAGGATGAATAATATGGGACACAGGTTTAATAAAAAGCTCCTTGACCATTTCTCAGAGACTTTGAGATGTAATCAATACCCTAAAAGGTATCTTGGGGACAACACCAAGATTTATGATATTTTTGCCAAGAGTGACACTTTCTGCTTCCTCTATCAGCTGGGGGACATGATATTGAATTTCAGAGAACACAAGAAAGGAAAGTATTTTTATCTGTCTGACAGCACTTCAAGGATGCACTTTATGGTTTGCTTGTGACATTGTATTTGATGGAAAGAAAATAACAACTTAAACAAGTGTTCTGAAGGCAACAGGGAGACTCACGTGCATCCTAACATCAGTCCGTGACTGTGTCAGACTTCCGCGTTCTGCCTCTGAAAGCAAATCTCCAGATGAGAGATCTAAGATTCGTGAGTGAAGTTTCTAGTCAAAAACAAGCAGAAACAGTGAATAGTGATGACTAATTGTTTATCTCAAGAACCTGCCTTCAACAATTAATTTAAAAAAATCATTGTCATTTAGGTAACATAGTACCACATGACAATGTTTATACATCTGGTGTACAAAGTTATGACATTTCCACCATCACACAGAGCCTCTTCTACTGTTGGGCAGCTAAATTTGAAAAATGCTGACATTTCTTCATTGGGCAATGCATATAATAACTCAAAAAGGTTGGCACAAGTTTATCAAAGGTCCGTGTGTGTGTGTGTGTGTGTGTGTGTGTGTGTGTGCGTGTGTGTACAGCAATCACAATGAAGAATCATTACATTTTTATCATGTAGGGGTCTGTGTTGGAAAATAAGGAGGCAAAAACAGAGTAGATGGAAAATAAGTATTAGGAAAAATTAATACCTCAGATCACTTATTGGCTGGTATTAAAATTAACTTTTTAGTTTCACATTAAGAATAATCACCATATTAACCTTATTATGTTGAGCAGTGTTTAAAATCTGAGCAAATAATTATAAAAGTGACCTTATTTCTCAACAGCATTGATCTTGTGAAATCTTCCCTTGGACACATTTTAACTCAAAGTCATTAATGTCATCTGTTAGGAACAATTAATGTGAATAGAAAATAATTGCATCAGGGATCTGGGGACTTGGAGGATTTTTGTGCATTAATATTCACATGCTATTCGATTATATACCCAATTCTTTATTTCAGCTTTACTTAGGAGGCCTGCTAAACCCAGTACATTCCACTTTATTAATCTTTATACTAATTACTAAGGCTTTCCTGTAGACATTAACTGTGATCTTTTTAATTGCAAATACAATAAAACTTGTGATTTATGTCAAATGTTTCTGCAAGGCTGATGACATTTTTAAGATGGTTCCTATGCCCTGGCTTGTCTTGGTTACAACTTCTGTGGCTTCAGACACTGAAAAATCGAATTCAGTAAGTAAATAATGTGTCCAAGCATGTCTCCCTCACCTTTGTAATGTTTTTCTATTCCTTTTTCTCCCCAGAGAAGCATGGCTGAATACTGAGGTGATCTGGAAACAGCTGAGCTTCTCCAAAGCTCATAAATAGTAGGCTAACTAGTGAGCAAAAGGGATCCAGTAGACCACGACTCACTTGGTCTAGTAGATCTACCATGTAGCCAGCAGTGACTGTAAACTCTGCTGAGAGGAGTCACATGCACTCTATCCCCATATCGTTACCTTCAGGCTAAACTTATGCGAGAGATCTCTGTATCTGGCTGGTCACTCAGTAAACATTTTTCTTTTTTTGGGGGGGGTGTCACACCTGTCGATGCATAGGGGTTACTCCTGGCTTGTTCACACAGGAATTACTTCTGGCGGTGCTCGAGGGACCATATGGGATGCAGGGAATCAAACCTGGGTCGGCCACGTGCAAACACCCTACCCACTGTGCTATTGTTTCAGCCCACAATCAGTAAACATTTATCCAGAGCTGAGAAAGGATAACACTGTAGATTGAGTGGTTGCCATCTTTCATGGGAGAGAATTCTTTTCCAATCTGCTTTTCCTTTTCTTTTCTTCGCTTTGCTTGCCTAAATTTTATTTTAGGCACTGTGGTATGGCAATTGTAGGGTTTCGTGGACAACACAATCCAGTACCATTTTTTCTCCCCCAGAGTGTCCACTTCCCTCCACCTCTGTGCCACAGACTCCCCCCTTCCCCCGCCAGTCCTAATCAGTTCCTGGTTTCTGTTGCCTTTGGATATTTGTTATAACAAAATATAAATTTTGTTTATTTACATTCCACATATGAGAGAGATCATCTGTGTCTGTCCTTCACTTCTGACTAACTTTCCTCAGCATGATATTATTCAGGTCCATCCACATAGCAGTACATTATTTGCTTTCAGCACAGCAGTAGGGCGTTCGCCTTACACGTGGCCAACATGGCCGACCCGAGTTCGATTCCTCCACCCCTCTCGGAGAGCCCGGCAAGCTACCGAGAGTATTCCATATGCCAGACACAGTAACAACAAGGTCTCCAATGGAGACGTTACTGGGCCCGCTCGAGCAAATCGATGATCAACGGGAGGGCCTTTACCTTTACCTTACCATCTTTTTAAAAAAACAGCTGAGTAGTATTTTGTTGTTTATATATACCAGAGTCACTTTATCCAGTCACTTGTTTTTGGGCACTTGGACTCTTCCCCATTTTTGGTAACTGTGAATAGTGCTGCAATAAACATAGGAGTGCAAATGTCTCTTCTGAATATATATATATATATATATATATATATATATATATATATATATTAGGGTCCTTAAGTAGAAGCCCAGAAGTAGAATTTCTGAGTCAAAGGGAATCTCCATTTCTAGATTTATGAGAAGTGTCGACATTGCTTTCCAAAATGGCTGGACAAGTCAATATTACCACCAGTAGTAAATGAAGGTCCCTTTCCCCTACATCCCACTAATACTGGTTGTTTTTGTTCTTTGTGATGTGTATCAATCTTATGGTGCAGGATGATGTATCATTGCTGTTTTTCATTTCCGCCATCTGTATGTCTTCTTTGAGGAACTTTCTGTTTTTCTCTCCCCACTAATTTTTGATGGGGGTGTGCTGTTGTTGTTTTTCTTTTAAGTCCTACTATTGCTTTATATATCTTGGATATTGACTCTTTGCAAAGTGTGTGGTGGACAAATATTTCTTCCCAGTCTGTGGGGTGTCTTTTATAATGCTGGTCATGATTTCTATTGTAGTGCAAAAGCATTTTAATTTGATGTTAGTCCCATTTGTTTATCTTTGCTTCTGTTTGCTTGGGCAATGGTGTTGAATCACTGAAAATACCTATAGCTTCTACCTCAATATGATTTATGGATTCAGGTATGATATTTAGGTATTTAGTCAATTTTTGTTTAACTTTTGTGCATGGTATTCTGGATCATATCTCATCAGAGAAATTCACTACTCTACTCTGGCTTCTTTTAGCTCATATTTGGAGGTATTTTCATTACAAAAGGAACAAATCCCAAACTAGTTAGTTGTCTGTTACTTTGAAAATCAAATTTTCCCAATAGAATGAAGCTATTAGTAGGTAACTAGAACCAGAGTATTATTTCTGTATAATGTCTTTAATCTCGAAACACAGGATGAGTGTTTAAACCTCAGAAACTATTACAATATGGGACACTAAATAAGAATACAGTCGAAGTGCTAGAGCAGTGGTACAGAGGATACAGAACCTCAGAGAGACTAGCAAGGGGACACAGAGAGAAGAATGCAGAAGAATACAGGAGCAGGCACGTGGAGAGAGAGAGCCCAGGCTGCGAGACGGAGCACGGAGAGATGAGCAGGAGAGACAGGAGGAGACAGGAATGAGGGGCAGTGTGAGACTAGAATGGGGGGCTCAGAGAGACTGGGGCAGGTGTGTGGGGAGAATGGAATAAACGGCATCTGGTCAACCAACCGACTTGGCCCTCGTCTCCTCCTCCGTCTTCCCCATGACCCGGGCTGCCCTGGCTGGGGGAACAGCCCAGGCCCACCCAAAAGCAGGTGACAAGTGGGAGAGACATCAGGGCTTCTCCCTGGCCGCCCCCGGAGATTATACAGCTGGCGTGCCTGGAGTGAGCACAAGCTACCAACTAAAGGTTGCACATCTATGACTGCCGAAGAATCTGACCAGAGAATGGCTGCATTCCCCTAGTGAAGTACTCCTGCCAGAAGTTGTGATGCTCCCGTTCCAGTGATCCCTGACTGATCCAGTGCTTCCTGAAATTTCTTAGACTCCAATAGCCGCTCTCCTGGAACTCATTGCTGCAACCACTACTGATGCTGTTATAGGAACAACTCTTCAGTTTTGATCCAGGCACTTTATTTCTTCAGAATGGGACTAAATGACTCTCATCATTGGTGACTCTTATCACCCCTGGACAATGCAGGACAACTGGATGTTTTATGACAAGCACTGCTCTGGGTTCAGGGTTGGACTGAAATCTTAGTACAACTAAGACTGCATTGTGTTTGGAATTGTTCCTGTATTTCAAATTTTGTGTTTTTGTCAAAAGAAAAGGGGGAGATGTAGGATAACACTGATTTGTCCTTTCTGCACAAATAGCCTTAGGTAGTTTAGGCTTATTGGGTTGCTCCCACCACAGTGCTCCCATTCCTCTGTGTTTACTTGTAATTTCTTTCTTTGTGCTCTGTTAATTTGTAAATATTGTTTTTCTCTTCTTAAAAAAAATAGTACAGAGGGTAGGGATCTTGGCTTGCATATGGCTAATCCGGGCTCAATCTCTGACACCCCATATGGTACTCTGAGCCCTCCAGGAGTGATCCTTGAGCACCAAGGATTAGGTTCTGAGAACCACTAGGTGTGGCCCAGTAACTAAAAAAGAATCAACAAATAAACCAAAAAAAAAATCCACAGTTGATGCTGGCTTTAGTCTAGAGAGACAATAATGTCTTTATATTTTCTCACAATATTTCCCATCTTTAAAAATGCAGTTTTAAAGATTGAGAGAATGCCAAATATAATGTAACTTTTAGAGATCTAAGAATACATTTATCAATATACAAACAGTCTAAGGAGTTATGGGAAGTGACATTCAATAAAGAAATGATGATTCTGAGTGGTATGTCATGTGATTTTGGAGAAAAGTTTTTAAAGATTAGATATCTGGCTTTTGATTCAGTTCATGGTTATACTTCACTCTCTCTTATCAGATATATGATGTCATCCTTTTGCTTTCTGCATGATTATGTGTGCGTATAAAGCCATTCTCCCAAATGCTATGACGCTCCAGTGGCTTTAATCCAAATGGTCATTTCTCTCCATCAAGAAAAGGTAAGGTCTTGTGGGAAAAGGGACAAGACCCAGGGCAAGCAGCCAGGGGATCATGGTTTCAGGGCTTTCTAAAGAACGGGGTGATAGCTTTTGGGAATATAGCTGAACCTCTCTGTTTCAGATTCTTTTCAACCAAGGGAGAAAACAGAGAACTTAAATCTACCTCATAGGTAGGACAAGGCACTGTTGTAGTCAGAGAGATAGTAAACAAGATACTGAGTTGAAATTTATACAGCTTTACAACAATGGTCATAACACAGTTTGTCATAATTTATTAAATGCTTAGGTACAAATGAATCATTTGTTGTTTTAAAAATGTAATCATGGGCTCAGAGAGATATTACAGCAGGTAAGGCTCTTGCTTTGATGTGGCCCACCTGGGTTTGATCCCTGACACCCCATAAGGGTTACAGAGTCAAACTCCTATAAATTTGATCCCTGAGAAATTACAGGAGTAATCCATGAGTGCAGAGTCACAAGTAAGCCCTGAGCACTGCCAGATATGCATCCCACTACTAGCAATAACAAAAAAGAAATTATTTGTTATTAGATACTAATCTCTAAATCTATAAGCCATGTAAAATTATTTTGGATTAAAAAATCTATGATGGTAAGACTCTAAGTATGAAAGTAGTAGGTAAATATCATTCACGTACAATATTTCTCCTAATTTTACTGTGAAAGCTCACAAACCCATAGATGTTACATTTCTTATGTTAAAGAAACTTTATAGAAAAGGCTTACATTTTCATATCTACATGTGTACATGTAAGTTGTAATAAATAAAATTCTGAGCAAAATACACAAAACAATAATATATCACTTTTTAAACTGGTATTGTTATGTTATCCATTATTCATTCAGGCCACAGTGAAAACTAGGTAGAATGGATACATGGAAGGTTCATTTCGAATCATTGTCAGCAACAGCATAATTGACTGAAGAGTAACATGGACTCTTAAAAGAAACCCACTTAGTCAGAGGGCAAATGCACCCTCACATACCAATCTACTGGTCACCTTTGATGGCAGTGTCTTACAGAAAAACATGTCAACTGAAACACTTCAAACTTGAAAATTCACATGAAGGCTGGTTTCAGACATTTTAAAAACCAATATTTCAGACACAGAAGGCAGCAAGATTATGTAGTATAGGTTTGAAACTGACCTCACATCATCTCTTATTTTATCTCGGTCACCGAGATTCTGCCTAGACCCCCATATTCCAAAGCAGAGGTCGCTAGCTTCTTTGCATGAAAATGCCTCTTTTGAAGGTAAATTTCTACTCAGCTTTTCCTGCTTCGCTTCTATCCTCTCTGGTGTAGGCCTGCCTTATTTCTGAACTGATGCTTTTATCCATCTCTCCCTGGTGCACTCTCCCAGTGCCTGCCCACCTTCTAAAACCTGCCACACCTTCAGAACCACCTGCTTGATTATTTTTTCCCACCCAGCCGTCTAGATTACATCATCCCATATTTTGGCCCTTTATCTGATATGCATAATTGCTGGATTGTTCCTGTGTGTGGTTTATTTTCCTAATAGGGTGATCAGCTCTATGAGAATACGGTCAATATATTTTGGCTTTGCTCTGCTGCAAAGACAGGCTAGGTGTCATGCAACATGGTCCTCCTTCTTTCTGGTTGCACAACTGGATTGCCTGTCCCAGCCTCTTATGTAGCTAAGTGTGTCCAGGTGGCGTGGTGAGTTCTAGCCTATGGAGTGATGCTGGCGCAGGCCTGGAAATATCTATCATGTGAGATGCTCCCTCCCGGCTCTTTCTCCCTCTAAGCATCTCCTTGATGCAGCCCATTCAGCAGAGTGATCTGGGAAGCCAAATGTTGAAGATGAATATATCAAGGGGTAGGGATCTGAGCTGCGGAATTGCCAACTGGAAGAGGAATTGCCTTAGGATCAGAAAGCCTTCTCTGGATTTTCTGTGAGGAGGAAATGCACTCACACAGGGCTTGAGACATTACTTAATTAGGGGTTATTGTATATCATTATGCATATATATCATTAACCTCCTCTGAGATCATGACAGATATGCTATTTTCCTTAAAAATGCATATAGTCATACACACATTCACACATGTGTAGATAATGGTTATGGCAGCAGATCAAGGTGAGGAGAATCCCCACTGAAAATATTCGGTTTCTCAGGGAAGAAGCGCACATTCTCTCCCCACATAGGGGGATTTGTGTGATGAGTTGGGGTGAATTATAATCCATAGGCAGAACATACTACAAATCAGTTCCAAATACCAAACTCAGATTTGTGGATCTAGAGATGCCAGGTAGCCGGTTCCAGACACACATACTGAGTAAGAATTATTTACTGGGTGACCCTGATCTGCACAGTTCCTTATCTTTAATCCAGAACAGAGAAGCAATCCCCTATCCATCTTAACAGACTGCACCCAAGAACAGACTGTGCTACATCTGAGGGATTGAGCTGGAATGGCCTATACATTCAGAGAAGCCATCCTCCACTTCACTTCGCACCTCTACAGTTAATGGTGCAGCAGAGCACAGAGACCAAGATGTGCTTGGGCGTTTCAGAGCTGGCTGGAGGCAGTTTGCCATTTTCTCTTTCTCTTCTCAATGAAGGGCTAGAGTGATAGCATAGTGGTAGGGCGTTTGCCTTGCACGCAGCCAACATGGCCAACCCGAGTTTGATTCCTCTGCCCCTCTCGGAGAGCCCAGCAAGCTACCGAGAGTATCTCACCCGCACGGCAGAGCCTGGCAAGCTCCCCGTGACGTATTCGATATGCCAGACACAGTAACAACAAAGTCTCCAATGGAGACGTTACTGGGCCCACTCGAGCAAATCGATGAACAACGGGAGGGCCTTTACTTACTTACTTACTTCTCACTGAAGGAGTTGCAATTCTTCAGATACTCAGTGAAGGCTTACTGTAGTATTCCATAGCATTCTGCTCTGGGTTTTGCCCAGTGTCTAAGTGGTTTCTTTTGGCAGAGGTCAAAAGGTATATCTCAGGATATACTCAGGGTTTACTCTTGGCTTTGCACTTCCGGGGACCTTGTATGGTGCCAGGGATTAAATCAAAGCAATTTACACGCAAACCAAGCACCTTAAAACCTGTACTTCCTCTCTGACCCCTCCACAGTGATGTCTTAACTTTAACTTGTTGGGACCAGAAAACATTGAGACACTGTTTAGTTGGCACAAGGGGAGACTGAAAACCATATCTTAATTAGAGGAATTTAGCTAGCATGCTAAACAAATAGAGTACAGAGGGTGCTGATCGGCTTTTGAATTTACTAATGTTCTTTCAAAAAGTTTGGGGAGGAAAATGATTTTTTTTCAGGTCAGGATTTTGGAAGTTGTTGACTCTACTTAAAATGTAAAGAAGAAAATGCTAAAAGAATTATTTAGTTATTGCACTCTTCTCTTTATTCAGATGTGGTGAGAGAATAAATCTAATACTATCATCAAACATACAATCATTCTCCTCTCTACTAAAAGTCAAATATTTGTACAAAAGAGAAGTTATGAGAGTGAACATGGCATATGTCTGATTAATAGATTCAATGAATGTAAGTAATTTAGGTTTAACCACAGAGGTGAGATATGAATTACTGTTTTTGATATGATCTTCTTCCATCCCTTGATTTATTAATACTTCAGCATTGGTAGCCTAAATTTTTTTACGGCCCTATTTCAGATTTTTCAGAGTTACCTTTTCCCAGTTTAAAGGTCTTTCTAAGGAAGGGAATGGCTTCTATGCCCAGACGCTTGAATTCCTGTTCCATTTCCAAAGTGAGCAGCTCTGTTATTGCCACATGATCAAGTGCTAAACCTTCTTTACCAACCACATTTCCGTAAAATCTAGTCACGCTGCAGTCCACATATCAGGAGGCATTTTTCTACCTTCAAGAGTTCTTGGAAGGATTTAAAGAAGGTGTGGAAAAAGTTCTTGGATTTTGCTCACTCACTATTGGCACTTTGAGTTACAGCAACGGTGGCCCTAGTCACTCCCAGTCTCGGTGCCCAAGATTTCTTCTCTGTTTCCAGCTGTTAACTCCTGCTTTCTTGCCTGCTGGCTCCTTTGCACTGGCCTTGCTTTTTTGTTGCTGTTGTTTTGTTTTGTTTCTGGGCAACACTCGCTGATGCTCAGGGGTTACTCCTGCCTCTGCACTCAGGAATTACTACTGGTGGTGCTCAGGGGATCATATGGGTGCTGGGAATGAAACCTGGGTTGGCCATGTGCAAGGCAAACACCCTACCTACTATACTATTGTGTTCTCTGCACCAACTTCAACAGTTACTTTCTCAGAACTCTAAGATCCTGCATTCTGAATTAATCTTTTGCAGGAAGAACCTATTGCTTCTTTAGCTTTGCTTTCAACTTGCCTTTCCTCCACCTTGGAGAACTGATCTCATGTCTCTGCTTCTGGAAACTTCTGGGAGGCCTCATTCTTGCTCTTTCAACTCAGCCTAGGGCTGGTGTTGGGTTTGTGTGTCATCCTGTTTAATCTCACCTCAGGAAACATGTCTGGAGTAGGTCAGAGGGAATCTTCTAAGCATCTCCTGCTAATACTAACTTTCTTTGCTTCCTGTCTGTTTCCCTTTTTGGATTAGCCTCTGTTACAGGGATAGAAAACATTCGTGGTGCATTGAGAGATATTTAAGAGACCTGGTCTCAATATGGCCCTGAATGAGGCATATATAACCAGATGGTGTGTTCTGCTAGCTAAAAAGGCAGATTTCAGAGGTCTGAGTAAGGTTATAAAAGAAAACTCATGGAAATTCCCTAAAATAGCTTGACACCTGATTAAAATATAATTTTGGTAGAAGATTTCCTTGGCAAATGCTCATCGCTAAGGCCTCCAGTTAACATATTGACATTTTAGCTTTCTAAATTTGTCCTTAAACTTTTGTCATACTCAAAAAGGGTATTTTCCCCGTCCCTATGCAGAGATCTTGTGGCAGACCCCCAGCTCACATTTCCCAGGCTGCATTCTGCCCCATTAAGAATTTATTATAAAGCTGAATATTATATAACTGCATATTACATAATGGAGTATTATATGGTCATTTCTTATATTCATATCAATTTAAGCCAAGGACAATTTATTTTTGGTCCAGAGCTTATATTTAATTAATTATGTGATTATTCCCATTTTGGGATACCAAGATAGAACATAATATCTGCTCAAATTATCCTACTGATGATCCACAATCTACCTTTCAGATTTCCTCCTCGAGGCCTTTTAAGAAAGGTTCCCATCAAGATTTGTTCACATTTCAGTGTCTGAACTTTCTATAGCTATTTTTCTAAGCTATCTACAGCAGTCCCTGTTGTGATTATTATTTTCCTTGACAATGTGCACACTTGTCTTGCATATCAATCTTTAGGTACCCCGAGTGCATTCTGTTTTACTCTGGAGGGTGCCCCTGCAGAATGACATAGTTCTGCATCCTCTTTTATACTTTTCTGGGATCTGAGGTTATAAACTGCTTCTGAATCAATTATTCCCTAGCTATATTCAAAACCTTCTGCAAGGGTCACTGCTACCATGACAACCTGATTATCCGCCGCCGAAGGGAGTAGGTAGGGTTTGGTTTGGTGACTCGGAAGTTTATTTGGGGACTCTGCAGTTTAGACTGATAACTAGAATATCCCAAATCTGTGCTGTTTTCTGAAATTCCATTAGCAGTGTCCTGGGGACCTGCAGGCTGAGAACCAAGGAGAAGACAGATATGGATACAGACAGCAGACCTTCCCCTCGGGAGCCTCCACTCTAATTAGCCCAACAGAACACATTTAGGAAACATCTACTACATACAGTCCTGACTAGCAACTCTAGACAGTTTTGAGGAAGCTCATTACCATACTTACAAAAAGCCCAGATGTCTGACACAGATACTAGAAATACAATTTGGGTTATATTTAGAGAAGTGTTGATGGAGGTTCTTTGCAGCAGTACTTGGGGACAATAACATCATTTTCGCGGTTATTCTACCTGACAGTGTTGGCCTAACCTATCAATGCTTGAACCAAGCAATTTAGTGTTGCTTGGGGTAGCCACGGCCTCTCTGGAGGTACTCAGGGAACACAAGGGTTAAACCTGCCTGTGTTCTGGGACGATGGGGTGCTCTACAGCAACAAGGATGTAACTCAATGCACATTCTAGGCACAGCTCCAGCCCTTAAAACTATCTCACAGACTCCCACTTAAGAAGTTTTAAAGCAGAATCACAAATCACAAATCATCCTGTTAATCGTCGATTGCCTCGAGCAGGCCCCAGTAACGTCTCCTTCATCCTAGCCCTGAGATTATATTCAAGGCTCTTTAGGAGAATGAGACCCATCATTGTTACTGGTATTTGGCATATTAAAGCAGAATATGCAAAAAAAAAGTCACAGTAGAATGAAGGTGAAATAGGGCGGGGTAGGGTCAGAATGCTAACACAATTATCACAATTGTTCAAGATATTAATCTAAACAAAAAAGTGCTCAGGTCACAAGGACTTAATTTCTAAACTCCTAAATCATTTGGTCTCTTTACACAAAACAACAATAAAAGTAATCTGAAATATTGATTGTATAACAACAAAGTGACAGGCTGCTGGGAAACAGGAGGTAAGGGTATGGCTTCCCATGCAAATTATTCAAACCTGAGATTCAATTCCTAAGGGTGAGTCACACTAGCTTGCCAATTCTAAGACTCTGAAGCTTTGCTTCTGTTTCCTCTGATCTCAGAAAGGAAATGATTCAGCACAGTCTGAGCCTATTCTGGGATCAAAGAGATAGAAAAGTACCTTGAAATTTCCATTTTTATCACTAATTACTTTAACAGGTACTTTAATAGGTGCTATCCAATTGTCCCTGCTGTTTTGTAAAATTATCTACACTGATTTCGCATTTTTAATCAGGCTTTATATTCCAAAAGTCTCCTGAATTTCTGAAGATTTTCAGTTTTGAACACATGGGGAATATATTTTCCCTCTGATTTAAGAGAGCTAAAGAAATTAGGGGAAACGTATACTCTGGCGCCCGCTAACATACTGAATATTGCAAGAATGGTTACTAGACTCAAGAGTGGCTACTGGACATTTATTAGGAAGGAATGAATTACCTCCTCCTCTGTGGGGGAAGGACACACTGTGAAAACCCTTTCCTCATCTTATTTATAAATCCTCAGTCTACTCTGTGGGAGAAGTTTCAGAGAAATTTTTAGAGATAAAGCACTTAAGATAACCAAAGCTAAAAAAGGTATCCCAAGTACTTTTTAAAAAATTATTTATTTAGTTTGATTAAATTAACTTATACTGTAACCTCAGTAAGTCATTTATAACATATTGTGATGCCTTCATTCTTATACCCAAAGATAATTCTTTTACTTATTTAATACATCGTTTCCTCTTTTTCCTGTTATTACTATGGTCAGCTGTTACACTGACCATTGTTTTTACATTGTTAGTACACTGGCAATATAAGCACTGATGACAAATCCTTTAAATTCCACATTCTTTTTGTTTTGTTTTAGGCTACACCTGGCTGTGCTCAGGGCTCTTCACTCTGCATTCAGGGTTTCCTCCTGTCAGGCTCAGAGTATTACAGAGAGGTGCAGGGCATCAAGCCTGGGTCTGAAAGAAAATTGTCATACCTGCTGAACTATCTCTCTGGCCCATTTGAATTCCACAATCTTCCAAGGGAAATACAACTTCGTTTATAAATTTGTATCTAAGAAGAACATCAACACATCCTAAGAAGAAAGACAACACTTATAGCATGCTCCATGTTAGGTACTGTGGTAAGTGTATTATTTTGTTCTTGTTGCTTTTCTTCTTTTTGCTTTTGGGCCACTTCTGGCTATACTTAGACCTACATGGCAGAGCTTGGGATCACCCTTACTGCTAGAATCTAACCCTGACCTCCTACTTGCAGAGAAGCTAAACACACTTGCTCTTTGAACTATCCCTAAGCCTCTCTATTATGTTATTCTTATTTAATCTTTGCCATTCTTCAGATTAGAAAACTAAGTAACCAGAAGTGTTGTTCAAATCAGGGTTCTGACCCTGAACAGACTTTGGGGATGCTCCTTAGCCATCATATTATTTTCCATGAAGTTGTTGTGTCCAGGTTACAGTGAAGAACACAGTGTCTATCACCAAGATGCTTATGGGAAGAAAAAAAAAAACACCCACCAGCTAGCATCAATATCCTGTGCCATGTAGACCTCAGCTGGACACCTGGAAGGACTATTTCACAGGAAGCATTAATTTGATAGAGATTTTATGAACAAGAAATGATTACTCAGGAGAAAGAGCCAAGAAAGGTAAAATTTTTAAAAGGACCTTCTGGGAAGAGTATATGCAAAGGTTCAGAGTCAAAAATGTGTGATATCTGTCTGCAAGAAGAATAGAAAGAGCTATGCTTGGAATATCACGTTTCACTCAAATGAGAGAAAGAATCTGGAGTTCTGACATCTGTCATCTGTCGACGATCAAGAATCAGGGACGCTGTCTCATTTGCCAAGGTGTCGAAAATCAGATGGGCTGGTCACGTAATGAGATTTAAAGACCACCGCTGGACTAGAGCTGTTACGGACTGGATTCCACGGGATGTCAAAAGACCGCGTGGCCGCCCACCTTCCAGATGGTCACACTTCTTCGTCAAGATCATGAATGATCGGTTTGAGGCCCTTCATGTTCCCGGAGCGAAAACATGCCATTGGGCTACACTAGCACGCGACAGGGACAAATGGAGACGTTACTGGCGCCCGCTCGAGCAAATCGCAGACTAATGGGAAGTTAAGTGATTAAGTGATTAAGTGATCTGTCTGCAAATAGTTCATCAGGGAGAAAGGAGGGAAGATTATCAGCAATAAGGAACTTTGTGACAGTGAATACGTTTCAGGGCTAGGGTTCATAGCTATGCAAAATACTTGCTCTATAATTCTACCGAGAGTATTCGATATGCCAGACACAGTAACAACAAAGTCTCCAATGGAGACGTTACTGGGCCCGCTCGAGCAAATCGACGATCAACGGGAAAAAAAAAAATAATTCTTCTGTATGCCTTCCTACCCCATGTTTTCCCTTTTCTGGCTATGAACTTGGCTATGAACCTCCATTTAATGACTCCATTCTATGTCAACAAAGAAAGGTCTAAAAGAAGAGAGTAGAGAGAGGGGGATCATGGAAGAATCTGTGCATACACAAACAGCTTCCACACCTTTTCAGTCAAAGTGGTGGTAGGGACTGCAATTTTGGATCAGAGCACACGCTCACTGTATGATAGAACTGTGTGGATAGCTGCCAGCATTCCAAGGATCTCTAATCGTTTTCCAGAAAACAAAGAGTGATTTCTATACAGAACACTGTTGCTAATAACCAGACCTGAGCCCAGCTCTGTTCCTACAATGACACAATTAGAATTTTGCTAAAGCGGCGGAAGAAACGATGTCTTGTCAGTGTTTTGAAGAACCAAGAAGTCCTATAGAATCTTCGAAAAAATGAATGCTTCCTCACACAACTTAACAATTCAAAAAAGGAAGAATAAAGGCAATGCAGAATTCAGGGGCTTACGGAATTATCAGGCAAAAGGTCTCAAGATTCTCCCAGCTGCCCTCCATAAGTCAGGGTAAGAACTAGATCAGAGTATTGATGAAAATGGCTTTTGTGATGTGCCTTCGTCTGTATTTTACAGCCTTGGTTTTACTAGGACTAAAGCAAAACGCTGAATTTCAACACATTTTATAACATTTGTGAAAACATATTGCATGAGTGCAATTTCTGGCTGGATGCTCAATGAAGGTCCATCATATCACCTCCCTAGATAGTTAATAATAAGCAGTGCATTATCAGGGGTCTCAGATTTACTACTTCATTTTGTTTCATAGGCTTTGTTACTACAGATATGTATCACAGTTTCTCTGTAGCTTCATCCCTATAGTGATTTTTTAAATCCAGTGTTACTTTACCCCATGGTAAGGAATGCCTCATGGTATTACAAACAAGCAGTTGAAAATTGTTATTTATGTGGATTCCTAATAGCAATTTGAAATATAGGGCATAAAATTACTAGCTTACAATATTGTTCAATATTAGCAGTGGGAAGGGTAATATGTAAAACAGACATTAAAGGATTAGTAGTAAAATACATTTCACCAAACTGAATCATTTCTTGGCAAATTGTAGTTTTCAGCTATTATGTAGGATTTATCAAGTCAAGTGGATTTATTTTTATTTTTCTATTACTTTGATAAATATATTCCATATTTAAATTTCTTTTTTTTTCAGGCACATCAGGACAGGTTGCTGAAAAACAGAATTTATGATTGAAATAACAAGATTCCCAAGACAAATTTCTCCTCAGTTTCCCCTGCAAATCTTCTAGTGAGATAACTGACAACTCAATTTTAGCATGCAAGAGAGCAGTACAGCATATAGAGTATTACAAACATTTTGTATGACAGATTAGGGACTTACAACTGTGTCGAAAAAGTCAGTAAAATGGCATATTTTCCACTAGACATAAAACATTGTTTCCACTGTGTTTTTTTGCTACAATCTCTACAGGAACAAAATGCTTTGTCCTAATCAAGCATGTTTCATAAACACTATGAATTTGTGAAGTAAGCAATAAGAAAAGAAGTGGGAAATATTCCTAATCTCCTAGGGTGGAAATTGTGAAGTATTAAATGAGTATTTGATGCATAAAAACAAATAATATAATCTCTCTATTTTCTTTTGAGACAGTCACTGGTTACTGTAATCCTAAAATTATTCTGTCTCTTCAAATCCCTAAAGATTTATTAATTTTCATAAACTGCTCTAAAGGAAATTTTCTTTAAAGACACAAAGTAATATTTGAGCTTCCTTTCATTTTATATCATGGGCAGCATTTCCAATCTCAGAATACAGAAAGAGTTCTTATTTTCTGAGGAATTGGTTATGGATCTATAAATAACCATTACAAAGAAATAAGCACTATACAGTAAAGAAACTGTAAAGAAACAGAATCATTTTACAAACTAATGGGCAAATCAAAATCCCTAAGAAATAATTATCATGTAAATTAAGGGTCTTCTTTGAGCAAGTATTAATACTACGTTGGTCTTATATTTTTTCTTAATACTAGAAGTTGAATCGAACTTGGATCTACTATGTGCAAGGCAAATGCCCTAACCACTGTGCTATCGCTCCAGCCTCCTCAAGCAAATTGATGAACAATGGGAGGACAGTGCTACCATGCTACTAGAAGTTGAACACTGGTGAGGGGTGGGTGTGGTACTGGAATCCTGTGCGTGAGAAACCATTGTTAATGGTATTGTAAAACATAGAATATCAATAAAAAATTTCTGTAACGACTGTATAAATTGAAGACTACAATTTTTCTCTCCAAATGTTTAATGTTAATAATTTAGGCGAATAAAAACATTTATTACATATAAATAGCTACTTTTTCTGTCATTTGTTTAATGTGGAAAATGGTCCTATTTCTTATTTAAAAATTTTTATTGTCATTTGTAAGTAACATGGTTACCATAGTTAACATTTATGTTTCTGATGTACAAAGTTCCTGTATCTTACTTTTCTCATAAACACTTATCTATTGGTCTAAACCATGGAATAAGTTGCCCTCTAATTTGATTACATCAAAGTACAGTCATTGTGTAAAATGAGAACTATTATTCCGAAAGTCAGTCATTGTGTTATAAAAGCTGTCATTCAGGCTGGTGTGTCTTCAAGACTAAATCACTAGACTAAATCCAAGTCCTCCAGACATTTCATATTCATTGCATTATCAAAATGCCTCAACTAACTGGAATCCAATAGGCTACAGCCCTTGATAAACTGGTATGTTTATAATAATGAATGTAAAATAAGCTTTTAAACATGCAATATAAATTTCAGATGGCACTTCACAATAAGCTACTGTTCCCATTTGCTATATCTAAAATAAGAGAGGCATAAGAGGCATTGAGTGGCAATCATGCACCCCAAAGGAGAGAGAGAGAACAAAAGGGTATGCCCTGCCACAGAGGCAGGGTGGGAAGCGGGGGGAGGCGGGAGGGATACTGGGATCCGTGGTGGTGGGAAATGAGCACTGGTGGAGGGATGGGTATTTGATCATTGTATAATTGAAACCCAAGCACAAAAATTTTAAAGTCTACAACTGTACCTCATGGTGTCTCACTAATAAAAATAAAAATAAAATAAAATAAAATAAAATAAGAGAGGCAGACTAGCACAGGGCCTGAGAAATCAGCTTGGCTTCCAATTCTGGCTTTGTCTGACTTGGATAGTTCTTTCCATTTGTGGTAGGGATAAAAATTATTTCAAGGCTAATAATGATAAAAATAGTTCAGAGAAGCTGACTGAAGATTACATGTCCGAGAAGGAATTCCTGAATTTGAAGAGTTGTGAAGAGAATTTTATTTGTTAAGATGCTTGGGAATTCTACATGCTAAGTAAATGTAATTTTGAAGACCAGTGATGTACCTTTTGTGGCCCAGTGCAAGAAGCCCTTCATAAAGAACCTATTGAAAATTTCAGGATGGTGACAAGAGAGCACTCAGTCCAACTCAGAATCCTTCTAAGTCCATGTAGACTCTACTGGGTCATGCCCATGATCTGATTAGCATTGGATTCTGAAAGATATTGCATAATCAAGAAAAGAACCCAGTTATGTTCTCTTTATGAATATCACCGGACTAAGAATTGTCTTTAGAATTTTATCACAAATTTTTAATAAAAGTGTACCAGGCTTTTCTGCAGACCACTGTCACTTTGCCTGTTAGTGATAAAATCTGGGGCCTAACACCACAGACCAAAAATAATTATCAAATAGCTGTCTAACATAAGAATCACCCCCTTAGACCAGGAGGATAGGCAAATGGTTGGAAGTTTTGCAGAAGAATGTTGGGGTGTGTGTGTGTGAAGGGCACTTTCGTTATCTGTATTGCAAAGGCAAGGCCCAAAAGGAAAGGGGTGGTGGGGTTGCCTGCTGTAGTGGCAGGCAGTGGGATGTGGTAGGGAGACAAGACGGAAACTGGGACCATTGGTGCTGGGAAAAGTACACTGGTGGAGGGATGGGTGTTGGAACCTTATATGACTGAAATCCAATCATGAGAAACTTTGTTAGTGTATATATCACTGTGATTCAATTCAAAAAAAAGAATCACCCCCTTAGATGAACTCCCCTTATGAGAGCAGGCAAACACTGATGACAATTATTTACACAAGACCACAAACTTCAAAAAGAATTAGGCAGGATATGTAGCCAAAGGACAATGAATATACACAGCAAGAAATAGAGAAGCAATAATTTCCCAGAAAGCCTTTCAGGAAACTGTGAATCCTAGTCGTTTTATAATCAAAATGTTAGAAGAAGCTTGTTCTATGGTTCTGTCTGTCTGTCTGGACTTTTCTGTGTCCACAGTAGGGATGCTCATGCCCTGGATGCTCTTGGCTATCTGAACAGAAAATATAGGAGTGGCTCCTGAGTGCAGTGCACAATGACTGGGTTCCAGTAGGATGAGAGCAGAGAGTTGATGGTCATCTTCTTCCTTCTTTCTGTGTTAACCCACCTGATTTTGCTGCCCTATTCCGCTGCATCCCCACACGCCTTCACACTTTTTACATTTCCCGATCCTGAAATTTACTTGCGAGCACAAATGTTGCTCTTACCCATGGCCCCTAATATGTTTGAATTGAGGACCACCAGTTATTAGCAAAACCCTGGGGTCTACAATCAATAAAGGCTTATAAAATGACAAACAATAATTTCATGACCTTACTTCATATAAGCTTTCCTCACCAGTCTCTGAAAACTGTTTCCTTTCCAACTGCTTCCTCTGGAAATAGAATCTCCCAAATGGAAATACATAAGAGCAATACATTTTCTCTTGAATTCCTTGCTAAAATGACCACATCGAACTATAATTACATTATAATTATCATAACTATTGTGGTTATAGCTACAATAACTGTCATTTAGATTTCATATATGGTACTGCTATTACACATATGGAATATGAAAAATCTTTTAATAACTTCTAATTAATTCTGTGTTGCACCATAAGCCATCCTGTACCATGTCACTGGGTACTGGTCAATGGAATGATTGTAAGAGTCTTAAATTCCTTTTCACATTTAGTTCTTGAGCCTGTCACTAGACCCCAGAATCTTCTGAAGGAATTAGGCTGCTCTCCATACAATCTCATTATTGACATTTATGTTGATCAATGTTGGCTCTTACAGAATTGGAATCTGCAGATCAATTCCTTTATTAGATTCTTTCTCACTGCTGCCATAATCATTTTATCACACTGGCTGCTCCTATCAAATGCGGCTTTATCACTATGTAATGGGACAAGCCGAACCAGTTTCTCTAAGATGATACAACATTTTTTTTTCCTGCCTGGTTTTAAATCTTACTTTTCTCAAATCTTGAGAGTCTCTCATAATTTCATGCATAGCTTATTTCCCCTTAAAGTTAAGTTCTATTACAGAACCAATGTTGAATCTTACGGGAATTGTACACAATGCTCTTGAAAACCATTTCTCCCATTCCTTTCAGAAATTTCATATGTCAGATGATAAAACCAGTGACCTTGGCTAGTTGGACAGAGCAGACAGTGATATCTTCATATCTTTAAGCATCTGAGCACTGTTCAGGTAGCTTGCGTAAAAAACAGGAAGAACAAATCTTCCAACACTGTTGTTGGCCCACATCTGATCCTTAATTGCAAAAGGATTAAGGAAAAAGACACTGTGGTTTTGAACAACATCCCATTTCCACTCCAGAGAACTTAACAGAGGGTATAGGCTCCACTAAGAAGTGCTCAGAAGTGATAATAAATAGGAGGCAAATATTCAGCAAATCTAATACTCAGTTTCACATTGAATATTGTGATAATACAAAAATTATCTTTTTGTCTACCCAGAATTACAATTTACAAAATATAGAAAATATAGGAGCTTCTCAGCTTCTCAACATGAGAACCAGGGCATGAGAATGAATTCAGTGTATTTGAGAAATCAGAGAAAGAAAAAGCATATTTAGTTTCACTAAACTAGAACTAATATTTGGCCTTCAAGTTTTTCAGTTATGAATTTAGCACAGTGTGGTAGCGTAAACTGGTTACTGTCATCAACATAAATCAAAGATATTTTCATGTCACATTACCACTGCTAAAAATATCTTTAAATATTATGTAAATGTATCACTACTGAAAAGCTATTACATCTGCATTTGTGTTACTTCATGCTTTAGAAATGAAACATTACTGTCTTTCCGTCATAGAGTCATCAATTATATTTTGGTAATCATATCTTACTTTACAATTCTATATATTTTAAATATTTAAAAGCATTGTGCTGAGTAGGGAGCCACAGGGCTCTTTTATCTTGAAATGTGGTCCATGGCTGAAAATATGATTTTGAACCCCAGTTATCACATTGACCCCCAATCTTCTGTATTACTGATACCAACAATCTATCTGATGCTCTGAGTGACCCTTATAGCTTTGTTTTCCCATACATCAACAAGAATGGGGGGATGTCAGCTACCCCCAATTTTCCAGTTAGCTTCAGAAACTGGCAGTACTGGCCCTGTTTGGGAAAGGAACTTATATTACTTTGAATTTCCTCTAAACTAAACGAGTTTTCTTTGCATTTCCAGACCAACCTCTACCACTATGGTTGTTATGTATTACTGCAATCTAAACTTTAATGACATTTTAGCCCTGTGGTGGGCCCACAGAGAAACTATTTTCAAACTTCAAAAGTCTATTAAAACATGTGCAGGTGCCTGGAAAATTAATACTATTATCTAATCCTCATTCTTTGCCTGTAGGAGGCAAAGAGGAGTCAAGGCTCAATAAAGATATTAGAGATCAATACATGGTCATAAACCAAAGTGCTGTCCTTCTGGGGATGAGTAACTAATCAGAGGGCACTACTGAAAAAACTATCCGTTAGATTTTATTTTGTGTTTTAGTCGAAGTCATTCTCTTAATCTGTTTATAACTTAAGGTGAGACAAGGGATAGGATGGAAGATGAAAGGAGAAAGATACAGAGATGAAGATAATTTTCTTTTATGCTATTTAACTTTGGATGTTCAAGGTTCTGGATTCTCAAAAGTAAAGGCATTCCTTTATTCACATGACCAAACCTGAATATGTCATGGTTAAATTCGAATAAAGCACAGTTTCTGATCTGAAGTGTTTATTAAAGAAATTATATTGATGGGGAAGAATTCTTTCAAGGTAAATTCAGGCCGTATGTAAAATTTTGGGGACTGATTATATTTTCTTGCCTTCTATCATCTTATGCCTGGAAGTTTGACTCTCTTAGCATCCCCAGAATACCAATAAAACATAAGGAAAAGACTTCTTAAAAATCATTAGTGGATGCTTTATATTTTTAATTAAATAATATCTTTTAGAATTTCAAAGGATAAAATTACAAAATACATTTTAGGGATTTTAGTGATAACTTCTAGCAACTTAAGTGCTTGATTTTCACTCGGTCACTGCCGGTTTCATCCCCAGCACCACGTATGATCCCCAAACATCATCAAGAATGATCCCTGAATGCAGAACTGGGCATTAGCCCTAAGCACAGCGGAATGTGGCCCCAAAACAAAATGAAAACTACTTTATCAGCATGAAAAATACATGGATGTGTATGAACATTCTTCAGAAAACTAGAAAATGAGTTTCTGTATGTCCCAGCAGTACCGCTTATGAGACTATACCCTGGTGTACAAAAACACACAGCAGAAAAACCATCTGTACTCCTACATTCATCACCACACTATTCACAACAGCCAGAATCTGGAAACAACCCAATGCCCGAGAACAGAAGACTGGTTAAAGAAACTATGGTACAACTATACAATGGAATAGTATACAGCCACCAGGAGAAATTAATGTATGAAATTTGCTTATAAATGCATGGGAATATCAGGATGAGTAAAATAAATCTGAGTAAGGGGACAGACAGAATTATTGCACTTATTTGAGGGATATAATAAAACAAAAACATAGTATGAGACTAAGACCTAGGACAGTAGAAGTATGGACCAGAAGATCTGTTGGAAGCTTATCACAAGTTTATTGGTGGGGAGGTTGCAGGACAGAGGGCAGTTAGGATAGAGAAGGGACCACTAAGACAATGAGAGCTGGAAATGCTCATTCTGGACAAGAACTGAGTGCTCAGAGAAGTAAAAGAATATACATGGTAACTTTTCAGTACCTGTACTGCAAACCATAATGTACATAGGAAAAGAGAGAGATGCCTACTTCAGATGGAATCCCAGTTAGCCATTAGCTTCTACAAGAATGGCTCTGGTACGTGGGTATAAGGACTATTCCTCCAAATTGTATGGTGGCACTGGAATTGGGCAGTTCCATCCCAGCTCCCAGCCCCCAATGCTGGAAGTCATGCCCTCAACCTGCCCCCGGCATCATCTTGCCATACACAGCAGTGAAGAGCCCCAGCAGGCACCACAACACGGGAGAATTCTCCAGGCCCCATACCGAGCCGATATCACCGAGACAACCCAGATGGAGCAGGTGCAGTCTCCCCGCCTTCTCCAGATGGAATCCCAATGACCATGAACTTCTACAAGCAAGGCTCCCATATGTGGGTTTCAGGCTCCAAACCGCATTGAGAATAGCTTTCTACAGTGATGTCTGTGGAACTGAACACTTTTTATAATTTAGAATCTTAGAAGTGAGTGGCCATGACCTTTCCTAATATGCAAAGTGAGAAATGGAAAATAAACGATCTAGCATCTGCCCCGGGAAGGCAGGCTTGAATGGTGGTGGGAAACTCGAGCAAAATACAATGCCCAAATGTAGAAAGAGAGTATCTGGGCAATTGTCTGCCATAGAGGCAGGGTAAGGACTGGGATGGAAGTGGGGGGCGGGTAATGGGGATATTGGGGGAGGGATATGTGATTGATCATTATCTAGCTGAATATAAAACATGAAAGCTTTGTAACTGTATCTCACTGTGACTAATAAAAAAATTTTAAAAAAGAGAGAGAGAGCAAGAGAGGGAAAATTGCCCAAAAGAAGAGAGGAGGGAGAAATAGAGAGAGGGGGAAAGAGAAAGAGAGGGAGAGAGAGGGGGAGAAAGAGAGAAGGAAAGCACCTGTCATCGAGGCAGGCTGGGGGGTGGGGGATGGGGGTGATGGTAGGGAAACTGAGGACACTGGTGCTGGGAAATGTATACTGGTGGAAGAATTGGTGTTGGAACACTGTATTACTGAAACCTAATCATGAACATCTTCGTAAGGGTCTCACAGTCATTCAATAAATAAAATATAAATAAATAATAGAGCATGAGAGAAAAGAGGAGGAGGAGGAGGAAGAGGAGGAAGAAGAAAAGGAAGAGGTTGAAAAGTGCCCCCCATAAAGGCAGGCTGGAACAGGGGCGAGGAGTTGAGGGAGGGAAACTGGGGACATTGGTGGTGGAATATGTACACTGGTGAAGGGATGGGTGTTGGAACACTGTATGCCTGAAATCATGAACGACTTTGTAATTGAGTATCTCATGGTGATTCATTTAAAACATAAAAAAAGGAAATTTGTCAAATTGGGCAGTGGTAGGATAGTCCCATGCTGCAAAGGGTTTCAAAATATGTATAGCCACAGAACAGGAAATTTGACAAGCATTTAACTTGGGAATGAATAGCTTTTGGGAATGTAAGCATGATTAACCAAGATGTTTAGAGTAAGCAGTATAGGGCTGGTGAGGGCTGGTGCAGTGGTTCATTCAGATTAAAAAAGAACCAAGTTCTTTCCATCTTTCTCTCTTTATTGTTTTTTTCAGGGGGTGGGGTAGAAGAGTTTTACCAAGGTAACTTCTATATTTTCTGGCATTAAGTGCTTGAAGAACACTTTAGCAATAGAAAGCCAAAAGCTTTCCCCTAAATTCTCACAGCCAACTACCATTTAGTTCCTTCAGGCTAGCAGAACCAGATCATGTGGTAATCCTATATGAAAGGGAAGTTGAAAAAGAAAGAGTTTTACTTGCTAGTTTAAGACGTGAACAAAAGAAGAAACAGGGATATTGAATGAAAAGAGAATGATGCTGTTAAACATGTCTAATTTTCTCTTTGGAACATGTCTGCTGGTGCTTCTTAGTCCCTTTCAGTTCTGTAAAACCATGTGACCCACATTGGCCAGTAAGTTTTGTCCGGAGTATTCCAGATCAGAGGCTCAGAGCTCTTTTAATAGTGGTCTGAGACCTCCCAGAGTCATCTTCCTGGTTTGGTGGCTGGCAATGTTCGGGATGGTAGCTGCCCCATCAGTCTTGAGCATTTAAGATGTGGTGTGATTCCTTATGAACTTACAAGAGTCATGTAGCATGAGTAAGAAATAAATCTCTGTGTTTAAAGCCCTAGAGATTTTTTTACCATAACATAAGCTCACCTATCCCAACTGATATAATGAGGCAACTTGAAATACCAGCCAGAAGGAACAAATTTGAGAAGCAGAAGTAGTCCCAGACAGGCCGTTGTATTAGATATTTCTAAAACAATATTGATTTCAGGGAGATGATATCCTGAAACCAACTTTCTTTACTGCAAGTTCAGTTAAGTGGACTCTAATTCATAATGTTACCACTGTCCTTGTACTGCCCACAGGACACAAATTATCCCTCTCCCCTGTGTCTCTATATCTGTGAGTGGCTAATGAAACATAGCATGTTCAAGGTAAGTCCCCAAATTTAACATGAACTTCCAAGATGACCATCCACAAAAATTTAATGCTTGATAATGAGGGATGGCATACGGTTTATAACAAATCTAGGTAATGATACAGTTCATATGTCTCTATTGCTGAGCCTGACCTCGACAGAAAGACAAAAAAAATGGGTTGAGGAGGAGGGGAAAATTGGCTAAGAGTTAAAGCATTAACAGCCTTCTTCAGTTACATTATGTATCTGATTTTATCTCTAAATATAGTATTTCACATCCTCAGCAGCGAAGTCAATAGAAACTCATTCAGTAGTGACAGGTCTTTTCCATAAAATCCCAAAGCTACCAGTATCAAATTGTTGAAACAAAGGGTAAACCAAAGGGGACATTAGTAGAATTCAATACAAAGGAAGAAGATTGCT
This sequence comes from Sorex fumeus, assembly GCF_029834395.1. Taxonomy (NCBI): domain Eukaryota; kingdom Metazoa; phylum Chordata; class Mammalia; order Eulipotyphla; family Soricidae; genus Sorex; species Sorex fumeus. Next base: position 33,645,197 of record NW_026606092.1, on the reverse strand, counting down.
TGAGTAGCTTTTTCAAATTTCACTGTTGCTCACATTTATTTTTAACTATCATCCTTGGTTTTATCATGGAATGGGAGAGGCAAACCATATGGATATAGTATATAGATATAGATACAGGATATAGATATATATGTTCTTACATATGTCCTAGAAAAATTATCAGTTTTGACACAGATGGTAGCAAACAATCTTACAGAGCACTTCTGTGCCTCAACCAAGTAACCTAAGTTTGGTTAGGTTCATATCACTTTAAGTACATGCCGAGCGGAATGTGCTGCTAATAGGATACTAAGTGGCCAGGTATAATTGCTGATTCAGTCCCCTCTAGGCAGTCATGCTCTGGTTCTCACAAAAGTCAAGAATAGTTTGAGAATAGCAATAGAAGAGAAGACTGTCATCACACACACACACACACGCACACACACGCACACACACAACTATTTCTGAGGAGTTTTCAATTGCTCATTTAAAAGTCAGTAAGATATCATTAATCTTTTCTTTTTATAAAATCCAAATATGGATTTCTCTACTCTCACTGGAATGTGTGTAAACATACCTTACCTTTTTTGCACATTTCATTTTCATCCCAAATGCCAAATTTTTAACTGAAAGTAAATGTTATCTATTTAGGGACATTAATAATAATGGTTCTTATAGATTCAGTTCCTTTTAAAGACCTCAATGGTTTCCAACTCTGTCATAAAAAGCATAAACCCTTTAAATATTTGAATCATTTAATTTTATGTATTCTTTTTTGTATTTCATTTGGGAGTTATGGGGTGTGAAATATGCACCATGATGAGAAAACAATTAGCTAGCACACCTGTTGTGTGTGTATGTGTTTGTGTATATATATATATATATATATATATATATATATATATATATATATATATTTGCTTGAGCAGGCTCAGTAACTGTCTCCATTTTGAGACTTGTTGTTACTGTGTTTGGCATATCGAATACATCACGGGTAGCTTGCCTGGCTTTGCCGTGGGGGGCGAGATACTCTCAGTAGCTTCCTGGGCTCTCTGAGAGGAGCAGAGGAATCGAACCCGGTTCATCCGGGCTGGCTGCACGCAAGGCAAATGCCCTACTGCTGTGCTATCCCTCCATGGTGCATGGTGTCAACTCTGGGACTTTCAGAGGTGACCTGATGACACTGGATGATATTGTTATATGTATTACGTGCTTTAGGGCGATGTTGAAATGACACAAGCTGCTAAACTCCAAATCATGTGTGTAACCAAGAAAACAATTTAGTGAGATTTTCCATTTTAATAGAAAAATTCAAGCTCAGATGTGCATTGGAAGGAGTGAATAGTGACAGAATGTAAGAGTCAATTGCCATTGATTTTCTGTTATGTCCAGTGTAAACAGAGTTTGTAGACCAAGAGTGAAAAAAAAATAGATCATCCTGGATTTGCTTATAATACAGAAGATGTGTCCCATTGGTTATTTGTCCATTAACAGACGGTTGGTAATAGAAGTAATTTTGTATATTTTAAGAACAACTTGGTCTTTGCTTTAAAAAGTAAATTTGGGGTACATAAGGCCAATAACAAAAAAAAAATTCTGTGATTTCATAGCTTATTTGGTTCTGTGATTTGTTACAGGTGATACCCAAGGGTGGAAAGAGATTTTGTTTAAGACAATGGTTCTCAGCCTATTAGGCTTAGTGCCCTTATAAACGATATTTGGAAATTATTTATTGTCTGCTGGTGATATTCATAGACAGCATAGCCTAATTTGGAGGAAATGTTTAACATGGCAGGGCTGACTAGTCTTTAAAGGCCAGCCAACAAGGCTGTTTCTGGCATGTGGATTTTTGTATGCTCCCTGACCTATAAATGATCATAGAGGGACAGACTCTCGCCTGTAAAATGATGTGGATCATATCATACTCTTCTTCTGGGAGGTTAGAATTTCATGCTAGGCCGAAGTGGTCCTTATGATTAGTAATTACTAAAATTCTGGGAATGAAGATTCTGATGAGTTTTTTTTTGATAGATCAATATCTTACACAGTATACACAACATAAAATATGTCCTCTGTGATTCTAATAGAAGACTGTCCTTGAAACATTCTGACTGGACTTCCTCAGACTTTACCGTCTGAGTTGTTTACACTTGAGCTGAGATTAATATATGCCTATAAACACCTCCTTCTAATCCCAGCGGTCTGTTAATAGAAGGATAGCAAAAGAACATTTCTTCTGTGTTATGAGTAAACCTAGGATGGCCTATATTATTCCCTCACTTCCTTGCTTGTAAATCTTTGTCTTTCCTGGAAATAACAAATAATCAATGTCAATTGCACCTGTATCTTACATGATGTTACTGCTACTCACTCCAACTGAGAGTGCTTAGTATCTTAAATTCTGATTTATATCTTTCTGTGAGTATAACTGCATACTGAGACATTAGTTCAACTTCCACAAAACTTTTCTCAACACCTATAATGCATGGATGGGCATTAAATAAAATAGTAAAGGACAGAAAGGAAAAGCAGAGGCTAGCATGAGAAAATATTTATACTTAGGGAAAAATAGAAACTCCAAGATATTCCTTGAGATTCTGATTTGTGAGAGACTACATTTCACACATGAGCAGAGCACCACGTGGGAAATATCAAAGGTACCTGTCGTTAATCTGGGGACAGAGTATGAAGGTGCAACCATATACAAATCATAATTGCAACAGTTAAAATGAACATGATCCAAGTCCTTTGTGCTATTTCAAGACTCATAATTTCCCTATAAGATGAATATTATTGATAAATCCACTTTGCTGGAGTGATAGCACAGCGGTAGGGTATTTGCCTTACAAGTGGCCAACATGGCCAAGCCGAGTTCGATTCCTCCGCCCCTCTTGGAGAGCCCGGCAAGCTACCGAGAGTATCTCGCCCGCACGTCAGAGCCTGGCAAGCCACCCGTGACGTATTCGATATGCCAAACACAGTAACAAGAAGTCTCATGATGGAGACGTTACTGGGCCCACTCGAGCAAATCGATGAACAACGGGAGGACCGTGACCATGACCATGATGGAAAAAAGAATAGAGGTAGATGTTATAGCAAGAGGTAAAGTAACTTGTTCAAAATAAAGACCCAGAGAGTTTGGCACTAGGCTGTGTATTCTTAACCTCTATATTATGAGGAATGAGCCAATGAGATGGAAATTCTAATTACAGCAAAATGTTCTTAAAGTTTTCTGAGTGTATCTTGACTTGTCATTTTAAGTGTGTGTAATGATTCTTATTTTTAAATGAGGGCTTCAAGATAAAAGCAATGATTAATTAAAATCTAATGATGAACAGCTTTGTAAGGGTCTATCTCAGAGTGATTTAATAAAAAAAGTTAAAAAAAATTAAAAATGGGAAATAGAAAATGGCCTTCGCTGTTCCTTCTAATATTTTTCAACCTGAAATCTATCTTGTCAAATACTAGTATGGCCACTGAGCTTTTTTGAGGGAGTAGTTTGCTTGCAGGATTGTTTTCCATCCTTTAACTTTGAGTCTGTGTTTGCTCCGACTGTTCAGATGAGTTTCTTGTAGGCAGGAGAACGCTGGTTTCAGTTTCTGGATCCAGTTTGACACTCTGTGTCTCTTGATTGGTGTATTTAGACCACTGACATTGAGAGAGATTATTGTCATGGGGTTTTGTGCCATCTTTCTGTAAGGGTTTTTTGTGCAAAATCATATGATGATATCAATAGACGCAGAGAAAGCATTTAACAAGATTCAACACCAGTTTATGATAAAAACTCACCAAAATGGGCTTAAAAGGAACTTTCCTCAAGATACTCAAAACCATCTACAACAAACCTATGGCAAGCATTATCCTCAATGGGGAAAAACTAAGGGACTTCCCTTTAAGATCAGGGACAAGACAAGGATGCCCACTATCACCACTTCTGTTCGATATAGTACTGGAAGTACTTATAATAGCAGTTAGTCAATGAAAAGATATTAAGGGCTTTCAGATAGGAGAGGAAGAAATCAAGCTCTCACTATTTGCAGATGATATGATACTATATCTAGAGAATCCTAAAGCCTCTACCAAGAAACTCCTAGAAACAATAGACTTGTACAGTAAAGTCGCAGGATATAAAATCAACACCCAAAACTCCATGGCCTTCCTATATGCAAATAATGAGACAAAGGAAAGAGACAATGCAATCCCCTTCACAATTGTGCCCCAGAAAATCAAGTACCTCAGAATCAGCTTAACTAAGGAGGTATAGAACCTCTACAGAGAAAACTACAAAACGCTACCCCACAAAATAAAAGAGGACATGAGAAAATGGAAACATATCCCTTGCTCATGGATAGGAAGAATTAACATTGTCAAAATGGCAGTACTCCCTAACGCACTATACAGATTCAATGTGATCCCTATAAGGATACCCATGAAAATCTTCAAAGAAATGGATCAAGCACTCCTAAAATTCATTTGGAACAACAAACACCCATGAATACCTAAAGCAATTCTTGGGAAAAAGACGATGGGAGGCATCACCCTCTCCAACCTCAAACTTTACTACAAAGTGGTAACAATTAAAACAGCATGGTACTGGAACAAAGGCAAAGCCAGACTAATGGAACAGAGTGGAATATCCCTACACACAACCCTAAATGCATGAATATCTAATCTTTGATAAGAGAGCAAGAAATGTGAAGTGGAGCAAGGAAAACCTCTTTAACAAATAGGGTTGGCATAACTGGACAGCCACATGCAAAAAAAAAAATGGGCTTAGACCTCGACTTAACACCATGCACAAAATTCAGATCAAAATGGATTAAAGACCTCAACATCAGATCAGAATCCATAAGATACACTGAAGACAAGGTCGGCAAAACCCTCCACGATATTGACATTAACAGTATCTTCAAAGAACATGCCACTGACCAACCAAGTGAAAACAGAGATAAAAAAAATGGAACTATATTAAACTAAGAAACTTCTGCACTGCAAACAATACAGTGACCAAAATACAAAGACAATCTATAGAATGAGAAAGGATATTCAGGCAATACTCATCTGAAAAGGGGTTGATATCAAGGATATACAAAGCACTGGTTGAACTCCACAAGAAGAAAACATCCAACCCCATCAAAAATGGGGGTGATGAAATGAACAAAAACTTTCCTAAAGAAGAAATATGAATGGCTAAAAGGCACATGAGAAAATGCTCTACATCACTAATCATCAGGGAGATGCAAATCAAAACAACGAGATATCATCTCACACCACACAGACTGGCCCACATCCAAAAGAACAAAAGCAACCGGTGTTGGGGCAGATGTGGGGAGAAAGGGACTCTCCTTCACTGCTGGTGAGAATGACAACTGGTTCAGCCCTTTTGGAAAACAATATGGACAATTCTCAAAAAATTAGAAATTGAGCTCCCATTTGACCCAGCAGTACCACTCCTGGGAATATATCCTGGAGATGCAAAAATGTATAGTCTAAATGACATCTGCACTTGTATGTTCATTGTTGCACTGTTCACAATAGCCAAAATCTGGAAAAAAACCTGAGTGCCTGAGAACAGATGACTAGTTAAAGAAAGTTTGGTATATCTACACAATGGAATACTATGCAGCTGTTAGAAAAGATGAAGTCATGAAATTTGCATACAAGAGGTTCTACCTGGAAAGTATCATGCTAAGTGAAATGAGTCAGAAAGAGAGGGACAGACGTAGAAAGTCTGCACTCATCTGGGGAATATGAAGTAACAGTATGGGAGACGAACACCCAAGAATAGTTGAGATAAGTACCAGAAGGTCTACTCCACGGCTTGGAAGCCAGCAGCAGATGGCTGGGTAAAAAGGCAGCTCAGATAGAGAAGGGAACACCAAGTAAAGGGTGTTTGGAGAACTTGCTAGGGATGCAAGATGTGTGCTGAAAGTAGACTATAGATTGAACATGATGGCCACTCAATACCTCTATTACAAACCACAATGCCCGAAAGGAAAGAGAGAGCAAGAGGGAATGCTCTGCCACAGAGTTGGGGTGGGGGGGATGGAGGGGGGGGATGGGAGGGCTACTGGGTTCATTGGTGGTGAAGAATGAGTACTGGTGGAGGGATGGGTAGTCGATCATTATATGACTGAAACCCAAGCATGAAAGTTTATAAGTCTACAGCTGTACCTCATGGTGTTTCACTAATAAAATTTTTTAATTATAAAATGGATTAAACATACTTACAAATAAGTATATTTTTTATTTAAAAATGGAATTTAAATGTATTTTAGGTTAGCAACTAAGATTTAGTGACGCTTTCACTTGGATTTTACAAAGCTCTCAAAGATCAGAGGTTGGTACTATACCTGTATTTACTTCTTTAGGTGCCATTATGCCATAATAGCAAAAAGACTGGCTTTGAAAGCAGACTTAAGTTCCAAGTGAGGGCAACACCATCTATGTTACTTTTATTGTTCATAAAACAAGATTTTCTCAAAGCATTGTATGATAATAAGTGGAGTAATAGCAAATAAAATTCCTAATTTGATGTAGGGAACATCACTGTCACTGTCACTGTTCCCCGGTTGTTCATCAATTTGCATGAGCGGGCCCAGTAACATCGTGAGACTTGTTACTGTGTTTGGCATATCGAATACATCATGGGTAGCTTGCCAGGCTTTGCTGTGTGGGTGAGATACTCTCAGTAGCTTGCCGGGCTCTCCGAGAGGGGCGGAGGAATCGAACTCGGGTCGGCCATGTTGGCTGCATGCAAGGCAAATGCCCTACCCGCCAAGCTATCACTCCAGCCCATAGGGAACATACTGATCCACAATACAAGTCATTGTCATAACTCCCTTCACTGTGCATGTATGTGTGTTTGATCCAATTCCAGACTTTAACCAGTTATCTCAGATAACTTCATTTTGAGTTTTCCTTACACAAATAACTCTAGTTGCTCAGTGAATTATAAGACCGAAAAGCAGGTTTTTCTCCCTTTTTGTTCTTCTTTCCTTTTCTTCTTCTCCTTCTCCTTTTCCTTCCTTTTCCTCCTCCTCTTTCTCCTCTTTCTCCTCTTCCTCTTCCCTCCCCCCTCCTCTTTCCCTTTCTCCTCCTCCACCATCCTGCTGCTCCAGCTCGCCCCCCTCCCCCACTCCCCCTGCCTCCTCCTCCTTCTTTTTTTTGTATTTGTTTCGGGGCTATGCCTCGAAATGCTAAGGGATTACTCCTGATTTTACAATCAGGAATTACTCCTTGCAGTGCTCGGGGACTATAAGGAATGCCAGAAATCAAACTTAGCTTGGCTCTGTGCAAAGCAAATGCCCTACCTGCTGCCCTACCTGTTAGCCCCCAGAAGTAGTTCCATGTTCTCACCCTCATATCACAAGATATCTTCCTTAGATGCCCAGTCTATCCTGTAACATTATGGAGCCCCACTGTTAGGCCTCTGCAGGCCTGGTCTGAGTTCTCTGATGATTATGAACTCTCACTTTCTTTTCCAGCAAAAGTGGAGCACATCTCAACTTTCAGCTAAACAAATTTTTATCTTACCATATTAAACGGTATGGGCGTCTGAAATAAGTTATGTTTGAGAAAAAATGGCAAATTCAACTTACCAACAAAAATGTTAGCCATATTTTACTTATCTAGTAGTAATACTGGGTCCAGTGCAATTATTGTCCAAGCAACAAAACATATAGAATGGCCTTTGCAGTGAAATAAGGCTTGGCAACTGAATGCGTCTGAGGAAATATGAAGAGCACTTCCTTATCTACCAAATGAAGTCAACAACACATACCTTACAGAGTTGTCATGTGGAGTAAGAAATAATTGTATAAAATCATATCTGCCGCACAGGAGATACTCAATAAAGGCCCATGGTTATTATCTAGTAGGGATTGATAAGCCACAACTTATGGACCAAATTATTGTCTTTAACAAATACAATTTTATTGCAGCTCAGCCCTCAGTCTGTTGAGGTAGCACAGTGGTAGGGCATTTGCATTGCATGCAGCCAGCCCAGCCGAGCTGGGTTCGATTCTTCCGCCTCTCTCAGAGAGCCCAGCAAGCTACTGAAAGTATCTCACCTGTATGACAAAGGCTGGCATGCTCCTTGTGATGTATTCGATATGCCAAAAACAGTAATGACAAGTCTCACAATGGAGCTGTTACTGGGCCAGCTCGAGCTAATCAATGAATGATGGTAGGACAGTGACAGTGACAGTGACAGCCTCAATCTTTCATTTGCATATTATCTAAACTGTTTTTTGTCTACTGTGGATGAGTGGATCACACAGATATCAGAGTTTTCAAAGACTGCATGGACTTTAATTGAAAAAACAGTTCCCAACTCCTAGAGAACACCTTAAACTGCAGTGGGCATCTGAGGCAAATGGAGGGCTTGCTAAAAGCCAGACAAGTGAACCCCTAACCCCAGCTTCCTGATTGGGTGTGTTTGTGGGGAACAGGAGACTTTGCATTTCTAATCCATTGCCAGCTTGCATTTATGCTGGTGTTGCTAGTACAGAGCCCAATCATAGAGAATCACTAATCTGGAAGAACATTCAAGTTACTCCTTTTCATTAATTTCCAAAGGGTACACACATACATAGGTTCACTCTGTGGCTGTTGATCTACACACAGTTTGCGTGTCTTTATTTTATCTGGTGCACCAGTCAGGTTTTCAGATTTCATGACTAGTGATTCAGACGTTCAGCTTCCTCATTCCTACTATAGTGCACAGACACAACTGGTAAAACTTTCCTTTCTGTTTCTATTACCCAAATGAGATTTCATGCCTGTCTGCTGTGCTGGAAGCCAATGGCTTGCTGATATTCGAATTTCACGTTCCCTCAGCTCTCCTTATTCCTCACTGAGGCTTTCTTTAAACATCCATTCCTTCACCACTGTTTCTTATTTTCATTCTTCTTCCTTTCTTGTGTGTGTGTATGTGAGTGTGTGTGTGTGTGTGTGTGTGTGTGTGTGTGTGTGTGTTGTTACTGGATACTCTACAGTGTCCTGTGTACCAGAGACTGAAACTAAGGACTCACATATATATCAGTCTATCATTTGATTTTCTGCGACCACAATACTCTGATCTCACCTTATTTTCAACTTTTAAAATTTATCTACAGTATGATCTGCAGGAGCAAAAGAAATAATTTTTATTTTTGGCTTTTTGAGTCACATCTGTCAATGCTCAGGGGTTACTTCCGGCTCTGTATTCAGGAAGTACTCCTAGCAGTGCTCTGGGGACCATAAGGGGTGCAGCAGATCAAACCTACGTTGGCCATCTGCAAGGCAAATTCCCTACCCACTGTATTATTGCTTCAGCCCTGAGGAAAATAATTAATAGAGAGCTTTTATAAATGGGGTTCCTATTCTCACATCTTTGGGAAACAGTGGTAGGAAGTACCTCAGAGACTAAATTGTCTTATTGGTGCTTGTGGTAATTATGAGATACTGGTAAGGACAGAACATGGCCAGTAATTGCAGTGCTACCAGGAACTCAGGAGAGTTAACAGTGTCTTAATCCAAGGAACAGAAACCAAGATGGAATGTGGGTTCTGTGGCCAAGAGAAAAAGAGATATTTTAGGGGCATGACTCACTCCTAAAATCATACCACAGAGATAATAGCACTGATGAGCTTATTTTACCTGTCTTCAGACTACTTTAATCCTCTTAATATTGCCTCAAGCAGAAGGGAAAATAATACAAAGCAACTTTTCTCTCAGTGCGACTGACAATGACACGGACATAGTCATCATCGGAAACATTCCTTCCTGAATTTGTACAGTTAGAGGAAAATGCAGTAATTATCAAAAGAATATAGAGAGGATCTCTGGCATTTTTTTCTCATTTAATTTCCTAAAATTATACACGAATAGATCCTTATTATAAAAATTCTAATAAAAGTATATGAACGCAAAGAAAAAGTCTTTACAAAATCCCTAACTTCACCTTCCTTTCATTCTTTTGTCTAGAAATAAGCACTGTTCTGTTGTCTATATCTGGCAAGCATCCTTTAAGAATTTTTCTGACACTGGTAATTTATAAATATGTAGTATATCAATCACTTTTTTTGGGTGCATTCTCTCAAGCAGTACTCGGGGATTCAGGGACCACCGGTTGGTGGTTCAGCGTTATGACCAAAGAGTGGGGCTGATTAGGTCTTACACGTAGGGAACTACCAGGGCCACCCTTCAGTCTTGGGGCTCCAGGGTCACATCTGGTCCCATTAGGCTCCTGGGCAGTCCTAGCATGCTGTAATATGGCTCTCCTCTTAGAAATTCACAAATTGTCTTTATACTAGCAATTGTCTCCTCATCTCTATGCCTCATAATATCAAGCAAATAATAAAAAAAAATTTTAAAACATATTAATGATTTTCTTCTTTAATTTGGGGATTTTTTTTTAACCACACTTGGCAGTGCTCAGGGACTTACTTCTGGTCCTGTGCTTAGGGATCATTCTCAGGAGACCATACAGGGTGCTGGGGATTGAATCCAGTTTGGCTGTGTGCTAAGCAAGTGCCCTATCCACTGTACCATGCAGACTGTTTTGAAAGTTATTTTATTTTGTGTGTAACAGAATACTTTGGAAGTCTTTCTGTATCAGTAGACATAAATTTTATCCATTTTCTTACCTCTTGGTGTTTCATTACATAGAACCTTCTCCCCACTAAGTGCTATTTTAATTAGTTCTAAGCTATTTTTTCTGAAAAATGCTGCAATAAACATCCTAGTAAGTATACATACATGTACACATATGTGTATGAACTTATATAAGCATTTCTGTGGGAAAAACAACAAAACTTGTATTTTAGGACTGAGAACTTACACACATTTTTATGTTACAAACAGCCAAATGGTCCCCAAACAATCAACTTGTTTATATACAACAGTGACTGATCCCAGGCCAAACACTGGCTATGAACTTAAAATATATTTGTCGATCAACAGTGTCAAACCGAGTATTTTCATTTCAGTAATTACTAATGTACTTGAATGCTTATGGGTTCTTTGCAATTATTTAATGAATTGTTTCCTGTAGTGATTTTGGTCTTTTTTTTGCCATTGAATTATCAGTCCTTGTTGAATTACAGAAACTTGCCATATAGAATGAATATTAATAACAGGATTTTCCCCATCTTGTTGCTTGTCTTTTAACTTTATGAAGTTTTCCCTAAAAAACTCTTCCCTTGCTTGTTGGGTTTAACATTAAATATATGTCATATTCTTCCTTTTCTTTCTTTTAGGGTCCCACCTGGTGGTTATTAAGGTGATGCGCTTGGGATGATTCCTTACAGTGCTCAGGGGACCAGATGGGCTGGGGTCCAAAAATGAAACTCCCACATATAAACAGGTGCTCAGCCCTTTCAGCAGCCTCCCTGGCTCTTGAGTCATTTTTCTTACGGTCTCTAGCTTTTGTGACATATACTGAAAATTATAAATCAATTTTTCTAAACTCAAGGGCTACTACCAGCTCTGTGCTCAGGACTCACTACTGGTAGTGGTTGGTGGATCCTGCAGTATCTGAAGATAATGCAGTGCCAGGAAGCAAGCTTGGGCCTCTTGCATGGAGGCATGTGCTTAGCACTTGGGTCATCTCTTCGCCAAGTGTGTAGGTCTTTTTTTTTTTTAAGGTACTAGAGATGGGCATTAAAGATTCTGTTTTAGTTTATGTTTTGTGGGCCACACCCAGCATTGCTCAAGACGCACTCTTGGCTCTGTTCTCATGGTACATTCTTGACAGGGCTCAGTGGATTATATGTGGTGGCCAGGAACCCAAATTGGCTACATGCAAAACAAGCACATTACCTACTATACCATCTCTCCAGCCCTAAAGATTCATATTGCTCACATTTTATAATAAAGGTAAAGGTAAAGGCCCTCCCGTTGATCATCGATTTGCTCGAGCGGGCCCAGTAACGTCTCCATTGGAGACTTTGTTGTTACTGTGTCTGGCATATCGAATACTCTCGGTAGCTTGCCGGGCTCTCCGAGAGGGGCGGAGGAATCGAACTCGGGTCGGCCATGTTGGCCGCTTGTAAGGCGAACGCCCTACCCGCTGTGCTATCGCTCCCCAGATCACATTATTCACAAACAATGACATCTATATGACTATTTTCGTCAATTTATATGCACTCATTTATTTGTTCTTCTTATTAGGATTAATTCCTAGATATTGAAGAGTAATCATAGTCGTGCATCTAAATACATTAATGTTTTTATGATTTTAACATAAGTGTCCCAACATTTCAACACTGAAAATGATATTTGCTATGGAATTCTAATAGACAACTATTATCAAGTATTTTCTCTCTTGTTAAGAATTTATTTTTCTCTTTAACTAGGAAATGAAGTATAATTACTTGCAGCCATTGAGATAATCATCTGAATATTTTCCCTTGATGTTTTAATGTAGAGGAGTATGCTAATGAAATCATTAAAGTTAGACCTTAGACTCACTGGAATAAACTTTGCATGGCAATAGTCATAACTTTTAACTTTATTTTTAATTACAAAAAAATCAATATAATAAACTCTTCTTAAGGACTGCATTTCAAGAACAAAGGGAATTTTCACTATCCAGGGACTGGGAACCTCACATTTCATTTTCTCAGCCATCAAAATTACTAAATTTTCTTTAAGACTGAGTATATAATCTCTCCAGCTGGTTCCCACCTGTTCCAAGAATTCCCTTGTCAGTCAGGGAAAAAAAGTAGGTCTTTTACTTACATATGTTTAAATTTGAAAGAAAATAACTTTATATTTGAAGAGGTCAATTACATATTTGAAAACAAAAAGATCTCCACTTTGTTACAGTGAATAGAAAATTATGTCTGTCTATCTATCTATCTATCTATCTATCTATCTATCTATCTATCTCTCTCTCTCTCTCTCTCTCTATCTATCTATCTATCTATCATCTATCTTTACCATAGTAATTGTTAAAGGTGGGCTGGAGTGATGGCACAGCAGTAAGGCATTTGCCTTGTGCGAGGCTGGCCCAGCCAAGCCAGGTTCGATTCCTTTTCGATTCCCTTTTGGAGAGCCCAGTAAGCTACCGAGAGCATCTCACCCACATGGCAAAGTTACCCATGACATATTTGATATGCCAAACACAGTAACAAGTCTCACAATGGAGACGTTACTGGGTCCGCTCTAGCAAATCGTTGAACAATGAGAGGACAGTGCTACAGTGCTACGGTGCAATTGTTAAAGGTAGCATATCATCAGGTCATCTTGATTTGTTCTGTTTTTAATCTCATTATAAATTTTGGAATATGAAGCACAAATTTCTACTGATTAAGGGGGGCTGAATCAATCTTCCTTTGCTGTTCCCCGTGGATACTGAAGAAGTTCAAAACACTCCAGAATTCTCCGACCTGACCTCCATCAGACGCTCCATTCTGGCATACAGATTTATAAAATTTGAGATCGATCTTTAAGCATGAAGTTCAGGAAAATCACTTATTCTTTCCCTAATAGGAGAATTGCTTTGAGCTATCTTTTGCTAATTAGAAAAAAATTTGGTTTGGTTGGGAATATGGGTGTGGATGGTGTTATTCAGGGCAAGATGACCTGTCTAAGAAAACTGCCTTAGATGTCTCTATCTAAGAAACCCATATTTCAGAGTAAATTTAAGATCTTCCCCTTCATTACGAGAATTCCCCCCCACACACACACACACTTTATTTTCTTTGCTTTTTGGGTCACACCTGGCAATACTCAGGGGTTACTTCTGGCTCTGGGTTGGCTGTGTGCAAGGCAAATGAGTTACCTGCTGTACTATCACTTGGACCCCAATGAATTTCCCTTTTACTTTCCTTACTCCCATATACTATAGCAGTCCTTAGTTAAGAATTTATAATCTGATATTCCCCACTAAAACATCAGAACCTGAACAATAAGTCAGATACCAAATAAACACATTATTAAATTCACCAGTTTTTCTTTTGCCAAATCATCTGATGCTAATTTTGATTATCCAATCATCCTGAAAAGAACCAATAATGTTTGGGAAGTTTCTCTGTCCCCTGAAATATAGAAGTGCATATATTTTAGTAGTGGATTCATTAGGCTATAAATATGCCTTTCCAAGAATGTAATAAAAGTCATTTGAGAGGAGGAACTTGAGGTACAGTGAAGAAATAGAATCTTCCTGATATTAGTAGCTAAATAGAGATGAAAGCCAAATGAAAGTTTGTTCTGTGCCCTACTCCTCAACATAGTTTGAACTTGGCAATAGATTTTTCCAGCAGCCACAAATATGAAAAGATTGCATCTCTTTTACATTCCAGAGCACACAAGAGAGAAGGCCTGGAGGGTCCCTGAAGTAACATCTGTGCGTGAGCATTGGTGATAGTTTTGTTGTTCTGTTAAAAGTATTGACATCAAAATTATGCAGACAATTGGATGTATGATAGGTATTGACATTGTAATGATTGAGGCAGATGGAAAAGCGGGGGTCATAAGATTGAGCAGCGCTCTGAAAAACAGGAAAGTAAAAAGGATGGTAAAGGTAAAAGGCATATTATAAATGAAATCAACCACTTTCTTTTGAAGACACTGCTAAGTAGACAGGCAAAGGCTGGAGTATCTAAAATCAAAACTGTACGATTGGTTCCACCTAAATTAAATTTAAATAGGAGGTCCTTATAACATACTTCTGAAATTGTACGAACTAGCCATCAAAACTTGCAATTTGAGATACCTTCCATACTCCATAGTCATGGTCCTGAAGACCTCTCCAGGGCCTTTTCTTCAGGAACATCCCTTCCCATAAACAGACAACTACAAGGAGACTTGCAGTCCAAGCTGTGTCTGTCTGCTAGCTAGTCACCTACATTATACTATAAACAAAATTTAAAAGCAAATTATAGACTGGAAAAATTATCAAATGACATATATGACAGAGATTAATATACAAAATACATTGAAATCTATATTCTACTCAATCCCAAAACATCCTTTAAAGTGAAAAGACCCATAAAAGTGAGCTGAGAAACTTAATATTTTTTTAAAGAAATAATACAGATGACTAACAGATTAATGGACAAGTCCTCTACTTTACTAACTAGAAGGAAAATGCCACAACCCACAATAATATCACTTAGTATCTGCTAAAATAGCTATCATTGAAAGACAAATGATAAAAGATTGAAAAGGGCATGAAGAAAGAGAACTTTGATAAACGATTAATGGAAATATAGTTTGTTTCAGATACTATGAAAAACAGTACGAATGCCACTCAGGAAATTAAAAAAATATTAAGCCATCATATGATACAGCAATTCTAATTTTGGTTATTAATTTAAGAAAGAAAATAACACCATCTTATGGAGATATCTGCATCCCCTGATAATTGCCAAACTATTTACAATAGCTGAAACATGGAAAGAACTTAAATGAATAATAAAAATATATAGCTAGACAGACTCCGTTAAGAAGTACATAGAGAAACTAACTTGAATATACACACACATACACACATGAATATAATTCAGGTATAAAAAGCAGGAAATCCTGCTATTTGTGACAACATGGACGGGTTTTGAGGGTGATGTGTTATATGAAATATAACAGAGAAAAAGGAAACTATTATTTTACTAGTATGAAACGTATGTCTGAACTCAGAAACAGATCACACTGGTCGGGGATGGGAGAAACAGGTTAAGGTAGTCAAAGGTACAGCTTTGAGCTATACAATACTTTTATTAATGTTTGTGTCTTGTACTTCTCAGGATTTACTCCTGGTTCAAGGATCACCACTAATGGGACTTAGGTTACCTTATCGGGTGCTGGGGCTCAAACCTGGGTCAACTGCTTGCAAGACAAGTACCCTACTTGGTACCATCTCTATGGCCCTACAGTAAATTTCTTAAAAATAAATGTATATTAAGGCATATGATTCTTGCTATACTGTTTTACATGGGACCCCTGCAATTACTAATCATTAAGAAAGTGTCGCATAAGTAACTGAACTAGAATACAAGTAGTGGCATCTGTAGTCTTATTTTTTATGTTCTTCCACATACACTGTAATATATATATATAGCTTCTTAAAATATTTGTTAATGGTTTACATGGTTATTCAATAATTCCAGACATCAACTCTTGAGTTTCTACTAAGTGGAATATAAATGAAGCTCTTCTATCACACAGTGACCTCCTTCCTTTATAATTCTAATATTTTGAAATCAGTTTAAAACCATAGAAGTTGTGTAATTACCATTACTACCAACTGCCTACTGAACCCAAATAATTCACTAACCTAAAACACATTTTCATAATAGTAAACTTTTTTTTCATAAACAACTTCTTGTGTTTCATGAATTATAGGTTTTAATTATTTTGTTCTGAGAGTGTGTATTTCCCTTTTAAACCTCCATATGACAATAAGAATTATATTCCACATTCTCATATAAGAAACTTCCTTTATTTTCCTGAACCGTCTTCTTACAGCCTTGTCTGGCCTACTATCTTTCCAAGTTTTCTGTCCATTTAATTTGTCTCAGTGGGGTGGTGCTGCTACTTATGTAATTTTAAGTTTTCTCTTTGCAACTTTCCACATCAAATCCCCAATTAGCTGAATTACAGATCTTCCCACGTATAACACAGTCGTAATTTCTAAAAATGAGACACCTACTATATTATTTATTTGATCTATTATACACTGAGAAAAAGGTTTTGTAATACTTTATGATTAATGCTTAACTGTCTGAAGTTTCCTGTACATAACATTTCACATTCCTATTGTGACTGGAAAGTATGATCCCCATTCATCCTATAGTTTATATCTTGTGACCATAAGTACCTTGTTAGTCCTTTCTTACTCCTAAACTTTAGAAGCATCTCTTTCTCCAAAGCTTCTTCAAAATTAACAGTATATACTTGATATGGTATAAATCCTCCTAGACTTATGATGGAATCATATCCTGACAAACCATAATAAGTTTAAAATATTAAAGTTGAAAAATACATTTAATACACCTAACTTACTGATCTTCATAGTGTATTCTCGCCTATTTTAAATGCATCTCTAACACTTATATTAGCCTATACTAGGTAAAAATCATCTCAGACAAAGCCTATTTCATTATAAAATGTTGAGCATTTTATTTAAGTCACTGAATCCTTTACTGCAAAAGGGAAATGGAATGGTTGTTTATCCTCATAATGCATTCACTGACTGCCTGGGAGTTACAGCTCACTGCTTTTGCCCAGAATCAAACTATGTATTACTAGCATGGGAAAGATCAGCGTTCAAAACTCAAAGAGCTTTCTACTAAAGGTGTATTGCTTTTACACCATCATAAAGTAGAAAAATGGCAAGTCAAACATTGTAGGTCAGATATCCTCTGTATTTCTAAATCACTGGACTGGTTACCCTCTGATTTGAAGGCTTGTGCCTTCCCATGCTTGGAAATGATCTTATTCACTTCACAATTGCCTTTTATTTTCTCTCTTTCTAATATTCTTAGTATTTTGAATCTTGCTTTACCCTCCGATTTCCATATTTTTGAACTCTAATTTTTTAATCTCTAATTTTCTTGACTCCCTAGAAGACAACCTATTTGAAAATTTCTAATACTTGTAAGTCTCTTTGGATGCCATGTTTTAACTTTGGATGCCATGTTTTAACATGTTTTAAATATAATAATATAACAATTATTATATTTCTCTGATTGCTGTCACACTAAGGATTTATTTACCAATGCACTGATATTTTATATTACTTTCTTTTTTTCCTGATAAGCTAGTTATAATTCATCTCTGGGTTCCTTCTCTCCATTTGTTTGTTATTTCATATTGAAATTTATAATCAAATATCTGGTCATGCTTGGCTGACAGACATTCATCTAGGATAATGCAATGCCACTTTAGTAGAAATGACATAAAAGATTAATTCTTAATAGCTGATGAGAAACCCCTAGGTTAGGTCAAGGACTGTCCCTGACAGAGTCTCACTGAGAAAGTGATGAGCTGACCTTCCTATCGAGGGAAACCCCATGTGGCAGGAATTCTGTTACTCATTGACAAATCCTTCTACCTCTTTCCTGGGCTGGGAGCAGGGCAGTGAACCTTAGTGTGCTAGTGCCTGGACAGCTGAATAGTAGTAGAGACAGGGTTGTGAGATCCCTATAGGGCAATATGTAGATTCTCACTCAATTCTATTTTCAACCCTATTATTCACTCTAATCTTTGGTTACCTGAGTATTTCTGAGGATAGACTACTTCTTGCACATTTTCTTTACAGAATTATTCCTTTATTCTTTGTGAATGTGTGTGAGTGGTGATGGGAGAAGCAAATATGGTGCTCTAGACACAGATACAATCCTTGCTGTAGCTGGGAATCTCTGGGTGGTGCTTCTCAGGAGTCCTGCAAGAAGCCTCACTTCCCTTCGTTCTTATCTCTCTGTTATATTGAGTTTGAATTCCCCTCATTTCAGAAAGCATCCACTGTTTCAGTTGCTTCCTTTTTAAAAAATAATTATAGAAACTAATAATATCACTTTCTTTCATTTTCTGTGCAGTTTTCCAATTTTTACCAATTTATCACTTATTTAATTCATTATACCTGCCACTCCAAGCTACTGAGAGTATTCGATATGCCAGACACAGTAACAACAAAGTCTCCAATGGAGACGTTACTGGGCCCGCTCGAGCAAATCGACGATCAACGGGAGGGCTTTACCTTACCTTTACCTTACCTGCCACTAAAATTTCAGTTCTATTCCATCATTCCAAAGGCCCCCTTGGCCATCCTTCCCAGCCTCCTTCCCCTCTAGTAACTGGCATATATTTTACAATGTCTAGGACTGTGACCTTTATTTATAATTCAGAGTTCTTAGAAGTAGGAAAGGCTGTAAAAGAAGAACATTTAATTTTAAATAGAAACTGTGTAATAACTTTCCAAAAATGTTACCAATTCACATATGTGGAAATGCACTCTTCATGGCATTTCTATAATAAATGATAATTTTCTCTAGACAACAATGTTTCCTTCCAAATGTATCTTTTTTTCTATTCCCTTTATTAGTATTTTTCATTTGTTTAATTTTGGAGTCACACACAACTGTGCTCAGAATGTACGACTGGCTCTGTGCTCAAGAATCATTGTTGGTGGTCTATGGCACTGCTGTTAGTACTTTTTTTAACAATGCAAAAATTTCTATATATTTTGTGTTTCTGTTTTGTTTTGGGGATCATAACAGTGATACTTCTCAGGGCTTGATCCCCTCTTGGATATGTGCTCAAGGGACACTACTGGTGGGTCCAGGAGACCATATGGTGTGTTAAGGAAGAGAGAGAAGGACAAAGAGAAAGAAAAAATAGAGAGTGAGAGAAATAAAGAGAGAAATAACACATCCAAGCTATGATGTGGGCAACTCTAGAATGGAGGATGACACTACCAGATGTCAGAAATAAAAGATGGCAGAAAGATGGCATGTTTTTATTTATGATAACAAAGCACGAGTATTTTTTTCTCATTTAAAGTTTTTTTCTTCAAGAAATACATAATGGCTATTGCATCCATTGAAGTGAATGAAATAACACAACACTGTTCACAGCATAGCAAGTGACATATGCATGCAAGCGTCTTTTAATCATTATTAAACAATGCCAATCCCATCTATTTCCTAAAATGACAGCATTATTTGTGCACCAAGTTCTTTCTAATTTTATAACACTTAATATTATCACAATCCTATTTCTGTCAGTATATGGGGAAAAGAAATGCTACCTTTTCTTTTAATGGTGATAGGATTATCTTTTTATAAGTTTACTAACCATTACCTTGTCAGAGAACTATTTCTACTTTTATTTGCTCTGTACTTTTTCCTGATAATGTATCTGTAACTATAATTTATATAATTTATTTACTCTGTATTTAAATTAATAATAAATATTAAAGCGTTTTTTTCCCACTAGCTCTGCCTCATTTTTATGGAATATTTGGTAAACAAAACATTTGAAGTGATCCAAGTTGACAATTCTTTCATTGTGATTCCTTGGTTTTCTGTCTTATTTGAAGAGGCATCCAATGAACTAAGATTTTAAAACTGTATTTTTAAAGTAATTATATAGCTTCTGTACATTTAGTTATTATCCTTATAAAATTCACATTTACTTCTGGGTACGGTAGGGCTTTGATTATTACTATTTTCAAATGAATTACCAAATGTTCTCAATTCATTCCCCGTCTCTTTTATCATTAATTTTAAGTGAGAAAGATAGCTTTTTAATCAAAATTTACTTAAAAAGACATGAGGAAAGAGAAAGAGTAGAATATAAGTTTAAGAAAGAGTATGGGCTTCCCCAAAGTGGGAAAAGGAAGCACACAAAGATACATGTTCAAGGAAAAATGCATACCATATAACTTTCATCATATGATTTCTCTTCCATCAATATATTTATCGATTTCTGACTCTAATACACAGAGTTCCAATCACTCCAATGGGAGGAGGCTTGTTTAGGGGTAATTTAAGGTATTCAGGGCGTATTCCTGGTTCTGTGCTCAAGAATTACTACTTACTTGTAGTATTCATGAGAACAGATGCAGAGCTGGGATTTAAACAAGGGTCAGTCATGTGAAAGGCCAGTGTCTTAACTATCTTTTCAGTTTTGAGGGGTATACTACAAAATACTTTTATAAATCATATTCCGGCATACTTGTTTATCTTCAAAGCTCTATTGGCTATTTGAGGACATATTTAGCCTTACAGGTATATTTTACAATCAACTTGAGATGTCTCATAAAAATATTCTGTTAGATTTTGATTGAAATACATTTAATTTTAAATTGGTTCTGGAGGAATTAACTTTTTTTTTTTAACACTGACTGTTATCTATTCCCTTCATTTTTTTTTTTGGCTTTTTGGGTCACACCCGGCAATGCACAGGGGTTACTCTTGGTTCATGCACTCAGGAATTACCCCTGGCAGTGCCCGGGGGACCATATGGGATGCTGGGAATCAAACCCGGGTCGGCCGCATGCAAGGCAAACGCTCTACCTGCTGTGCTATCACTCCAGCCCCTCTATTCCCTTCTTACATTTTTTTTATCATTCATTTAGATCCCACATATAACTTATTACATTTACTGATAAGTCAGTCACAGTCACAGTCCTCCCGTTGTTCATCGATTTGCTCGAGCGGGCCCAGTAACGTCTCCATCGTCTCCATCATGAAGCTTGTTACTGTGTTTGGCATATTGAATATGTCACAGGTAGCTTGCCAGGCTTTGCTGTGCGGGCGAGATACTCTCGGTACCGAGAGGGTCTGAGGAATCGAACTAGGGTCAGCCATGTTGGCTGCATGCAAGGCAAACGCCTTACCCGTTGTGCTATCACTCCAGCCCACTACTGATAAGTAGTTCATATATTATTTAAAATATGAATAAAATATTTTTGGATATTGCATTTACTTTTTGATATCAGTAAATTTTAGTGAACTTAATCAGCTTTCAATTTTTTTAAAGCTCTTTAACAGATTATTTATGTTGATTAAAACTTATTTTACAGGATTAAGTCCTTAATTTTATATAATTGATTTAGAGTTTAAATTGAGATTTAAATTTAGAGTTTCACACTTAAGTGTGAAGATTATAATTATTTTTTCATGATGACTCAGTATCCAGTGATTCTTGTGTATATATAACCTTCCCACTTATATTTTGCTTTTTTATTCAGCACAAAGTTAGAGCAGAAAGTCTTTGGTTCCTTGATAAATGCTCCATTTCACCTGATGAAATCTACATAATGTAAGTGACTTGTCTAAGGTTACAACATAGACTAGATTAGCTTCTAGAAAGGTCATTACTGCTACTAACATAACAGAACTAATACAGTGACTTGACTGAACACTTTTTCTTAATTGCATTTGCTTTACACACAGCTTTATCCATTACCTTATTTCATAGAATATGTGCAAAATTATAAAAATGTAAATATGGAATAAACAATTTCTGTACCATGTAAATACTTGTATATCATGATATAATTTTAAAAGAGAAAACTGGTTATATTTACACCTAATCATATGCAAAAATGTCAAAAATTATTGATATTTTAAAGAATAAAACATTATCAAAATTTTTGAGAGGGAGAAATGGTACAATAATTAAATCACTTGCCTTGTATTCTGCTTGACCTGGTTTAAATTCCCAACACTACATACAGCTCCCCCAATACAACCAGGGATCACATCTGAGTATAGTCAGGAAAACCCCTGAACACTATTGGGTACAACGAACTCCTCAATCTCCAAATAAAAGTCACTGCAGACAACAAAATGCTTCAAAATGCATGCCTTTGGGAACATGGAAACATTTGAACTCCAAAAGTACACTAATCATTGCATAAGATGCAAAGAAGTGAAATGAGCAAAATAATAACTGATGACGGCTATAATTAAACAGCTCTTATTGGCACCTTGAAATGTTATACTATATACTTTACACATGCCAACTCAACTCTAGAATACACACCAACATAATCAAGTGGTTAAACTATTTTCCCTTTATAATAAAGTTAGAAAGATTAAATTACTTGTCCAAGTTCACAACATAAGTAGTGAGCTTGAATTGGAATCCAGATTTGTTTAAGTTTAAAGTTTTTGTTCTAAAGTATCTTAATGATTAAACTATTATTAAACTATTTCTTTAGACTACAGTTAATGACATATATATATATATATATATATATATATATATATGTCCTTCTATTATAAAAGATAGCATAGAAACACCCAATCTTAGAAACATTTTAAACTATCAACTGAGACACATATGCAACCACTACCAAAAAGCTGGCTGGTAAAGTATCTTTCTGAATATATTCCATCGATGCCTTTCAGGAAGCAGTCATGACAAATCTCATCACATGTCAAAAAATGAAAGCTATAGAAGAACTTCTGATCTAAGAAACCACACAAATGCATATCTAACTCATGCTCAACAAAATAAGTAAGATATAAAATAGTATACATTATGCAATTTCATTTACATTAAGCTCTGAGAAAGGAAAAACTAATCCATGGTGACAGAAAGTGGTTGCCTGGGGCTGACGATTCATAGGAACTGACTGATAAAGGTAATAAGGAAATCTTTCAGTAGTAGATGATAGCTGATGAAAATGCTCCCAAGAAACGGCTCATAGCATTGCTAGGATAGGTTAATAAGTTTCCTTTAAAAAGGGTAAATGCCATATTAAATATTAATAATAAAGTTAGTTTTGAAAAGTCACAAATTAATAATATGTTGTATGGATCTTCAGTGTTTCAGATATCTGGTTGGGGAGAAGCAGCAAAATTTTACTAAATAAACAGTCTGGAAGCTTAGCAAACAATCAGTTGTGGTAATCTATCCAGCTGCACAAAGGGCAGGCATTAACATCGCAAATGTTCTGTTTTGATATGGAATTAATGTTGAATTACTTTTTTTGTGGAGTGCGCATAAACTTTTAAGGAAAAGATCATTATGTACTAAAATTATTAACCTGTGGGGTATCTTTTTCACTTCAGTTTTCTTCATTTTTATGGAATATTCCTTAACATCTATAATGATTAATGGAATTTTGCAACACATATTCTTATATCTTTACATCTATCCAAAGATTCCAAATACCTGCCATGGACACTGGCAAATAAAACAATAAAATACGAGCTAGATTTATAGTAAAACAGAATTATCTCCTATCAACAAACAAAAATATGATCTACTCTGAAATTCTTATTTCCACATTAGAATAGTCTTGTAATATTCTATCATACAATATGATTTCTATGACAGGACCCTTTATCCATTATTAATTACCATTCTGTTTTTAGCTATTTGAAAAAGAAAAGCAATTTTAAAAAAGGAAAATAAAAATAATTAACATTTTAGTGGGAGCTGTACTTTTAATTTATAAAGGTGAGCATTCAGAAATCTAGCTTATTAAGGATATCGAAATATGTCTGAAGCTCCCTTCTCTATCTGAGCTCCCTTTTCCCCCAGCATGTGTGGCTGGTTTCCAAGCCATGGAGCAAATCTCCTGGTACTAATCTCAGCCACTCTTGGGTATTAGTCTCCTATTTTGTTACTTTATGTTCCCCAGATGAATGCAATCTTTCTATGTCTATCCATCTCTTTCTGACTCATTTCGGTTAATATGATACTTTCCATGTAGTACCACTTGTATGTAAATTTCATGACTTCCTCTTTTCTAACAGCTACATAGTACTCCATGTTGAAAGTAGACTATAGACCAAACATGATTGCCATTCAATGCCTCTTTTGCAAACCACAACCCTCAAAAGGAGAGAGAGAACAAAAGGGAATGCCCTGCCACAGAGGCAGGTGGGATGGGGGGATGGAGGGTTGGAGGGATACTGGGACCCGTGATGATGGAAAATGGGCACTGGTGGAGGGATGGGTATTCGATCGTTGTATAATTGAAATCCAAGCACAAAAATTTGTAAGTCTTGGTGTTTCACTAATAAAAATTAAATATAATTTAATATAATATATTTATATATAAATATGTATATTTATATATAAATATCTATATATTTATATTTACATATTTATATATTTATTTATATATTTATATAAATATAAATATATTTATTTACATATAAATATATAAATAAATATATAAATATATATTTATATTTATATATTTATATATTTATATATTTATTTATATATTTATATTTATTGTATATTTATATATTTATTTATATATTTATATATAAATATAAATATATAAATAAATATATAAATATATAAATATAAACATATATAAATATAATTAAATATAATAAAATTAAAAATAAATAAATATATATAAAATAAATAAATAAATAAAAATATGTCTGAAGGAAAGAAAGATATAATTAAAAGTTTCTAACACAAGGTGATTGAATAAAAAAAGTGAAAGGATAGTTAGGGTGGAGAGATCATCATCATACACATAATCTTAATTTAAAATTCACGTCTTAAATAAGTTAATAGGTTACACAGAGTCCCCTAAACATCTTGAGATTATAAACAATTATTTTTCTTTATGGGGCCAAGGTGCAACCCTACCTTTTTCTTTCATTTTTATTATTATTTTTTTTTGCTTTTTGGGTCACACCCAGTGCTGCACAGGGGTTACTCCTGGCTCATGCACTCAGGAATTACCCCGGCAGTGCTTGGGGACCATATGGGATGCTGGGAATCAAACCCGGGTTGGCATGTGCAAGGCAAATGCCCTACCCAATGTGCTATTGCTCCAGCCCCTTACCTTTTTCATATTTCTAAAGGATTCCCTGATACAGCCACCAGTCACACTCTATTCCCCTACAAACCTAGATATTTCTTCTGCCCTCCTATCTCTACGTCCTCCTCTGACTTGCTTCCTTTGAATTAGCCTCCAAAACAATATTACCAAGAGTCCCAGTAGGTAGAAAGCAAATTTCCCAAATCCTGCTCTCCATCTAAGCATTGGATTAGACAAATAGCTTAATTCACAGTACTTACAACTCACATCGATCTAGCATATCTGTAATGGGAAGGCATTTGATACATGCTTTCATTTCTTTGGATAGAAAGTTAAGGGTTAGAATTTCTGGGACATGACCAGGGACACCTAATCAAATTGTGGTGGAGTAGACTAGTGAATTCAAGATGATTCAAGATGTTTGGATCTTCTTTGTTCTCTAATGGGTGGTTTCTTCTCCCATCCTTCTTCAATATACTTTGAAGATGACCCTAGGAAAAACAGACTCCTACCATTCTCTTGGTTTCCCAACTTCACAAGGATGCCCTGACCTTCTGACACCTATCCTAAGATGTGTGTCAGGGATTTTTGAAAAATTGAGGTGGGTCCATGGGATCAAGTAACTGTTTAAAGGGTAGTAGGTGAGAAAGTACAGGAAGCTGATTCTGATCATGAGGCTGTTTCACTGTTCCAGGACAGTCAGGTCCAAAAGATACATATTGATGCATCAGGATATAAGAGCTTCTGCCCTGGGAAAATATATTTCTATCTCTGTAACAGTTTGAAAGTGATTAAGAGCCTATCACATTTAGTCACTATCACATTTCTGAGCAATAGGAGTAAATCAGGAAAGTGCAGCTGAAGGTCTATTAATTTCTTTCTGATTTCTGACTATCCTAAAGTACTGAATGGCAGACCTGCTTGTTAGGGAGGCTTCGTCTAATCTGAGCATGCTCTGCTGAACAATTCCAGACACTTCCCTTTTCTTTGTTAGTGTATAACCCATCCCTGGCCAGTGGAGTTATAACTTTGACACACTGAACTATTGATAATACATAATTCTTGATATTCATAAGAATTGTTTCAGAGTCTCCTAGATACCTACAGCAGATTGCAAATTTCTGCTATGTTCCAGAAAGTGTCAGTACAGGTTTCGACCACAAGCACCCCTACAGTCAAAGTGATAGAACAAAGCTGAAATATTTTTCACTCCTGGAAACACTGGTCTTTCATGTCTGAGTTTGAGTCTTTAAATCTTTTTGTGTCCAAATAAGATTTCCCTGGTGTGATATCCACTGATAGCAATGGACATTCCATTGTCAGGTACCAAGAAATTAATGCCTCTGATCTGCATAATTGAGATCCTGGGTAAAAATCACCACTCCATTCTCAGTACTTTCTGTAGCTTATATTCCAAATACCTCACGTTTATCCAAAGTTCATGAAAATGTAATACACAATAAATTTTATGGGGTGGATATTAGTTACCATGATACACATTTATTATACAAAACTGACTAAGTCCTGAATTATCGAATCTTCTTAGATATTTGAAACATAAAAAGATATGCAGATGGAATTCTGCATGATTTATGGCATATTTCCTGGATTTACATATCAATAATTTAATCTATTTTAATATATTGTTGACTTGCCTTTAGGTTTTGAACCTGCATTTAACATTGAAATTGTTAAAACAAACTTCTGACACAGAAACTTCAGCCTCATGAGTTTTTTTTCCATTTCACCTAAACTAGACTCTTCCTTAAAAACTGACTAGAGGGGCTGAAGTGACAGCACAGCAGGTAGGACATTTGCCTTGTATGTGGCCACCCGGGTTCGATTCCCAGCAACTCATATGGTCCCCTGAGCACCACCAGGAGTTAATTCCTGAGTGCAGAGCCAGGAGTAACCCCTATGCAATGCCGGGCATGACCCAAAAAGCAAAAAAAAAAAAAAAAAGACTAGAAAGATTTATTGTTGAAGATCAAAGTGACAGAATTCAAGTACCATCAATGTTCTTAGAGGTTTGTCTTAATACAGAGCTCAGTGAGCTAATCTGATGTGGCTGGGAGTTTAGGAAGGACAAGAAAGAATATGAAAAGTTAAACTAATTTTATAACTGTATAGTTGTGATTAAAGCCAGACCTGGCTTTAACTTAAGCATAATATCAGTGTTGATCATTGTTCTGAATTTAGTTTATATACTACTTTTTGAAGTTTGTTGCCCTAACTCATCTTCATCCTTCAAAGTACAGTTTGATTGTCATCCCCTGATTAGGCTTCTCTGACACCCAATTGTTAATCACCTTTTACTTTGAGAAACATGTTGGTAAACATGAAGACTTCCTTTCCTCTCTTCAGTGCATAATTGTTTGTTCATATTATCCATCCCCTTATTAAATCACAACCTCTGCGTGCTTAGCAAGCTTTCAGTGAATTGCTGTTGAAATAATAAATAAAGCAAAATATTCTGGCTATACTACAATAGGATTATTAAGCTTGGGGTTCAGAGGTCCTCGGCATATGTATCATTTTTTAATTAAGACCTATCATCGTTAGAGTTAAAAAAGAAAAGCAACTTGATAGGTGAAATTTGGCTCACAGATGTTTTATTGTGCTTCTCTAGTGGTAAAATGTCATGGAATCAGTACCAATACTTAAAAAGTGAAAGATTTATACACAGAAGTCAGTTTTGTTTTTTGTTTCTTAAAGTATCTAAATCTATGCCACTATCAGACTGGCATTTCCACATGAACCAATGACTTCTACTGGCAGAAAAGGACATAGCCTGTTTTACTCACTTGTTGGCAACTCTGCCTGGCCTTATGGCAGTCAGTTCAGTTCACAATGCCCATCTTAAGGCATGCAGGTTTTCAATGTTTTGGTGAAAGATTGGTTCATTTGAAACCAGACATACACTTTTCTAAAAAAAAAAATTCATTTTATTCCTTGCTTAAAATAAATTTATTTATTCCTTGTGAGTTTGGTGGTGGTGATGGTGTTGATGGGCTACATCCCATAGTGCTCAGGGAACATTAAGCAGTGCCAAAAATCAAATCAGAGTTGGCCAAACACAAGACTTCAGCCCTAGTTTCTTACTGTTTCTCTGGACCAGCCATATGCTTTTGAAAGCAAACAGTATTTTTCCATATAACTGAATTTTGGAAGGTATAAAGAACAAAAAAGTAGGAGTATTCCATTATGTAACTTAAAATTTTGGTAGCAGGTCAGAATGGGAGGGATAAACATTCAGACCTCAGAAACCACTTAGAAAACATGTGTCTCTTTGCCAAAAACATATGGGTCTAATACAATTCTCTACAGCTAAATGGAAGAAATCTGACCAACAAGGAAGTAACAGTTTGATTTCTTCATTGGCAACAAGAAAGAGATAAAATAAAAGCAAAATCCAAACAACAAAAACAATAAAACTGGATAGAGTTTATTTAAAGGGGAAGATACGTGTTTCTTATCCTTATGGCTTTGATTTATCTAAAGATAATATTTCCACCTGCCTTTTCTGTCTTGTGTGCACAGTGCCCCCAAAACTCTTCTAGTACCTTCCTTTCTGTCCCAATGCAGTCACAAAATTTATGACGATATCTCCTTTCAAATACTCTGTCAAGTTTTTCCATTATTCCCAGATATATACTTAATCATTAATTCAATTAAATTTTATGAAATCTAACCTTTTCCTTCCTTCCTTCCATTATTCTCCCTTCCCTTCCCTTCCCTTCCCTTCCCTTCCCTTCCCTTCCCTTCCCTTCCCTTCCCTTCCCTTCCCTTCCCTTCCCTTCCTTTCCCTTCCCTTCCCTTCCCTTCCCTTCCCTTCCCTTCCCTTCCCTTCTTTCCCCTTCCCTTCCCTTCCCTTCCCTTCCCTTCCCTTCCCTTCCCTTCCCTTCCCTTCCCTTCCCTTCCCTTCCCTTCCCTTCTCTCCCCTTCCCTTCCTCCTTCCATCCTTCTGTCCTTCCTCCCTTCCTACCTCCCTTCTTCCATTACTCCTTTTTCCCTTTATTCCACAATAAGCTGTGTCAGGGCTTACTCCTGGATCTGTACTCAGGGATCACTTGTAGTGATAGTCAGGGACTATGGAGGTACCTGGGATCAAACCAGGTTCAGCCACATTAAAGGCAAGCACTATACTGACTATCCTTACCTCTCTGGCCGGGTTAATCATTTCATACAAGTTATATATTGGTAGGGTTCAAATGTTGATAAGGCAAGACCCTTATCTTTGAAAATAGAAAGTAGAGAAACAAAGGGTAGGAGGGTAGGAATTGCACCCTAACTTACTTCTAGTAGATTACAAATGCCTCCATAATAATGCTGATGGAATATTTCACCATGAAGCTTGTAAGATGGGTATTTTTTGAGGATAAAAAGACACTTCTCAACTGATTTGGGAATAAAGATGAAAGAATTTTGCATAAAGGACTGTAGCATACACACAGAGCAACAAATTTATATAGGTTGAGATTCACTGAGCAAGATATATGAAGAAGAGGGGTAGAGGTGTGTGTGTGTGTGTGTGTGTGTGTGTGTGTGTGTGTGTGTGTGTGTGTGTGTGTGTGTGTTGAATTCCAGAAGCACTTACTAAGATAGGGATTTAGAAACAGATTTGATGGGTCAAAGATCCCTTCTTATACAATCACATTTACACACAGGTTGCTTCTCCTGGCTGGCATTTGCATTCTCCCATGGTCACCTAACAAATGACGATTCATTTCTCTAAACTTTCACTGAAGTATCGTTTCCTTGGTTAGCCTTTCCAGAAACTTCTCACTCAACCATGATGATCCCCACTCTTCTTCCTGCCCCTAGGACATCTCAAATGCCCATGTGCCATTCCCTTTCTCCTCCATGGTGCTTGTAGACTGTAAGAAAAAGCATTTTACCACTGAACACTCAGAACTGACACTTATGCTGCACCAAACTGCTAATGGAATGAAGAGGAACAGCAGGGGAAAGCTGGATGGGGCTGGAGTAGCATGTGAACAGAGGAATAATGTCGAATTTGGAATAACTGAAGGAAAACTTATGTCTTTTCCTGTGGAGTAACAGCATTTCTGCTTGGATAAAGAATTTGTGTCAGGAGGGAAAAAATGAGGCTTGTGAGCATGAAGTTAGTCTATAGAAGCTGGTTTATTGGATGCATTAGGAAGAGGGGAAAATAGCTACTTAGCATAACCGTGAAGATTCTTTTTCATCTTACTTTATCACAAGCAAACCTCACTTGAGCATCTTATCATCAATAAAACCCTGCTTTACAGAAATCATATGATCTTTTCAAATATACTTCACCACTCAGAGACCACTTTCTGTACCTTAGACAAGTTAATGTCCTTTACAGGGGTAATTCCATGAGAGTGAATTCCTGCTATACATTCTCCATATGTTTTTCTGTCTGACAGATGCCCATAATGAAGTCACCAAAGTCCTCTGATCATGGAGGATGACAGATCATCGCCCATGGGTACACACCATCTGGGCCCTGCTGTAACTCAGCATCCTTGAAACATTACTGGACTTCTTTTCCCCGCCATATGTGAATCTTTCTCAATTAGATACCAGGTCTGCAGGGCAAGGCCCGAGATTTCTTTCAGCATACGAGCAGCCTAAGGGTAGAGCTAATCAATTTTAGAAACTCATAAGGCAAACATAAGCCCTATAAACATAAGCCTGATAGCTACTCTAAACTTAGTAGATTCTTAAAAAAAATTTTTCTTTTGGTTCTTTCTTTGCTTGTTCTAGAGAGGTGCTAACTGGTAAGAACCAAAAGCTTCCATTATTAGAACTCAGGAACCACTGTCCTGTCCTTCAACCAAACATTCCATCACTCACCTACTGTTCCCTAGAGGAACATATTACTCTAACATCTTCTAAATGATTTCATTATCTTTTCATCTTACCTCAACTGTATACTTAGAATGTACAAGAAGGATGGACCGTCTCTAAGGCAAAACTTATCCATTTAACATGTTTAATTTGGCAGTGTTCTGCACTTTCTCCGAATTACCAAAAAATCACAGAGAAGACAAATTCATGTTGGATAGTTAATTGATTAGTTCTGGGTAGTTCTGTGTGACTGTGTTCATTTTTAATGGAAATTTCTAATGTAGCAAAGATTGCAAATATCTAAATATTTCTGCTTCCCAGAAATAAATGATAGATTAAAAATAAGAGTTGGAAACCTAGGTACAGGGGATTTATTTATTGTCAAAATATAAATAGGTTTTAGGAAAAAGACATGCTCTTTTGGCACAAAAATTGCAATATTTTTGTAATTAGAAAGATTTCTTCAATGGTAATAGCATTAAAACGATGAGATAGGTTGTAACTGACTCTGGTCCCATTACAGGAACTCGGGTATCCATACATAAGTTACCACTACAAAAATCTCAGACCACAGAGGTATTCTTGGCAAAAACCTTTGAATCTGTCAGCGTTTATAGGGCAAGAGGAACAGGAACACTGACTGCATCTCTCCTCACTAAGAAGACCATAGTGCTGTATCAACAAGGACCGTGGTTGATACCTAGCATACTCAAGAGTGTGAGTTATTCCTGGGGAACTCATTCAGGTCTTGCCCCACTAAGATTGCAGAGGAAATATGCAAAACTTGAGCCCTGAAAATAATACTGAGATGGAGATGATAGAACCTAATGAAACTAGTGATTGGATATGGGCAGATCAAGTGCTCTGGCCCCTGAATAGAGTCGCAAGGGGAACCAAGAAATGGAAGTTACCCAAGAAATGGAAGGTACTAGCCTTGAGCCATGTTCTTCCCCTCACTCCATGCAGGCACGGCAGCACATCGGCAATTCTGAATATAGTTTAAGGAGCTTAAAATACAAAGCTGTAACGGGGATGTTTTATGTGAACCTCATGGTAACGACAAATAAACAATGTATCGTAATGTAAATTTTATGATAAAAGAGTAAATCATGCTACTAATATAACTAACCAAATTGACAAATAAAAACCACCATGATAAAACCTAGGAGTAGGGAGCCAGAGAGATAATACAGGGGTCAGGCACTTGCCTTATGTACAGAGAACCTTGTTTGGGTCCAGGCACTGCTGAGCACTGATGCATGTGGCCCCCAAACAAGCATAAACAAAATAAAGGAGCAAAAGACTTATAAAATAATTGGAAATCTCATGATCTTCAGTAACTAATTTAAGTATCAATATGTTAAGTTCTCCAATCAAAAGATACAGAATGACTGAATGGATGAAAAGAAAAATGGTTCAAGGATATGCTGCTTATAGAAAACTCACTTTGCTTTAAAAGATGCAAATAGTCAAATAAATAAAGAGGCATATAGATTGAGAGTGAAGAAATAGAAAAAAGATATTACAAGCAAATGATACTAATAAGAGAGCAGGAGTTTACCTAGAGTTTCCATTTACTCCATTTACCTAGAGTTTCCTAGACTTAAAAGTAAAAGTGATCTACTGCCTCATTTTCAGGGAAATAAATCACTTCATACCCCTTTAGAAATCTACCTTCTTTAACTTACAAATGAAAAATGCACTTGGACAACTATCACCACCTGGATTCCCTGGATCATTCCCTCACTCCCTGAGGCCAGTGTTGTCTATTTTGACACTGTAGCACTGTCTGTCCTCCCGTTGTTCTCCTTTTGCTCCAGTAGGCACCAGTAATGTCTCCATTGCGAGACTTGCTGGTACTGCTTTTGGCATATCTAATATGCCAGGGGAAGCTTGCCAGGCCCTGTCGTGCGTGCAGGATCTCTGTAGCTTTCCGGGCTCTCTGAGAGGGACAGAGGATCCAACCAGGTTGGCCGTGTGCAAGGCCCTACCCGCTGTGCTATTGCACCAGCAATATGACAAAGAATGCATATATCAGATGAAAGAGACTATATGGTAAAAGTGGCCTAGAGAGAAAAAGAAGGTCATTCAATAATGACAGTGTTAGATCCTACAAGAATATGTAACAGTTATAAATATTTATGCACTCAATATTATAACACCTAAATACATAAAGCAAAGGCTAAAAGGGGAAACAAAGAACAATGGAATAAATATGATTGTTTAATATTCTGTTCTCAACAACAAATAAATCAGAGAATTAATAATGGAATAGTAGACTTGAACATTAATGGTCAAGTGGACCTTGGAGTGACATACACATATTCCTTCTGACAGCAGCAGAATATGCATGTTCCTAAAAGCATATGGGTACTTTCTAAGCTACATTATAAGTCTTAGTAAACTTAAGATAATTTAATTATAACTTTTTTCCTAATCACAGTAGTATATCCCTAAACATTATTAATAGAAAGGAAACAAAAATATAGGAAAAGGAAATATAATATGTGGAAATGAAACAACAAGCTCCTGAATTACTAATAGATTAAATAAGTAATCAAAATAGAACTGAAATATTGTAACATGAATTATCAAAACTATGAGATACCACAAACAATTCTAAGAGGAAAGATTTAGACATAAAAGTCTCAAACAACCTTGGGAACTGGAGCAACAGTATAGTGGGTAGGGGCACTTGTCTTGCACGCGGTCAACCAGGGTTTGATCCCTGGCACCACATATGGTTCCCTGAGCTACACCAGGAATGATGCCTAAGTACAGAACCAGGAGTAAACCCTGAGAATACCATGCCAAATACAAACAAATAGAAGAAAAAAAAACTCAAACAATCAAAGTTCACACCAGAAAGAACTGAAAAAAAACCTAAATCCAAAGTTCGGAAGGAAGAAATCAAGAAAATAGTTGAAATAAATGAAATAGAGAAAGAAAATCAAAAGATGGAAGAACTGGTTCTTTGAAAATATAAGCAAAACAAAAAACCAAACACAAGCAAATGAAACATTCAACTATTACACCCAAAATTTAATTCCATAAAAGCGATAAGCTGTTAACAAGTACCCACTAAATATGTATTGTGCATAATAGTAATATCTGTGGTATGGTGAAACTCAATATTCAGTGCAAGGCTTGCTCTCAAGGTTATTAGATGAAATGAAAAGGTTGGATGAAATCCTAGTTACTGCGGGTCACAATGCACACACTTCACTGCCACTCTCCTGGGATTAGCACCCATAATTTAATACAGAGCCATGAACTGATAAATTCATGACATTGGTAATCAATACCATAAGAGCCCCAGGAAGGAGAAACTCGGTGAGAACTCCGTGGCTGTGGAAGGCTCCTGAGAGGTTGCAGCTTTGGGTTGGGTTTCGAAAAAAAACTAGGATTCATTACTTATGAAAGAAGGAGAGTGGAATGTCTTGTCAAAATTGTGGTAGATTTTAGATATTCTAAACTTAAAGATTTAAAATAGAAAAAAATCAGAAGCTCAGTGGAATTAAAAAAACCCATCATTTAAGAATAATATGAAACAAAACAGAAACAAAGATGTAAACAGAGGTCAGCACTCCAAGGAGTGACAAGCAAATTTTCACACTTTGGTTCTAAGGTGTCAGAAGCTCAACTGTTGTTGTGAAGAAACTACACTAGTAAAGTATTTTCTTTCTATATTGGCCTAAGGACATATATAGTAGTGCCCTTTGAAATAACAGATTAAAAAAAAAGAAACAACTGTCTTGAGTAAAAATATGAGGATAACACAAGTGTCTGAAACAAGAAAAAACAACACGAAAACAGAGAAGGGAGAAATCTTATGTACTACAAATTAAAAAAATCTTTTAGAGGTGTGTGTATATATGGGGAGCTTCTTACTGTGATTATATAGATTTATTCAATTACAGGAGGACCAGTTAATTAAAATGCCAGATACAGAACCCACAAAATGATCTTTATACTAATTTTCATTCCATGGAGAGGACGCAGAAAACACAGGTGAAAATAATCATGCCATGCCTATAAATCCCCATTCTGTCAATTATCAGTAGGATAGGTTAGCGATTAGAGCTTAAGTGTTTCCAATAGCTGAAATGATCGGGAGATAGTTGATACCTCGTTGTATTTTAACGCTAATTAAACTTGCAAACTCTGTCCAGCAGGTGAACTTGTACAACAGTTTGATTTTTGGTTTTGGGAGCCGCATTCATTGGTTTTCAGGGCTTACTCCTGGCTCTGTGCTCAAGAAAACTCCTGGTAGTAAAAAGATTCACCGCATTCCGAGTGCAATTCTGGGAATCAAACCCGAGTGTGAACATGTACAATAGTCCCTGACATGCAGTGAGCACTATGCATTTGTTAAAACAAAACAAAACAAACCCAAAACTGGAGGGACTTGATGGTAGAGCTTATGTCTTTCAAGAGAGACGTTAGTGGAACTCTGAGTTCAATCCCCAGCAATGCCTCACATGCCACGTGTGATCCTGGGGATTCTGCAGCTTGGAATCATCAGTGTCACAATAAAGTGTGTGAAAACTCCAGCAATACCAACCAAGTGTGTGCAGCTATGGTGAGCAAACCTGGTGAGCCTGTAACCAAGTTTGTGATCCCAGGAGAGTACCATGACCTTTGCCAAAAAATAATATTACTAGAATCCTTTCATCTAACACTTACTTTATGTATTGCCTATCACTTTTAGATTTTATTTTTCTTAATAGCAGAAGAGAAACTAAAAATCATTTGGAAAACCTTTTGCATTCATAATGCGTCTACGATCAGTACAATTCCCTATCACCCAAATATGTTTATAGTTAAAACCAACAGAGGCAGGATGGGACGGGAGGGATGGGGGGTGGGGGAGGATGCTGGGACCCGTGGTGGTGGATGACGGGCACTGGTGGAGGGATGGGCACTTGATAATTGAATAACTGAAACCCAAGCACAAAATGTGTAAGCCTATTAACTGTACCTCATGGTGTTTCACTAATAAAAAAAGAAAAAAAAAACAACATTTTATTTGACCACAAACTTTTCTTTGGGGGATTTTTCTTCATAACTGCTTTTGAAGCACTAAGCTTTGTCTGTAGAAATAACTGGGTTTTTTTGACACGTTTAATTATTCTATATATTTGGGGGGGATTGTTGGTGGTTCTCAGGGCTTAGTCATGCCTCTTCACTAAGGGATTACTTCTGGTGGGGCTTGGGAGACCTTAGAGGGGTTCTGAGGACGGATTCTGGGTATGTTGTGTGCATGAGAAGCTCCCAATATGCCGTGGTATTGCTTCAGACCCTTTACGTGATTTTTAAAAGTACATTATTACCACTACATGTACAATTTTAATAGAGATATGGAGTTACCTATATAACTCAAGCACACTGAATATTCCACTTAATTGATCAGAGAAGTAAGTGCATTCAGAAAAATGTTCTCTGTAAGAGCCCCACTGCTCGGTTGTCTAAAAGAAAGTGGTAACTCTCTTATAAGAGAAGATAGTGCACACTTATTTGTCAAGGCCAGTAGGTTCAAATAAGGCCACATATTTACAGAAACTAGTTATATTAAGAACTGGAGATCTGGATTTCATTTTCTGTACTGGCTTCTCAATTTTGTTTTTAACAATTCAGCTCAAATGGTAAATTTTAATATAGTGGGACTTCTTATCTTTTTACTACTCATTGTCCCCAAGATATCATACCGGAAATTGAAATCAACAGAGAAATTTTTTACCGTTATTATGGTTTCAAATCTCATGCTAGACATTTTTCTGTTGTTCCTGTTATGGATCTTGGTGTGTTTTTTTTTTGTGATTTTTTATGATACGTCAATAAATCCTTGTACAGGAATCCTTGTACAAGAATTTGTTAAGTATTCTCTTATTTCTGAGGGATAAAGAATTGATCATTACTAAGTTTTTAGATTCTGACCTTAGACTTGAGATTACCAAATATAGCATAATGGAGAGGATCCACCAGACTATGGTGGAGAGATATTTGCACTTGAATGCTAGATATGGAATGTAAACTAACACTGTAGCACTGTAGCCCGTCCTCCCATTGCTCATTGATTTGCTCAAGTGGACAGCAGTGACATCTCACAACAAATGGTGAGACTTGTTGCTACTGTTTTTGTCATATCAAATACGTCACAGGGAGCTTGCCAGGCTTTGCGTGTGGGTGAGATACTCTCCTTAACTTGCTGGGCTCTCAGAGAGGGGTGGAGGAATCGAACCTGGATCGGCCGTGTGCAAGGCAAACGTCCTACTTGTTGTGCTATCGCTCCAGCCCCAAAACTAACACTACCTACCTGAATAAAATATAAAGAATCAAAATATGATTGTGTCCTTATTTTCTTTTATCTTCTATTCAAGGTACAGATCATTAAAACCACAAAGGGTCAAAAGTCTACATTATCCTGCAGATGCTACTTCAGTTATAGAGGACAATTTGTCTATTTTTGCAGATAACTAATACAGTTTTCTATGATCTTCAAAAAATCTAGTTAGAAATCTGCTATAAAATCTTATGACATGGAAAGAAAGCTCTACAGTCTATAACATTTAAGACTAGGTAAATATTTGAGACTACTGTTGAGTTTGTTATTGCCGCTAACCACAACCTTACACAGTTTGGGTGGACCAGCAATGAATGCATACTTCTAAAACATCCAAATTAGAGAAAAACTATAGAAGATGAGCTGGGTTATAATGAAAAATGAATCTTGTGCTGTTTATTTATTTCATCTAACAAATAGTTACAGAGTTGTTTTTTTTTCTTTTTGGGTCACACCTGGCGATGCACAGAAGTTTCTCCTGGCTCTGCACTCAGGAATTAGTCCTTGCACTATTCAAGAAACCATATGGATGCTGGGAATCGAACCCTGGTTGGCCGCCTGCAAGGCAAATGCCCTACCCACTGTATTATTGCTCCAGCCACCACTGGCCTGTTGTTTATTTTAGCTAGTTCTTCATGGTATGTATTAATGCTAGCAGAAGATGAAAGAATTTTGTCATGAGTAAAATAATTAACAGATTACTGAAGAATACTGCAGGTCTGCATATGTTTGCAAGCTGTTACAGGACAGGTATCACACTTTCTTATCATTCTTCTTTAGGAAGCTATAAAAATTACATCTTTTATAAAAATCATTTAAGCTAGAGTGACTCTTGGAAGTCTTAGGGAAGAAACATGTATGTGTTTAAAGATAAGTATGTAGTATATTAGCTTATGTTTCCAGCAAAAAAAATACAGAGCTCTGTTGATAGTATCCACACTAAATCCTGTGATTTGGCTACAATTTAAGAAATGTTAAAATTAAATAAAAACATTTAAATATCAAGGATATCTCTGCTTATTGTGAAAACAAACCATCATTATTTACAAATAGGGACTGCAGATCATTCAACATTATTCATAAAAAAGTTTCAGATGAAATAGGCAAAATGCAAAAATTATAATATTGATTATGAGGCAGCAAAAGAAATTTGACTTTTTACAAATGCAAGATTCTCTTTGACAAACATTTATTGTAGTTGGGATCAAGAAACAGGCCAGAAGGACTATTCTGCACAATTTTTGAGTCATAAATTATTAATTATGCTCTATCAGACAAAGCAGGGAGGAAATTAATTTAAGAGATGAGATCTATTTTACAATTCAGAGAGCTGTTTTATTTTAATTTGGGGATTACATTTTGATGTTCAGCTTTACCAAACATCTTTCTTTCTCTGAAAAGAAATACACTTTCTTTTATTTCCCTAAAGAGATAGAAAAAATGTTTATGCCATAATTCAGAGGGTTAATAAATATTTTTTATGGTCTCAGCCTTTTGAAAAATGGCTATCCTTTAAACTTTCTACGGGGCTTGTCATGTTTCATATACACACCTTCCAATATGTAGCTATTGGCCATATGGCTTTTGAACACAAAGACTGTAACTAATTTGACATAGAAATTTAATTCTATGTTTTGATTTAAACACTGGATAATGGACCAGTGGTTGAAAATCATTGGACTGGATGATTTCCCCGTCTTTTCCTTATTTCTTAGCTATTTAGATTAGAGAGCTGTGTGCTATCCCCTGAAAATCATACATTGCCTTAGTGAAGCCTCACATAACCCTAACCTCTTAGCTTCAGATCTCTTGGAAAGTTTTAGGGAGATTGTCTGAGCAAACATACATATTAACAGAATTTTAGCACAGTGTGTTGGGTGTTTGCCTTGCACGCAGCCAACCCAGGTTTGTTTCCTCTGTCCCTCTAGGAGAGCCCGGCAAGTTACTGAGAGTATCCTGCCCGCATGGTAGAGCCTGGTAATCTCCCAGTAGTGTAATTGATATGCCAAAAACAGTAACAAGTCTCACAACGGAAATGTTACTGGTGCCCACTCGAGCAAATAGATGAACAATGGGAGGACAGTGCTACAGTGCTACAGGGAACAACTAAGTTCAGTCTTCTACCCCCTTTAACAATTGATGAGTTTTCCTGCCACTGGAGAATTTTGTTGTGCTATGTAAAAATAACTTCAAAATTATTCAAAAGGTTTGATTTTTCATTACTTTTCATGTTATGAGACAAGAGTTCTGTGAAAGACTTGAGGCAAGAAGAATCTACAAAAATACCGAGGAAGAATATAGAAAAAAT
This sequence comes from Sorex fumeus, assembly GCF_029834395.1. Classification (NCBI taxonomy): domain Eukaryota; kingdom Metazoa; phylum Chordata; class Mammalia; order Eulipotyphla; family Soricidae; genus Sorex; species Sorex fumeus. The sequence goes on along the minus strand of NW_026606092.1, from coordinate 33,605,489 downwards.
TGTATTGCATGATGAACACTGAATAAAAAAAAAGATAAAAGCAAATCTTTGATTATAGAGAGCCTGAATTTAAAAAAGTACTTTGGCATTACATTTAAACTCTTCATTGATTATAACAAAATACATGACCAATGCTGGTTCCTAAAGCAATGAATTACTTTTTGACCTGACTCCATAATTTCATTTAGCTTATGGAGGATACCTTCTTAGTCCTTTTTTTAAAATCTATTTATTATTTTTGACACTATTTATTTATGCATGGATAGCTTTCATAAGTTATATATACATTTAAGAGATGATCAATTTTAATGACATCCCTTGACAGGGGAAAGAATCAGATTTCTGATACAATGTTTTACCCATGTTGACACAGGTAATTTTTGAAGTTCTGGAAGTCCTTGTCAATAGCTTTTATGTTGTAGAGACAGGTTTCTGCATATACACATACCTGGAAGAGAAGATCAGAAGTTGGCCTGACTCGTTGTTGGAAAAGAATGCTTAATGTTCGATTCTGTTGCTCCAAATCAAAGACTCTTGTTTTCAACTTCACACATTCTTCCCTTAGATCCTACAGGGAATATATTTAAAGAAACCAAAGGTTAAAATGGAAAGAGATCTTTGCATATTAGAATCCCATGTTATCAGATATTTCAGACACCTTAGTAAAAACAGTACTCTTGTTCTTGTAGGCCACTAAAGATAAATCATACACAATGTTTTCTTCCCCATTATATGACAGAATTATTATGTGCAGGAAAGACCTATTTTTTAAGCAACTTAAAATCACGAGTGCATTAATCTCGAATGCTATTTTTGGATATGATAAATCTTAGTGATATAAAGTCAATTTAAGTTTTCACAGATATATTTTGCCATTTCACTCTCTTAATAGAAGTAATCATAAAGTACAAATAAAAAGGACAACAACATTTTTGAAAAGAATAGAGATTTCATATACTGAAGAAGCTATCATATGTGATAAAGCCTTTCCTTGTCATTTATGAAAATGTGGTGAAATTTTCAGTGCTGTGGTTACCAGAGTCAAGACACATTTTGGACAAAGGAAGCAACCCTGAAGACTTAAAGGCCATAGAAAAAAATGAATTACCAACAACAAAAAAAGTCACTAGAAAGTTGCTCATCTTCTAAACCAGTAGATTTCCCTACCTTTTGGGCATACTTTGATCCTAGTGTTGGGGAAGTAGTTACTGTTAGTATCCTAAGGAAACAGCTCTATTTTTTTGGGGGGAGGGGAAGGAAGGTTGGATCTTTTTTTTAATTAATTTGTTTTTCTTTATAGACTTACAAACTTTCATGATTATGTTTCAGTCATACAATGTTCGAGTACCCATTCCTCCACCAGTGCCCATTCTCCACCACCAATCCCTCCACCCAGTGTCCCTCCCGCCACCCACACCCCTTATCACCCCCTGCTGGGGGCAGGTCTTTTGAATAGCTCTGACACCATATAACCTTTTCCCAACTTCCATAAGAGAATCTGGCACAGAGGAGTTTATTTTATTAAATAAAATTAAAAAAAAAACTTTTTGGAGTATAAGACTAGTTAATTAGTGATTCTTTCAGAAGGGAAAGGAGAGAGTGTTAGTTAAATTGAATAAGAGGGTCAATTGTGTGATGAAAAATAGAACTCAACTTTTAGTGGTGAATTTAATAGAGTAAGCTTACTTGACCTTTAGTGATGCATACCTGAAAATTTAAACTTCTATAATAAAATGTTATTTTTTAAAAGAAATGAGGTATTTAAAAAAAAGGTTTCTGTTTTTACCAGGAAAAATATAAGCCCTGCTTAGTGTCCTTTTTATTTATTCATTTTTGAATCCCTGTGAGATTCAGCTACAAAGCTTTCATGATCGGGTTTCAGTCATACAAAGATTGAACACCCATCGTCTACAAGTATGCATTTCCCACAATTAATGTACCCAGTATCCCTCCAGTCACCTCCACCCCACCCCATCCCCCACTTCTATGGCAGACTCTTTTCTTACACTCTACTTTGGGGCATTATGGTTTGCAATACAGATACTGAGAGAACATATGTTTGGTCCTTTGTCTACTTTCAGCACATATCTCGCATCGGAGCGATCCCTCCAATTATCATTGACTTAGTGGTCTCTTCTCTATCCCAGTTGCCTTTTCCCCCAGCATACTGAGGCAGGCTTCCAACCATGGAACAATCCTCCTGGCTCTTGTCTCTAATGTCTGTAAGTGTTAGTCTCATACTAACACTTTGTATTCCACAAATGAGTTCTGCTAATGTTCTAACTGCTTCATTCATGCTACCATCCTACCTCCTCATTCTCAAATTCCTTTCTCATTCATTTAACTTTTCTAGTTAATGTTTGGCATTTTGATGTTAAATTTAAATTCTATTTAATTTCCTTTGACACTTTTATCTGATAACCCCCAAATATGGTGTCTTTTCCTAAATTTAAGCAGCTTTCAATACCTTTGATGAAAAATCTGCCTTATACTATATTTTGTGGATTTTACCTTTCCTTCTCTATACTTTACCAGTTAGATGACATACTTAATAGACATATAAAAAGATACTGTAACAGCAGCACAATATTACTGTTATTACACTCCTTTATTCCATCATATAATATAGCATCATATAAGTAGGGGCTTATAAACTTGTGTGACTGTTTTCTTAGAGGGGATGATGATGATTATGATAATGAAAATATACTTTCTGAAAATGAAAATTTCATCTCTCAACACTTATTTGCAGAGCTATGTATTTCTAGGAGGGGGAGGCTTCTTGTAGTTCTTAAGGTACTGGCAGGTGAGAGAGAACAGCTGTCCACTCTGATCTCTGGTATATAAACAGGAGTCAATTAGAGGCTTGGATCTGTTTCAACCTAACTACGAAACTCGAGACATCTGGCCTCTGAGACTTTACCTGAGCATGTATCATCATATTTAGTATTATTTGTCCTATTAACAAGGGGACAAAAAAAACAGTCCAATGTTTGGGACATTGTATAGGGTACACTTTTCTCATTTCTTTTGAGGTAAATGAATGAAATTCATGGACAGTTGCAATTTATTGCTGATTCCACAGACGCAGAACAGATAAAAGAAACGTCATGCGCAGGAGACACTTTTGTCCAAGATCTAGGAGAGCAGCAACCATCAGAGGTAGAACAGAAGTGTGTGTGTGTGTGTGTGTGTGTGTGTGTGTGTGTGTGTGTATGCGCATTCAAACACACCATTTAGCAGAGGGCATTTAGGAGTCCTAGACTCTGCTTGAATTAAAAGGCTGAATTTCGGGCTGGAACAATAGCACAGCAGATAGGGCATTTGCCTTGCACGCAAGCCAACCTGGGTTCGATTCCCAGCATCCCATATGGTCCCCTGAGCACTGCCAGGAGTAATTCCTGTTGCAGAGCCAGGAGTAATACCTGTGCATTGCTGGGTGTGACCCCCCCAAAAAAGCAAAAAAAAAAGGCTGAATTTGTTTTTTTTTAATTTGGAATTCAATCTCTGTTTCTATTTTATTTATGTTAATTTTTATTCTTAGCATGTATAGAACATTCTCTGCTCCCAAACACTAATTGTTTTCACTACTTCTAATTAAGCAATTAATAAAAGCTGACTGTGAGGTAAATAAATATTAATAGTACCTATTGGGTGTGAAACACAGTCACTCTCATTTGCAAAAGCAGATATGGAAAAGGAAGCACACATATATGGATTTATAAGGAGAATGGAGACCGGCAAGCAACAGCATCAATAATTATTAGTAGAAAATGGAGAATAGCTTAAAAGAGCTTTTCAGATGGGTAGATAATAACAAAATGAGACAATGAGAGAAAATATTCATTGTACTCTACAGAGAGGTTTTGTACAAGAGCCCAGATTTCAATGGCCATCATGGTTACCTAAGGTGGTAAAATTTCATTAGCGGGAACACAATTTATTGACCTTGAGAACTGCTTATCATTCTTGGCTCATGCATATCTGCACACGGCACACAGAGGAGGGGAAAGTGGAAGATTTCATGAATGTGACACTGGTCGTCTAACCAGTGAGAAGTAGAAATGGGATTGACATACTATATCCCGCTGTGCTGTTTGAATAATTTTGTTCTCTCTAATCAAGCTGTTGATGTAACTGATGCCAGAAAAGTGCCATTACCAGGAAACTATAATTAAAAAAACCTTCATGAGAATCTACGTACATCCAGTTAAACAGAACAGGACTGGATAAATGGAAAGGGAGAAGGGAGAAAATAATCCTTTCCCTCATCATTTCAGTGGGACATTGGCAGAAAGTAGAAACTGGCTACCATTGCTTCTTCTGCACTTCGAATGGAAACCCAACCAACATAAAGAAGCTTATGTTATGTTTAGGCTATATTTGCAACTAAAACATAATTTTATGATTATAAAGTATTATTTAATATAAAACTTTCTAGAGAAGTTCCATTCAGTATAATAAAGGTTTTGTGATTAGCCCATAACTTTTAATTTGAATGATATTCACAATTCTGTTGTGTTTATAATTTAATTTTATTGATTTGTTGCTGGTTTATATTATAACATTTAAACATTAACTTCAAACTTCTATGTGTGTATGATATTCACATCTCAAACCTCCAAAGTTCCAAGAGGCTTCCATAACCAAGACTACTATACTCAAGTTCTCAACCCAGCTTCCTTATTCCCTCAGTAAACAACCTAGATTTCTCTGAATATAGGTGTTCATTTTGTTGCTTTTTTAAGAACTACTATTCTGACCAGGTCATTATCAGAGGGAGGGTCTAGACTATCCTTCCCAAGTAAGGTATCAAAAACAGAATAACTCTCTTCCTTGGAGATACAAGGGTCTGATATCATGGCTCCCATTGGGAGCTGGGCCATTTTTCCTCTTCCATAATCACTTTTCTATAGCTTTATAGTACTTATCAGATTCAAGAGAAGACACTACTGAAAATAGGATGGTACATCTTCTGATGTAAGAAAAGGGAATATGCATTTATGGGATATATATATACACACACATATAGACATGCATATATATATATATACACACAAAAAAAAACCCCATATACACACATAAAAACATAGTATAAGACTAACACCCAAGGACAGTAGAAACAAGAGCCAGGGGCATTGGTCTATAGTTGAAAGCCTCCCTGAAGAGCTGAGGGAGAGGACACATAGAATACAGAAGAGACCATTATGACAATGACAGTTGAAAGGGATTGCTTCAGTGGGAGATGTATGCTGAAAGTGGGTTTAGGACCAAACATGATTGCCTTTCAGTATCTGTATTACAAACCATAATGCCCAAAAAGAGGGGGGAGGGAAGGAGAGAGAGGGAGCAAGAGAGAAGGGAAGAGAGAGAGAGAGACAGAGATAGAGACAGAGACAGAGAGACAGAGACTGAGAGAGAAGAAAAGTGCCTGTCACAAAGGCAGGTTGGGAGGATGGTAGATGGTGGCAGGAGGAATACAGGGGATATTGGTAGTGGGAAATATATACTGGTGGAAGGATGGGTATTGGAACATTGTATGACTGAAACCCAATCATGAAAGCTTGTAACTCTGACTCACGGTTTTAAAAATAATAATTAATTAATTAAAAATAAAATAAAATAGAAAAACAAAAGGGAATGCACGCTTAATTTTATCATGAATAAAATAAACATTGACTATATTCAACCTCATGTAAGAAAATGTAGTATTCTTGGGCTCAAGAATACAGCTAGGCTTGATTTTCCTGCCAACCTACAAGTTATCACGGATCAAAATTTAAAAAGTAGGGAGTTATAGTTGTATGTGAGAACATACACAGTTCTACAGGCCCCTTCTCATCTAATAATATCAAAGGAAAATTTCCAAAGGATAATCTATACATTATAATCCATAAGCTTACATGTACTTAAGCTTGAAGAAGATTCTGTGTCCTTCTATAAATATCATCTGAGGAACACAGTTATTTTATGAAAAAAATGCTCTCTCTGGACTGAAGTAAATTCAGAAAATGTTGATGATAGGACCATACTGATAATATCACTGAAAAATTTCTGAGAATTATTTTATTCTTATTTTTTCATTTAAAATTATACCACATTAATATACCAATTTAAGATACAGAGCAGATCAAGGAGAAAAACTGACTTAGAATTGTGGGAGCCTAAGGTTTGATCCTAAATGTTCGTATGTCTTTGAAGAATAAGTTAGTCTGGCTAAACTTTAATTTCCTAATGTGTAAACTGGGCTACTACCCCAAACCTGGATTACAAAGAACCAGTGTCTCAGCTGCATCATTAGATGATGTGTCAACTGCACCTCATTCCATTCTCAAGCTTAATGAACGCCACACTTCCAGTCTCTGCTGGTCACATTCTTTCTTGGTAGCAACATAGTCATCCTTTTTCAAGGATATTAAGAACTGAGTGATTTCCAAAGCTAATTGACAACCTCAAGATTAAATGCGAACCTAGGTTTCCTGAAATTCTAGGGTTCAAACTAAAACTGATTCTGAGATAGCTTGACTCCAAATTTCCACAGTCACTTTTGACACCACATATGTCAGATAACAGATGTTCTTTCTAGTCAGCACTGGCAGTGCTTCCAGAAGATTTAAGAAATCCAAGGGCTGCCTTGCCCTTCTATTTCCAGCGATCATAACTAATAATTGGATTTCAATCCATCTGTTGATTTTCATAGAATCCCCTCTGCCTACTGAACATTGATGGAAAAAAAAGGCAGGTGGATGAATGAGACCATGGAGGGCAAATGGTTCAAAAAATAAGAACATGGAGTTTGAGTGTAGTGACCCAATGCTAACATATAGCCTTACCACTTCTGGAAAATGGAAGTATTGACAAATTATAACTTTTCAATTGTAATGAGAAAACTATGACTTCCTGCACTTAGTGTGATGTATATGGGGCCTGACTCTTTGTAAACACAACCAAACCCTTTTGAGGGAACCGCAGACCATTGTTAGAAAAAAGACAGATGGCCAACTGCCCCTCCTACTAGGGAAATATGTAGAAGCTTGGAGTTCTTTCTGCTTCTGGCTCTGAAATAGCATATTGCTATCAAACTAGGTTCTACATCTCTCTAAATAGTTGTGGCTGTATTGCTGGATTTCACTATATATGAACCCGTTTTCCATGTTGGTAAAATGAAAGCACTAAATAAATACTAGGTTACTCTAAAAGGTGCATTGATAAGGTTAAACTTGTGATATGCTAGAAAACAACTTGAGGAGAAAAGACTTTTCTGTCCAATTTCTGTCTTTATGGCCAAAAAATCCCTGCACAGAACTTAGGCAAGTTACATTTTCAATGAGTGTAATTGAGATAATGAAGATAAAATATAGCTCTGAGAAAAAAAATGAGTTTATCCTGGATTATTGATTTCACTTCCATTTGTAGACTTAGACCTATGATTTGGAGGTCTAAATGGAAGTGAGCTGGGTTTAATATTGTCACTTGAACCTTATTGATTTGAAGAAAGGACACTGCTGTCTTAAGGGAATCTTGAGCTTTTGAGATAAATTGAATTACTTGATTAGGACAGTGTATGTAAATTTGACAAAACTGATATGTTTATGAAAATATTTTTTCTATCAGCATTCTAAAAAAGCATATTTTATTATCTCAGGATGCTTCTCTGAGGAAAATTATGTTTTGCCCGAGAAAGGCTTTTTTTGGCTAGCCAATGAAGAGCTCTAGCCATGGCAGATTTGTTCCTGTGGTGCAGTAACAATTAACATATTCCAGAACTGTTTGGTTATGTCTATAATTTTGCCTCGAGATTGTTTTGTTTTGTTATTTAGATGAATCTCTCCAAACTAATTCAAGGCAGACTTTAGTTTTTCACTCCTGGCTTTGGAGTACATTTTATTTCCTATATTGTGTTCTTAATTAAAAAGAAATTTCTGTCTTTTTACAGCAATTTTACAGTGCCTATAAAAACTGAGAGGCATGTGTTTTCATAGAACATGATTCTTTTGGAATCCCTGAAAGCCTTGACATCTCTTGCAGCCTCAGAATGTCCCTGAGGTATGCTAGCTCACAGTTGCATGTCTTTTTGTATCTTACTGCTTAACTGTACCAAGGTAGATTTATCTGTTTACTAGTTATTACTTGGATTTGTGTAGCTATTTTTTTGTGGCTGACCTGAAGGGTCCCATTTTCCTTTATATTGTACGAGACAACTTCGTTGTCTCTTTCCTGAGGCACATGAAAAAAGACTGCCTTGAGGAGTCTTTCAACAGCTACACATATAGATTCAACAGAGTTCCTTTCAGTCTCCATTTGTAATTAAAGGAGCATAAAGTTTCCAATGGGAGGAAAACCACTAAAAGAATTAAGTATCTGATAAAGAAAAGACATTCAAATATGTTGTGGCAGAAGCTGTGAGTTGATCTTCAACACGTTTCCCTCCTACTTCCACAATGATAGGACAATCCGTTTCAGCCAGGAACATATACAGAATTGAGACTTCTTTAACAACTTCCTTTGGTGTGACTGTGTGACTAACATCTGCCAAAGCAGTTGAAGAAGGGAATAAGTATAAAGGTTTTGGGAAGTATCTGTTAAAAAAATAGCTGAAGGATGTGTGTGTGTGTGTGTGTGTGTGTGTGTGTGTGTGTGTGTGTATGGGGGGGCTGTACAGCAGGCAGTGTGCTTACCTTGCAAGAAGCCAAACGAGGTTCCATCCTATAGAGTCCTCTGAACCCAACAGGATTGATCCCTGAGCTTAGAGCCAGGAGGAAGCCCTGAGAACTTGAGCACTTCTAGATGTGATCCAAAACCAAAACCAACCTCTCCCTCAAAATAGGTAACTGGTGGGGGTCAGAGAGGTAGTACAGCTGATAAGGTGCTTGTCTTGTACACAACCCACCAAAGTTTCATTCCTCGCACCTCCATAAGTGATCCCACAGTAGAGAGCCTGGAGTATATCACCAGGTGTGGACCAATGCTTCCCCCCTCCCCCGCCAAAAAAAAATTATGAAAAGGTGGGAACACTTCAAGAAAACCAGTTGAATACTGACAAATATCTGCATTTATCTACTATGCTCCAAAATGGGATATTTTATTGTTTAAAGGCAGAATAGGCAGGTAGTGAAAACTAGGTATAGGAATATCATGCCCAGAAATTACCATATATTGTACCCCATTCCATTGAGGGATACTGACATATACAATTGTATCCATTAAAAGTGAATAACAAGATCACTTGATGTACATTGTGCTGTGGAATGATTACTGAGCTCTAAAAAAATGATAAACGCATTCATAGTTAATTTGTGTCTGTGTGCGTGTGCATGGTGTAAGAATTCTTAAAATGTGCTCTCAAATATACAACAATGATATTGTTTTATATTTACCATAAATGGATTTATTTTTTTGTTAGGGGATAATTTTATTTATTTTCATCTATATTTTTATAAAGGCACCATTATTTGCAGTATTGGTAATATTGGGTTTCAAGCACACCATACTATAACGGCAAACACACCACTGAAGTGCCTTTATCAATGTCCTTAAGTTCTCTTTCATTCCTGCCAGCTCAACCATTTGGCAAAGTCAGGTGTTTGGAACTCCTCGGAGCCGCTACCATAGCTATTGCTGATTCTTACAGAAACTTCTCTACCCATTCTGTCTCACAGAAAGACCACAATAATTCTAGGAGGGAGGAATTATCACCCCCATTTTACAGCAGAGGAACTAAAGTATAGGAAAATTACATAGCTTCCTTTAGCTCCAAGAGCTCCTTCTGCATTGCAGTGCCTTTGAATGCTGCCCATAAAAGACTATTCATTTTATAGGAATAGCTGTAAATCTTATTTAACTCATTTATTATGTTTGCATTTACTAAATAAAAATGATAGATTTGCTGCCCATCTGGGTGCATAGAAATCTTTCACTTCAAATGGCTTTGTTACTTTCTAAAGAGTTTGAATTTTACAATTCTGTTGGCTATTGATGTTACTTCATATGTCATCTAAAACACACAATTTTACCTTAAGTGAATAAATAGAAAAGTACTGCATCTATCAATCACAGTTCCCTCGTTTGACATTATGAGTTCCAATCTATTCACATAAGTACCTTGAAAAGAATAAAGACAGAGAGTGACCTACCTTTTGAGTTAGTAGAGCTTGAACAACTTGGTTGGCTACCTTTAAAAAGAAAAAGAATTATTGTTCATAATAATGAGACTTCATACACATGAACTCTAATTTACCAATAAGTTTCTCACAGCTTACTCGAGTTAATTAGTTTCTCATTTGCCTCTTTCCTCTACTTCTGGAGGACCTGATTCTTTTCATAATAAGCCTATCATTCTAGGTAATATTTTGCTTTTTCCAAAGGTGACCTTGCTGCTAATTAAGATGGTTAGGCTGGAAAGATTCATTCCTTCACTTCCACTCTTCCATAGTTGAAAACATAATATTCTTTCATATGTAAAGTTCTCCAAGAAGGTTAAAAAATGACACAGTGCGAAAAACAATCCTAATTATCTGTACATAGTTTCTACATTTTGCTGATTTATAATGTCCTTTGCTTCTCCTTTCTAATTTTTTGCTCTGTGACTACTTCACCACTTCAAATTACTTTCAGTAAAGATAGGTGAGTAGTGGAGAACGGAGTGAACTCATTTCTCCCCCTATATAGTCTGCTTTCTTTCTCACCTCTTCTTTCAGGCTACTCACTTATCACATTGCTATCTGTAATAATTTAGTTATTGTTTATGTTAACATTCATTTCCGCCTGATCCCTAATGTGTATTGGCTACAAACATCAAAGTACATTTCTTATACCCAAGTGTCACTATGTGAGCAGCATCTGGCTGGAACTGATTTACAAAAATGAGTTGGGGCTGGGGTTGGAGTGGGAGTTAAAAGGGAGGGATACTGAGAACTTTGGTAAATAGGAGGCGAATGCACCGGTGATGAGTGTAGTATTGAAATGAACGTGCATAAGAAATCTTCATTAGCAGTATTGTAAATCACAATTTACAATCAATAAATTTATCTCAGTCAATAAAAAAAGAGCTATAAAAGCAAGTAAACTATCTGCCCAATGAGTAATAAGCAGAATATTTCCCTGGACTTACAGGAAAACTCTAGAAAGAGGGGCTTACCCTTCATTCTCCTTTACCCTTTTGGGATGTAAAAGTAATGGCTGAAACCTAAATAATCACACTGAAAAGAGGAGTTACATATAAAAATTTTCATCAGGTAGAAAAATAAAATGAGCCTTGTCTAGTTGATTCAGAGGCTGCACTCTCTGCTCTTCTAGGTATGAAAGAAATAAAAAAGCCACTACTATTTTTAGTTTATTCTAATTAACCACCGAATATAATTCTTTTAAATATGTTCATAGTTCCTTAAAATTTTTAAGTATCAGGCGGCTTGGGAGAGAACACAAAGTTGGGTCTTTCTCAGCCTAGTGAGGTAATTTTTCTTAATATAAGTCAGTCTAAGAAATACCATTCCCTTTCTGTGAGTGGCTCAGAAATGGGCAAGTTTAATCCATGCCACCATGCCTGCCCGGAGGGGAAAGGGTGTTGGTCCCTTCTGCCTTTTTCTCTCTGAAAAGAAAGATGGCAGCCGCTTGGGAGCTTTGTGGAAAGCCAGGTATGAGCCGGTCGTGACAGGGCGACTGAAACCTCATGGGAAGGGGGGAGTTCCCGGCTTGTCCTTCACGTCCTACTGAGGTCACGAGTTGCCCCCCACCAGCGGCTCTCCGGCACAGCCATTGCTCCAGAGCACAGAAACCAATCTCATAACTATCTGACTCTCAGCAGAAATACTTCCAGGGTTAATAAGTAAAATACCAGAAATCCAAAATTGCGTGGCCGCTATTGATTCTTGTGACCATCTGTAGAAAACAAATTATTTCAAAATGCCTTTTCAGCACGTCTGATTTGGGGGTGTAAACTCTAAATAATAATGGTGCATTTTTTATTGAAACAATAAATCTAGTCAAAGGAGATAGAGTGTTAACTAGAATTCATCTGCCTCACATGCTTTGGGATGGTTGGGGGGGGGTTATTGGGGTTCTTTGTGGTGAAAAATAAGTATTGGTAAAGGGAAATGTGTTTGATATTTGCATGACCGAGACTTAAACCTGAAAGCTTTGTAACTTTTCCCACAATGATTCAATAAATAAATAAATAAACAAAAATATATAAATAAATTTAAAAAAAAAGAAATGGGCAAGTGACACCATTCCATCTAAGCGACATAAATAAAACTATGTTCAAAAATGTTTCAAGTATTTCAATCATTTTCTCAGATAACTGTTCATAATTTTTAACCGAATTTTCATAAGTGCCTATATTTTTACTGTGTATTAAAAACATACAAAGGGTTAATTAAAAAATTACAGTATATCTTTGAAAATATTCACCAATACTATTGATAAAATTTAAGTGGTTAGGCAAATTATGGGGCACTTTTGCTCACTCAGTTTTGCTTTAATATTTTTCAACATAGATTTGCAGTGTTTGAAATAAAAGATGATTCCTTGGTGTCAAAGAGTGCATGGACGGTAGGATATTGGCAGGAATACAACTATAACAGTGTAAGTATATAATCATCGTGGCAATTCTCACATTCAACTGAAGTCGGAGGAATATATTTTCATCTTCTATTTCTCTTGATAGCAACTACATGTTTTCCGATTCTATATTATGTATACTTATTTTCCTGTCTGGTATAAGGAAAGACAATCATGATACAAATGTTTACACAGAGTTTACTTCTTTCTTGACTCAATATTGACAAAAATGCACATATTTAATGACAGGTGGTTACCAATAAATCTCGAAATATTAAAGTATAGGCTGTCATCAACTCATCAGTTCATGGTAGGGAGTATTTACACCAAGCAGGAAGTGACTATGATTAGATTACCTACAATTGGTTAGCTGAACTGTAGGCATCAAAAGACTTTTTTTGTTTTGGAGTCATCAGGATCTTTTCAAAACTTGCATTTGTGATAATAAAAAAAGAAAGTTATTTAAACTAGCTATAGATTTGAAGAAAATGAACTCTTAACTATTTTTTACACCAGTTCAAAATAAAACATTGTGCTTAAGAACGGTCCAAGACAATGGGAACATTTTCTTTCTTCTTTATAACTTTGTTAATACATGATAAGAATAGTGCTATACATAAGATTCAGTCTGTACAAATAGGCTGATAGCATAATCTTGAAGAATTTGAAGTTTTTATATAGTCATCATTTTCAAATGAGACTTTAAAGCCAAACTAGGCAATATATATATATATATATATATATATTGGGGGTGTCACACCCAGCAATGCTCAGGAGTTGCACCTGGCTCTTCACTCAGGAATCATTCCTGGTGGTGCTCGGCCAACGGTACTTGAGCCACACAGTACAAAAATAATTGAGAAATTGAAAAATAAGAAATAGAAATATGTCCAAAGAAAGAACTTTTAACAAATATGCTTTGGATATATTTTCTAAGCTTTGGACCTTAGTTTATTTTACTGAGGCAGCAGGGGCAAGCAGGATATTTGTGGGAGCAAAATATGAAAGAGATTTGAGCTCAAGTGTTTTTCATAGTGATACACATTGCAATGTAGAAGAGCGAGGGAACAACCTGGCTCTTCATATCCATAACTGTAGAAAGCCCTCCATCTGTGGAGGTGCTGTGAGAAATGCATGAGATGACAAAACTAAAGAATGACCTTGGGAAGTCCCTGATATAAACCAGTCATTAGAGAATAGAAAAAATTTCAGGTAAGACGCTAATGATTAAAGAATATAAGGAATTTTATTTCAAATTTAATGAAAAATACAATACTTATGCACAAGCTGGAGCAATAACACAGCAGGTAGGGTGTTTGCCTTGCACGCGGCCAACCCGGCCGACCTGGGTTCAGTTCCTCCACTCCTCTTGGAGAGCCTGCCAAGCTACCAAGAGTATCTGGCCCGCATGGCAAAGCCTGGCAAGCTCCCCGTGATATATTCGAAATGCTGTGTTTGTATTCAAACACAGTAACAAAAGGTCTCATGATGGAGACATTACTGGGCCCACTCGAGCAAATCAATGAGCAACGGGAGAACAGTGCTACAGTGTTACAATATTTATGCATATAAATTTTAAACACTTCCCATTTTTACTCTATAAAAACAACTCCTGTAAAATACAATAAACAGGAGAATTTCATTTTACACGTATATGTCACTGTCACTGTCCTCCTGTTGTTCATCGATTTGCTCGAGCAGGCCCAGTAACATTGTGAGACTTGTTATTGTGTTTGGCATATTGAATGCGTCACGGGTAGCTTGCCAGGCTTTTCCATGAAAGCAAGATATTCTCGGTAGCTTGCTGGGCTCTCAGAGATGGGCAGAGGGATCGAACCTGGGTCACCCGTGTTGGCCACATGCAAGGTAAATGCCCTACCTGCTGTGCTATCGTATTCCAGAAAAATCAGGTTTGGATGTTAATTTGCTACTGATAATATTTATTAAATAATTTATTCATCTAAGAAATACATATTACTTAATATAGGACAAAAGTTGTGCTGGACCTCGTAGAAATAACTGAACATACGTGACATCACAGGTAGTAAAAATGGAAGGTAGGCAAGAAGATGTGAATATGTGCCTTGTGCTTTCATGATGCCTCCATTAAAATGAATATTTGAAGCACATGAGAACGCATATGCCAGATTTTCTTCTATCTACACAGACAAAGACATTGATCTTAAAGATTATTTAAAGTCCTTGTATGGAAAATGCAAAAGGATGCATTAATGATGCTAGCATGATCCAATCTTGGCACAGAAACAGAAAGAAAGGAAACAGAAAGAAACACAAGAATCCCTCTTAATAATCTAATTCTGCTTTATTAAACATGGCCTTCCGAGAAATTCTGGTGCTTTCTCTTTTCTGAACAACATTCAAAGTTCTAGGTTTCTTTCTCCTTTGTTTTAAAAGTATGGAGTGAAGAAAGGAGGAAGGGGAATTAAAATATGGCACCCATGTCAACTCCAAAGATCTCTGACCTAGTTTGGGTGGTCTTAAAGGAAGTGCAGGTCCTTCAACTTCTCTTTACAAAAGCTTCACCTAGGAAGTTATTAAGTTTCAATATCTTGACCTGTCGTTTTAATTCGAAAGAGCTAAGAGAGGTATGAGAATCTGTATTCCTGGTGACAATCACTGATCTTTCTGATATATACTGAGTCTGGAAATGGAGAAATGCTGTGTTAGAGGATCGTTTGAAGCTCTTGAATCTTGACATCTGAGTTTGGCACAATATCTAACTCCATGCTCGTACCCATTCTTACTGAAAATGTTCCATAAAGCCGAACATTTAGAGAAGGGCAGTAGTTATTAATTCTGGGTGAGTGTTATGTCCTAGACACTTTCAAAATAAAATCCTACATTCAGGCTTCACTCTTGACCAGAATTAGATGAAAATCTTTGGGGCGGATCCAGACAACAGTGCTTTGCAAGCGCTGAGATAATTAAATACAAGACACTTCCATTCTTAGCTCTCAAACTTCACTGCTTCAGCTCCTGCTAAAGAGGTTCTTTCAGCTCCTACCTGCATGCCTACTCACTGCTTCTCCTGCCCTTGGGTGAATTCTCTCTGTCCTGGAAGTCCACAGAGCTCATTTCCTTCAGGTGTTTTCCTCACTTCACTTCTCTGTGACTACTCATCCCCTCACTTATTTGGCTAGGCTGGAAGCACCCAAAGTTCCTAGGGCCTGAATGATGCTGACACCGAATCCAATAAAATGTATAGAAAACAAACGAAATCCATCTAAATGCAAAACAGCAATTTGAGAAGATGCTATTTTACTTATTTTATGTGTATCATTATAGTCCTCTGCATGTGAATAGTTGGCTATCTTAAAGGAACAGAGGCTGCTTGCTGGCAAAATGGCAGCAGCATGATGAACAAACTGAAGTTAAACATGAAAATCTACAATCTCCCAAGGAAAAGAAAGATTTTTTTTCCTTGACTTTTCCTTTGTATTATAAAGCAAGGTGTGAGGACATAGGTAGCAGAAGAGAAAGAAGGGTGAAGTGGCGAAATGTGTTGCATATGTGGGTGTACGCATTTATGTGCTTATATGTATGTGCATGTCTCCAAGGCTGAGTGTATGTGCACATGTATGTGTATGGTCTATGACTATTTTTTTCTTTTGAAAAAATGTAATCCATTTTTAAGAAGATACAAAGGGAATTTTGGACTCACACGTGTTTCCCCCAAACCCTCAATTTTTCATTTCCGAGAGAATCACAATCAGTATAAATGGGGTTTAAGAACATTTTAAATTTACATTTCTTCTATCTGTGTATGTTTTATGAAACCCACTAGCAAGGAAAAAACTTACATGAGCTCTTACCTTGTTAGTTTGTCTAATTAGTATAAAAAGCCTTGAAAAGAATTTGCAGTTGGCATTATTACCACATTCAACTGCCCCTTTGAGAGCATTCTCTTACAATGCATGAAAATGAATTATCTACCTCATGCAATTAGTTACAAAACAACTGGCATGTATAATCAGGGGCCAGTATTCATGAATACAAAACATTTGTATTGCTTAGAGGCGTTTCTTTCTTGCAAATCACCTCTCTGGCAACAGTTAATTTTTGCAATTAAGATCAGGGGAACTTTCCCTTAAAAAAAAAAAATCTGCCTTTGATGTAAAGTTGAAATTGAAAAGATCTTGTGAGTGCACAGTTTTGTTCTGTCCAATGCAGACTGATATTTTCATAAGGAAATGCTGTGAGCTTGTTGATGGATGGGAGGGGTAAGCTGTAGGAGAATTGTGACAAAAAAAAAAAAACACTTCTGTGGTGTGATTCACACACATTTAACTCCTGAATACAGATTATGTCTCATTGGAAATTTCTGCGCAGGAGGTTAAAGTGAAAGTTTGTTGATCGATACATATGACCTAAGGGCAATATTTGTTCTTCTAAATATCCCTGGATCTATTTGGTCTTTCCTGCCCTAAACTTTGATTGAACCAAGAGCCTGGGGACCAGAGATGAGAAGTGCTGAACTGGCATTGCTAGATTCTGAGTCATCGTTTCCCCTTGTATGTCAACTTACTTGTAACTTTGGATGCTGTATAGATTATTTTCAGTCCTGACATATCAGAAAACTGAAAATATCATTTTTCTTGAGTAACTAACGTACGAGCCAGAAATATTAAGTGACGAGTTTCGTGGCAGTATGTTGAGATTCTCCCACCACGTACAAGTATAATCTGAAGAGTTCTCTGTTGTGGGGACTTGCCTCTCAAGCTTTGGAGTCTATGCATTACCGACACAGATTGTCAGACCCAGCCTGGAATCTGATTTGTCTGAGGTAAGGCCTGAAAATTTGCAATTCTCCCATATACCTAAAGGAGGCAGCACTTGTGGTTAGTCCAAAGGTCTCATTCACTAGTGTGAGGGGTAGAACAACAGCAACAACAACAAATCAAGGAGAAATCTGACAAGGGAGATGACTTCCAATAAAGAGGAAGAAGAGAGGTATCTGGTGGTGGTTAGAATATTATACTGGGATTGAGTCTATGTTCTTTATATTCTAACCCATCGCTTCTAGGTGCAAGGGAGCCTCATGGAAGAGAATAGGTAAGAAACATCAAGAGGAGCTCAATCTCTATCTATCTCCACTTCTGCCCTGTCCCGCTACCCAGAACCCCCCCCCCCCACACACACACTCCATTTTTAGTGAGGCGATAAAATTATAGCCATTGTGCTGGTTTCCATGATACAGTAATGCAACCAAATTAAATGAATTCCCTCTAATAATTCTGAACATAAATCTACTAGATAGAAAAAGGTAAGATTTAGGGTCTTGTGAGATAACTAAGGATGCCATGGTATTAAATACATGATTCCCATCATTGCCAGTGAGAGGCTATCCATAAGGTGTGCGGCCTGGCTGAAAGACAGGTATTTCTGACAGTGTGAGCTGAATGACTAAGGGGAGTTAGGACCAGGGAATACTTTAATTTCTCCTTCACCTCACGGGAACTCTGGCACGCCCATCATCTCTGGTTTCATCTCTTCATTTTCATCAAATAATATTTTGTAAGCTCACTCATGCGTGGAACTCTTTCTTCTTTCATTCTGTTCAAATTATCTTCCTCATGCTCCCATCTCTTATTGGATTCTTCTCAATCCACTGACTGCTTGTGACTGGACTGTGAACATCTTCTCCACTGCCTCTATCACAAACTTGCTTATTCAGAAATGGCATGCGCTTGATGCTGTGTACCCCAGTGATGCAGCCTTTATCACGGACAGGCTGGGATCATACTTAGCAGACAAAAGGAATTTATCCTTCTGTGAAGGATACTTCAGTTGGGTTCCCAAAATATCAAACAATAACCGAAAGAAATTTACAGATCATTGTACTAGTTTCCCCCACCATTTGAATACTAAATGTTCATATACGATATTATTTTGTACATTATTTTGAAGGTCTGTTTGGGAAGGCTTGAAAGATTGTTTTCTATTTATATTGATGGTAATGGTACTCTCAGACTCAAAAGTCACTCCTCGAATAGAAACATTCTGGTTTTGGACATCTGGGGGAACTTGAATAAAGGGATGGAAACGGGAAAATAGAAATAAGGGGACAGGGACCAACAGAGGGGACTGATGACCTTTCATATTAACATATACAGAGTTATAATATTTGAAGGGAAAATGCTAATGTTTGATGTGGGTGGATCATAATAAA
Source organism: Sorex fumeus (assembly GCF_029834395.1). NCBI lineage: Eukaryota > Metazoa > Chordata > Mammalia > Eulipotyphla > Soricidae > Sorex > Sorex fumeus. The sequence goes on along the minus strand of NW_026606092.1, from coordinate 33,586,741 downwards.
TAGATACTCAGGGTGTCTAAGAGAATCCTCTTATCAAAAACTTCATTCTTCTTACCTCATCCAGGCACCTCTCATACTCTTCTCTTTGACTTTCATTTTCCAACGCCAATGCTGAATTTTCTGCCTGCAGTAAGGTACAAAAATAATACAAATAAATCAATGAAATGTTGTAATGTGACAACTTGTTCAATACATAACTAAACAGATCTTCTCAGGATAAAAAAAAACATTATTTAAAAAGACTCTTTGTCAAGTTTGCTATAAGTATTATATAAATATCGCAGGGATGACTTCTGTCTTATCAACTTGTTCAAAAAAACGCATTATCATGTTAAAAAGAATACAAAACTTGATATTCTGAACAGGTAGAAAAATCAAATCATGGCCTGATGTGAGTGCTCTGAGAAAGATTACAATGTTTATTTCATTTTATTCTACGAAAATGTAAATGGAAGAAATGCTCATATCCACTTCATTAAGACCTGTCAAGAGTTTCACAGCCCAATACTTGTTCAGGCCATAGAAAAGAATTTCAGATAAATTCATGAAGGCATAATTACAAATGCAAAATGGGGAACTTGAACACAAAAAGTAATGAGAAATTTAAGAACTGTACTATCCTGAAGAGATCTTCCCCTAAAAAAATTACTGCTTTTCTAGGGATATGGTTGTAGTAAAGCACACATGCCATCCTGAATTTGATCTTCAACACCACAAAATATAAATGAATAAAACAGCATGAAAACAGATAAACACAAAATAACTAAAAGGTTGATACTCTTTCCTCTCTCTTATCTATTAAAAAATTACTGCTTTCCTAATCTCCAGGACCACATGGGTATTTGAATTTTAAATAGGATACTATAGGTTGCAATTTAAAAAACTCTTACTAAATAACTAGTGAAACAGTAAGAATGAAAAGTTACCAGTAAGAACATAGTGGATTTAGAAGGAGAATTAGTGGGTTTAGAAGGAGAATTCATGGTTGCATGAATCTGGCCTGGGTCTAGGTCCCAACTGGTAACCTGAGTCTTCATCATCTTTTTTGATCCCAACATGCATTCTGATCTGTGCAAATTAATCTTCCAAGGGCTGCAAGAATGTACATAGCCATTCTCACTTTCCCCAACAAGTTACAACATGGTTCACCTACCCCTTCCAAACCACTCTTCTTGATACTTGAAAATGGGGACATGGTGGTCTGACATAGCTTTCATTGTTGTTTGTTTTTGAGTCACACCAGCTGAGCTGAGGGCTTTACTCCTTGTTCTATATTCAAAAGTCACTCCTGGTGAGCTTGGAGGACCAGACAGTGGATCAAATCCAGGTCAGCCAAATGCAAGACAAACGTCCTACTCTCTGTACTATCTTTCCAGCCCTATGTTACACAGCTTTTTCAAAAGTATGATATGAGTTTTAGGTGGAAAAAAGTCAATAGCTTTCTTTTATAGTTTCTTCACATCAGGTTTCAAAATTAGATTTAAATATGGAAACAATTCAATTTTAACAGATGTTTTCCATGAATAACATGGAGGACTACCACAAACGCTTTTGCAGGTTTATCACTATTAGGGTTTACCAATATTTTATATATACTCAACTTTCTTCTATATAGTTTTATTTTCTATAATGAGAGTAAATTGCAGAGATAATGTATGTTATACAGAAAAGCTTTAGTGTATATTTCTAATAACAAAGATAATCTTAAAAATACTATATAGTTAAAAAGTTTAGGAAACCAATGTGACTATAATATCACAATCTTATTTATGTTCTTATACCCATTTCATCCACTGTATGAATTATGTCATTCTACGACTTTTTTTCTATACAAAATGCCATCCAAGATAGTGCATTATATCTGTCAGTTATTCTTTAATCTGAAAATGTTCTTTTGTCACTTCTGCTGCTGATTATAATTTTTATTCACTGGTTTTAGTGCTGATGGTGATTACCTGTGTAGGATGTCCCTTAATTTGGATTTATTTCAAACTTTCTATGAACATTTTGGAAATGATGCTGGATCCTTCTCAGTGTCTCAACATGGAATGATCCATATATCCCACTACTGGACATATTAAATTTTCTTATTTGATACCTACAAACAATTTCCACTGGAAATTTACTATCTTTAATTTTGCAGTTAGTAAAAAAATGAGATCTTGATACTATAAGAATATTTTATCAAACTTTTTTCTCCTCATTTTAGCAACCATTGATTAATCTTGCCTGAATTAATGATCACTTAGGTCAAATATAGTGTTTTCAGTTCCATGATTCTAAATATATATATAATTAGGGTGTATATATACATATATTTCTAACTATAATCGTTTCTGAATAAGGAATTTTATATTTGTCATCATAAGTACAAAAATACACAATACACAGGTTGAGTTTTAAGATATTGTGACGCTCAAACTGCACTACCTGTTCCAGCATGTCTCTCTGACCTGCCTTACAGGCTTTTAAAAGACTCAGTTGCTTATAAATAGATGAACACGGAGAGTATCATGCTGAGAGAAATGAGTCAGAAGAAAAAGGACAGATATAGAATGACTGTATTCATTTGTCGGATACACAGTAGCACGGCTCTCCCCTTGTTCATGGATTTGCTCAAGTGGACGCAGTAACATCTCCATCGTAAGACTCGTCGTTTCTGTGTTTGGCATATTGAATACACCGCGGGGAGCTTGCCAGGCTCTGTTGTGCGGGCGAGATACTCTTGGTAGCTTGCCGGGCTCTCCGAGAGGGGCGAGGGAATCAAACCCGGCTCGGCTAGGCTGGCTGTACGCAAGGCAAACACCCTACCGCTGTGCTATCGCTCCAGCCCATTTGTTGGATATTAAAAAAAATAGTATGAGACTAATTTCCAAAGCCAGGAAAAACAAGGGCCAGGAGAACTGGTCAATGGTTGGAAGCTTGCCACAAGTGTGGGGGGCTCAAAGGGGAGTTGGGATAGAGAAGAGACTAGTATGACAATAATTGTTAGAAATGATCACTCCGAACATGAACTGAGTCTTACAAGTAGGTAAAGGGATGTACATAATAAACTTTCAGTATTTGTATTGCAAATAACAATGCTGAGAGAGATACAGATATTTATATCTATATCTATATCTAGAGAGAGAGAGAGACAGAGACAGAGACAGAGACAGAGACAGATCCTGCCATAGAGGCAGGCAGGGGTGGTACATGAGTGAAGGGAGGGGTGGTTAAACATTATATAACTGAAACCCAATCAGGAACAAATTTGTTACTGTGTGTCTCACTGTGATTCAATAAAAATAAATGAATAATAAAAAATAAAAGACAATTTTCTTGGTACAGGAAAATCATCTAGATCCACTTTATTTTTCCTTTGAGATATTTCTGAAAATAGGCATTTACCCCACAGATTCCTGATTCTTTTACTTGGAGAAAAGATGGATGGACACTAAAAATCTGTTTGTTAAAGTGTGTTTTAAACTATCAACCGATACACATGTGCAACTGCTACCAAAAAACTGGGCTGGAGTGATAGCACAGTGGGAAGGGCATTAGTCTTACACGTGGCCAACCCAGGTTCAATTGCTCCGCCCCTCTTGGAGAGAGTATCTCGCCCACATTGCAAAGCCTGGCAAGCTACCTGGGAAGTATTCGAGATGCCAAACACAGTAACAAGTCTCACAATGGAGATGTTACTGGTGTGCAGTTGAGCAAATCGATGAACAACGGGAGGACAGTGGACAGTGACAATCAGAATTGAGAGGTCACAGTTTTTAGGTCTTTACTGTGGAAGATTCTCTCCTAAGGTTCTTACTTTTTATGGTGCTTATGCATACACACTATTCTTCCTCGTTCTTACCTCTCATGCTTATATCTTCATTTTATTACTGACAGAACATGGGCTATCAATACATTCATTTTACATGCTAAGTTATTCAATCCTAAAAAGCATGCAAAATTGTCACATAAAAATGTTACTATAAAAATAGTGCTAGAAAAAGCTTATCTTCAAAGGCTTATCTTCTTAATTTTTCTTCAAAATAAAAAAGAGCAAACATTTCTTCAAAGAGCTTTTATAGAGCCAAAAATTGCTTTTGGGGGATTATAGAGTAAAAACACTATATTCAAAATACTAGTTGATTCTTCCTTCCCTGTACACGTTCATGTGGTTATACTATTAACTTGATTTTGACTTATTTGTTTCAATTTTCAAATTTAACTTCATGTCTCCTGTTGATTTTATCTCTTGAATATGTAAAATATTCACATTATTCTGGAAGTAAAAATATATAAAAAAGTGTCATTACCAGTGTCATGTTCTTTCCTGCTTCTTCTAGTCCATTTCATTCAGATCTTGCAGGTTTCCTCATAAAATATTGTTATTAACATATAACTGGCATATAGTATCTTTGGTAGTATAATAATTTGACATGGATGTGTGCAGTTCTATTAAAGCTCAGTGGTTGGGGGAATCGTGTGGTTCCTAGAGATGGAGTCTATCATATCTTCTTACAAACCTGCACTCTTATACAATATCTTCCTGACCCTTAACTCCTATTCTTAGCAATATTTCTAACGGTCTTCATTTTTTTTGTGTGTGTATTTTTGGTAAGAATTATAGGGTCAACCATGTCTCTTCATTCCCTTATATAACATGTGCAGCAGTCAACTTTCCTTTTTTTGTCCTTCTCGTTCCTACCAATTTTCTAGTTGCTCTCTCTCTACCAGAGGTCATCTTCCTCTATTATAACTTATCCCTGTTTGAGTCTTTTTAACAGGCTGTATATGGAAAGGCTGATATTATTTTCTCTTTTATATCTGCAGCATCTTGAAATTTTCCATCTTTCTTTCTCCTTATACAATCATATTGCCAGAACCTGAGAGACAGTAGAGTAGATAAGGTATTATCTCGCATGGGACTGGCCCAGGTTCAATTCTCCACGCCTCTATGGTCCCCTAAGCACTGCCAGGTGTGATCCCTGAGTGCAGAGCCAGGAGTATTCCCTTAGCACAACTGGGTATGGCTCCCAAACAAAACAAAGCAACTTATAATGCTAAATAGTACTTCTCCTTGCCTCTCAACTTCCTTCTCCACAAATACATTATCTCTCCAACACAGATACTTCAGGTACCACACACAGAGCACAGTGACCCTACCCCACCATCAGCACTGGCACTGGGAAGCTGTGTCAGCACTGACCTTGGAGTACTGAATTTCATTCTGGGATTGCTTTCTTTACACCCTGTACGATTGCACCCCACTTCCAAATAAACACAGACTTTCTGCCAAGGTTCTGCAGGTATATGGTGCTTATTTATTCTACTTGCAGTAATCTGAACTTATTAGTGTATTCTTTTCTTAGTTCCTTTTCCCTTGTAATACAGAAGATCTGGGCATTTTGTCCTCATATTTGCACTTCTCATTTTAATGCTACCTTTGGCAGACAGATGAATGCAATATTTTTATTTCAATTTAGGCAAGTTAGTTACAATGAAACCAGCAAAGTAACTAAATGAGGATGAATCACCAAAGTTTGGAGAGATAACTGGGAAATGAGTTGAGAGGTGTTCTTGCCACATCAGTCAAACTGCCTTCAAGTCTCAGAATCCAACCCATGTTTCTTCTTTAGCCTTGTTCCAACTGCTGGTTTCCAGCTGGTATTTCTGGGTGAGAGTTCCTGTTTGAGTATACCCCCACCACCCTATTACTCCTTTTCTCAGGTAGTATTCTGGAATATTTTTTCTATGCTCATCATGGACAGATATCTACCACACACTTTAATTCTTCTACCCTATACTGAAGATACATACAGACTTTTTAAGTAATGGCTATTCCTAGACTATTTATTCTCTTCTATTCCCACTAGGGCTAAAATGAAAGTTTTTCCTGACTTACACTGATATTTTCTTTTCCTCCCACTCTTATAACCACAAATTGGTGGTATTATTGCCAATCAGCCTAAATCAAAGAGGCTGTTACAGGTTCCATTTCCAGCTTCTTACAGTTTACCTGGAAATACTGGAATGTATCATCTTTAGCAAGTCATTTATCCACGTGCAGTTTAAGGTCTTTAGATAACAAATGCAGAGAACAAAGTAGCCAATCTATAAAGTGATTTCAGTTTAAATACTTAAATAACATAAATCATGGGGAAACAGTTGCGATTTTTATTCCATGAATTTCATTGCTTTCTTCATAGAAATTTAGTTTAGTAGGCTCTCCTGGTTGAGTAATGCAACACAGAGGATAGCGGGAAGAAATAAAGGAGAGAACAGCAATGGCAATTTACAGTTTCCTTCTTTAAATGTCTCATCCAAAATGTGTAAGAAAATAAAACTGAGAATGGGAATTTATATGGGATGTCTGTATCTTGCTCCTACTCACAATATTATGTTGCAATAACACGACCATCGATCCATTCAGATAATTACCATCGTTACACCATTCACATTACTTGCCTCATGTTTACTGCTCTGAAAATCTATTACGGGCAAGTAAATACCTAAAGGGTGCTGGTGAAAGCACAATCACATTTATAGTTAATTTGTTCAGTTACAGAGACTAATTGAATTGATAAAATCCACAAGTCCCAGGGGACAATGGAGATATTAACCATTACTCCAGTGACATTAAAATAATCTTAAACTTGTGATTTCCTTTAATCCATTAGCATTTATTAGAAATTCAGGATCAACCTGTGCCAACATAAGAAAACAGAAGTGGAAAAAAATGGAAGGAACACCCTTAATTAAATGTGATTTAAAGAAACAGTGAACATTTGTGAGGAAAACACGGGAAAATATCAGGCAGACAGAGAAAATGAAAATGACAAAGTCACCATTAAGAATTACAGCAATGACAGTACTGGTCTTTTCCACCTTAAATAAGTAGGTTATTAAATAAGTAAACCCTAAGAATATAATTAGAGCACTCAATTAAATGTGAGTCCTTGTTTTCAACTTTACCTTCAGCAACAATTTTGTCAGAGTTCGTGCCTGCTTTAGTGAGCTCTGTTTGATATGGTTTTCTCATGGCTCCAAATTACAGAGATCCAAACACGTTACTGGCTTCATCACTCAAGCCCTCTGGAGCGATAGCACAGCGGGTAGGGCGCTCACCTTACAAGCGGCCAACACGTCCGACCCGAGTTCGATTCCTCCGCCCGTCTTGGAGAACCCGGCAAGCTACCGAGAGTATTCGATATGCCAGACACAGTAACAACAAAGTCTCCAATGGAGACGTTACTGGGCCCGCTCGAGCAAATCGATGAACAACGGGAGGGCCTTTACCTTTTTACCTTTTACTTATAAACTAAAGATTAAATCCATATTGTTTTAGTTTACTATGGAATGTGGGTTGAAATTAGTATTTACTTTAACTGTCTCTAGTGTAGATATGCTATTTGGAGTTCACAAATTTTGAATGAATTGAGTATATTTGTTCTGGGGTAAAACCCACCAGTGCTCAGGGCATGTCTGGCTCTGTGTAAGAATCACTCTTGTTGATGGTCAGGGGAGATTATATGATGTAAAGCAAGTGCTTTAACCCTGCACTATCTTATAGGTCCCTGGATAAATGTTAACCACTATTACACATCCATTCTGTGAGTGCTTATTATATTTAACATTGTTGCATACTCTATATTTATATGTAAATAAGGTACTTATTTTGTGGTTGCATGCTTATGTCTCTCACAAGTTAAAATGCCTGATGCAATGGTTCCTAGGAAGTAAAACCCTCGTGGAAGGGCTTACAGTCTCCATTAAAGAGGCTCCAGGGTGCTTCTCAACTCTTCTCTATCATGAGAATTCACAGTGAGAGTGACGGATACTACTAGAATCAGGAAGAGGGTCTTGACTAGAACACCACCATGTAACTCAATCTTAGACACCCCAGACTCCAGGACAGAGATAAATAAATCTGCAACTGATAAACTACCCAGTTTTTTGTATGTTTTGCTAGCAGTGTCACATCCTTTCAATTGGACTAAAGGTAAAATAGCTTTACATCCAAAAGCCTCTCTCTGAATAAAAATATAGTTCTATTGTTGTTGACTTTTTCCTCTGATAAACTGTCTACCTGAACTTCTTGGACACCGTATCCTGTCTCAAGTTAAGCTCAGCCATCCTGGTTCTCATGCCAAGGATTTCACCTTTAGTTCAACTTTTTAAAAAAAATTTAAACTTTATTTTAAAAAAATTTAAAAGTTTAAAAGTTTAAAATTTTTTTTGAAAGTTTCAAATTTTTGAAATTTTTTTCAAAAATTTTTAAATGGGGACCTGCGTTTTGGTAAGGTTATGGTATGATATTATCGCATGATTGAAACATGGACACACTTTTGAAAAATATTGCTAAAAATATGAATTTTCTTTCATCACTTAAAGGTGCTGAACGACTCATAGTATCATTACCATGGTAAATTAAACACCATTATAAAGCTTTCTTATACCTTTGAATTTGGCTGGGATCATTGTTTTGCTTGGCTTAATAATAGATGTGTCTGGAGTCATATTTTGGGACTTCAAGTCTAGAACATGAGATTTTAGTTCCACTTCAGCATTTTAGTGTGCTTCACTGGTTCATGTTGTTTAAGCAATGTAATGCTTTCTGGAGATGGGAATTCTAAATCACAGGGAAAGGCCCTAGAGGTCAACCAGTAGAAAGAGAGAGGCCAAGGAGATCTGATTGTCAGACAGGTGGGTAAAAACCATGGAAAAGTATCAATGGGCTCCATCTGACACTATAAGGACTAGCAAAATATATCCAACTGTATCCTTTCAGAATATATGGTCCACAGTGTTATGAGAAAAATAAAATTGTCACTTAATCAAATGTTTGGGGGGCACAGCACGTAGGGTGTTTGTCTTGCACCTGGCCGACCTGGGTTTGATTCCCAGCATCCCCTATGGTCCCCTGAGCACCAGAAGGAGTAATTTCTGAGTGCAGAGCTAGGAGTAACCCCTGTGCATCGTTGGGTGTGACCCAAAAAGAAAAAAAACAATCAAATGTTTGGGGGAGTTGGTTACAACGTCATAGATTTGGAGATGACATAATATCACTTTTTCTATCCATGCATCCAATTGCTATCTCTTGATTTTTGCTCTATGCAGTATACAAATATGTAAAAATAATGGAAAAAACATAGGATTCATTACAATAGAATTCATTACAATGAAAGAAATAGACTAGCAAACTAATTTCTTACATCAAGAGCTGCAATATAATAAGGTCAGATTTTTAAAAATCAACTAATTTTCATTGTGGTAGTCAAGAAATTCCTTGGGGAAGTGACTTCACAAGCTCTTTGATTAAGCATACTCAACTGGTATTCAAAACAATAAGAATCCTCACTGGAGTGAATGAAAATATTATAACTTTAAATGAAATACCAGGAAATGGCATCTGACTTATATTAGCTATCAGAAATAAATTATTCAACTGTGCTAGATTTATGAGTGTAGACATTGTGAAATTTTAATGGAAGTGAATAATGTCAATAGCAGCCAACGTGCTCTAGAGAAAATCTTGGGTTCAAGAATGATGAAAAGGAACAAACCAACAGTGTACAAATGATGGTAGGGATTGACCAGGCCTAGAATTGTGTGGAGAAACGAGGTAGGTAGAAAAAGGACAATGTGCTCAGAAGGGAAAAGGGAAAGAAAAGAAAAAGTCCAACTCACAACTGTTAAAAAGATTGAGTCCTTTGTCGATCCGTGCAACTGTAATGGATCATTTTTTTTTTCAAAATTTTCCCAGGTTGTTTAAAACCCTTCAATTCAGCAAAAGCAAATTAGTCAGAAAAAGGTCAGGGGGTGGGGGAGGTACTTCTTTTAAATCAAAGTTTGACCCCAAAGGTGAGAAGGTAGCCTTTTTTTGCTGATTACTACCCAAATCATAATCTTGTGACATTCTACTTAAATAACATATTTGCTAAGTATAGAGTCATCCTAACCAGTGCAGTCCTTGGCCAAGAAATGTCAGATTTAACAGCCTAAACAAAACACAGAGATTACCTTAGACATCTCTCATAATAGTGTAGGCTGTGCCATTTTGAAAACCTTTTAAATAAATTACAAGGAGACAGGACCATGGGGTAGGCTAGCATGCCATCATCATGTTCCAACCATGCACATCTTAATCTAAAAGAGTAACAAGAAAACCCAAGTACAGAAGATACTAATAAGATGCTAATAAACCACCTTCCAGTGAAAATGTGTAGAGCTTCTAAATCATTCATCTTACAGCATTTGGTCACTGCAGTATTGGAGTGAGCTGTCAAGAGTGTTTCCCACAGACTTTCTTAGAGACCCGCAATACTCATACCCAGACAACGTCTGAGGCATAGGGAGGCGAATTTTCTCCTTCTAGAAAAGTTTCAGAAATTAAGTTTGCCTGATATAGACCCAAAAGAAACAAGGTGCTGAATTCAAAACATAAAACATCAGTGAACTCTTCCAGCCAATTGCCTTTCTGTGATTCTCCCAAACATAAGGGTAAGAAAAGCCCTTACTCAGAAGCCTTGGTGTAGGTTTACAGATAAAATGGAGTGGGCCCCAGGGGGATCATCCGAGGAGTGAATTTATTCCTCATTCTGGTACCCATCATGAGTTTATAATCCATCTTTCTAAAAATATGCTGTTTTGAATAAGCCATGGAATGAAGATAGTTATAATTATCTGCCTCTTCATAATTATCTGCCTTTTTATTGTTGTTGTTGCACTGTTCAGGAGTTTCTTTGCAACAGAATTTCCTGATTCTCTAGAATTGGGGGCAGTCACCTGTGCTCATCATCTCCATTAGAAAGCTCTTGAGTCAGACAAAGTGTCTACCCTCTTGGTCTCCATCTGTATAATTCTTACCAATCTACCACTGTGCTTTTTATTTTAATCAGATCAAAATAATGGCAGTTTAATACTTTCATTACTGTTATTCCTCTGGTGATTTTGCTTATTTCAACCTCCATTTTGTGATATTCAGTGAGGAGGTAAATATCTCCTGAGAGAATATATCAATGTATGTCAATGATCAGTTTGTGTGTGTGTGTGTGTGTGTGTGTGTAAACTCATGTGTATGTATATATAATGAAAAATATATGTCTAATTTGTAAATATACTATACAAAATTCCCTCATATCAGAACACAAGAAGCAACGATTTTATAATACAAGCTGAAAACAAAGTTTAATAATTTTCTTGCCCATAGGCAGATAGGGAAGAAATCCATGCCTGGCATTGGGAGGCAGCAGGACTGATAAGAACATCCCATCCTGGGAGGAAAATATTAGATTCTAATGGAAGGTCACAGTAGTTTTTTTAATTTCCTTTGCCTTTTTATTTTTTTTTTTTATCATAAAATGAGTCCTGACCTTTGAAGTCAAGCAAGCAGTTATTAAGATCTTGGCACTATCTCTTGCCTACCATTACCTTGCATAGAATTTGTACTCTTTGAGTCTATTTCCTCCTTGTTAAATGCAAGCGATAATGTACTATTTTGGTGTTGAATGAGATGATGAACGCAAAAGGTTATCTGACACAGAATGTGGACCGTTGTAGCATTTGCTGAATGTTCTTTCCTTTGTCCTCTATAAAACAGCTCTCCCTGAAATTCCTGGAGCTTACAGGAGTCAGCAGGGGGAGGGAGTCAGCAAGAATAGTTGTGCCTATTGATTAGAGAGATTTGGGCCAAGAAAGTGTAAACTGGGCCTTCAGAACTACAACACTGTAGCACTGTCATCCCATTGTTCACTGATTTGCTTGAGCAGGCAACAATCTCCATTGTGAGATTGTTGTTACTGTTTTTTTTTCAATTTTTTTAATTTTTAAATTTTTATTAGTGAGGCACCATGAAGTGTTGTAGACTTACAAATTTTTGTGCTTGGGTTTCAATTATACAATAATCAAATAACCATGACAATGATTCAATGATTCAATGAATCATGGCATCCCAATGATTCAATTATACAATGATCAAATACCCATCTCTCCACCAGTGCCCATTTCCCACCACCACGGATCCCAGTATCCCTCCCACCACCCCCCCCATCCCACCCTGCATCTGTGGCATGACATTCCCTTTTGTTCTCTCCTTTTGGGTGTTGTGGTTTGCAAAACAGGCATTGAGTGGCAATCATGTTTGGTCTATAGTCTACTTTCAGCATGCTTCTCCCATCCTGGGAGGATCCTCCCAATACCCTTTATTTGGTGCTCCCTTCTCTATCTGAGCTGCCTTTTTCCCCTAGCATGTGTGGTTGGCCTCCAAGCCAGGGAGCAAAATTCCTGGTACTAATCTCGGCCATTCTTGGGTGTTAGTCTCCTATTTTGTTACTTTATATCCCCCAGATGAATGCAATCTTTCTATGTCTATCCCTCTCTTTCTGAGTCATTTCGCTTAACATCATACTTTCCATGTAGTACCACTTGTATGTAAATTTCATGACTTCATCTTTTCTAACAGCTACATAGTACTCCATTGTGTAGATGTACCAAAGTTTCTTTAACCAGTTATCTGTTCTTGGGCACTCAGGTTTTTTTCAGATTCTAGCTATTGTAAAGAGTGCTGCAATGACCAGACAACTGCAGGTGTCTCTTTGACTATATTTTTTGCCTCTCCAGGGTATATTTCCAGGAGTGGAATTGCTGGGTCAAATGGGAGCTCAATTTCTAAGTTTTTGAGAATCGTCCATACTGTTCTCCAAAAGGGCTGAACCAGTTGGCATTCCCACCAGCAGTGAAGGAGGGTCCCTTTCTCGCCACAGCTGCACCAGCACCGGTTGCTTTCTTTCTTGTGGATGTGAGCCAGTCTGTGTGGTATGAAATGATGTCTCATTGTGGTTTTGATCTGCATCTCCCCGATGACTAATGATGTGGAGCATTGTTGTTACTGTGTTTGGCATTTTGAGTATGTCACTGGTAGCTTGCCAGGCTCTGCTGTGAGGGCGGAACACTCTTGGTAGCCTGCCAGGCTCTCCAAGAGGGACAGAGGAATCAAATCTGGGTTGGCTGCATGCAAGGCAAATGCTCTACCTGCTGTGCTATCGCTCCAGCCCCACTATAGACTTTATTAATTTATTTATTTTTATTTTTTCAATTGAGTCACTGTGATATACACAGATACAATGATCCAATACCCATCCGTCTCTCTCTCTCTCTCTCTCTGTCTCTCTCTCTCTCTCTCTCTCTCTCTCTCTCTCTCTCTCTCTCTCTCTCTCTTTTCTCTCCCCTTCTGGGCACTATGGTCTGCAACACAGATCCTGAAAGATTATTATGTTTGCAGAACTATAGACTTTAAACAACCTCACATATCATGCTGGCCCTTTCTCTATGCAATCTCCCTTTCCTCTCCTTTTCTATCAATTCTGTTTTATCACTTTACTCCAACTTCCAGGTGACCATTTAAAAACTATTACTCCCTTCAGAAGACCCCGCTGTTGGAGAGAAAATCATAACTGCATTCATATTAAGATCCAAAGCTGATAAACAAAGTACAAAGAGGATTTGCATTTTAAAGAGAAGATTAAGAAGTGATTCTTTAATTGATGCATTTTAGGAATTAGATAGTTTGCAGGTATGCAGGGATTTAGATAGTTTGAGGTAGAGTATTTAATTTCTCTGGGAATTGTATCATAGGAGATCAAATTACCTACTATCTTTTATAAAAAAGTAACTGCTAACTTTATTAGTGTGTTAAATTTAATGTTTTTGTGTAAAAATTTTAATTTATTAAGCTCACCCAATTGCCTAAGACCCCACACACCCACCCCACCACTGCCTTTATGTTACTTCTCGTTTCCCCTTTTTTCACCCAAACTTCCTTCTATCGCTGCTTGGTAACCTTGGTTCAACTAGATGATCCAAGTGATTATACAAATTCTTTGCAATCTTCAAAATTATAATGGCATTTACCTAAGACACAGAGTGTTTGTATGGAATCATGACCCCCATCCCACCTGAATAGCCAAAACAAACAATATTGAAAAAAAAAAAGTCGACACATATAAGTGAGACAAAGTTAAGAACCCAGTGATAAAACCTTGCATAATTAATTTATGACAAAGCAGCACAAACCATAAAATGTGTAAGGAGCTTCAATAAATAGCATTGGACTAATTCATTAACCACATGCAAGAGAATTAAGTTGGACCACACTCTGACACTCTGCATAAAACCACCTCAAAACTGATTGAAAACTTTGATATTAGATATTATACCAAATCCATCAAATATCTCACACACAAAAAGCAGAGGAAAATTACTCCAAGATATTAGCTTCAGTGGCATCTTCAGTAATTCAACTCCATTGGCAAGAGAAACAAAAGAAAAATAAACAGATGAGATTATATCAACTGAAAATCTTCCACACTTGAAAAGAAACTCACTAACAGTAAAAGACAGAATACTGAATGGGAGAAAGCATTCCTACATCTGACAAAGACCTAATTATAAGCACTCAAAAAAAGTTAGCATCAACAAAAACTTGGGAGCAGAACAGATACCTTTCCAGAAAAGACATGCAGATGGCCAACAAGCTTATCAAAAAGGTCATTATCACTGACTATTAAAGAAACGCATATCAAAATGACAATGAAACATCACCTCACACCAGAGAAAACAGCCTTTATTCCCTCCACTCTCAGCCCTGACAACAACCCGGGATGTTGAGGATGTGGATAAAAGAGAACCATTATTTACTGCTGGATGCAATGTAAGCTGGTTTAGTCTTCATTGAGAAGAACATGGGGATTTCTCCAAAAAATTAAAATATAATTACAGAAGATCCAACCATTTCAAACCTACGTATCTATTCTAAGACACAGGAAGCTAAGTAAAAAAAGATATATGCACATTTTGTTCACTGCAATGGAATTTACAATAGATAAGATCTGGCAACAAAGACAGATAAGTAGACAAAAAGTTGGGGTATATATAACAATGAAGCACTGTTGGATTGTAAGAAATAAATGAAGCCTTTTCTTTCAGTATGCACACACACATAAAAATGTAATTGGAGGGTATTCTACTAAATTAAATTTAAAAAAATGACAAAGACAAATAGTAAGCTATTTTCATTCATATGGAGTATAAAGAATCAGAACAAAGGAACAGACACTTCCAATGAAAACAGAGCATTTTTGTTTTGTTAGACTCTGACCTCACAGATGAACTTACTTAAGAAGAAGAGGGAGAGAGAGCGGAAAAGAAGTATCCTACAAATAGTAGCAGCACCGTCCTCCTGTTGTTCACTGATTTGCTCGATTTCCCACTTCTGACAAATAGTAGTAGAGGGATATTTATGGTGGGTTTCGGGGGTAACATACTTCTAAATACATTTACACTTTTGTAGCACTGTAGCACTGCCGTCCCGTTGTTCACTGCTGTCCCAATTTGCTCTAGCGGGCTCTGGTAACGTCTCCATTGTGAGACTTCTTGTTACTGTTTTTGGCATATCGAACACAACAAGGGGAACTTGCCAGGCTCTGTCATTCGGGTGGGATAATCTTGGTAGCTTGCCGGGCTCTCCGGGAGGGACGAAGGAATCGAACCCGGGTCGGCCACATGCAAGGCAAATGCCCTACCTGCTGTTCTATCGTTCCAGCCATACATTTTGGTAAAACGCAAATTTAAAAAGCCTATTAATATTTGGAAGCTTTTTTTGTTGTTGTTGTTACTTAGCTCTGCTGAAGGCTTACTCGTGACTGTGCACAAGTGATAACTCAGGGGACCAGTTGGGTGCTGGGACTGAATCTGGGCTGGTCACGTGTAAAGAAAGCACCTTACTGTACTGTTTCTCTAGCTACAAGAAGCTTTTGTTCTGTGCTTTCAAAATTCTACTTTGAAAGTAGATTCAAAGTAAGTTTGATCCTACTCAAACTTCCTTTGCAAACCTTTACCAAGTGCAAACACTATAGTTGAATCTCATTCATGTAATTTATGGCATTTTACTGTAAGTTTGTTACACTTTGGCAAATCACTCATTTCTGCTTCCATTTTCCCTTCTTGACTGCTATTAGTAATAACTGAAAAGATGAGAAAACAGCAAAGGCAGGCTGAAGCAGACAGAAGCTCCTCGCTGGCACACAGACCTAAGAAAGGAACTTGAATACAGCAGCCTTCCAATAGTAGAAGATCTCTACAACAGCTGCTTCATAGATATATTCTCATCTCTAGCAAACAACAAACTGCTCTTTAGAGATGTCGGAAATGCTTAACAAACACTTTTTGGGAGAGAAGAGTACTTGCTTTGTAGTCTTTGCCAACTTTCTTTATGAAAACACTTCCACCTCCATTGATTTTAAGCTACCAAACACAGATTTAGAGGACTCAGTAGCACTCCATCAAATATTATACCCATTATACTGGATCCAGACTTTAGATGGTTATAAAATTTTGTACAGTAATTTCAATTTTAAAGTGATGAGATTTGAGCATGTTACTATGGAATCATGACCCCTATCTCAAAGAACATCTACCTGCTTTTCACTGAGTAAGATGTCCTTCAAAAGAACATCTGTTATGTTTAATGGTTGCAAAGTATTTTAAAAGTAACATTTGGTTTTTAATAGAAAGATATGGCTTTAGTACAATGCTTCTATTAAAGTGACTGGGAAAAGCTTTTGAATTGCAAACATGCACATTTATAGCAACTAATATAATGTGTTTACTGATTATATTTTGCGTTGAACTTCATTTAGGAACCTCTTCGCAGTTGTAAGCACCAAGTCTCATCTTGGATGATATTTCTACTCTCCTCTCTTCCAAGTTCTATTCACAGAAATTGGTTTTAAAAATTCAAGGACAAGAAGCATAAAGCTTCTAGTGCATTTATCTTTTCCCTCATGAGAAGTTGTTCCATGTGTCTCAGCAGAGTCTAAATTGAAGTAATCTGAGTGTCTCCCCTCAACTCCCTGGTTTTTATCCTTAGTACCACATTTGGTCCCTCGAGTACCATCAGGATGCTCTTCTGAGCACAGTCAGGAACATCCCCTAAAGCACCCTGGCCATGACCTAATTCTTCCCCCACTCCACTCCAATTACATATGTGTTTAAGGTTATAACAAGTGTTTCCCAATAATGACAGAAGCACTAACTTCAGTTACTCTGTAAAACAAAAACAAAAACAAACCTTTTAGCATATGTTACATATGTTACCTGCCTTAGGTGTTTTCAGAGTTACCAAGCCTATGATAAGAAACTAGATTAAAATTTGTGGGCTTGTAAATGTCAATAGAAATTTGATAGTAACATAATACTTGAAAAGGCCTAATAACCCTCCCTGGTGTCCTATTGCTCTGGCTCTAACTATATGTGAATTAATGTAGACATGATTACATGTAAATACGGACACAAATCCTCCCAAGATAGTTCTGTATACACAGAACAAATAATAAACCATATATAAAATTATACTGTTTAGGGATTTATAAAATATAAATAGAGAGAAGTAAAACCTTTTTTACAAATAACAATGAACTTATCACAGAAACCATATTAATTATGGTTGGGAGTAAAAATCTTTAGCTGATAAGAGAGAAACCCAACCCACGTGTGTGCTCTGGGCAAAATTTAATTTGTTAATCTGATGGAAATCAGTCAGATTTTTACATTGCCACATTTTAAAATTATGAAAGTACATTTTGTACTTTACACATCATTCATATGGATTCACAAAGGTGCGCGCGCGTGCACGCACACACACACACACACACACACACACACAATAAATCACTGGCAGGGACTAAGAACAAGGGAGGAGAGATAGAGCCTCAGTTTACATGTGCAATCCAGCACCACCACAACTGGATTAGGGTGGGCAGGAGCTGGAGTTAGTTAGAGATAAATTAGAGGGATTAAAACAACTGGATATGGAGTTAAGGAACATAACCACATGTTTATTTTTAGGTACAAATACTGACATCCATGACAAAGAGGAATGGAAGCGAAAACATGTAGAAATCAAAAAACATTTGGCCACTATGTTCCTGTTAAGAAAAATCTGCCCCTCAGAGAAAATGCTGGAATGGCAGGGGAGGCAGGAAGACATATACCAAGAGTGAATTCAGAACAGATTCATCAGTTCCTAAGCAGAGCCATGATGGAAAAAAAAAAAACCCGAGAACTGAAGATGACACAAAGGTTTATGTGTGTCTCAGAGAGGGTCATAAGGTCTGTAATAGAAACAGAGAGCAATGGGAGATAAACTGTTATGGGAGATGTTTAGAAAAAAAGCCGATTGCTTTGCTCTGTCATGATTTTTTTTTTCTTCTCCTTCATCCGGTGAAGACAAAAATCACAAAAGATCATCACTTCTTGCTCCTAAGCAAGTTGTTTTGGAATTCATGTTGACTACTCCTCTTTCCCTATTGTTTGTACGTTTGGATCAAGTGGTTTTGTTCAAAAATGCCCAAAACACTTGGTGACTCTTATTCTTCTTGGGGATAGCCACCCCCTCACCCCACCTCCCCGTGCTAAAAACTTCACAGAGAAAATACATTCAGCTTGAGGAACAATGTGATCAAAGGAATAATGAAGCATAACTCTTGGTCATTCTGCTCAACACAGTTGCCTTTTCAAAAAGGGTTGTAAATGGGCAGTAGAACGTCTATGGCAGGCAGCTTCAGCCCTACTTCCTTACATTGATGTGTCTCCCAAAGGAGCGGAAATAGAAGCTCAGCACCTAATCTGATCTCTTATTATTCTTGAAGCAATACTATAAAGTCTATTTTCTCCATTTTTATAGAGGAACAACCTGAGGACTGCTTAGGGGCATGGCAATAATCGAAGCTTTCTGCCTTCTTGAAAGCACGGAGTGCAAAATGGATCTTGTATTACATAAGTAAATTGCAGTTTGAATATTTTCTCCAATTGGTGCAGCTGTACATGTGAAACGTCTTCACTTATTTCTTCCATTTGGTGTGCAGAAATTCTTCACGGGACAGGACAGGGAGGGTCTATATAAGATCAAGCATTAAGACAAGTAATCTTGACTTTGTGTAGGAGTTCAAAATAATCTTGTTTTGAAGAAATAGTTGAGTTTTGTACATTTGAGTTGGTAGAATAACATGGAAGAGATTTATCCATGATTGGTCTAATTTAAGGTTAAAAATTACGGCTAAAGTCTTCAATAGTGAAGTTAAGAGAGGAGTGTACAATGATATTGGCAATGAGAGTTAACAACTGTTAATTATTACTATGTGTCAAACTGTGTGTCACACTTACTACTTTATTTCACATAATTCTTACAAAAGTATTTTGGAGAGACTATTATTAACTACAATCTTACAGATAAGCAATTCAAGACCTGGAGAAGTTTTTGACCTTCTTCAAAACTGAATCAGAAGTCCTCTAAACAATCACAGCGCATTCCTCACAATCTTGATCTCCTGCTAGAATAGAATTACACTACATTGAGCCCCTCTTCTAAAAACTCCATTCTAAATTTGCAAGATCCAGGGTTAAATGGGGATGGATGATTTTCCACTTCTCCTTAGAGAATTGACAAAAAGCAGGATTTGCTTTAAAAACCTGGGAAAGGAGAACTAATAATTAAGTACCGTTTTGATTCCTCTTATTCCACCTTTCAAAACTTCCTAGTTGCTTTGCGTGCAAAAGTGGGTGGGAGTTGGCAGATATGTTTAAGCAGCATGAAATGAGAGGAACTGAAATAGAATCTTTATTGAGGGCTGAACAGATGAAGAGTAAACACCTCAGCTTATAGCTCAGGTCAAGTGCAATAAAACACTTGTAGGCTGGGAAGTTGACAGCCGCCAATTTTATTAAAAGATCTTTTTAAATTGCACATCCTTTTACCAAGATAATATTGAATCGTTGTGCACTCCAATATGCTACTAAAGAGGTATATTTATATGTAGATGATATCTCATAGATATATTTTTTTAAATATGAGCATTGTGTAGTATCAAGAGACCTGGCCTTTGAGCTGATGTTTGGTGGTTAAAAAGCACTATTTCCCTTTAAAAAATAATGATATTATTTAGCAGACAAAATATTTACAACATGCGATTTCAAACTCTGGCACTGATCTACTATGACATCAATCAAATCACTTATCTTCTCCTGGACTTTTTTATGGCCATAATAAGACTAGCTCATCTACAGTGTCGTTTTAGAAATGAAATTTCAGATGGAAACAATTTATATAGTAATTTTTCAAAAATAATCATAAAAATAAACTCTTAAGCCAATTAGGACTGTGCTTGAACTTTCTTCATAGCAGAATAACCTCGTTTGTAAAACTCTGGATGAGTCAGGTGTGCATTTGCTCTCTTGAGTTCCTGAGAGGATCAGTCATTTTCCTCTAGAAATCAGAATCTAGCTAGCCTCTGTTTGCTAAATCAGAGCTTGATAAAACCTATTAAGTATCAAGACATATCACCAAATTCAAATAATGTCAGACTAAGGCAAGCATTAATAAAATGCCAAGTTCCTACATTTCAGTGCACAAGTGTTGCAGACTTTATGCTAGTTTTTTTTTTCCTAAAGATGCTAGATGTGACAATAATGTGAAGTCTTAAAAATGATCCTGGGGTAAAGGTAAAGGCCCTTCCGTTGATCGTCGATTTGCTTGAGCGGGCCCAGTAACGTCTCCATTGGAGACTTTGTTGTTACTGTGTCTGGCATATCGAATACTCTCGGTAGCTTGCCGGGCTCTCCGAGAGGGGCGGAGGAATCGAACTCGGGTCGGCCTTGTTGGCCGCTTGAAAGGCGAACGCCCTACCCGCTGTGCTATCACTCCAGAGAAACAGTATAGCAAGCATAACAAGTAAAGCACTTGCTTTTCCGTGTCCAACCATAGTTTGATCCCTGGTGCCCTATATGGTTCCCTGGTCCCTGCCAGGAGTGTTCCTTGAGCACAGAACTAAGAGTAAACCCTGAGCATCACAGGTTATGGCCCCCCAAACAAACACAACATCATGCTAATATTAATTAGAAACAGGATGGAACAATTTTGCAGTGGCCAAGACTGTGTGAAGAAATATATGAGCAGCAAAGCTTATTTCCATGTCTCAAAATATGAGTAGGAAATAATGTCTTGTTGATGTAGTAACACAAATCATATAGCTAAAACTTCTATATAATGAGTGGGGATATGCGCAATTAGTATGTATCTAATTACATGTTATATAAATATATGCATGCATACTGGGATTTTTCAATCTCAGCAGTATTGGTACTTTTGGTCAGATTTTTTTTTTATTTTGGGGAGCAATAATAGCATTAGATGATATTCCACTGAAAGTGACCCTCAGAGCTTAGGTCACTCCCAAACATTCCTTGGAGAACTTTGCAGTACCAGAGATTAAATCCTGGGCAATTGCATGTAAAGCACTCCAAACTCTTGTGCTATCTCCCCAGCATGAATTTCAAAAACCTGTAAGGAAGATGTTGGGATATTAAGTATAATAACAGAGTTTCATAGATAAAGAAAACTTCACTCCAGATATATAAAACAGCAGTTCCCTCTGTGCCTGTAATTATCTTTCTGTGCTTAGGAACAATTAGACCAGGCCTGCAAAAGATTATAACCTCATATACAGACAAGAAAATCAGGTCTGCACTTTTCCTGTCTTTCTACCCATTACATTGATAGTTTGGATTCCTTATGCTGACAGATAGTTCATTAAATAAATCTTAATTGTATTCTTCAAGGTGGTAGTATCTGTGCCTCATTCACTTCAAAAGACATCTTCACAGAGCATGTTTCTTTTGATCAACTAAGTGGTGACAGGTGGAGATAGCTCCAGGCTCGGGTCTCACACCTGCTGATTTCCACTTAGGTTCCATGGTGGCAAGAGTACAATTAGCTAGTCAATTGCTCTGGAGGGAATATCATCTCAAAAACATGACCAAGTTCATACCATCCTAATTAATCAGACAACTGCTCTAATGTGATGGCAGTTAACACTTCACAGACCTGAAGCTGTCTTCTTAGCCCCAGGAAACACAGCTCACATTAAGGTTGAGTTCTATTTACATAATCTGAGTCCCATATTTAACTGCTAATTAGCAAAATGATACCGGCAATACAATCCCACATAAAGGTTTCACCTCAGGTTGAAAAGGCAGTAAGTAAATGAGTTAAATGAAATAGGATCCTATCAGGTATCATCACAATCTATCTGCTATAGAAAAAATATTTACAACTCCTTTCTTTTTCTATTTTTTTTTAGATACCCCCACCTTATTTGTAAAAGATGTCCTAGAATTCCTGTCTTTAAACAAATAGAGCTTGGGAGAATTTTCAAGACAAGACTACATAAAGAAGTATGTTTAAGGAGCAAAGATCAGAGATGCTTTGTGCACTAATTGCTTGTACATATCTGTCAGGATTGTAAAAGGAACTGGTTGCTATTTTGAAATGCTAGTAGAGGGTTTCCTTTATAAAGCACCACTATATTATGATTGGCAGCACAGATAACTCATTTCTTCTCTATGTTGATATGCATTTTACTATTCGAAACCTAAGTTCTCATTTCCCAGAAGCATTTATGCCATTGGTTTTGTGGCATTTGCAGATCCCCAAATTCATATGCCTTTTGATTTTTTTTACTTATTAGCATCCAAATATAAAATCAATCATTTCTGTACATCACAATGATGATCAACCTCATGCAAAAAGCACTAAGTTTGAGAGAAAAAAATCTATGTTTGTCTGGAAATAATTGCTAAAGTGGAGAAAGCCAACTCTTCCAAAATCAAATATTACATAATTCAGAAATGGGGCTGGAGGTACATATGGCAGGTAGGGTGTTTTCTTGCATGTGTTTGGTCTGGTTTTGATCCCTGTTTCCCATACAGTTCCCTGAGCACTGTCAGGAGTGATTCCTGGGAGCAGAGTTAGTCGTAAGCTTTGAGGACCACCAAGGTATGGCCCCCAAAGCAAAGAGAGCAAGAAAGCAAAAAGAGAGGAAAGGGAGGAAGAGAGGAGAAATTAAGAATTAAGCCAGCACTGAGGGAAACATGAATAAGGGTTGATTGGTGAGATGTCCAGTTAGAACTCAACTTGCAACACAAATCTCTGGTAGGTATCACCGATAAAGGTCAAGGGAAACAGAGTTATGACAGTGAACTTTAAAAACACTGACAGGAAACAAGAGTACTTGTTGCCTTGCCATTCACATAAAACCATTAGTCCCTTCACAGAAAGGTTTATTGATTTACACAGACACTCATTTGTCACATCCTGTAGAGTACATTAAAAGCTTCCCAACTATTTCAAATGTATTCAGCAAATTTGCCTTCTTACTTGTATGCAATCTGGGGTCTTGGCTAAAAGAGGTTTCCAAGGTGGAGGTCTGATTCAAGTCAAAGCCAGAAATGTATCAAATCTTATTGACCCCTCCATGATGCCTCTAGATTGACAGTTACGGATGGGGGATTTATTGGATGAAAGGGAGATTTGGGACTGGAAAGATTCACAGAGGAAGAAAAACACAGAGATGTTTGTCTTGCTCATAACTATAAAATTCCCTGACTTTCCTTTCAGTTTATCTCTTTCACTTGCTGGTGACTGCTAGAATTCAGTCCTGGCATTATATATGGAAATAAAATGACAGGAGGTGAGTCTCTGGTATGCATCTATATACATGTGGGTTTTGTTTTGTTGGTTTCCTTTTGGGCTTAGGGAACCACATATAGCTGTGCTCACGGGTGTACTCCTGACTCTGCTCATGGATCACTCCTGGAGGTGTTCTGGGTAGCATATATCATGCCAGGGACCAAACACAGGTTGGCCACTTGCAAGAAAAGTGCCTTAATTCCTCATACTACCTCTCCAGTATGGTGTGGACTCTGATAGCATAACTGATTTTTTTTAAACTTTATTTATTTATTTATTTTTGCTTTTCGGGTTACACCCAGCGATGCTCAGGGGTTACTCCTGGCTCATGCACTCAGGAATTGCTCCTGGCGGTGCTCAGGGGACCATATGGGGTGCTGGGAATCGAACCTGTGTCGGCCATGTTGGCTGCGTGCAAGGCAAACGCCCTACCCGCTGTGCTATTGCTCCAGCCCCAGCATAACTGATTTTTGTTCTCAGTATGGGCAGTTCACTGACCCCCTTTACCACTCAGTCTCCTCATCTATGAAATGAGGGTCTGAGCAAACACCTGGATCACTGGTTGTTATGAAGTTCAAATGAAATAAATGGGAAACACTGGGGAACAGTCCTGATTCACTTGGCAACAAATTTTAATCGTTTAAAATTAGAAATTAGAAACTGGGGGTATCCCCTGAGCATCACCAGATGTGGTCTCAACCACACCCTCACTTACCGGTGTTAAGACATCCAATTCCTTAGTCATACCAAAAATACTCAGTAGCAATGACAGCACAGAGAACACTTAAACACCACAGAAAGTTTTATAAGATTGTACCTTCATAGTAGAAGATATATATTTATTTAATTCTATTAATGTGTAGGCATTATTATTTGACACAAAAGACAGTTTAGAGTCTGATAATTCCTAAAAATTATTTAATGTGCTAACTTGATAAAAATAGGTTGACAGATATCAACTCATTCTACTTGTATTAAATTTCCTCCAAAACTGTGCGAGGTAAATATGTTTCCATCTTATAAAGAAGACAGAAACAGGAAGAATATCTACATTCTGTAAAAAAATAATGTCTATTTTTTGGAGAGCTTTGAGAATAAGAAATGAGTTAGTCGAAGGGACAGAGGTGCCATTTCTCTGAATTAAAATTAATAATATTTTATTGGGAAGGTAAGGTAAAGGCCCTCCCGTTGATCATCGATTTGCTCGAGCGGGCCCAGTAACGTCTCCATTGGAGACTTTGTTGTTACTGTGTTTGGAATATCGAATACTCTCGGTAGCTTGCCGGGCTCTCCGAGAGGGGCAGAGGAATCGAACTCGGGGCGGCCATGTTGGCCGCTTGTAAGGCGAACGCCCTACCGCTTATGAAAAATACAAAAAAGTGCAGAGAAAATTTTTTCCCAAATTCCACAATATAATATAACTTTCTAGAAACATAAAATGTTTATCATACATGTTTTTTGATTTTCAGTTAAAATAGTGTATATTTTTCAAATCATTAAAATTATTTGCAATTTATTAAATTGTTGTGCAAGAGTTTTTTTTTTTATGTAGGAGTACTGCTATTTATTCAGCCACTGATTAGCTGATTGAATTGAGCATGAACTCCACCTTACTTTTTTTTTTCATAATTTTATTTATTTTTTTTTCTTCTTATATTTATCTATTGAATAACTGTGGGAAAAGTTACAAAGCTTTCAGGTTTAAGTCTTGGTCATACAATGATCAAACCTCTCCCTTCACCAGTACTCATTTTTCATCACGAAGAACCCTAATATACCCGCCTCCCACCCCTCCCAATGCCTGTGAGGCAGATGATTTCTACTTAACTCTTCCCTACATTGATTACATTCATTATTTCAACAAAAGATGCACCATTATTGTTCAGAATATCCCTCCCCCCAACAATTAGAATTGCTGAAAAGGCATTGTGAACTACTTTGTTTTCTATAGTTGGTTATGAGAATCAGATAATGATTTTAGATTTCTGCAAAGAGCCAAATAATTACGAGATTGGTTTCTGTGTGTCTGGTATGATGGATGTGCTAGAGAGCCACTCATGGGGGGCAACTCGTGACCCTGGTAGGGTGTGAAGGACAAGCCAGTACTGCCCCCCTTCCCATGAGACTGCAGTTGCCCTGTCACCACTGGCTCATACCTGGCTTTCCAATAAGCTCTGAGGCGGCGGCCACCTTGTATGCAGTCCAGATGTATTTCTGCCAAAAGCCGCTGGGTTTTGAGATTTGTTTCTGAGTCTCTGGGATCATGGCCGTTAATCTGCTTGATCAGGAGCCATAGAGGCCGTTTGTAGGTGGTGACTCGGTATCTCATTGGGATGGGGAGGAAAGGGCCGTTTTCACCCCCATCTGGTGAGGCCCTGCATGTCTCGTCACTGTAGACCCAAACCTGACTGTCCAGTGGCCTCTGGAGGATGGCGGTCACCGGGCCGCCAGGGGAACAGGCCAAGACACGAAACCTATACCCACCTGGAGTGGCCTAGCGCCAGTAATCTACTGCAGGAACAGGACGCATTTCTGTCAAAAGCCATTGGGTTCCAAGATTCCTTTCTGAGTCTCTGGGATCATGGCCGTTAAGCAGTTTGATCAGGAACCAGAGAGGCCATGCCTACAATTATATAGCTGGTCCGGAGGTGGTTTGTGGGTGTGACTCCCACATACCTAAATTTTGGCTGCTTACTTTCTTGGTAAACTTTGCCCCAACTTTTTGGGGTTTGGTCAAAGGCACAGTGGTAATTTAGGGGTATCTGAAAGTCTGACGGTGCCATCAGGCTGCTGATGCACTCACCTTACAGGTACAGATTGACCTGCTGGCGGCACCATACCCCCAAGAGGTCTTTTTTTTTTTTTAAAGAAAATAGCTCAGTAATAGGTTATTGAGCTATTTTCTACTTTATTTAAAATAATGCTTCAAATAACTGTGCTTAGATAGAAATCTCATTTGAAATCATGTTATATTTTCTGGATGGAGTGCTGGAAGTGGGATTATTGAACAGGAATTCTAGAATGTTGCCCGAGATTTCTGATATCCATAACTTTCTGGTAAGACTGCACTGATATTTATTTCCCAGGAAGCATTTGTGTTATTGCTTCTTCTCCAACCCTGACTTGTACCACATGAATGTCCTTTAAACATTGAAAGTGAAATACGCTTTTGGATTATTTTATATTTTATTTCTTTGAGTCACATGATGCTAAATGGGCTGGAGCGATAGCACAGCAGTAGGGCGTTTGCCTTGCACACAGCCAACATGGCCGACCCAAGTTCGATTCCTCCGCCCCTCTCAGAGAGCCCGGCAAGGTATCAAGAGTATCTTGCCCGCACGGCAGAGCCTGGCAAGCTACCCGTGAGGTATTCGATATGCCAAACACAGTAACAACAAAGTCTCCAGTGGAGACGTTACTGGGCCCGCTTGAGTAAATCGATGAACAACGGGAGGACAGTGACAGTGACAGTGATGCTAAATATTTTTCCTGAGTTTATTAGCTAATAATATTTTCTTTTCTGTGAACTGTCTCTTTATAACTTTTGGTAACATTCTCTTCACCAAGTTTACAATATAAACCCACTATTAAATTATCCAAGATTCATATTGAGGATACCAATTAGTTTCAGCTCTTCTGTTTTCTATTTTTCCATATTTTCATTGTGTCCAAGATACTCTAATATTTGCAATTTTTAATATTCATTAAGTCAAATAAATTTTGTTCTCTAACGATGCCTTCATTAATTCTATTGGTAGAAAGCCCTTTCTCCCACCAGAGGGCAATTAATACTTACTTCTATTTTCCTTAGGTTTAATAATATTTCAATTCTCTTTTTTGGAATCTATCTACTTGATCTATGTTGGACTTGTATTATGATTTCAGGTGAATATCTTATTTTTTCCAAATAGTGACAAACTTGTTCCGGAATATTTGGAGAATCACTTTTTATACACTTATTCATATGTAATCTTTCTTTTAACAGTATTAAATGCTGAGATATGGTAAAGCCCATTGCCAGATGACTTTAACTAACTTATTGATCTATCTTATTTGTATATATAAGCGCTGCATTGCCTTAATTATAATTAAATTCACAGCATTTTAATATCTGAAGAAACAGGCCATCATTTATATCTTTTGTTTTCTTTTTAAAATTGTATCCTCTGTTATAGAAGCATTTTTCAATCCTTCCCATGGCCATTCTATAGTCCAATTTATATTTCTTGCTTTTAAATTGAAATTCAACTTTTAAATTATTTTAGGAAGAAGTATCAACTTTGAATTATCCTTCCCATTAGGATTATTGTATATCTTAGTTAAATACTTTACTATTAATTTTACAGTTTTCAGGCCAGAGAGATAACTTAATGGGATGAATGTATGCTTTGCATGTAGGAAGTCCAGGTTTGATTCCAATACCTTATGATACCTTAAGTACTGCAAAGAGTAATCTTTTAAGCATAGAACCATGACTAGTCTCAGAGAACTATCAGATGTTGGCTCCCTCCAAAACAATGATGAACTTTAAAGTTTTCTTTAACTAGGTTCTTTAGTGTTTTATAAACTTAAATAATTACAATAATACACTGAATTTTTTTTACAATAAATGTTTTCTAAAACATTCCTCAACAACATACTTTTAATACTTTTATCTATTTTAATTAATTCTAAGGTTTCTGGTTGATTTTTGCATGTTTGTACTACAAATAATTCTACTTGAAAATAATTTTTGCTTTTCCAAAATAAATTTTTTATTTATTCAAATATTATGGACTATGTCAGGCATTCAGAAACAATGTTAACTAAGTATGCAGGTACAGTCCCTGTCTATAGTTTAATATCTATGGTATGTTTTGAAAATGTCTAAATGAAACATCATAAGTTATGCAGTTACAACGTAACTCATGATAGAGTTTCAGCCATACAGTGTCCTAACACCAATCCCTTCAACACTGCCCACCCTTCAACACTGCTAACATTGACTACCAGATTAAAGTTCTTATTTTATCATGTCAAATAATCATACATTTAGCTATAAATTTATGAGTCTCTTAAATAGATATCAGTTTGGAATTAAACAAAATATTTCTGCTTTATAATTTTCTCTAAGGTGGAATTGGATTTCTTTATCTGACTTGGATATCTTTACACCTTCTTTTAATTTATGGAATAGCCATAAAGATAATTATTGAAGACTTAAATTTTAAAATAATTTCTCCATAGACCACCTGACTAAGAAGCCTAAATACTGACTTAATTTGCTGAGGCAGAAAAGAGCCAAAAAAATTGGAAAAGTAGGTGGACATTTTCCAACTGATAAATTATGCTATAAAGAGGGAAGTTTTCTTTGAGTAACTGTCATAACCTTGAAAATACAAATATAGATTCATTGTTTGCCTACCAATCCAAAAATTGGTTTGTATAGTGAGACCAATGATACCGCATATTCATGAAAAACATCCAAGGGAGATACAGGTTTCATATTTACATAAGGAGGCTCTTTGATAATTTAAGGGAAGATTTCCAAGAAAGTCTGAAAATGAGTTGGATCTTGCATGGCTAAAATTCCTGTAAACTCATATGAACGGAATTTTCTTAACTTGTCCGTACATGGGATACAATGAGAAGCGAGGCAGGTAGAATTTGAAAGCTATATGGAGCAACAGCACAGCAGGTAGAGCGTTTACCTTGCACTTGGCTAACTAGGGTTCGATTCCTCCATCCCTCTTGGAGAGCCCAGCAAGCTACCGAGAGTATCCTGCCCATACTGCAGAGCCTGGCAAGCTCCCTGTGGCATATCCAGTATGCCAAAAACAGTAACAACAAGTCTCACCATAGAGATGTTAGTGGTGCATGCTCCAATAAGTCGATGGACAACGGGAGGACAGTTCTACAGACAGTGCAGCAAACACTCAAAATGGAGTCCGATTCTTTATTAAAGTAAAGGCTGAGGGAGGATCAGCAGAACACTGATTTCAGAGTGGAAAGGACAAACATGAAAATTGATGGCAGATGACCTTTGGAATTTGAAAGGCAGTAAACAGCAATCCTCTACTATTAATAACTGCAAGATGAACAAGAAATTCAAAGCACAAAACATTCATTTTTTTTTGACAGGTATTACTTGATTGATTTATTATTTTGAAGAAAATTACTGAACATACTATGTATAAGATTTGTGACTTTATGGTTACTAATTTATGATTCGATAATCAAATTATTTGTTATTAAAATTCTGAAAGAATAGTTTAAATGGCTAAAAATAAATGAATATCTCTTACAAGCACTACATATCATATTCTGGTACCTAGACATACCTAGGGCAAATTTTTTTTCATATGCCTACTGGTCATTTATCTTAAAGTCTATTCATATCCTTCTTTGTTTGAACTTACCTCTGGTTACTCTTTTTTTTGTTGTTGTTCAATTTTGGATGTTTTACATATCTTGTATGTAAGAGCTTTTTTCTGATGTATGGTGTGCAACTAATTTTATCCATTCGGGAGTGTCTTTTAATTTTAAACCAACTTCATTTTGCAATGAAAACTATTTTTAATTTAATAGCTTCCTTTGCTTTTTGTTGTTATTAATACTATCTTTGCCTATGAAATCACATCATTGGAAATATCTCAGACGTCCATAACATAGAACGTTCTGCTTATCTTTCTGCCTATCTTTTCCTCAATATATTTTAAGAATTCTGGTCTAATCTTGAGGCCTATAATCTACTTTGAATTAAATGTTGTGTGTGGTGTTATGTGTGAATCCAATTTCTTTCCTTTGTTTTGTCATGTGGTTAATCAGTATTCCTAATACCATTTCCTTATTCCACTTCGTGCACCCAACTCAATTGCCACATATGAACTGTCCCTAAATCTGAGAGCTTAAATCCCTAAATCTTAGGGCTGGAGCGATAGCACAGCGGGTAGGGCGTTCGCCTTACACACGGCCAACATGGCTGAACCGAGTTCGATTCCTCCGCCCCTCTTGGAGAGCCCGGCAAGCTACCGAGAGTATTCGATATGCCAGACACAGTAACAACAAAGTCTCCAATGGAGACGTTACTGGGCCCACTCGAGCAAATCGACTGAGAGCTTATCTCTGGATTTTCAGTCCATTGGTCTGAGAATCTATCTTTTTTCCAGTTTACTACTGTTTTGATTACCATAGCTCCTCTGCCCCTCTTGGAGAGCCCGGCAAGCTACTGAGAGAATCTTGTCCACACAGCAGAGCCTGGCAAGCTACCCATGATGTATTTGATATGCCAAACACAGTAACAACACAGTCTCCAATGGAGACGTTACTGGGCCTGCTCGAGCAAATCGATGAACAACGGGAGGACAGTGATAGAGTGATATATTATAATTTAAAGTCAGGAAATGCAAGGGCTTTAGCTTCTATGTCCTTAGAATAACTTTGACTCTTTAGGAAGTCTTATAATTCCACACAAATTTGAGGAAAGTTTGTTCCAAGTCCTTGAAAAATGTTATCAGAATTTTGATGAGAATTGCACTATACATCTATAATGCTTTGAGTATGAGGGTCATTTTGATAATGCCGATTCTTCGAACTCATGATCATGAACTATTTTCCATTTCTGAGTATCTTTTATTTCATTAATAGTGAATATATTGTTCGAAGTATAAGTCTTTAACATCCATTGTTAAAGTGATTTCTAGGTATTGAATGTTATTGGACAGAACTTATAAATGAGGTTGCCTTCTGATTTGTTGTTTTAGTATAGAAATTGAGTAGATTTTTGTGTATTGAATTTAGTCTGATGCTTTGCTATATTGATTTATTGTTTCTTTTTTATCTTAAAATCATAAGCAACTCTGCAATTCAACTACACATAAAGGGGAGTAGGAAAATATGGAATTAAAAGAACCGTAAGAAAGTACAAGGGTTATAGGATATTTTAAGTACATGGGGTGAAAGCATGCTATCCTGAGCTACAGAACGAAGGTTTTGGTATTTAAAAGATTAGACCATACTTATGAGTCTTGTTTACATCCTAAAATCATTATCTCCTTGATGGTCTTCCCATTCCTGCTCCATGGTTTTCACAATATTCACGCTCTCTCTCACCTTGCCTCAAACCACATTACTTCTTTAAGACTATCATATTAAAAGCACTTGTAGAATGACATTGGTTTGTCCTTTCTCCCTTGCTACAGGGAGCTTAGGTTTATTGAGCTACACCCATCACAGTGCTCCCAAGTCATTCCCATTCCACTGTGCTTATCTGTAACTTCTCTGTGCTCTCTTCCCTAACCAGTTGATCAGCTTTTACCCCTAATCAGATTCTCTTAACTTGCAATGTCAGATCCTTCTAAGGACACTGAACTTGTATTGCAAGTTAATATTGCCTTTCTCCTCTCCTTATATCTTTTGAATAGTTTTCTTTAAAGCAATGCCCTTTTTGTATGGACAAAGGAAGACAGTTAATATTAGGCTTTTGTAACTTGGGAGTAAATTGTCTCTGAACAATACACAATCCAGGTAATCTGATTCCTCACTTAAACCTCAGTTGTCCTTAGTTCCTAGCTCCCCAAAAGCAGGGTCCCGAGGAGGAACTGAATGGACTCAGGGCAAGCTGTGAGCTACATTGGCATCAAAATAGGCAAGGCCAAAGCACCACAATACGTAACTGTAAGTTGAGAGCATGGTCATGGACAAATGCTGTCAAGATCCAAAACTAACAATGAGATTAGGACCCTGCTAGGGATAGGAAAGACTAATCTGGCCTGAGCACTATAGTCTGAGATTGAGATGGCCCTAAGAGAGTAATCATATAATCTTAATGTATCTCTTTCTGTGTACATACAGAATGATTAATATTATGAATGTTTATATGTTTGTTGGACAGGAAGAGGAGAAATACACCGATGGAATTCCACTCTTGGGTGGGTTGTCCTGCTGAATGAGAATCTGTCCTAGAAGAAGCTTCCCCTGAGGGAAGAACTTTACCTCTGTTGATTGCATGATCACACCTACATGTAATTATTACCCCAACCCCTCATAATTTGGGATTTAACTAAGACTGTAAGATCAGAAAGGGGAATCCAGAGGGTAGAATCAGAGGAAGAAGGAGAATGAAGTAAGAGCCAGAAGGAGATTGAAGTGAGATCTGAAGAAGGAGAATAAATTAGTACTGGGGAGAAAGACGCAGGAGGAGAATCAGAGGTGACTGGAGATGGGAATGGAATAAACTGCAACTGACACAAACCAGCCTGGCCCTCATTCCTTCCTATCGCCATCGGCCTACCCAGAATGGGGGAAGGGCTGTGAGACTACTGAACACAATTGGTGGGAGAGAGAGAGCCACCGTGCCGAGGCCACTTCAGATTTTACTTAGTTAATACACAAATACTGTTTTGGGAAATCAATATTTTATGCTTCCAATGAGACTTTAAAACAATGCATTGATTCGATTCTCAGCTCTAGCCAATTATCAACTAATTGGGCTCAAAATTATGCCTTACTGGTATTGAATACAGATTTATGAAATTTAATCTTATTTTTAGAAGACAAGGCATCTTCAGTACAGACATGGCACTAACTTGAGCCAGGTGCATCAGAGTCTGGAGACACAATACTCTAGGAAAAGTGTCGTGTTACAAGCAGCTGAACTGTGTTTAATCCCCAAGACCTCATAGTGTTCTTTCTGCTTGCCAGAAGTGATTCCTGAGTACAAATACAGGAATGAACTCTCAGAAAAGCTAGGTGTGACCCTAAAACAAACAAACAAAAACTTGAGATTGACCTGGACTCAGATCTCCAGGGAAGCAAGTTTCTCTGACAAAAATTTAGATAAGCTTCTTTAGTTTAGCACAGATTTATAATTTACTAATTTACTCTTATGATTCCTGTGTTCACATTTTATATAAAGACCTGGGTTCACATTGTGTGCTCACATTGTTTGAAAGAAAAAACAGGTATTCACCATTCCACATGCCTGAAACTATCATTGACATGTTCACCTAGTTAAAAGGCAGAACGACTATCCCATAATAGCCTACTAGCTACTGAAATGTATATTCAAGATCCATCAAGTAACATAACCAATCTTTATTCTGTCCTGGCCTAAATAGGGCTTTCATGTACAAAAGTCTGTTAGCCTCAATAAGCAGTTGTTCTAGACATATAGACACCTCTAAGTGTCACATTTTTTTGTTGTTGTTGTCGTTTAGGTTTTCTATACCTATAGCCTTGACTTAACTCCTTTCTCCTTGAAATCTGTATTAAATATGTGTCTATAGGACTTTAGTACATTTGTTTTAAATACTTACAAATCTAAATAATAACTTCTTAAATTACCTCCTCCCACATTAAATAATTTCTCATCCCATGAGAAAAATCACATGTGGCTTGAGTTCTCTCCATATCTTCCTATGTGGCTTTTATATTTTTTCAACATCTTCCGTCCTTTGGGTTAGGATGTGGGGCCACACCTAGCAGTGCTTAGGGGCTGTTTTCTGCTCCTTGTGGGAGCTCACACTTGGCTGTGCTTGGAGGGAAATTAGTGCAGGGAACTGAACCAAGGGCCTCATGCATGCAAGGCAAGTGCTCTTCGAGTAAAATCCCTAGCCCAACTTAAAAAACACATATACTTTTAAGGCACACTGTTACATTAATTTATCTCCTGACATGAGACTATCCAGAAGCAAACCTTTTAATATGTATTCTAAATAGGTTAACAAATGGCAGGGATAACTATGTTCTTTGGAAAGAACATTATCCTTTTATTGTGTATTCTTTTTCGGCTTTTAGCAGAGTCTTGATTCATACTAAGCTTATCTGCAATGATTCTTCCAAGTTTTTCTATTAGCACTAATTACTTTTAAGCCTTATGGAGTAATAAGTTGATTTTATAGGCAAAATGCAGAAGTTAACATTTGTTCCTATTAAATTTTACCCTTTTTATTACTACCCACTCTTTGGAGGTATTCATTTACCAAAAGAACTTTAGAATTCTGACTATGACAAAATCAGTGACTCTCCTTTCTCAGCGATTATCATTTAAACATAGAACATCTATTTTCATGTCATTGATAGAATAGAATGGTTAATATTATTCTAAAAATAAGGCTTTCTGGCATGACACTGGCAATATTTATCCAAGCTAATTAGTGATTACTTGGCCGTATCTGTTTATAATGGGTCAACTAATAGTGAATATATGAAATTGAATGGTCAGCCAACATACATATTTTCTCTTAAACTGCTCTGAACAGATACTATTCCTCTCTGCGTAGTATCATGAGTCAAGAGAATAGATACATTGTTGAAATACTGATAAGACCAAGTGACAGCAAACTCATGACTAAGTTGTTTTCTTTATCTATAAAATAAACTAGTTTACATTCAGTGAGTACAAACTATATCTTGGCAATCACGGCTCTGCCATTTGCTCCTTCCTAGAAAATTTGCAGTCAGCAATGTTAAACTTGCTTTACTATTGTTTTCGGTGTTTTATTTTTTAATTATTTCCTTTACAAAAAAGTGGTCCATAACAGCTGTTGCCATTTGCACTCACACACCGGCCCTGCTCAACTCATTTCTGACTAAATCTCCCAGAAGATGCACTCCAAGCAGCTAAAATTCACAGAAACACCAGTCCCTGAAGTTGAAAACTAAGACAACCTCATTAAGTGGTAGGCTGAGCATCTGCCCTGCCAAAACCTCAGCAGCTGGACCCACACCCAACCACTGTACCATGCGAAGGGCTCAACTCTACCACTTCAAAAAATATTCTCCTCAGAGATGCCAAACTGCGAATAATTTCACACACCCCTTATGTCAACTCCTTGGCCCAGACCATAGATCCTGATATTTCTGCACTGTGTGACATCTCCTAATTCCACATACTGAAATTCCAGTAAGAGTACACCAAATTAGATGAGAAAGTAACACAGAGACTAACTAAAGTCAACAAACAAAAACAATAACACAGAAGGCTCAACTAGCAATGAACAGCTTAATAAATTCTTAGACAAGGACCTCACAATCCTGTGATCAGATATAACAATTTTCTAGGGGTACGGTGCCACTCAGCAGGTCAATCTTTATTTGTGGGGTGAATACATCTGCAGTCTGATGGTGATTTCAGGCTTCCTGATAGCCCCAAATTGCTGCTGTGCTTATGGCCAAATCCCAGTAACTTGGGACCAAGTTTCCTGAGAAATTAAATGACCAAAAGTTAGGTATGTGGGAGTCAGGCACATAAACCATTTCTGGCTCAGCTGTATAAGCTCATTTATTGGTCTTGGTTCAGAGATCCGTAGATAAATCTCAAAAGAAATAAAAAACATACCATTTAAATGCATTAATGGCCATGATTCAGAGACTCACAAATGAATCTTGGAAGAGAACAGTATAATACAGATATGCCTCTGGACACCAAATGTTTAAAAAATGTAGAATTCCAGAAGCACGTGGCCACTTTTGTGGCCATGTGATAGATACCTCATACTATTCATGGTAAGCAATACAAAATAAATTATTTAGCATCTGCCTAAGGGGCAGGCTAAGGTTGTGGTGGGAAGAGTCAAAGTAATGGTGGTGGGAAGGTTCCATGGTGACCAGATTGGTGTTGAAATATTGAATATAAACAATTACTTTGAACAACTTTATGAAACATTTAAAAAAATTAAAAAGTAATGCAGAGTTCATGCCTGCTTCAATCAGCTTAATCAGTGACTGAATAAACAGCAATACTCCTAAATAAAAATATTAATAATAAAATATGCATAACAATTTTCACATAAAATTTATTTTTAATACTTATTCATGTTTTTAATATCGGATCTTTGTTATCTAAAGAACTTCAACTCTAAAATTGTATTATCAGTTGCGGCTTTTATCTACATTAAAGTAAATTAATTTTTTGTTTTTGGATTTCTTTTTTGAGGGGCGGAACATCGGGCTGTGCTTAAGGCTTACTCTCCTGGTTCTGTGCTCAGGAATCACTCCTGACAGTGCTCATAGGATGATATGGGATGCTGGGGATTGAATCTGGTTCAGCCTTGTGCAAGGCAAATGTGCTGACTGCTGTACTGTCTCTGTAGCCCCTAAATTTAAGAAAAAGAAAGAAAGAAAGAAAGAAAGAAAGAAAGAAAGAAAGAAAGAAAGAAAGAAAGGAGGAAAGAAAGAAAGAAAGAATGAAAGAAAGAAAGAAAGAAAGAAAGAAAGAAAGAAAGAAAGAAAGAAAGAGGAATTTCATTTCTGGTCCATTCAGAACTCATCTCCTCAATGCTATTTCCTTGAAGATTATCAACAGTGCTCTGGCTGGAGCGATAGCACAGCGGGTAGGGCATCTGCCTTGCACGCAGCCAACATGGCCGACCCGAGTTCGATTCCTCCGCCCCTCTCGGAGTGCCCAGCAAGCTACCGAGAGTATTCGATATGCCAGACACAGTAACAACAAAGTCTCCAATGGAGACGTTACTGGGCCCGCTCGAGCAAATCGATGATCAACGGGAGGGCTCTGGCAATAACATCTAAATTATATTTGGAATATAACTTATCTTGGTTCGGGAGTGGTGACTCATTGAAAATGGCTAACTGCTTATATTGCTTCACCCCTCGTGGACATCAGTTTACTTGGGATAATGAATCTCTCCTTTTCAGTAGCAAGAACGCCTTTCAGACAGAAAACTTGAGGTGACTGTTGTGCCACTCAGTGCTCTTGCTTCTAAAAGTGCTACTACTTGCATGATGTTACAAAATGTGCAAGTGGCTGAGGAATCACAGATGATGAAGATTCTGAAAAGAACAGCAATCGATCCAGGCTTTCTCAAAACCCTCACTAAGTGCTAAGTTTTTTGAAATGCTTCATATAAATCAGTCTTTGATTATTCATCAATTATTCACAATATACTTATGATAGAAGTCCCATTTTTATTTCCATTTTACAGATGAGATAGTTAACAATTAGAGCAGCTAAGAAACTTGCCTTAGGCACAGCAATAATATGTGAGTCAATGTCCAAATTTAGATATCTCTGATGCAGCAGCCATAATATTATCCAGTAGGTCACAGTGAAATTCATTTTGAAAATGTAAATTTGGTTGAAGGATTTTCTGATCAGTACTGATCCAATACTGAATATCATAGTCAATAAGTCAACTTCTTAAAATCTGTGCCTCTCATATTTTAATAGTCTCAATCTGATCAAAAATAATTTTCAATGATAACTCTAAAAAGTGGATTTAATTGCTGACCCCCTTTACCACTTAATATAAATATTCCTTACTACAATCTCTTTTGTCCTACTGCGCTTAAGAAGTTTGTTTGTGCCTACACAGGCAAATCCTCTTGATCTTCCAAGTATCTCCAACATGCATAGACAACTGCCTTGTGTCCAGCTAACTGGACGCATAAACAGAGAATGGCCCCTGTTTCCATCTTAAAGAGGTAATGGAGCGTCATCTCCAAAGCACAGAAAGTAGAAAGATTCTTTATTTCTTGGACACTTATTATGCATGTCTGTTCAACTCCTTGTTGGTTCCCATAAATTCTAGGGCTGCCAAATGTGCCCCCAGAGCCCCCAAAGTTCCAGTCATTATTTGTTTGGGGCCTTTTTTTCGCTAGAGGGGCGACCTGGTGAGTGGGGTCATTTGCAGAAAGTACCAAATTGAATTTTGTATAAGACAACTGGTCAAACATCTAGGTTAAGAAAGAGCTCACTAAAGTGACTTATTCAGCAGCAGTCTAGCCTCAAATCCTTCTGCCCAAAGTCAGATGTAGGCCTGAGGTGACTATGTGGTAGTGACAGAAACATAAAGATTGCGGGTCCTCCTACATGGCCACACTTGGTCCAATCAACAAGTCTTACTTGGTGAAACAGTGCCCTGCAGTCAGCTAAGTTCTTCCTTGTGGAACGGTGCCCTTTAGAAAAGGTCACTAAAGGGCTCAGAGGGAAGAAATGCACCTGATTCCAGTCTGACATGTAACTGCATTTCAGCCAAATAGCAGAGAAAGTCAATGAACTCAAATAAAGATCCCATCCTAAGACTCTGGACATTCAAAGCTGAAGTTTTCAGAAAAGCTGGTTTACCCTTTCATTTTAGAACCAGAATTCCTTTATGGACTAAGTTCTCTGTCAGTGAGTATTCATGAATTCAGCAGATATTTGTCAATGACCATTTTAATGTCTTTTGTAAAGACTAAATAGGGTGTAAATATCTTAACTATTGCCTTGTTTTCCTTCCTCCACTGATGCTAATTTATTTCCTTAAGTTTTCCTTCACTTAGAATCCTGCCAGATGTTCAAAATTAAGCGAATAGCAGCTGAGCCCGAAGACTCCCTTGGCTTTCAGAGAAGCCAAACGATCTTGAGCAGAAATCAAGAGTGTATCAGATGTACTGTATGCTCAGTGTGGAAATCCCACATCACTACTTCCTCTGGTAGTTCCTTTCAAATCAAGCAAGATTAATCAGTCTCTGCCTTCCTGTTCTGCCTTTTGCTGTATCGCTCACCCCTCTCTATTTGTGTTGCGTAGCTGATTTCTGAGTGAGACTTCACTGATTCCTGCTTCGCTTTCAAACTCGCCTTTCATCCTTAAAACAGTTAACACTCAGTTTTCCAGTCTAATAATTGAATACGCTGCTCTGAAGGAGCTGACTGTGAATTCTTCTCTAGACTCATCCTTGGAGCTGAGCAGTCCCCTGGAGCTCACTCACTGATAACCCATTATGTCTCTGGTGCCCAGAGAACACCTTCAGCCTGCAAAGAATTGTGGGAATCATCCATCTGACTTGCACACTGAACAAAATAGGAATTAATCAGATTTTATAAATGTGGATTGGATTTTATTTGATGACATGGTGGTTAAGAGAATAGGTTTGAATTCCAGATGGCTGGGACCTGACACTATTTATTAGCTGAGTCATCTTGGGGAAGACAGTGAACCTCTCTGATGCTGAACTTCCTTATGTGCAAACAAAAGGCAATACATGAAACTACTGGTGAGGTTTCATGAAAAGAATATAAAGGTGAAAAGCACTAATGATGTGCTGGGTACAAAAGAGCTCAGTAAACATCTGTTTTATATTTAATTTTAATTATTATGTTTAAATCACTTACACAATTTATAAAACTAATTTTCCTGTAAGTGTAAGCCTTATCCTAAGCATTATTGGAAATGGTCATTTTGGGGGGTTGAGTTTATTGAGTTTCTCTACTGAATTACATGGAATTGCTGTTGATGAAAATGCTTCAGATGATGCTTAATCCATCACAAGATTTTAATAAACTCTGTTGAATGAAATTCTTAATAATAAGCCCTCCATCTTTAAAACTCCCCACAAAAGTCAAGGCTGATATTGACTATATAGAGAAAATTCATGTCATAACTCGAATTTTCTTTCTATTCTCTCTCTCCTCTATTAGCATACTTATCCTCTTCTTCAATCTACAAGTAAATTTGAAAAATAATGGAATTCAGATTTATTTATGAAAATGAATCTGCTGCTTCGTTTAGACCAAGAGGCCCAGTTGGTAATATTTCCCAAGGGGTCCTTTTAAGACTTTTATAGTAAACATATAGTTAAAACTCAAACCAGTTTAATACACCTTGAAAAATAAGCATAAGAGCTTTAATTGCTTTTTTCTTGGCGTGCATCAATTTCTGCACATAAAAATGTAGCACTGAATAACAGCAGTAAGCCAAATTCCTTTCAAATAGCACATCTGTGTGAATACTAGCTGTCCATTATATTTCTTAAAGTCAAGGAAGCTGAAGCATTTTAGCGAAAAGAAACTTTTTAATAAAATTTAAAAGGCTGAATACTCAAGCAGACTGAAGAAGGCATAAAAATGTAACTTTTTAATTAATAAGAAACCCTTTCACATACTTCAAAACAGAAACAATTTTATATTAATATGCCTCATTTTTTTTAGTTTTTATTATACAAAAATTTTAATGAAGGGAAAATAAGAAAAATAGGAAAGGGAGTTTGGGAGATTATAATCACTGTCCTTTTCTTTCAGGTAAAAGTTTATAAATCCTGATATATCTCTACTTTTCCTTTGGCACAATCTCACCAGTAGTCTCATGGAATGATACTACCTTTATGGAACTGAAGAGATAGTTCAGTGGTTAGGGCACATTCTGCCAACCCCAGTTTTATCCCTGGCACCACATGGTTCCCTGAACATTGTAAAATATATCTTCAGGGGCTCTAGACTACTGATCCAGTTGACTGACTACTATTGGGAGGGGCCCTCAGACACCCTATGCACAGCTTAGATACTCCCCTGCAAATTAATAAAATAGAAATGACTAGCACCAGTCATATTCATAAAATTTTATCTGAAGTAGATTTCTGAAATCTAGCTTTTTCTCTCCTTACAAAATTAATATGAAGTTAAAATAATATTATTGACATATTAACAAGTCTTTTCATATAAGGTCCCAATATTTTGTGCCAGAATGTGACACTGAAAATTCAAGTAAGGGGCTGGAGAGAAAATACAGTGGATAGTGAGCTTGCCTTGTATGTAACTGGCCTGGGTTTGATACCCGGCACCTCAGTCTCCCACCAGTACTGCTAGAAGTGATCCCTGAGCACAGAGCCCAGAATAAAACCCAAGAACAGCTGAATGTGGCCTAAAAACAAACAAACAAAACAAAAAGAAATGATGGGCAGGGATGATAGTACTTTTGGGTAGTGTTTGCCTTACACGCAGCCGACCTGGGTTCAATCCCTGGCATCCCATATGGGCCCGTAAGCATCACTAGGAGTAATTCTTGAGTTCAGAATCAGGAGTAACCCCTTAGCATCGCTTGGTGTGATCCCCCCGCCTAAAAAAAGAAAACGAAAGTAAATTCCTCCCGACACCCTAAGTGTTTCTAGGAGCGCTATAAAAAAAATAGTCTGTGCTACTGGAGAACGGGCTGATTTCATAAATAAGCAGACACAACATTGTCTTTGCTTCTTCCTTACCATAAGAAATTGGTGTAAACTGAAGGAAATAGGATCAGAATCAATTGGAAGTTTAAAAACAATCCCTCCCGCCAAATATAAACAAGTCTACTCCTTGACAGTCTTTCAGAAACCCAAATGGCTGGGAGGTGAGGTCAGGGAGGCAGCAGGAGGTTGAATGTGAACAGTGAAATCTAGATACACAGCCTGATTTGGAACATTGGATTGTTTGAACACTGAATTTATACATTTTGCTATCCATACATTTATCATAATAGTAGGAATAATAGTTTAGTGTTTCTGATGGCTCTCTGAGAGGTGAATGCTATCTAGGTCATCAGGTTAAAAATGAAATCTAGGGGCCAGAGCGATAGTACTGCCTTGCACGTGGCCAACCCAGGTTTGATCCCCAGCATCCTATATGAATCTCTGAGCGTCGCCAGGAGTGATTCCTGAGTACAGAGCCAGGAGTAACCCCTGAGCATCACTGGGTATTACCCAAAAAGCCATATATATATATATATAATCTGCCCTGGGGTCAGGAAGATAGGAAAGGAATTAAGGTTCTTCACATGCATGTGGCTAACAGCTGTTGGATCAGTGGCTCTGCTACCCAGAGTATTCTGCCCACACAGCAAAGCCTGGCAAGCTACCGTGAGATATTCGATATGCCAAAAACAGTAACAACAAGTCTCACAATGGAAACATTACTGGTGCCCACTCAAGCAAATTGATGAACAACAGGAGGACAGTGATACTATGGTTTCCAGAGCACTGCCAGGCATGATCCCTGAGCATTGAGCCAGAAGTAAGCCCTGAGCACTCAATTCAAAACCAAAGCAAAAAATTGTGCAACATCATTGAAAAAACAAAGAAAAATCATCAGTTCCTGAGTATCTCCAGCACCTCTCTTAGAACTCAATTAGGTCAAGGAAATGTGTGGTCTAAAACTATCTCAGACCTGATTCTATACTAAACAACCGTGCACGCTCTCTCCAACAAGAAATAACTCCTCTCTCATACTAGAGAGATTCAGGCAGAAGGGTGCTTGCTCTTATGCTTGCAATAAGCCTTTGTAAGGAGGGTTCATTTGACAACTGTGTAGACGGATAGCCAGGGTTGCCCTGGAGTCTTCTTGAGTCTACATTTCTGCGAGGTAAAGTCTAAGAGAATAGTAATGGAATTACTGTACAGGGTTGTATCTAAAGAGAGAAGAGGAGGGAAGACCTAGAATATGATTCTCAGCCTTTCTGGGAATGATTTTTGCTGAGAAAGAGACAGTAGAGGAAAGTGTTGGAAATTCTGTTTGAATAAGATTTAGGGGTGACTACTTTAATCATCAAGATTCCACTTTGGGGCCCAGATACGAAAAGAATATTTCTGTTGTTTCCATTCTATGGGGAACAGTGAATATAAAGCAAAACAATGAACTAGGAACAAAGCATAGCAGAATTCTCAAAATGAGGAGTTATGTAATACTGGAACTTAGACTAAAGCCCACGGGATGGGGTTCCATGATTCCCCCAGAGCAGTAAAGAGAGAGGAGCCCTTAAACTTCTATCAGTCTTGAAAGGGACACAGTGGAGGGTTAACCAGAGAACAGGAAAGCTTGTTTCTACAAACTTCCATATGAGCTTACTGAGAATGTCTACAATAGGTTGTGAGGGCAGAGAGTAACAATACAACAGGTAGGACACTTGCTTGTGTGAGGGTGAAACGGATGACATGACAAGCTGCAGCAAACATTGAGTCTCAACTCAGCCTCAGTTTCTATTTCCCCAGAGTAGGATTTGCAGTTTCTAGTAAATTCCCAGTTGAGTAATTTGCCAAGATAAGGAATTGGGCAGTTTGGTCTGGCCGGTCATGAGGGGTCACTGTAACCTCCTTAGAAACTGTTACTAACCAATGCCTAATCGCTGACCACCATTGTAATAGGGTCAATGCTAAAAATAGACCAGTATAAAAATTGCTTCTTAACTCTAAACTCTATATAAACTGCTTATGATTTGGAGTCTGGGTCCTTGTCAAGACTCCCCTGTGTTAGATGAGACTTGGGCTAGTGCTGGCTTGGGCAAGTAATAAAGTTCTTTTGATTTTGCATTATCATGTGTGGACTTGGTCTCTCCACAATTGTGGATCTGAATCTCAGGCACAACCCTTGCACATGGTCAACATAGGTTGGCCCCCATCACTATATGTTTCCCTGAATCTTGCTTGGGGT
Organism: Sorex fumeus; assembly: GCF_029834395.1. Lineage (NCBI taxonomy): Eukaryota > Metazoa > Chordata > Mammalia > Eulipotyphla > Soricidae > Sorex > Sorex fumeus. Next base: position 33,543,026 of record NW_026606092.1, on the reverse strand, counting down.
AATCCTTGAGGGTAGAGCCAGGGATAAGTCTTGAGCACCACCAGGTGTGGTCCACAAAAAAAAAAAAATAAGAAAACAAAATGCATGGGGAGTTGTTGTTGGGGAGACTGTGCTGAGCTTCTGCATCAACTGGGAGTGTGGGAAGATGGAAATGAGCCACACAATATTTTGGTTCTTAACGTCACCTAATCTGACCCACAAATCCATGAGATGGGGAGATTTGGGGGGCTATATTTATAGTGCATGAATCTGTAAAACAACAGAATGTTCAATGGGTCAGTTAAATAAATTATCACAGAGCCACACAATTCCAGGTAAGGTGATGATGACAGGCATCAATGTGAAGATTTTCCATGCAATTTATAGTCACTGCACATGTTTTCTTGTTATTACCCCAAAAGCATCCTTAGGTCTCACTAGCATAGGAAAAGCCCTGGGAAATTGATTGCTAAAGTGAAGACAAATATTAATATCTGCAAAGTCTGCTCTCTCTCTCTCTCTCTCTCTCTCTCTCTCTCTCTCTCTCTCTCTCTCTCTCATCAGCAACCATGGATGAGAAATTTTGCTGCTGAACAAAAAGTGAATCATTTCGGAGGCCTCAGTACAATTTACCTGCATTTCAGAAATTTCCTACGCATGGTGCAACAGTAACAGCATCTCCTAGTACTTCCACGTTTCCTTCAGCAGCAAAATTTCTCAACCGTTTAGGGGAGGGAAGTGGGCGCTCATGTGGTAAATGTGGAGTCAGAAAAATTCCTGCATGACATTATCATTAATAATATTGTAACTCATGATATATCAAAATAAATGTAAAATAATAACAAAATTCATTTTACAAAATAATACTGGTATGATCCCATTTAAATAAAAATATATGTAGAACAATTCTGGGTGTCTATATGCTTTTAAGAATGATTATTTCTGGATACTGGATAAAAGGATATTCAAATTCTAGAGTTTCCAACCTTTCTGTTAAAAAATATTCATGGGGCAAGAGTGATAGCACAGCGGATAGGGTATTTGCCTTGCATGCGGCCGGCTGGGGTTCGATTCCCACTATCCTGTATGGTCCCCTGAAATCCCTGCACATCACTGGGTGTGACCCAAAAAGAAAAAAATATTCATTACTGGTAAAGTCTCAACTTTATATAAAAATGTAAAATAAAGTAGCTTTGAATAGAAAGGTTTTTAAGTCTTTCAATAGAAGGCCTTAATTCTTCTTCTGTTGCTTTTTTTTTCCCCATTTTTGGGCCACACCTGGCAGTGTCCAGAGCTTACTCTTGGCTCTGTGCTCAGAGATTACTCTTGACAGATTACGGGACCACAAGAGGTGCTGAGGATTGAGTCAGGCCAGCCATGTGCAATGCAAGTGCCCAACCTGTTGTACTATTGCTCCAGGGACTTAATTCTAAAATTCAACTTCTAGACTGCATTTGGAGTAATAAATACTATTTATCAATGAACTCATATATTTTCTCAAGGGTATGCTTTGTATAATATTCCATCTAGTAATTATTTAAAGAGTTATAAAACAGCATTTCCAAACTTAGTTATAGGTTAGTATGTGGCCTCCTTTCTGATGAAATCAAATTGAAACATAACATTTTTGGTCTTATTTTCTAATGCAAGATTTATGAAACTGTGAGAGTGGATTGGATTTGATATCAATGACAGCTAAGATTGATGGAATGGTTTCCATCTGCTTTTATGCCACATTCTGTTTCTTGTTCTTTACAAGCTTTATTTAAACCTTAAAAGTTCCTTTTGAGATGGGGGATTTTTATCAGAACTGTTTCATAGATGATAAAACTATAATAGGCAGATGTTTGGTTACTTGTCCAAGGTAACTAAAATACATAATCTACCATTTACCTAAATGCTATTTATGAGACTAATTAGCTACACTTAAGGTCAGAGAAGAAAATGATTGATGGTGGTCTTCCAATGCTCTGTTAAGATTTTCATCAACATCCGTATTTCAAATTTTAGCACTTGCACTCTGTAACTCATTCATAAGATAAATAAAACTTATTGACTATGATAATTCATTCTGTAAGTATATTTTGCTGCTACTGAGAAAAGACAATGAACTCAGACAATCCACAGGAGCACCAGTTTGGGTGAACCTTTACCAGTTTTTTTTTCATTTATTGGGGTGATCATTTGTCACAACACATTGATACTGTAAAAATCATAATTCCATGGTTATTTATATTACCGCATAGTCTGAAAAACAGACATAAACTATGTCAGCATTAAGGAGCATTTGGCTTGATTGGCTCTAGACTAAGAAACAAGACCCTCAGAATGGCTGTGTCCCCAGAACTACAGTATTTAAGACCCCAGCCCCATAAGCTCCTTACTGAGGCTATCAGAAATGGAACTATAACTCTAATTTTAATATGCACTATGGCTTCCCTCCAATCACTCTATCACTTTGTTCTAAATACTACTTCCATTATTTCATAAATTTACTCTCTCCAGGGACCATCTTCCCCTTCTGCAGAAAGACCAATTTAAATCACCCTTCAATCACCACATTAAACACTAGCTATCACGGGCTGTAAGGGGAGCCAAGAACGATCATATATACAGTCTTAAATTGCTGTCCATGTCTTTTTAGTCTCGCCATCAAATCACATACAGCTATTTTACTATGAAAGATTTTAATAAGTTTACCTTTTAAACTAATGGGCTATAATGGGTTCCTTAAATCTTACATGTAAACCCCCCCCGGGATGGGAAACTTTCAATTTCTCCTTAATAGCTCATCATCATAAATCAGATTCCGTTGATATACTACACACTAATGTTGCCATGAAATTAGAACTTGTACCATTTCCTTCAGATGTTTTTGCCACAAGGAAAGAATGCTTTATTTCTTAAAGGTAATACTCTAAGCAATTTCATTTTATTTCCCTCTATAGACAATATCAGATATTTAAGCACTCCTATAAAAGATCTGCCCTTAGACATTTCAGAATGATCTGTTTCTTGGGGGATTTCTTTGGTTTCTCTCCTTTTTATTTTTCTAAAAAGGCTTTAAGTCTGTCATGACACATTCAGTGTATATTTTATTCACAATAGTTAAATATTAACATCATAATGCTTTTATTGGACCACTTCCCCCAATTAAATTGATAATTATAATGATGATGACACTTTAACATTGTCAATGAATATAATGAAAATATCATTTTAATTTAGCATTATTGACTTATTTTGATCTTTTCCAAAGTTTTGTATTAGTCATATTCCTAAACCAAGAAAGAAAATAATGATATAATAAAGTTTGATTCAAAGGTCAGTATAGGGGCTGGAGTGATATCACAGCAGGTAGGGCATTTGCCTTGCACACGGCCCACCCGGGTTCGATTCTCAGCATCCCACATGGTCCCCTGGGCACTGCCAGGTGTAATTCCTGAGCGCAAAGCCAGGAGTAACCCCTGAGCATCGCCAGGTGTGACCCAAAAAGAAAAAAAAAGGTCAGTATAGTGTCTTCTGAAGTTTCTGAATTTGAAAAAAAAAACATGAAAATTGTCTAATTATTGCATAGTCAATCATAATCTGGTACTAAGTTCCCTTATAGTGAAAAGTGCGTATTATCAGAATATCAGCAATATCAGAATTAAAGATGTTTTTAAAAACTGACGAATCAAACATCTAATTTCAAACAAAGGTAAGTCCAAATTATCCAAGGAATTAGTACTATGTTTAGACAAGTGTGGTCTGAAGAATACGTATAATAGTGTTTATTTCAGCTATAAATTCATCAATTGTGAATGTCACCGAGAATCCCAAGCCTATAACACAACATGGCATTGAAGCATGTGAGTCACTGAGGGCCTGGTAGAGAATGTTTGTGTCGATCCTGTTTTGAATGTGTCTACACAGTGGCACATGGAGCCACTGAGTGAGAGCACCTGGAGAGAAGAGTGGGCCTCTGATAGGGAATTGTTCACTGAACAGACATCACAAAAATTGGCTAACTGCTACCAAAGCAAGAAATGAATGTAAACACTAATCAAAGGATTAAGTACGCAACAGTTGGTGCAAAAATCAACAGGAAGATGATGGTATAGCTCTTGAAAACAGGCACATTTGGCCTTAGACAAATATGAAAAAATAAGAAAAATAAGAAATAAAGAAATAAAAAAATAAGAAAAATAAGAAATAAAAAAATTAAAAAAACAAATAAGAAAAATTTAAAAAAATGAAGGGAAGAAAAAATATGCTCTCTGTCAGATGTGTTGTATGCCTCCTCTGGTATCATGTATCAGCACTTGGAAAATTTAGGGATTATGTAATATAGAGGGTTGTCTCAAAGTAATTGAAAGATGTTGCATTTATTTCCATTTGTCTCCATTGTGGAAGATGAATAAAGCACCTATAAAATAAGGAAGAGATGCCCATTCATGCTTTTATCTGAACCTTAGGGACCTGGGTAGGAAAGATGGCCTGTTGGTCTGCAATCAAAGATGGTTACAGTACAATATTTTAGAACAAATTTCAAATCCATGCAAAGTGGGGATGACTAAGTCACTCACCTGTTTCACCATAACCACTTTATTTTCCCTTACCAAGGTAGGACTTATGCTGTTGTACTTATTAATTTATTTTTATTGGGGGCGGGCACACTGCTATGATCAAGACTTACTTCTGGCTCTGTGCTCAAGGATCACTCCTGACAGAGATCTGTGGACCATATGTGGTGCTGGAGATCGAACTCAAGTCAGCTGTATGCAAAGCAAGCACCCTACCCACCCACTGTACTATCTCTCTGGTTTCTGTTTTCCTTTTAATTAAATTTCTAATGCTAAGTTGTGTAGGAAGCCTCATGTGGCATACTGACATCATAACCCAGACAGGTTTTTAATGCTGTTTCATGATTTTTAAAAGTCTATACCTGGAGTAAGTCACACATCCTTTTTAAAGATTCAAATTTTCTACATAAGACTGAAAACATGTACCTCAAAGGATGTGCACACATCATTCTCGCTCTCACACTGTATAATCATCCTTAACTATATCTCTTCCTTATATTGAGAATGCTCAATACTGTTGTTAAAGTAAAAAGTTAAGTACATAAAAAGAAACCCTTTCATTCACACATTTTCTAAAAAAGGTCCATGCCAGAGTGTTAGAACATGCTTCTAAAATATAGTTTTTACTAAAGAGATAGTACAGCAGATAGGACACTTGTCTTGATGAGTTCAATCCTGGCACCTCATATAGTTCCCTGAGCCCTGCCAGGAGTGATCCCTGAGCACAAGTCAGCAGTAAGCCCTGAGCACAACCAGGTGTGGCCCACAAAAGCAGAAAAACAAAAGCCAATTTTCAACCCTGAGAACTGTCAGGAGGTACCAAAAAACAAAACTAAACAAAGAAAACAAAAAATAAACTCTTGGGGCAAGAGAGATAGTACAGGAAGTAAGGCACTTGACTTGCACACAACTCTGGAACCTCTTATGGTCCTGAGATCACCAGGAGTGATCCCTGAGTGTACAGTCAGGAGTAAGCCCTGAGCATAGCCACATGTGGTATCAAAACAAAACAAAACAAAAATTTAAAAATGCACGGCAGAGCCTGGCAAGCCACCCATGATGTATTCGATATGCCAAACACAGTAACAACAAAATTTCCAATGGAGATGTTACTGGGCCCGCTCGAGCAAATCGATGAACAATGGGAGGGCCTTTACTTTTACTTTTAAACATGGCGCCAGAGTGATAGTACAACGGGTAGAGTGTTTGCCTTACATGCGGCCGACCCAGGTTCGAACCCTGGCATCCCATGATCCCCTAACTACTGCCAGGAGTAATTCCTGAGTGCAGAGACAGGAGTAACCCCTGAGCATCACTGGGTATGACCCAAAAAGCAAAAAAAAAAAAACTAAATTAAACAAAAAAATGGTTTATGGTTAAAATATTTAAAAATGTGATCTGACAGGAAGAAGCTAATATAATACAGACTATATATCTCCTAAAATTCATCAACAAAATATTCTAATTTTTAAAAAAATGACAAAGGATTCAAATAGACATTTATCCATAGATTATACAATAAATTTATGAAAAGATGTCCCATATCATTGGCCACTATGGAAATGTAAAATAATAAAATATTGCCCATACCTATTTGAAGGGCTAGAATTATTTTTTATTTTTATATGTGAAACACCATGAGGTACAGTTGTAGATTTACAATTTTTTATGCTTGGGTTTTGATTATACAATGATCAAATACCCATCCCTCCACCAGTGCCCATTTTCCACCACCATGGATAATATCCCTCCCCCACAACCCCCCATCCCACCCTGCCTCTGTGGCAGGGCATTCCCTTTTGTTCTCTCTCTCTCCTTTTGGGTGTTGTGGTCTGCAAAAGAGGCATTGAGTGACAAACATGTTCAGTCCATAGTCTACTTTCAACATGCATCTCCCCTCCTGGGAGGATCCTCCAAACACCTTTATTTGGTGCTCCCTTCTCTATCTGAGCTGAGAAGGGCTAGAATTTTTATAAAATTTGAAAACATCAAATGTTGGTGGGAATGTGGAACACTTAGAACTTTTATGCAATTTTGGTGAAATATAAAATGACACAATTGATAGTCTAAAATGTATAAAGATTTTCTCAACAAAATAAAAAACTAATTTACCATATGATCCAGGAATCCTACCGGTGGGCATATCTTAAAAAAATCAAAAGTAGGATCTACGTGCTTATACACCCATGTTCATAGAAGCATTATTCATTACAACAAAAAGGTGGAAGCAGTCCACAAATTCATCAGTAAATGAAAAAAAATATGTGTATATACATATAACAGACTACTAGTTACCTACCAAAGGGCGGGGGATGGAATCTGCTACAATCAACCTAATAAATGAATATTGAGGGTACAATGACAAGTGAAATCCATTATTTCAAGAAGACACACATCGTGTGATTTCATTTACAAGAGAGATCTAGAAAAGTCAAATTCAGAGACAGGACGGGACAGAGCTGATACGCTAATGAGCATTTTTTGAATGTGTGAGACCCACACTGTATCCCAGGCATCACATAGTTCTTGAGCATTGTTGGGAATCACCCCCACCCCACCAAGAAATTCACCTGGAGTTGCACTTCCCCGCATCACATAAGCCACCTATGGGGCCCACCGACATCACAAGCAGTTCAGTGTATCCTGGAATCGCGAGTGAGAAGGAAAACTAGTTCTTAAGAGATAGGCGCGTTCTTTGAAAGGGTAATGCAGGGAGCTTTCCTGAGTTCAGAGGTACCGGATCCCCAACATACACACACAAACCCACCGCCGAGCTGCATCACCGATGATGAAGCCCCGTCAATATCCATTGCAGGGACCTCCAGGCCCAGCTCTGCACCCAGGACTGAGTACGCAGGCCAGGAGGTCTGTTTATAAGCAGTGGGGCTCATGGGAAATGTACTACTGGAAAAGAGCAGATGCTTCTATAGTGATTAAACTTGGTTTACAAAAGGGGGCTTACGTTTTCCTTGGGGGAAGGGGGGTCTTCCCGTGACACTTACCCGGCTCTTGGGGAAATCTAGCAATGCTGGAGCAGGACGGGTGGTTAAGTCACCAAGGCTCCAGAACAACTCCATGGTGGAGGGATGGGTATTTGACCACTGCATAATTGAAACCCAAGCACAAAATTTGTAAGTCTACAACTGTACCTCAGGGTGTCTCACTAATAAAAATTAAAAAAAAAAACAATAACAAAGAGAGATAGGGTCAGAACGCAGGCTCAGGGGCACCTGCTTAAAATCTGCTTAGGCTGGTACCGGCCCGCTAAGGTCCTGTTCTCACAAAACACCTTTGTTGCGGGGAGGGATTCTGTTCTTTGCACCCTCTTCTTGTGATGCACCCTCACCCTCCACGCCGCCTCGCTCTAGTGCCTTCTCCCTACCCGCCTCTTCTCTCCCCAGTGTTTCGACCCATTCTCATGATGCAACGGTGGGAAAATCCTTGCTCAACGCGGCAGAGCCCGGCTGCGAGGCTGTGGTCTCTCTAGAACCCCACGGAACCCCACAGACCTTCCAGAGGTGGAGTTAAACCTGCAAGGTTCTGCCCGCTTCATGGAGGAGAAACCTGGGATTTACAGGTCCCAGTGCAGGAAGTGGACCTTCTTTTTTTTTTTTTTTTTTTTTTTTTTTTTGTTTTTAGTTAAAAAAAAAACATAGTTTATTTTTTTTAATTTATTTATTTATTGAATCACTGTGGGAAAAGTTACAGAGCTTTCGGGTTTAGGTCTCAGTCATGTAAATATCAAACACATTTCCCTTTACCAATACTTATTTTTAACCCCGAACCCCAATAGACCCCCACCTCCCCCCACCCCTCCCAATTCTTGTGAGGCAGATGAGTTCTAGTTAATACTCTATCTACTTTGACTAGATAGATTGTTTCGATAGAAGATGCACAATTATTGTTTAGAGCTTACGACCCACCCCCCACAATCAGATATGCTGAAACAGCGTTGTGAAATGATTTGCTTTCTACAACTTGGTTTAAGAATAAAATGATGGTTTTGAATTTCTGCTATTTTACTTATTGACCCTGGAAGAATTTCTATTAAAAGTTAGCTAGTTAAGAGATTGGTTTCTGTGCCCTGGAGTCATGGCCGTGCCGGAGAGCCGCTTGTGGGGGGCAGCTGGGGACCTCGGTGGGGCGTGGGGGACGGCCCACAAAGCCCCCCTTCCCATGAGGTCCCCGCCGCTCCCGTCGAGCCCGGCTCAAACCTGCTGTCCACAAGGCTCCCGTGCGGCCGCCATCTTTCTTTCCCGGAAGTGGACCTTCTGATCGAGCTGTCTCACATTCGAATCTTCCCCCTGTACTGTTACCTGTCCTTAATGACAGCATTTAAAAATATTTTTCAAGGGGCTGGAATGATAGTACAGAGTGTAGGACATCTGCCTTGCATGCTGCTGACCTGGTCCAATGTGACGCTATAAAGTGCACCAGGTGTAATACCTGAGCACAGAGCCAGGACTAAGCCCTCCACACAGTCGGGTGTGACCCCCTCCCCCGCCCCCCACCCAAACAAACAAGCAAACATCATCATCATCATCATCACCATCATCATCATCATCACCACCGTCATCATCATTTCAATAATTTCTGTGTGCTCCAGTTTGTAGCCTCTACTGATTTTTCATGACACAGAATCTAGTTCTAGAGCCTATCTGACATATTCCTTTGATGGTAGATTGCCAGTAAGTAAAATCCATTGGGGTCTTGATCCTTCTACTTCTCATCTCAGAACGTTATAACATAATAGTTTCTAAATATTTAATTTTTTATGAGATTTGGCTTTATTGAGCTATAACTGTCAAATAGATATATATGTTAGGTATATAGCAGAATGATTTGACATAGATACCATGGAATGATATCAATGTGTTTGTTTAAAATCTATCAACTCATATAGCTACAATTCTTTTTCCTCGTAATGAAAACTTCTAAGATTTACTCTCCTGGCAAATGTCAATTAAACCATACAGCAGTGGTAGCTCTAGCCATAATGTTGTACTTTACAGCTCCAGAACTTATTTATCTTATAAAACGCCACTTGAACATTTGGGCCAACTTCTCCTAATTTTAAATTATAATAATTTGGCCACCTTGCTTGATTGGGACTCTGATCTTGTAGAGATAGACCTTAATATATGATTTGATAATTAAAAATCATTAGCTCTCAGCCCACTAGTGTGATGTTCAAATTACAAAATCATCACTTTCTGAAAAGATATTCACTGAAATGGAGAGAAAATGTATCATCAATTTTAAACATGTTCCTAGCTTTATGTATACTGACACAAGGAAATCTGCAATTTCCAGGTGGAATTTCCAGAGTAAGCCTCATAGGAACCTCAGGAACCAAATGGATAACATAATTTGTTTCCTAAACCTTCTCTCTATGAAGGAACCCAAAACCTGGGTGTAAGTCTAGACATCTGCTTCTCACTCAACACCTCATCTAAATCAAGCCTCAAATCCTGTAGAAACTCCCTTTATGACATTTCTTAAGTATTGGTATCACTGCAATCTTTCACTTCCTTACTATATCATAAATTATTTTTAAGAGTTCAGATAGCATAGTCACACATCATTCATATGACAAATATTTGAATTGCCTTTAAATTCTAGAAATACTAAGGTAATATGCAAGATTCCTGCCCTTGTGTTATGTCTAGGGGTATATATTTGTGAACAGGCAACTGCAATACTGCCATTGTTGTGAGACTGTGGGTGTTATCAGGAATGCAGAAGAGAGGAACCTCACTCAGCTCTAGCTTTCCTCCAATTAACCTTCTCTTATAAGAGTAAATAAAATACTTTAGAAGACGCAGATATTATGCAAAGAAGTTGATGTTTCTTAGGCCAATATCCAACTGGGAAGAGTACTCTGAGTTCTAGGAACATCCTTTCCTACTTTATTATTCTCTGTTCTTGTGAGTTGGGTAGAGATAACTATAAGATGCCACAGTCCCTTCACCCACACCCACCCCCTTCCTCCACCTACTGTGTGAAATATCACACAGGTCTGTTTGTTCAGAGAATTCTATTCATAGCCGGGGCCTCCAATGATTGTCTGAGAGGTGGCTTCAAACTTGACAAATGTCCTGGTGTCAGGACTTTTTCTAAGCAAATCACACTATTCCGATGGTGAGAGTCAGTTTGAGTTGGGTTTGTGTCCTATGTAACTGAGGGCATACTTAGGAATTAGGGCATATTGGAGGAGAAGGAAACTCTATGCAAAATGCTAGTGACCAAGGAAACAGCCTATTCTGTCTAAAGAATTCTATAAAACCAGAGAATAAATTTGTAGCATGATTTGGAGAAGTTCAAAACCCAGCCTTTTCTGTTGTTTTGCCCCTTATAATAAAACGCAAATTTGATCTGAAAATTCCTCTTCCTTGCTTAAAATACTTTAATGAAATCCCAAAGGTTTTCACATAAAGTTCAAATCCATTAGCCTGACATCGGAGGCTCTTGATGACCTGTATATTCTTTCTCTGTTGTTTCCTCTCACACAGTGCTCCTATAAGCACCCTAATCTCTATGGAATTTGTTGTTCAAACATGTATGTTGGCTTCATGCCTCCATTCCCTCTCTATTGCATAGCAATATAAGTTAATCCTCAAAACAGTCACCGTGAAACCAACATAATCATCCTGATTTTCCAATGGAGAAAAATGAGAATTTAAGGACCACAAAAAGTGAGTCAATAAAAAGAAAAATTGGCATTTAAAACACAATCTGACACTAAACTTCTTGTTGTCTTGTCTGTCTTCCCTCATCCCAGTTTCTTTTATTTCTGTTATATTTATAATTAAATTCCATAGCCTAGTCATTTGATAGAGACCCATAATTATAATATTTTAAGGATTGGGGCTTGAGAGATGTTTACCAGTCATTTCAACCTCCTTTGCTATGAAAGTGAACTTATTTGTGTTTTCTTCCTTCAGTCTCCAATTTCTTGTATGCTTTTTTGCCAGATACTGAGCTAAGTAATGATGCTACATTGGTGAACAAAGACACCCAGAACTCTTGACTTCAGAATTCTTACTGCAAAGTACTCCTTAAACATAATAGGAATTGAGAAGCTTCTCTCATAGGAGAGGGTGGATACTTTGTTGTTTTCATACACAAATGGGCCTCCATCTCTTCTGATTCTGAGGAAATACCTACAGTATTTCCAATTGATGGCCATGGCATGAGTTATAGCAGAAATTAATTGATCAGCTAAATGGAATAAAGCAGAAAACAGACTTGGAATAAATCAATGAAGGAAATAGTGCTGTGTCTTATATAACGGGATCAATTGTGTTACAGCTCACTCAGTAAGGCTCCAGATTGCTAAACAGCATGCTTGAAGAGGTCACAAACAGGGCAAATCACTGCTTTCAGGACATAAGAAATTTCTCGCCTTATTTATACTCTATTTTGCACCAAAGTGAACAGCATTTCTTAATGGTACCAATTCTACAGGATCAGAAACTAGGCATGTTTTCTTTTCTTCTAATTGGCATAAAACTGATCATCATTCACTAGGCTCTTTGTAGAGAATAAAATATGTAAAAACTAAGAAAGAAAGAACACACACCTTCAAGTAGGCAGAAGTAATTCAATGAAAGCAAAAAGAACATTTTTTTTTGGTACTGAGACCAGATATTCAGGGGCAGGAGCAATGGTACAGCAGGTATGGTACTTGCCTTGCACACTGCCAACCAATGGGTTTGATCCCCTACGTCCCATATGGCTCCGTGAGCATCATCAGGAGTGATTCTTGAGCACAGAGTCAGTCGTAACATATAAGCATTGCCAGGTGAGGGTCAACCTCCATCCCCCAAAGTACAAAAAGACCAGATGTTCAAATGTATTATTTAAAAAAATACCCAACTGCTATAAGTGTTTTCTTTATTAAAGAAACCTAATGGAATTATGATAATAAAAGTATAAGAAGAATAATTAAGGATTGTTGAGAAATTAAAACCAAAAGGAAAGCTTCCTATATCAAAAAGAACTCTTTGGGGTTGGAGAGAAGCACAGAAGCACAGGGGTGAGGTTCTCACCCACTCCAAAGAACTCATTTTAAACAATCAAACAAACAAATGAAAATATGAAACAGTTACTCACACTAGAGCTGAATGAGCCTGAGGATGAAAAACTGGAGACTAGCTAATTAGAGTAAGGAACAGAGTCATACTGTGCAAAGGTCCCCGAAGTGGTGGGTACATGATACCTTCTGTCTTTTGGGATCTACAGGAGACAGTGGACATAGTGTCCAACAGAAACCCCCTGTGCAGGTGACCTCCAGATACCTCAGCTTCTACTTGTTGGGAGAGACTATTTTCTGCCCTCAAAATGCCAGGCTAGGCAGAATATATTCTATAAGCAGATAAAAGACATTATTCCACCAAGCAAAAGGACCATCCTTTTTTTCATAAATTCAGTGACCATCAAAAATAGACACACTATTTTTGTGGTACATTCTAAGCCCATAAAATAGTTTCAGGATTTCAAAAAAAGACTATTATAGATGGAAGTCTTGTCACGACCAGCCAGCCAAAGGTTAGCGTGACTCATAAATGATAAAAAATATATATATAAAGGGACAAAATACAAAGATTAAGAAAATATGAAATGTTATTGAAAGAAATAACTCCTTTGTGTGAGTGTTAATGATATTTATTCAATAAATCACACTTTAAATACAGCATGTTAAACCCTAAGCTATTCTTAAATCCCTTTAAATAACCTAAAATTTCCTCTTATCAACACACACCAATTAAATGTAAACAGACATAATTGGTAGACGACAACACTGAACAGTTAATACAGGTTAATCCCATGGATGGAATGGATTATAAAAGGCTTAAATGGTAATAAATCTCAAATGCTTACATATATATTAAGGATTTTATCTGACCAAGCTTAGTGATTGAGTGAGAATGAAAGTGACTTAAGAGGCTCGAAAACCCACACCAAATCATGTTAATTACAAGTCTGTAATATAAACTGAAGAATTAATATGAATTTTTTTATAGATTTAAGAATATAAAATAAATTAGGGAAGATTATTTCTTTTGATGGAGTGGGGCTCCCAAGCAGGACTCAGGGGTCCTGGAGTGTCACAGTCAGTGATAAACAACCTGAATGGGTGGTTCCATGCTGGTGCCCAGAGATCAGTTGCTTCTGGGGCTTGTGTGGTGGCGTTCTATTATGGACACAGCCAGCATGGCTAAGGACTTCCAGAGCTACAGCTGGTGATACTTAGGAACCAAATGGTGCTAGGGTTCTGGTGGATGCTTCGTTAACCATTGAATTACTTCCCTGGTCCAAGGGAAAACTTTTATAAGCTAAGACAGGAGATGGAGATTTAATTTTGAAAACAGATGTAGCACCGTAGCACTGTCCTCCCAGTTGTTCATCGATTTACTCGAGCAGGCACCAGCAATGTCTCACAACAAATTATGAGACTTGTTCTTACTGTTTTTTGCATATCAAATATATCATGGGGAGCTTGCCAGGTTTTGTTGTGTGGGCGAAGTACTCTTGGTAGTTTGTCCAGCTCTCCGAAAGGGGCAGAGGAATCGAACCTGGGTTGGCCGCATGCAAGGCAAATGCCCTACCTGCTGTGGTATCACTCTAGCCCAAAAAACAGATGTAAGGTATATTTGCTCGAGCGGGCCCAGTAACGTCTCCATTGGAGACTTTGTTGTTACTGTGTCTGGCATATCGAATACTCTCGGTAGCTTGCCGGGCTCTCCGAGAGGGGCAGAGGAATCAAACTCGGGTCGGCCATGTTGGCTGCGTGCAAGGCAAACGCCCTACCATAATTGTCAATTAATTCAGAATTCTGTTTTGTGCGCTGGAGAGATAGTATAGCAGCTAAAGCACTTGCATTGCATCCTTCCAACCCGGTTCAATTCCAAATTATACATATGGTCCCTAGAGTAACCCAAGGAATGATGCCCGAGAACAGAGTCAGAAGTGAGCCCTAAGCTCAGCTGGGTGTGTCCTCAAAATGAAACAAAGAATTATGTTTTGCATCTTATAGCTCCATAAGCACCGACTGTGATCTTTGGGGTGGATGGACGTGGGTAGTTCATACTCACCTAAAGATTGTCTTTTAAAATTGGAAAAAGTGACTGCTGGTAGTGACACAGCTAAGCAGGGGATCAAATATTCTAAAATTTATGATTTCCTGACTACAAGTTGATTTTCTCATGATAATTACATGACTAAAGCAATGAACTGAGTTTTTAAGAAGTAAGCCTGAGACTCAACCTAGACAGTTCTACCTATTCCTTCTATTCTTTCTCAAGGAGAAGAGTCAAAGAGGCAAAAGAAGTTCTATTTGTTGATGCATAATGGTTTCCCTATTTCACAACTGTAAGCTGTATCATACAGTCAAGCAGAATTACTTATGCTCCTTTTCCACATCTCTAATGCCATAGATGGTGCTTCATGCATGATTTATTTATTTTTTCCCTAATAGTGGAAAGCAACACAAAGTGCCTCTCTTGGGATCCATTTTCAGTCTCATTGTTTATTTTGTAACCAGACAAATCTGAGTAAAGCGGTTACTTACCAAAGTGGGTAAAATGGTACCTTATTATTATCTCCACTTGTAAAATGATGACAATACATACTATCTCATAGGATAACTGTGATGATTATATGAGTTATTCATTAAGTTCTTAGAGTAATGCTCGACATTACATACATAGGATAAAAAATGGTTATTGAATAACCCAAGTATTCTTTTCCACCTATTCTAATTGAGGTTAATCTGCAATTAATAGAGTATTAACAAACAAGACATAGTTTGTGAATTTTCTGAACATTGAATAATCCCATGTCTTATTATTTGAGATAAGTTGGAAAATAAGCAATAACTATGACACATATGCATGTCTTGTAAGGTGCTTCAAAATTATTTATTACTTGTCACAAAACACAAATAGGCAATGGGAAGAACAAAGCAGTCATGTAAACATTTAGACATCATTAAAGTTTCAGGGGTAGGGTGCCACCAGCGGGTCAACTTAAACATGTGGTGTAAGTGCATTAGCAGCCTGATGGTGACTTCAAGTTTCCTGATACCCCCAAAATGGCCGCTGTACCTTTGGCCGGACCCCAACAACTTGGGGCCAAGTTTACCAAGAAATTAAATGGCTAAGAAACTGGAAGAAACCTGAATGCCCAAGAACAGATGACTGGTTAAAGAAACTTTGGTACATCTACACAATGGAGTACTATGTAGCTCTTAGAAAAGATGAAGTCATGAAATTTACATACAAGTGGTACAATATGGAAAGTATCATGCTAAGCGAAATGAGTCAGAAAGAGAGGGATAGACATAGAAATATTGCATTCATCTGGGGGATATAAAGTAACAAAGTATGAGATTAATACCCAAGAATAGCTGAGATCAGCACCAGGAGGATTACTCCATAACTTAGAGGCCAGCTGGGTATCCTAGAGGAAAGGGCAGTTCAGATAGAGAAGGGAGCACCAAATAAAGGATGTTTGGAGGATCCTCCCAGGAGGGGAGATGCATGTCGAAAGTAGACTATGGACTGAACATGATTGCCACTCAATGCCTCCTTTGCAGACCACAACACCCAAACGGAGAGAGAGAACACAGGGGATTGCCCTGCCACAGAGACAGGGGGGATGGGGGGATGGGGGTGGGAGGGATATTATCCATGGTGGTGGAAAATGGGCACTGGTGGAGGGATGGGTATCTGATCATTGTATAATTGAAACCAAAGCACAAAGAATTGTAAATCTACAACTTAAAAAAAATAAAATAAAGGGAAAAAAAAGAAATTAAATGGCTAAAAGTTAGGTATGTGGGAGCCACACCCAAAAACCACCTCCGGCTCAGCTATACAAGCTCATTTACTGACCTGACTTCAGAAACCCATAAATCTCGAAAGAGATCAAAAGCCACAGTTAGGGCAGGTGGGTATGCCCTGCAGGGCATATGGCAATAGTTTATTTCTCTGGAAAAGATGGAAACAAGGGCTATGATCCAGAGACACATAAAACCATCTCTAAACTGAATCCCTCACTGTGGAGATTTCTTTGGACTTGAAGCCAGGCCAACTTCACCAAGGTGCCTCATGCAGGAGTAGGCGTCATCCCTCCACCTGCCCCATAAAAACCCAGGTGGCTGCCAACTTTCAGAACCCAACAAGAAGTGTAGGTACGTGGGTTCAGTGACAGCAAACTCCAAGCCTCAAGAGATGGGGGATGGGCCAGTCTTTCTCATCACACCCTCTCCCTGGGACCCTGGAAGTCATGCCCACAAACTGCCTCAAGCTGCTGCTTAAGCTCCTTAATGGCCAACATCCAGACACACACAAAATAAACTCCAAACTGAGCAGCTTGCCGCAGAGATTTCTCCAGACCCCAATTATCTATCATTTTAGAATTATAGGACATCTTATGCTATTCATAATAAGCAATACAAAAAAGTGTATTGGGAAGATTGTCTGCCATAGAGGCAGGGGGGAGGGTGCAATGGGTGGAGGGATACTGAGGACATTGGTGGTGGAAGATGTGCACTGCTGGAGGGTTGGGTGTTTGATCATTGAATGACTGAAACTCAAACAGGAAAGCTTTGTAACTGTATCTCATGGTGATTCAATTAAAAAAAAATTAAAAAAGAGAAAGTGCTGCCATTTAAATGAAACAAACAAACTAACAAAAACATCAATGAAGTTTCATCTTATTCCAGAAGAATTCCCTTTGCTATGAAAGTCTTATACAGCTATTTGAACACAACTTCTCAATAAATTAAATAGGAATTCTTAAACATCCCAAAATTACCATAGTGAGAGACAAGGAAAAAGGTAGGACTGGATTATCTGGATTGGGAATCCATACCAATGTGTGAGATTAAGTTGATCTACTCTAGCAACTGGACCCTTTCCAAATAACTACCACCATCTCCAGATGTGTTTCTAAGATGTATTTTATCCTTATAGCTGATAGGTGACTCTGATCAATCATTTCACAAACAGCATAAAAATACCTGGACCATACTGTTGTGCCTACTGAAGTAAGAGCGAAAAAATTCATTGCTGTTTTATGTCATTGAAATTTTTGCAGTTTATTATACTGCAATATATAACATATATAAGTGGTTTTCAAAGCTCTTAAGATAGGGAACTGTAGGGATTTATAGGAATTCAAAATGAGATTGAGAAAAACACAAAATATTTCTATTCTTTTTAAGCAATTAAAGTTTTTTATAGAATATTTTAAATATTTACAATAAAAATGGAGAATTCCTGACTCTAGCAGGTGTGGTTTGTTTTGCCTGACTGTGTTACTAACTAATAATAAAATAAAAAGATAAAATAAAATATGTAGTTTATATTTCAAGATCTAGAAAGTTTTTTAGAAACACATTTTAAGAAGTTAAAGTGCCTAAGATTTATCCTGATCATGAAAATAGTTACATATATACTCAGAAATAAACCCACAGATGCCTCCATTACTTCACTGAGCACAGTTCTCTGGGGACAAGGAGTAGGGATATGCAGAGATCTGTGAAACTCTTCCCCAGGGTTACAACCTGCACTCCCTTCAAAATGCAGGTGAATTTGGTGCATTTTGTTCATCTTGTTTCCTCCATTTCCCTCATTTTTGCCACTCTCTGATTACATGTCTTCCCATTATGGGTTACTGTGAGAATCCGTGACGTGACAACTTGACTAAGGCGAACAACATTTTCCAGACTATTTTTGTGTATATTTTAGAGTATCTGTAAGATTACTGACATTTATGGGTTGGAGTAAAGCAGTGCCTTTGTAACTCACACATGACACTGCTGATCTGTTAATTCCCTTGCATGGAATGAAACAGCAACCGAACCTGCAATTGTTCTGCCTTCCTCTGGATCCTTCTTTACTTTTTCTTATTCCTGTGGAAGACATGTATTCTTAGGTTTATGACAACAGGTTCTTACAGGAGAGCCTTTTTACGAACGTCAGAAAAAAGGAGTCTTAAGTTCATTTCTGTGACATTCCAGCTCAGATTTATGTATGACCATTTGTGGTCTTCCTTTCCTGACTGCCTGTTCAACTGACTTCAAGCTCCAGGATCACATGCAGAGGTCACAGTCTTATAAATAGATGGAAGTCCCTATAAAAAATACACTCATTCTCCTTCTCTGGTTGAACCTTGACTAGAATGACCATTATACTGACCATGATAACGCTTGTAAGTATCTACAATCAACTGTTGATATATTCTCCAGATCTGGGGAAAATAAATTATGAAGTCTCCACAGTGCTACAGAAATGGCCTAGGAATTTAGAAGTGATAGATAATGAGGCTATAACCTATAATGTGCATGCTATGATTCCCAATACCACAACCAAATTTTATTCTGCAACAGCCCTATGACAACAGCTATTTTATTTTATCTGTATTTTGAAGTGCTGTGAGATTGAAAAATTTTTCTATTAAGTGACACATTCAAAAATTAAAGCATTTTTGCCTACAAAAATCTGTGTGCTATGTACTCTCATCTACTACTTCATGACTCCAAATCGATCCTTACTGAAGGGCTCTATTCTGCCTTTAACCTACATGATAATGGAAAGTTAATAATAATAATGATTTAGGAAATTGCAGCTCTGGGTCTGATTCTACTACTATCTAGTTATGTGTATTTTGGTCCATCTTATTAACTTCCTTATTTGTAAAAAGATCCCAGTGTACTCTCCCAGTCAAGTTCTGGGTACAATAGCATTGAAATTCTAAGGATGATGCTGTACGATCTTGGAAAGCTGTTGCACGTAATATGCCCAGGTAATAAAACCCACTACCATGTACTTGACTTCTTTATAATTCCTTATCTACCACTTTCCATGTATAGAGTTACTCTGTAGTTCTTTGTTTCTGGACAATAGTGATTTTTATTCTTTTGTTATTGAAATCCAGACACAGCAGAGTCTGGCAAACTCCCCATGGTGTATTCAATATGCCAAAAACCAGTAACAATGATGGGTCTCATTCTCCTGACCCTGAAAGAGCCTCGAATGTGGCACTTTTTAAAATCTCAGGGCTAGGAGGAAAGAGAAGTTATTGGGGCCTGCTTGAGGCAATCAATGAACAGGATGACAATGATACAGTGATATTCAAATCCTGTCACACACAACTATAGATATGCACATAAGAAATAGCAATTTTTTAACATTAGTTGATTAGAAAAATATATGATGAATGTAACAATATATTTTGATGCCCTTAAAGTTGAATTGAAAAACAATAGTATATATATATACTATTATGCTCAATATATATATATATATATATATATATATATTGCTTTTTGGGTCACACCCGGTGATGCACAGGGGTTACTCCTGGCTCTGCACTCAGGAATTACTCCTGGCAGTTCTTGGGGGACCATATGGAATTCTGGGAATTGAACCCAGGTCTGCCGCATGCAACACCCTACCCACTGTTGTATCACTCCAGCCCTAATAGTACATATTCATAGATAAAAATTTATAGGGTTTTCAACCAGAATTCTTGTGCTACCCTTTACTTCTACTTGGGTTTCTGTTATACATTTTTTTTTGGTGAACTACTCACTGTTGTTCATCTGTTTTAATTTTATTCCGTTGATTTTACACATGTAACTGTTACCATGAAATAAACTCTTCCTATTGCAAAGAAATAGAATAGTTATATGCCAGTTTATTCTTTTTTAGACTCACTGTCTACCTTTTGTGATGGTTGTTTATTCTGTTGTTTTTAAACTCACAGAGCTTTCATAAGCACTAAAAATGAGTCTTTTTTGTTCCTTTTTTATTTAATCTTCAAAATCTTTACAAATTCTTTTTCAGAGTTACAAATAAAGAGGTGCCAATTTAGGCACAGGAAAATAAGCTGAGGTATAAAAGCAATTAGTTTTTTGGACTTTTGGGTCACACCCGGCAATACTCAAGGGTTACTCCTGGCTCTGCACTCAGGAATTACTCTGGAGGTGCTCAGGGGACCATATGGGATGCTGGGAATTGAACCCGGGTTGGCCACGTGCAAGGCAAATGCCCTACCTGCTGTGCTATCGCTCCAGCCCCATAGTTACCCAGTTTTACAGACAGAGTCACAATTAGTTGACTTAGAAATATGGTCAAACTTATAAAAACCAGTGAATGTACAGCAAAATGTTATAAATCTCATTCCCCAGAAAAATCATGAAAGTCTTAAAAATGAAACAATTGATAAAGAGGAACAGCATCTGTGCTAGTTATTTTCTGAGCCTATGCAAGTCCAGGGTCACTTTTATAAGATGGGAAGAGGAATGGTATGTTCACATGATATGATACTGCTAGAATACACAGTGTAAAGGACAGATAATAAAATAAAAGGTCATGTCATTTATTCCTGGAAAGTTAGCACAGTTCACTCTTAGATGCCCTCTGCTGGCAACCTTAATAGGAGACTAAAGGTTACAAAAAGGATTAAGGGTTAACTGCAGAGTTCAATACTTCTAAATCTTTCTTAATTACTCTCCAATTCTACCCTTCTATACTAGCTGCATCACCCTCATATTTACATTTTCAATATTTGAGTTATTATATGTGTACTGTACGTCGTTTCTCCCATTGAACTGTGATTGAGGTTGTCTCGGGATATTATGGTCAATCTGTACTGAATATCTAGCATACAAACTTAAATATAGTAATTTACTGGAGAACGAAATGAAAAGAATCTTGTAAGGTTACTCAAAGCATCTAAGCTTGAGGTAGGAATCCAAGTGGGTATTATGTTTCTCTGAGATGGAAGAAAATTGCCTTTAAGTGTATTCTAAAAAGTAATATTTATTTGTGAGGCATCACTAAAAGCAGTGGCAAAAGCCTTCACTATGGCTGTGATCCCAATTAAAATTCTTCAACCCCAAAGAAATAACTTTGATCTGATCAAAATGTATGAGTTTCTTTTTTTGTCACCATAATTTATAGACAGAAAAATGGTATTTAGGATTTACATATACATGTGGAGTCCAACCTCATTATGATGATTGTACTAGAAAGCAGGAAGTTTGAATCTTAAATGTATTTTCAGAAAAAAAAATGTATTTTTAGAGGAGAAAAAGAGCTACAACAATAGCTCTAATTTTACCGGAGACATTCATTGAACAATCCCTGAAGAGCAAGATAAATTGTTGAATGCACCAGCAGACTGTCTATTCATTTGGCATATTAACATGAAAGAGGGTTTGCCCAGTGGAATGTGACCTCTTCAGTACAGGATCTTGTTTTTGAGATTTTTGAAATTGCTATTTCACATAGATGTTGAGATTCACTGTAATCTTAACTATGGAATGTGAAAAGGCTTTATAACTTTAAGTATAACTTGTTAGAGTATTAGGCCAAGTCATAAGTCTTGTTCAACATCTTGTCCAACATTTATTTTACAATAAAAATAGACAAAGGGATGACAATATTTAATTCTCTTGGGAAATGGCAGGTAAAACATTTGTAAAGTTAGGGACAACTGAATTTGGTAATAATCACTATATAAAAATGTCCTTTAAATTTTTAAAAATAAAGCCCAATTTTATTTTATTTTATATATTCATTTATCTATTTTGCTTTTTGGGTCACCTGGAGATGCACAGGGATTACTCCTGGCTCTTTACTCAGGAATTACTCCTTGAAGTGCTCAAGGAACCATATGGGATCCTGGGAATCAAACCCGGGTCAGCTGCATGCAAGGCAAATGCCCTTCCTGCTGTGCTATTGTTTCAGTACCAAAACCCATTTTTTTTATTAGTGAAACACCATGAGGTACAGTTGTAGACTTACAAACAAAACCCAATTTCAAATGAAATTCAAAATAGAAGTTAAGAAAATTCAAAATTTTAAACAAATTTTTTTTTATCTCAGTTCCTTAACTCATGTATATTCATTACTATGTATTAACTTGCTACTTGGAGCGGGACAAGGGTGAATTTCTAAACCAACAGCAAACAAGGAGTTACACATAATATAAAATGTAATATGTCCTCTCTAAACCCTTCAGAGACATATTCTGGTGTGCAGTACAGGTACATTCTATCCATTTCAACTCTCATCTGAATATAAAGCACTCATGGACTGGTCAATGAAGATCAACATTTCCTACCTTCTAATTAATTAGGTTTTTTTTATCTGCCTTATCTCTAACTAGGCTTATGTCATTCTTTTTGTAATTGATCAACATATTCTGGGCATATGCCAATCAGTATGTTTTCTACTCAAGCCACTCGTAATACATTCAGAAAAGAATACATTACTGCTTTTAGATCCAGAAAGAGAAAGATTTGTGGTACTTTTGTAAAAGATGGGTTTTTTCCTCTGCTAAAAAATAACGTGGGTAATGTATAAAGGGGATATGAAGCCTAGAAGATCTTCTGCAACTACTTATTAATCTAAAAGAATGATAAGGACATATGAAAAGGGCAAAGGCAATATAATTATATAAAAAGATGGAGTATGAGCTGTGAGAGAAGAAAGCCTATTACTGACTCCTTTAGAAATGATGGCTTGGGAACTTAAGAGATAGTACAGGGGTTAAGGCAATTATTTTCCATGCAGCTGGTCCTGGTCACATTGATCTTAAGCACTGCATATGATTGATCCCTCAAGCATTCTTTCAGTACTTGAGCCAGGAGCACAGAACCCTGAGCACCATCAGTAAGGCCAAACAAATTCTCCTCCAAAAATAATAAGACTGATGACCGCTTAAAATGAGTTTTCTTTTATTTGCAGCCAAACATGCTGCAATTACTATAACTATTGCAGGAACTGATGTTGCAGAGATAATTGCTGGAGGAGGACTGTGATTTTTAATAAATAGATAGAAAGGAGGCAAGTGTGGAAAGTCTTATCCATGACCCAAAATTTGCAGAAGTAAAAGCAAACAGGTATGCAAACAGATACTGTGCTCAGGATTCATTACATCACATGAGGTATGATGTGGACTATGAGTCTGAGTGATAGGTCAATACAGAGCCATTAATAACGCTTGTGTAATGTTAGTTCTGGTTTGAATCCCAGCATCCCGTATGCTTCCCTGAACATTGCCAGTGATTCCTGAGTACAGAGCCAGAAGTAAGCTCTGAGCACAGACAGAGAAACCAAAAACAGAAACCTCAAACAAAATTAAAACAAAACAGAAAACAAACTAAAAAGAGAAAAAGCTAAACGCAAGTGACTATTACAGTAATCCAGATTAGACAAAGAGAAAGTCCTGGTGTGCTGATAGGCAGTGAACATGGAGAAGACAGGATGAGTTCAAAGGGCATCTTAACGACAGAGCAAACAATTTAGTATCACAGCTCATGAGAAGAGACAGAATAAAAACAGTGACATGTTGATGCGGGGCTGTGGCTCAAATTAGGAGCATATGTCTTACATACATGAGTTCCCCAATTTAATCATTGCCCCTGAGCAACAACATGCATAAACACAGAAACGAGAAATATATCGTCAAAAAATGTTCTTTGGTGACACTTGAATCTTAAGACATATGGTAAGTCTCTTGCCTTTTCATTAATTTCTAATATGAACTTGGGCAGAAGAGTTAAACCACCCTTTGAAATATTTGGAATATATTATACATGACTTTTTAAAAACATAGTTATAGAAACACTTTAAATCTAAAATACCAGTCACTCAGGAAAATCATGGTAGTACTGAAGTGTAGCACTGTCCTCCCGTTGTTCATCGATTTGCTCAAGTGGGCCCAGTAATGTCTCCACTGTGACTTGTTGTTACTGTGTTTGGCATATTGAACACGACACAGGTAGCTTGCCAGGCTTGGCCGTGCGGGCGCGGTACTCTCAGTAGCTTGCCGGGCTCTCCGAGATGGGTGGAGGAATTGACCCTGGCTTGGCTGGGCTGGCTGCGTGCAAGGCAAACGCCCTACTGCTGTGCTATCGCCCCACCCCTAAATGAGCTATGTACTATATAGAGAGCTAACTTTCTTTGTGAATATTTTAATAAGTTGTTAATATTTCCATGCCAGATACATCCCAGAATAAAGGTCCCTTCATTCTCTAAAGAATGCAAGTAATGTCGTGAGTTACATGTTCAACCTTTTTTTTTTTTTTTTTTGCAACTAATAGAGCCCCTGGGACACTACAGTTGAGAACCATTATGTAAGAGAGCACCAAGAAAATATTTCAGGTTTGGGGAAAATAAATAAAAACAGAACTGTTTTGATGATAGCCTGGTTTTGAAGATTACAAAAAATATATACACATAGAATAAAAAGATAAATGCCAATATGCTTTGAATCATAAATTCTGGGTGGTTGTACACCAATTATTTTTTTGCATTGACTCCTTTACAGTTTCTATTTCCCCTAAAAATGTGCATATATCAGTGCTATAACTTTTATAGGACATGATTTATCTCTTGGTTCCCTGGAAATAGATAATGAGGATTTGCACAGAAGTTATTTATTTGAAAAAGTTCTTAGAATAAACAATTGGTAAAAAGTGGTACGCAGAGAATGAGGAAGACAGCCAAACATAGAGGATAATATTAGGTGTGGAATTAATGAAGAGGTTGAGGTAAGTCCCTTACAAATAAAGAAGAGGAGACTGTTTCCCTCTGCTTCAAAAGCCAAGTGATTCCCATATAGGAGTGTGAGTTG
Organism: Sorex fumeus; assembly: GCF_029834395.1. NCBI lineage: Eukaryota > Metazoa > Chordata > Mammalia > Eulipotyphla > Soricidae > Sorex > Sorex fumeus. The sequence continues at coordinate 33,517,824 of NW_026606092.1, read as the reverse complement.
CTCTCCTTACAGGCAGGAAAAATGATTGCAGATCCCCAACCCCCTACCTCAAGAGACAGACAGGTACTGGCTGGTAGGAGTCCACAAATAATTGGAATTTGGACCCGAGGGAACAGGTATGGACTACTGACTGCATCTAGTAATAATATTCAAAAATACGAAACCTTGGGGCTGAAGCAGTAACACAGCAGGTAGGGCATTTGCCTTGCATGCAGCTGTCCTGGCATCCCAGATGGTCCCCCAAGCACCGCCAGGAGTAATTCCTGAGTGCATGAGCCAGAAGTAACCCCTGTGCAATGCCAGGTGTGAACCAAAAAGAAAAAAAAATATGAAACTTTCATTATTTTAATTCATAAGAGAAGTTAATTTTTTATACCATGTTCATTCATATTACATAATACTCTCTTCATAAAAGAACTGAATAATATTGTATTGCTGCTTTATTACTTCTTACTGGGGAGATTAGAAGAATCATATTCTAAAATAAGTATGTCATAATCTAAATCCACTGGGTATAAGAACTTTTTCATATCTGGGGACACCTAATGTTGATGGCTAACTTTTTGTTACAGAGCTAAAATAAATTAATTAATGGAGAGGAGTCTCTATTCCTGACAGCAATATGCTTGATACCTGAGTCACTGTCACTGTCCTCCCATTGTTCATTGATTTGCACAAGCGGGCCCAGTAACGTCTCCATTGGAGACTTTTGTTGTTACTGTGTTTGGCATATCGAATATGTCACGGGGAGCTTGCCAGGCTCTCCCGTGTGGGCGAGATACTCTCGTTAGCTTGCTGGGCTCTCCGAGAGGGGCGGAGGAATCGAACTAAGGTCGACCATGTTGGCTGCATGCAAGGCAAACGCCCTACCGCTGTGCTATCGCTCCAGCCCTGATACTTGAGTATATATGAAAAATTCAGACTACTATCAATTGAAAAATTCAGACTACTATCAATTTTCATGATACTTGAGTATATATGAAAATTAATAGTAGTCTGAATTTTTCAATGTGTTTAGTGGGTCAGCATAAAATGTAAATTATCAGCCCCAAAGATATGGAGTGGCTACTAAGACTTCCTGTTGTAAATATTTTCTAGAGAGAAAGATATATGAAAATAAAACCAACTAGGAAATTTAGTCAAATCTACTCTAGCAAAAACTTCAATACTATGCCATATTTGCTAATATGACTCAATGGTAAATTATAAATTAGTAAAACCATAAACTTCTTGGTGTTGCAGTGTGGACTGGACTATACTTCTACAAGACTAGACTATACTTCTCTTGAAGTGTAAAACTCCTTCCTCCTTCCAATAAGCAGATTACACATTAAATATTTTAAACATTTTACACATTAAACATTTCACCTTATCAAATCCTTGAGTTTAATAATCGGTCTATATATAGGTTGACTATTGAGTGGCATGATTGACCATCATAAATATCTATAAAAAAACATTTGATAATATCTCATATATACACATGAGTTCACCAGAATGGACCAAATTCAGTGCTTGGGATAAAATTCAGGTCAACGCATTCAAGGCAAAGTGCCCTGCCCACTGTGCTATCTCCCTTTACATGACGTTTATGGGTTAAATGATAAGTAATATTTTTTTTTTAATTTTGTGCCACACCCAGTGATGCTCAGGACTTACTCCTGGTTCTGCCCTCAGAGAGCATTCCAGGCAGGGCTCAGGAGACCATATGTGGTGCCTGGAATTGAAGCCGGCTCCACTCCAGGCAATAAAAGCACCGATCCTACCCACTGTACAATAACTCCAGCCCTGAAATAAAATTCAAGAAATTAAAAGACAGTATTTGGATACAAGCAGGTGATTGGGAGAAGGAGAGAAGGAAAACGAAAAGACTAAGAAATGAAAGGGAGAGAATACGTATATTGTTTTCAGTGACAAAGGTTTGAATATGGGGAAAAGTAAACAGTATTTTAAGTGCAGAAACTTCTCCTTTCTTCCTCTAGTTTCCTTCAAGTATAGCTGTCAATGTTACTTATGAAAGTTCATTTTTTTTGAATTTTTAAAAATTGAATCACCATGAGATATACAGATACAAAGGGTAGAGAGATTATATGCTTAGGCAGATTCTCCTTTGTTTTTACATATTAAATGATTCAATCCATCATGTTCTCTAAAGAGTGAGAAAATACATTAGTAAGGGAAGAAATTTTATAAGCGTCTTCATTTATTTAACAGTAATGATGTGGAGAAATAACCTTCTAAAAATTGTTAAACTTTTACCTTTTGATCCCAAGTCTTCTCCCCACAGCTCGGTTTATTAAAAAAAAAAAAAACTGACATCTTGACATTATAAATTAGAAAAGTTGAGATGGAAGTACATTATAATTAGAAGCATGAGTTAGGCATTGTACAGAATAGATAACTATAACTATTATATGAAGTTTGTTGACAATTTTATGGATCCTCATTCATGTGCAAGTAATATAAATGACCCAAATGAATAAGGTTTGAAGATGAAATGTCAAAATTGTAACTTCGGCAATCTCTGTTGACAGAGAAATTAGTCTGATTTCATTCTTGAGATGTAGGAAGGAGAAAATTATAGTATAGGAATATTAGGAGTGGCAAGAAAATCTTTACAGCTCTTTGAATTCTTAGTGCTTAAACTAACACTCATCACCAATAGTGACCATCAACATAAAAGGGATTGTTCATACAACTGCTTGGAAGTCACCATTTTTACTTACTATCTTTTTACTTATTGTCCTATGTGCTACAAATAATTGAAAGTGGTTATTAATGTTAAAAGTTCTCTGAGTGTGGGGTTGGGAATAATAGTATAGCGGGTAAGGCTCTTGCCTCGAATGCAGCTGACCTCGGTTCAATCCCCAGCATCCTATATGGTCCTCTGAGCACTTTCAGGAGTAATTCCTGGGTGCAGAGTCAGGAGCAATCCCTAAGCATCACAAGTGTGGCCCAAGAACAAAAGCAAACTAAAAATAATTCACTGCATGCGTGACTAAGGCTCGAAGACAGAGTCCATATTTTGGTCAATCCTTTCACTGAGGACAGCTATAATAGATAAAATCAAAATTAATACAAATAAATTCTTCCAAATTCATACTAAATAATTATTTAAATTACCACATTCACTGGAATGGAGCGATAGCACAGCAGTAGGGCATTTGCCTTGCATGCAGCCAACACAGCCGACCCGAGTTCGATTCCTCCGCCCCTCTCGGAGAGCCCGGCAAGCTACCGAGAGTATCTCGCCCGCACAGCAGAGCCTGGCAAGCTCCCTGTGGCGTATTCGATATGTCAGACACAGTAACAACAAAGTCTCCAATGGAGACGTTACTGGGCTCCCTCGAGCAAATCGATGAACAACGGGAGGGCCTTTACCTTTACCTTACCTTTACCATGGTACTCCTAGACTTTCATGAGATATCTACACTTTAAAATCTACCAGGTAGGAAAAATGTGACTTGCATATGTCATTAAATCTCATCGTCTAGGAGCAGAAGATGATAGAGAAACCAGGTAAATAAAAATAGAAGCAACACCTAGTTGACAACAATTTAAATGTACAACAAAGGATGAAACAATGGCCTGTCATTTATAGAAAAGCATGCAACCATTAAAATGATAGTTATGGGGGTCAGAGAACTAGCTCAGAGATTAAAGGTATTTGCCTTGCATGCAGCCAACCTGGCTCGATCCCAGGCACTGTATATATTTCCCAAGCACTGCCAAAAGTGATCCTTAAACAACAGAGCCAGAGTAATTCCTGAACACTGCCAGGTATGGACCACAAATAAAAACAAATAAAAAAGACAGCAATAGAAATCATATTCGATTGTGGTAGATTTTTATAGGGACATGTTAAATTAAATAAAAAAGTAAAACATTATGCCTTTCCCCACAGATCTGTGAATGTAATCATACCACAAGATTATAACCAAAACTTACAGAAAAATCAAACAAACCAAAACCCAAAATACTAACAGGGACCTTGGAGAAAAAGTTAAAATGATGACTTATATTTAACTAATTTATGATATACTTCAGATGAATACATACATTCGAATGAAAATAAGCATTAACATCACTATACTAATGCATTAATGAAAAATTTTAATACGTTCTCTTCCTTTAACTAATTTGATTATTCAATTATTTTGTAAAGGGCAAAGCTAAAATTCATCTAGATCTGAAAATTACAGTGAGATAAATGGTAATAGGATAGCTTCTTTCATACCACTACTGAGGAATAGAGTATATCCTGTAATACAAGGTTGCTAATATAAAACCTAGCACTCTTTTCCCCAAATCACATAACTATCTGGAATTTTCTGGCACAAAAATAGTACTAGAAGCTGTACTTCAGGTTAAAAAAAAAAAACACCTTTCCGTTAATGTGTTTAATCTCTGCTGTTTTGATCTTCTGAGCATCCAACCTACCATTCTCTCTAATATCTCACCATGATTTCCCTTTAGAAGATGGATTCTATATTCTTAGGTTGAGTTGACCCTGCTCCAGGTACATGATCACACAATGGTCCACGCTGCTTGCAGAGTCCAGTAGGCTCAAGCTCACATAAAGAATAATACTAAACTGGGCCTTTTGTTGGGATACATTCTATCCTCTGGGATTAAATGGGAGAGAAACCAGGTGCTATGGGTACTCCGTTTTACCACCATTTGAGAGCCCTACCGGAGAACAAAATAGCCCCAAGAGAAAAACTGAGAATATGAGAGAACAATTAAGAGTACAATGAGATTATTCCTGCAGGAAATATATGAAACCTGAATCCAGCAATATCTAAAATGATATTCGTCACTGGACCTTTATTCACAGAAGTCAACAGATTCCATTACCTCCTTGGGATATTTTGTGTTAGTTTCGATTTTTATTTGTAACCCAGGCATATATAACTGTAATAATCGAGAAAAGAGCACAACATTTCTGGTTTAAAATTCTATGGTTACAACCACACTCTATCTACACCAGGCTGTTTCATTTGAGGTTCCCCAGAGGGGTGCGAGTGAGACCCCTCCCTGCTCCAAGGAACCCAGCTCTGGCAACCAAAAACCCCCAGAACTCAACTGCCACCATGCTCATGGCTGTTCTCCACATAGTCAGGCCAAGCCTCACTCACTAGTGAACGTATTCCTGGACTGCACGCAGCCACGTTCACGATCATGTGACAACTCATAGCCCACATCACCCATACTCCAAGAGTACTGCAACACACTTGATGGAGTTTAAAGTTGGAGGCAACCAATCTTAGAGGGAAATATTTTTTTAAATACATACATACATGCATGCATACATATATGTGTGTGGTGTATATATACATATATTTATGTGAATATGTATATATATATATATACACACATAGATATATGAAAGCACACAAGGCTTAACCTTTAACAACCTGTTACTGATCTCTTATAGAAGGGCTGAATGACCCTTGGGTGAAATACAACAATCTTCACACTGTTTCTACTAAGGAAAATTTTTGGAGCCTTTGCAGTGTTTTTTCATAACAAACAATACAAAATAAATTATTTTGGTTCTGCTTTGGGGCAGGAGTTGGGGTTCAGGATGGAAACATCCAAAGTACGATGGTAGGAAGGTGTAAAGTTTGTGGGATTGGTGTTCAAATATTAAATGTAATTAAATATTGTGAACTACTTTATAAAATAAAAAAATTAAAATAAAATTTTACGGTTAAAGAAAGCCTTGTAGTCTTATATCACATCAATCAAAATTGTCTCTCGTCATTCACTACTGTTGTGACCCACTGCCAACTCCATTCCTTGGGCACGATAAAAGATAGTGGGGCAAATACTGCCTTTTAATCAACTATAATCACTGATTTATCTCAAGTGAACACATTATAATTCCTTAATTGTGCCAAGACAACAACTTGCCTTTGATATGCTTATTCACTTCTGAGGATCTGAATGAATATCAATGGTTTTTAAAAAGCATTTATAAACCAAAATTCTATTGATCCATCTATCATTAGTTAAGAGCATAATTTCAAGTGTGTAACTCTACATAAATTTTAATTAATAGAACAGAATAGGAAGGGGCTAAACCATCCATTTCAATGTGGATTTAGATTTTTCAATAAACATAATGAGCTAACATTTTAAAATTTACAGTAATTAAATATAATACTTTAGGTCAGTGATTTTTATAGTTCGTCTTAAATCAAAATCACCTGGAAGATTTATTAACCCCCACCAACCCTATCTCACTCCCTCCGAACAAGCTGGCGACATTCCCCATAATTTCTGATATAGTGGGCCTGAGTACAGGTTTCTATAAATGAGACCGCATTTCTAATAAGTTCCCTTGTTATGCAAATATTGCTAGCTAGAGAAAATAATTTAAATTTTCATTTTAAATTTTGCATTTTGGTGAGATTTTTGTGTTTATTTGATGAACAATTAAAAACATAAATTCATGTGTTTAGAAATTCCAACATAAATTATATATGAAATACAGGACATAAATATAATGAGGTATTTTAAATGTTGGTGAGAAATAATAGAATTTAAAATGATGTGGGGGGAAAAAAACTTAGTTGAAATAATTCATTGTGGAAACCGATTGATTTTAATATCAATAGATGTCATAAATAGTCAGGCAATTTTGCATATGAAGCAAAAGTCAGGCTTAAGGGTTGTCCTGTACATTTATCAGTGTAGCTCACTAGATGAATGTAATGAAGTTGCTCAAATATTTAGGTGTTTTTCTGTATTTCCGTATAATAATCAAGGAATTTCTATTTTCCAAAAGACAAGACACTCAGGAAAAATAAATACACTGTTTGGCAAAATCTAGTTAATCAGCGTCACATCATTAAAATGTGCCAATTTCTAGGTATGATCACTGATAATTTAACAAAACCACAAAGGTTTTCGTAATACTAACAAATTTTCTTCAAGCAAAAGTTTTCTTAGGCTTTAAAATAGAAAAGAATTGTTTTATTCCACAAAATACTGCCATTTGTGACAACATAAACTGGACCCTAAGGAAACTACGCTATAAGAAATAGGTCAGATAGAGAAAGACAAATACCATGTGATCTCACTTCTACATGGAATTTTAAAAGCCTTCATATAAAAAGTGATAATACCTGTAATAATTATAGTTTGAAAGAGTGAAGGATGATTAGATGAAAGTGATCAGAAACTATAAACTTCTAGTTCTAAGTGAGTACTGGAGAAGTACTACATGAGAACTATAGTTTTCTCTATTGCATGATATATTTAAATGATAGAAAGTCCCGATTTTTATCAAAAGAAAATATACACATATTTTTCTTTTTTTCTCCTTACAAGAAATGGACATTAACTGAGCTAATGGCAGAAATCCTTACATCCATATATAAGTCAAGTCATTTTGCTATAGACTTTAAATTTGTTGAATGCTTAGCGATAGCACAGCGGTAGGGCGTTTGCCTTGCACGCAGCCCACATGGCCGACCCGAGTTCGATTCCTCCGCCCCTCTCGGAGAGCCCGGCAAGCTACCGAGAGTATCTCGCCCGCACGGCAGAGCCTGGCAAGCTCCCCGTGACGTATTCGATATGCCAGACACAGTAACAAAAAAGTCTCCAATGGAGATGTTACTGGGCCCGCTCGAGCAAATATTAATTATATTTCACCAAAAGTAAAAAATTAAAGTATGAAAGGATCCTGAGTTTCATAGTGCTAAGGCACAGCATTTTACTGACTTTTTTAGACGTGCAAAATGAGTTTTTATTATGTTTCCCCTGTATTCCCATTTAAGACATATCCATCAATAAAAATCATACATATATGTATATATAGTCATATATATGTATAGGCCCTCCCGTTGATCGTCGATTTGCTCGAGCGGGCCCAGTAACGTCTCCATTGGAGACTTTGTTGTTACTGTGTCTGGCATATCGAATACTCTCGGTAGCTTGCCGGGCTCTCCGAGAGGGGTGGAGGAATCGAACTCGGGTCGGCCATGTTGGCCGCTTGTAAGGCCAACGCCCTACCTGCTGTGCTATATATTGTTTATTTGGGCCACACCATGTAGTGCTCAGGGTTTATTTCTGGCTCCATGCTCCATGCTGGTGATGCCTGGAGAACCATATGGGGTGTTGGGTACAGAACTCATGCAGATTGCAGTCAAGGCAAGCACCCTTCACACTGTACTACGTCTCCAACTCAGAATCTATTATATAAATGATATTTTAACCACCAAGATTAGATTGGGATAGATAAATCATTATGAATTATTTGTACAATATCTTCTGTCTGGATATGAATACGAAATATGTCGTTTTAGCACAGCTAAGCAAAAGAAAGCATTTTATATATAATTTTCTTTTAGTTTTTTAAAGGTAAAATGAATTAATGCTAGCCTGAAGATTGGTAAATTACAGTTGAAAATAAGTATATTTATTTCTGTACCAGAGGAAGTGTGACAACATGGGCACTCAGAACTAAAGGAAATCTTACAGACCATCTGTTCAAACCCCTTCTGATACAAATGAGGAAAACCAGCTCAGAAAGGGACAATTTCTTGTCAACAAAGTTAAGTTCATTGGTGTAAAAAGAAAGTTACTTTTCATGAAGTTTCTCATTTTCCTATGGGAAACAGTCACATTTTCAACATATCTGCACATGACACAGAGCAGAGTGGCAAATGCATATGCTTGTTGATAGACTTAAAACTATGAGAGTCTGGAGTGTTGGACTACAATGGAACCACATCCAATCAGGTAAAATCAGCTGATGCAAAACATTTCCCTCCACACTATTGGTAAGCAACCATACTACAATTAAGGTGGAGTGAAAGACATGATAGCAACACACAGCAAAGAAGACTCAGGGAGTGAAAGCATGGGCAGGGAGCTTCAGCAGGAGCCAGAAGTAAGACCTCTTACCTGTTCTGCTTTAAGGGATGTGCAGCAGATACAAAGAGAAGAGCAGAGATTTTGCTTTGCCCTTAATGGCACGGATTGGACCTTGATAAGTGTTTAGCTGGACTGAATACTCACAGGCATAGGCAGAAAAAAAAAAAACAATCAAGGAGAAGAATCAAGATTGTGCATAGGATTAATCAAGCAAAGCAACAGGAGAACCAACTCTACTTAACCAAAAGGAGAAAAGTTTTGAAGAGGGAGCAAGAGATGTCCCAGGTTAGAACAGTAAAATTGTTTCTCATGGCCTCAGGAGATAAAACCAGCCTGGCTGGGTACAACTCCTCTGAGACAGATTTCAGAGAATTCATTCTAAAAGAGAAGGCGCATTCAGACAACATAGCTAAATACAATTGTAGTCAACAATTTATTAAGTGTTTAATGTTCTAACTTGTATGCTTAGGATTTCTTAATGGTTTATTAATTTAACTCTCCTAAAAACTCTGTTGCAGTGTGCTATTATTCTCAGTGTAACTATGAAATCACTACAGCTTAGAAAATTACAATAACTTATCCAAGGATGCACAAATGGTTAATTACCATGGCAGTCTATATTTGAATTTAGGTTTTCTGCTATCAGGTACTCAACCCTGGAGTTATTTTTGAAGTAAGTTTTTAAACTTACTTTCATTAGGAAAACTCTAAAGAAAAGTCCACAATCTAAAAAGCATAAGCTCTCTTTGTTTCTGTGACTAATGGGTGAAAGGCCAACTCGTCTAGTTTATATGAGGAAAATTAAAAACATATACATAGTTATCCAAAAATATTTTCATTTTAATATCAATATCTTGCTGTTGCAAACTAAAATGACTGGCAATTAATGAAATCAGGGATTTCCTAATGTCAGAGTTAGACCTGAGAGGTAGAAAAAGAAGAGTGGGTCTAAGATCACACCTAATTTTGCTTGAGAATAAATTTCCACATGAACTTGTGTATGAGAAACTAGGAATAAGGTTCTCAGTAGATATTTCTTAGGAAACTGACTGTCTTCTGGCAGAATTAAGGGATATGAACTTCCCAGGCATCCAGAGGTAAACAGACAACTGATATGGTACCCAAAGCAGTTTCCAGAACAAGCACTCACATTTGATTCAGTGAGATGTTTTGCTGATTGTTCAAATTTATAATGACCCTACAAGGGACAAGAGCCCTGGAAATATCATTTACCCTTCTGATGGTGCTGACTAAACTCTAACTGCCTCCCACCTCACCTAAACATCTCTAATTTCTATTTAACATTCAAAAAGTAATAAAAATTTAAAAACCATGTTGGCAGTTTCATTTGAGGAATGTTTCCTCACCTTCGAACGTTCCTTTATGAGGTCAAATTATTACAAGTTTTACTTTTGATACAGCTCTAAAGCACTTAAAAATGTACTAATGTTGTTTGCTATATATATATATACTATATATATATACATATATATGTAATATTAAGTCCTTAGATTTTAGTTCAGTCTTTGGATTATTTCAGAGTGTGTTTCAATGGTGTCTTATCTGTCATATGCTTAATGAAAATTCAGATACAGGTGGAAATCCTTAAATTAAGAAAATTAAATATGCTGTGTCTTTTAAATCAAACCGGAGAACTATAAAAATTATAAACTTTCAAGCTGTTATTATTGGGATTTTTTAAAAAGCTCTTATCTTGAGTGCTAGGGAAAAAATTAAAAAAGACATCCCATGGATTAGTTAAATCTGCCTAAAAGTCATTAAATGGAATTGCACAGCAATGCTGATTTAAAAATCAGATATGTTAATTTATGTACTGATAGTCAAATAAATAAAAACAAGGAATAATGCAAAGTAGGCAAGGTTATACGGGGTTTTGTCATCTCTTCATTTATTTGTATTAATAATAAAGTGCAAATTTCAAATTAAATTATTTCCTCATCATGTATTACACAATTCCTTACAGCAACAGCAGAAAAATGGAACATAAATCTTTGCCTATTCCACTGGTTCACATCACTTCAGTAGGGATGGATTCTTATTTCAAACCATTGAGTCACAGGATGAGTCTACTACCCTAGATTTAAGCAAAGATTGTGCCAATCCAATGAGTTTTTTTTCCTATAGGAACTCCAGGAGAAAATGTCGCTCCTTGGGAGTAAGGAACAGTAGGTCACTTGCTCTCCTTTAAAACTTAAATACTCAATAACAAAAATAAGAAACTCACAAAATCCTTTGCACTTTTTTCTCTAGTTCCATTTGAGACCTACCCCATGTGACCTATGCACTGTCCTTTGAGAGCTGCTTCTTAATCCTCAGAAAGATGTTTATGGAATTCCTGACATGAAAAATGCCCCAGTATTAAAATACAAAACTGAGATTACTTTAATCTGGGATGCAAGGGAGTTTCAGAAGTCTTTCTCAATTCCCTGCATCCTTAGAGAGCCACCTGAATGAACGCCCATGGATTCAAGAAAAGTAGGGATATGGTGATATCTCTAACTTAGAAAATCATAGACCCTAATGGCACTTAATTATTTCCATGTTCCTAAAACAGATCCCAATTCATTTACTATTTCATGTGGGCAACTTCTCTGTAATTTCTCCAATGCAATAATACATGCAAGTGAGGTTTCTGGAGAAGAGTGGGGCTCTTTATAAATGTCTAGTTTGGGGGAACTAGTTTGGCTACATATGGGTTTACAGCTCATTGCAGCATGATTCGTCACAGCGGGTTATGTGCAGAAAGCAGCTGGCAGCAGGTACCCAAATAGCTGCAGAGAGGAGTTAAAAGGGGTGCTTGCATGCTGAGAGAGCAGAATTGCTCTAAGGACTCCCCAAAGCACACCTTCAAGCAGCAAAATGGCATTGGCAGAAGCAGCACAGCTCACAGTCTCGCTGACAAACAGTCTGGAGAAAACATAAACAGCATTGTTCAAAGTAAAGCTCTGGGGACTCAATTTAAATCTAAGAAGTGAGGTGGCAAAGAGTGGGAATCTCTTTGGACAGCAGACACCCATCCTCTAGACCCTGCAGTTTTGTATTTCAATACAAAAGATGAAAGGCACCAAGTCAGAAGCAAACCTGTGTCCAATGGCAACGTGGCTTCCTGAAAGCACTGGAGTTTGAAATTACTAACAGACCCACAAAGAACCATTTAACTTCCCCCTGCAACCTCCTCCCTTCCCCTTCACTTTGGCAAGCGGGTAGCAATAAGTCTAACGTAGAGCCTAGGGTATCCAAAATTATTATATGGTGACTCCCTGATTCTTTACAACAATTCATTATATGGAAGGAAAAGAGAAAAGGCCTATGCCACAGAGAAGTTTTGGTATTCCATCCCAGAACCAGCAGAAATGCAGAGAACTCAGGAAAGAAACCTGGTGACCAAAAGAGATGACTATTCTTCACCACTTCCCAACCTATAAATAAACAAAACAGAAACCCAAGAAGCTGGTAAGAAACAAAGAAAGAAGAAGAGGAAAACAGGAGTCTGGAAACAAGTCTCAATTACGACTCTTGACCCCCCGCCCCCCCCAAAAAATGTCAAGTAAATGTCCAGGGCCTGAGAGAGCTCACTGCTGTGTCCTGTGTTTGGTTCCAGGCACCACAGTACTCTGAGCTGTGCCTAACATAGCCCTGGCCAAACTCCAGCTCCAGACATGCCCGGAAGCACTAACTCTTCCACTTGAGCCCTGATTCATCAGGCCCACACTGCAGGCCAAGTATAAGCATCTCTAAGAGTGGCCCTGAGCAATCTACTCCCACCAAATAAACTGACAAAAACAACGGAAAAGAATACCCACTGACAGAGACCCTTGTGGCTTCTGATGGTGGGGTAGGAGGGAGGTTGAATATAATACATAGTCACATGGGGATTGTGTTTGTGTGTGTGTACACCTTGCCTGCATGTCTGTCTCCCTGGTTATAAATAAGTGGGCTATACAGAATTATGTATAAGTGTAACCAGAGAAGAAAAAAAGCAAAGAGCAAAGCTCTTTCTACCGTTCTGAAAATTGTCTTTTTATTTCTGGTGACTACAAGACAAAGATGTCAAATATTTTTGGTTTGGTATATACCCCACCTTGTTCAGGGTTTATTCCTGACTCTGCACTCAGGAATTACTCCTGCTGGCATTCAGGGGACCATATGGGATACTGGAGATCAAAGATCAAACCCAGGTCGGCCATAGGTAAAAAAGGTAAAGGCCCTCCTGTTGTTTGTTGATTTGCTCGAGCGGGCCCAGTAACGTCTCCATTGGAGACTTTGTTGTTACTGTGTTTGGCATATCGAATACGTCACGGGGAGCTTGCCAGGCTCTGCGTGCGAGATATTCTTGGTAGCTTGCCGGGCTCTCCATATGCAAGGAAAATGTCCTACTGCCTGTACTATCGCTCCAACCTCTCCTTCTCTTCATTTGGAACTCTGAGCTGTGCTAGTCCAAGATAAACAAAAGAGCACCAGGCAACAGTTACATTCCCCTTGCCTTACTCTCTATATATTCCTACTGAATATACCAAATTTCACCTGGCTGGCATCAAGTGATTAAATGCCAATATATAATTGGCATGATGTCATCATCATCATCATCATCATCATTATTATTGTTATTTACTTATTGGGTCACGCCGTGTGATGCTCAGGGGTTACTCCTGGCTCTGAATTCAGGAATCACTCCTCACGGTACTCAGGGGACCATATGGGATGTTGGGAATCTAATCTGGGTTGGCTGCATGCAAGGCAAATGCCCTACCCACTGTGCTATTGCTGAAACCCATCATTATTAATTTTAATGTTTAATTCTTAAGTTTACTCTGGTAATGAGCATAGTTCAAATTCTGATGATTCAAAGGTATTATATCTTTGCAGTGAAGTCTTTGGTTCACTTTTTGAGTTCTAAAGATTGAAGAAAATAAAAAACGGGGTCTGCATTCAAATCTTCACATTCAGCTCAGGAAGACTCAGATGCTGCTAAGGGAAGGAACAGGAAATCTTTTTGCTTACTAGTCTATTTTCATAAAGCTGGACCGCAGGGAGATTTTTGATTATTTGAATTTCTTAGGAACCTACTTTATCATATGGATTTAAAAACATCTGCATATCGTATGCTGTTTGTCTGTAGTTTCTTCTCATTTTAAGATGAAATTACCTACAGAGTTACACCCCCAAGTCACTACATTTAGGAAGGAGACAGCTTTCTCTAAATGTATTCATGATCATCTTGGAATTTATGAGATTACAAAAACCAATTTGTCTTTGGCCCTAAGCACATAAAAAGTAAAAACATAAAATACAATAAAACAGAAAAACAAACAAACAGAAAGCCTTAATAATACTGTCATTGAAAAAAGTGCTTTTCATATTTCTCAGAAAGCTTCTGTAAATGGGGAAAAATGAGAAAAAAAGCAACAGAAAAGTTTCTTCCTTGAGAAAAAAAATCCAATTTTTCCAAGCTGTTTATCTTTCTGGTTGGAAATTTAAAAAGGGTTTCTTTGCTACTGTCCTTTCAAAATAAACCAAAAGAACATTTTATAAGCCACATTTTCAATAAGAACAGTGGAAACCAACTTTTGAGTAGAGTCCCACCCCACAAAATTAGCTGAACACTTAAAAACAGTGAACAGGGAAATAAACAGGGAAGGACCCCCCTGGCATGGCAATTCCTAGGATGGAATAAAACCGCCTAGCCTTAAGGCCATCAGGGCCCACCTTGTGAGCACATAAACTAAGGCATGGTTAGACTTTCACATGGTCCCAGAAACAGACCCAGAGAAGGCTGGACACCCCTTTGAGTGAAGCTCCAGCAGGAACAAAGGCCAAGAAAGGAATTTCAGAAGAATATCGACCATTCCCAGCTCTACCCCTATGGCAACTGCCCTTGCAATGGATTCCTAAGAAAGTTCCACCCTTGAGAAACAAACCTATAAATCCCACGTGCTGCTTGTGCCCACGTAGCCGAGCACATGTGGCATGGAGCAAACATGTTGCCCTCATCTCTCCTCTTGAGATGTGTACTGGGTGGCTCTCTCCATCTTTGGAGAAGCCTGTATTCTCTCAATCTTGAGACTGCTACTCTCTTCCACTTTCACTCCCTCCTTCCGTTTTTCTCAAAATCCTCCAAAATCTGTTTCACTTCACTGCTCCTGAAATTTTTTTCTGTGCAAGACAAGAACCCAGGACTCCTGGATAAGGCCTAGGACTTTCCTTTCCTACAAAGAGCAAAACCTTGCTCCCAACTGAGTCCGTGATCCCTGAGAAACACTGTGATGGGGATGAACTCCCTTACGGAGAAGATCAAGTCAGGTGTGGCTTGATGGCCACCTGGTGGGGCTGGAGGGGCTCTGGCCTGTGCCTCACAGGGACTTATCCCAGACTGACCTTCCCAGCTGGTTCTGGGATAGCAGAGGGGATCAGGATAAAGTGGAACATCTCTAACCTCTCCGCCTCACATATGTCACATGTGGGGACACACTGACTTCAAACTTATAAAACTACTTATACACATTGATGTTAACTTCACATCCAGTGTACCTTTACTAAGGAGCTCCAATTAGATGATCAGGAATGCTGTTTGTGCGTACCAAGTATATTTTCCTTTAGAAAGTTAAATTAACAAATAAAAACAAAGGCACATTTTGATAGTTTTGAAACAGGACTAATTAACTAAACTAGGGTGTACAGATTTTTACCCCGATGACAGCTTGTATTTATAGTCTCTCCTCCCACGTCCAAATCTTAAAATCCCTGATCCATCATAGTACTTTGGTCACACTGCTTTGATTATAAAATAAAATTGTGTGTTTTCCATTCCCTAAGTAGTGAGGCCCTAGGGTTGGGGCTGATTTGAATGCTAATGAATTAAATCAACCTCCAAATGCTGCCATCAGAAATCAGAGTAAGGGGGTTTCTTCCAAAGCGTCATGGCTTTAGGTGAACTGGTACAACTCAGCACATAGAGTGAATATCTACATAGCAAGGTTTTTTTTTTTCCCTGGACCCCATTGTGTAGTCAGTATATTTTTCCCAAGGCCATGTACCATTTTCTCCTGGCAAACTATTAAAGTTTATTGAATGCTGTGGTTTTGCAACTGGCACTGCTCATCAATCACACTGCTTTTTGAATCACAGCTTGTGATTTTTATTCATGACACTTAGGTAAGTTACTTAAAAGCATCACATCCAGGACAATCCAGACATCCACTATAAAAAGGAAGAGAAAGAATTTTTTTTTCCAATTAAACTTATGACATAGTAGACTTAATCATACTGTGTGGAATAAGGATTAAAATGCCTAATTAGCTGTAACTAAGCAAACTGAGGATTTTTGATTAATCAAGCCAGTCAGCTCTCAGTTTTTGACATCAAAATTTATACTCTCTGTGGGGAAAGAGAGAGAGAGGGAAAAAAAGCGTAGGCCACAGCTCCATAGCATTAAACTAACACACAATTAACAACACTTTGTTCTAATTATCTTTGAACACAATTAATGTTGGCCCTATGGTTCATTTTTCTTCTTTGATAGCTCTTAGGATATTTATGGAGATTAGTCTTTGATGCATTGGCCTTCTCTAAGGTCTAGGGGTTTTCTTACAGGTTCCCACACAAACCCGATCTAGGCAAAGCAACATATTTATGCAGATTAATTCTTGTTATTTTGGTTTTTTTTCTAACAGCTGATGTGTTGCTAACAAGCTTCCACCCAAACCCAGTCCTCACAAAGCAATGCAGTCACAGGTTCCATAACACTTCAGCCTACAACCTCACACTCAGAACTTTTTCTTGCTCCTCAGCAGTTGGTTAGAACTGATAAAAGGTGATGTCTTGATTGAACAAGCATCCTCAGTATGGAAGGCCCCCAAACTCTTCTGTATGACAGCAATGCGGAGGCTAACAAAACCCAAGGTAAGAGACATCCTCCGCTACTTCTTTCTGGGTAGACTAAATTGCAGACAAATTCAGTTTCCTCACATCAATACTGAAGAGACAGGGAGAGAGACAATGAGCGTAGATCAAAGGCTTGGGGAAATTGGTTCAACTTCAGTTTCTGAAATGCATATTTTTTTTTTCTGCACTCCAATAGAGTTTCTTTCAAAGTCAGCGGGGGGGCCTAAACTTGAAAGCATAATGTTTCTCAATGTTTCTCTCCATGGCTCAGGACTGTTTGCCTTGTGATGTGGGGGTTTAGCCAAGCTATTTCATGCTGTAGAGTTGAGCTGAAGTCTATTTGAGGGGCTGTTACTTGAAGGCACTGAGAGAATTCAGAGAACTGTTAGTTAAGAAAACCACTATGCAAATTCCAAGTGTTTGAAGTAAGCACCATTCGCTTCCTTAAAGATGTGTAAAGCGATGAAGGAACAGGCCCAGGTATTATAAAATTTCTGTATGCCGGGTTCTAGGCCCACACCTTGATCACTTTTGCAGGCTTCTCTTTAGAATTTCCTGCTCCAACTTAATTCCCTCTAGCTTCTCCCAAAACATTCCAATGAGATACTTTCATCTTAGCTCTCTACTGAAATTTCCAGATTTACGTTCATTTTGAAATCAGCACACATTGTCTTCCGTCCAACCATGTGAGTATCCAAAATGCAGAGAAAGAGAAACACTGCACAGATGTTTGTAACTTCAGCTTTTAGGAGAAGTCTAGACCTGGATGACACCATAGAACAACTGAACGTTCTGAGTAACATTACAACAATCCTCACGCTTGGAGTAAATAAAATGCCTTTGCTAAGACATAAAAGTGATGAAACTGTTGGTTGAGACTGTCTACTCTCTGAAGGCCAATTCATGAGCACATGCCTAGGAGTTTTGATGGAACAACAAGGAAAAGAGAAACAACCTTTACATTTGTGTTGCATCAGCAGCAATGGGCCGTCCAGTCACTTTATCTTATATGGAATAAAAGAGGAAGCTCCTGAACATGCTGCCTCCATTAGACTCTCACTGAGATTCTTAACTTTGTAGAGGCACTGATTCTTAAATGCTATAAAAAAAAATTCGTCTACTTGTATAATTTATTTTAAAATAATGTTCACATTTTTAATATTCCTGTAAAATGTGAATATAAAGGTTTATGTACCCAGCTGCTCACTGCATCACAATAATGAAAAAAAAATGTCAATCACCTAAGTTGCAAGCAGATAGGGATTCATAAATTACTACTAAGCATCATATATAGCTCTTAGTTAGATTTTAGGGAATGCTAAATAATATGTGAAATAGTCTTAATATTTGCCAGTTCAACTTGCATCCTGCTATTGTGTGTGTGTGCCAGTTCAACTTGCATCCTGCTATTGTGTGTGTGTGTGTGTGTGTGTGTGTGTGTGTGTGTATATATATATATATATATATATAATGTGTGTGTGTTTGTGTGTGTGGTTAAGACTTCAAGCCCTTTTATCAAGAAGGATGTACTGTCTCAAATCCTAGCTTGATACCTGTTGCCAGATGACCCACAGTTGGATACCAATTAATCAGAGGAATATATATATATACCCCCAGATACCTTCATACACGGAAGTGAGGGGTTAGCTCATATTAGCAAACTCTCATAGAATCTCAAGATTAGAAGAAACCAGCCGTCTTCTGCATTATGACTTTCAAGTTTTCTTTTCACATTTTCTTAGGACAGGATAGAGTAAAACTGAGAACTTAGTCCATCAGGCATGCTAAGAAATTAGACCGTGTCTCTCATTAGAAAGAAGTCAAGTCCAACCTGGGCCTCTCATCTCCACAGTCACTTCAGGGGAGCCTTCAACAGCTAGGTAGGAAACCACTTCTGAGCACTTTTGATTACAAGGTGGCCCCAGGCTCCAAAGCTCTCTGGCATCCAACATACACATGGGGAGGACTTTTATAACTAAGTGTGAAGATTTGGAAGGAAAGTTCAACTCAAGGCTGGAAACAAAGAAAGAAAAAGTCACAGTGATCAGCAACTGAGACCAAACAATAGAAATTTACTGGTTCTGGTAATTAACTACGACTAAAGTGAAGCTCTTTAAGGGCCACTATTAAAGCTAGTGCCCAGGGTTCTCATTCCTGGCCATGAATCTCAATCTCCTGCAGAAATTTATTAAAGCACAGATGTTCTGTATCTCTCTTAGATTTAAGAATTGGAATATTGGGGCTGGAGCCATAGCACAACGGGTAGAGCATTTGCCTTGCACGCGGCCAACCTGGGTTTGATTCCCAGCATCTCATATGGTTCCCTGAGCACTACCAGTAGTAATTCCTGAGTGCAGAGCCAGGAGTAACCCCTGTGCATTGCCAAGTGTGACCAAAAAAGCAAATACCAGAAGAAAGAAAAAATAAAAGAGGATTCATTAAAGAAAAAAAAAGAATTGGAATATCCTGGATTACTTTATAGAACTATGAATTTTTCAGAAGTTCTGTTTAAATGTGTTTTATTCATCTCTACTTGAAGATTCCATCCCTACATTTCTGTCTTCTACTGCACAGAATTTTCCCTTACCACTCATCCACCGCATACTAGCATGTCCTAATATCATCAGTCTTTAAAAAAAGAACTCCTGGGACTGGAGCATAGCACAGCGAGTAGGGTGTTTTCCTTGCATGTGGCTGACCCAGGTTCAATTCCCAGCATTCTATATGTTCCTCCAAGCACTGTCAGGAGTAATTGCTGAGTACATGAGCCTGGAGTAAACCCTATGCATCACCAGGTGTGACCCAGAAAAAAAAATTCCCACATTATATCTCTCTTCAAGTATGTTAAAAGTAAAGTAAAGGTCCTCCCGTTGATCATCGATTTGCTCTAGCGGGCCCAGTAACGTCTCCATTGGAGACTTTGTTGTTACCGTGTTTGGCATATCGAATATGTCACGGGGAGCTTGCCAGGCTCTGCCATGCGGGCGAGATACTCTCGGTAGCTTGCCAGGCTCTCCGAGAGGGGCGGAGGAATCGAACTCAGGTTGGCCATGTTGGCTGCGTGCAAGGCAAACACCCTCTCTGTGAAACTGCTTCAAAATTTGTTTTGTTTTTTTCCCTTTTTGGGTCACACCCGGCAATGCACAGGAGCTACTCCTGGCTCTGCACTCAGGAATTACTCCTGGTAGTGCTCAGGGGACCATATTGGATGTTGGAAACTGAATCCGGGTTGACCATGTGCAAGGCAAATGCCCTATCCATTGTGCTATTGCTCCAGCCCCACAAACAAAAATTTTCAAAAGAGTTGTCTCTACTTGTCTCCAGAGCCTTATCTTCCTACTTACTCCAATCAGAAAATTGTTATCAAGCCTTTAGCTAACCATTCCTTACCAGAACCAATGGATCAACTCTGTGCTTCATTTAACTCAATTAACAACATTCAACAACTCTGCCTTGAAAATATTTTTCTTTGGGCTTCTATGATGCCTCTGATTTTCTTTCAACTCATTTCCCGTCCTAGTATTAATGTTTGGATCTTCTTCCTCTACCAGTCCTGTAAAGGAAGGGCTGTGCAGTGGGCTCTATCCCCTGCCCTCTCAAGTCCCACATTTGCATTTACTTGTGATGTGACTTTACAAAGTCCCAAAAGGCATATCTGAAAGCTGATGTATGTTTCATCCATATCTCTAATTCTGAACGCTATTCCTGATATCCAATGAACTATTGAATGCTTAAAAGGGCTTTGGAATTTGACATGAAAACAATGATGAACTGTGGATTCCTTTCCCCAGAGCACCTCTTTTGCAAGACTCGCTAGTTAGAAATCTGGTGAAACTCAATACTCTTTAGCTAAGTATAAAAAACTAAGTTTCCAGCCTTCCTTTCTCTTCTACTTTCCAATAAACTCTCCTATTCCTCCCCAAAAAAGTTTTCTCTAAATTTTTACTTTCTTTTATATTCTATATTAAATCTGTGAAAAATTTCAGTAGGTTTTATTTTATAAAATATATTCATACTTTACCATTTCTCAAAAGCAAATTAGTGTAGTATCAAAATACAGAGGTACAAATTCTGACAGTCAGTTACTCTACCTAATTTTGTGTAATCTTTATGGAGTTATTCTAACCACCTGTGAAATGGGATGATGATAAACAAATCTTCCTTACCTTATAGGGTTGTTATGAAGCTTGAAATTTTGTATGAATAGTACAAAGAGTGTTTATAATAATGCAATATAGTCACACGTAAGGGTTTCCTAATAAGCCATCCTTATGATCCTCTATTAGTCCAATTATTATGTGACATTTCTATTCCCCATTAGTCTTGGACACCCATCCAGTACTGGTCTATTTAAACAGTTCATATGGGATCTTAAACAACATTTGACCTGGTCTTATAGCACAGCGGTAGGGCGTTTGCCTTGCACGCAGCCAACATGGCCGACCCGAGTTCGATTCCTCCACCCCTCTCGGAGAGCCCGGCAAGCTACCGAGAGTATCTCGCCCGCACGGCAGAGCCTGGCAAGCTCCCCGTGACCTATTCGATATGCCAGACACAGTAACAACAAAGTCTCCAATGGAGACGTTACTGGGCCCGCTCGAGCAAATCGATGATCAACGGGAGGGCCTCTGATCCACTATTAGTCCATAGTGCATCAAGAATTTTTTATAAGAAACAAATAGGATCATGTTATGTTCTTTCTGGTTTCCCTTTAAATTCAGTTAAAATCTACCATATTGAGGTCTACTGTACTTTGCAGGGTCTGACTCTTCTCTACCTGACTGAACTCATCTTCTGCCAAATTTCAATCTTATTTATGTCCCAACACAAAGTTCCTCTAACTCTCCAAGTTTTCTACTATCTTTAGACCTCATACTTGAAGTTTCTTATGCTTATTCTTCAAGATTTTCACACACCTATGTCCTTTTCATTATTCATGCAATCCCTTTCTCTACCACTATATCACCCAATTTTACTTATTCAGAGGAACTCATTTGGCTGTATGTCACTTAATATGCTTAATACTTTACATAGAAATGTACTTTCTGGAGCTGAGAAAAAAAGTTAATGGAGGAAGAGCATGCCTTCCATGCTCAAGTCTCCAAATTTTGTTCCAACATCGCTATCACCCAGAGAGTAGACCCTGATGACCCACAAATACCACTCATCTTATAACTGACCAAAGGACAAATAGTCCCACACTTCCAGACTGAGGATGACCAAGAATCACTGCTGGATTTGCAGCTCTGCTGGGAAGGCCCATATTTAAAAAAGTAAAAATCAATAAAGTCAAATAATTCACTTTGTGTCTCTGCTCAAAAAGGACAATACACATTGATTTAATTCCAGTGGTTAAACAATTGACTCATGGAAGGTAGTTGATAAATATCTATTGACTACAAATTCAACACATAATTGTGATGTGAAGCCAAGTTTGAGAACTTCTATTTTAAATTACCCCAATTTAAGCTGGAATTAATATTAAGATAATGCTTGTGCTTAGCACTTTGCCATTCTTTCAAAGGGAGGTATAATTGTGAAGGAAAAGTCACTGTTTACCTTAACATATTAACTGCCATAGTTTGGGGGAACAGAATATATCATTTTTATAAGAAGCCAAATTCTTCTGACTATAGATAAGGCATCCTTATTTATCTGGAGGCACAGAACTCTCCAGTGAATTTCCCTGGTGGAAGTGAGTAAGAGATATTATAGGGTTTGCCAGTGAGCAACCTGGACATTCCTACTGTTTTCCAACCAAGTGTGAATTTGATCAATGAGTGGGGAGAAAGTGCTCCTAGGGAAGTGGGGAGTGGGTGCTAGGGACAACTCATGTGATGCAAGGAATATGACAGCAAGTCTGGAACTGAGGCCAAAGCCACGTGCAGAGACAAGAGCAAGACCAAGGAGTGTGGGCAGCAAAGTCTCCACTTCATGGCACATGGGTGACATAGTTATGAAATACAAGCCAAGTTCTTCTGATGGATTCAAACCATTCTCCAATGGTTTCCTTGTTTCACAGCAGAAACCAGGACATAGGCATTCACCATGAAACCCACTGGAGCTGCAAACCATAAATCTCTGAAACCAACTCAGTGGGGAGATAGGGCCCTGCACTTGCTCCTCCTGAACATCCTGGGAGATTTCTGTTTCCATATCTGGAAATATAGCATGGATGTAACTTATAGCAAATCAGCAAGACGCTAATCAGCAGGCTGCAGGTAGCATTTGAGCAGTGAGAAGAGACCATCCCAGCCTGATTCCCAGACTTCAGTCACATTCACCGGTAACAGTCATGTAGATGAACTCCAACAGATGGCCAGATGGGAGAGAGACACATCCAAAGTAGGAAGTAGGGTACATAAGCCCATAGGAAGGATACTGAGTCTTTTATTATGAAGGCAGTCTTTTTTTTTTTTTTTGCTTTTTGGGTCACACCCAGCAATTCACAGGGGTTACTCCTGGCTCTGCACTCAGGAATTACGTCTGGCAGTGCTCAGGGAACCATATGGGATGCTGGGAATCAAATCTGGGTCAGCATTCTGCAAGGCAAACACCCTACCTGCTGTGCTATTGCTCCCTATAAAGACAGTCTTGTACCCTGTTTGCAAGTGTCAAGTTTTCCCTAGAAAAGTTGCCTCCTACTTATAATCCTCTCAGTGAATTCTTTCACAGAACACACATCCACTCAACAGACCCAGCAAAGTAAGTGGATCTTGCAGGTGAAGTGTGGCAAGACACCAGAATGATAGGCCTGGGATGGGGTGAAAAATATGAGAATAGTTTATTTCTATAAGGAGCCTGGGAGATGATAGTGCTGCTGAAAATGATACGTTTTACTTCAAGTTCAACAAGCCGTCTTTAAAGCAGCAGTCTTGAAATCTAAACCTAAAAAAATAAATTAATTAAAAAATTAATGAAAGAGTAACAGAGAGATGGGCCAACATGGAGCACATGCCCTTATGTAAGAGGCAAAAGGTTTAATTCCCATCTCACATGAATCCTGAACACTGAGTGTGACCCTAAAAGCCACACCTGCCAACCTCAAGCACCAAACAACCAGGCCATCAGTTCTATGTCACTTGGGCAACTGTTACTGGGAGTGGCTTTCTACACTTTGAAGCACATGGTATAATGGGAGATGGGGGTTATTAAAGTGTGTGTGTGACAGATAGATAGATTGATAGATAGATAGCAAGAGAGAGAGAGAGAGAGAGAGTATACCACATCTAGTATATAAAAACAACATAAGTCATTGGCATTCCTGTTTCCTGTTACCCATGTGGTCCTTATGGCACCAACAGACACTGCACTAAGTAATTTCTGTACCAAAGGCATCAAGACACTAAATAGTAGTTTAGGATCACGGAAAGTAGCTGCTGAGGAGTGAGGATAAATAGTCAAATCATTGTGAGCAACTGAAAATTGCTTAAGACAATGAGTACAGAACAAAAACGCTAAAGGGAAGAAGAATGTGTGTGTATGTCTGTGTGCATAATTATTATTCTGAATTCTGGTCCTTAAGTTTATTTTAGGAAGTTCAGTGTCTGCCAAAAATATCTTTTAGTGCTCTGGGGACAGTAGTGATGTAGAGAGCTGAAATCAGAAATTTTCTCTGGGGCTGTGGAGACAGCTCAAGTGGTTCAGAATATGCATAATATTTGTGAGATACTGAGTTTAACCCCAATACCACATGATCTTCTAAGCAGCCCTGGTATAGCTAAGTCTTTTGCCAAGCATTGAAAGAGTGGATCCTGAGCTCTAGTGGATATATATATAGTGTCTATAAAATAGAACTTCGGTTAAAAAAATAAAAGTGAGCATTTCTGTATTTTAAAAATTTACTGGATGAAAAATCAGTAGGAAAAAGCAGACAGTTTCTAGAGAAGGAGGTTGTGATTTAAGAAAGGAGCTGGTGACAAATGCCCTTGCAGCTGAAGGATGGAGCAGAAACAGATATCCAAAGCTCAATTTAGTTTTTGCAACATTCATCATGACTACAAGTTCTTTGTGGTACTGGGTTTTGGAAGAATTAGGTAAAGTGGAGTCTTTTCACATGGTTTTTGTGCTGAGAGGGAAAGGATAAAGTTCTATAAGTTGAGTGAAATGGAAACTCAGTTCATGAGATGAATGCATGACTGAAGGTTTCTGGGGGAACACAGAGATCAAGGGGCTTTCCTCAGACTAGGGTTATAGTGCTTGGACAAGAGTTATTTTATCCTCAGAGATGCATGCTGAAAGTAGACTATAGACTGAACATGATTGCCACTCAATGCCTGTTTTGCAAACCACAGCACCCAAAAGGAGAGAGAAAACAAAAGGGAATGCCCTGCCACAGGGGTGGGGTGGGATGGGAGAACGGGGGTGTAGGAGGGATACTGGGAGCACTGGAGGTGGAGAATGGGCACTGGTGGAGGATGGGTACTCAATCATTGTATAACTGAAACCCAACCACAAAAAATTGTAAGTCTACAGCTGTACCTCATGGTGTGTCACTAAAAAAATAATAAAAATAAATAAATAAAATACCATGACTTACCAAAAAAAAGTTTAAAAAAAGAGTTATTTCATCCTCAAAGACAAGGGCTCCTTAGCTACAGACTCAATTGCTTTTGAATATTGTGGTATTTATAAACAACAACAACAACAACACAATATTGAAAGCCAACCCTGAATTTGCTTTCCTTTTCCAAAATTTACTGGGATATGTTTAGGAACAACTGCTTTCACCCTGAAAATTCTGCTATCTTACCTCAGGGACCAAGAGATTAGACGACACAAGGTTGTTTTTTTTTTAAAAAGAAAAAAACGCCTCTCTGATTAAAAATGTGTTTTTTTTCCTTGAAATCCACTCTATCTCATCAGCTTTTGCCAAAGTAACTTTGAAGCTAAAGTAGGAGGGTAAGTAGGTGACCTCTATCTATAAACTTTTAAGGGAAATAATAAAACCAAGATAGGTTCTACAGAAGTCAATCTTCCACTAGCCCCAAAACATGAAGGGCGAATCTCCCCTTGTAAATTCACAAAATGAATCTTGAGAAGACTCTAACTAGCACCAATACCAGTCCAGATAAATCTGGACCCTTCAGGAGAGGAGAAACTTGAGCAGGAAAGGAAGGCCCTAAACTAAGAATGTGAAAGATCCTTAAAGTACTTGACAACATCCTAGCAAGAGACTCTTATTTACATAGATGCCCCAAACCAGAACAATTTGGCAAAAACGCTATAAAATATGCTTTGCAAAAGCAAGTGGCACACAACCCTGTACTGAGGGTTGCTTGCACCTCAACTGGGGATATGCAATTCCTTTCTCTAACTTTATGGGATATATTGAGACTGACTCTCTCTCTCTCTCTCTCTCTCTCTCTCTCTCTCTCTCTCTCTCTCTCTCTCCCTCCCTCCCTTCCTCCCTCCCTCCCTCCCCCTTCTCTCCCTCCCCCACTCTCATTTCCTAAATAAAACAATTTGTCTCCTGAAATTCTTTTCTGTTAGGGGAAATGAGATATCTGGGTTCAAGTCAACTGACTTCCTTTATCTGCAGGGAGCAATCAATTCTTGTGCTACACACATCAAGTGGACCTCCGTTATAACTAGACAGCTCCCCTTTGGATCTGGTGGGACACTACTACTCAGGTTATAGACCTACAAGTCCTGATCTCCTCTCCCAAATGCAAGCACTCCCCAGTGAGACCTACAATGGCCAAGCTATGGGCAGGAGTAAAATCCTTGTCAGGTTACGAATACCCTAGATCCCCAGCACTCTCACAAACTTGAAGGCATTGTGGTTACTTCCTCATAAAACTTTGTTCAAGTGTATGAATCTGTGTGAGGTATCTGACCAGCTCTGATATCTGTCTATGAATATGGGCCCTGTGTTTCTTATACCTGCTAAATTAAGCAAAGAATCTTATACACCAAACACACATAGTTCATTTAAAAATTATTTAACAAAATTCATATGAAAAATGTATGATATATATATATGCATATATATATATATATATATATATATATATATATATATATATACACACACACAACCATGCTGAGACCACTCTCCACACGCATGAAGGTACTGGCAGAGGAAAAAAGGCATGCGGGTCCCGGGGCTGAGATCTCCAAGCCTGCTCAGATCGGGGCTGAGCATCCTCCACCCAGATCCTCCACCTACCAGTAGGCAGGGGTCACACCCACCAACTGGCCCCCTGGAGCCATGCAATTCCATCAACAGCCAAGATCCAGAGACTATAAAACCCAGCTCCTAGAAGAGCTATCATAAGTTATAATAAGATGATAAGAGTTATAATAAGATAACAAGACATCTTACTATCTCATTCATACTTTGAACAAACCGGCAGGCTACCGAATGTAGCCTGCCCACAAGGCCGAGTCTGGCAAACTCCCCGTGGCGTACCCAATAGGCGAAATACCAGTAACAATGATGGGTCTCATTTCCTAAGCCTGAAAGAGCCTTGAATATGGCACTTTTTAAAAATCTCAGGCCTGGGACGAAGGAGACACTACTGGGGCCTGCTCGAGGCAATTGACGAGCAACAGGATGGTTGTGATCGTGATATATATATTTTATGTATATAGCACAGCGGTAGGGCGTTTGCCTTGCACGCAGCCAACATGGCCGACCCGAGTTCGATTCCTCCGCCCCTCTCGGAGAGGCCGGCAAGCTACCGAGAATATCTCGCCCGCACGGCAGAGCCTGGCAAGCTCCCTGTGACGTATTCGATATGCCAGACACAGTAACAACAAATCCTCCAATGGAGACGTTACTGGGCCTGCTCGAGCAAAATATATATATATATATATATGTATATATATACATGTATGTGTAAATACACATACAAATTGTGTGATATGTGGTATTTTATATGTACAAATTTTATATAGATATTTCACATATATGAAACTTTATTATCTGAGTAACAACAGTCAATAATGAGATTTGAGGGACCAAGGAGACAGAGTTTACTAAATACTGAACAAGGAATTTTAGGAAACAAGTGTTGACACTGTGGGAAATTATTTTAGGACATAAAATATGGTGAATAAAACTGACTGCAAAGTCCATAATCCCACTTTAACTTTACTGTTGCTGAAGAGATGAAAAGTTAAATGTGTATGCTCATTATGACAATATGATTGATTAGAACTGAGGAATAAGACCTCAAGATCTCGTGTCTCCACACAGGTCTTTCTTCAGGATTCATAGACCTAGAGCAGAACTAGATTTTTATGTTTTGGTCAACTGTCCCTTGAATCTAGTTTATTAATATGAGAAGAGTTAAATATTGTTAGCAAGGACTATGGTTAACTCAATATAATAAACTGACAGGAATTATGTCCTAGTTCTATATGTTAACATAGAATTTATTAAGTAGCTCATAGAAAACTGAAACTTTGCTGAATCTTTACCTGTGTAAATTATCAAATAAAAAGTATTAATCACAATGGTCTTTAAGGGTTATATGAGCTGCTTTAAATGTTCAGGAATTACAGGCTTGAGAGATCAGCACAGCAGCTAGGGCACTCGCTAATCCAAGATCATTTTGGGTCAATCTTTGGAACCCCAAGAACAGCCCCAAGCACAGCCAGGAATAATCCAAGTGCAAAGCTAGGAGTAAATCTATTGAGTGTAGTGTCCCCAAAAACCAAAGAAAAAAATCAGAAATCAACACTTGAAGTGATATCAAATGCCACTAAGTAACAGACCAATGGTTCTAAATTGTGCTCTAGAGAGCTGAAATCATCTTCAAATTTCCTTACGGTAACTTTTAACTTAGAGTCATCTCTACTTTTATGTATTTGATATGTGTATCCTCTTCAGAAGATTCTTTTGAAGATATAATTCTACTACTTATGATAAAGAAAATAAAATAACGTCTTAACTCAGTATTACATATTTATTCACTCATTCATTCAATCATTCATTCATTACAGTTGGAATTAGGAGAACAGTAGATATTTCACAACTCTTCCTTCTGGAGGTGTGCAAGTTTAAGAACTGATCCAGTCTGCTAGCTGCACTGTTTCAAGAGAATTATTGTCCTACATACTCTTCTAAAACAAGACAGTAATAGTCTCTAGGTCAAAACTTTCAGTGATATGAATTTTAACATTTTGCTGATCACAGGCAAAGGGATTACAAAAGAGGGTACTAGATAGATACTATTAGTTTGAGAGCACAAAGGAAAGAAGAGTTATTCTCACTTAAAACCAGGGTGAACAAAAGAAGCAGAACACTTACGTTTTCTTTCTTTAAACATGTAAGAGTTGTTTCATTTCTTACCTCAAGAGCTTTCAATCTTTCTAACAACAATTTGGTCTTTTCTTTTCCCTCTTCTGTAATGCTGCTTTCGCTCCTCGAATTCTCATCTACTACCATGTGAAGGTCTTCCAAAACTTCCTTGTGTTTTCTCTCTTCCTCTGATGTTTTTTCCTAAAGCAGAAAAAATTATTATTTTCAATTGTATCCATTGAAAAATAAGCAAGAGTCTATGGCTGAAAAGTTGGGCATCTCCCTTTGCTTTTTACATTCTTTATCTGGTAGAAGTAAAGAAAGTTTTGCCAGAGACATCCTCCTACTTGTAGCACTGTCCTCTCATTATTCATTGGTTTGCTCGAGTGGGCACCAGTAACATCTCTATTGTGAGACTTGTTACTTTTTTTTGGCATATCGAATATGCCACAGGGAGCCTGCCAGGCTCTGCCAGGTGGGTGGGATACTCTCAGTAGCTTGCTGTGCTCTCCGAGAGGACAGAGGAATCGAACCCGGGTCAGTCGCATGTAAGGCTAACACCCTACCAGCTGTGCTATCTCTTCAGCCCTACTTGTAAACATTGTAAATACTTTTAATGACTTCTGGTAGGACAAAGACATTGGGTCACCACCTCTGAAAGCAGTTGTCCTCTGACTAGCTGGAGGAGTGACTGGGCCAAAATAGCCTACAATGAAGTTAATGTGGTTTACTCATATTTATCTGTTTAGTGCAATTCAGCTCTGCTTTAAAATAGGAAAAAAAATTGAGCAGTCTTGATCCCTTGATTGTGAACATCTCAGCTCCTAAAATAAGATTACCAAAGACACCAGGCATGGGAACATTTAATAATTTAAAGTAAAATAAAATAAATAAATATTAAAATGAGAGTGATTTCAGAACTGTAACCTTTGGCTTCGTTTCAAGATCTTCAGTGTTTGTAGCTTAGCCTTGGGGAGACATAAGATGTTGTTAGCACCTCTTGATTCCCTGTTGGAAACTCCTTATCCTACCTTATCTATAGCCTCTTTGCAGAAGATAAGAAGGGTTAATATAAACCTCACAAATGCTGTTTTCAAAGGAAAAAGAAACTTCAGGGGAATATTATTTTTTAAAAAACTTCTATTTTATACATATGCAATATCCTCTTACCACAGAAACCAGGTGGCATCATTCAACCAAACTAGTTTATTCTAAGTAAAATGCTACAGAAATCTTTTTTGATGCAGCTGATTGACTACCAAGTGCGCTAAATAGAGAGATCAATGATGAGAGATTTCTTTATCTTTCGACTAAGAATTCTTACAAATTCAGAAGTGCAAAAGATACAGTCCTTAATTATACCAACTTAAACAACAGCATAAGAGGGAGACTTTCAAACAGTGTTCACAAAGCCACTCTAGGAAGTTTTTAAATATTTGATTCCATTTATTTTTTGAAAATAAAGTATGAAGTGTGTTAAAATGTACCTTAATGTCTGTGTACATATATAGTATACAAATCCCTGCAGAGACATATATCAACTTTGTCCCTAAATGTACCTCTGTGTATGGTTTGTTTCTGGCATCACATTATCCTGTTTAATTTTTTTTCCTTATTACTTATCAGTACTTGCAATTATATCATTTGAATTGATCTTGAATTTTTCAGGTATCCATCAAGAAAATACTGCTTATTTTAGTTCACATGGCTGGAGTGGTAGCACAGCGGTGGGGCGTTTGCCTTGCGCGCAGCCAGCCCGGCTGAGCTGGGTTCAATTCCTCCGCCCCTCTCGGAGAGCCGGGCAAGCTACCGAGAGTATTTCGCCTGCATGGCTAAAGCCTGGCAAGCTACCTGTGACGTATATGCCAAACACAGTAACAACAAGTCTCACAATGGAGACATTACTGGGCTCGCTCGAGAAAATCGATGAACAACAGGAGGACAGTGTTTGTTTGTTTTGTTTGTTGTAAACAAGTCTTATTTTTGTGATTCATTTAGAGTCACACTTTCATATTTGTGTGTGTTTAATGATTTCACTGTTCAAAATGTACCCTCCCACAAAATTTACTACTAGAGTGTTCCTATATGAACAAAAACTGGTGTGCCTTGATGAAGAAAATAGATATTTTGTATGTTTTGTACAGGCAAGTTTTGTACATTAAGTTGCTGTTTGACTATTTGGTCAATATTAGCAAATTAACTATATATGTATACATCACTGTATCACTATTATCCCATTGATAGCCGAATTACTCAAGTGGGTGCCAGTAACGTCTCTATTCCTTCCAGCCCTGAGATTTTAGCAGCCTCTTCTTACTCGTCTTTTCCCAATGATTGGAGGTTCTTTCAGGATCAGGGGAATGAGACCTGCTGTCATTACTGGTTTTGGCATATTGAATACGCCATGGGGAGCTTGCCAGGTTCTACCTGTGTGGGCAGGATACTCTCAGTAGCTTGCTGGGCTCTCCGAGAGGTGTACATTTATATATTTTTCTCTGTAATTTCTTGCCTACTGTCTGAACCCCATCAGATATGGTGTACTAATTGTGGAAAATGGGTAGGAAGTGTCTTATAATGGTCCAGAAAGCGGCCTGGAGTGTGGCAATGGTTGGGTAGTGGAGGTCGGCTGCCATGGGTGGGTCCCTTGGGGTGGGGAGGGCTCTCACCCTGCCCCATAGTCTGGCATGGAGTCCATCTATATCTATATCTATATCTATATCTATATCTATATCTATATCTATATCTATATCTATATCTATACCATCTATATCTATATATCTATATCTATATCCATCTATATCTATATCATTATATATGTATACATAAATATTGAATTTGATTCCTTAAATTAAAACACTAAGAAAACTTATTTATCAAATAAAGATAAAAATATGACCAGAGACAGATAGAGCCAAACTCTGATTTTACCTAGGAGCAATGATTCCATGTTCACTAAGTGTTCATACAACTTTATAGAATATAACACCATGAGTGGTTTGAATTAACTCTATATGTGTTTATTTTATGTATTTGGCTACTTTAGGTACTTAGGAAGTCAAAAAAAGAGTAACTAAATTTAAGTAGTTAGTAGAATTATTTACAATGTCTGTCATAGAAGATATGGACTTTGGTTCATATTCCAAAGTCTTTTGGCTTTACACTGATACCAGTGACTATTTTTCTTAATGTTATTGTTTTCTCCTGTTTTTTTTTTCTTTTTTATCTGAAGAACCCTAATTAATACAGAGTACTTGTAGATATATAAATAAATGCAAAAAAATGCAAAAAATTTGCTGAAAAAGAATAAAAACCTATACTTCATTTGGGGGCTGGAGTGATAGCACAGCGGTAGGGCGTTCGCCTTACAAGCGGCCAACATGGCCGACCCGAGTTCGATTCCTCCGCCCCTCTCGGAGAGCCCGGCAAGCTACCGAGAGTATTCGATATGCCAGACACAGTAACAACAAAGTCTCCAATGGAGACGTTACTGGGCCCGCTCGAGCAAATCGACGATCAACGGGAGAGCCTTTACCTTTACCTTTACTTCATTTGGAGATGTATATTATGGTACATTAAGAAAAACAATAGCAAGCTATTGATAGGGAAATGGTTCTGATTGTAGAGTAAATGCCTAGTCTGCCAACGTCCTGAGTTTGAGCTTTGGTATCATGTAGTCCTCAACACCTAACAGCACTGCATCACCATATCTGCTGAGCATAATATCACTGGGAGTGTTCCTAAGTACCCTTAATTCCACTGTGGAGAAGTCCCATTAAAAAAACTTAAACCAGTTTTACAATGTCAGTTTACTGTTTACTGTAATTAAATTACTGTAATTACTATAATCCCAGATCTTAAAGTAAAAGAAAAGAAAAAGAAAAAGGAAGAGAACCTTTGTTTCAAAGTTGAGTTGGTAATTCTACAGATACTATGTTGTTTTCCTCTGTAGGAAAACAAAAGCCTGACAAGCAGCCAAACCTTGAAGCGTTAATACTGTTATAATGATATTATATCTGAGATTTTGTCCAGACATGAGGATGCACACCTTAAACTTGGATGGGATTTATCTGAAATAACACCTGCTATGAGAGTGAACACACCTGTACGGTGTATGTGGTTACATGCTCAGGTTTCACAGAGAGCTATCACATTCCTAATTCATCATGTATTTATGTAGAATGATGACAGGACAAGTTATATCCTAATATTTATACAAAAGATTAACGTGGGTCAAATTGCTAAGTGGTCTGCTGATACAGTGCTTTTGATTTTAGTTATATATCAGTGCAAGCTTGTCCAATGAGATGGTAATTTTTCTGATATCAAATGATAAGAAGGAAGCAGTATACAGTTGTCCAGGAGAAAAGCTTTCCGAATCAAAGGAACAGCAAAATAAATGGTCCATGGTGAGGATAATCTAGCTGATGGATAGCTGAGGATGAACACCATAATAAAATGTATGATCAACAGAGTAAGAACAGTAAGAAATGCGATTTCAATAAAGAGAGAGAGAACTGGACTACAAAAAGTCATAAAAGGCATAAAATAAATACTTTACATGTTTTATGTAAAGTATAAAGGGGTTGGAGGTTAAATAAGGGGCTGACAGACTCTACATCTTAGTCTTTTATTTTTCACACATAAAATAATAATTAAATAAAAATAAATTTAAGATCAGAAATATCAGGCAGTAGAAAAGCAGAGATCCTAAAATAAAATTTATTTCCAACACTTGTGGAAGGTCAGTACAGTTGATGAACTGTGAACCAATGGGAAAATGGGAGGAAAACAGTAGTCAGATTCAGATTATTTTATAAGAGATTTTTAATTTAATTGAGAATGCCAATTCTATGGAGAAGTAAGTTTATGTTGCATTCACTCTCTTACCGATCATCTAAACTGTACAAAATATAAAAAACAACAACAAAAATATATGAGTTTATAGAGTGTACAGAAACAGATTTTGGACAGATGTCAAGACAGGAAACAATGGCACAAGATAAGTTTCTTTTATAGTTTCTGGCTTGAGGGCAAGACACATTCAGCAAATAAAACTCTCCTCCAGTTGAAAATCAGACATCGTTTTGGCCCTAGAAAATCAGAAATGAGTTTGAGAGTACTGGATCAACTAAAAATTTAAGGTAGAACTTCATTTAAAAGAAATTTAGTAAGCCACGAAAGTGGAACGTTTATAGTAATTTTTTTATTTAAATTTTACCAAACTATCTTACCACTCCCTAGTTACAGATGTATAGGCCAGCCAGAATTAATGTATCCCAATAAAGAATAAGAGAACTGGGCAGAAATTTGTCCTATTTTTGTGTAAGACAAAAGTGTCAGACTTTTCAGTAAGTCTAACTCACAGTTAAATTTGAATATAAAGAAACAAAAAGCAACATATTTTCCAAGAAACAAAATGAAATGCTGAATAAAATATAATAAATAATATATTTGGCACACAGTCCAAAGTTATTCAACATAAGAAAATAATGATGATTAGGACAACATGACTCCTTAAGAAAAAACAACATATAGACTAACCCTGATTTCTGCAAAAGTGAAATTGAACAAAATTATATATAAACATCAATTATGACTTAGCATAGTAATTGCATTATCAATAACGAATATATAAAAGTGTTCTTAAAATATAAATGATTTTAATACCTAGATATATTTTAGACACAAAAAATACAATTTATAAAATTAAAAAAATTTTTAAAACTCAACAACTGCTGACAAAGAACAGCTGACAAAGTGGTGACAGAGACAGAATTGGTAAATTGAGAAACAGAGACTACCAATTACTATTCCACATTTTATAATATTTTAAGGTAACTTGGTGCTTCTAATGGGGGGAATCTCTTACTTTTTTGTTTGTTTTTGGATCACAAGAGCTGTGTGTGTGCTCAGGGCTTACTTTGGGCTCTGCATTCAGGAATCAATTTTGGTGAGATTTGGGGAATGATATGGTGCCAGGGATTGAACCTGGGGTTGACCGCATGCAAGGCAAGTGCTCCCCACCCACTGTGCTTTCTCCCCATACTTCACGACTTTATCTTTGGGTTCAGTGATTTGATTTATAGCCTATTCCTATTCTATTGTTCACCTGCTCTATTGCATATTTTAGATAAGATATTGTACGCTTTGATTCTAGCATTTCTGCCTTAACCTTTGTCAAACTTTCAATTTCTCTTTGTCGAAATACTCTTCCATCAATCTCATCATTTTAGTAAGAGTCATTAGGAATGGCTTTGAGGTCTTCTTCAGGTAGCTTATATGACTTGGTTGTATTAAGAGTTCGTTCTAGACTATTGTCTTTATCACAGATCACAGATCACAGATCATCCTGTTATTCGTCGATTGCCTCGAGCAGGCCCCAGTAACGTCTCCTTCATCCCAGCCCTGAGATTATATTCAAGGCTCTTTAGGAGAATGAGACCCATCATTGTTACTGGTATTTGGCATATTGGCTACGCCACAGGGAGTTTGTCAGACTCTGCCATGTGGGCAGGCTACATTCGGTAGCCTGCCAGTTTGTCAAAGTAGGAATGAGATGTCATCATAAGATGTCACGTGGCCGCGAAAGTGGCCGCGCGGTTCCGGGAGCTGGTTTTTATAGTCTCAGAGTCTTGGCCGCTGATGGGATTACACGGTGCCAGGGGGCCAGTTGGTGGGTGTGACCCCCGCCTACTGGAATTTGGAGGATCTGGGTGGAGGATGCTCGACTCCAATCCGAGTATTGTCTTTATCAATGCAGGCAAATGAGTTTTTCTTTCTCCATATTATATATGGCTCTAGCAGGAGATGGAGTTCCTGGTTCAAACAGTAGGTGGGGCAACTTGGGGATTTTGGATCATAGAATATGGTCATGGCTGTGGATTCAAGGTCAAGTGAGCCTTAAGGGTGGGCTGAATTATAGCTAAAAGTGCCTGGCCTAAGTCATGGCACCAAGTAAAAGTAGGCCGAGGCAGGGACTGAGGGTTTGCGATCATAAATATTCAGGGGCATCTATATATCAAGTATAGCTGGGTTTTGGTAGGAACCCAGATTACAAAATCATGTGTGCCTAGGGGAAGCTAACTTCTATAGGCTACAGGCTGTGACAGGATTTCAAGTAGTCACTGTTATTATGTTCATGCAGAACTGGGTCATGGCTGGTGAACTCACTCAGGGATTAGTTTAAAAGGAGACTAGGGCATCAGTCACAGTTGGTTACAGCACACTCAGGGAATAGTCTGAATGGTTGTAAGCCATCAAGGAAATAGAGCAGGCAGTGAGGGGCCCAGATAGCTAACTGTGCTTTGGGAGTTTTGCATAGTGTATTCTCTTGGCAGGGGTATATCTTGTTTGCTAGCATTCAGGTGAGGGCTAGCAAGGGCTGTGTCCATTTGCCTACTAGGGCTAAGCACTCTTAATTGTAGTCTGTAGGGCTCCACCTATCTCAGTTATTTGCTGTGTGTTGCGGGGAAGAGGAGGAACTGCCTTCAGAGGTTTATTCTCAGGACAGGTCACTATAGAGCGAGAGATCTAGTACAGCAACGAACAGTATTGTTGAGCCTAGTTTTGAAAGGTGCCAAAATGGTAGCAATTCTAGCCTTTGGGAATGGTTTCTCTCCTCAAGTTCCATCTTATAAGTATACTTATAAGATCACAGGAGAGGGGTACCAGGTGTTGGTACAATGCCCTCTCCCAAGGAAAAGGTCGACACATTAAAAATTCTTCTCAATCGTAGCTTGTTGTCTGATGATGAAGTTTATTTCTTGGTGAGGGTCCCCCTCTGTCATTAGTTCTTCTGGGTGTGGTCATTTATTCCCTCAGTGTGGAAGTGTTATTTCTGTCTCAGGCAATTTATGTATAGCTCAGTTCAACTTTTGGTATAGACTTGCTATGATTACACGAATTGGTAAATAAATTTCTCTATACTTGTCCATGCTAGCCCTGCTTCTTAAATCTGGTTTACATTTAAGAAACATCAGTGAGACTTCTAACATGGAAAAAAATGTGCTGTGGAGGGAAGAATTTGAGAGATAAGAAAAAAAAAAGGAACCTTTATAGAGAAATTCAATTTAAAACCCCTGTAACATATGGGCTAAAGACCTATTAAAATAAGCATCCACGCTAAATGAGAAGGGCTGGAGCGATAGCAAAGTGAGTAGGGCATTTGCCTTGCACGTGGCTGACCCGGGTTCGATTCCTTTGTCCAGCAAGACGAGATTCCTCCGTCCAGCAAGGAGAGCCCAGCAAGCTACTGAAAGTATCCTTCTCACCCGGCAGAGCCTGGCAAGCTCCCCGTTGCGTATTTGATATGCCAAAAACAATAACACGTCTCACAATGGAGACGGTACTGGTGCCTACTTGAGCAAATCGATGAACAGTGGGAGGACAGTACTACAGTGCCACTGAATGAGAAGTCAGAAGCTCTGAATTCAAAATTCTACCTTTTCGACCTTTTTCTTCTTTACTTTTTGGGGAGATTATTTGAAATTTTTAGCTCTATACTTCCCACAGATTTAAAAGAATAAAGATTTAGAGTTAATATCTCTTCCAGTGCTAAAGTTGAAGGATTTACTCAAGAAAATTTTCAGGAATGAAATGTTGTCAATATGTTCAAAGGTAGCAGATTATGAGAGAACAGTAAAAGGACCTGGACATTTTGTAATAAGGTTGTTAGTGAGGACTTGAGAGCTATTTGACTGAAGTGTGATGACGGTGCCCAAATTGTCAGCGGTTAAGCAAAAAGTAAAAAGAGAAAATAGAGGCAATTTTCTTAGGTGATTATTTGGAAGTTTGGCAGGGAAGGGAAGTGAAGGAAATATAATGGACAGTAGCCAAAGGGTATTGCGGAGACAAGTGGAAATCTTTTTCAAAATATAAAATACAGAGCTCTTTGAAGAACTAAAGAGAAGAGGAGTGGCTGAATAAGGCAGTAAAAGTAGAAATGTATGAACATCAGCACAGCTCAAAGCAGTCAGGGCCAGAGATGAGGTGCATTGGTGGGGAAAAGTCATTTTTTTAAAGTGTTATTCCCTGCTGAGGCTTTGCTGACACCTTTACACCCCCGCATGAGTGGTCCCGTCCTGAGAACAAGGGACATGGTCAAGTCCCAGGCCTGCCCACTCTCCAGCACCCTTCTCTGGGGACGGGGCTTCAGAAACTCCATCCAACCCGAACTCGATTGCACTTTCTAGTGGTGGCCAGGATGGAGCCCAGGATGACTGAACTGCCTCCAGGCCCTACTTTGGGGGGTGGGAATTTGGAGGCACACCAGCAGCGCTCAGGGGCCACTTCTGGTGCTGCTATGGGGACCAGGTGTGGTGGCAGGAACTGAACCGGATCTGAAACAGCTCAGTCCTGAGCTCTTTCCCCTATTTGGGTCACCTTCTGGTTTGCCTGTGAGGGAAAGGATGCAGGGGGCGTTTCAGGATAGCAGGAACCACTCTGCCCAGAATGCTGGCAAGAGGCATAGTGTTTGGGTTCCTTAGTCACTTGGGGGGACTCTGGGATGGGGGCTCAAGGGTTGGAAGCAACAACTTCCTGGCTCCTCCCCAGCAACTCTCCAGCCAGGCCTCACCTTCCTCATGCTCTTTCTGCTGCTGGGATCAGACTGAACCCAGCCCTTTGGGCTGTGAGTGGAAGGCTTTTGTTTAGTTTGTTTTAATTTTTTTTTTTTTAAAGCACATGGGCTTGTGCGATAACACAGTGGTAGGGCATTTGCCTTGCATGTGGCCGGCCTGATGACCTAGGTTCCTCCACACCTCTCAGAGAGCCCAGCAAGCTACTGAGAGTATCTTCCCCGCATGGCAAAGCCTGGCAAGTTCCCTGTGATGTATTCAATATGCCAAACACAGTAGCAACAAGTCTCACAATGGTGACGTTACTGGGCCTGCTCAAGCAAATCAATGAACAATGGGAGGACAGTGCTACAGTGCTAGTTATTCCCTGAAAATTCTCACTTTTATAAACTAATTTCTCAATCAACATTTATAGGCCATTATTGCCAACTTTCAGTTAATAGAAGGCAGCTATTCTCATTACTATTCCACAAATACTCGACTTTGGGTTCTTAAAGAACAAGGATTTGAATGTAAGTAGCTGATTGGAGAAATGTGACTCAAGGAAAGGAAGAGAGTCATTAAACAGCAAAGCACACGGCATAGGAAACTAAATTCACAGGAAATTCTGGGAAATAGACCAAAATGCATTCTCAAAAATCATCCCTCCTGGGAAAGAGTTAGGATACTTATGCATTAATCCATTAATCCATAGAAAGTAGCAGTTGAGGAAATTTCTAGGAAATCCAGTTCCTGGTGTTTCAAGCTGGCAAAAAGGTAGTGAGATACCATATACCCCCCCCCCCCCCAATAAGGTTCCTTATTATCTTGACACTGATATGTGGAAGTAAGGGGACTTCTCTATGTCTCTATAGTTTTGTGGTAAGAACAGGGCACTGGCAACACAGAGAAGAGGTCTGTGACTGTTCTGATGGGTCATGTGCAGGTATATGAATCACACCTATATGTTGCTCAGACTAGTTATTAAAAACATACTTCCATATTCTGTATTTTATGATGCTCAGAAACAAATCTAGAAGGTGGGTTAAAGCCAACAATTCTCAGGGGTTACTCCTGCCTCTGCACTCTTCTGGAAGTGCTCAGGGGAACAACCATATGGGATGCTGAGGATCAAACCCAGGTTGGCCACATACAAGACAAACACCCTACCAGATGCACTACTGCTCTGGAAGGTCCCATTATCTACTCCTGTCTCATTTTTTATTCACAAGTAAGACAATCATATCAATATAAAATTGAAAAAGAAGAAATATAGAAAAATGTACTTTAGACAAGTAGATAAGCAAGAAAAGCAAAAGAAATACAGAGAATCATCTGAAAGTTGAAAATTTGGTGCTAACTCACTGATGGGCCACAATGTTGTTTCATGAAGGACATCTGATAATTTGCTCTATACCTGAAAACATGGCAATCTTTCCTAAAGTAAGAACTGCATTGTATTTCCAAAAGGTACGTGCTATTATTTATTACAGTTAGAAGATTTATTTGTTAATTGATCATCTATGATATGTGCAGAAAAGCAAGGTTAAAATTGAAGATGGTTCTAAATAAAATATATTCTCAAGAAGCTCCAATTAAGAAAAGCAAACTATATTTACTTCTGAGGACACCAAATTGTGAAGAGAGAGTTGATTCTAGAGGTGACCTGTTTTCATGTTTCAGTTCTTTATAGCTTTTAATCAGCAGTGAATTCTAGAAAAGCTAGGCCACCACAAACAACTTTCGCTCCTCACATATTTCATATATGGTTGAGACCATACGCTTGTTTGCCTCAACAAATACCAGCTGGTATGCACTAAGCTAAAGATTTAGGAGCTCAGTTAGCGTCCAAAGGTTTAAATCAAACTTTGCCATGTCAGTACATAAAGAATTCCTTAGAGCTATAAGTTTTTCTAAGTGGTTACCAGTAGAATGAGTCACCATAGAGGGAGCTCTCATCTTTTGTTCTTAGTAGTCCGTATCACCAGCCTATGTAAAATAATATCAGTCAATTCAAAGCTCTGGTGGTATCAGTTATATCCAGATGACAGTCCAGTGTCAGTGAGTCAAAAAAGCAGGCTATGGGCTTAGCTCTTCACTGATGGCCAGCTACTGTTTAGTTAAACAAATTAGGGAAGAAAATTATCATAATGCCTATTCCTAAAATGTGTCTCATTAATCTTCTAGACTTGAGCTTCCTTAGCCCAGCAAACAACGCAATGGAATTCACAGTAAAATGCATCAGCCACCTTAACTTATAAACAATCAGCCCATCGATTTACTCAACAAATACTCACTGATTATCTCCTCTGTATGTGGAAGCTTCCAGGGATACAAAGGTGATAAAAATACCCATGTACCTTTTCTCACGATGCTTATATTCTTTTGGAAAGAGATAGTTAATAATAAAAATGTCAGAAGCAAGTATAAAATTTAACTGCAGAAATTGTGAAGAAGATCTTGCAGGCGCTAGGAGAATCAATAATAGAGGGATATGAGAGTGAGGTCAGGAAAGGCTTTCCCCATTGTACTGAAATCTGAAAGCACACTGTGCACTAACCAGGAAATGGTAATGAAATGGAAAGGAAGGGAGGACAATTTAAATGGTTTAAAGGCGGACACTATAGCTATGGAGGGAAATGAAGCTGATGGGTACCTGGAGTCAGGCCAAAAGTAAAGGAACTGGCAGCTTCAAGTGTGCAGAAGGAGGAGAGTAGATCTGTGTACTGAAATAGCTCTTTAGTTCAATATGGAGATAGTACAGGAAGATTAATACAGAGGTGGGAGGGGGTGTTGCATAAGACCCTAATGTAATAGTCTAAGTAGAAGTTGACTGAACTATGACTGAAACGATAATCTCACTGAATGAAACCTCATAGCTTGTAAATCGTCCTGTAATTTTAATTCTTTAGTATGCAGTCCCTCCAACAATGACTAATAGTGAATATGTCTTTACCTTTGAGGGCAGACACAAAGAAATATGTAAAATGCTCTTGAAAGAATGAGATTTAAACACAGAATTCCATTAACTATGCCCAGAATTTATCTTGCCTAATAAAATCTTGATAGTTCTTTTCAAGTGTTATTTTGTCTATCTCTCTTCCTCAAAACAATATTTCCCCTCGTTTTGCTATGTATTTTTCTGTGCTAAAATAAAATTTACTAATCCAACTTCTTTTTTTCCATTTTATTCTTTCCGTTTATGCCTATAAGACATATAGGCATAAATGAAAAAAAAAACTGGTGACATTAAGCCAAAGTTTAATGGAGAGCTGTAATATAGCAAATCATGCCAAACTTGAGTCTGCTGAGGGAACACTGCTTATAGGAGGAATATTTTCAAATGTTCCTGGTTTCAAAGTTTTAGAAAAAAAAATTTAAATCCATTTATCTTCTTTTACCTTTGAGGGCAGACACAAAGACATATGTAGCGGGGCTGAATGTATACTGATGGTAACAATAGTTACAACTATATTCTGATTCTATTCATTCTTTTTAAAAGTATATAATAACTCTATCTTTGAGCACTGTTCAGAAAAGGAACCTATATCAAGTACATGTGGCTTTCCTAACTTGAAGATGAAAAAGTCAAACTGTGGGAATGTGAATAAACACCCAACTTTGTAAATTTAGTCAATAGTAGAAGTTAAACCAGGTTGTCCCACTTTGAATATCCAATTGTGCATTAAATCTACCACTGTCCTCCCGTTGTTCATCGATTTGCTCGAGCGGGCCCAGTAACGTCTTTTTTGTGAGACTTGTTGTTACTATGTTTGGCATATTGAATGCATTCTGGGTAGCTTGCCAGGCTTTGCCATGCAGGCGAGATACTCTCGGTAGCTTGCCAGGCTCTCTGAGACAGACAGAGGAATCGAGCCTGGCTAGGCCGGGCTGGCTGTGCGCAAGGCAAATGCCCGACCGCTGTGCTATTGCTCCAGATATGAAAATTTGGCCAGGCTGAGACTACAGTGGACTAGATTACTTGTCTTGCAGGAACTAGAAATATAATTTAATCCCTGTCTCTAAAGTTTCCCCAAGCACTGCCAGGTGGACCTGGTCCCCATCATGTGGATCTAAGTTGCACCATATCTCTGGGCCCAAGTTTTGAACCACCAAGCCTGAATAGCTAAGTCAAGTATCACCATGAGTGGTTCTTGGAAGTGCTTGGAAGTAGCCTCCCCTCAAATATATAAAGTTAAAATGTTGGTATGATCTCAAAAGATAAAGATAGGGCAGTGCTAGTTAGCTTAAACTGTTCTTTTCAGAATACTAACATCACAATTAGCAATTCTGTCACACAAATTACAAAATTTATCTGGCACCAGGGGCTGGAAGTTACCTTGAATGCAAACATGGGTTTGATTCCCGGCATCCCATAAGGTCCCTTAAGTCTGCAAGGACTGATCCCTAAGCACAGAGCCAGAGATCAGACATGAGCACCTCCAGACAAAAACAAATACATGAAATTTGTGCCAGAGTTAAACCAAAGAATACCATGCATACCTTTATATACTAACAGCAATAGAGAAAAGGGGAAAATATTCTGGATCTCCCTTACAAAGAAGCTTCAGTAGGTTATTAAGCAACCTGTAACACCATAAGCAGTGGAGGTAGGATTTAAATACAATTCTGATTTCTAATGTCATGCTCTTGACATAGACTCAGTTACCTCTTAGGGACTTTGCCATGTTTCTCTAGACCTAACCTTAATGCTAATTCGAACTGAGAATCCATGGTCTTTATTCAGCCACGAAAAATGATGCTGAAGGTCTGTTGGCCAAATTTCCCCGGCCATGACTCCAGGGTGTGGGCGATTTTATCAGAGATGCCAGGTCTGGTCTCTGATGATTATCAGCAGAGCAGGCTTAACAAACCGCCATCACTTCCACATTTACTGGCATTTCAATTAGTTCAAAGCAGAAGCACACTCCATAATACAAGCTAAATGGAAATGTAGAGGCCAGCTGTCTGGCTGACAGCCGTCCCCGTGAGTCCTGGTTGCCTCAGCTTCTGTGATTTATTTACTCATTTGTTTTCCTGTGGTGGGGAGGGTGAACAGAATATATTGTCACTTCAGATAGCACTTCGGCAAATACCATAACAACATTCTTAGGGATTGCTAGCAGTTTTTGTTCAGCACCAGCATACTAAATTTTAAAGGGGGAAAAATAGCGTCAGATAAATCACAGGATTTTAAAAGAACGTCCCCATTTGTTCACAGTTTAACATTACTACTGACGAGTAAAACAAATAAAACTCTTCTTTTTCTTGCCTGGATTTGACTTACAAAGTGAACTAAGCACAGAGGAAAGTCCCCAAGATTAAATGTGTGTGATGGATAATAGAACAAAGTGTTTTCTTTATGTCTCTAATATGAGCTCATGACCATGAGCATATCAATTCATATCTAATCCCCATTATTTTTCACTCAAAACACTACTCAATATTGCCAAATATCTTCCCATATTGAACATTTCTGTGAAGCTACAGTAATAAATTTTGAGATGATGCTTTTATTTCCCATTCCATCCATCAGCAACATTTATTTTCTTAAAAAAATTTAATAAAAAAGAAGCTCAATTCCAAAGGCATTTTATATAAAGGGAAATTTTACATGGAACAGAATGGCATAAAAACATAAGCTGTAGTTTTCATTAAAGGTATGCTCCAAGTGGCTTGACAATCTAAAAATATATAATAAAAATATAATAAAAAATTAAATTTTAAAATTATATAATAAAAATATAATAAAAAATATATGATTTGCATCAGAGAGTACATTAGGCAGGGCATTTGTCTTGCAAACAGTCAATCCTGGTTCATTACCTAGCAACATATAAGATCCCCTCAGAAGTGATCCCTCAGCACAGAGACATGAGTAAGCCCTGAGTAACACCCCAAACAAATAAACAAACAAACAAACATTATATGTTCTTGTGG
Organism: Sorex fumeus; assembly: GCF_029834395.1. Lineage (NCBI taxonomy): Eukaryota > Metazoa > Chordata > Mammalia > Eulipotyphla > Soricidae > Sorex > Sorex fumeus. The sequence continues at coordinate 33,473,292 of NW_026606092.1, read as the reverse complement.
CCATTGATAATGATTGTGCCCTGAGGAAAAAGAAACCAAAAAATGTAAACGAGGACACCTAGATAGAAAATTTTAGTGGTTATTCTTTATACTTAAATGTGCAGAGGTCAGTAAAACAAACAACTCAAAACTCCAAAACTTGATTTTACAACGGAGACCAGTTCCGGGGATTGAGGTACAAAGGTGGTGTTAAGGAATGATAGAGTTAAAACTCCAAACTACAATCAACAACACAGAAGTCAAGAAGCCCAAATTTTTAATAATGAAACTCAGAAAGGTACCTGTCAGGAGGGCAGGTTGGGGAAAGGGAGGGCACTAGGGAAGGAACCTAGAACACTGGAGGAAGGAAGTTGACACTGGTGGTAGGACCAGTGCTTCAGTATCGTACCTCTAAAACTCAACTATGAATAACTTTATAAATCTAGGTGTTTTAACAACAACAAAAATAAAACATAAAAGTCCTTGCTTTTAAATTCATTATCCTTCCCTACTGTGTCCTCCACACCTTCCTCTTTCTAAATCATTCATAGGCAAGGGGAATCAGAAACCTCATTGAGAAAAAATCAGTTTATGGAATGAGCATTCACTACTCCAATATGATTTCTCATATTCAGACATGCACTAATTAGAGGCAGGAGTATGACTGACTATATTACCGATGTCTTTCAGTGGTGCCCAAGGTTTACTCTTGGCTCTGTGCACAGGGATCACTCCTGGCAGGGCTCTGGGGACCACATATTGTGCTGATCCCAGTTGAACCCAAGTCAGCGGCATGCAAGGCAAGCACCCACCCTGCTATACCATCGCTCTGGCCCCATATATGTCTTTTACACATCTGCAACAGCTATCTGTCCATGCCTGGACAAAATTTTAATATAAAGAACATTTAAGCTATTCAAACTTTTTCTACGCCACTATCCTTGGACACATTGTCAGATGACCAAAGAGTTCAAGTCTTTATTTTAAAAAAATTATTTATTTTATTTTAGAATTTTATTTTAGAAAATATTATTACATGTGTATGTATATTTTGACAAATGTTTGAAAAAATATTAACGTATCTTCTAGTTTGCTAAACTTATTGCCAGGAGATCATTATTTTAACTGTTAAAATGCAATACTATTAAAATAGTAATTAAAAATTAATAAGTAGTTCACTGGGAGAAGAGAACTAATAATTTAAGTTCAGGGAATAGACACATGCCAGGTGTAAAAGCTTTAGGCGCAGGAATGACATTTTATCTCTCACATTCTTATCACCCCACCCTGCACAACACAGAAGGCACCAGTGAATGTCTAATCTTGTTGGACACTGCTGAATGAAAGATGAGAGCACTGTTTTCCCTCTGAAGACCCTGTAAGCTTACTCTTAAACTACTAACATTCTTAAATACTGGAACGTATCTTTAAGCAATGGTTATGTTTTCAGAAACATAAAGCAATGGACTGAAAGAATGCTTGCATAAAAATAGAAGCCATTTTAAGTTAATTTCTACTCCTAAAAATGAGGCTTTGTAAGTCCACCCGCCTTCCACATATGCGCGTGCGCGCGCGTACACACACACACACACACACACACACACACACACAATCTCACACAGGAATACAACATAACTTTTAAGCCACAAAGCTGGCTGTCCTAAGATGCCCTGAAATTTTCTGAAGCCTCATAGACCCACTCCTAATCAAGGTATTATCTTCCCCCCACCTTCGCTTCCTGTTGTTACCTAAAAGACAATGTCTAATGAGGTGCATTAGCTGTACTTTTGGAAGTCAAGAGATGGATTATCTAGTTAATGCTCTTGCGGGCTCATGTCAGAACAGAGAGAATCCCCCCCTACTCGCACCTAAATAAAATTTAAGGCTAAAGCAAGAATGCAACTTTTTTTTTTTTCTGGTACACTTTCCATAACATTGCCTTTCTCTAGTCAGACACGGTTCAGTACATGGAATAGAATCCAGTTGTTTGAGGATTTTACTCAGAAAACACTGGCAGTCATATTGTCCTGGTGTGATTTTTGACATTGAAACTATTACTTTTACCCCCAAATCCTGAAAGCAGCAAGGAGCTATCACTTGAGGTATTTCACTGTAGCGTGGGATGTACATTCTGACAAGTCAGTCATTGCTGCTGTGGGAGCAGAAAGGCAAAGTGTTGCTTGGTGAAGATACCTGTAACCCTGCCAGATGACTCATCCTGGTATGGGAGGGAAGGGAATTCAAATTAGCAAGAAATAAGCATGATAATTAAAGGCAACTAAAAAAATGTAAATATGCATATATTTGAAAAGCAATAGAACTGTGTACCACTTGGGTAACATCCAAAGTGAAATCAAAACTTCTGCTCCATTTAATGAGAAACCAAGAAGGTGGTGTTTCCTGAAATATAAAGACCTCTGGCAAGAGGTCTTCCTCCAATAAATAATGCGCTATATCACATGTATGGTCATCTGAGTGCTGAGAAAAATTCTATTGTCACTGGGGTGCTGGAGCATATATAACTGGCTCCTGAACTGGATTCTCTTTGCAGGACTGCTACCCCTGGGCAATGTGACTTTAGTGATGTCCTTTGTTACCTATGACATTATTTTCACAAGGAAAATGAGGTAGTTGGATATTGGAGGTGACTTTCTTCCTCTGAGCACTTAAGACTTGCTAAGAATCTATTCATAGATACAGAATCAGACTTTTGTATGTCTCACTACAACTCTTGTTTAGAAAAGCATGGATGATACAAGAGGCTAGCCCCTTGAGGTAGTAGCATTACCATAAACAGCAGGTAATATGGTCTGAACTCTGACTACCCCTTAACGTATGATATTACTCAGGCTTTGCAAGTAGCTCTTATCTCCATGAAAAGAGATCACTTTTTTTTTTAATTTTCTTTTTGGGTCACACCCCGCGACGCGCATAGGTTACTCCAGGCTCTGCACTCAGTAATTACCCCTGGTGGTGCTCGGGAGACCATGTGGGATGCTGAGAATCGAACCCGGGTCAGCTACATGCAAGGTAAACATCCTACATACTGCTATTGCTCCAGCCCCAAGAGATCATTTCTAAGATTCTTCCTATCAATAAACACTCAAGCTCTGAGACAGGCTGGCCCAAACTCTTATTATGCAGTAAGCATGTTGGCCTTAAATTTTTCTAGCCTCTTGTTCAGTTTCTGTGTGCCTAGAGCTTATCCAAGATTCCAGTAGAGGAGTCAGAAGCAATTGGGGTTCAAACCTCTCTGGAAACTCAGTAGCAGAGGAAGGGTTTGACTTTGGGGCCTGAGAAGGGATAAACCCTAAAACTGGACTTCCCATATCTCTGGCAAGCTTTTACTGTGTTTCCAGGCCCTGATGTTGAGTCTGTCAAAGAAAAAGTCTTAGTTTGGTAACTTTCTAAAATTTCAGAGAAGTTCAAATTTAAAGAGTAATAAAGTGTGTCCATGGATCTCATGCAAATGAAAATTTCATTTTTCACGTAAATCCTTGCTGTCATCAGGTTTCTCCATAACTTCTTTGTCCTTTAGACATTCATTCTCACTCTATCTAGTCTGTGTGTCTGAACTGCTTCCATCCTAGAAAACATTAATTTAAACATTTTCTCTCACTTCTTTGCCTGGCCCATGCGCTCACATTCTTCCATCACTCCTGGTCAATCCTCTGAGTAACACTACAATTTTAGTTCTCCCCAGCAATGAGCTCCCTACCAGGGCATGGACTGAATGTGGCTGGGAATCAAATCCCCAGGGCACTGAAAGATTAAATAAATCCTCAAACATAGCTCATCCTTTAAGTGTCTCAGTCAGGATCCAAAACAAGACAATTGGCCTTTCAAGGCTATAAGCTTACCCAAAATCCTCTGCATCCTTATCAGAGTACCGATAATCCTGTACTGTCTCTCACTGAAACACCCATAATCTTCTGTTGTGTGTCACTGAGATAGTCACAATCTTCTGCTGAACCTCACCTGAATATTCATAATGAGTTGCTGTATCTTAAGTAGAGAATCCATGATCCTCTGCTATCTTTCATCAGTGTACTTATAAAACCAAAAGATCTCTCTGTTTCTTTGTATGTTATATTTTTACTAAATCAGCTCCTCCATAAACTGATGATGTCAGGTTGACTGCTGTGTTACAAGTTTCAACATGCGCAAGGAAAAATAAATATGCAGTTCAATCTAATGTACAGCAGTGTTGTGGTCCCATGAACTTGAGCGGTAGCACCACTGTGGGGCAATTGTCTTGCATGTGGCTGACCTGAGTTCGACTGCATGTGGCTGACCTGAGTTCGATTCTTCCGCCCCTCTCGGAGAGCCAGACAAGCCATGGCAAAGCCTGGCAAGCTACTCATGATGTATTCGATATGCCAAACACAGTAACAAGTCTCACAATGGAGACATTACTGGGCCCGCTCTAGCAAAATTGATGAACAATGGGAAGCCAGTGCTACAGTGCTACAATTGTGTTCCCAACCAGAGCTGTACGTTAGAATTTACTCATGGAGGAATTTAAAAAAAATATATGAAATCACAGTGATAAACACATTTACAAAGTTATTCATGATTGGATTTCAGTCATATACTGTTCCAGCAGAATCGACACAGAATCTCCTGCCCCCGTGCCAGGCTGTCTTCACCAGGGCCACTCGGGGGTGGGGGGGTGGGTTGAGTTTCCCTCCTCGCTCCAAGCAGAACCCCAGCAGCCAAAAACCTCCAGAATCCAGCCACAGTTATGCTCAAGGCCACTCCCCACACACTCGGACGAGCCTCACGCATGAAGGAACCGGAGAGGAACCCAGGTATACAGGACCCAGGGCTGAGATCTCTAAGCCTGCTTGGATCGGTACTGGGTCTCCTCCATCCAGATCCCCCATTTTCCAGTAGCTAGACAGTTATACCCACCAACTGCCCCCTGGCACCATGTAATCCCATCAATGGCCAAGATCCAGAGACTATAAAACAAAGCTCCTGGAAGCTCAAGGCTGCAACCTCTTATGGTCTAGTCCACTGGTGTACCTAAAGCAGCACGTGTTTGGTTTTTTACATACTTGCTTGTATTATTTTATATACATTTTCTGTCCCTCTCAGAGAGCCTGGCAAAGCTACCGCGAGTATCCCACCCACACGGCAGAGCCTGGCAAGCTCCCCGTGTCATAGTCGATATGCCAAAAACAGTAAAAAAACGAGTCTCATTCTCCTGACCCTGAAACAGCCTCCAATACGGCACCGTTGGGAAGGATGAATAAAGAGAGGCTGCTAAAATCTCAGGGCTGGGACAAATGAAGACGTTACTGGTGCCCACTAGAGCAAATCGATGGACAATGGAATGACAGTGATACAGTGATTGTTCCAGCACCCATCTCTTCACCAGTTTAGTTTTCCCACCACCAATGGTCCTCATTTCCTTTCCACCCTCTGCCTCTACCCAGCCCCCCAACACACACATCTACCATTATGGCAGGCACTTTTATTCTCTCTCTCTCTCTCTCTCTCTCTCTCTCTCTCTCTCTCTCTCTCTCTTTCTGCCTTACAGTTTGCATAGAGATAATTAAAGGTTATCAGATATATATATGTACATATATATATATATATATATATATATATATCCCTTTACCTAGTTGCAACACTCAGTTCCTTTCCAAAATGATCATTTCTAACTATTGTCATGCTGATTCCTTCTCTATCCTACCTGCCCTTCCCCCCTCACAAACTCTTGTGGCAAGCTTCCAACCATTGACCAGTCCTCCTGGTCCTTGTTTACCGTCACCTTGGATATTAGTCTCATTATTCTAAAATAGGCGGATTTTTACATTTTTTTTAAAAACTTAAGGTAAGGTAAGGTAAAGGCCCTCCCGTTGATCGTCGATTTGCTCGAGCGGGCCCAGTAACGTCTCCATTGGAGACTTTGTTGTTACTGTGTCTGGCATATCGAATACTCTCGGTAGCTTGCCGGGCTCTCCGAGAGGGGCGGAGGAATCGAACTCGGGTCGGCCATGTTGGCCGCTTGTAAGGCGAACGCCCTACCCGCTGTGCTATCGCTCCAGCCCCTTTAAAAACTTAATCACTGTGAAATCACAAAGTTATTCATGGTTGTGTTTCAGGCACACAATTTTTCAAACTTGATCCTTTCACCTTCGTCTACTTTCCTCCACCATTTCCCTCCCCACGATTTCCATCTGCCTCTCACCCACCAGTCTGCTTCTAAGAGGTGCTTTAAAATATAAAATGATATATATATGTTTTATATATAATATATATGTTTTGTTTACAGTGTTTTGCTGATAAAGTGTCATGCACAACTCTGTACCAGCTCTCAGCACCACCTCCTCCTCCTGGTTGAATGCCTCCCCTCCACCATAGATGTTTCTCCCTCCCTGTTTTGTCCCCCAACCCTTCATGTTGCGTTTCCTACTAAATACCTATTTTCATGTTCTTTCTTTCTTGTCTTCTATATTCCTTATGTACAGTATTTTTTGGTTTTGTTGTTGTTGCTGTTGTTGTTGTTGTTGTTGTTGTTGTTGTTGTTTTGGTGGTGGTGGTGGTGGTGGTGGTGGTGGTGTGTTTATATGTGTGTATGTTTTGGCAGGGAAGAGTTGGGGAGTAGTAGGGAGCATGTGGTTTGGGCCACACCCAGCGTTACTCAGGTTTATTCCTGGCTTTGAACTTAAGGATCACTCCTGACAATGCTCAGGGGATCATATTTGGTGCTGAGTATACCTATGGGCTGGAGCGATAGCACAGCGGGTAGGGCGTTCGCCTTACATGCGGCCAACATGGCCGACCCGAGTTCGATTCCTCCGCCCCTCTCGGAGAGCCCGGCAAGCTACCGAGAGTATTCGATATGCCAGACACAGTAACAACAAAGTCTCCAATGGAGACGTTACTGGGCCCGCTCGAGCAAATCGACGATCAACGGGAGGGCCTTTACCTTTTTATACCTATGGAGCATTAAGAAACCCTTATAAATCAGATAATTTAAATCAGAATTCCTGGGGTACTGAACACCGTACATAACTAATTTTTATGCCACTCCAGAAGCCATTACACCTAATTCTGCATTATTGGCATGGAATGTTGATGCTACTTCTTCATGGTTAGCCTGCCACTGTATGATCCTTGGAAAGTCAACTTTCTCTGTGAAACTCAGTTTCATAAGTTGTAAACTTTAGCTTTCTAGCCTTTCTATTTTGAAATATTAATGTGCTCATGAAATGAGATGTTGTGAAAATGCAAACTGTAAAACACTTATTATTGTAGCAATTTTTAATATGGATCTTCCAATCGTTACATTCAAATGCTCAGGAGGAGAAAAGTAATAAAAAATTCATAGAAAAAATACATTAAAAGTAAGGTTAGAAAATTAAAAATAGTGACTCAAGGAATACAGTTTAATTCTCATCTCTAAAATGTATGTTATTTAGTAAATAAGATAAAAAGGTAGTAGAATACTTGCACTAGAATTGTTTTAAGATCATCACATACTATTTCAGTAAATGTCTACTAATTCATACAAAATTATAGGCTTTACCTTAAATCATCTGAAATTATTTCTTATGCTAATTTATTAATTTGAATAGAAACAAAAGGTATTAGGGAGTACAGTAAGAAACCTTAGGAAATAAAAAGTATTTGCCCAAACATATTTACTGTTCTATTTACAAAACAATGCTATTAACATAAATGATGCTACATCTTTGGTCATTTCTTTAAACAGATAAAGGATACAGACCACAGAAGACTGTAGCTCAAAGGCCTTAATCTAAAGTTTCCTTTAACTGTGTCAGTTTGACACAGTGCACCCATAGAATTCCATGTTATAAGTGACACTGAGACAGCACCAGCTTAGACCTTTGACAATTATTTCTGATAGTACCACACAGAGTTCTGGGCCCAAGATGATGAAATATCATCTCACACCACAGAGACTGGCATACATCCAAAAGAACAAAAGCAACTGGTGTTGGCATGGATATGGGTAAAAAGGGATTCTCCTTCACTGTTGGTGGGAATGCCGACTGCTCCAGCCCTTTTGGAAAACAGTATGGACGCTTCTCAAAAATCTAGAAGGTGAGCTCCCAGTAATACCACTTCTAGAAATATACCCTGGGGGTCCAGAAACACACAGCAGAAACACCAATATTCATTGAAGCACTATTCACAATAGCCAGAACCTGGAAAAAAAAAAAAACCTGCGTTCCCAAGAACAGAGGAATGGATAAAGAAACTATGGCACATCTACAGAATGGAATCTGTGTAGTTGTTAGGAAAAATGAAGTCATGGAAATTTGCCTATAAATGGATGGACATGGAGAGTATCATGCTGAGTGAAATGAGTCAGAAGGAGGAGAGATATAAAATGAATATTTATTTGTGGTATATGCAAAAAATATATAGTAAAAGACGAATATCCATGGCTAGGGAAAACAGGGCCTAGGAGGACTGGTCAATAGTTGGAATTTACCACAAGTGCATGGGGGGTGGAGGGTACCAGGGTAGGTAAGATAGAGAAGGGACCAGTATGACAATACTAGCGATCCGAGTGTTAAAAGTAGGTAAAGGGATATTCTTGATAATCTTTATGTGTCTATACTGCAAACCACAATGCCCAAAAGGAGAGCTAGAGGGAGAGAGAGGAGAGAGAGAGAGAGAGAGAGAGAGAGAGAGAGAGAGAGAGAGAGAGAGAGAGAGAGAGAAAGTGTGCCATAGATGCAGGAGGCTAGGGGATGTGGGAAGGGAGTGATGGAAGAGAACCTAGGGGCACTGGTGCTGGGAAATGTGCACTTGTGGAGGGATGGTTGTTTGAATACTGTGTCACTGAAATCTAATCATAAACAGCTTTGTAACAGTCTATGTCATAGTGATTCAATTAAAAAAACTTTTAAAAAATTATCAGAAGAAAAATTAGAGTTGTCTATGGTTGTAATTTTTAAGTTTTATTCATGGTTTTCGCTTTGCTTTAGCATATGCATGAAACTTTCCAACATTTTTATATTTTGGTACATCTATTCAAAGGAAAATTCTCACCCATGCTTAGACAAAAGAGAAGCTCCTAAATTAGTTTTGGAATATTATTTTTCTGTCTCCTGTACCTCCAAACTCCATGTCCAAAATTCCAAATTCCTGTAAAGAGTGTATAGAACAAAACTCTCAGAAATAACTAGTTCATACTAATGTGGGAATGGTTTCCTATAAGTATGGATGGTCTTTTTTTTTTTTTTGGCTTTTGGGTCATACCCGCCATTGCACAGGGGTTACTCCTGGCTCATGTACTCAGGAATTACTCCTGGTGGTACTTGGGAGACCATAAGGTATGCTGGGAATCAAACCCAGGTCGGCCATGTGCAAGGCAAATACCCTTAGCTCAGCGGGTAGGGCATTTGCCTTGCACACGGACAACTCGGGTTCAATTCTTCCATCCCTCTCGGAGAGACCAACAAACTACCAAGAGTATCTTGCCCGCACAGCAGAGCCTGGCAAGCTCCCCGTGGCATACTCAATATGCCAAAAGCAGTAGCAATAAGTCTCACAATGGAGACATCACTGGTGCCTGCTCGAGTAAATCAATGAACAACAGGAGGACAGTGTCACAGTGGTACAGTGCACGTATTGCCTTGATCATTTTAACTTGAAGTGAAACTTGAATGGATAGAATTTTAGAGAACCAGATCTGAGAAAATACTGGTGGAGAGGGCCTGGGAGGGACAGATCGTGCTGGGAGAGATGATACCACTAAAGATGCCAGCCCTTTCTAAGAACCATAACCTGAGTTCTACAAATCAGACATGTCCCCATATATCTCCTAGACCCATAATTTCTCCACTTCTGAACCATAACTCTTTCAATAGCTTTTGTAGAGGGAGCCTCCAACCTAATCTGTAGTCGAGGAGGCTAAATGTAAGAACTTGCCTTGGTGAAGACAAAACAACAGGCCAGTAGATAGGACAGGCTTGCTACCACCCTACTACTTCACTTCTGTTGCTGCTGTTACTAATATCTACCATTCATTTACTACTGACCTTGTGACCTGCATGTTATCATATATTATCTTCATTGTTGGTGGAAGTATGTCTGGAAAATGCTTTGAAAACGATAAGCCTTTTCACTTATTCTTATATTCTCTAGAGAAGAGAAAAAGTGAGACTCAAGTGGATGAAGTTGTCTAAAAGGAAAACTGATTAAGAATAAATGAACTCTCTCCTTAGGTCTGTGCGATCCTGACCCTTCTTTGCTTTAAATTTCAATTTTCTTTCATAAATTACTAATACATGTGGCTTCTAGATAGTCATTTCTGCTAAAGGTTTATAGGATTTAAAAAAAATAATAGCTTTCCATTTCTCATATAATCTCTTTCCATTATTGTACCAATGAGAATTTACATAGCAGAAAGGATATATCCTGTGCAGTTTTTTCCATCTATATTGAATGAGTGGTCAGCAGTTTTCATGATTGTGAAGGAGAGAACTTGTTGTCCATGTCTACCTTTTCAAAACCCAAGATGCTTGCAAAACCTGTGCATGGACAGCAAAGCATCTACCTTCAGACACTTAGACAGTTGGGTTGGGTTTTATGTGATCTAAGTTTAGAGAAGTTCTCTTACCAGGCTATAACAAAAGTATTAGTAAAAGGGAAAACAGTTACTATCTCTCCACCGACTTTCCCATTCCCTGACAACTGGTACCTAAAGATTTCTAGTGAATTTCTTCTTCTTCCTCTTCTTTTTAATTGAATCATCATGAGATACAGTTACAAAGCTTTCATGTTTGAGTTCCAGTCATACACTGATCTAATACTCATCCCTCCACCAGTGAACATTATCCACCACCAATGTTCCCAGTATACGCCTCCCCCTTTCCAACCCTCCCCCTGCAAACCATAATGCCCTAAAAAGGAGAGAGACAATATCGAAGAAATTGTCTGTGAATTTCTTCTATAATGAATTTTCACCCTGCCTCATGAAGCTAAGTGAAAAGACCTTCAAGATAGTTGAATACACTGATGAAATAAATAAGTCTAGGTGAGATTCATAGCCTAACCAAGACATAGGTTCCACTGTTGGAAACTGTGGGACTGTTCTAGGTTGGGGCACAAGTAATATGAGAACCTGATAATAATCTTACAGTTAAGCCATAGGGAGAACTTTTCTCTTCCTTCCTTCCTCCTTCCTTCCTTCCTTTCTTCCTTCCTTCCTTCCTTCCTTCCTTCCTTCCTTCCTTCCTTCCTTGCTTTATCTTCCTTCCTTCCTTCCTTCCTTCCTTCCTTCCTTCCTTCCTTCCTTCCTTCCTTTACCTTCCTTCCTTCCTTCCTTCCTTCCTTCCTTCCTTCCTTCCTTCCTTCCTTGCTTTATCTTCCTTCCTTCCTTCCTTCCTTCCTTCCTTCCTTCCTTCCTTCCTTTACCTTCCTTCCTTCCTTCCTTCCTTCCTTCCTTCCTTCCTTCCTTCCTTTACCTTCCTTCCTTCCTTCCTTCCTTCCTTCCTTCCTTTACCTTCCTTCCTTCCTTCCTTCCTTCCTTCCTTCCTTCCTTTACCTTCCTTCCTTCCTTCCTTCCTTCCTTCCTTCCTTCCTTTACCTTCCTTCCTTCCTTCCTTCCTTCCTTCCTTCCTTCCTTCCTTCCTTCACCTTCCTTCCTTCCTTCCTTCCTTTATCTTCCTTCCTTTATCTTCCTTCCTTCCTTCCTTCCTTCCTTCCTTCCTTCCTTCCTTCACCTTCCTTCCTTCCTTCCTTCCTTCCTTCCTTCCTTCCTTCCTTTATCTTCCTTCCTTTATCTTCCTTCCTTCCTTCCTTCCTTCCTTCCTTCCTTCCTTCCTTCACCTTCCTTCCTTCCTTCCTTCCTTCCTTCCTTCCTTCCTTCCTTCCTTCCTTCCTTCCTTTAGCAGATGATCACTTTTATCTAGTGCAGAAACTGCTTTATGGGACTCAGGTATACATTTTCATTCCTTTAATAGCTATGGTTCAGTCCCTCAATTTTGCCTATCAGACCAATTAACACGCAAATTTGGCAACAGCTGAAAGGCAGACAGCAGACCCCTGGCCAGATGATTTTCCTCTCACCCTTCTCCCATGATTCCTATTCATTGTCATGCTGTGTGCACTGTGCAAACAAAATCAATAAGGACAAAAGAGCTCAAAGGTTACTGTATAGCAGAGATTTCAGTAATGAAATTGTATTTTTTTCCAGCTGCACTTTCCACTTCTTTCTTAAGTATTTCCAAATTCCAAAGCTGTACTTTTCTCCCCACAGACTGTTTATCTTGATTTCATAAAGCATTGATAAGCCCAGCTTGGGAGAAAATAAAGGAAAATGAAGGCTCTCTAACAGGTGAATTAAGAAAATAGGATCAAAGTTCAAAGCTAAGATATCATTCTGATTTTGCTCTGCTCAAATCATTTGTTTCCTAAGAGGAAGTAACTGATAAACCTAGTTAATGAACTGAATGAAACAACTGAAGTACTTATCCAAGCAGCACACTTGCTAAACTGCATCATCTTTTGGATTCTATCCACAGAACCTCCTGACCTGAGACACTTTTTATTCACCCAAAAATCAAGTCTGATACTCTCTTGAGATGAACTGTGGAAAGTCACTCATGTTTACTGGTAATAACCAGCTCACTTATAAGAAGAAAAGATGCTTTTTCAGGTCACTGTTTTATTCACAGGTTACATTTGTTTTAGGAAAGAGATTATGTTCTGCTTTTCTTCAGAAAGAACTGAGTTTGGGGTCAAAGCATATAAAAAAAAAACATGTTTGACCATAAAGTTTAGGCAAAAATGGAGAGTTATAACTATAAACCAGATTTATAACTCATTAGACTAGGACAAATGGGATAACTACTGTAATTAGAGGTATTACTTAGAACTCCTCTGTTCCTTTCAAAGCATTTAATATGGCTTTGGAATCGCAGAGGTGAATGCTCTTCCGACTCACTGTGCCAGCTACTAAGTAAGTGATTTTATACGAATTGTTAGGGAAAGCTGACATCTTGGAAAGTTTTTCTGCAGGACATAAAATCATAAAGTCATCTTTATAAAATGATTTTTAAAAGGCAAGGACTATTTTCATGACACTCAATGTTTTTGGTTTGTCTCAGCATACTCTGAAAGTTTTGAAAGAGCCTGTTTTCTTTATGGAAACATATGAATAAAGGATGTTCTTCAAAACAAAACAAAGGAAGAAAACTGCTTCCTCAAGGAGCAGTTTCAGCCATTTAAAAGTAGACACACTATAAAAATACTCCCTTTATTATCATCACCCACTTTAGCAGCTATTCAAGGTTTACTGCAATTCAAAGAAAGGGCCAATTTCTTAAAGCAGATTCAAAGGTACTTGAGACTTCCTGAGACTACAGACCAAAGTCATAAATACAAGCACCATTAAAATATTTTATATTCCCATTGTGCATTATAATTTCATAAGTGTATCTGCAAAAAGTTGGCGACTTTATTATGACACAATAGAATTTAACATCATTTTTTAAAAACTCAGATGTACTCAATGAAAATACTCATCGCTGATACTTGAATCGACATTTGTTTATATATTTGGCTTAGGTTAAAAAAAAAGGAAAAAAACAAAGAAACATTACTTTCTGAATATATTTAAGAAGTTACAGCCAAACTCTGGAAAGAACTGAAAGAGGTCAGTTCTCTTGGCAAATGAACTGCTAGGTTACTTGTGTTACCATTGATGTGTTTTAAGAATCCTATAAGCACATATAGAACACAATAGAGTGAATTGAATCCACCAAGTTTTTCATTTCACTTCAAATTCATCTTCTTTGAAATATGTGTGAACAAAAATAAATGGAACATGGGTTTTGAAATACTTTACTAGTTCTCAACACATCTATGAACCAGAAGATGGGTCAAAATGAACTATCAAACATGAAAATAACAAAATAAATATTAGCTACAGCTCTGTTCTATCTAACTTGGCTGTTAGGAAATGTCTCAATAGTTCAATATGTCCACTCAAGTGATTCTGATACTCCTCCAGGAGAAAGAATCAAAAATCTTGCAGCTTTTGACAGTCAAAAATATTTTAATTTTTGTCTTGTTTTTGTAAAAGATGCTCTATAATTAATCACTTTAGATATGCCAGGAATATTGCAATTTATAGAATTCTCCTTAGAAAAAAGTATCTTTATAATTGTATAATCATGATCACGATCATCCCGTTGTTTGATTGCCTCGAGCAGGCATCAGTAACGTCTCCTTCGTCCTAGCCCTGAGATTCTAAAAAGTGCCACATTCAAGGTTCATTCAGCATTAGGAGAATGAGACCCATCATTGTTACTGGTATTTGGCATATTGGGTACGCCACGGGGAGTTTGCCAGACTCTGCCGCGTGGGCATGTTACATTCGGTAGCCTGCCAGTTTGTCCAAAGTAGGAACGAGATAATAAGATGTCGCATAGCCACAAATGATTAAATTAAACAAAAATTTAATAAATTACAATATTTTTGACTGTCAAAAGATACAAGATTCTTGATTCTTTCTCCTGGAGGAGTATAATAATTGTATAATAATTATGTTTTAAAAACATTTCTTTTTTGTTTGGTGGCCACTCACAAAGGTGCTGAATTTACTCTGGCTCTGTGCTCAACATTTAATCCTAGTGGTCCTCAGAAGACCATACGCAGTGCCAAGAATCAAAGTGGGATCTGCTGCTTGCAAAATAAGCACCCTAACTCCTGCACTCTATCTCCAGCTCAATAATAGAGGCTTTTCACTCTAACATATCTCTAGAACCACGTTGGTCAACCTTTTTTCATATCTGCTGATCAGCACCTGTCCTGTGTATCAGTCTTTGTAATAACAAAGGTATTTATAACAAAGGTGGCTGACCAGAGGTTTGCAACCTTCCTGTGTCTACGTACTGCACCTCTCTGCACACTGGTGTTGAAGAGAGACACTGTTCTATAAGACACTAAAATTTCTGAATTTGCTTAATATCTGCATACGTCATTATGGGAAAAGGTAAGGCACAATTCAAAGTAAAAAAAAATAAAAACACTATGTGCTGAAATTATAGATGACTGGCTAGAAATAGGCTACAGCACATGCTTTAGAGAGGGAAGGTCTGGGTTTACTCTCCTGTATCACATCGTCCACTGACAACCACCAGAAGTGGCCCAAAACACTGAGATGGGTAAACTCTGAGCTAGGGATAGACTCTGAGCACTGCTAGGAGTCCCCTCCCTTACCAAAACTAAAGATTCCCATTTCTTGGATTGGTACTAGGATTTTGGTGAAGAGAGTGGTGGCGATTTTATACACACATATCAAGGAGTGAAGCTAAACGTTTGCCATTTCATGATACTGTAAACTAGTAAGTCAATGAAAAAAGATCCACATTATCCAATAAAAAAATGTCACTCCTAATAAGAATTACAATTTGATGACTGACAGCTTATAAAACAATTGAAAAATTTCCCATTCCACAAATATCACTTGTTCAATCACATATAGGGAAATTTTAAGTATAAAAATTAAACAAATGAGTGGATTATGAATATTGGTATATTATACACAATACTTGCAGCTGCAAAGAATGGTAAAATCATGCCTTTCACTACAATTTTGTTAAGTTGTCCTTCACCTGGTCTTTACCAGAAAAAGGAGGACAGACATAGGATGAACTCACATCTCACAGATTAACAGGACAAGGGGAAGTGTAGGATAACATTCGTTTGTCCTTTCTGCCTTGCCATAGTGAGCTTAGGTTTATTGGTTACTCCCATCACAGTGCTCCCATTCCTCTGTAAATGTAACCTCTTTCTCTGTACTCTGTTAACTTGTAAACATTGCTTTTCTCTTCTCCTTAAGTCCTTCGCATAATTAATTCAGAGCAATGTCCTTTTTGCATAGACACAGGAAGATAGTTAATGCTATGCTTTTGCAATTTGGATGTTAATTGGCTCTGAATGATATTCAGCCCTGAGCATCTGTTCTGTTTACTTAAGCCTCAGTTGCTCTTACTTCCTAGCACCCTAAAAGCAGGATCCTAACGAGGGACTGAATGGACCCAGGGCAAGCTGTGAACTATACTGTTATCAAAATGGGCCTGGCTAAAGTGCAATAATACTTAACTATAAATTAAGAGCATGGTTATGGGAAAACTCTGTCATGATCCAAAAAGTAATAACCAGAGTAGGGCGCTGCTTGGGTTAGGTAAGATTAATCTGGCCTGAGCACTGTAGTCTGAGATCTATAACGAGATGTCCCCAGGACAGCCACCCTACAAGTTCAATGTATCTCTTACTGTGTCCATACAAAATAACTAATATTAAGAAGTGCATTTAATATGTTAAGTTATTGGATTAAGGAGAGGAGAAATGCCCCTTGGTGGTATTTCTGCCCTTGAGCCCTATGGGCTATCAGGAAGGACCTTTGATATGTTGATGTACTACCCTACCTGGGTGTGTGGGGGAGTTGGTAAGAGACTAGAGAGAGACCAGGCTGCAGAGATGGAGGGCAGAGAGATGAGTGGGAGAGACAGGAAGAGACGGGAATGAGGGGCATTGTGAGACTAGAATGGGGAATTTAGTGAGATTGGAACAGGCGTGTGGGGAGAATGGAATAAACAGCGACTGATCGCCGACCAACCTGGTGGACTTCATTTCCTCCTTCAACCCCCCATGGCACTGGCTGCCCTGGGTGGGGGGAGCAGCCTGAGTCCACTGAACTTGGGCGGCAAGGGGGAGTCACTGGGGCTTTCCCAAGACGCCCGGAGTTTACACAAGAATGAAAGATATTAAATAGAGGAATTAACTCCATCACCCTTGATCACAGGACATAATGATGTAGGCAGGTAGATAGGGAAAGGCTCTCTGCAATGAAACAAAGTCTCATAGAAGAAGAATTCTAGGACTGACCCACCCTGTGGAGACAGAGAATAAGGACTTGATAAGACCATCCCCAGACCCTGAAGATATGGGCCTCCTCCCCATGAAATTCCTCCTTTCCGAGAACCCCCTTTCAATCCGGTTGACTCCAGCGACCCAGCCCCAAGGAGATTCCAGGACATTCCAAGTCAGATGATTCTCGAATCCCCTTTCAATCCGGTTGACTCCAGCGACCCAGCCCCAAGGAGATTCCAGGGCATTCCAAGTCAGATGATTCTCGAACCCCCTTTCAATCCGGTTGACTCCAGCGACCCAGCCCCAAGGAGATTCCAGGACATTCCTCCAAGTTAGAAGATTCTTGAACCCCCTTTCAATCCGGTTAACTCCAGCGACCAAGCCCCAAGGAGATTCCAGAACATTCCGAGTCAGAAGGATCTATAAGAACCAGCTCGAGAGCCCACTTGGCGCTCTCTCCACCCTCGGAGAAGCCAGCGTTCCCTCTGGACGCGTTACTCTCTCTCTTACTCTCCATTCCCCCGCTTATCTGCTTATCCCTTTCTCTCCCTCTCCAAAAGCCTCCAAATAAAACCTGTTACTTCACTGCTCGTCTACTCCTGAAATTCTTTTCTGCGAGCGAGACAAGAACCCCAGAAACCTCGGGTAAGGCTTGGGACTGGTCTCTCCTTTCCTGCAAAGAGCGAATTCTCGCCCCAACTTGAGTCCGTGGCTCCCCGAGCAATCGGGTGGCGGGGATTAACTCCCGTGCCGAGAAGATCAAGCGGACTTCAGGTGTGGCTTGACGGCCACCTTGTGGGGCTGGCGGGGCTTAGGCCCGTGCCGAGCAGGTGCTCACTGCAGACTTTACCGGTCCTAGCCTACCCAGGGTCCTGGGAGACAGAGGCGGGTGGGGAGAAAGTGACCGTCTTTCTCCTCCCCACTTCACATAAGTCACCCGTGGGGCCCACCGACATCAATAGGAAGGAGGACAGAAATTGAGATGAGGAACAAGTAGAAGCAGACATGAAGTAAGGGGCATAGAGGTTAAGAACCTTAGGTACATTGATAGTATATAGGACTGGTATAGCTATATATATCCAAACTACAGAGTCAACAGGATGGAAGCAGGAGATCCAAACCACAACAGACTGTAGGATAACACTATTTTATCCTTCCTGCATAGCCTCAGGTAGTTTAGGTGTATTGGGTTGCTCTTATCACAGTGCTCCCATTCCTCTGTGTTTATTTGTAACTTCTTTCTTTGTGCTCTTTCAACTTCTAAATATTGTTTTTCTCTTCTCCCTAAGTCCTTTGCATAGTTTCTTCAGAGCAATGCCCTTTTTGTATGGACACAAGAAGACATATTTTTGTAATGTGACTCTCAGTGATATTTCATTCCTGGGCATCTGCTTTCTCAACTTAAGCCTCAGTTACCCTCACTTCCTAGCGCCCCCAAAAGCAGGGTCCCGATGAGGGACTGGATGGAACCAGGGCAAGCAGGTAAGCTATGTGCTACCCTGGCATCGAGTTGGCCCTGCCAAAGCACCATAATGCTTAACTTTAAGTTAAGAGCTTGGTCATGGACAAATGCTGTCATGACCCAAAAGGTAATAACTAGATTTGGACCCTGCTAGGGTTAGGAATGATTAATCTGGCCTGAGCTCTGTAATCTGAGTCTGTGGCAAGATGTTCCCAGGACAGCTGCCCTACAAGTCTCAATGTTATCTCTTACTGTGTCCATACAAAAATAGCTAGTATTTTTTTCTCCGTTTCAAATTTTGTCTTGTTTGTAAAAAGAAAAAGGGGGGAGATGTAGGATAACACTGTTCAGTCCTTCCTGCATAGCCTCAGGAATAGTTGATAGTTGCTAGTTTATTGATAGTTTATTGGACTGAGGAAAAGAGAATAACACTTTAGGAGGAATTTTGCCCTTGGGCAGTCAGGAAGGGCTTTAGAATACCTTTTAGGTGGGCCCTCAGGAAGGGCTTTCTTATGTTGATTTGGTTACCTGACTGGGTGGAGTGTTAGCCCAGACTGCAAGGGAGTAGGAGAGACAAGGGAGCAGGGCTGCAAGATGGACCACGGAGAGACTAGCAAGGGGAACGCGTGCTTGAGAGAACCTGGGCCCTCCATAAGATAAAGTTCTTCTATGGGATAAACTTCCTGGTAATAAACTGCTACTAAGATCAACCTGCCTGGCCTTCGTCTCTTCCGTTGTCTGCCCTTGGCCAATAGCCGTCCTGATCCAGGCCACACACAGCGGCTCTAGGGCACTGAACATGGGCGGTGAGATACAGCCATCCAGAGAGCCCGCAAACACATAACCTTCCGCCTGTTTAGTTTTTTACAACAGACAAACTTAAAAAGGTGCCTGTCAATGAGGAAGGCTGGGGACTAGATGTGGGAGCAGGGAATGGGAAAGAACCTGGGGACACTGGTGAAGGAAAATTAACACTGGTGGTTCGACTGGTGCTGGCACATAGTATGCCTAAAACTCAACTATGAATTACTTTGTACATGTCTTAATAAAATGTTTTAATGTGGAATTTCACAGAAAACAAAAGAAAAAAAATCTTGTAGTTTTAATTATACCACTTCAAATGGTTATTACATTGCATTGCTTTAAGTCTGGATTAAGGGATGCATTTCTTAGCATGGTGGTACTCAGAATATACACAACTCACAATTTTCCCTAAAAGTAGAACCAAAAAAGAATAAAAGACAACAAAGAATGCCAAACTTAGATAGCACTAAAAAATAAGACATAGCCCTCTTTATACTCTTTCCTAGAAAATGACTCACTGCATCCTTTGACAAAGTTTTGGGACTCCATTTTTGTGGCAATCTTCCAAATGCAAAGGATTCAAATGAGCTTGTCAGCTAACACTGGTAATGTGTAACTTTGGGTAAACAATGCATTTACTTCCTGCTTTAGTTTCCACTTGTGTAAAGTGACAGCCCCTATTTCAAAGGGTACTTGTGAAATTCAATAACCCCATGTCGTAAACTAATAAAATATGACTTGAGAGATGCAAGGTACATGATGAACAGTCGATCTTAGTGCTGTATCACCAGAGACAAGGCTTGTTGTATTTCAATGTAGATCGCTCTCACATTAATGCAAAGGAGAGTCAAAACCTCAGAGTCCTAAGAACAAGAAGAACCTATCATCTTTCTGTTTTGAGTGGTGGTTTTCATCTAGCACATGTTTATTTCATATATTAAAAATAAATTTTATTTGCAGACTAAGACATTGGTCATAAAAACATAAATTTCATCTTCATTTGAAACACCTGGCCAACTGTACGCAGTAGTGTGCATCACTGAATCATCTTAATTTGCTGCAGCTGAACCAAGGCTGATGCTTTCAAATAAAAAATGTTGAATATCCGGCACTGGACATGGCCCCCCAAGTACCACCAGAAGCCCTGAGCAGCACTAGTTGTGGCCAAAAAATACACTCACTGAGTGAAAAAGATCTCCAGATTGCCACAATTTTCATCACTTCCTATTGTCCTTTGGCATTGAATCAGGTATAGTGAACTATTGCATGTCTTTACAAAGCAGTTGTTCTTCAAATAAGCAGATCAATCTCTTTGTTCTTTAACAGAACTTAAAGGTATTTAATTTACCTGTATGTTAATAAGTTGAAATTATTTAATCACTATGGGTATTTATGTTTTATATCCCTAAACTATCCAAATGAAACCTCATGTTTTAAAAAAAATGAAAGAAAACAATGAAAGACAGTTAGAAGAGTGTAGGAAACTGTCTGAGGACATAAGTATTACAACGGGTAAAGTAAAGTAAAGTAAAGGCCCTCCCGTTGATCATCGATTTGCTCGAGCGGGCCCAGTAACGTCTCCATTGGAGACTTCGTTGTTACTGTGCTGGCATATCAAATACATCACGGGGAGCTTGCCAGGCTCTGCCGTGCGGGCGAGATACTCTCGGTAGCTTGCCGGGCTCTCCGAGAGGGGCGGAGGAATCGAACTCGGGTCGGCCATGTTGGCTGCGTGCAAGGCAAACGCCCTACCGCTGTGCTATCGCTCCGGTTAACATATGCAGTTAACATAATAAAATCCCCATGGCTATTTTATTTATATGCCCATAAACTTACCAAACACATTCTTTTTAAATGAATTAATATTGAATCAATTTGTGCTCCAAATAGAAAAGCACAATAAGTGAAAGTTCATCACAACAAGAATCAAAAGCAGTAAAACAGGAAAATAGATGCACATAACTTGACTTCGGTGGCTGTGTTGAAAGAAATGGGCATTAGGGCTTTAGGGGGAGGTAACTGGGTAAACTTTTGAGGGAAGTGGTGTTGGAATTATGCTCAAGGGAAATCATCAAGGGAAACCATCATTAACAGTATTGTAAATCAGAGAATTTCAATCAATAAACAAAAAAAGTTTAAAAATTAAAGTAATTATGTGGGGGGGAAAAAAAAGAAGTGTGTGTTTCCCCTCCAACAGAAAAGCACAGATGGTAATTGCAGACACAAGAGGACTATGAATGGGAGAAACCATCATTAGCATTGTGATCATTCATTTCCTAGTCAGGTTGTGTTTTTAAGTATTCTGACACATGAAGCTGAAGGAATGATGCCCCTCTTCAACCAGTTGCTCTACTTCATTATACTAACCACTCCATTTCATGTCTACTGGACTTTACTCTTAAGTGATGTGGTGATGTGGGTGAATATCACTGTATCACTGTAATCCCACTGTTCCTTGATTTATTCTCCAGTACTCACAGCTGCTTCTCCTGGAAGGGAGCAAAAAATGGGGCTCCCATAACCATGCCACTGGACTCCGCGACAGGCTGTTTTTACTTGTGGGGCCCCAAGGGACCCAGCCCTGGCAGCTGACCTCCACTACCCACCCACTCCAGGCCACTGTTCCAGGCCACTTTCTGGACGCTCAGGCCAAGCCTCACGCATGAGTGAAGCCTCATGAAACCCAGGTAATGCGGAACTTTGTGACCCTTGACCCTGGGCCCAATGGGTCCGGGAGCAGAGGTCCTCTGCCTGCTTCCCCGGCTCTGGCAACCCAGGGGTCACACCCAGATGTCACTCCCTGCTAGCATCAGATGATTTCCTTATCAGCCATCCTCCAGAACTCACGGCTGCTTCTCCTGGAAGGGAGCACAAATTAGGGCTCCCATAACCATGCCACCAGACTCCCCGCCAGGCTGTTTACACTTGGGGCACCCCAGAGAAGTGGGTGAATGGGTGAATATATAGCAAGATATATGAGAAACTATTGAACAACTAAAAAGAGTGAGTTAGCACAGCTTTTGTCAGGTTTTGGGCCAAATGACTCTAAGACATCCCCCAGGATATCCAAGAAGACCATAGGTGAAAATCATGTAAATATGGTATCATGGTATAACATTAGGGGGGATCAGCTGGTAGGACAGGAAGGGGCCATGAGAAGGAAGAAGTTCAGATGAGAACTACAATTGGGAAAAGCTTGAGAAACACTAGGTTAGGGAAAGAAAAAAAGAGAAGTGAAACTGGGAGATGTTTCCTCCCTATTCGGGATCCTTAACAAATAATATTTTTGAGACTTATTATTTTCCTTTAATGAAATCAGCCTAACCTAGTTGCTATGTATGACACTCCCTTTTTATAATGACAATGTTTCTTTCACTCATATGCTTGATGCTAACAGAGAAAAGACAGGCACAAACATTAAAATGCTTATTAGCTCAGCAGTTATTTCACTGATATATTAATATTTGGAGAGTAATTTAGTGAGCCTGGGAACTTAGAGACTGTGCTCACTAAAGCAACCTCAAATTGCCCCACAGATTTCTGATCTATTTCATTCTACACATCTCACTTAGGAAAATCTGTAATTTATTTCTTTCTATCAGCAGTTGCGAGAGTTAAAAGTTTTGATTGAAACTTATCTGTAAAAATGAGTCGGGGATATATTTTAGAGGCTATTGTAAGAAAAAAAAATGGAATTTGCTTGTATCAACACTTTGTAAACTGGCAGGCACTTAGGCCTATGTGTTCTGATCGTCAGACTTTATCTTAAACATTGGGGTGTAAGATAGTCTCAGAAGGATAGGTATCCAGTCATTTTGTTCTTGGCCACTCAGGTTGTTTCCAGGTTCTGGCCATTGTTAATAGTGCTGAAAATGAACAAAGAAGTACAAATGGTATATTTCTGATCTCTGTTTCAAAGCTCCCAGGGTATATTCCCAGACTTGGTATTGCTGGGTGATATGAAAGTTTAATTTCTAGGGTTTTTGGTGGGATTGACCATACTGTTTTCCCAAAAGACTCCAGTCAGCATTTCCACCAACAATGAATGAGAGTCCCTTCTCTCTGCATCTGCACCAGCAAAGTTTGTTCTTATTCTTTCATGATGTGCCTCTTTGGTGTGATATGAAACTATGGTATATACACACAATGGAATAGTATACAGCCACCAGGAAAAATGAAGTCATGAAATTTGCTTATAAATCAATGGACATAGAGACTATCATGCTGAGTCAAATGAGTTAGAAGGAGTGGGATAGACATAGAATGAATGCACTAATTTATGGAATACTTAAAAAAACACAGTATGACACTAATAGTTAAGGACAGTAAAAACAAGGGCCAGGAGGACTGGTCCATCGTTGGAGGCTTGCCGCAAGTAGGAGGGTCAGTTGGGGCAGAGAAAGGAGCATTACAATGATAGTTGGAAATGATTACTGCAGACAAAATTGAATGCTGAGAGTAGGTTAAATGGATATACATAACAACCTGTCAGTATCATATTGCAAAACATAATGACCATAAGGAAATATAAAGACAAAAAGAAGAAAAATGCCTGCAAGAGGTAGGCTAGAACCTGGGTGGTGGCAGGAAAGAAACACGGACATTGGTAGTGGGAAAGACACACTGGTAAAGGTATGGGGTTTGGAGTATCCTATGACTGAAACCCAATCATGAACAACTTTGGAACTGTCATGATTCGATATAAAAAGACTTTTAAAATTTTAATTTTTTAAATTATATGTTTAGTTTTTATTAAAAAAAACAGGAAGGCAGGTAGTGGGACTCACAAGGAACTGCATTACTGGAATTTATTTCAAAATCAGTAGAGACTGAGAGAAAAGGGACATAGATTATTATTTTTTATTAGAGTCCGAGATAGAAGACACAGTTTCAGAGAAAGCAATGCAATAGGTTTCGTGGCATTTTCATTTGTGTCCCCAGAACCTATGCAAGCTGCTTGTGTCGTGTGATTGCGTTGACTGAATAATTATCCTTCCCTTCATACTTGGTATCCGATAAACTAAACCTTCCAAGAAAACACATCTATCAAGCAGGCATTTTTCTATCTCCAGAATTGAGCCCAGTGTCTGCTGAGTAACTCATCCTGCTGAGAGAATGTGTTAATATTAGAGACAGAAGCACTGCCAATCTTCCCTCATCCCCACACTACCCACCAAAAGATGTCTGCATTCTAATCTCCAAAATCCAGGAATATGCTTGCTTACCTTCCCAAAGAAACTGTGCAGATGAAATCAAATCACTTTTCAGATAATGAGATTATCCCAGATTATCTGGACCATACAGTAGCAGGGGCAGATTTAGGTAAAGGTGATTGGCAAGGGGCAGGAGTGATGCATCAATGGAGGAAACATCACAGACCCAAGAAAACTGATCTGGAGAAAGCAAGGGAATGCGGCTGTTTGAAAACCTCCCAAAAGTACAAAGAAATGCCAATGTCAAGGTTTTAGAATTCTGACCTTCAGAAATACGAGAATAAACTCATATTCTATGCTACTAACTTCATTAGACCAGCAACAGAAAACTAATATATTAAGGACTGATAAAAGGATATGAAATAATGATCTGCCATACATATCATCAGGGAAATTAAATCAGAACAATGGGATATCATTTCACACCATGAGACTGGTGCATATATCAAAGAATAAAGCAATGTCAATGTAGGGAAAGGGGGCAATATTCACTGCTAGTGAGAATATTGAACAGTTCGACCTTTTGGGAAAATAATATGAAAATTTCTTAAATAACTAAAAATAAATCTATATGAACCAGGAATTTCACCCCATGGAATCCACTCCAAGCATCCAAAATCTTTTTTTCAGAAAAGATACTGGCATTACTGCTATTCAGAAAAACAGACCATATAGCACTATTCACAAAAGTCCAAACCTTGAAACAACCCATTTGTCCAAGAACAGAAAACTGGCTAAAGCAGCCATGATACATATAAAAAGGGTAACTACCCAATTTAAGAAAAGATGATATAATTCAATTCGATGCAATATAGATGGATATGGAGAACATCACACTAAGTGGGGTGAGTCAGAAGAAGGACAGACAAAGAAGGATCTCTCTCATCTGCAGGATATAAAGTAAGAAAGTAGGGGAATGAAAACTGCCCACGTGGAACAGAAATGAAATCTGGTCAGCAGGAAGCCTATGGGGGAGGAAGATAAAATGGGAATTGGGAAAATGGTGAAAGGAAAAGGACACTGGTGAAGATGTGGTGCTGGAATGTTCTCTGTATATAAAAAAAACCTGTAAGGTAAAGGCCCTCCCGTTGATCGTCGATTTGCTCGAGCGGGCCCAGTAACGTCTCCATTGGAGACTTTGTTGTTACTGTGTTTGGCATATCGAATACTCTCGGTAGCTTGCCGGGCTCTCCGAGAGGGGCGGAGGAATCGAACTCGGGTCGGCCATGTTGGCCGCTTGTAAGGCGAACGCCCTACCCGCTGTGCTATTGCTCCAGCCCCCAAAAAAACCAAACAAACAAACCTGTAGCAGTTTTATAAATCATGGTGATTACATTTTTAAAGATTTAAACATATTTTAAAAGAAAATGAATGAAATACTGCCATTTAAAAATGAATTGGCAAATAAATGAATGGGAAAATGAACAGATAGATAGTACTCTAAACAAAAATTGAAAAATCCTGATACAATAGAATTCAACAGCTCATCAAAAGGATCATACACCATGATCAAGAGGGATTCATCCGGGGATACAAGGATGGTTTAACATTCGGAAATCAATCAACATAATCCATCATATCAACAAAAGAAAAGATAAAAACCATATGATCATATCAATAGATGCAGAGAAAGCATTTGACAAGATCCAGCACCTGTTTATGATGAAAACGCTCGCCAAAATGGGGATAGAGGGGACTTTCCTCAATATTGTTAAAGCCATCTACCACAAGCCTACAGCAAGCATCATCATCAATGGGGGAAAACTGAGAACCTTCCCTCTAAGATCAGGGACGAGACAAGGATGCCCACTATCTCGACTGCTGTTCAATATAGTACTGGAAGTACTTGCAATAGCGATTAGGCAAGAAAGAGATATTAAGGGCATTCAGGTAGGAAAGGAAGAAATCAAGCACTCACTATTCGCAGACGATATGATACTATACTTAGAGAACACTAAAACCTCTGCCAAGAAACTCCGAGAAACAATAGACTTATATAGTAAAGTTGCAGGCTAGAAAATCAATATCCAAAAGTCCATAGTTTTCCTATACGCAAATAGTGACAGAGAAGAAAATGACATGAAAAAAACAATCTTCTTCACAATTGTACCCCAGAAAATCAAGTACCTAGGAATCAGCTTAACTAAGGAAGTAAAGCACCTCTACAAAGAAAAAGAAAACACTACTTCAGGAAATCATTGATGACACAAGAAAAAGAAAGGATAACCCCTACTCATGGATTGGGAGAATTAATATTGTCAAAATGGCAATAATTCCCAAAGCATTGTACGAATTCAATGCGACCCCTACAATGATACCCAAGACATTTCAAAAAAAATGGAGAAAACACTCTTGAAATGCATATGGAATAATAAACTCCCATGAATAGCTAAAGCAATTCTTGGAAAAAGACATGGAGAGGCATTACCCTCCCCAACCTCAAGCTCTACTACAATGCAGTAATAATTAAAACTGCATGGTACTGGAACAAAGGCAGAACTTCAGACCAATGGAACAGAGTTGAATACACTGACATCTCCCCTCAATCATATGATCATCTAATCTTTGATAAAGGTGCAAGAAATGTGAAATGGAGTAAGGAAAGCCTCTTTAACAAATTGTGCTGGCATCACTGGACGGCTACACGCAAAAAAAAATGGGCTCAGAACTCTGCCTAACACCATGTACAAAAGTAAGATAAAAATGGATTAAAGACCTCAATATCAGACCAGAAACCATAAGGTACATTGAAGACAAAGTTGGCAAAACCCAAAAAAAAGAAATAGTGACCAAAATACAAAGACAGTCTACAGAATGGGAAAGGATATTCACCCAATACACATCCAACAAAGGGTTGATATCAAAGATATACAAAGTACTGGTTGAACTCCACAAGAAGAAAATATCCAACCCCATCAAAAATGGGGCAATGAAATGAACAGAAACTTTTTCAAGAAGAAATCCAAATGGTAAAAAGGCACATGAGAAAATGCTCTACATCATTAATCATCAGGGAGATGCAGATGAAAACAATAATGAGATATCATCTCATACCACAGAGACTGGCCCACATCCCAAAGAACAAAAGCAACAGGTGTTGGCGCAGATGTGGTGAGAACCCTCCTTCACTGCTGATGGGAATGCCGACTGGTTTAAACCTTTTGGAAAATAGTATGGACGATTGTCCAAAAATTAGAAATTGAGCTCCCATTTGACCCAGCAATACCACTCCTGGGAATATATCCAAGAGAGGCAAAAAAAAGTATAGTCAAAGTTACATCTGCAGTTGTTTGTTCATTGCAGCACTGTTTAGAATAGCCAGAATCTGGAAAAAACCTGAGTGCCTGAGAACAGATGACTGGTTAAAGAAACTTTGGTACATCTACACAACGGAGTACTATGTAGTTGTTATAAAAGATGAAGTCATGAAATTTACATACAAGTGGTATTACATGGAAAGTAACATGCTAAGTGAAATGAGTCAGAGAGGGACAAATATAGAAAGATTGTATTCATCTGGGGAACATAAAGTAATAAAATAGAAGACTAACACCCAAGAATAGCCAAGATAAGTACCAGGAGGTTTACTCCATAGCTTGGAGGCCAGCCGCACGTGCTACGGGAAAAGGCAGCTCAGATAAAGGAGGGAGCACCAAATAAAGGGTGTTGGGAGGATCCTCCCAGAATGGAAGATGTATGCTGAAAGTATGCTATAAACCGAACATGATTGCCACTCAATGCCTCTTTTGCAAACCACAGCTTCCAAAAGGAGAGAGAACAAACGGGAATGCCCTGACACAGAGGCAGGGTGAGATGGGGGTAATGGGGTTGGGAGGGATACTGGCATCAGTGGTGGTGGAAAATGGGCACTGGTGGAGGGATGGGTACTCTATCATTGTATAATTGTAACCCAAGCACAAAAATTTGTAAGTCTACAACTGTACCTCATGGGGTTTTTCTAATAAAAATTTAAAAAAAAGGAAAAAAGAAAAGTCCTGATACAATGCCAACTAGCCCCCCATCATTTATCTGTCTCTCATTTATCAGCATAGAGAACTAAGGGTATGAAGTAAGGGTGACATTAGACTTGGATCTCTTCTAGGTTACTTCCAGGCTAGGCATTCTTGGGCAAGTGCTTACTTCTTGAAACCTGTGTTTTCATGTATAAAAATGGAGATAGTACAGGATATCAAGCACAATATTTGACATTGTGTGTTGTATTGAATAAGCTACAGTGAAGTCAAATCCTAGAGGGATTCGAAGCTAGGTTTGTTTTTTTTTTTAACAATGTGGCTACATAAACAATATTACCAATGACACTTTGTGCATGAAACTTACAATAATAAAAACACCCCTTATTAAAACTGAGTCATCTAGGGGTATGGTGCTGCCAACAGGTCAAACTGTACCCATCGGACAAGTGCATCAGAAGCCTGATGGTGCCTTCAGGCTTCCTGATAGTCCATAATTGCCACTGTGCCTATGGCCAGACAACAAAACCTTGGGACCAAGTTTACCAAGAAATTAAATGACCAAAAGTTAGGTATATGGGAGCCACATCCACAAACCATCTCCGGCTCAGCTATACAAGCTCGTTTATTGGCCTTATTTCAGAGAACCATAGGTAAATCTCAAAAGCCACAGTTAATCTTGGACCTGCACATGGCTGAACAGACTGGTGTAAATCAGAGGGGGGTCGGTTGGCCTGGTGGCCCGCCCAAGCAAAGCGCCCAGCAACCACTTGCTTCCACAATCCAAAATTGACGCCATATCCCCCAGTCTGCCTCCACCATGTCAGGA
This sequence comes from Sorex fumeus, assembly GCF_029834395.1. Lineage (NCBI taxonomy): Eukaryota > Metazoa > Chordata > Mammalia > Eulipotyphla > Soricidae > Sorex > Sorex fumeus. The sequence continues at coordinate 33,444,162 of NW_026606092.1, read as the reverse complement.
TGGTCCTCACCAAGATGTAATCTGCTGAAAATTTTGTAATGTGGATCTTAGCACACCAACAGCCCTGCCCCAGAGACATAGCAGAGTCTCAGAAGGCACCACAGCGCTGGAACTCTCTCCAGGCCCCATACTGGGCCAATTTCACCAGGGCACCCCAGATGGAGCAGGTGCAGTCTCCGCGCCTACTCCAGATGAAATCCCGGGGACCAAGAGCTTCCACAAGCAAGGCCCAGATATGCGTTTCCAGGACTGAATCTCCAGGCTGCATGGCAGCAGAAGGCCAGAGCTGCCCCATCGCGGGTCTCTGCCCGCCAAATAAACTGGCTGTCATGCCCACAATTTGCCTCCGGGGGCCATCTTGGCATACCAACACCCCTGGCCCAGAGACTCCCATTTGAATTCCAAATTGGATTAGTGCCATACAGAGATGTCTCTGGAACCTGACTATTTACAAACTAGAAATTTACACTTACAATTGTGGCCGTGTAAGCTCTCATGATATTCAAAATGAGCAATGGAAAATAAATTAGCTAGCATCTGCCCCTGGCAAGTATGCTCGAACAGTGGTGGGGAATGTTGAGCAAAACATAATGCCCAAAATGAGAGGGTATTGGGGAAATTGTCTGCCATAGAGGGAGGGATATAGGCGGTGGAAAATGTGCACTGCTGGGGGGATGGGCGTTCCATCACTGTATGGCTGAATCTCAAACATGAAAGCTTTGTAACTCTCTCTCACGGTGATAAAATTAAATTTAAAAAAAAGTAATGTGGAGTTCATGCCCAACTCAATCAACTTAATCAATCGCTGAACAAATAGCAGTACTCCTACATTATTAAAATAAATAAATAAATAAAAACTGAGTCAAGGACTGAAAAATGGCAACACTTGTTCATGGTAACTGCCATATGATAGATAGGTCACCCTCAGGAGCTGAACAGTAGCACTCATAGTTCTCTGAGATTAATCCATATTAAATTATGCAAGTTATGAATTATGCAGGTAATAAATTAGGAGAGTTATCCAGAAATATACTCCTCGAACAAAATATGTACACACTGGCAGTGGAGATGTGCCATCCCTTCCCATCTTTTCACCCACTTGGAGTCCTGGTTGTCATGCCTGCAAACTTCCTCCGGGTGCCATCTCAGTGCATTAACGGCCTTGAATCCGAGATTCAGCAATGAATCCTGGGAGACAGCAGCTCACGGGATGTCTCTCTGGATCCTGTACGAGCCAATTCCACTGGGGCACTTCAGATGGAGCAGGTGTCCCCTCTCCACCCACTCCAGATAAATTCTTGGTGGCCATATGCTTCCAAAAGAAAAATCAAGCCACATGGCAGTAGAGAACATTGCTGTCCTTCCCATGTCCCCGCCCACTATGGGTCCTGGCTGTCATGCCCATGAACTGTCTCAGGGCGCCATCGCAATGCATTAATGACCTTGATCTAGAGACTTACAAATGAATCTCAAAATGGATTAACATCCTACAAAAATGTCTCTGGACCCCAATCATTTACAATTTTAGAAATACAGAAGTGCATGGCCCAGAAACCAACTGCACAACCTCTTGTGATATTCATAATAAGCAATAGAAAATAAATTATCTAGCATCTGTCCCTGGAAGGCAGGCTTGAATAGTGGTGGGAAAATTTGAAATAATGGTGGTGGCAAGGTGTAATGGTGGTGGAATTGGTGATAAATATTGAATGCAATCAATTAATGTCAACAACCTTATGAAAATAAAATTTAAAAAAATATGGCCACCCTTTAATGCATGCAAAGTAATTAGCAGGGACCTAGAACAAAGAGAGCCATTGCTGTGTTATTGTTACATTAGATCAATGGCAAGACTCAAAATAAACTGTACTACAGTGGAAAATTAAAGCAGCTCCAGCTTTTTGACAGTTCCTAAGATTTATGGGAATTTCTGGCTCCTGTGAGAGATAACTGAAATTGGAAAAATCAGAATCAGGTGTGCTAATAACATACTATACTACAAACCAATAAAATTCCCAGCATTTCCCCAAATTCCTGAAGCATTGCCAAATGCCATCCACTATGTATTCACATTTCACAGAATCTACTTGTTACTATGATTCATAGTTAAAATACTAGAAGTTTTGAGAGGAAGAGAAACTCGCTTAGACTAGGACCTTTCGATAGCACAATTACTTTAAGCTCCATTCTCATTTCTAAAATTCCCAGGGAACATTAAAGCTCATGAAATATTTAGTGAATGCATAAATGACCTTTATGGATGATATAACCCATGTCTCTTCATTTTCCATATGCTGAGGCTGAGAGCAATGTCTGAAAATCCCTTCTATGCGGCACTAATTCAAGTTAACATCTATCTTCTCCAGAGAGGGAAGAATGAATAGCTCTAAAACAATTTTTTAAAAAATATATATTCATATTTCTAAGTCATTTCCATTTTCACGCAATGGAATCTGATGGAATTGTTAAGGTTCTGGGCCAAAGATTTGGCTAATAATTTGTTGGAGATATTAGACAGGAATGGCGAAAAGGAAACAAGAACCTGGATGAAATAGAGCCTGAGTGAGGAGATCAGGAAAGCATGGGTGTCATGCTGAATTATTTAGTTCTAATTGGAGCCGGGGAGTTACTTGGGAGATAGAACAAATGACTAACATTTCAGGTTCATATGACTTTTGTAGGCTGCACAGAACTACTTAAAGCAGAAAATCAAGTCCCATTAAATATATATATGTGTATGTATATATATATGTGTATATATATATATATATATATATATATCTCCTGACTTTTTCCAAAGCAGATATAAACCTAGAAAAGATTCAGATCATGAGGAACTTAAGTTCTTGTACTGACTCTTAGGCAACAACACACCAGGAAAGCTAAGTACCTTCCTACATTTTCCTCTATGTAACTTATGGATTCAGTTCTGACACAGATATTTGATCTGACTTCTGTGATATATATATATATATATATATATATATGTGTGTGTGTGTATATATATATATCACTTGATCCCCCATTATTCATCGAATTACTCTAGCGGGTGCTAGTAACGTCTCCATTCATCCCTGTTGCATGCTAGCATAGCCCAATGGCATCTGTTAGTTCTAGGAACATGCAGAGCCTCAAACCGATCATTCAAAGTCTTGACGAAGAAGTCTGACCATATATATATATCCACTTCATTTTCCCAGCACCACTTGTTGAAGAAGCTTTCTTGGCCCCACTTCACATTTCCTGCTCCTTTATTAAGATTAAATGGCCATATATTTGAGGGCCCATGTCAGGATACTCAACTCTACTACATTTAGTCGGTGGGTCTGTTTCTATTCCAATGCTGTGCTGTTTTAATTACTACTGCTTTGCAGTACAGTGTGCAGTTGGGGAAGATGATGTCCCCCATCATTTTTCCCCCCAAGAATTGCTTTATCTATTCATTGGGATTTATTGTTCCATATGAATTTTAGGAATGTTTTATCTATGCCTTTGAAAAATGTCATAGGAATATTTAGAGGGACTGCATTGAATCTGTATGATGCTTTGGGGAGTATTACCATTTTGACAATGTTAATACTTTGACCCATGATAGGGTGTGTGTCTCCACTTCCTCATGTCCTCTTTTATTTCTTGAAGTGGTGTCAATGACATGGAACCTAAAGGAATCTTTAAAGTGAAAACACCATTGTCCAAGTAAGTGGAAGCAAAGATAAATGGGACTGCATTAAACTAAGAAGCTTCAGCACCTCAAAAGAAAATGTCACCAAGATAGGGAGACAGCCCATGGAAAGGGAAATATTTACCTAATACCCATCAGATTAGGGTTTAATATCCAAGACATATAAGGTACTGATAGAACTTTATAAGAAAAAAAAAGTCCAACCCCATCAAGAAATGGGGAGAAAATAATGAACAGAACCTCCTTCAAAGAAGAAATATGCAAATGGCTAAAAAGCACATGAAAAAATGCACTATGTCACTAATCATCAAGGAGATGCAAATCAAAACAACAATGAGATGTATTCTCACACCATAGAGACTGGCATACATCCAAAAGAACAAGAACAATCAGTGCTGGTACAGACGCAGAGAGTAAGACTCTCATTCATTGTTGATGGAATGCTGACTAGTCCAGCCTTCTTGTAAAACAATATGGTCATTCCTCAAAAAACTAGAAATGAAGCTTCCAATTAACCCAGCAATACCACTTCTGGGAATAGACTTTGAGGCCCTAAAAAAGCACAGCAGATATATCACTTGTACCTTTATGTTCACTGCAGCACTATTCACAATATCCAGAATCTGGAAACAATCTGAGTGCCCTAGAACAGATGACTGTATAAAGAAACTATGGTACATCTACACAATGGAATACTATGTAGTTGTTAGGAAAAATCAAGTTATTAAATTCACTTATAAATGGATGAGAGCTTGTTTTTTTAGTCTCTGGATCTTTGCTGTTGACGGGCTTACACGGCAGTTGGTGGGTGTAACTGTCTAGCTACTGGAAGATGGGGGATCTGGGTGGAGGAGGCCCAGTCCCAAGCCAAGCAGCTAGGAGATCTCAGCCCTGGGTCCCGCACACCTGGGTTCCTCTGCCAGTTCCTTCGTGCATGAGGCTCGTACGAGCATATGGAGCTCGTCTTAGCATAGCTGTTGCTGGGTCCTGGAGGTCTTCAGCTGCTGGGGCTCTTCTCCGGGTGGAGAGGGAAACTCAGCCCCATGAAACTCAACTGCCATGTAACTCCATTGATGGCCAAGATCTAGGTACTATAAAACCAAGCTCCCGGAAGTGCGTAGCTGCATTGGCAGCCGTGTTACTTCTTATTGTATAGTTCTCACTCTCAGAGAACGTGGCAGGCTACTGAGAGTATCTTGCCCGCATATATGCCTGACTGGGAACACCTGTAAAACTGATTAGAGGCTGCCCCAAATGCCCCCATCCCTCTCGGAGAGCCCAGCAAGCTACCAAGAGTATCCTGCCCACACAGTAGAGCCTGGCAAGCTACCTGTGGTGTACTCAATATGCCCAAAACAGTAACAATGATGGTTCTCATTCCCCTGACCCTGAAAGAGCCCCCAATATGCCATTGGGCTACACTAGCATGTGACAGAGATGAATGGAGACATTCCTGGCACCCACTCAAGCAAATCAATGATAGTGATAGTGATAAATAGATGGAGGAATCCTGCTGAGTGGAACGAGTCAAAAGGAGAGGGACAAGCACAGAATGATCACGCTCATTTGTGAGACATAAAAAAAACATTTTATGAGACTAATGCTCAAGGACAGAAGAAACATGGTCCAGGATGTTTTGTCCATGATTGGACGTCTGCCTCCGGTGCTGAGAAAGAAGGAAATTGGATAGAGAAGGAAAGACTATGGCAATGATAGTTGGAAAGGATCACTTTGGATAAGAACTATATGCTGAAACTAGGAAAGAAACAAACATGATAACCTCTCAGTATATATTGCAAGTTATAACGCTCAAAAGGAGAGAGACAGACAGACAGACAAACAGACACACAGGGAGACAGAGAGAAAGAGAGACAGACAGACAGGGTTCATTGATGGTGGGAAATGTACACTGACGAAGGGATGGGTGTTGGAACACTATGACTGAAACCAAATCATGAACAGCTTTGTCTCCGTATATCCCACAATGGCTAAATTAAAAAAAAATAGCTGAGCACATTCCCTAGGTCAACATTCCCATTCATTGGAGAAGAATATCATCCTTTCCTTAGAAAACAAATTTTACTGGTTTTTATACCTTCTTTGAGAAGGTGACTTTAATCTACTCTAAGCATATATGTCTACCCCCAACACTGTGCCACTTGGGTCACAGGGCAGTAGCCCCTAAGTTCATAAGATGATTCTATAAATGTTCCAATGATGGGTTATTTAAGACATGGATATTTTAAAGCTAAATATGTCTACATTTCTTAACATTGTATGATTACTTCCTATGTTCATCATAAGAAGTTAGGTTGCAGAGCCCTGAATCAGGAGGTAGATATCATAAGCTAAATTCTTGCTCGCCTTTACTACCCCAACTATTTTTTCAGCTAGAAAAAAAAACTGACATACCAGTGGTTACTTCAAATGTCTACCTACTTCTTTGCATTCTTCAGTGTCTTCTTTTAAATTCACCATGTACATTTGGCAATGAATGCTGGATCTCTATTTGTGATTTTATTAAATTTCTCAATTTATCTATATACTGTGCTTGTGTTCTTTTTTGTGTTATGGGTAGCGGACTTGGACCTCACCTGCCCTATTTAGGGCTTATTTCTGACTCTTAGCTCATGATTTACCCCTGGCAGTGCTTGGGAGACTGTATGCAGTACCAGGGATGGAGCCCAGGTAAAGCCACATGTAAAGCAAGAGGGTTACGTACTATATTATCTCTCTGGCTCCAATGTCTGTGTTCTTTTTCCTGTGTCTTCTTTTCCTTCTCCTACCAGAACCTTCTCTTCTGAGTGGATAAGTAGGACTTTATTCAGATTAGGTGTTGTGCTTCCCAGTCTGATGACTTGAACAGTGTTAAAGAACCATGGGAATTCTATTGGAAGAAGATAGACCAACGGCCATTTGGTTCCTTTGGACTTTAGATTCCACATTTCCAAAGTACAAAGCCATCTTGTGAACACAAAATAGCAAATGATCTCATCTAGCTTTCCTGTGGCTTTTTTCATTATCAAACTTTTTATGTAATCTGAACATTATTCAGATACCTTGAGAACCTTATTCTTTCAGAACATGCAGTACGAATTCATACGACTGTACCATTATCTAGGCTGGAATATCCTACCACTAGTTCTCTTTATCTCTGATCCACTGTATCTGCATCACTATACACTTTAGTTTTGTACCAACAACCAAATGTACCATTTGTTTCACAGCAGAAATTCAAAAAATGAATGAGTTAGACTTGTATGTGATTCTTTAAACAGTGAAGTGTATTTCTTTCAGAAACAGGGTTTGTATCATACTAGCTTATTTATTTCCGGGACAGGAAGAACAGTTAGAAAAAACAAAGAAAAATAAGACAACTAGAATCCAGGCGAGAATCAGAAACACGGTGTACCTGATAGACCATTATATTAACAGTTTCTTCTCTTTTCTGTTCTGGACGTCCTTGACTCTGCAATAGATTCCGCACTGTTTCTTCCATCCTAAGAAACAAGAAAAAAATGCATAATTTCTTTAAAGAGGTTTCCCAAGAGCACAGGTTTGTTCCAGTTAGTGGTAATTATTTTACAGTGTATATTTCTAAGCTAATACTTAGATATATCTTTTCTGTCTTTTATCTCTTATTACTAAGAATATGTTACAAAGCCCTTAAGCCCTTTTCCAGACTGTATGCATTTTCTCTTTTATTTTAACCTTCAGATCTCTCTATACTGAGATTTAAACATGTACTCTTACAAATTTCTTCACTATCTCTATTTTATTTTCAGCTGCTCCTTTTTAATATGACATAATATTATCTAATTAAAATTCCTCACATTGTTTATGATCCGTTTTCAAAGTCATCAAACATTTTGTAAGTGCATACTTTCAATCTATACATAATCAGGTCTTTCAGTGTAGATCTTTCTATGTCAGAGTAAAAAATCTATTTTACCTTTTTCAACTACTTCCTGGTATTTAAAGAATTGAGCGTGCCAATTTATCACTAGTGTCCTAAAGAATGTAATTTAACTTCTTCATAAGTTTTGCTATTTCAGACAATAAACATATTTAAACATAGATTTTAGTACACATTTATGGTTATACATGCACATATATAGGTTATATTAAGCACATATTTTGGTTTAATTTTTATTTTGAAAGATCACTTCAAATCCTCTCACTATTTACAGAGAAAAAATAAATAAAACATATACACCCATTTATGTTTCCAATCATTGTCTCATACTGTTACTACTTCTTAGAAATATCAATATCCTTTCATCCACTCATATTTCAATCACCTTTTTATATCTACCTTAAATTTTTACTAAGAGAATTTTTAATTGGTCTTTAATTTTTCATCCCATATATAGCCTATACTCTAAGCTGCCCCCTTTAACACTTAAAAACTCCTCAGTGCTCAAATATTTCATAAATTTATTGATATTGTGATGTAAATTTTAATAAATAATATAGAATCATGTCATGCATTTTAGGTCCTTTCTTCAATTATAGTCAAAATGAATCCTTAGTAAATATTATGTAAATCATTTGTTAATTCATTTTAAAAACTGTTAAGGTCTTACTCTGTGTCAGGATCTTGGTATGTATACTCAAATTGTTTGATCAACTTGTACGTGAGCTCACCAAGAAGTATCCATGCACCAGAACTCTTGGAGCAGTACGCTTCAACTAAATGTACTAGTTATTTTCTTCAACTGATGCTAGATTGATGGTCTCATCCTGCCCAAGGATGTACTTTAATGATTAAGTTTGATACTAGTTTCAAAATTTTAGGCAGAAAAGCAGTTTGACTTTCCTTCTTTCTAGAGTGACAGATTATAGGCTCTAGTAGAACTATGCATTCCCTGAATGGAGTGGAAAATTATTATAGCAATCAAGGTAGAGTAGTTTAAATGGTAACCTTTCTATGATCGCATCTGTCTACATAGTGTCAGAGTCAGGAAATTACAGATGAACTGAGCTATTCCCAAACTGGATTATAACTTGGGAAATTATGCTTTTATAGAGAATAGCACCAGAACCTATTTGGGATTTCAAGAAGATATTAGATGTCAGCTATGAGAGCTCAAAAAAATAATCTGTAAACATATATTTATATAACCTATCTCTTCATACTTTCAGCCACAGAAGAAAAACCTGTTCTTTAAACTTTTCTGCAGATTTTGTGTCTTTAATGATATTAACTAAAATTTTGTCATTTTAGCTTGTCAAATAACTCATATCAATCACCATAATTTATTTTTAAAATTTTAGTAGATGGAGCCATAGCACAGCGGGTAGGACATTTGCCTTTCATGCAGCCCACCTGGGTTCGATTCCTCCATCCCTCCCCGACAAGCTACTGAGAGTATCCCACCCACACAGCGGAGCCTGGCAAGCTCCTTGTGGTGTATTCATATGCCCAAAACAGTAACAACAAGTCTCACTATGGAAACGTTACTGGTGCCCACTCGAGCAAATCAATGAATGGGAGGACAGTGCTACATTGTTACAGTGCTATTTGATAAATGAAAATTCTGAGTCACTGAGAGACAGTTACATAGGAATAATTAAATAATTTTAATAGCTACCTAAAAGCAGCATCTGTTCATAGGCTTTATGTACATATTTGTGTACATAAAGGAGACATAAGATTAGAGATACCCCAGAAGCCTCCATCTCCCCACCCCCCCTCCCCGCCCCTGCGAGCCCAGCAAACTACTGAGGGTATCCAGCCTGCAGGGCAGAGCCTGGCAAGCCAACCGTGATGTACCAAATATACCAACAGCAGAAGCTAAAATGTGTCTCATTTCCCTACCCTAAAGGAGTATCTAGCCGAGTTGGGAAGAACCAGAGGACTCCTACTAAGCAGACGACATGCACGTTAATGGATGGGAAGGCGGCCTCCAAGCAGCTGGCCGCCAAGGCAGCCCACAAGAGCACACCAGCCATGGGTGGCGTGAAGAAGCCGCATAGCTACTGGCCTGGCACCGTGGCACTACTTGAGATCTGCCAGCTGCTCTTCCAGCAACTTATGCGTGAGATCGCACATAGGACTTCAAGCCCAACCTGCGCTCCTGGAGCTTGTTCGTCATGGCACTGCAGGAGGCGTGTGAGGCCTAACTGGTGGGGTTCTTTGAGGACACCAAGCTCTGTACATTCCCACCAAGCCGTCACCATTATGTCCAAGGACACCCAGCTGGCATGCCGCATCCGCGGAGAAAGAGCATACAGTCTGCGATGCTATAATCTCAGGGCTGGGGCATATGAAGATGCTACTGGTGCCCAATTGAGTAGTCAATAGTTAACGGGATGACAGTAACAGTGACAGTGACATGTCTCCCCACCAGTTCCTAGGTGGGATTCAGGGGTCACTCCCAATGATTTTCAGGCAACAGGGTTGTTGGGTCAACACAAGGGCCCAAGAATTTAGTGTTTGCAGTGTTCAGAGACCTTCAGGGTTATACCTAGTGTAAATGCTTATGGGAGTCCTTGATGTCAGAATGAAACTGGGATCGGCAGTAGGTAAAGAGTGTGTTGTGACTCCTCCAATCTCTCTGGCCCCTGAAAGGAGAGTTTCAACTTCTAGTTAGGTAAAGATGTTAGGGTGAACACAATCGATATGGAATCTAAGAATGTGATTAATTTCATTTCTGATATGGGAAATTATCTACTAGAGATGAAAATAGTTTCTATGAAAAAATAGACACAAAGGAGTCACAAATTCTGGAAAACTAAATGATAAGATCCAATTTTAGTGATTAGAAACAATGAATCAGTCTATGTCATTTCAAAAGAATTTCTTGAAAAGTAGTGGATTTTCCATATTCACCCAATCTTTCACAAAAGGAAATTTAAGGTAATGAAGATCACTCAGCTTGTGACTGATAAAACAGAGACAAGATTCATTTTTTTTTCTTTTTGGGTCACACCTGGTGATGCTCAGGGGTTACTTCTGCTTTTGCACTCAGGAGTCACTCCTAATGGGGCTCAGGGGACCATATGGGATGCCAAGGATCGAACCCGGGTCGGCCACATGCCAGTAAAACGCCTAACACCCTGTACTATCGCTCTGGCCAAGATTCATTTTCTAAATGTCAGGTGTCCTCAGCACAGAGGATTCAGGTCTTTTTCATTTTTATCATTATTTCATCATTTATAAAAATATGGTTTCAATGTACATCACTAGTTAGAACTCTGTTAAAGCCAAATTATATCTTATTTTTAATAAATTAAAATTTAATTCTTCAGCACATATCTTCCTGAATCATCTTTGGAGTATAATTAAAAGTTCAATGCATAAGTTACTGAATCAAAAAGAAAATATCTATTCACTTTTCCTCTATTCTTCATGACTCATATTAAAAATATAATAATGTAATAAGTAATAAAAGAAGAAAGGAGGGTGGGGAGAAAGTGGTTAAAATAGAATCCCAAGCAGCTCAGACCCACAGTAACACCATGAATATTTCTTTGGCACTATTTCACTATTAATTAAAAACAATTACATTTCCAAGCTACAGCTTGGAACAGAGTTCCAAGGAACCATCTCAACTCTTGGTAAAAAATTAAGTTGTCTCATCTTTTCATAACCTTTATAAATGTGGCCACAGAGAAAATATTTTGAACCTGATGACAATACACCATTAATTATTTGCTTTTGACATATTTTCAAAATCTCATTTAGCAAGCTTCTGTATGTATTTGACCCAAACTAAAGATTTTGAAGTATCATCTATTGTTGTCTTATACTCGAAGTCATCTCACTTCATCTTATTATTTTTATAGCAGATATAAGAGGATTTATATTAATAGTTTCCATCTAGAACAACTCAACCATCTGTTTCCCAATGTGACTGAAAATAAGCCAAATTCTTTCTCCAGGTCCACAGCAGGCAGACCTATTTTTCTTGGTTTTATTTGGTTTCAAATTTAGTTGGTGAAACCTATCAGTGTTTTCTGACCTTAAATAAGAACTTTATAGTTTATTTTTATTCCTTTGTTCAATCTGAGACTAAATACTTTCTTTTCCTAATTACCAATCAAATAATAGTAATAATTAATACCACAAAATATAAGATTATGCATCTTAAGATGCAACGATCACATAGTAAAGAAACAAATTTCAATGATTCTGCCCCATACAAGTTTTGAAAAATAAATCAAATATGAAAATAGCTTGTATAGCAATGTAAGTATAATATTTGGGTGTAGGTTCACAAGCAGTGCTCAGGGGCTGACCCTCCTATACTTGACATAGCTTGGAAGTGCTGATAGAATCATACAGTGTCAAGAACAAACACACAAAAGGTTGGATTAGTGAGTTTGCAGTGAAATTCTCTCTCTGGGAATAGGAGTCTGCCTTTTTCAAAGATATCCTCTTAAAGACCAGATGAATGGGGTATTTTCCTTTGCCTCTGCTTTTAACATCTCAAGACAAAGTCTCATGAACAGAAGAAAGGAAGATTCTCCTGGAAGTAAATGATCAAAGACAGTAGATTTCTAAATCCTTTTAAGACATAAACCATATAATTATTCAAAAGCTGATATTGTCATTTAAAAAAATAGAGCCCTGAAGATCTTGCTTATTCAATAATGAAAGTATCAATGGTAACATGATTCAGGATCTATTAGTAACTTTCTGTACTAATGTCATGTGAAGGAATGCATACTTTCCTTATCCTTCAAACTGAGCCTTCAAAGAAATGATAAAAACATTAGAATAGCATCGTCTTTTTTATTCCTCTGATATCATAGTCAAAGTTCTGTTTAAACTTTGTTTTAAACAGAAACACAAAACAAGACACACTCTCTCAAACTGATTAATGGATGGGCCAAAAGTGTTCTTTTAGACTAAGAGTTGAACTGTGCCATATATTTGTTCTCTGAAAATATTTTAGAATTCGACAATACCACTCTTAGGCATTTAGGTGAGGGATATAAAAAATAATTCAAAAAAAGGTATTTTTACCACTTTTCACTGCACATTATTTATAATAGTTAAGACATGAATCTACCTAAATGCCTAGCAACAAATGACAGGATACAAACTGTGGTATCTATAATCAATGGAATATCACTCTGTCATTTAAAAAACGGATGAAATTGTACCTTCTGGGATAAAATGGATTACAGTTGAGGCTGATACACTAAATGAAATAACTAAGGAAGTAGGAGCAATTTTTATTATGCATGCAACATAACAAGCAAACAAACCGGCAATAAGCAAAACTAACTTCTAGTGAAAACTGCTGATGTTACTTGGTGGAAAGGGGATAGAGGGAGTGAGGAATGGGAAAAAAGGTCTATTTGGTGCTAGGGTGGCCCTGACATGTTGGTGGTGACATACAGAGTTGATAAGATATACCCCCTAAATTCTGTAACATTGCAAACTAATGGTAAATTGACATAAAGTGGAAATAAATACACAGAAGAAATACCTCTGAAATAAAAAAATCATTTACCATGAAGAAAATGACTCAAAGGGTTGAAGCACATGTTGTACATGTGGGTGTCCCAGTTTTCATCCCCAACTCCACAAGGTTCCCCGAGGCACCACCAGGAATTTCTTGTGAGCAGCATCCTAGCACCAGTGCCTAAGCATCACTCAGTATGATCCCCATCACTCAATAAAAAGAAATGTTAAGATGTACATTTTCAGGAATCATGCAGCAAATTAATTATGCAATAATATTGCATTGTTCTTTACCTTCTTTTATGTGAGTGGCTACAAGACCAGAGGCTGTTCACTTTGGCAAAAATTACTTTGGTTAAAAAAAAAGTGCACTCCTGCTTCTCTTTTATTCTCTTAAGTTGTGAATTATGTCAAGAGCTGCTGCTGTGACTTGCAAATTGATTTTCCATATGTTTCACTGTATTTGACTTCCAGTCTTCTCACTTTGAGAAAGTGTTGATTTAAGCAAGTGTCCCACCAATGCTTGAACTTCATTTTAATGACAGGAAGGAAAAGACTGAGGCTGAGGGAGAAAGAAGGTGGAGAGGTGCTGGCAATTGTGCCAACTTTCCTTCAGCTTCCTCCCTATGAATCATGGCAGTGCATGATTCCATGAAGAGAACAACACTCGCCCTGCATAAAGAGGACAAACTTGTGATGTCTTCCAGAAATAAAGAGAAGTACAGTAAAATACTAACTCCCTTTCCCTGTTAGTGAAAATATAAGGAAATTATACAACTTGCATTATATATATATATATATATATATATATATATATATATAATTGATTTGTTTTGTCTTCAAATTAGTTCTGTTCTTGATCACCCTCACCCGGAGGCTGACTAGCATTACCGTTTGTCTCAAATTCAGTTTAAATTCTAAATCTGAAATCTAAGAAAACGGATTTTTGTAAATTACTTTTTAAATCCATTTCTTAGCAGGTATCTACCACCAAGGGAATGTAATCTCCTGCGCATTCTACTAAAGACGGTGCACTCCTATTCCATAATCAGAGGGATACCTGCAACATTATGGAAGAAATGAAAAAACAATTATAGTGAGTAAAAGAAGCCACACATAGAGGACTAAACATATGTAGTTTTAGTACATAAAATAACAATATCTGGTGGAAATTTTTAAGAAGAATAATTGCCTGGGGAGCAGTTATGGAGAAAGCAGAAAAGACCAAATAAAATTATTGAGATGGAGGTAATGCATTTCTTGGGGGTCTGGAATACACCACTCTATTAGAATTCATCCAATGCTGCACTTAAGATGCATATTCTTATCTTATTAAAATTGTAAAAGAATAAAAAGAACTGCAAATAGATATTAATGATACGTGACATAATTTGGGGTAAATTTTGCTGATTTTTCTTGAAATGCATCAAAAATTAATGGACGGAGAAATAAATGTATAAAAGCAAGTATAGCATATGTGAGTGATAGAACCTAGTTAGTGGATACATAGTGTTCACTCTAACATTGTTTCACTGTTTTCTACAAATTTTAAATACTTTTAAATGACCTGTCAAACAGTTGTTTTCCTGCAATCAGGCACCTTAAAACTTTTTCCTTCTCATCAGAGACATTTTGACTAGGTCTGCGTATGTAGTTATATAAAACAGGTATACAAAATTACTTATAATAAATAAAAACGAAATTTATTCTAAAACAAAATTTAAAGCTATATAATCCTATTTATTTGGGGTCAGCAGGTTTTCACAAATTTAGTATGTGGCTTTCTTGATCTTGGATGTGTATGAGAATCTGGGATATAGATTGTCTTGGCTTAAAGTGTTTAGGCTTTCAGTGATGTATTTCATATGCCAAAACAGTAAAAACAAGTCCTACATTACTGGTGCCTGCTCGAGCAAATTGATGAACAACGTGAGGACAGTGCACAGTGCTACAGGCTTTCAGTAAAAAACAGAACAACGAAGATTCACTTCCACAGGTAGCTCTTAGATGTACGCAAGTATGTGTGGGTGGACCACATTCTTTCCAAAGCAGTGTTTTCAATCTCTGGTTCCTGAACTAATCACAAACTCACAGACACAAAAGTATCAAAAATCACTGCATCTTGGGAGAAAACCCTGTTCACTGCTTTGTCACCGGCCCTTCTAGCTCTGTGTTTAAAAGTTATGAGGTTATCCCCAATTCATTCTGCTTAGCGAGAACCTGTGGTACACGTGGCATTTTGACTAATTATCGTAGCATCTGCTTATGACTGTGCTTTGGATCTTCATTATGAAGTCTAACAAATGCTGTAAGAATGTCTAGGTTCTTCCCAGTATCCCCAAAGTCAGCTACAATTACTTTCTAGACGGCCTCTACATGCACAGAATCTGAGAGTAGCCTGGAAAGGCAAAGCTCGGGGTTTCCTTTACACATGAGCATACTGAACCCCCAACTGAATGTGGCCCATTGGTGTGGAGCCTTATGGAGATGCCATCCTTTTCCAGCAATTTTTATGAGCAAGCAGTGACACCTTTTACCATCTGTAGAGTACTGGTAAAGTAATCCCTGCAGGATAACCCTCTGATTTACTGCTGGATGAGAGTAAAAAGGAGAAAGATCTTAAATGAGAAAAGAGACTGCATGTCCTTACATGTCATTTGTTTTTATGTTTCTTTTCATTCAACTTCCTTTGTTTTTCTCAATGACCCAATTCTTCCTCTATTGTATTTGCAGCAGAAAGTTTTCCTAAAGTTCTGGACAGAGATGATAAGCTGACTAATTTTCAATTCTAAGAGTTAGCTGTTCATGTGAAAACTTTGCTGGTTTAGAACTGAGTTCTGCCCAACTGCATAAATACACATCCTTAGAAAATGAGTTTCCTCACCTAGGAGCTAGCAATCTAAATATGTAAGTACGGGTGATTCCTCCACTGGCTATCACTTTGATATCCTTTAGCCAGCCTCTTATTATCCTTGCTGCATAATTAGAAACTGTAGATCTACAACAAAGATAGTGGAAAACTGCACTGAAACTCACTCTGGATCAATGTTGGACTCTGTGTGCGCTTGGGGGTCATTCCCAGCTGTGTTCATGGCTTACTACTAGCTCTACACTCAGGGATCACTCCTGGTTTGCTAGGAAAGCATATGGGGTGCCAGGGATTGAACCTGGGTCGAATACATGTAAGGCTAATGCCCTACCTATAACTCTAATATCGCCCTGGCTCCTGGAATTTCTCGTTTCATTCTTAAATTACACACACACATACATACATGTATATATGTATACATTTAATTCAGCATAATTTTTGCAAGAATACTGTTGCCCAGAGTCCATGGTGCTTTAATTCACTTATGGGATGTAACACCATTTATAAATAGATCAAAATGTGCTATTCCAATTTGAATTAGTGCGTCAGAGTCACTCTGGGGCCATCAATATATGAATAGAAAACTGCATAAATTTTCTCAAAGACAAGCTTTTTTTGATAATGCATGCTGCCTCTGCCTGGGCAAAGGCAACTTTGGAGAGAAAAGAGGAGCAGAAATGTGCATTTAAAAAGTAATGTAACAAGTAAATCTCAAATGTTTTTGCTCAAAAATGGTAGGATATTTTTAAAAAAGCATTTATGAATTTATATATTTGTCAATTCCACATTCAGAAAAACAAAGAGGGGGGCTCTTTTGTTTGCAAATAAATTCTGAAAGGAAAGTGTACCTGATTTTCACTGTCTTGGTTAATACTTTCAGGCTAAGTTGGCATAATATTCTAAGCATCTGCAAGACTATTTGGCTATTTTACTTTGCTCAATGGAGTCTGGTTTAAGGAGTAGGAGATAGCAGGGAGGAACCCAAAGAGATCCAAAGGGGCTCAGGGGATACTCTTGGTTAACCTGGCTAGATGATTTAATGTGAGAGCCAAGCAATGTGGTACGTAAGGACTATCTTAGAAGTACTGGAGGCCTCTAAATCCTACATCAAGCTGTACTAAGTTGGCCATGACATACAGGGCACTGAACTTTGGTCCTATCCATACCTGGTCCTTGAACTATTTCCCCAGCCCCTAGAGACAGGTTTTTCCAATTCACATAACAATTATTATTTAATATGACCATGAACTTTTCTCAGTACCAAGCCCATGTTCATCCGGAGCTCATTTATTTGAATTGCAAATCCCTTTTTCAGTGTGTCCTAATAGATATTTTCAAAATAGTTTCCACACATAAACCCAGGTTTAATTATTGCTTGTATCTATTTTCTTGAGTAATCTGAAGCAGAAACAATCTGAGTGTTGCAACTGCTCAGAAAATAATGAACTTCTTGCAGCATTATTCATAATAGCCAGATTCTGTAAATAACTGGAGTACCTGAAAATAGATGACTGGATGAAGAAACAATAGTATATTCTACACAATTAATATAATGCAGCTGTTAAGGAAAATAAAGTCATGAAATTCACTTATAAATGGATGGACATGGAGAGTAACATGTTGAGTGAAATGAATCAAAAGAAAGGGGCAGATATAGAATGATTGCACTCATTTGGGGACATAAAAAATATTATGAGACTAATACCCAGGACAATAGAAACACGGGGGCCAGGAGGTTTTGTCCTTACTTGGAAGCTTGCCTCAGGTGCTGGGAAGAAGGCAGCTGAGATAACAAAGGAACAACTATGGCAATGATAAATGGAAATAATTGTTCTGGGTGCTGAAAGTAGCAGGGGGGCGGGGAGAGAAAAAGAGAGATAGAAAAAGAGAAAAGGCTGGACAGTGGCAGGAGGGAGACTGGGGTCATTGTTAGTGGGAAATGTACAGTGGTGAAGGATGGGTATTGAAACATTACATGACTGAAACCCAATCATGAACAGCTTTGTAACTATGTATTTCACAATGACTCATTTCAAAATTAAATTAGAAAAATGAATGTCCAGCACAACTAATTTTTATATTAAATGCATATTTGAGGGATAGATCCTGATTGCTCAATATTTATGGGCTGGGGAACTTTTTAGATAGTACACAATTCAATTTATTAATGATCTTCAATAGTTTTCAATTGGCCACTGTAGTTAAGAACAATATATGTTAATAGATCATAAGAATATAGATTAAATTTCACCGGCTAGTGAAAACTATTGAAACTTGGAACCTCATTTTTTGCATTTCTTAAAATAATTCATAATTTTGTCGTGGAGAAGGAAAAAAGTCAATATAGACTTTTCTACATCATTCTTAATATTCTCTGGTACAGTCAAAGCTTTAATCTGGAAAATTGATGTTAAGTGCTAAAAATGAATTACACTGTTTCATATTAGCTATTTTCTCCACAGTTGTAACTGACTCCAGGTGATTTGTTATAAGACCTGTTTGGGATTTTGATTTAGAAAAAGTATTAGACTTGGTTTTCATTGACAGACTTATCTTGAATTTATTCTTACTTTTGACATCTGAAAGATATTTTATGAACCTTGAAATGTTTAGATGGTCATTCTTAGTGGTTAGACCAATAGTAACATTAGAAAGAAATAATGACTAGTACACAGTAATGTAAGTAACAAATGTTACTCAATAACTAGTGCCATTGTTATGGTAAGAAAAAAAGGAATTTTTAATTAGCTTTATTTAATGGCAAATTATGCTATTAAATTTTCTGAACAGAAGGTGGAACAGTGGCTAAAAAAGAACTTCAAATTTCACAAAATTGGTATATCTGATTTCATTATGGTTCATAGGCATTTTTCATTAGGCCTTGTCTTTAAATGATTATTTTTTTAAAATTTAAGTTACATGTTTCTGAGTCTTAGTCCTAAAGAGTAACTTCAGTCTTAAGCAACCAAATATTTCAAACCACGGAGCATCCAGAAAAGTCATGAAACATAACCCTCTTTCAATTTTAAACTTGTCGTCATATGTACTCAGTGTATTCCTATTCCCTCTATTCCCTAAAATGACATGGATGGTTCTGGGTGGACATATTATTACCAGCTATGTAATTTTGGATTAATCACTAATATTTCCTAAATGTCACTTTCTTCTATGAAGGACGAAGAACCTCCAGCTCTGGGTAAATCTCTTCGAGTCCACTGTTCTTCCTGCATTAAAATATGCCTCAGAGACCTGGCCCTAAGAAAACAGGATGAGAACGCTATTTGGGTCTCCCAAAGAGGAATCAAAAGAGCTATGCTTGGAGTATCACGCTTCACTCAAATGAGAGAAAGAATCAGGAGTTCTGACCTCCGTTGATGATCAAGAATCAGGGACGCTGTCTCGTTTGCCAAGGCATAGAAAATCAGATGGGCTGGACATGTAAGGAGATGTGGAGACGACTGATGGACTAGAGCTATTACCGACTGGATTCCACGGGACATCAAAAGATTACATGGCTGCCCGCCTATGAGATGGTCAGACTTCTTCATCAAGACCCTGAATGATCAGTTTGAGGCTCTTTGTGTTCCTAGAACGAGCAGACACCGTTGGGCTACACTAGCACGTGACAGGGATAAATGGAGATGTTACAGGCACCCGCTGGATCAAATCGATGAGTCTTCAAGTGTCAAGTGATCAAGTGATCGCATTCTTTTACAGTGAATAAGTGTATAGAGCCAGTACTACTTAGCTCAGTGAGATGTTATGAGGATACAAGGAGAAAAATCACCATATAAATTTTAACAATCTAGCTTTTTTATGTACTTATTTTTAAGACCAACTCTTTCTTTAGAGTTGAAAGGTCATGGCCCTTCAATTTACAGATCATTTAATGGTTATGTGAGAATAAAACCTTTGAACACATCAGCTAACCAAACAACACTTTTTGGAGGTACATAACAACTTTGCTTTTTTATTCAGAATGTAGAAAAAAGAGTACTGTTTGTTCCACAAGTTTCATGCAATGGGCTTCGAGGATAACCTACTGCATTAGTCAGGATAGGTAATGATAAAGTTATAATGATCCCATATCTCAGCGCTTTGAAAAAATCATGGAAAGTCTAATTAATACAAGATCACTTCAACAGTCAATTTTCATTTATGAGCAGGATAATTCCATATTCTGTCTTCCCAGAACAAGTTCAGTTTGTCTGCTGTTCTGACAAGTTATTAAGATTATTTTACGTTTAAAACAATGCTCAGCTGGATAATAAATATTATTACATTTATGTCACTAGAATATTATATATTTATCATCCAAGGACTCCGGTTTCTTTATCCTCTCATCATGGAGCCATTAATATGGCTGGAAAATGAAAAACTTGAGAATTGGTGTAAGTATATCTTGTTGTTGCATTTAAGAATTATCACTCTTCTCTAAAGGTCCTTAAGCCAAAACTAGGTATATGGCCCAACCAACTGCTTGCGACCACTTATAAATTTAGTTTTCTGCATATTCAGCAAGGAAAGGAAAATCAGATATCAGTGCTAATACAATTCTTCCATATCTTCCTTGTCAGAAGTGAAGATTATATGGAAACGATTAAACAATTCCAATGCAGACCAGCCCTGTTGCTGAGTGTATATAGTTACCTCTAGTGTCTGAGAGCTGAAACTCCAGCTTGATAGGCAACTGTTGGTATTGTTGGCCTTTTCACATTGAGTGTTACTTATCTCCCTCTGCTGGGTGACAGTGCTGTCACTACGAAGATTTCTCTCTCACTTTCCAGCTATTGATTGGCACTCTTCCTTTAACATGCCAGACTGATTGCCAGCCTGCACAATTAGTCTCTCTGAGATCTGAATTGTACACAAAAGTGTCCCTTCTGATCAAGGAGTCTTCTAACATCTTTTGTAGTCTCTCCCTCTAAGAATGCACTCAAGCCTTCAGCTGACAGACGTGTTTTGTCTTGTTTTTCACACTGCCTCCTTTAGAAAGTATCTGAAAACCTGGAAAACCACCAGTACTTCCACAAAACACTGGGATCTTTCCAGATCTTAATGTGGAAGAAAAACAAAGATACGGCTTCTTCGTATTTTTATTAGAAGGTGATTGTTAATGTTTCACTATTCTTCACCTAACTGACATTGCTCAAAATACCATGACTAAAGATGTGATAATAGCTGGCATGCTTGGTCCTTTACAAGTTCTAAAGTATAGAAACTTGTCAAAATTTAAAAGGCAAATGCAAAACCTGGGGGAAAATATGCAATCTAAATCCAACTTCAGTATTAGATTAAAAACAAGAAAAAAGTATCAGAGTAAAATGCCTTAAACTAGGATGTCAACAAAACAGATTTTATCAATCATCATAATCATCTGATATTTGGATAGAGCTATTTCTACAAAGTACAATAAGAAAAAGTTGATTCCTTTCCTCCACCTCTTCCTGATCCAACTATCATGCAGTTTGCATGCTTCACCGCCTACATGTTATTTTGTGTATTCTTGATAACTTTGGGCTATAAGAGTTTCTCAGAAGTTCATTGAAAAGTACTTTCTCTAGAAAATTCACATAAAACGTTTTCAGATTATCACTAAAAGTTCAGATGCCAAAATTTTCTGAGAACACACTCAAGGCCTTCTTGGAGTGGGAATAGGTGATGGCGTGTCTCCCCAGCTCCCCACAGAGTCCTAAAGCCCTAGGAGACACACACATTCCACTACAACAGGCAGGTAAGCTCATGTACCAGATCTGCTGCAGAGACACATGATTAATTTTCAAAAGAGATCAACTAGTCACAAAAATTTCTCATACACAAAGGTCCCCAGCTGAGTCCTTTGGGGTAACTTCAGGAGCAGGTAACTGCAAGCCAGGTTCCCACCCTGCTGAAGCTTTGGCAGATGCAGTCACTCAAACTCCAATAGTTGCTGGCATGCAATGGATTCCACCACCTCACGACTCAACACCACCGAGATGTGAAACTGCTGAAAATTCAGGGCTGGAGCAATAGCACAGTGGTAGGGCGTTCGCCTTACAAGCGACCAACATGGCCGACCCGAGTTCGATTCCTCCGCCCCTCTCGGAGAGCCCGGCAAGCTACCGAGAGTATTCGATATGCCAAGCACAGTAACAACAAAGTCTCCAATGGAGACGTTACTGGGCCCGCTCGAGCAAATCGACGATCAACGGGAGGGCCTTTACCTTTACCTTACCTTTTACCAGGATTTTTGAGCTGAAAACTATGAACCTTCTTAGAATCAGAGCAGGCAATCTTCTCGTATGTCTGGAAGTCCCAGCAGCCACATTCAAGCCCCACTGTCACAGCTACATAAGATCAATACCCAGTTAAATATTCTGAATATTCTGGAGCATATGGCTGCTATAGCTCCAAACTCTCTAATATTAATATCCCAGTAAGAGCACTCCAAATTGGACGTAAAAGTAACATAGAAGTCAACTATACTCAAATACCCAAAATATTAACACAGAAGGCTCAACCAGCAGCAGCAGCTTAGAAAATCCTCAGACAAGGACTTAATATCTCTATTCCAATGGTGAGATGTAACAATTTCACTTTTTTTTTCCCACTGAAGTATTTTTTTTTTATAATTCCATTAAGCCATCTAGTGGTAATAAGAATAGAAAAAAAATATTTTGGCTTGCTCTATGGAAAGGCTTGAAGTTTGGCTACTAAAATGGGGACAATTGTGGAGAGAAGGTCACAGGTATTGGGGTCGGAATATTGAATGCGTGTAACAAATGCATCATGAACAACTTTGTAAACCATCATATGCAAATAAAGTAAAAAAAACAAAAGCAAATTATCTGATAATTATTGACTTGGAATCTCTGGGAGCTGCCAGAAATGTAAAATCATTAACTGCATATAATTGAGCTTTATTTTAAGAAAGTATTATTTTTATGATGTATCCTACAAAAATTCTTCCTGCATTAACATATGCCTCAGAGACCTGGACCCTACGAAAACAGGATGAGAACGCTATTCGGGTCTCTCAAAGAGGAATCGAAAGAACTATGCTTGGAATATCACGATTCACTCAAATGAGAGATAGAATCCGGAGTTCTGATCTTCGTCAACGCTCAAGAATCAGGGACGCTGTCTCATTTGCCAAGACATCAAAAATCAGATGGGCTGGTCACGTAATGAGGTTTACAGACAACCGCTGGACTAGAGCCATTACTGATTGGATTCCACGGGACATCAAAAGATCACGTGGATGCCCACCTATAAGATGGTCAGACTTCTTCGTCAAGACCCTAAATGATCGGTTTGAGGCTCTGCATGTTCCTAAAACGAACAGATACCATTGGGCTACGCTAGCACGCAACCGGGATGAATGGAGACGTTACTGGCACCCGCTCGAATAAATCGATGAATAACGGAGATTAAGTGATTAAGTGATTGATCCTACAAAAAAAGTTTCTCATGTACTCCCTGGTTCAGAAAAGTATTGTGAAAATATAACTCCATGTTCTTGTTTTTACACTTTAATAACTATTTTATAAGATTGGCAAATGCCCTAAAAAATGTCTAAGATCTTTTTCTCTTATTTACAACATTTAACTTATCCTGGGAGAATGGAATATCTGTAAGTTGTAAAGTTACAGACTGGTTTTCTTCACTGGGAGTGGAGACAATGAGAGAAAATGTAAAAAAAATCCTCTAGTTCTTTATGTATAATTATTTTTATTATGTATTCACTAACTTGTCCCTTCATTTTTCTCTATGTTTCTTTGATGATATTTTATTACTACACCTAGTGTGGGCGACAAGCATATTTACGGTTTTCCTAAAGTTCCAATGCCGTGAAGATGCCATGGAAACAAAACAATCTAAAAACTGATGGAGGCTGATGGAGACATTGAAGGTGTTGACACATAGTGAATTTTTTTTAATGAGGGAGATTTAACTTGATGAAAAACTTTCAAACCTAACTAATTACTTGTTTGCAAATTTTAAATAGCTTGTTATGAGTTTTCTTTAATGAGAAAACTGTTTTAAATCTGTGCATAACTGGCTGGATATCTACTAGAAATAAGAAATACCCCACTTTAGTTGTGTATGGGTGTTGCCACATTTAGTCAAATGCAAATCATTTTAAATAACTAAAAAACATTCTAGTTTAAGGCTCTTCAGTTGAATTACAGATACATTTAAAGTTATATTCCTGGTTCCTGTAAGTTTATTAAATTCACTTTTCAATAATTCCAACTAGATCTTCTATATAATACCCAATGGGCACAGATTCATATTTAAATATTTCTCTTACATTATTGCCTACACATGAGTGTCCCCAGTTACTTGGAACATTCCGGTTTCTTCAAGTATTTAGAATGTGTCCTTTTTGACCTTGGAGGTCTGTTTGTAAAGAACAATTACATCAAAATCTTTCACTAAGAAAAAAGAGTGTTGATAAACCTAGTACAAATAGATGACAGACTAGTAAAAATAATGGTAAAAAATTCTCAACCCAGAAGATTTACATTAAAAAAAGTCAATTGTTTTCAAATATTTCTTATCATGGTACATAAGATTTTATACAGCATCTTTATTTCATGTTTGTGCCCAGCGAAATAGATGTTGGAAATGTCATGACTTTAAGTCCAAAGAGTAATTATTAGTCCTCTGAATTGTTAATACTTCAAAAATAAATATGCAAGCATGCTTGAGGTGGAGGGGAGAACAGAGAAGTTGTATATAGAAAGATTATTTTGAAGAAAAAAGCTTTTTTGATTTGTAAAATTGCAGAGAAAATATTACAATTTTCTTGTTTATTGTAAAAAAACTTAGAAGAAATAAAGTATTTATTTATAAAAAGTATTAGAAAACGTAAACTCCACAAAGACACAGGATTTTAAGGATGGAAATGATGAGTTATAGTATACTCAGTTGATAAGAAAATATCATATTTTCTCTCTCTCTCTCTCTCTCTCTCTCTCTCTCTCTCTTTCTGTCTCTTCCCTGCTCCTCTCTGCCTATGAAAAACATGTGAAGATCTCTGCTTTCCTTCCAATAACTTAGGATTGGAGGATTTATTGTAATCTGGGTAAAGCCTCCAGACCTGCACTATACAAATGACCAAAACAAGTAATAAGCAACACACTCTACTTTCATCCTTGCCTTCCCCAGACAAAGAACAGACCTTTAATTGTAAAGCACAGAAACTTCTCCTGGATCGGGAAGGAGAGGAAAGAGCCCTCTACAGTAATTGGCTAGAACATGGGTCCCTGAGGACTTAATTATCTCTCTCTTGTTAGACTATAATGGGGGCTCCAAAATGATATTGCAGTTATTCTACAGCAAAGAAATTGATTAGTGACATTGAGTAAATCAAATGTCAATGCCCTGCTTATGGATTAGTATAGATGCCAACCACAGCCTACAATAGGGACCTGTCATTATCACGCAGCAGTTAATAAGTTAGCTATTTGAGGCAGGAAGCACATTAATACACAAAAGGGAATTTGTATCTACATTGACTGGCAGTGCCTTAAGTGGCATTCATTTCGAGGCTTGCTATTTGGACAGATTAGATGATTATCGCTCTGTGAAACACATTGCTGGTGTCCTTGATTTGACACAATACTATCTGAGAGAGAGGGGGGCTATTCCATATATCCATGATCATTACAATACTAATGCCGATGAAAAAATCATATAGACGCACAAGTCCCTAATCACTTTTTGTCACAGCTACTACTCGAAACTTGAATAGACTTCCTTCTTTTGTCTTTGAATCTCCTATCATTTTGACAACTGTTAGATCTCTTACCAGTGGAAAGAGATATGAAAAGTCATTTTTTTGTCCACATCTGATAACTTCAATAGATAAATTAAAAAGTTAACCATCTTACTGGAATCATTCATTGTCCCCACTTTTTGGCACATGATACCTTTCTTATCTTCTCTGTATTAACTGCAAAAAATAGCCTGTTTATTCTTATACATTCCCCACAAATAATTTTAATAGCTCCATTTAATTTTATATTGCTCTCATCACCAGCCTCAGAGTAGTTATTTATCAGAGGACTGTAGGCCAACAATTTCAATAATAATTTCTTGATCTTTTGAGTTTATGCATTTATCTACCTTGGCCACATCCTTTTGGCTTGAAATTTTGCTGTTCCTTGCATTCACTGTTGTTCAACCTCTCCTTCCTATCCGAACTGTTATGCCGGTTTCCTCTGTAACCATCTAAAGATAGGGGATCTATTGATCTTCTGTACTTCTCCTCTCCCTCAGCCCTCTTTCTCTTGCTCCTTATTGCATGTACAATCTCCAATGTTTCTGATTTCCAAATCTAAATCTCCAAAGCCAGATTTAGCAATCTAGTGACCCTATGGGACATGTTCAATTCACAACCCCACCATAAGTTCACTCTTAGCAGAGGCACATGCACTAGGCCTGAAAGCTTCCCCAGTCACTCTGCCTGTTCCTGTCTTGTCTGTTGGGCCAGAAATGTCTTTCTCTCCGGGCATCCTTCTAACTTTCTATTATGCTTGCTCAGGTGATTCAGGGGCAGGACATCTTGAAACTGCATTTTCTCTGGCTTCAATATCAATTCCTAGATTCTAATGAGGTGCCTTCCCAATATTTTCGAGGCCGAAAAGAAATATATATATTCTGTATATTAAATTGAACATGTACATGTATATTAAATTGAACTATATATGAGATTGCTGACAGAGCTAACATTTTCCATCTATTAAAATGATAGCTTTTATGTTTTAACTTAAAAAAATAAAAAGTGCATCTTCATATTTTCACAACTTTAACCTACAAAATAAGGCACAAGGAAAAATATACTTAAAAACAAGACTCGTGACTTTAATAATGACAATAATAATGGTGGCAAGTATTCATTGAGTTGATACTATGTAATTATCAGCTTAGTAAGACTGCTGCATAGAATGGTGGGAAATGAAGTTTAGGATAAAGAAACTAGGAGCAGTGCCGGATGATTTGGGGAACTTTACTGGTATAGTAACATGGTACAACAAAACCATATACGCTCTGGAAAACTATTGTAATAGTAATAATAGTAGTAAGAATATTCATTAGATACATTTTACCCAGAAAGATAGCAGAGTGGTGCACTGTGACCCCTTCACCAGTGAGGGGGGTTGGTTTTTTACAAAAAAGCTTTCATAAAATAGAGAAGGGATCACTAATTCAATGATGGTTGGAGGGATCATTCAGGATAGGAGATGTTGCCAAAGTAGATAAAGGACCAAATGTGTTAGCCTCTCAGTATCTGTATTGCAAACCATAATGCCCAAAAGTAGAGAGAGCGAATGGGACAAATTGTCTGCCATGGAGGCAGGGGGAGGGTTGAGATGGGGACAAGATGGGGGAAGGGATACTGGGGACATTGGTGGTAGAAAATGTGCACTGGTGGTGGGATGGGTGTTCAATCATTGTATGACTGAAACTCAAACATGAAAGCTTTGTAACTATCTCACGGTGATTCCATAAAAAAAATATATTAAAAAAGCTTTTAAAGAAACCACACTGTTGGTAGGGGAAATCAACAAGCTAGTAACAATTAACCATGGAAAAACTCAAGAAAACAATGACTCAGAATGAATAAAAGGTATACATAAAAATGCACCAAGATCATGGAATAGTCGGTTCACTATTTTTGGTTAGGTTCAAGAATAGAAACAGGGGCTAGAGAAATAGTACAGCAGGTAGGGCTTTTGCCTTGCACGCAGCTGACCTGGGTTCGATTCCCAGTATCCCATATAGTCCCCTGAGCATCGCCAGGAGTAATTCCTGAGTGCATGAGCCAGGTGTGACCCAAAAAGGGAAAAAAAAAGAATAGAAACAAAGGAATTAGGACAACTAGACAAAAGAAAGGAAACTGGAATAAGAACAAGAGAAAATAAAAAGAAGAAAGGATATTTTTTCCTTAAATTTAGGAAATAATCCAATGAAACTAAAAGCCTGTCTCCATGCCAACCAATAAAACCTGATAGACTCAGAATTATTGTCTAATAGCCAAGCATCCTACAGTTTCTCCAAACAAGAAGCTGGTATTGGAAAGGTGAAAATGTCACATCACTCAAAGACTAATGATTTATAATAAATTTAAAATAAATTTTGAAAAGTTTGAAATGCAGTCATTTCTACAAAGAGAAGATGAAAATGAAGATTTCTCTATTTCTACTTGCTTTGGTAACAGCAATTCTTTAGAAGAACAGATGGTGCATTTCAACAAAATCTGATGGAAACAAATCATCACAGGCCTTATGAATTAAGGGATAATTTAGCAGTCATCCTATGAGATTTGACATGTTCTCTATCTTAATACAAAATAACACATAGAAACTAGACTTTTGAAATCCCTCATTAAATAGTATTAAAGCTATAAAAGAACTGGTCAAGAGCAATCCAAAATGAATAATAATTAAGAAAGAAGACAGTTTCCATGTAGACATGTTGCTAATGACATTCAGTGTAAGGAAGGGTTATATTATATTTCTTTTGAAAGGTTTTGTTTAAATGATTTTAGAAAGAAGAGTTGAATCTGGTCAGTAAAGAAGAGCTAAGGGCCTTGTCTAACATATAGTTGCACGGGCAAGACATCTGTTCACCTAAGAAAATGTATTTTGACAGAAAACTAGGAGATACAGCATGCAATATTTATGAATCGCAATTCAAATGAAAACCTTTTAATATGTAATTGAATGACATAACAAATTTATAATGCCTCCTCTACTTCATAAATTTGCCTTGAATAATGACAAAGGGCATGGAAACTACTCTATAGTTAACTGATTGGTATGCAGCATGGGATATATTCAATATTTATATTCTTTTCATACCAATCTTCTATTTTTATTTATATGATCGTTTCCTGACAAACATAATATGAACAACGTCTACAGAATTTTTATTGATGAATTGCTAACACAATGTTGCTATGCCTGTATATAACCATCTGCTAATGTCTTGTGTCAAAATCTATTTATTTTATTTTCTCTTTCCTATGTTTTCTGAAGGCAACCATTTCTCATTAAATTAATCCTGACCACCTTCAAGGCATTTATGCATTTTTCTGGCATTTACCACTCTTGGGAAACCCCTGGGTATTCAGATTCATTATGGAAATTCCTAAAACCAAGGCAGGTCAGGGTTTGTAAAGTATAATATACCTTTCCTGTTCTAATGGCGAATCAGAGGAATATGCACAAATACAGTATTTCATTTTGCAATTAAACTCAGGTGAATTACTCAAACTTCAAACTGTGAAATGTGCAACGATTAGCATTTTTTCAAACCCTCATAATTCTTTAGTTTAGAATGGAAACCTAGGTGAAGGTATTCGATTAGCAAAGAATAGAAAAAGCCAGATCATTTTTCCTCGCATTCTGAAGAAAAACCGTAACATTTTAAATCTTACTTATGTAACTGGATTACAGATTCAGTTTGCTGACAAGTCTAAATGCAATCATTCCTTATGACTTATAAATTAAGCTTCCCCCTGTAATCCACCCTCGCCTCCCCACCCCCAACACACTTTTACATATACTCCCCATATCTCTTCCACAAACAGGAGCTAAAAGATTTAAGAAATCTCCATGATCTTAAGTGAAGTCCCCAAGATATAGCTTTATTACCAAAATTATGCCATAAAATGTGTACCACTTCTTACATGCCACTTAATTTCTCAAGGTCCCACAAGTAGCTAAGAAATGAAAGAGCAGAAACTCAAAGTTCTTAATGGACAGCAAACAAGATGGAGAGCTGATGCCAATTTCCCTAAGTCCTCTAACTCAAACCTGGTTTTCCTCCAGGAAACTCTCCATGACCTTTAAGTCTTGTTTTTCTGTCCTAACAACAGCTTAAACAATTATTTGTAAAACCATTCTTTCACTCACATCATATCTTCCTTTGTTCTCTAAACTGTGATGGATGTGTTTCCTTGCAAGTCAAAAGGACCATTCTTTCACTAATATCCTATCATCTGTTCTCTAAACTGTCTTTAGTATGTGTCCTGACCAGCCAAACAGCAAGATCATCCAACCTGCCCTCTTTTTTTTTCATAATGTTAATTTTATTATTTGTTTTTTTTAATTTTTTTAATGAATCACTGTGAGGTACAGTTACAGACTTACAAACTTTTGTGCTTACGTTTCAGTCATATAATGATTGAGTGCCCATCCCTCCACCAGTGCCCATTCTTCACCATTAATGTTCCAGTACCCCTCCCATCCCTCTCTCATTCCTCCTGCCCTACCCCCTCCAACTCTGTGGCCCTCTTATGGTTGGGAACTGAGAAAGCACAGGGGCCATTTTAATGAGTATTCTATTACACAGACTGGGAAGTCACTAAGAGGACTAACATCTTGTTGTGTACTCTGTCCTTGCTTTGTTTTATTTTAATTAAAGCTCATTAGAATATTTGCATATTGTTTTTAGAGGGTTATTTTTCCCTGGAGACAATGCATTCTTTCCACAAGAATCACAACAAAGAGGAGACACAAAATCCTCAGGGAACCAGCTCTGGTTCTGAAAAGTTTTATGTTTAGGACTTCTTTCTGTTACTTTTAGTGATGCCATTCCTCATAGTCCTCACCTCCTAGAACAGTAGAGTTGCCACGTATTAGAGGAGGCATGAGGACAAGAAGAACTTAAAGGATTGAAAGCACAATTACATACAAGTTGCTCAAATGTTCAGGAAAAGGACTGAGTATTAGATAGCAAAAGCTTGTTTTGAGTTTAAGGACTGACAAGGTTATAAAATAGACTATTTCACATATGGCGTGTTCCCAGGCATAAACCAGAGTGCAGAAAGCCAGCACGGGAGCTAGTATGAGAGACACGAGCCATAAATCTCTCAGGCGACCACAATGGGGAAAAAAGTCCTGTGCTTGTCTCTCTAGGATAACTGAGGATGGCCAGATTTTTGGCATGGATGCAGTAATAGGAGATTATCCCAGGTCTAACTCCGAGGACCAAGTCATACTCCTAGACATAAATCTGATACGACAATGATAAGGCCTCCCTTTAATGGGTTAAGGGATCACACATCCAAAAAAGCACACAAATCTTTACTCTGGAGTAAAGACCTGCTTTCCCCTATTTTGCCAGCATTTTCAGATTAAATTATTTTCTACCAAATGGCCAAGACTCTTAGCTGAACACATTAATGAAGGAAATAAAATTGGCCACTGGAACAAATATATATCTGAAGGAGAATCTTATTTTTCTACTTTTGTAAAGCATGCTAATATAGAATTTAATTAACTTACCTCTCAGCAGAAGAAATACAGGGATACCTTACCATCTAGAGTGATAATATATCCTCCAACTGGGTGGAAATGCAAGGAATACAGTGATTAATGTCCAAAAAAACTCAATATGCTGAAGCTCCTATTTTTATCATTTCAACCCACTGTGGGTAGTAAAACAGATTAATTTTGATGCAAAAATTAAATAATAGTAAATAGTAAATAAAAGTAAAATGTTACTTCCTAAAGAGGGTCTAGGATTTTGGGAAAAGCTATCTCAAAATCCAATTTCAAGGACTTTGTCACCTCAAAATATGCTACTTTGGGACACTCATTTTACTATAAAAAAAGGTAAAATCAAGGAGAGATTTTTTTCTGAACAATCCTAATCCATCTAAAGACAATTCCTCTAAACTCCCCCAGAGTTTCATCATCTAAGAAGATCTACTTTTATCACAGGATAGTCAAGACATCTACACCACACCTAAAAAAACTTTGTCATAAATGTCAAATCTCCAATCTACTCTTCCAAGGCATCTTCCCTAAAAATTATTTACTCTTGTAGAAACTCTGTATTTCCTTTCCTTCCACTATTAAGAAAGTATTTAAGCCTGAAATCTAAGTCACTTCTCAGTTATTCATTATGTTTCTGGGACTTTCTTAATGAGATCTGAGGCAGATACATTTAAAGACATCTATTTTTCTCTTAATAAATCTTTGTTACATGTATGTCAAACTAGGATTCAGAAAGGGGAAAATACATTTATCCTCCCCCACCACAGGTTCTTTCTCTAGAGGTAGAAACAGAAGAGGCAGTGGTTGGACTTGGCAGCAGATGGTACTGTAGAAAAAATACAATACGAAAAGAACAAACTGAACAATGCGGTCTGTTTTATACATGATTGCCTCCCCCTTTACACTATTTTAATATCCTAATTAAAGTTTCTTAATTAAGTTCTAGGAATCTGCAAAAGTTAAAACAAAGATTCCAAACTTCAAAAAAAAAATAGAATTCAAAAGCCCTGAACCCTGATTATTCATTCATCTTGTGATCCTACAAATGCATGAAAATGCAAAATAAACTCAAACAAGAGGCATTTCGATTGTTATCCTTTTGCATCGGGTTCAACTGGCTCAAATCCAGTGTGATCCAGGTGCGACTCATCACATACAGAAAAGTGGAGGAAGGAAACTAAACTAACAGAACTCAAGAGAAGGAGATCATTACTTAAACATTCAACTCACTTGTAGATAAGGTCACAATACGGAAGTAAATGTGAATAGCAGATGTCTGAAATGTGTTATAATTATTGTCAAAAATTTTCAATATCCTAATTAACCCATGGGGGGGCATGAAAACACTGATGGAGAGAAAATCCTGCAACTCTAAGAAAGTTGTTCCAGTATCAACCTACTCTCTTTTCCCTACTCTGTCGCTAATCAGCCATGATCCACAAACCAGTTACTACCTCGCCTTGTTTCATTTTCTTCATTGGAAAAACTTGACTGCATCAAATAGCAGCTCAGTAAATTCTAGCTCCTGAATAACTATAAATGATGCCATTGAATATTTATATAAATGCTTAGTAGGTATGCATTCCTATTCCTTGTCTCTAGGTCAGCCAAAGATGACACTGATCAAGTTCATTTTTGTACAAAGCATGGTGGGAAAATGCCTCTGCAACACTGAAAAAAAATGTTATTAAATGACTAGCCGTAGAGTTTGTGTTTGATTTCACTGATAGATGAGAAATAGTGGTAGTTTTGAACAAGAGAAGTACCGAACCAAATGGTTAGTGGGCTAAGTGCATGATGGTTGGCTGGAAGCTAATGGTACAAGGTTCTGAACAGGACGAGATGGTTAGTCACTATCATAGAAACAGAAGAGAGATAAAGAGACATGCAGAGACAGCTCAGAAAGTCAGCAGAACTCAGAGAAAATGTGCAGATGAGTAAAGTGAAAGGAAATTTAGAGGAATAGTATGGGGTCAGGTAAAGCTCTACAGTACAATCCATAAAACAATGTTATAGAGAAAAGGAGGTTGGGGTCTAGATCAGTGCATTTATTTTTCAGTTTTCTCTCTATTGAAATCATTTTGACTTTATGAACTCAAACCTAGAAAGAATGAAATGTGTTCATAATAAATACAATCAAGTGATACAGAATCATGTGCAAGACACCAGGTTGTGCAGAAGTTGGGGCGTGTAAATAATCCTTTGCCAATCTTTCCGGATGAAAGTAAAATCTAAGAGAACTAGTGAAATATAGAGAGTTCTTTGCCATACAGACAAGGGAATCAAAGTTATTTCAGAAATCGGGAGCAGTACATTCAAAAATACAGGATGAGGGATGGAAGAGCCCAAGAAAAATGGTAGAAAATCACACACTGACACCACGAAGGATGATTTCAACAGAACTCTGTCCACCTTATACATATACAATGCTCCATCCAACATGCATCCCCTTACTAGAGGTCTGAGTAAGTTAACATAGTATATGGTATTCTAATAGTTGTAAAATGAAACAAAGATCAGCTAGTCATTACAGAAGCAATAATTCTTAATCCTTTACCTCTTTTAATATCTCAGAAAACAAAACACTGCTGGCAGACAATACACAGGTTACAGGATGAAGATAATTTGTTGGAAAGAAGCATGAACAAATTCAGCACCTAGAAATTTGTGTTCCCCAGTGGGAAATGACTTTGGGGATTATGAAGGAATTAGATATAATAGGCCTGAAGCAATAGAAGCTAAGGAAGGAACAAATGGTTTCCTTGAAGTGAGAGTAGAAAAAAATTATTTTATCCACTTAATATTTTTCCTGGAATTATATATATGTTAAAATGTTTTTACTACCTTGATGAAAATTGTCTCTATATCTATATTAAAAATATGAACATATCCACATATACATATATGTTCATAAATAGCCACACAATTGGGTGTATCTATCTATGTACGTGATACTTAATACATGGATTGTGTTTCCTCTTGTAAAATTTCTAGTTCTTATACAAGATAAATGGCGATGGCATGCATATCCAATAATTCTTCTGATATGTATATGACTTTGATAGATACTTCTCTTCAGTGTAGGATGAACTTAATGACTTGATTCTAACCAAAACTATACAGAAAATTTGATGGGGTGTCACTTTTATGATTATACTACAAATTGTGATTTTCATCTTACTTTCAAACTAACAAAATTACTTTCTTCGCTTGCATGCTTTAATAAAGCAACTCGCAATGCTGGAAAGGCCCACATGACAAGAAATTTAGAACTGTCAAAGGCCATCATCCTGCAAGAGAGTGAAGAATATAAACAAAAAGAGCAATTGATTGTCATGTTGCCCTAATCTTACCTAGAAGTGGCTACATCTCTTCTAGATACCCTCAGTGTGGCCAGGTAAAGACCAGATTTGGAGGAAGGAGCTAAACAGATCTAGAATCTAGACTCAGAGAAAATGTGAAGTAATAAAACAGTGTGCTTTAATAAGCTATCTTGTTGAAGCAATTTGTTACATGGAAATAGACAATGAGTACAATGTCTAAGTGTTAAAGTATATCATCTCTTGGGTCGGAGAAGTTAGTCTGCCCTATATGGACAACACATTCACAGTTCTATCCTCATCCCTACCTCAGTATAGTCCTAAAGGCTCCCAGGAACTGCCAGGGCAGCCTTCTGGTTCCCAAGCCTCATTCTCTAGTCCTAGCATCATCTAATCACCAGCTTTGCCAGGTATTACTGGGAGTTTTCCTAGGAACCATAAACAATGCTTAGGAAGTCCTCCCATCTCTTCCTGCCACCCAGAGAAACATACTGTTTAAATCAGACAGAAAGACATAAACATATCAATGTCAAATCTAAAGTTTTCTTATCATTGAGGTAGCATTGGTTTACAAAAATGTGAATTTATGCTTTAAAGATAAAATGTTATGCACCACGTGCGGCTGGAGCAATAGCACAGTGGGTAGGGCATTCACCTGCACGCGGCTGACCCAGGTTCGATTCCCAGCATCCCATATGGTCCCCTGAGCACCGCCAGGACTAATTCCTGAGTGCGGAGCGAGGAGTAAACCCTAAGCATTGCTAGTTGTGACCAAAAAAGCAAATAAATAAATAAATAAATAAATAAACGTTACCCACCATTCCCACCACCAGTATGGGAGCATTTTTCTGTCACAGTCCATTATTACCTCTCTGCCTATGGAGAGAAACAGAAACCTCTGTTTCTCCCCTGGCAATCTCGATTCTGAGGTCAGAGTCTAAGAACTGATTTGCATTGGACATTGTCTCTCATCTGGCTTCATTTCTTTATATACCACATACAAGTGAGAATCTCAGCTGCTTTTACACTGTTTCCCAGACCCATGAAAGTTTCTTATT
Organism: Sorex fumeus; assembly: GCF_029834395.1. Classification (NCBI taxonomy): domain Eukaryota; kingdom Metazoa; phylum Chordata; class Mammalia; order Eulipotyphla; family Soricidae; genus Sorex; species Sorex fumeus. The sequence continues at coordinate 33,408,540 of NW_026606092.1, read as the reverse complement.
ATATTCATATACGTTATTGAATATTTTATATTTCCTCACCCTGCTTTTGTAGTATGTGTTTTCTCCTCTTAGCAAGACTGGATTTAAGACATAATATATTCTTGAATAGTCAGTGAGAAGATTGATTCCAATGCAGATCTTATACCCAAAGTAAGTTCTCTTTGATATATTCAATGTTTATCCTTTCAATTTGAGATACAAATGTAGCACTGTAGCACTGTCACGCTGTCTTTTAGTTGTTCATCGATTTGCTCAAGCGGGCACCAGTAACGTCTCCATTGTGAGACTTGTTACTGCTTTTGGCATATAAAATACACCACAGGTAGCTTGCCAGGCTCTGCCATGCAGGCGGAATACCCTTGGTAGCTTGCAGGGCTCTCTGAGAGGGATGGTGGGATGGAACCCAGCTAGGCCATGTGCAAGGCGAATGCCCTACCCATTGTGCTATTACTCCACAGAATGCATACAAAAGATACATATGTATACATTATACTTCACTGACATGCATGCAACTTATATGATTGAAGAAATAATACTTTATCATAGAGTTTACATGTCTAGGATTATGTATTTAATTTAAGGCATTTACTGATACATAAAGTATAGGATTATCTAAAAATATATCGCCTTCCTTTTGGCATCTATCCTAAGGGTCCAAAAACCTTATTCAGAAAAAAAAATTCACATGCGTATGTTCACTGCTTCAATACTCACAATAGCAAAAATCTGGAAACAATACAAGTGCCCTAGAATCGATAACTGGAAAAGGAAACTATGGTAAATATGTATAGGGGAATACTATTCAGCGTTGAGAAAAGAAGAATTCATGCAATTTTCATTTTTTGTGTGTTTATTGTTTTAGGGTCACAATCAGTGTTTTCATGACAAATTTCTGGCTCTGCTGAGGAATCACTTGTGGTGGGGCCCATGGGATCAGGGTGCTGGGGATCAACTTAGGTCAACAGCATAGAAGGCAAGTGGCCTACCTGCTACACTACTGCTAGTCTCCAATCATGCAATTTCTACTCTTTGGATGGATCTGGAGAGTACCATACTGAGTGAAGTGAGTCAAAAGAGGATTACAGACATAGAATGCTCTATTTCAAATGTGGGGTACACAGGAACATGCCAGAAAACGGTGTAGGGAGAAAAGAATAACCACATGCAAGGATTAAAACTGGATTCATATCTTACACCTCACACAAAAGTCAACACAAAGCTGATCAAAAACATTGAGATCAGACCTGAATCTGTAAAACACACTGAGAAAAATATAGACAGTATACTCCAAAACCTAGACCTCAAAGGAGTCTTCAATGATATGATGCTGTCTGCAAAGGATACAGACTCAAACAACAAATGAGATTATATCAAACTTAAAAGATTTTTGATGGCAAAAGAAACATGGGCTAAAACTAAATGACTTCTGAATGGGAAAAATATTCACATTCAGCATATCAGATAAACGTTTGATATCCAGGATCTATAAAATAACTAACAAAGATTATCAACAACAAGAACAAAAAATAAAATCTCTCATCAAAAATGAGCAAAGGAAATGAACAGACATTTCTGAGGAACACCAATGGATGACCAACAGGCACACGAAAAAATGCACATGATCATTGATTATTAGGGAAATTTAAATAAAGACAACAATGAGATACCATCTTACACCAGTGAGAATGTCACATATCAAAAGCACTGGAAACGATCTCTATTGGCAGGGTTGTGGTAAAGTTTGTGGTAAAAAAGAAGCCTTCATTCACTACTAGTAGGAATGCTTTCTGTTTTAACATTATAGAGGATACTCAGTAAACTCAAAATTGAGTTCCAATATGACCCTTCGGGTATCTGTTCCAATTCCACCTTTGGGTATCTGTTCCCAGGATAGAACGCTATTCATTCAAAAAATATACACACATCATTATTCACTGCAGTACTTAGTACAACAGCTACTATTTGGAGTTAATCTTGATTTCCAACATCAAATAAGTGGGTCATGGATATATATGGTATATGGACACAAGGGAATACTACACAGATGCAAGAAATGATGAAATCGTGCAATTCATGGCAAAATGGATGGAACTGGAAGACCTCATAAAATGAAGTAAATCAGAAGACAAGGGATAAGCACCGAATGATATCACTTATATGCTGTATCTAGAATAACTGTATGAGGAAATTCAATGTTTTAAAGGAGGGAGTGCACTGGTCAACTTAGCTCCCAGGGTATAGAGAGGGGAAGGAATGAAAGAGTAGATGACTGAGAAGCAACTGGGGCCAGATCATGGGAGTCATGTACAAAAGTGGTATTGAGAAAACATAGGGCCCCAAATATATAAACCATGGTGTCAACAACACTGAAATAAAGTGATCTATACTTTAACAACCAAAGTTAAAAAGGCACCCAGCTGAGGAAATGTAAATGTAAATGTAAAAAGGGAATGCTTAAATTATCCTTGAAGGCAGTGTTTAGAGAGGAGATAGAGAAGGAAAGAAATCAAGGAGGAAAGAAGAGAATAAGAAGTACTGAGTTAATAGGCATTAGAGCTTCAGTTATACCACTGATGTGAGGGAGGAGAATAGTGATATACTCAAAACGCAGATTCAACCGAACTGAAAACATGAGATCAAAGGCAACCATTGAAATTTTTTAATGTGCCTGTCAAGTTGATGGGTGTGGATTGGGAATTGGGATGGGGAGGGAATCTGAGAATACTGGTGGAGGGAAGTTGACACTGGCGGAGGGACGGGTGGAGAATTATTGTATGCCTAAAACAAAACTATCAGTAACTTTGTACTTTGCATGTCTCTTTAGTATTTTTTTAAAAAGGGCAGTGACTGTCAACAGGGCAGTCTGGAAGTGGCAGGAGATTTGGGAGGTAAGCTGGTAACATTGGTGGTGGGAAGTTGGCAGTGGAGGTAGGATTGGCACTGTAATATTGTATGTCTAAAAGTCAACTATGAATAACTTTGTAAATAACCATGCTTTAGTTAAAAAATGTGAAAATGCTTTAAAAATCCCCTGATTTCCTTGTACTTAGTACAGTAAATGTGGGTAGAAAAATTTATATAATTATTTTAAACAATTGTAATTTTCTCATATTGAAAACAACAGCTGTGGAAGAAGTAATTAACATGATTTACTATATAATCATTCTATCATTATATGCTATTTGAAAATATAGAAGCAAAACTGAATTTCTTGCTTGTATTTAGAAAAAAATGTTTTCTTCATTGTCTCTTATTTATCAACTATACACAAATAAGATTTTGCTAATTTCTGAGAAAAAAAATTAGTGTATATTTCCTTGGATTTTGTAACAAATTTTTAAAGATATTTATCAAACTTTTTGGTATAAATATAGTCCCATATACTATACTACAAACTGATTTAGGGCATCCCTTGCTGGAGAGATAATGCATTTGACTATATATTAAATATCTGATGATGGATATATATGATAATCAAGTCTCAAGTCTTAAACTTGTTTGGTATTTCTGACTATGCTTTTAGGTATTTTTCAAGAAATGGAACCAAAAAAATTAGTTTTGTCCCTTCACTTTACCATAGTTATTTTCATCCAATTTTCTTAAACTTCTTCCTTCCACTTCTTATATCACTAAATTGCAATGTAGCAAATATGTTTAAAAACAGGCATATTTCCAAAATTTCCTCCATTGTGCAAAATAGTTCTCAGGGTCTATATCTCCTAAGATGACTAAAAATGCTTGATAGCTATAGCATAAAACTATTAATCAACCAGCAAATGATCTATATTAATGTGACTTCTTCCCTTCAAAGGTGAATTAATTTTTGAAAAAGCAAACACTCCGCCCTTTCTCATTCAGGGAATCAGAAAACAAAGATAATGCTATTTAATGATATTCAAAGATTTTTATGGGAGAAAGAATGAGTATAAGGGCAAAAAACAGGTTACTGGAGCTAATACAATAATACAGAAGGATGGTTGTATGTGGCTGTCCTGGTTTGATACCCAGCACCCAGTATGTTCCCATGCGCCTTGGCAGGAGTTATAACTGTGTGTAGAACCAGGAATAATCCCTAAGCACTGTGTGCATGCACACACACACACACACACACACGGACACACAAATAAATACAATAACACTACTACTACATTTTATAGGCTCAGTGTCTCTAAGGGAAAAACACTGTCAGCAGACACCTCTGGGTTAGGAAGGAGTTTTAAAAGAGAGCAAGATATTTTGTTATTTATGATATCAATACTGATAAAATGTTAGCAAAAAGCAGCCTTAGAGAAAGATAAAACCAAGACAAGTGAGTGCAGGACATACTGACTAGCGGTAGTCTGAGGACAATGTTCATAAAGAATTTGTAGCAGTCTATTCTGGTTAATACCAAAGGAGCCATAGAAGGCCAAGGTTGCATTCTTGAGCTCTCGTGATGGTGGTTGCTGTGGATCCACCACAGTTGTGACAGCACATTCTCCACTACGGCCATTTAATTTTACAGCAAAATGAATCTACCTTAATTTCATTTAACAACATATTCAGGGGTTTACTGTGGGCTCACTTTCCAAAATTTCCTTGGCCTTGTTTCACAGTAGCAGCATTCCAGAAGGTAATGAAAACCGGTTCTAGAATTCTAATAATTGAGTTCTTTTAATTCCAGGTATGTTTACTGCTATCTTGAACAAAATATTACAACTTTTGGGAGAAAAGGGATGTATTTTTCCTTGAAAGCATTTAGACTTGCTCTTAAAGATTCCTTAGTGACCCAAACATTGTAAGACTAAGGAGAACTTGTCTCAGGCTAGATGAAGGTTGAGAGTAGAAAAGCAGGTGGTTCTAGGATCTGTCCTTGGTGCTGACTATATTTCTCCCAGGAATTCTTTCATCTAATTTTAATTCTTATCTTTCTATACAGGATGAGTCCATCATTCCAATTCACTGTACTACTTTAAGACATAATGCCCCTTTGATATCTATTTAAGCTATCATTCAACTTGGGATTTAGCCAGGTGGATAAGCATTTATATTCAACTCAATATTTTCTGCTCTGGCCTGATCTAGTCCTGCCTTTGTCGCGTAGAGTACATACTAGGGCAGCTCATTCCAATATACACTAACCGGTAGCTGTAAATCAAACCGGTAAGTGGGGAAAGAGACTCACTTTCCTTAGGACTAAGTGTTTTGGGGATGGCAAGGCATTTAGTGACAGGCTAATATATTCTCCTTTTGAGAAGTAATGGTGACACCGTATACTTACTTATCCCTTGAGCTGGCGACTATGAAAAATAGTTTATGACATCAAAGCTCTCATAATGAAACATGGACACCTGATGGCTCTACTAAGACAAATTAATTCACAATCATACCCCAGTTTGTGGCACTCATAAACACATAATATTCTTCAGCTGTTTCTTCACTCAGTGCAATGCCTAATTTAAAGTATTAAAGAATATAAACGAGTGAGCATGATGATATATTGGCTCTTGTTTCCAACATTATTCTAAGGGCTTTCTGTGTATTCATTCATGTAATGACTCATTCAATGAATAATTTTTATTATCTTCTTTCTCCCCTCAACTAGATAAAGCAAATGAGACAAAAAGTTGTGACTAGCTCAAAGTCATACACGCTATAAATGTGTGTATAGTGGACCACTCAAACCATTAAATACCAGTATCATAGTGATAAAATTGTTTTGCCTACCTGCTGCTTTACCAGGACCTTATACAGGACTCTGATATTGGAACGGAGGGAGATTAAAACTCTTTAAATATTCTAATTTAAATTTAATGTGATTCTAAGACATTTTTACTTGCCTGGTCTTTTCAAAAGATGTGTATTTTATGTTGGGGTAATACATATTTATGTATAAATAATAATTATACTCCCCTAAAATGCTCATTTGAATTTTGTTCGATTGTTATTTGTATAAACCAATACAATAAATCTTAACTTGCATGTAAAATGTATTTATGTCCCAAAAACATTCCTAGAGGGAGTTATTTAATGTACTTCATAATATATTTCTGTGTGGACCCAGGAAACGTTATAATATAGATTATTATTACTATCAATACATTTATTCTTATAGGAATAAAATGTAATAAAGTATTTCACATTAGCGTAATTATTTTAACAGAACTACTACCTATTCAATCAAGTATACTTAAAAAAATCTTTGTACTTGTTTTCCTAAAATGGATGGCATTTTTTCAGTTTCTAAGTATAATCTGAACACAATGTAACTTTTCCAAGTCCATTTAGAACAGCTATAACAATCAATTGTTGAGAATGCATATACAATGCACAAATATACTAATTTTGTAAAGTGATATTCAATTATACTTTATAAATGATTATTTATAGCATACTGAATAACATAGAGAAAATATGTAAATATAAAAGAAATATATGTCCTGTCTCTTCAAGTTTTCACTGCTGTGATATTTATTAATATTAACTGAATTATTTCTAAAAGTTACATATTTTTCTCTTAGTGGATTGACATGATCTTAGCAGCTTTAAAAAAGTAGTTAAAAATAAAGTAAAAAGTAGTTAATATGGTACGTATATACAATAGAATATTACCAGGCCATAAAAAGATAAGTCATGAAATTTGCTGCTACATTGAAAAAACCTGGAGAATATCATTCGGAGTGAAGTTAGTCATGGGAGAGGAAATGACACAATATGATCTTTCTTACATGCATAAATAAAGAAACATAATGGTGGAATAATAAATACCCAACAACAATGGAAACAAAGAACATGAGGACTTGTATTTAATAGGAACATGCCCCTTGAGGGGACTGGGTGATAAGACACGGACGGGGCAACATCTATGGTGGAGGTAGAAGAGAAGGGGATGGTGCTGAAAATTATTAAACTGTTATGTATGAAACTTTATCAGCACCAGTTCTGTAAACCACAGGGGAAAAAACCAAAAATGAACAAATAAATGTGTGTATATACATATATATTTGTGTATATATGTATAACTGTATATATTGATATACATATAGACATACATACATTCTATATGCATATAGACATACATACACATGCATATTTAAAGTGCATCTCATAGAAACAGACTGGTGGGTGGGAGGCATATGGGGGAGTACATTGGTGGAGAAAAATGTACACCTGTTAAGGGATTAGTATTGAAGCACTCTATGCCTGAAACCCAATCATAAATACCTTTGCAATTCCATAGTGAGTAAATTTAAAATAAAAAAATAGAAAAAGCAAAATAAAATTTATTGTAACTAAAATACACTGTAGTACTGTAGCACTGTCCCCCCGTTGTTTATTGATTTGCTTGAGCAGACACCAGTAACGTCTCCATTGTGAGACTTTTTGTTACTGTTCTTGGCATATCGAATATGCCACGGGGAGCTTTCCAGGCTCTGCCATGAGGGCAGGATACTCTCGGTAGCTTGCTGGGCTATTCGAGAGGGATGGAGGAATTGAACCTGGGTCGGCTGCGTGCAAGGCCAATTCCCTACCCGCTGTGCAATCGCTCCAGCCCTTCATCTAAAGTAAAGGTTACAATTTTCTAAAGGTTCTGGGGTGTAGGATATATATGTCTTTGAGAAACCATCTGCAGTTGGGGAATGTACCAGAGATTACAAAGATTTCCAGAAAATGTAGAGCACATAACAGCACCTCAATTACGTGAAAAGAGAAGAGACTTAGAGAATTTTATAAAAGAACGAAAGGGGTTAAGATCACTGATAGATCACACTTCTGACTCTGGAAGAGCAGGTATAGGCAGTTGAAAGCATTGATGAACCAGCTTTAGCACCTCTTTCCATTCAAAATGTCGAGAGGCATATTAGAATAGACAAGATTCAGCCTGACCATGGATTTTGAGGGATCTTAGTGGAAAGATTTTTAGAGATGAGCTTACCTGGTAGGTAAAAACCAATATTGCCAAGTACATCTATAATCTAAATATAAAGGGAAATCAATGTTCTTCCTCTTTGGAGGGAATCTTTGAGGCTCTGAAATTCTCCATAGAAAATTACTGCAAGTTCTGAATTACTTTGGGTAATGACTTTTATTTTGTTAGTGAAGCAAAATGTTTTTTATTGAAATAAATTTGAGAGATGTGAAGGCGAAAGAGAAAGAGGGAGAGAGAGAGTGAAAGAGAAAGAGAGATATGTGTTCATGAGAGAACATGGACTTCTCCAGAGTGAAAAAAAGCAAAGACATCTGACTTAAAAGAAAAGGGAAGTTTTAAGTATTTTATAAAAAGCCACCAAAACTGCCATAATTTTTTTTCCCTTGAGGATAAGAACTTTGGTCTTAAACTTTCAATCACAGACTGTCTTAAGATGGCTGACAAATAAACTCTATTACAATTCTGTATATATAATTGCACAGGGAGGTTTATTTACCTTTTACTTATAACTTTAGAAACTATATGATTAGGAAGAAATCTTCCAATCCATTAAATTTTGAGATAAAATAAGGTAAAGGTAAAGGTAAAGGCCCTCCCATTGTTCATCGATTTGCTCGAGTGGGCCCAGTAACGTCTCCATTGGAGACTTTGTTGTTACTGTGTTTGGCATATAGAATACATCACGGGGAGCTTGCCAGGCTCTACCGTGCGGGCGAGATCCTCTCGGTAGCTTGCTGGGCTCTCCGAGAGGGGCAGAGGAATCGAACTTGGGTTGGCCACGTTGGCTGCATACAAGGCAAACGCCCTACCGCTGTATCACTAATGTGCCCAGATCTCAACAATGCAAGGATAGACAAAGAACCAGGCACAATTATCAAACTGACTGATAATTGGGATGACATATATTTTGAAAATTAACGTTGTTAAGTCACAAAATTTTCAGGGACAAAGTTCAGTGGGAGTACTCTTTGGGGTGCACAGTTGGTAAAATATGATTCTAACAATTTTATATTTTCACAAAAATAATTTTAACCATTTAATTACTTTTGTAGACATCTGTACTAAAATAAAATGGAAAATTCCATCTTCCAGTGAAACTGTGTCGTAAGAGAAAGAAAAATTCAGACTTAATATTTTTCTGAACAATATACACAGTCTGAGACCAAAGTGTTGAACCTTAACAGACATAAATTCCACCCTGGTATTGTTACTCAAAAGAAGACATGAAGCAGGGTTTGGATTCTAGGGTTTATGATTCAGATACAAAGAGGACATAACATTTAATTCAGCTAAAGGGGGAAGAGAAAGCACAATTTGAGAAACACTAAGGGAAAAATCTATTCACATCACATTACATTTTTAGGTACCATAAACTGAAGTTGTTGATCAAACACATCAGTACAGAGATTTTAAGTGCACTTTCAATTTATTTAAAACACATCCTTCATTTGAAGAATCCTTTATGTGTTTTGATTTCACTACTCCCAAACACTACTTTAAATATCATACCCACTTTACTCATCATTAATATCATAAACTCTTAGGGGAAATTTTAAGGTTCTCTATATAATCAGAAGTTCAAATGATATACCTTAACTAATAGAACCAATAATTAGTAAAAGTGCCCTAAAATATTATTCTGCCTTCAACATATGACAATTTATAAAATCTAGGGGTTGGAGGAATGATACAGTAGGTAGGGAATTTCCCTTGCAATGACTGACACAAGTTCCATCTCCAGGATCCCATCTGGTCCCGAGTTCAGCCAGGAGTGATCCCTGAGAGTAAAGCCAGGAGTAACCCTTGGGCATCACTAGGTGTTCCCCCAAAACAAACAAACCAAAACATGATAAATTTCAGTCTGTGACTTTTCTTGCATTTATTCCAGCATAAAGCAAATGCCTAATTTTTGAGCATTTTTATTTCTCCAGTATTTATCGTATTCTACATAACCACTTATTGGTGAATATCCTTTATCTACATCATTTTTGGAATCAGGGCCATAGCATTCTAATTCTTATGCATATTCCCAAAATACTCTCTTCAATAAGATGTTTTATCATTTTATTTATTATTTATTTATTTGGGAGAACACACTCAGCAGTGCCTACAGCTGATCTCTGGCTCTGTGCTTGTGCCCAGAGAAAATTCCTTGCTGTGGTTAGGGGACCAAACGTAATGCTAGGTCATTCCTGTGCAAGAAAAGTGCCTTAACCCTAGTATCATCTCTCCAGCCTCTATTTTAATAGTAGCATAGTTATGTACTTCAATATATGGGCATGTATGTGTAGTTTAATGGCTAAGTCTATGAATATGTTCCAGAAAAAAATGCTTTAGGAAGAAGTGAGGGAAAATTACAATGTATTCAGGATATTGCCATCTTGGAAAGAATAATGAAGGCTAATGTGAAGGGTACCTTATCTCAGGCATCTAGATGTAACTAGACAGCAGTGATCAGAATGAGGTGCTGTATAAAAGGGACTGGCATTGATACAACAAAAGCTGGAGATTATAAATAATTGGGTCAGTGTATTTCTCAGATTCCTGGTACACAGGCAACATTACTGCTAACAGAAAATTTAACTCTTTCTCCAGATCATAGAAAATGAATTAAAAATTATGAAATTTCCCTTGATAATTTGGATCTATTAATTCAAATTTGCAATAGACAAGAGGTTCTGAATGGTCTGGTTGCAACGACAAATGTTAACTGATACAAAAGCTTCACCCTTAGATTAGTGATGGCTTTATACATTACCCCTGAGGAATTTTGCATATTTTAGATTCTTCAGTAAAGTAATAATGCGTATTCCTCATGGGGTAAGTGAAAATATTTTAAATAATATAACGTTTCATACATTTTTCTAAATTGCCTTTGAACAAAAGTTGGGGTAAGAGAAGGTAAAATGTATAAAGACTATTAAGGGCTTAGCAATATACCTTTTGCATGTACTTGACTTGCAACTAGACAATAATTTTTAAAACTATATATAATAAATAATAGAATCAGAATCATAAGCTAGTCTCGATGAGGATAGCAATAACCAAAATCATTAACCATTTTGATGAAAACATAGTTTGCCAATTTTAAATATAATTAGATGATGAGAATTTTCGTAGTAGTAATTTTAGAAGTAGCTTCCATGTATTTCATGAACTCTATGGATATTCTTATCAGTCACATCATATCTGAAAGAATGACTTATTTAAAAGAAAAACAAAACAAACTGCTAGTGATTGTGGAGGGAAAACTCCCTCATACACTGTTGGTGAACATTCAAAATATTCTAATCTCTATTGAAACATTATAAAGATTTCTTAAAATACAAAACACAGTATGATCCAGCAATTCCATTCCTAATTTTAGAGAACACAAAACCACTAATATGAAATGATATACTATGGCACTATTTACAGTAACAATGATCTGGAAACACCCCAACTGCACAATAACAGATGGGTAGATAAAGAAACCCAAGTACAGATACACAATGGAATACTATTTAGCTGAAATAAAACATAAAAGATTACATTTTTCTACAATATGGATAGAATTCAAGGTTGTCATGTTGCATGGAAAAAAGTCGGGGGAAGAAAAACAAATATTGGTATTATCCTTCAAATATGGTATATGGAGTAATAAAGGAAAGAACTAAAAAAGCGTAAATTAAAAAATACCTTAGTAAGTGCTATACTGAGGTAATCATGGGAAGGAAGAAGAGAAAGAGGGAAGGATAAGAAACCTCGGGACAGTAGTGGAGGGACAGGGCTATCTTGCACCCCAGTCTCATGATTGGTACCTGCTCATGCCCAAACAATTATAATCTTTTAGTATTCATTAAAGTGGTGAGGATTAATGATCCTTACACATGAAGTGAACCCAATTTGTACATGTTTGAAAGAGACAATGAAAAAATGTGCTGTATAAGAACTCTCAAATTTTTTCTTTGACTAACTGAAATAAGAAACTTTACAATGTAACAGGTGTCATTTGTCAAAATATTTACTTTGACTAGAGATAAAAGAATTCATCTGTCCCACCCCATTCCAAGTGTTTGGATGATAATGATGTAATTGAAGTTATAATTACTAAGGACACCAATTCAATTTAATTTTAATTATTTAAATTTTGTAAACACTCCAGGAAAACCTCATTAAGCTGGCTGAGCCAGCTTGTTTGCAAGAAGGTTCTAGCATTTACAATTATTCACATTACAACATCAATTCACTTTCACTAACCATCCTGATTAACCATTAATCACACTCATTTAGAGTGAGTAGCATGGCCAATGCTTGCTATAGCCTTAAAAAATGACTTGAAAAGTTATAAATAAAAATAGACTCTCAAATTCAAAAACAACTAGAAAGACTTTGAAAGTATCCACAACGGATAGCAAAAGATCTTTAAAATATATGCATCAAAAGTATTTATTTGCAAAACTAACATCTTAATAGTCTATACAATTCAGATCTAAGTCACTTTTACAGTGGGGTTACATGATTTTCACATTTTGATGATTGCATTGCTCCATTATCAAAGAACTGTGAAGCACAAACTTGAATAAGACATATATTAATGATGAAAGTAGCTTCTAATGCAGCAGTAGAAGAGTACTGAACTGCACCTGGGGAAACCTCACTTAGATGTCTACTGGGTCACGTCTGCTGGACTTTTGAGTATGTCTCCTTAAAATAGTAAAATCATCAAAAGCTACCTTGCAGGGTTTTGGGAGAATATTAAACATGCGTGGAGACATTAGAATATTGGTAAAATCATTCACAAGCCATACGATATAGCAGACTTGCACAGGCAGCCAATGAGAAGCACATGTGTCTATCTCATCGTGTACCAGGGCTAAGAGGCATGATTTCATGAGTCCTAAACCTTTCCTCACAGACTGTATGAAATGCAGAGACTTAATAGTCTTAACAATGCTGAAAAAAACAAGGTGAGTTTTCAGTTACCTACCCCATAGCTACCAACATTCTGATACTTTGTGTCTGCATATATTTGAACATATTTTCAGAAGCTTGGAGCTGGAGAGAGGACAGTCAGGATGGCGCTTGCCTTGAATCCCTGGTGCTTACCTTTCAGCCATGAGAATCAGGAGTGAGCCCTGAGCACAATGACAAAACAACTACGATAAAATAACATTATCAGAAGGCATCATTACTGGTATATTTGATTGTCAAGAATTCAGCAATTAGTGACTGGAGGCTATGCTGTAGCATACAAAGTTATCTAATAAAACCTATATCACAAATACTTTGGAAAATATCAGAAATCCTAAATGAAAATAATTGCCAGACCAATTAAAGTACCACCTGGGGATATAACACTCAGAGTATCACATCTATCAAACCTCTCTTCTTCTAATTTCCAAGTTTTGACACTTCCTGCAGAAAGTTGGCTAATAACAGAATAGTAACAATAACCATTATTACCCTTCACATTTATAAAGGTCATTTTAATTTTTAAAAATAATTTTAAGATGCATTCTCCAGTTTGTTCCCCAAGTAATGAGTGATTTTTACGAGAAGCAGTTATTACGCCCAGGTATGGGGCATATCCAGGTCTGTGAGGAGAGGTTTAGGACTCATGAAATCATGTCATTTAGGCCTGGTACATTAGGCCTGGTACATGAGGTACATGATGGGGCAGACACATGTGTTTTTAATTAGCTTCCTGTGGTCAGTCTGCTACATCGTATGGCTTATGAATGGTTTTTACAAATAGTCAAATGGTTCTTGGCAGGAAAAGTTTCCCTAGCACTAATATGATACTCAGTGGTCATGGGGTGTAAGTGATGAAATAATTACTGACTTGTTTTATTTTCTTTGGAGTACATCGACACAGTGCATCCAAAACAGAATATTCTTTTTCTTACTGCATACTCCCATCCTACTCAGTTCTATTTGGAAGCTTTGTGCCTGTAGCTCCAGGCTCTGGCATACTTTTGTCACTCATTCTACATCCAAGATCTTCCTTTTATTTTATTTATGTATATATTTTTGGTGGGGACGTGCACACTTCACAATGATTCATGGGGATCTTCAAGCTCTTCACTAAGGAAATACACCTAGGGGTTTGCCGGGGATGCTGGGGATTAAACTTGGGTCGGTCATGAGCAAGGCAAGCACCCCCTACCTGCTGTACTAATTCTCCAGACCCCAAGGTCATCTTTTAATGTTTCACTTGAAGAATTATCATGAATGAGCGCTGAATAACCATCACACTCAATTTCCTGACTTAGCACTAAATACAAGAATTATACAGATAAGAAACTAGCCCTCCAGCAGATCCAACAGATAAAGAGAAAAGCAGTTTTCATTCATAAGTAGGTAGCTATCAAGTTAGTTCTATGTACTGACTTGATAAAATAAAGCATGTAATACATTCTAATATGAGAAGGGAAAATGGACATTTCCCGTAGTTCTAGGTTCTGTCTCTATTTATTCATTCAATCTTTCGCTCTTACTGGTAATTCACAATTTAGCCACCCAGTAGCTATTAGAAAAGATGAAGTCATGAAATTTGCTTATAAGTGACTAGAGATGGAGGATATCATGCTAAAGAAATGAGTCAGAAAGAGAGGGGCATACGTAAAATGACTGCACTCATTTGTGTAATGTAAAATAACATGAGACTAACACCCTAGGACAGTAGAGGCAAGGACCAGGAGGACCACTCCACAGTTAGGAAGCATGCCTCATGTGCTGGGGGAAAAGGCAGTTGGGATGGAGGAGTGATCACAAAGTCAGTGATGGAGGGATCACTCAGGATGCGAGATGTGTTCTGAAAATAGAAAAAGAACCAAAGATGACGATACAGTATCTGTATTGTGAACCATGATGCCCAAAAGTAGAGAGAAAGTAAAAGGAAGGCACCTGCCAGAGAGGCAGGGGGTAGGATGGAGTGGGGTCGGGGGGAAGGATACTGCACACATTGGTGGTGGAAAATATATACTGGTGGAGAGATGGGTGTTTGATCATTGTCTGACTGAAACTCAGCCATGAAAGCTTCGCAACTGTATCTCATGGTGATTCAATAAAAATAAATAAATAAATAAATAAATAAACTAAAAGAAATTCCTTAAAGTTTCTCCAATGCTATCAATTTCTTTATCCCCAAAAACTTGCACAGCATCTGGCATGATCTTCGTTACAAAATTAGGTTTCTAGAAATAAGGACTGAATTATTGTAGAAAATTAAATGTACAAGAAGGAAAACAAAAATACTGGGAGAAAGAAATATTTTTGGTTAAAAAAAAAGGAATAAGACTACCATCCTAATAATAGATGAAGATATATGATTTTGTGTCTGGGAGTTGATGGATATAGAAAAAAATAAATGGTAAACCTTTGCATCGTTTGAAATATATATTCCACTGGCTAATATAAAGTAATATTTTCTATTTGTAAAATGAAAACCACACAAAGATAATAACATGCTTTTTACTAAATCTATTTTGAGAAGGAACAACAAAAATGTTCTCCATTTGCTCAATTCAATCTGATGCAGAATGCTCAAAATTGTCATTCAAGGCACACTATCTATGATGCTATTTATTTTATGAAACATTAATTTATGGATGCTATATTATATTTTATATTAAAACGTTTTACTTAATAATACATACATTCTCAGATTTACACCACTTATGTGAAATGTTGACTAATTTGAGTGATAAGTTAAACAAAAGGTCACCTACATCCTTCATCACTAAATAGACTTTGATAACTAAAAATATTTGTTAAACTTCTTTCATCTCAATTTTATCAGCAAAAAGAAAGGAATGAAAGCACTTGCTTTGAAGTGTATGTGTGACTGTACACATTGTGAAATTCTTTGAAATTCTCAGATACAAATGCTATTATAATCATTAAAATTCAGGGAACCTTGGGAATTTGAATCCTTTAATGCTCTAATGATAATCAGATTAATGGATTTTTTTCCCCTTAGTTAATCTTGTCAAGAGTCTAGGTTGCTTAAGGATCAAATGTTTTCTTCTTTTATTTCTACTTCTTTGCTGAAATAAAAAAGAAAAAAGTAAACTCTGCATTGAGACTGAGAAAGGAAAGGCAGCTTCTTAATTATTCCCTCTGTGTGGTCTACTGAGAAAGTAGCTGATTTGAGGTTAAAATTATTCTTAACTAATTAAATACTCTTTCTTAAATTAACAACCCTAACAACCTTACTTTATACACAGTTTACTTCACTACTATTAAAACATTTCATTATATTTAATAGAATAAGTGAGTTCATAAGCAAAAGGATGGTAAGAAATTACTTTTGCCAAATCATACCTTTACTGAAAGGGTAGGTAGTGATGAAGATAGAAGACAAACAAAATTATATAGGTGCTGGGCTCTGATAAAGCCCTGAGGACCCTAGAAGGAATTTTTTTTTTACCACTCAGAGCTTGCTAAACCACATTTTAAAAGACTGAATATTTGTGTTCAACCTCATAATATTATAACCAACCCATTATTTTATAGAAGAGTAAATTCATCACTGTAAAGTCATCTACTACACACCAGGGAGGTTTAATTGCATTCTTAAATATCAAATTATCTCTCTGCTAACTTACCATAAGAATATTTTGAGCATGGGGTCTGGAAAATGATTAATAGAATTCTGCATAATGAACTTAAAGGAATACATTTAAAAAATCAAAAATCTAAAAGATTATTTATTGACCTGATTCAATCTCCACATTTTGTAGAAGAGAAAGATGATGTCTCAAGAGTGAATGAAATGTCAAACTCGCAAGGGTTTTGTTTTTTTCAACAATATTTACTGAATGCTCACTAGGTGCCCAGGTGTTAGGGACATGGTCGATAAAGATGAATGAAGTTTGCTGTTTTGTTATTGCTGTCAAGAAAAAAAAAATTCTCTGTAGGATAACACTATTTTGTCCTTCCTCAGGTAGCTTAGCTTTATCAGGGCACACCCATCCCAGTGCTCCCGAGTCACTCCCATTCTTTTTTTTTAATTTTTGTAACTACTTCTCTATGCTCTCTTCCCCAAACGGTTAATCAGTTTATTCCCCTAATCAGATTCTGTTAATTTGTAAGGTCAGATCTTTCTAGAACGCTGAACTTGTGTTACAAGTTAATATTGCCTTTCTCCTCTCCTTAAGTCTTTTGAATTGTTTACCTTAAAGTAATGTCCTTTCTGTATGGACACAGGAAGACAGTTAATATTATGCCACAATACTCAACTATAAGTTGAGGACAAATGCTGAGATGATCCAAAAGTAAATAATAACGAGACTAGGACCCTGCTGGGGCTAGGAAGACTAACCTGGCCTGAGGACTGAGGAATGTATAGTGAGATATTCTCAGGAAGAACCAAGCTGTGTTTATATATCTTACTGTGCTTATACAGAATGACATTGCTAGAAATATTAGAAGTAGATTTACTACAACTATTTAAGTAGATTACTAGCTGAGGAAAGAAGACACCTCATTGGGATCCCACCCTTGAGCAGATCTCCTAGTAATCTGGAGTAATCTCTTTAAAATGAGATTTATCCTTGAATTAATCTCCTGGAGGAGTGGTATTACCTCTCTTTGTGGATCTGTTCATATTCAACCCACCTTTCTGTCACTACCCTACTTGATTGCTATATAAACTAAAACTGGAATATCAGAAAGGGCTTGGGATCCAGAGATCCAGAGTCAGAACCAGAAGGAGAAAGGGTTCCAGATTGGGGCCCAGAAGAGAAGGAGGCAGAGGAGAGACAGGAGTGAAGAGGATTGGAATAAACTGCAACTAAGACCAACCAGCCTGGCTCTCATTCCTTCTTTTGTCTGTCCTTTGCAAATAGCAATCCTCATCCAGGCCACACACAGCGTCTCAAGAGCACCGAATGCAAGCGGTGCAATAGAGAGATGTCTGGAGAGCCCGTGAACACACAACCTTCAGCATGCTAAGATTTTACACCCCCCACCCTTGAAATTCATGCAATTCCATTACAATTTTTGTTTCTTTGTGGGCTACAGGTAGCAGTGCTCAGGGCTTATTACTGGTTGTTCTCGGAGATTACCCTTTGCCATGCTTGGGGGACTATAAGTGGTGTCAGAAATCAAATAGGGTCAGCAAGGCAAATACCCTATCTGATTTACTATCTCTCCAGCCCATCTTCTAGAATTTTTTCATTGAATATTATCATTGAGTTTTATCAGCTGTGCAAATTAACTTTCCAGATCAATGTTAGGGGCTAAAAATCTTTTACTTTTTTTCAGTGGTAGTGTAAATAATGAAGCAAAGGTGATCCTTTTTCAATCTGAACTTCCACAGGCGTAAGCTGGAATTTGATAGACTAATTAAGTACTCTCCATCAGGCCACAATTATTAGGGATTCCTTCCCCAAAGGTGATGGTGAGCGCTAGGTTTGAAGAGAGAGGGTTGACGTTCCACTTTCGAGAAAAGTAGATTGAGGTGGAAGATGGAGATAGGGAAAAAGAATAAAGAAAATAGAGAGTTTTCTGTTAAATAATTTATATTTTCATCTAAGGAAAACATACAGTTAACATTAATAAGTCAATATCCTGTTAAGTGAAGCCTTTTCAAAGGAATAGCAGAGAATTGCTGCAATGGTTAAACAGAATGTTATGGAGAAATATAACAAAAATATTACAAAATAGCTTCCGATATGCTGCTGAACTTCCTGGGCTGATCGGTTGTAAATAGTAGTACAAACAAATACAAGGGGAAAGACAGGGAGGGGAGGAAAACAGTTAGTCTGGGGTTCAATTTTAGTTGCTATTCATCTGGGCTATCATTTTCTAGTGACAAAATCAATTCATTACCAGTTGCCATTGCCTTTATTTGGTTAGCTGGTGAACCACTCTTCACAGCCTTTTCCTTAATCCATTCCTAAAGAGAGATTTATAACAGAGCAACTAGCTCTAACAATCTATTCCTCCAAAGATTGTAGTTTTTCATGACCAAAATAGCACTGTCCAGAAAGCTAGGTGGCATTTGCTTAGGGAGATACTATAATACAGGTTAATATTTTGCCATCCCTTGTCCAGTTATCCAAGATACTCAAGAAAGTTGAATGTTTGGTCAAGTTACAAACATATTTGATCAAGTAGCAACTCTTATTCTAGGAAGGTGGCTGGGATCTCCTTGTCAACTAACCAATAAGAATACTGCCTTAAGACTTCTCATATTACAATAAAACTTTCCTTTCTGAAATACAACTTGGCCTTAGAAATACAATTTTAATTTAATAAATGTGCAAATGACCTTTTAAAAATCAAAGATTAACTTTCTTTGCTGCCGGGGGGCTGTAACAGTCTCCTGCCCCTGCGCCTGGCTATTCCTCGCCACGGTCCCTTGGAGGGGAGCGGGTTGAGCTTTCCTCCTGCCCCGACCAGGGCTCCGGCAGCGGAAGACCTCCAGGACCAGCCACCACCATGCTGAGGCCACTCTCCACACACATGAAGGTACTGGCAGAGGGACAAAGCCACGCGTGTTCCGGGGCCGAGATCTTCAAGCCTACTCGGATTGGAGTTGAGCATCCTCCACCCAGATCCTCCAAATTCCAGTAGGCGGGGGTCACACCCACCACCTGGCCCCCTGGCGCCGTGTAATCCCATCAGCGGCCAAGACTCAGAGACTATAAAATCCAGCTCCCGGAACCGCGCAGCCGCATTCGCGGTCGCGCGACATCTTATCAGGACATCTTTTTATGACATCTTATCATCTCATTCCTACTTTGGACAAACTTGCAGGCTATCGAATGTAGCCTGCCCACAGGGCAGAGTCTGGCAAGCTCCCCGTGGCGTACCAAATATGCCAAATACCAGTAACAATGATGGGTCTCATTCTCCTAAAGAGCCTTGAATATAATCTCAGGGCTAGGATGAAAGAGACGTTACTGGGGCCTGCCTTAGGCAATCGACGAATAACAGGATGATGAATGAATGAATGAATGAACTTTCTTTATTCTCTTAATCCTACTCTGCCACGCATGATCATGAAAATCACCAGTAGCCTAATGTGTTTCCCTGATAATTTCTACTCTTTTTTGGCAGATTTTTATTTTGGTTTCTGAAGTCTCAGTTCCTTACCCCGGTAAGATCTCAAAGCAAGCTCCAGTTCCTGGTGTCTTGACTTAACTTTAGTTCTAAGTTACTGAAGAAACAATGGTTTATTATGCTATGCTGTAAATCCTTTGATTCTTTCTTCTCCTAATTCTTAAATAATCCATTTAAATTGCAAGCAAAACGCCATAAGAGGCTGAAGTCCTAGTACAAAAATTAGGGCATTTGTCTTGCCAACCAAAAATGTGGGTTCCATCTCCAGCACTAAATATGGTGCCCTAAGCATTGCCACAAGTGAAACCCTGAGCACAGAACCAGGAGTAACCTCTGAACACCTCTGGGTGTACCTCCACCTTCCAAAAAGAAAAGACAATTCTATTATAGTATTTCATAAAACATACATCATGAAATCCAATATGAAACCATTTATACATATATGTATATATATATATATAATTTAACCTCAAAAATTCATATTTATTTCAAAAAATTAAATTTTAAGTACCCAATGCAGAGTCAATAGATAAATATATGTGGTATGTCTCATATTCCTAAAGTGCTTTTCAGAAAAAAGGAACATATAAAAGCAAGTCATACTGGCATATTATTTAACATTGAAACTTTCTGAGCTTACAGAAAATTTCAAGTAGGGGCTGGAGCGATAGTATACTAGGTAGAGCATTTGACTTGCACTTGGCTGACCCAGGTTCGATCCAATCTGTGACACTCATGTGGTCCCAGACCACCACCAGGATTAATTCCTGAGTGCAGAGCTAGAGGTAACTCCTAAGCATCACTGGGTGTGACCCCAAAAGAAAAAAAAAATCAGCTGTTGTTGTTTAATTCTAAAATACCTCAAAGTATTTACTCATAAACTCAATTATTCCTTTCACAAATATTGATTGAATTATTACCTTATCAATAAACCCCCCTGATTCAGACAGGAGAACACAAATACAGAATTAACTACAGAGTAAATCAAAACACATTGAAGCCTAAGAAAATAAAAGAAAACAAAAACAAGAAATAAATACAAATAAATACAAAACAAAACCCTCACAGAAGAAGTTTACTGTTGGCTTTATTACTTGGGAAAAATCTCAGGATAAGGAAATGATTAATGCTGGATTGTTGCTATTGCCAATGTGGTGGCTATGGAAGAAAGATACATTTTTCAAGAAGCAGTGTAAGTACTCAGTGTGCTATAAATTGTTTATAGAATTTCAGGTTAGCCAATGTCCGAGGCAGAGGAGAATAGAGTGAAATACAACCAGTCAAAGAATATGAGCTTTGAACTTCAATCTATTGCTGATGGGGAGTTTTTAAGGTGGTTTTAGTGGATCTAGAGATACAGAATAATTCAAAGAGAAAATTGGAAATTTTAGTATCATTCACAAAGCTGGAACGATAGCACAGTGGGTAGGGCGTTCGCCTTACAAGCGGCCAACATGGCCGACCCGAGTTCGATTCCTCTGCCCCTCTCGGAGAGCCCGGCAAGCTACCGAGAGTATTCGATATGCCAGACACAGTAACAACAAAGTCTCCAATGGAGACGTTACTGGGCCCGCTCGAGCAAATCGACAATCAACGGGAGGGCCTTTACCTTTACCTCACAAAGTTGAATATGGTTCCATTTGTATCAACTCCAGTTTGGCACTCCCTAAATTGGGTGTCCAGGTATTAAATAAAACTCTACAATTTGTCATCCTGCAAAATTATGTCAGAGATATGCATGTATTAAGGATTTGGTTTGTATGCAAATAGGCATTTTTATTTCATTAGAAAAAATATATATCTTTTGTAAAATGCTTAAATAAATGCCAAATAAAATCTGAAAGATTTTAATCTGAGTATTTTTCATCACATCTACTATAATAGCTGCTAAAAGTCTGTTTTTGACAATTTTCCATTTACTGAAGTCTATTATGAAGTGGAGAAAATCAAATTGGAAGATAGTAATGAGAATTTGTATTATCAGGAAGAACCAAATTAAAAGAAGATAGTACTCATTAAAGATTACAGAATTAATATTAAAATCAGACAGCATACTGATGCAAGCATAAAGGATAAAATTAAGATCAATCTTCCAAAAGAGCATAATCTTAATCAGTCACCCAACAAAAAGAGCAGCTGAAAGATATGAAAGGTAGTACACATTGTGAAAAATATAAGGTTAGACCTAGTTTTCTGTACCAGAAAACTAAGAATGTGAGAAAGTTAATTTTTATCTACAGGTATAAAGGAAACGAAGATACTATTTTATTTAAACACTGAAAAATAAAATTTTAATACCATTTCGAGCAAAAATATTGATATCTACATCAAATGATTGAATGTTTACAGTCAATTTAGACTATCAAACATATACATATAGTATACATTGATAAAGTAGAATGATATTGCACCATTTAGTCTGACAGTTATTCTCTCTCCAAGTATCAATCCCAGCAATTCTACCAGCTCTTTTGGTGACGGCTTCAAAAGTATAACTGAGATCTCTGAATTTCCCATCTGGCCAGTCTGCTGTTTTTCTTCACCTGCCAACTTCAGAGGAGTTGTTCATTTAGCCTTAACCTTTACTTATTGTATAATGTATATTAAAATAACTTTAATGTTTTCAGAATTACTTCCAATAATAATTAGCATACTGTTAGAAAAGAGAGAGAATAATTCCTCTGTCCATTTTTCAATCTATTCCTCATCCCCCTGTTTTAGTTTTTCTACTAATGATATCGATCTTGAATATTTTACTAATAACAAAATTATATAACTAGCTACATAGCAGTCTGAACTATATTCTAGTCTAATATAGATTCTCTTATCTATTTTCTCTATAATCTGGAATATTTCCTTCTTACTATGCCCAACAAAAAATACTGTCTACAGAGGGTATGGTGCTGCCAGCAGGTCAATCTGTATCTGTGAGGTGAGTACATCAGCAGCCTGATGCACTGTCAGACTTCCAGATACCCCAAAATTGCTGCTGTGCCTTTGGCCAGACCCCAAAAACTTGGGGCGAAGTTTACCAAGAAAGTAAACAACCAAAAGTTAGGTATGTGGGAGACACACCCACAAACCACCTCTGGTTCAGCTATATAATTGGAGGCATGACCTCTCTGGTTCCTGATCAAACTGTTTAACGGCCATGATCCCAGAAACTCAGAAACAAATTTCAAAACCAAAGGCTTTTGGCAGAAATTCATCCAATCCCTGCAGTAAATTACAGGTGCTGGGCCACCCAAGGTGGGAATAGGTTTTGTGCCTTGGCCTGGTAGCCGTCATACTCCAGAGGCCACTGGACAGTCAGGTTTAGGCCCACAGTAACGAGATACGTGGGGCATCATGGGATGGGGTGGAGCTGGCCTTTCCTCCCCATCTGAATGAGACCCCAAGTCGCCACCCATGAACGGCCTCTCTGGCTCCTGATCAAGCTGCTTAACAGCCATGATCCCAGAGACTCAGAAACAAATCTCGAAACCCAGCAGCTTTTGGCAGAAATGCATCTGGATCGTGCAGTAGGTTACTGTCGCCGGGCCACCCCAGTGGGGGAAGGGTGCTGTCCCTCCTCCTACTCCCCCTTGGTGGATCGGTGGCTGTCATCTGCTAGAGGCCATTGGACAGTCAGTTTTGGGCCCGCAGTAACGAGACACACGGGGCCTCATGAGATGGGTGTGGAGCTGGCCCTTTCCTCCCCACCCCAACAAGACCCTGAGTCGCCGCCAACACACGGCCTCTCTGGCTCCTGATCAATTTGTTTAATGGCCATGATCTCTGAGACTCAGAAACAAATTGCAGAACCCAGCGGCTTTTGGCAGAAGTTCATCCTGCTCCTGCAGTAGGTTACTGGCACTGGGTCACTCCAGGTAGGAATAGGTTTCATGCCTTGGCCTATTGTCCCTGGAGGCCCAGTGTCCGCTATCCTCCAGAGGCCACTGGACAGTCAGGTTTGGGCCCGCAGTGACAAGACACGTGGGACCTCATGGGATGGGGATGGAGCCGGCCCTTTTCTCCCCATCCCAAAGAAACCTCGAATCGCCGCCCATTAACGGCCTTTCTGGCTCCTGATGAAGCTGCTTAGCAGCCATGATCCAAGAGACTCAGGAATAAATCTCAGAACCCAGCAGGTTTTGGCAGAAATCCCTCCAGATTTAGTTCTTAAAATTTCAGAATTTCAAAATCATGCAGCCACTACTGCAGCCATGAGACATCATATGTTATTCATAACCAGCAATCCAAAACAACTTGTCTACTGTTGCCTTTTCAGCATATCTGAGTGTTGGGGTAAAATCCCAAATAATAATGGTGAGTCTGGTGTCAAAATATCAAATGTAATCAAAGTAGAGAGAGAGTAATGTGGAAATCATCTGCCCCACAGGTAGGGAGAGGGTGTGGGAATGGGGTGTACTGGGGTTGTTGCGGGTGGAGAATGGGCACTGGTGTAGGTATGGGTGTTTCATTGTATGACCGAGACTTAAACCCGAAAGCTTTGTAACTGCTCTCACGGTGATTCAATAAATAAAATTATTAAAAAATGAAAAAAAAAAGTAAGGTGGAGTTCATGCCCAATTCAATCAGCTAATCAGTGGCTGAATAAATAGCAGTACTCCTACATAAAACAAAACAAAACAAAAACTGTATATCTTGTGGTATTTTCATGAAAACTTCATTGAAGATCATATATCTTCCCTGAATTTCACTATTGATTATCTTTTCAGTAAAGTGATCTATTAATTACAAATCATGAAATTAGTTTCAATTTAGCTTCAATTATTCAATTTTGAATAATTGAATATTTTAATAATTTTCTACAGCACTTAGAAATAATCCTGATAGCAAATAAAAATGTATTCAGTAACAACATAAAATCTAACATATACTTTTATAAAAAAATTAAGTCTTTTGGGACTGGAGCAATAGCACAGTGGGTAGGGTGTTTGCCTTGCATGCAGCCAACCAGGGTTTGATTCCCAGCATCCCATATGGTCCCCTGAGTACCACCAGAGGTGATTCCTGAGTGTAGAGCCAGGAGTAACCCCTGTGAATCACCAGGTGTGACCCAAAAAGCAACAAATAAATAAATGAATAAGTCTTTTAAAAAGGACTTGTTGTTTTTAAATGCTAAACCTTAAAGTTACCTTGTTGTTTTTCACCATATTTTTCCTTTAAATTGATGTCAAGATGTTTTGTTTTTATAAATACAAACCACTGATAAGAAGCAGAACATCTAGCCCTTGAATTTTCTTAGTGACATAGATGAGTTTCTGTGCACATCATACAATAACATAATATATTTGAAGAAATATCCTCCATGAAAATTTGTTCAAAAATTTGGGGCAACAAAGCTTAGAAATATATAATTGCAAAGTTTAAGAGTATCAGGAATAATGAGCTTATTTTGATCAAGGATACAGTTTAAAATAATGATTAAGGAAAATAATCCACACAAAAACAAGCGCACATACACACACAGAGACAGACAGACAGACAGACAGACAGACAGATAGACAGACACAATATTCGTATAACCCAGTCAGTGCTAAGAAAACCAAGAGAAATTATATCCAGAGAACTTTTCCCTTCTTGGATAGAGAGCAGAACTTTAAGTGACCATGTCAAAATTAAAGTAACTCCAATATATGTATCCACAATATATCAGTTATTACTAAGATTGGAAAAACACTAAAAAAACTAAAAAACACTTTTTATATGAGAGCTTTAATTTTTTAAATTAATCACCGTGAGATACAGTTAGCTTTTATGTTTGAGTTTTAGTCACACAATGATTGAATACCCATCTCTCCACTAGTGTACATTTCTCACCAACAATGTCCCCAGTATCCCCCTCAACACCACCATCCCAACTCTCCCCCTGCCTCTATAGCAGACAATTTCCTTCATACCCCCTACTTTTGGGCATTATGATTTGCAATGTAGATTCTGAGAGGCTATCATATTTGGTCCTTTCTCTACCTTCAGCACACATCTCCCATCCCGAAAGATCCCTCCAACCATCATTGACTTAGTGATCCCTTCCTGAGTAAGGCTGCAATTTCCCACTGCTCATGAGTCAGGATTCCAACTAAGGAGCAATATTCCTGGCTCTTGTCTCTACTGCCCTTGGGTGTCAATCTCATATTATGCTAAAAAAATTATTTTCAAGAGCTGTGAGAGTTCAGGTAGTGAAACATACCCCTAGCATGTGCAAGACCTTGAGTTTGATTCTCAGTTCCCCATATCTCCTTACTTCAGCACCACTGAGAAGAGCTCTGGTCTCACAGCACCATTATATGTTGCCCATACCCCTTTCCCAAGTAATAGCTGATATGCCCATACTTAAATAAAAAGAAAAAAAAACCTGATAATTTAAAAAAAAAAAGTTTAAAAATCACAAAAAAAGATATAATCACAACACCTTGCGTACAGAATGAAAGTTATTTTCTTTCATAGATAAAATATCCTACAAATGCAGCCGGTTGTAGATATGTTCTAGTAACAAAACATATCAAACTTTTATGGGGAGCCCTTCTGGGAACTGTTGATTTCAAAAGGAAAAATACTGTAAATAAAAACGTCCCAGAGAATATACCTATCATAACAGGCTGCTGTAGTGTAAAAATCCAGCTTATTCAAAATTTCAAATGTCACCAGGTATAAACAACACTGAATGAAGAGTGTTCAGTGTCAGTATGTTTTATAGCTGCATGTTCATATATACATTTTCATGGACGAGATTGATCAAAATATAAGAGACTTTCTTCCTCCCTGTTTTCAAGCTGTCCCTGCAAACTACTTTGCTGCCAACTATAATGCTTTCCCCATTTTTATTTAAAAGCCATCAAGGGTCTATACTAGTAAAGTTGAATAAAGATTTCAAAGGTGGGACACTTTTCTTTTTTTTTTTATGACCTATGAAGATAAATGTGCACATAAGTAAAGCAGGTAAACTTTGCCCCTGCCGTGTACTAGAATTAAGAGACATCATTCTTTTCTTTGGGTAGATATAAGATTTATAAGGAGCCAGTATACTGGAAAAACTTTTAAATATCTTATAATTTCTTTTGCAACATTATCTTTCCCCCTGTGGCCTCATCATTCAGTTTTCTCTCCCCTTTCCTTGATGTATTCAAGAGATTGCTCATAAGCCAGTTGACTCACTCATCCTGAGAAAACTATGGGGGAATGACTGAAATATTACTTGCAAGATTGCAACTCAGGAGAGGAACTGTTTTATAATATCCAATGAAGAGAGAAAAAGAAAAACTAGTTTCCAACTCCCACAATACCCAAATACCACAAAAGTGTTTTAAAATATTTCTTTAGTAATTGACTGATGTAAAATTCTATTTTACATCAGATTAAATTCAAATCCAAGCACTATTTAATATGGACCCTACTAGTCACTGCACTTGAAGTCTCCATATGTATTATCTCATTTAATCCTCAACACCATAAGAGAAAATATTTCATCTCTATAGTTCAGAATGCTTTGACTCACCTGAGACAGACCCTCAAATTTATGGACAGTAGCGATAGCACAGCGGGGAGGGCGTTCGCCTTACAAGCGGCCAACATGGCCAACCCGAGTTCGATTCCTCCGCCCCTCTCGGAGAGCCCGGCAAGCTACCGAGAGTATTCGATATGCCAGACACAGTAACAACAAAGTCTCCAATGGAGACGTTACTGGGCCCGCTCGAGCAAATCGACGATCAACGGGAGGGCCTTTACCTTTTTTTTTACCTTTTAATATACAACAAAGTCACTAAATACATGAAATGGATCAAGAAGAATCTCTTCAACAAGTGTTGGGGATACTGGGTGGTCACAGCCAAAAAAAAAAAAAAAAGAAAAAATGAAGCTGGGATTGTATCTCATACCATTCAAACAAGTTTATTTCGAAGTAGATAAAATACCTCAACATTAGACCAGAGGATTCAAAGCAATGTAGTATAGTGGGTAAAGCGACTGCCTTTTATGCAGGTTTGATCTCGGGCACCCCAAATGGCTCCACGAGCACACCAGGAGTGATTTCTGAATTTAGAGCCAGGAGTAAGCCCTGAGCACAGCTGGGTGTGGCACAAAACAAAACAGAAAAATTAGACAGAATCCATAAAACACATCAAAGAATGAGAATTCTCCAGGGAACAGACTGTAGAGGAGTTTTCAATAACTTGGCCCCAGGGGCAGAAACAATAAAAATAAATAAGTGGGACTATATCAAATTCAAAATCTTTTTGCATGGCAAAAGAAAATCATTCTAAAATAAATAATATTATAGACTGGACCAATAAGTAGCACAGTGGGTAGGCACATTTGCCTCAGCATATTGTCAGCATATTGACATCTTATTATCTCATTTCTACTTTGGACAAACTTGCAGGCTATCGAATGTAGCCTGCCCACAGAGCAGAGTCTGGCAAACTCCCCGTGGCCTACCAAATATGCCAAATACCAGTAACAATGATGGGTCTCATTCTCCTGAAGAGCCTTGAATATAATCTCAGGGCTAGGATGAAAGAGACGTTACTGGGGCCTGCTCGAGGCAATCGACGAATAACAGGATGATGAATGAATGAATGAATGAATTGTCAACCTGGATTTGGTCTGTGACAATACAGTCCCCTGAGCCTGCCAGGAGTGATTCTCTGAGGGCAGAGCCAGGTGTAAGCCCTGAGAACTGCTGGGTGTGGCACTCCAACAAACAAACAAACAAAAACCAATTTCTAAATAGGAGAAAATATTTTCACACAATACATCAGACAAAGAACGAATATGCAAGATGAAATAATGCAGCTTACTGCAACATGGGTGGATGAGAGGGTAGCATGTTTAGCAAAGTAAGTCAGTGGGAGGATAAATACTAGATGAACTCACTCATCTGTAGAACAGAGTTTTAAAGCTAGGACCTGATAGGACTGAACAATGACAACCCCCTGACAATGGAATACAAAACCAATTAGCAAACGGTATTGGGAGGTGAATGATTGGGGAAGAATAATAAAATTAGAAAATGTTTTAGGACACTGGTGGAAGGCTCTGGCAATTTTGGTTGTGGTGGAATATATATATATATATATGTATATATATATGTGTGTGTCTGTGTATCAATAGCATATATGTTATAGCTATTGTAACTTCCTAAGCTAAAATAATTTTTTAAGTAAGAAAAACAAATGAACTGAGATTCAAAAAATCAATTTTCACCAAGTCAGACAACCAGATGAAGAGCAAATACAGGACTTAGACTCAGGTTTTAAGTTTTAATAGAGAGTATACATGTATGTATGTATAGACACACTTAAATATGCATATATACATGTACAATATAGAAAATATAGAGGAATTGTAGGAATAATTAGCTTATGGACTGTCAACGATCTTCCTTACTAAGCTGGGGAAATTGAAAGTGAAGAAGTAGGGAAAAAAAGTAAGTTTTCATAGGAAGAAAGCAGACATGCTCACAATTGATCAATCCTTACACCTTCTTATACTCTTAGTCTTTACTATTCGTAGCTGGCTTACTGCTGAGGTGCTAGGGTTATTCCATTGTAATCAGAGACAATTTCTTCACCACCTAGTTTCATTTGCCACCCAAACATTAGCTGTCACTGGAAACTGACAAACTAGTGTATCATCTCCTGGAATTCTTGGCTAAAGTTCTGTGAAAAAAGTAGATCTTCAGTTTGCCTTACAAAACAATCTGATCTTGGGCCAGAGTGATAGTACAATGGGTAGGGTGTTTGCTTTGCACGCATTCAACCTGGGTTTGATCCCTGGTACCACATATGGTACCCATGTCTTCCAAGATTGATTTCTGAGCACAGAGCCTACAGTAAGCCTTGAGAACTGCCTGGTTTGGCCCAAAGATTAAAAAAACAATCAGTTCTTTCTATGCTTCTATTTGACGAGTTTTCTCTGATGAGATGAAAGACAGAAAAAAATAACCCTAAAAACCCAACTCTTATTAATGATCCTTAAATTCTATGCTTTATTTAGAAAAAATTCCACATACTTGGAGAAGATATAAAAGTCACTTATTTACAGTTGGTATTATTTTGGGATCTGATTACAAAGGCAACATAGACCCCAAAATGAAAATACAAAACCATGTTAGGCAAAATCTCTATTTTTCTATTACACAGGAGATAAGATAATACTTTTTGAAAACAAATGGTTAGTTAACTATATTATGTCGACTTGTGTAAAGATAATGAATAGCATCTTCAATAGCATAGTACAATGACTATGACTAAAGTGCCATTAAAAAGAAAAACACAAAAACACACTTTGACTGTGAAGACTTTGTGTCATCTTGAGGATACTATCACACACATATGTTTTTCCAATGAACTACTTAATAATTAAATTATCTTGGAAGAAGTTCACAAATCATTCTGCTTCTCTTTGGAGAGGTGCTAAAGTATGTAATCTACCTGATGTGATTTTAATAAAAAGATATACATTTGGAATAAATGTAACATTTTAATTTGTGATTAATGGTTTACAAAGCTTTATTCACTAATATTCTCTGTGACATAATTGTTTCAGTGAATCAGGCTTCATAATTCAATTGCTTACAAGGTTTACATAGGAATATTTAAGTCCAAAAGAGAGTCAGTAAAAAGAAACTATATATTGATCCATAGAAATAAAAAGAGAATGAAACTTTATCATTAATGCATTTCTATCTAAATAACATGAACAGTTTGAATGTACTTAAGCATCTCTAATTGCTCCAATTTATTCTCACTGATTTCCTCTTCCTTCTTTAAAGCAGGAAATTTATAAAAGGTGAGTGAAGCCCAACTCTTGTGAAAGAAATTATCTGTACATATTATTCCAGACAAAGAGCAGTTAACAAAATCTCCTCAGGTAAAATCAGAGTGACTTCAGATTAATTAATCACAGCTGGAAGAAGATGTGTTGTCAGAGTTGTTACCAAGCTGCCCCCTTAGAATAAAGCAAGAGTCACTCCTTCCCTTAGAGATTAGAGATGTTATTACATATGTCAAATTTTGGATTTCAAATCAATAATTTTAGTGTCAGATCATTTACAACAGACGTGTTTATTCAGCTGGCATTGACAAGAAACTCAATTTATTATCTCTAAGCTGTTTGAAGTTATGTATACACTGCCAACATACATTTATATGTGCTGTATCTATCTGTACAGTTTCTTCTTTTCTGGTAGGAAGAGTTCACACAGCTTACCAAGGAGCCTGACCAGATCATAAATCAAGGGGAAGCAATTTCTGATAAGTGAATATGAGTTTCCTCTAAAGCTTTTATGTGACAAAGATTGGAAGATCTCTATGACTAGCACAAACGAAAAACTATCACATTTTTTTTCTCCCATCAATTTCTGGTTTCTTTGTTCTAGAATGCACAGGTATAACCCGCAGTTTTTTAACATCACTTTAATTCACATTTGCCCTTAAACCCAGGAAGACCTGTTCAATTTAACTTTCTCTCTACTTGCTGTTCTCTTAGCACCCAATATTAGCTAAGCTGAGTAAGTTGCTATAACATTTGACTATACTGCCCAATACATATATATATATATATATATGTTTTCAATTAGTTTAAAAGCAGGAAAACTAAAACTATATAGAGCTCTCTCTCTCTCTCTCTCTCTCTCTCTCTCTCTCTCTCTCTTTCACATACACACACACACACAAACAAATCATGAGGGCAAATTGTTCACATGGAACAATCATTAAAAGAACATTTAAGATTGGCTAATTATCAGGCTAAACATAAATTAAGAACTTAAAATACTCAACCAAATGGTCTATGGTTTTCTTAGACCTCACGCCTGCACTTTCCCGATAGGGCACAATTCAAATCAGTCTTAGCCTTTTAGTTTCCTATTCCAGTTCTCTCCTATCAGAAAATGCTGAAGAGAAGCAAGAGTAAGATGCTGAAATCTGCAGATGCCGTGTTACATCCCACAGTCTTCCTCTTAAACACGGAGTTTCTTTACTAGTTAGAAAACTGTAAATAAAATGTCATCAGAGAAGCAAATTGGACATACGTAAATTCACAGCATTTTATCAGGTTGTTTTTAAAGATCTTCCCTCATTTCATGTAGAAGTGATTACAACTGAAAGATAAAGCTTTAAGTACCTCAGTATTTTAACTGCCGTGTTTAGTTTCATTACAGCTCTGCCTATAAGAAGAAATCTTTTTGAAAGGGTCTTATAACTATATAAAAATCTTATATGTGCCAGAATGAATGCTAAACTGAAAACCAAATTTGCTTCCAAGTAGATAGTGCCACTTTTCTATGACTATACAATTGGGAAAAAAACAGATTAAGAAAAAATGGTTCAAGAGTTCTTTTTATTGCGTGAAGTAAGTTTGAAAAAGAATATAAATTCAGAGAATCATTTGTAAAAGTTATAAAAAAAAGTCCCCCAAAACCTTGGTAAATAAGGAATTTTCAAATTACAGCTTACATAAAAATAAATGTTACTGTCCACTAGTGCTCTGGGTGGGATACGCTTTGCGTGGTGATCACACAGAACCTAGAGGGGGAAAAAAGACTATGATTCCAACAACTAGGGTCCAGTAAAAACGTCATACTGTTTGCAAAAGGTAATATTCTTCTAATCATATGACAGAGACATTGAGTAATCAGGTCCATTTATTATGTTATATTTATTATATTTATTTATATATATTCATTATATTTGGGCTGGAGCGATAGCATAGCGGTAGGGCATTTGCCTTGCAAGCAGCCAACATGGCCGACCCAAGTTCGATTCCTCCGCCCCTCTCGGAGAGCCTGGCAAGCTACCGAGAGTATCTCACCCGCACGGCAAAGCCTGGCAAGCTCCCCATGACGTACTTCATATGCCAAACACAGTAACATCAAGTCTCACGATGGAGACGTTACTGGGCCCGCTCAAGCAAATCGATGAACAACGGGAGGACTGTGACTGATTATTATATTTAAATAACAAATAATAAATGTAAGAGTCTCAGTGTCACACAGTCTCCTGTCCCCACACCTGGCTGTCCTCACTGGGGGCTCCTTGGAGGGGAGCATGTTGATTTTCCCTTCCGGACTCAAGCAGAGCCCCAACAACTGAAGACCTCCTGAATCTGCCACAGCCATGCTTAAGACCACTCTCCACATGCTCAACGAGCCTCAAGCAGGAAGGAATCGGTAAAGGAACCCAGGTGTGCAGGACCCGGGGTTGAGATCTCCAAGGATGGGGACTTGGGCCTGCTTGGATGGGGACTGGGCCTTCTCCACCCATATTTCCCATCTTCCAGTAGCTAGACAGTTACACCCACCAATAGCCACCCACCAATAGCCCCCGGGCACCATGTAATCCCATCAATGGCCAAGATCCAGAGACTATAAAACCAAGCTCCCAGAAAGGCACAGCCGTACTTGTGGCCAAGCGACCTCTTATTGTCAAGTTCTCGCTCTCGGAGAACCTGGCAGGCTACTGAGAGTACCCTGAAATATGCCAAAACCCAGTAACAATGATGGGTCTCATTCCCCTGACCCAGAAAGAGCCTCCAATGTGGCACTTGCTAAATTCTCAGGGCTAGGACAGATGGAGACATTACTGGTGACTGCTCGAGGAAATCGATGAACAACAGGATGACAGTGATACAGTGATTATATGTATTATATTCAAATTCTACTAGAACCTTAACATTTATTAAAGTAAAAGGACAAGTTCACTTGAATGTATTCTATGACAATGCTTTTCTAGAATATGATCAAATCAAAGTGTTCCAAGAAGGACTTCCAAGAAGCAGCATTTTTTCCTATTTTTTAAAAATCAATCAAGAGCAACCAAAATGGAATAAAAATTCAGTACCATGATCATTTTTCAGTACTCTGGTCATTTTGTGCAGTGTTTACTGCTGAAACTATGTAAGAGGCAGGCAGATCTTTCACCTTTGGCTACCAGAGTAACTGAAAAGATAACATTATATGAATCTTTACTTCAATAGTCCTGCTTGTAATTTTTTGAAAGCTGAAATGTCTAAAAGCAGATGTGAAAAAAAATTTAATAGAAAATGTTCTTATACGCTAATTCATGTAGAGAATATAAAAAATAGAACTCAGAGAGAAGATTGAAAGGTTGAAAGAAGATTGAAAGGCCACCTGCAAGACATTGGACATCTGTCTAAATATTTCAGGTGGCTCATGACTTTAGCAAAATCACTGATAAGATAGTTGTTTGGTGTTTCTCTTATACCAAATAGCAATAAAAAAATGTACATTGTAACAAATATCTATTAAGTATAATTCGTATGTAAGATAAAAAATACTATTTGCTTTTTTCATTTATCTTAAGGTAAAATTATAATTCTATTAAGTCAGTGTAGGATACTCAAATAAAAAGATAAAGACATGAGATGTGCATGTTTATAGTTGTATACATCTAAGGGTATTTCCCTTAGATGCTGCACTGAGATAATTAGAACTAAAGGAAACATAACTAATGACTAGAAAATTTAGTAGAACAAATCAAGAAAAATCTGAATCTTCAGTATATCAATACAGTGAATGACAAATTGAAGTTTCAATTACCAAACTATAGAAGCAATTTAGGAATAAAGATTCATGTTTGAAGAACTTACAATGGAACCAGCTTCCTCATCATATTTCTTTTTGTCTCCAGGAAGTGTTCCTTTTTCTTATTATCTGAAATCTGTATTTTTCTTATTTAAATTAACTAACTTATTCTTACAATTTCACAATTAAATTAAAACCCATCACACACATACACAAACATGTGCGCGCACGCACACACACACACACACACACACACATACACACAAAACCCAGTAAACAAAGTTTTCATGATGAAGCAGAATAAGCTAGATAAGGTTAATGCAACTCATTAAAGAGAATTCACTAAGGAAGAGAAATGACATTTGCTTCTAAATCATAACTTACACACACTCATTCATGCCCACTCTCACTCATATGGTCAAATGTTATTTGCTGAGTGTAATTTGTTCATTTAGCTGAATGAGAACAAACTCATTTTCTCATGTAATTAACAAGATAGACTATTCAACCAACACATGTAAAAACCTGTTACATATGTATTAGATTCTCAGAATCATTAAAATAACAATTTTACTGTATTTTTTAAATTGGATATTATAATGGCAAGGGGTAAAGACGTACAAAAATCAGAGGAAACAACAGCTATAAATGACCTCTCATTTGCAAGGAGTACTCTACTGGAAATTATATTTTTCCCATAGGTTTTTTTAAATTGCAGACTCCTTTCGACTAAGAAGCCAATCCATTAAAATGTTATTCTAATACCATGAAGAACAGATGACACACATTTTTCAGGTGGTAGGAACCAGAATGTCATATTTGTAAGTAGTAGTCAATACAGTAAAGTAAAGTCAATATAATCAACAAGGTGTGACATCATTTTGTCACAGCAGTTAGAAGTTTTTATAAATATTCTGGGAATTTGTGGTCTGTATTTAAGATCAGTTTTGTTTTAGATATCCTATATAATATCTTAACCATGTTATTCTAATGCCACCTAAGCTTAGAATATATGGAAAAAAACCTTTTTGTCTGAATTTAGGAAAATTAGTATATAAAATTAGAATTATTTGGATGTGAAGATTTTTGGTATCTAGCTTCTATGGGAAGGTAAAAAACAAATCAAGGATCACATAAAAGGCAAATGGACATAAATGGTTAAGTTTTTTTTTTTTAATTTGGTTTTTTGGGTCACACCTGGTGATTCACAGGGGTTATTCCTGGCTTTGCACTCTGGAGTTACTCCTCGTGGTACTCAGAGGACCATGTGGGATGCTGGGAACCAAACCCGGGTCAGTCAGCCATGTGCAAGGCAAACGCCCTACCCGCTGTTGCTCCAGCTCCATAAATGGTTAAGTTTTAAAGTTGGTTTTAGTAGGGGAACCAGAAGTAGAATCTGAATATTCAGAGGGATTGGCAACCCTGGTCTGTTTCCAGGAGATACTGGCGTATGAAAATTACAGGGATTACTGGTGTAGGGATTACTGGTGTCTATAGATTTGGGTTCCAAGTATCACAACATACTTCTGTCAAGTGGGTCCTGATATATTATTCAGAAACTTGGTGTAGAGGGATATATATATATAAGTTGAAGGAGAGACTGAGAAGTGTTAGGTAGGCTGCGAAGACCTGAGTGTATAAAACTGTATTAAAGGGCATCATTTACTATTCTATTCATGGGGGAACTCTCATAAGGTATTGCCCTAAAAACACAATCAGAGAAAGGTATTTACCATGCAGGGTATTGATCAAAAGGAAGCACTTAGAGATCAAAACGAGGACAAGGAACTCTGTACCTAGAGTGGATCCATGGAGTAGTCACCAGAATGGGTATTACAGCCAGATCTTGATGGCCCTCATGAAATAGTCATTGAAAGTGGCTGGCCATGAGGAGAATTGTACACTTAGGCAATCATTCACTCGACCATGATTCCCAGTCAATAGAACAGAGCATAAAAGTTGTTTTCCACTAATATTACCAGAGATGGGAGAAAAGAAGATGTTCTCTTTCAGAAGAGGAAGGATAGTATATCTTATATACCATAGCAGCCACTACAGTTCTTAGAAGGTAAGTGAAATGGAAGTGTAAAAGGAAAGGTAAGGTGGAAGATTAAAATTATGAAAGCATTTTAGTGTCCAGAGGTTACTGAGGTATACAAAGTCCAAGGTTTTGGTGCCATACCTTGCATAAGCAGGAGAGAGCTAAACAGACATTATCTTGTTAAATTATAAATCCTCATAGTCTTTGATGATCAATTATTTTATATCATCTTATTTGCTTCAGTTATAATTGATGTAACATGTTCATGGCTGCAAATACTGCTGAGGTATGAAAAACTTGAGGGGGATGAGAATAAGCAATACTCTTGTGTTTAATTTCCATATCTTAGATATGGACCAGCCACCACCATGCTGAGACCACTCTCCGCACACATGAAGGTACTGGCAGAGAGACAAAGCCACGTGGGTTCCGGGGCCGAGATCTCCAAGCCTATTCGGATTGGGGCCGGGCATCCTCCACCCAGATCCTCCAAATTCCAGTAGGCGGGGGTCACACCCACCAACTGGCCCCCTGGCACCATGTAATCCCATCAACGGCCAAGACCCAGAGACTATAAAAACCAGCTCCCGGAACCACGCGGCCACGTGACTTCTTATTATGACATCTTATTATCTCATTCCTACTTTGGACAAAATGGCAGGTTACCGAATGTAGCCTGCCCACAGGGCAGAGTCTGGCAAACTCCCCTTGGCGTACCCAATATGCCAAATACCAGTAACAATGATGGGTCTCATTCTCCTAAAGAGCCTTGAATATAATCTCAGGACTAGGATGAAGGAGACGTTACTGGGGTCTGCTCGAGGCAATCGACGAATAACAGGATGATTTGTGATTTGTGATTTGTGATCTTAGACAAAGTCAGTAAGCCATTTCTTTCAGACCTTGTTTCATAGTGAGCTACTTATGAATGATGTCAGAACTATGGCAGTCAGAGTTAAAATCTGGTTCTAAACAACATAAATAAAAGTTAAGATATAAAACTATTCCTTGGGGTACTATTTCACTCAATTCAGATAAATGCTATCATATTGAGACCTGAAACAATAAAACTTCACAGGGGAGATGCCCATAACACAGGGGTCTCTTGCTCCTTAGTGACTTACCTATTACTATAAGACTTTTGAATCATTTTTTCATAGTTGAATATTCCAGAATATAAATAACCAGAAAACACTCCTTCTATGAGTAAAATTTTGTAACCAGCAAAATGATGAAGCATAAATTAACTAAAAAACCCCAATAAACTGTGAATATAAATGTGAATTAAGGCAATCTTCAACCATTAACATTCTAAATTTGAAATCAGAAATTCTGTGATTCAGGATTATAGCTTCCTTTTGCTTATTTTGTGGAATAATTAATGTAAAATATGACACCATGACACCAAAATGCAGTCTTAGGAGTAAGCAATACAGACTCAGGGTACTAATATTACATGCCGAGGTATTCATAATTCATAGAGAGATCAAGAACTAAAGGACATGAGATCTGTCCACACATCCCTCCTACACTATTCAGAAGATAACTTGCAAATGTAAAACAATATGAAATAAACTTTTGTTATGATTGTTGACATGTTGGTAACTCCTAAGTTCTCCTCCTATTTGTTTTCTTTTATTTGGAGTACGGAGTCCCTTTCAGATCTCAAATGTACTTTGTTCTCAGCAGTAGAGAGAATACTACTGAAAGAAAGAGCATACAGATGTGGAAAACAGATCATGTTGCTAACATTTTCTTCTAGATTTTTTGGGGGAAGGGATTTAAGTCACTCCCATGTAGACTCACATCATTCCTGGCACTGCAAAAGGGAAACCACACGCGGTGCCACGAATAAAACCCTTGCAAGACCTATTTCCTTCCAGTTTTAATCAGAATATTTAACTCTTTCCCCAAAAACTTACTTGTGATTAGACAATATTGAAACCATAAACATTATGGCCTAACACAGATACTGAAATTTTATTTAACATCTTTTTAATTCTTAGTAATTCCTAGCAAATAATGAAAACATTATAATATCAAAAAAAAAATAGCTGTTCCTTTCCCAACCCGTTAGATGGTACGGTTGCTATACATTGGGAAAATAAGAATAATTTCAAGGGACGTTGCTTGAAAGTGACAATATGAATGAGGGCATAAAAAGTAGCGGATGATTCATAGAAAGCATAGGTTAACAATTAATAGTTACGGGAGGATCAAAACTCCAATAGCTCATAATTATAGACGTCACTAAATGAACACTTAAAATGCCACCAAGTACTTCAATAGACATAGATTACGTCCATATCCAATATTTTCTATTCATTAGGTACATATAATTATGAATTCTAAAGTAACAATTTACAGTGGAACTTTCAATGGCTAAGACAGCTCTGTAAGGAATTGTGTTTGAATAAAGGAACCTGTGCAAAGCACTATTATAATCTTGCATATGCATGCATGGAAATAATTAGAACTGGATTTGAATCAATTTGGAAACATAAGACTCATATTCCTAAATGGAGTCATAAATTGGATTACATTCAGATCCTACCAGTGTTGAATTTGGGCCTTAGGACAGGCAACGTACTTGAGAAATGAGAAAAGAAAAAGAAGTTCAATTTCAGTGTGAGATTGTTGTTTTCTTTTTGGTAAAAGGGGGTATGAGAACATTATCTCCTTATATAATGAGAAATAAAATTAGAATTCAAAAGGCTGTAAGAATTACCATGTAAATCTAATAATACTAAAGGCAGTGGAAACTGAAATGGAATTATATGACATGACTAATGAGATAGGCCTTCCCACTACTAGATCAGCAGTCCCTTCACATCACACAACTAGATGGAAGTTTAGAGTACAATGATTCCTGGAAAGACATCTTAGTACCCACTGTCATGGAAAGACACCTGAAAATAATCAATTTGTCCACCAAATAAGAGGACAATGACACTTTTGCTTAGTTTGGTTCCGTTTGGGGGGGTGGGGCAAACATACTGTGTTCAGGGCTTAATCCTGACTCAGCACTCAGGCATCACTCCTGGTAGTTCTTAAGGAATCATATGTGGTGATATGGATTAAATACACTTTGGCTGATATTAAAAAAAAATCTTACCTATAGTACTATCTCTCTGTACCCAGGAAAAATGACAAGCTTTAAAAATTATCACTCCAGCCATGTAAGGATCGATTCTTGACTCCGATTTCCAAGAAAGGATAAGCATTTATCCAAATCAAAGGAATAACTATCATCCTCCATCTGTGCTGAGCTAAAGAAAACCTAACTCCTAAGTAAGGAGTGAACTTTTTATTCACTACTACCAGAAGCCAAATAGAAAGAAAATAAAGGAAAAAGCCAGACAGTAGTCACCAAATTCAGACAACTTACGGAGTAGTGCATAAAAGAGGTATATGTTTATGTGTATATGTAGAGCTCCTGTGTATGTAGAGATAGAATATTTCTCAATATATATACATGTATTTATGAATAAATGCAGAGAAAGCATTTGACAAGATCCAGCATCCATTTATGACAAAAACCCTTGCCAAAATCGGTATAGAGGAGATATTCCTCAATATAGTTAAAGCCATCTACCACAAGCCCACAGAAAGCATCATCATCAATGGGGAGAAACTGAGAACCTTCCCTCTAAGATCACGGAAGAGAGAAGGATGCCCACTGTCTCCACTGCTGTTCAATATAGTACTGGAAGTAATTGCAATAGCGATTAGGCAAGAAAAAGATATTAAGAGCATTCAGATAGGAAAGGAAAAAATCAAGCATTCACTATTTGCAGATGATATGATACTATACTCAGAGAACCATAAAACCTCTACCAAGAAACTCCTAGAAACAATAGACTTGTATAGTAAAGTTGCAGGCTAGAAAATCAATATCCCAAAGTCCATGGCTTTCCTATATGCAAATAGAGAGAGAGAGAAGAGAGTGACATGAAAAAACAATCCCATTCACAATTGTGCCCCAGAAAATCAAGTACCTAGGTATCAGCTTAAATAAGGAAGTAAAAGACCTGTAAAAAGAAATCTACAAAACTCTACTTCAGGAAACAAAAGAGGACACGAGAAAATAGAAAGGTAACCCCTGCTCATGGATCGGGAGAATTAACAATGTCAAAATGGCAATACTTCCCAAAGAATTATACAAATTCAATGCGATCCCTTAATGATACCCATGACATTCTTCGAAAAAATGAAGCAAATACTCCTGAAATTCATATGGAACAATAAGCCCCCACAAATAGCTAAAGCAATTCTTGGGAAAAAGGAAATGGGAGGAATCAAGCTCCCTAACTTCAAACTCTAATACAAAGCAGTAATAATTAAAACAGCTTGGTACTGGAACAAAGGC
This sequence comes from Sorex fumeus, assembly GCF_029834395.1. Lineage (NCBI taxonomy): Eukaryota > Metazoa > Chordata > Mammalia > Eulipotyphla > Soricidae > Sorex > Sorex fumeus. The sequence goes on along the minus strand of NW_026606092.1, from coordinate 33,367,619 downwards.
AGAGCTACAAACCAATGAAAAGGGCTTGAATATACCGACATCTCCCCCCAAACATATCATCATCTAATCTTTGATAAAGGAGCAAAAAATGTGAAGTAAAGCAAGGAAAGACTCTTTAGCAAATTGTGCTGGCAAAACTGGACAGCTACATGCAAAAAAAATGGGCTCAGATCTCTGCCTAACATCATATACAAAAGTAAGATCAAAATGGACTAAAGACCTCAACATCAGACCGGAATCTGTAAGGTAAATTGAAGAAAAGTTGGCAAAACCATCCGTGACATTGAAGTTAACGGTATCTTCAAAGATGACACGCCACTGCTCAAGCAAGTATTTACAAATTATATATATACAAACACTGTACCCCTAAACATTAAACTACCATGTCATTATCAAGAACCAGCATGTTCTGTGTTATTTAAAAGTTTTCATAGGATGGGAAGATAGCTCAGAGACACAAGTCCTAATGTTTAATCTCATGGCATTTCCAGAATGGTTGTGCTAATCCTTGAGACTGAGAAACCCTATTGGTCCTTTTGGTGTCTAGGACCATTGGGCACAAGCATTGGGAGCAAGAATTGATCTTTCCAGCTTGGTTGGCTGAGTATTTAGGATCTCCATGAGTGCTGCCTAGATCCCCATAGCATTACTTTGTCCGCTACACCCACTAATAATTATAAAAAACTGACTAAAAGAATATAATGTCATAAGATATAATACAGAAAGTAAGAAGCTTGCTTTACATGCAGCCAACTCCAGTCAGGTCCCCGGCACTGCACTGCATCCCTGAGTGCCACCAGGGGATACACTTGCTGGCATTGCCCCTTCAAAACATCCCTCCTTCACTAAAAGAATGGGGCTGGAGCAATAGCACAGCAGTAGGGCATTCGCCTTACAAGCGGCCAACATGGCCGACCCGAGTTCGATTCCTCCACCCCTCTCGGAGAGCCCGGCAAGCTACCGAGAGTACTCGATATGCCAAACACAGTAACAACAAAGTCTCCAATGGAGACGTTACTGGGCCCGCTCGAGCAAATCGACGATCAACGGGAGGGCCTTTACCTTTACCTTTACCTTACCACTAAAAGAATACTAAAATAATTTCATTTAAAATCCCCTAATGTTTTCATTTCTAACAAAAAAGGCTTAAGTGTACTCTATCCTGCTTATGATAAAGAGGATTACCGAAGGGAATACCAATAGCAACTTTTTAAGGACTCTGAAAAATGAAAGTCAAGCAAACAGGTAAGCCAAGGAAGGTGATAAATCAAGGAATGATTCATAATGCAAAATAATCCTTGTTTCTTATAAATATAAGAACGACTTAACAGGAAAGTATTAAGAGAAACTGATGGCTTGGAGCAGAGGACAAGGGATGGGGATCCTCTGGAGAGACTATTATATGAAAATGCATTTTTCTCTACTTTTAGTCTTGCCTCATTTATATATATACTTAGCGATGTCTTAGTTTTAAGGTTACACTATTGCCAGATACCTAAAACTCTGGAGAAAACATTTCTATCAAGTCAGAGAAGCTGAAAAAGGGTATCTCTCTAGTGAAGAGAATGTGAATGGAATACTTATTCTTTTGCCTTTTTAAAATATTATTACATACTAAAACATAAAATCAAATGTCTAGGATAGGGGATGTGGCTCACGCGGCGAAAAAAAATGGCATTGTAGCATGAAGCCCTGGGTTTGATCCCCAGCCACTATATGACTCTAGTGTCTGACTATTGGATGTAGCTCTCCATCTTCACCACTACCATCCCAAAATATAGACTGCATTAGGGAGGGAGGTAGTTCAAAGGTCTAGTGAGAATAAGTTTTGCTCAAAGGCACTGTCCTTAGCACTTTCAGGAGAAGCATAACTGAGTAGTTCTGAGAACTTAGTATAGCCCAAACATTAAAACAAAAGTCTAATTAATTAATTTATGTGCAGAGGACATCACTATCCCAAGGAATGGTTTCCTGCTTTGAAGGCTGGAAGACTGGCTTTGATGATACACACATGGTGGCCCCAAGTACCACGAGCAGTAGTCATTCTGCATCACAGGATATGGCTTCATGGTCTGGACACCAAAAGCATTTGAAGTTCAGGGCTATTTCTGCTTCTGGGATCACTCTCAGCAGTGCTCTAGGGACCAGGTGGTACAATGCTGGATGCAACCCAAACCCCTCCTCTACATAAAAAGTTTCAAAGAGAGCAAGGAAGAAAGGAGAAAGATAACAACAAAAACCTAGGATGGTACTAGAGTGCATTGTTTTAAAATGATATAAATCAGAAAGAGAAAAAGACCAATGTCCTCACTCATCTGTGATATATAGAGAAACAAGACAAGAGAATAGATAATGAATGACATTATCATTTTTTTTTTTGCTTAGCTTTTGTGAACAAAAAATGAAATGAATAAACAGTGTGGGGTGAGGAGGTGGGAAGGGAAAGGTAGACTCGAAGTGACATAGGGACAGGGGTAGATGGTCTTGGGCTCTTTGGTGGTAGTAAACGTATGGTGTTCTGTCATACACAAAAGATTATCATTAGTGTAACCATGTTATCAAAAATACAATAAAAAGATACTAAAGGAATTAGTAATGTAATGGAAGATCTATGTCCATGGCTATAAACTAATAAAATTAATGTTCTGATTACAATAAACAAAGGCAGATATATTATATTAAATGACAGAAATTAAGTTATCTACATAAGCCTATTTAAAATGAACTGTTTTGGAAAGAAGAAGAAAATGAAGTGTCATGAATGCTGGGCAAATTTTTCTATCGGAAAACAGATTTCTGAGTAAAAAAAAGTACAAAAATAAAGAATATTACCTGATGATAATTATTAATATACCCTTATTAAAGGTGAACTTATCCAACTCACCTTCAAATTACATGCAGAAAAATTGATAACACAGAAGAGATAATTTGATTTATAATTATAGTTGGAAACTACAATTTTCCTACTTGTTAGAAACATTGGAAATAGTAAAATTCAGAAAAAAACTAATTATAGAAAATCTGAATAACACAGTTTACCAATTGGACCGATATGTCATTTATAAAACAGTGCAACAAAGGCAGAGCGTTCATTCCTTTTAAGTACACATGGGACAGTAAACAAAATGAGACTATTTCCTTGGTCATGAAACAATATAAAATAGGGGCAACATATTTAATACAGTGCTCAAAGTGCTTGTCTTGCGCAAGACACAGCCAACACTGGTTTAAAACCCCAGTACCTTGCACAGTCAGCTGAGTACCAGAAAAAGTAATCCTTGAACACAAAGCCAGAAGGAATCCCTGTGCACTTCCAGGGGAGGTCCAAAACAAACCAACAAATCATAGAATATATAGGTCAACAAACAATAAAAGTATGTATTCTTATAAAATTTAGTGAAATATCAATAACAAAAAGACATATGGAAATTTCCCAAGCATTGAAAATTAAACAACATACTTCTACTTCTTCCATGGTTTAATGAGTAATATTGATTATTGTAAAATATATCTGATTAAACATGCTTTACAAATTGGTCATCCTGTGTTTACCATAAGAAAACAGAAAAAGAGTAAGATAAAACTAAAATAAGTTGAATTTTTAAATGACTTAGTTGAGAACATATCAATAAAATTTAAAGGAATGAAAAAAATATAAATACAATAAAATCAGAAAATGGTTCTCTTAGAGGGTCAGAAAAAATGTTTGTCATCGTTGGTCTTACTAATAACAAAAATAAACATCAAATTTAACAAAATTAAGGCTTAACACAGGGCAATTTCTCTGTAGATCTTACAGTCACATAAATGGTAGTATCCAATAAAAAACTAAATTTGTATTTAAAAATATTCCAACAAAATCTCTTATCTCTAATGGCTTCCCTGTGGAATTAGATCAAAATTTTTTTAAAGGGGCTGACACTAATTGTTATATAATCTCCTTCAGAAAATACATAAGTATTTTCTAACTCATTTTATGATGACAGCATCACCACTGATACTAGACCAAAGATAGGAAAGAAACCTATAAAACCTACACCTTTGAACATAGATGTGAATACTCTGAGAATAATATTAGCAAATACATCCTGGTAATATAAAAAGGATAATATATTCTAATCAAGTGCAGTTCATCATAGAAATACAGGATTTATTCAACATCCAAAAATCAAGGCAATTCATCATATTAATAAGCTAAGGATATAAAAACATAGGATCATTTCAACAAATTCTAAAGAGATATTTGAAAAAAGTCAATGTTTAATCAGATAAAAACTCTCAATAAATGAAAAATAGCAAAGAACATCGACAAAAAAATGAATCTCTTGCTAACATCTTCTTTAGGAGTATAGAACGCTAAATGATTTCCTTTTAAGATCTGAGAATAAGAAAGCTATTTGAAATGAATGCGAGTTTTCATCACTACTACTTAACAACATACTGAAGTCTTAACCAAGCAAATAAGTCAAGAAAAATAATTAAAGGACAACTAGATTTTAAAGGAATAAATAATCTGGCTCTATTCAAACAACCCAATATTATACACAGATTATGATCTGCCTAAAAAATGCTTACAACTTATAAGTGCAAGGTTGCAGAGATAGGATTCATTTCTAAAAATCAGTTGATTCTATACACTTGCAATGAGCAACAGAAAAATGAAATTTAAATAGCAAGATTATTTATGGTTTCAGCAAAAACAAAATAGATGTTAAAAACAAAATGTTTAATTTATATGGAAAGTTGAAAGAAATCAGGTTAGCTATTTGTTAAAAAGTATATATTGGAATATTCACACTGACCGATTTTAAGAATTACTAAACACTACAGTAAACAAGACAAATATTCATGAGGCTGGAGCAATTGTACAGTGTGAAGGGTGCTTGCCTTGCAGCCGGCTGATGTGGGTTGGAACCCAGCACCACCACCACAAGTGAAGCCTGAACACAGAACCAGAAGTAAACTGTGAGAGCTAGGTACAGACGCCCACTCCCAAAGAACAAACAAAAGAAAAACAGACAATATGTACAGTGAGACAACATATTGATCAATATAAGTAAAAGGGGGCAGCAGGTGGTATAGGGGTGAGAGTACAGGCACAAAGGGTTCGATTCTTTATTCTTTGATTTTACTTTATGAACTCTGAGTTACAATATTGGTAACAGCAGGGTTTCATTCAAAGGAAATTCCAAGACCATACCGGTGTCAGTTTCCTACCACCAAGTCCTATCCTCACCCCCATCCCTCCTACAGTGAGGAATATGCTTACAGATACAGAGGATTTCATTCTTTTTTAAAAAAATATTTATTTTTATTGAATCACAATGAGAAACACATTTAAAAGTTGTTCCTTATTGGATTTCAGTCATACAATGTTCTACCAGTCCCTTCACCAGTGTACACGTTCCACCATCAATGTCCCCCAGTTTTCCTACCACCCTCCACCCTAGCCTGCCTCTATAGCAGGCACCTCTCTCTCTCTCTCTCTCTCTCACTTTCTCTCCTCCCTTTGACATGTACTTAAATATTATCACCTTTACTTAGTTTCTGCACTCACTTCTTGTCGAGAGTGATCATTTCTAACTATCCTTGTTGAAGTGGTTCCTTCTCTATTCTAATTTTCCTTCACCCCCAAGCTTCCAACAGTAGACCAATCCTTCTTCTGGCCCTTGTTTCTATGGATCTTGGGTACTATTTTCACAGTCTTGCCCAGTAGATTGACCCTGTTGGTGCCAAGCATTTCAGGGTTCCAAGTAGCACTGTGTTCTCAGGGCCTGAGCACTAAACTGACAGCTCAGCTGGATGAATATTGTGGGAAGAGACCCTGGTCCCCCTGAGCATTATTTGGTAGCCAGCCCACAAATGGACTCATCCAAACTAATGACTAGAAAAGGACAACATATAGGAACTTCCAAGGGTACTGAGAGAAATTTTTTGTATCTCATTTCTGGTGGTACTTACATAATTGCACATATTATAAAATGAATTAAACTGTATGTTGCAAAGAATATTTGATGCATTTAAAATTTTTAAACCATGATTTTCTTCCTTTAATTCTATGTATTTTATATACTATGTTGTTCGGAACATGAATCTTCTCTACTGGTATTTAATGAGTTCATTGATTTAAAGAAGGCCTTTGATTCTGTTGAGACAGAAGCAGTCATTGAAGCCCCAGCCAATCAGGGCATTCAACCCCAATACATCAAGGTCCTCCGTGAGCTGTATTGCGGATTCACTACCAGGATCTCACCATTCTACAAAGAAGTGATCGTTGATGTCAAGAGAGGGGTTCGGCAGGGTGATACCATTTCACCAAAACTCTGCAGTGCCACCCTCGAGAACATCATGCGACGACTGGAATGGGAAGGAATGGAAGTGAAGATAGATGGTCGGCAACTACACCACCTCCGCTTTGCTGATGACATTGTTTTAATAACACCAAACATCAGCCTAGCAGCACAAATGCTGGCCGACTTTGACCGTGAGTGTGGAAAGGTAGGACTACAGCTGAATCTTACGAAGACAATGTTTATGAGAAACAGCCTCGTTCCTGATGCCCCATTTGCTCTCAACGGAACGACCATCTCCGAATGCAACAGCTATGTGTACCTAGGTCGAGAAGTCAACATGACAAATGACCTGGCACCTGAGCTGCGCAGGAGGAAGAGAGCGACTTGGAACGCCTTCAAGAACGTCGAAGAAATAGCTAAGAGGACGAAGAACCTCCGGCTCCGGGCACATCTCTTTGATTCTCTTTAAGTGGTATTTAATGGAAAAGGAAACCATTATAAAAATCAAGGCTTAACAGTGAAACTCCACCTACAGAGTATCAGTCTCAATTAGGAAGAATGCTCAGTTGCTCATAATATTCAAGTTAACAATGATTTTCACTAATTATTATTTATATTCACTCATCTTAAAGAAGACTAGAGTTGTCAGTGCAAGAGTATCCCTATACCTGGCTGACATTGAATCTATGGCATCATCAGTTATCTCGTGCTTTCACAGTATCTATTGGTCTGCAGTGCAATCCTTAGAATATAACTGTTTCCATCCTCCAGGTCAGTCAGGGCAATAAGCTGGCTACTGAGGATATAGACAGTAGTTACTCATAAAAAGAAAAATGGGGAGCAAAGGAAATTACAGGGAGTCAGACATCTAAGTTTCAATAAAGAGACTTCACGAGTTCCCCGAACAAATTATATCTTAAATCCTACTGCTATTTCTTAAAACAAGTAAGAACTGTAATTTTAAAGGCTTCATTCATTATCCTTTTCACTAATGTAGTGGAACTATTAATAAGGAAAATGAAGGGAAGAATGACAATCTAATAGTAAAAGAGCTGTCTGATTATTTGATACCACCACTCAGAAATATGGTATTGAATCATTGGAGAAACATCCACCAAAAATGCAATTCTAGTCAGTGGAAGTCGGTAAGAAAAATAAACAGAAGTGAGTCTCCTTCATATATTTATAAAACTGGAGATATATTTGTGATGCTTCTAAAATGCAGGATAGTAATGCCTGTTATTATAAACACAGTTGTTTGATATATACTAAAAGATACTATCTCAAAATTATAGACTTATCCAAACTTTGGGTAATCAACATTAATGTCTGGGTGAAACATCACAGGAATTAAGCAAGGATTCTGCTTTTTGATGGACTGAAGAGAAGCAGAAAGATGTGTTTTCAGGCTGATTCTTACTTCTCTGACCCTATCCTGAAAGCTGGGATGCATGCAACTAAGAAAGTTCATTTTATTACTTCATACATTCTAGATGGCAACTTATAAAAAAGAATTTCTTTCTGGTAAAAGCTAAGAAAAGAAACAGATTTTCTCTTAAAGTAACTGTGTCCTTTGAAATTCAGTGCTGTAGAAAACAGGCGAGGCAAATCTATAGAACTCAGCTCTGTTGAGATTGAGTTTTGCCACTAACTACCTATAAAAACTAGGACACTTTGTTTTCTGTTTGCCTCTGCTATCCTGAATTACCTTTTGCACATTTTAGAAGAATTCTCAATGTCTTCCTCTGAAGAAAGAAAGCCAAAACTCAATTATTTGCCCGAGTCAAAAAAAAATCATGAACTCAGTTTGCCTGACTTCCAGGAGAGTGTATTTTCACCACTTATATGACAATTTTGTCTGAGAAGTTCATGGTCTTTACTGGTCTCTTCAGTTACTGTGAAAAGAACAGAGATGAGCAAAAGAAAAAGAGGTAAGCAACTCAATACCATTGCTAACCATGGAAACATCTGGTGTTATTCAGCAGTAAAATGCAAAGGTTGTTCTAGACTACAGAGATTGACCCTGTTGTTGTCAATAAAATAATATTTTGAATACACTGTGCAGACTGGCTAACCCTAGCACTATTCTCAGACCATCCACATACAGAAAATGTGCTACAGAATCCATGTGGTAAATTTGTTGCAATATCACCTGCAAAGAAATATGCAACATCCCTCTCCTCCTGAGCTCTTGAAAGCTTCCAACCTCCGAGCTCTAGAAGGCTTCCAGCCTCCAATCTCTACCCTCTGGGCAGGCTGACCTCAGTCTTCCATGCAGTACTGCAGAGCTGTTTCCAATGAATTCTGCTCACTCTAATTCAGGAAGTTCACCCCACCCCAACAAAAATTGTTAGACTCTACACACTCGAGTCCCCATATATGTTCACATATATTTGACCCTTTCTTCTGATACATTTGCTATGTTAGAACAGCTAACTGTACTCAAATAAGCTTTTGCAAATTATGATCAGTGCTCTTCAACTTTTCTCATAACAGCAACATAGGAATTGAAGATACTAGCACTCAATGCTGGTTTAAATGAAGGAGGCTACTGGCATGGGAGGCAAATTCATTTGGGGGACGTGGGGTCTCACTTCAGCACCTCTGTAACTGCAGATACCACACACTGGGACACTAGGTACTAAAGGTAAGTACAGATACGTAATAAATTACACAGTCACTTTGGAAGCAATGCTCTAGGATTCTCATGACAGTCAGTTGTAGGGATCGGGAGAAGGAAGAGGCTGGGGCAAATTTGGCAATTTTAGAACATAAGAGACTCCAACAGCGGCTGGAGCAATAGCACAGCAGGTAAGGCGTTTGCCTTGCACATGCCTGACCTGGGTTTGATTCCCAGCATCCCATATAGTCCCCCGAGCACTGCCAGGAGTAATTCCTGTGTGCATGAGCCAGAGCCAGAAGTAACCCCTGTGCTAGCCGGGTGTGACAAAAAAAAAAAAAAAGAAGGCACCAACAAGTGAGATTCAGGCAGAAAAGCTGCTGCTACTATCACAAAAGCAAAGTGAAATCAATGCTTATCTGCTTCGTTTTTTCCCTTCCTATAGGGGAGGTCAGCTTTACTACTGAATACAAACACAGAACACTAAACCAAAGAAAGGGTTTTCCAAACTGATTGGGCCTACTCATTGCCCAGCAGGGGGGAGAATCACTGTGCTACCCTGAAAATCTAACTTCTTCAAGTTAACAAACAGAATAGGAACCCCCCCCCACCCCTTCAATTTCACATGCAATTACTACATGCAATTACCCTGCATCATTCTAGCAACATCAGGTGAGGATTAGGGGTATTATTACCAACTTCAGGGCAAACTGCAAAACAATGTCCCTCTTAAAATCAATATATCAATTTAGATCCTACTGAAAAGGACTGTTCCTGTTAAAACATCTCCCTTCCCAACCATTAGAATTTCCCAATCTGAGGGCATATAGTCCCAATGAAAATCAAATAAATGGAGTAACATGGCAGAACCTGGGCCAACCAGTAAGAGAAGTAAAGAGCCACAGAAAGGAAACAAGTACAGACAGGACCATGATTGAAAAAAGGTTAGAAAGATTGTCCTAAAAAACTTTTGCTGTTTGCTTCAATCAGATCTCATTCAGGTAAGGATTTTAGCTGATAAAACATTGTCAGATATCTTGAGTCACTGCTTCAAAAGTCAGCCTGGTAGAGATTAAACATAATGCCCCTGGAAGGACAGAAAGATGGCAGGAAAAAAGAAGCAGTATGCTTTCCATATTTTATATGAGATTGGGGGAAAAATGATACAGTATGCCTGAAATAATAATCTTGAGGAATGAGACTCTCAGTAAGTAATAAGCTCCAATCATTGGGATTATTCCTCACCCATACCCAACCTTTCTTATATGAAGCAAGCTTTTAGAAGAAGAAGGAAGAGGGGGAAAAGGGCACACAAAACAAAAAACTCACTGACATCAGGGATTTATTCGGCAAAGCAATTTCCAGAGGCTATCCAAGAATCATTTTACATTCAGCTCAATATTCTATATCTTCCACATCTATATCTTTTGTCCTATACAATGATAATTGATGGTCAGCATTACAGCCCTAAGGTCCTGCAACACACTGAATCATCAAAGGGAAATTCAATTATATTCATAAGACTCAATGCGCCACAGCAGCAAAGACAACTTGAAGACTGAGGAGGGTTGAGATAATGGATTTTAAAGTTAACTCTTGATACGTCAAACTGAAAGGAAAAAAGCCAATTCTATAAACAATATTTTGTCTGAAGGAGAAATATTTTAATATTAGAATATGTGTAAAGATAAACATCTACAATTTTATAAGAACTCAGCAGCAATTTTTCTTGTTAGAAGGCTTTCTACCTTTTCTTAGAAAAACAGACAATGTAAAATTATCTTTCATGGGGCCACACTTCGTTAGTGATCATACAAAAATGAAAATACATTCTAGGTTTCTTTTCTCCTTTGATATAAACAATACATTGCTCTTGTAGAAAAAAAAATCAATTACATGTCAGTAAAATGATGGGAAAAAATCTTTGGAATCTCACCATCATGAAAACAGTCACTGTTGATATTTGGTGACTATGAGTATCAGATTCTATCATTTTCATTTATTCATACATATGATAAGTATAAAAATTTTCAATAAGCATACTAAATCTACTCTTTCCACTTAATACTACATCTGAATGTTTTTAATGTGTTAACATTTTTCTACAATATCAGATTTGGGTGGCCTCCAAAGCAGAGGACCCAAGAGTCACTACCACTATACTCAGATAGTCAGATCAGACATTTCAAAATTTATGCTGGAAATGTAATGCTGCTAGTACCCAGCTGTGCTGAGGCCACCATGGTCATCCTGGGGGTACTTGTCAGGTCCCAGCTATACTCCCAGCAGTGCTAGAAAGGTACTATGCAGGAACAAGAAATGAACTTGTCCTCACAAATGAAAGGCATGCACACCAGTGGTATCTCCCCTGGCTCTTTAATATCATTTTTGATGACTGCAAAATATTCTCATGTAGGCAAGCCATAGTATAACAGCTCCCCGTGTTGAATGCAAAATTTGTCACTGACTTTTCTTTGTGACAAACAGTCTAATAACTGACAACCTACAACTCAATATTTGTCCACTTCTACAGTGATCCAGTAATTGCAATATAAATATATTGTATTATAATTACATAACATAATATAAATTGTTATATAATACCCTGAATATAACAAGACCTTCAAATATATATTGAATCAACTGATTTTTAGCAAGACTTCTAGAATATATATATACCTAAATATATATGTAAAGCTTATTATAATTATGATAATATATGTCAATGAACTTTCAATTTGGGTCAAATTTAATTCCCTCTAACACAAGTGGAGGCTGTCCAGGATAAACATTTATTTTATAAGCACAAAAGTAAGTCATTACTTGATAATCAACTTCTCACAAACCACCAGAATATTAGTGGGGATGCTTTGGGTACATTTATGAAAACTCTAAAATTATATTCTTTTCTTGGACAGTTGAATATGATTTAATTTTGAATGAAACTGTAATTTAATAATGAGTATTTCATCTGATTTACACTGTTCCAATTTAGTTACTCTCAGGTTACATAGGCTAGGCAAAAATCTTACTACTGATTATTTCAAAAATAAATTGTGAGGGAGGGGTATTTGGGACAATATCTGGAAGTACTCATTACTCATTCCTGCTCATTCCTGCTCTTGGCTCACAGATTATTCTTGATGGTGCTTGGGTGCTATATGGGGTATTGGAGGGCAAACCAGGGTTGCCCACATATAAGGCAAGTGCCTTAAAATATGGAGCCAGAAACTGACAAGGATGGGATTCAAACACACACATGCAAAGCACAATGGTTTAGCAGTCCATCGCCTTAACCACTCGGCCACCTTGTCTACATATATAGGCTGGAGCAATAGCACATCAGTTAAGGCATTTGCCTTGCATGGGGCCAACCCAGCCAACCCAGGTTCAATACCTCCACCCCGCTCAGAGAGCTTGGCAAGCTACCGAGAGTATCTCACCCTCCTGGCAAAGCCTGGCAAGCTACCTGTGATGTATTTGATATGCCAAACACAGTAAGAACAAGTCTCACAATGGAGACGTTACTGGGCCCACTCGAGCAAATAGATGAACAATGGGAGGATACCCTTTCTCTCATGCTTCAAGTTTGTAAATAATATTTAATAGGAACATTGACTAACCAGCTCCTCTATTGTATACAACTATTTTTATGATCCAATGGTAGAGTCAAGTAATTATAATAGAAATAGTCTGGTCTGCACAGTATATAATAGTCACTCTTCGATCATTTACAAAACTTTGTTGACACCATTTTTAAATACTTAGGCTTTCTTTTTTTCAATGTCCCAACAATTTTTAAAGTCAACTACAAACAAGCATTTAGTGATCACTGTGAGGTATGTTATCTACTCACAAGGAAATTAAGACATAATTGTGAAGATAAAGCAAGTTGATATGTAATAATTTGAGTCAAAGAGGCATATTTGAGCAATGAGAGACAGCCCTGGACTGAGGAATCTAAGAACGAAAGATTTACTAGTAGGGAGAGAAATGGGACAACTGATAAAGTGGTAAAAATTTCACTGAAATAACTTGAAATTAGGCCATGAATTTAAAAAAAAAGAGAGAGAGCTTGTGTTTCAGAAGAAAAGGCAAATAGTTTTAGAATCAAGAGCATCCGCAGAACCTGAAATGGGGGATTTACATAGTGCAGCCTTCAAAACTTCACCGAGAATGTGGATGGTTTAGGGCACTGAAGGTGGAGTTATATGGGAGGGTGTAAATATAAACTGGACATCTGCTTTTCAAAGATACTCATTTCTATTTAAAAGAACCACAAAATGCTTCTATTACTTCAGCAAATAATTCTTCAATAAAGCAACCTTTTATTATACAGTCCCTCCATAAAGGACTGAAAAATCTAATTTTCACTCTCCTATGAATTGCAATTGACAGTTTATATTTCTCCCAAACTTTGAATACCATTGAAAATATGATAGTGAAAATATCAGAAAGATTAGAAAAAATAAGATGTGAATGCAATATAGAAAAACACAAAAGGGCAAGTAAACTTATCTCCATAACTTGATATTTGCTAAGCTCCTATTTGAATGCAGTTTTCTGACTCTCCAAAGATACAATATTTTCTAGTGTATCTCATTTATGCTAACACAAATATATTGTAAAATTAATGCTCTGATTTCTGTTGCTCACCAATTTTAAGGTTCAAAATAAATTTCACAACTTGTAAAGAAAGATATGCATATAACATGATTACTACTATTCAATAAATCTTTACTAAAAACATACGGTTCATGTTATGGGTGATGAGTATAATATTAAATATACTATTTTTTCAGTGCCTTGAATAGTAATGCACAGGGGCAAAGGATGATCTTTTTAAGAGACCTTTCACAGAATTTTTGAAAGATTTTTGAAAATGTGTCAAAAATGTGATCCCATAATTTTGTATTTCATATAAAAAGCTATATGTGACATTCCCAGCACATATTGTTTTATTCTATGTCTCTGTGTTTACATAGATCTGACCTAGGTTAGGTTTTAAAATGCTATAGACTGATGTAATTTTGATTCAAAAAATAATATGCTCAAGGTTAAAAAATCAATTAATTGATATAATTAGTTATAGCACATATATTGTGCCAAGTAAAATTTTAGTGCTCTTCCATTAAAAGAACATTCACGGGTAGTCATAGGAGAATGGAGAATACTCAATTAACTCCAACTCTTTCACATTTGGAACTTCCTTCCCATTTCCTGGACTATGATTCCATTTAAAAAAAAATTATTAAAGAACTGTGATTTACAAAACTATTGCTTAGTTAAGTTTTAGACTTATAAAGTTCTATCACTAATCCCACCATCAGTGTCAACTTCCTTCCATGATTGGTTTCAGGTTCCCTTCCATTCCCTCCATCCCACCCCACTTCACCTACCATCTTGATAAACATTTTTTTTTTTGCCTTTTCGGTCACACCCGGCGATGCACAGGGGTTACTCCTGGCTCTTCACTCAGGAATTACTCCTGGCGGTTGCTCAGGGGACCATAAGGGATGCTGGGTTGGCTGCATGCAAGGCAAATGCCCTACGCGCTGTGCTATCGTTCCAGCCCCCATCTTGATAAACATTTTAAAATTTGGCTGTTATCCTTTGGATTTCATGTTTTCTGTATTGCTGACTTTGTTTGCATATGTAGGTATATATCCCTCACATTACTGATGCACCTGAGGTCCTTGACCCCGCTTCCCCGTTATTTCCCTCCATATTTCTTGCTCCCTTCTGCCATATGCAAGTTCCGTTAGGAGTTCAAATCCTTTGAGAAACAGTCAAAATTATGGTGTTTTCTTTTGCCACTGATGTGAACTGATGTGAACAGACCACTATTTCCTCACTTAGAAAATGTCCTGGATGCCAGGTTATGGAAGTTAAAACTCTGAGTTAATGACTCCAGAGCCCCCCAAAGGCCTACTGTTTAATTGTGTAATTATAGACAGTTAAAAATGCATGATATGTAGCGTAGAGAAAATAGTTGGTGTTTCGGGAGCCATTGTGGATTACAGCTTATGAAAATTTAAAACTATGCAAAATTTATATGGGGCTGAGTTATCACACAAATACTACACCCTGTGCAAGGGCCATCATCTCTTCTTGAATTCTGTCAAGAAAAGCAGATGACAATTAGTATAGATGCCACAGTGATTCTTCCTTGGGAAAATAGAGCACCTTGAGCGCTTTGCTTCCAAATACCCTTAAGTCTCGGTGTCTCATAATCTCAACTGCAAATGGCATTAAGAAAAAGCAGTCAGGGGAGACCACAAGTTGCCCCCCCCCCCCCATGAGTGGCTTTCCAGCATGGCTATGGCCCCGGAGGACAGGGACCCAATTCCGAACCCAGAGGCTTTTGTCAGAAATGTGACTTTACTATGCATTAAGTTATGGCACTGTGACCCACGCGGGGGGGGGGGGGGGTGTCTGTTGTCTGTCTCTTCCACCTTTCTAACCCCTGGTGTCACGGTGGCTGCCACCTCAGAGCCTATTGGACACATAGGTATGAGCCGGCAGTGACGGGGCAACTTCGGCCTCATGGGATGGGGGATGGAACCGGCACATCCTTCCTGTCCCGCCGAGACCACGAGTTGCCCCCACCCCCACCCCACGAGAGGCTCTCTAGCACAGCCATGGCCCAAGAGGCACACAAACCCAATTCAGAACCCAGCAGCCTTAAGGCAGAAATCCCTCCAGACTTAATTAGTAAAATATCAGAAATTGCTCTTCATAACCAGCAATAGAAAACAAATTATTCAATGATGCCTTTTCAGCAGGTTTGATTGTTGGGTAAAAATTCTAAATAATAATGGTGCATCTTTTGTCAAAATAATGAATGCAATCAAAGTAGAGAGAGAGTTAAGTGGAAATCATCTGCCTCACAGGAAGGGGGAGGGGTAGGATGGGGGGTAGATTGGGGTTCTTGGTGGTAGAAAATGTGCGAAGGTGAAGGGATGGGTGTTTGATCATTGTATGACCGAGACTTAAACCTGAAAGTTTTGTAACTGTTCTCACGATGATTGAATAAATAAATTTTTGAATGAAAGAAAGAAAGAAAGAAAAAAGAAGAAAGAAGAAAGAAAGAAAGAAAGAAAGAAAGAAAGAAAGAAAGAAGTCAGAGGCCAGGAAATAGCAAAGCAATTATGCACGTGACAGATTCTATTCCCAGCATAACATGGTCCCAAGTATTGCAGGATGCATATCTAAAAGGAACCGAGCACCTTTGCACCTAGCACTTGAATATCTGGGAATCCCCCATGGGTGGGGATTCTGGAATTCCAAAGCACTACTTGGGAGGCTGCAAAAAAAAAAAAACAGTGCGGGGGGGGGCAGGGAACAGTCAAGAATTAATAGATATGCTGACCATAGAAAATCTGTAATAACAGAGGAAATATCAGGGATTTTTTTTGAAGAAAGTAGTTTGACACATGCAAATATGAGGAAATTTGGAGAGTGAGGAGGGGAGAGAGAGAGAGAGAGAGAGAGAGAGAGAGAGAGAGAGAGAGAGAGAGAGAGAGAGAGAGAGACTGTGTGTGTATTAAAAATTCAAAGGAGTACCTGAACTTTTCAGAGGAGAATCATGAGAGTATACATTTTAGCATCTAAGGCTGAGATGTGGGCAAATCCGAGAAAAGGAAATGTGTCTATCACTAATATTTGGAGTTAGTAAGATCTATTTTCAAATTTGGATACTGCATATTGATTCTATGGTAAAAGTGGTTCTTCAAAAGGCTGGGTTATAAGAGGTGAACCCAAGAATTCTTTACCACATAATTAGTTGAAACACTTCATCTTGAGATCTATGAATCTCTCAGTTTAATTAAAACTCTGAATGCAGAGACTGCTGTTTTATCTGAAGCCTACTTCCATTTGGCCTTCCTTCTGATATCAAGAAAGGATGCCTGTACTTTCTTACCTATTTACTTTCATTTACTCCAGTAAATGAGTTCAGTCCTAATGTGTGACCCGTGGGGCATTCTATAACTTAACTAAATTGCTGGTGAATTTTACAAATCCAGTGGCAAAACAATGTATAGACCAAGAGAACACTCTAAAAATACTGTTGTTTCTCTTGTTCAATCAATCCTCAGGATTAAAGAAAGAATTTATTGATAAAGACAGAGAAGTAATTCTCTGATGAAGTGAGATGGTGTATCCGTGTTCTCCATACTCGTTCAATTAATAGACTTTGGTGTATGCAAACACTGATAAGTGGATGAAATGTGTTGCTTCTTAATGATCTAATCTCTATTCTAACAGGATGTAGGCTCTGCTACACAAACATTTAGCTTGGCTATTTCCCCCAAACATTTATACTTTGGAGTGTGTGAGCCATTTATTTTGACAGTATTGCTTGATGCACATCTCTGCTGTTAATAGCTTTGCAAACATTTTACAATGAAAATACCACACAACTGGAACTAATCTCATTATTTTTATATTAATAAATCTTATAGCAACAGAAGAGTATTAAAACCCAGAATAGAAATACATAGATGTTTAATATAGATGTTTAAGAACTCCTAGCCAAGTCATTCCTTCTGTCAACAAATATTTATTAATGGACAATTCTGATGTAGGCACTGTGGTATTTGTAAATATTTTGATAAAACACATGTTTTTTTTCCCCCTCCATAGAGCTACCATATTAGTAGGAAAAAAGAAAAATTGAGCTTAACAAGCAAAGATATGTATATCCATAAATTGGAATAAATATTATATATGCTCTTTTCCTCTAAATAGCCACCCTTAAGCACACATCCTCTTCATTCATCTCATTATCAAAAGGCCACTTCAAGTCGCTTGCATGAAAATTTGCTACTCTCTACTTTCTTCTCCAGTTGAAAAGTTAATTATTAATTCTTTGCCTTGGCTGGATCGATAGCACAGTGGGTAGGGTGTTTTCCTTGCACACAGCCAACATGGCTGACCCAAGTTTGATCCCTCCACCCCATGAAGTATTCGAAATGCCAAACACAGTAACAAGCCTCACAATATTACTGGGCCCACTTGAGCAAATCGATGAACATCAGGAGGACAGTGACAGTGACAGTGACAGATCTGACATGGAAACATTAGGCTCTGGTTCTTAGAATTCCAAATACATTGTGCAAAATAAAGATATCTCTAGTACATACTGTTGAATTATCACACAACCTGAAAAATGTCTGAAAATACATTCAATATAATCTTCTATAACTTCAGAAAAGCAATGCCACTTTCTCTGTCTCATGGGGTCATCAGCTCAAAATAATCTACTGGTAAAGCACACCTCATTCATTAATTCCTAGTTTAACAGTAGTTCTCATATTTCCAGTGTTCCTTCATTGGCCCCTCAAACACAGAAAAGAATTGCTCTATATTTCCAATATCTTATACATTTTCTTTTCAAATGAGGTTAAAATCTCTCATCATTACTAAGTCTACATGGACAGGCTCTTCTGCTTCTGTCTTTCAGCACACTTGAGTTCTCAAATTTTAAGCTGTGTCATATTATTTATGGTAATAGCTTCAACCATATCAGATGCAATGTTCCATTTTGTAATAAATATTATGTAATGCTCTCTTTACTATACTGAAATGAAATTAACAGATAACTTACCTACAACATTATTTCAAGAAAAATCAATATGATGCTCTAACTGTAATACAAAGGAGAAATAAAAAGGAAGTAATTTGTAATAAAATAATATTTATTGAGATAGCTATCCTAGAATACATAATGAATTAAGCAGAAACATGTACCTACCCATGCTTACAATGAATGATTTCTATTTAAATAAAGTTAAAAATGTTTTTAAGCTTTGTATAGAGAATACAAGAATATAAAGAACACAGAAGTTACACAAAAATAAAAATAAATTTTATATTGAAACAAAAATAGAATAAAATTTATTGTACATTAAAAGAAATACGGAGAAACAGCCTTAAATTAATGAGAACATACTAAGACAAATTAGGCTGCCCCAATGGAGAAATAGAGAAGTCTGATCTTCACATAAATTACCTAGGCCTTATTTATTGCATTCTGGTAACACTGCATCTAGCAAATGAAATGTCAACATTTTCCCTTGAGTTATGACATGTGACAGTATCATGATAACTTAATACCACAGAAAATATTCTTCCTATCCTAAAAGACCTATAAGCTGTGCATTTCATCTCTAGTACTTAATATTTTTTATAATGTATTCATCAATATTTTTTGGGAAATCAAGATCCAATTAAATATAGCCTATATATTTACATATATATAAATATATATGTTTGAGGCTCTCAGTTTAAACCTCAGCACTGCAAATATATATACATATTTTGTATACAATATATTTATGTATACATATTTTTATATATTATACATTTATATAAAAATATATTGCAATGTTGAGGAACCATCCCAGAGCCTCAAACATGTAAGACAAGCGCTCTATCACTGAGCCACATTCCCAGCCCTACAAATGCACTTGAATGTGAAATAACAGTTCAGTAAGTTAAAAAGATAGAATTTAAATTATATGGAAGAAATTCAGAAAATCCAAATAAATAATTTTCAATAATTCTTTGTCACAGAATAGTTTTTTTGTCATGGAGCTACTAAAATTATTACATGCCACATATGCACATAGGTAAATCAAGGACTGTCAGTGGCCACTACTGGTCAGGATAAATCAAGAGAAAACTATTATTTTAGTCTTCAAAGGGAGTGATACACTGTAAATACCCTGATCTCAAACATTAATCCTACAAATCAAGATAACAAAGTTTTTTAGGTTTAAGTAATGTTCTGTTTGGCACTTTATTAAGGAAGTCTTAGGTAACAGGTGGTATACATTTTCCAGTTCTCTTCTTCTTCCTTATAAGTCAGACAACTGAGGTTTTCTTTAGTAACACCTTAACTATCAAACAATTCCATTCACTGAATAGCGCAATGGCAAATATAAAATTAATGAAAGTTAGAAACAAAACAATTAGAAGAATTACTGTAAGCAGTTGTGATCTGAGTACAGTATCTCCATGTTAAAATAGAGCAAAAACTAGTATACCTTCCTGGCATTTGGACTGTATGTAAAATGCCCTCTACAGTATTTGAGACATGAAAACTGTTCAATGAATGCTCACTGAATGTTATTAATATTGTTTAGCTGTTTAGCTAAAATCAAATGTTAAATGCTAAGTACAGTACTTGATACATGAAAACTGTTCAATTAATGTTGAATGTTAATATGATGGTTAATACTATTTCACTAAAATAAAAATCATTTCATTTAATTTAAAAAAGCTCAATATATGGTGATTGTGGTCTAGTCCCAACAAACCAATTTTATTCTGTGCAAAGGAGACATTTTCCTTAATGATTGTTCAGGAGTTTGAATCCTTGGGATATTTCTAATGTAAAAGTAATTTCTGAATAGCAGCTCTTAAATAACCCCTGCAGTTACCTGAACTTGCAAGAATTACTATTAGGAAATTTGACATCCAGTAGTAATTTCTAAGTAAAACTCAAATTCCACTAAAGCATGTTTCTACTTTCTGTGGATAAAGGAAGAAAATCCCTCTTTCTGCAAGGTTTTGTTTTACAGTAAAAACTGTGGCATTTAATGAGATGCTCAATCTCTTCCTCTAACTCATTGCCTTTAATAATGGAAGATAACATTCGATCTCTTAGTTTTAATAGTGAAAGAGAAAACACACACAATGATTACTGTGGTTTCAGGTAAAGATAGCTGGAGTGAGCATGAAACACAAAAGGGTTTGAAAAGAAACTAGTTATGGTTCATGTTCATTAACTATCTGACAAAGGAGAAGAGACACGTGCGCTGAAAGGCATCATCACCCTTACAAAACTTTAGAACCTATACTAGGTAAAAAGAAATATTCAGAGTATCAAAGAGCCAGTGAAGTTAAGACAGTATTGTCCATGCAGAAAGGTCACCGGCATGCAGAGTAAAACAATCCCTGGGGCCCTGTCATATCAGGTATTGACCTTTACTTTCCTTTCAGATCTACATTTGTCAGAAAGGCAGAGGTTTTAGCAAACCTTAAGGATTGGAAGAGACTTTTGGTGGTTACTGCTCACACAGGTGCTTTGGGACAGTGACTTACTATTCAAGAACTTAATGGAAGAGTTTTAATGTTAATAAATTATGTGACCTTAAAGACATCGATTGGCTAAAATAGCTCTTGACAAGTCTGTTCTGAGTTAGACCAGGAGAGGGACATCAGATCTATCCTGGCTGGGGTGATGTTCTAATAGAAAGGGTTCTCTAAGAGCACAGGGGACTTCCATGTACATGGGTGCAGAGACAGATGGTTCTTCAGAAACAGAGGTGATAGACTGACCCCCTCAATTTATAATTTATAGTTATTTAGTTTATTCTTATTAATGCTGGAACAGAATTTCTTGCAAAGAGGCCTATTATAATGAAGCCTAAGTGTGCATCACCTTCCAAATATTGATCTGTTCCTCAGAGGCAACTCAATTATTATGATTATGTGAATAACATTACCTTGGGAACTTTCTTATGTATATTTATATGCAATTGCTAATGTCTTACAATACATGTGTTTACTTATGTCACAAACAGAACACTAATATGCTTCACTAAAATTTCCCATGAGTTTCCAAGAACTGAATATGATGAGATATCACACTTTGATTATGCTATGTGGCAAAATAAATTTTTAAATATAATTTAGGTTAGTAAGTTTCCTATGAGTTCACCAAGAGATCATTCAAGTGGGTCTAACTACCCAGGTTCTTTAAAAGCAGAGGTTTTCTCCCTGCTTGGTAGTAGCAGAGGAAAAAAAAGGAATTTGATAGATTACAATCTTTTGAAAACGGAAGGGGCCACATTGTGAGGTACATTGGTGGCCTCTAGCTTCTGAGAATGATCTGCACTGTAAGCTAGAAGTGAAATGGGTTTCTGTCTTATAACTACAACAAGCCAAATTCACCAACTTGAATGAACATTAGAAGAACATCCTTTTACCAGTCTCCAGAAGAGAAGAAGCCTCTCTAGCTAATGACTAATGCCATGATTTCAGTCAGGTGAGATGCTAAAAAGAACTCTGGAGTCTATTCGTGTCCTCAACTACAGAAGTGGGAGATAATAAATGGGGTTGTTCTAACCACTATCTGTGGTACTTGTTTTATAGCCATAAAAAACTGAAACTACCTTTTATTCTGTAGTTCATTTTTATTCAAAAATGTCTTATAAATCAATGCAAATTAATTAGTCCTTTTAAATACTTAACAATATCTCAATATATGCAACATATTACTTCCCATGATGCCTGCCAACAGTTCCTCTATCGCTATATAAAGCTTCCATTCCTTTATTATTTCCTCTCTCTGGATAGGTGTGGACCTTGTGGTGTGTTTTTACCGGGGGTGGGGGGGGGGCACTACAGCGAAAAGGATGTTTAAAACTTCTGAATTGAGGACTTAAAAGATCATGAAGTGTCTGCTTTTTCCCGTTTGAGATTCAAGAGATGTGTATAATAGCTGAAAGTACACTGTTTACTGATGAAACCACAGAATAGAAGGAAAGAATGAGGGAGACTCAGGACACCCAAGACAAATTTCAGGCAATTTCAGGATCAAAGAATCATTCAACTGTATTCACAGAGCACAAACCATGGTGAAAATTATATATCTTTGTGGCTGATGTCACTGACTTTTGCTGTACTTAGTTATACAACAAGAGATACTAAGTGATAACTCATAAAATGATCATGAACATTAATTTCTTATTCATTTTCTTACTGTTGAACATTTTGTGTTTCCAAATATAAATTCGCATGAAACACACTTCAGTAAAACAAAATATCAATAATTCCATGGGGTTGAGCACACATGAACCTATTTGTACGCAAGGTTGGAATGGACTGATGCTTCTGATAAGCACTAAAGCAGTAGAACTGGTCATAAACAGGTCCACTTACATTTTAACAAATGTTGAAAAATTACTCTAAGTGATTATCACTGATGATATTTTAGTGCTTATTATCCTATTTAGTGCTTATTATCCTATATCTTTGATCTAATTTCCTAAAATTCTATTATAATTAAAACATTATTTAAGCCTTAAGATGCAACCAAACTGATGTGCACTAATCTAAACCAAGAAGAATTGATGAACATGGTTTATACCACTTCATAACCTACAGGCATTTGTATATTATAATTTTTAAAGTTGATTTTTCCTTGTTTACCTTTTTAAACAAGGCCACGAACAATAGTGTCAGTCAGGGTCTTGCAGGTCATTTCCAGCAGAGCTCAGCTCAGAGGGTGCTTAGGTGATCACATAGAACAAGGGTTTGAAGATGCTCTATCATTTGAACTCTCCTTTGACAACTGTAGTTAAATTTTCAAAGAAAGAAATGTGCTTTCCTCTATGTATTAATTCAATTAATATGAGTAGTATCTATGTTCCAGGAGTAGAACTCAGGCATTTGGAGTAATATTAAAGTAGTGAGTAGTATACTGGTTTAGTGATTCACACAATTTCAACAACAGATGGTGATACATGATATCATGTCATCCATCCATGTGCCAGTATCATGATGAATAAGAAAATAAAGAGCTAATATTTGGACATAATAATAGTAAAAATAATAATAATTGTTATTATTTATTAATAACAGTATTGCTATTTTGTTTTGCCATAATATTCAAGTCTTACTCCTGACTTTGTGTTCAGGGATTTAATGGTATAGGAGATGGTATCTGGGTCAGCCACATGCAAGGTAAGTGCCTTAACCCCTGTGCTATCTTTTTAGTCCTAGACTATAATTACTAAAATGCACATCTAATAAATATTTGCCTAAATCAGTGGTATAGTCTATTTCCATGCAGTGCTTATGTGTGGCATATTATTCTTGTCTTCCATTCTTAGTTCTAAAAATATAACTGGGCAACAGATATATTCCGTCATCTTTCCTATTTAAATATTAGGTCATTTACTATGAGCAAATTCAATAAGAAGGACAATAGGAGTTCCCTTAGCATTTGGTGAGTGAATAAAACAGTATTGAAACTTTTTTGAAAGAGAGGAGGTAAAAATTCAAGTTATCACAGTAATTGACTCCTTTTCACAACACAGCCACGCACAACTGAATTCAGAGTTTGAACTGAATCAAAAAATGAACTTTCCTTAGCTGACTGTCAGTGAACCATGAAATAAATATGAAAGAACTTTTGTGATCGGATGGGGAAGCACTGAGGAGCATGTTGTGAGGACCTTAACTGCCTGGGAACAGACTTCAGCTGCAGGCATCTAAGATACTGCTAAAAAATGTAGAGGTGCATAGAATACCCAGGCTGCTCTACTCTGTTTCTGCATTCACTGAACTGGCAAGCAAATGACTTAGAACGAGGAACTTGAGTTCACAGTTAGCAATAAATAATTTCTTAGTTACCACTGGTGGGTTGGCTGGGGGCTACCATTCTTTTCTCTATCTTCTTTTAAAATCTTTGTTAAAGGACTCTGATTTACAATACTGTTAATGGTAGTTTCATGGTCTCATGTAAACATCCTTTCAAACACTACACCTGGGAACCAACTTCCCTCCACCAAGGTCCCAAATGGCCACCTCCAAGCTAAGTTATGTGGAAGATGCTCCAGTTCTGTTGCCTTTTGGCCATTGTTGATTCCTCCCTGTGTGTCTTTAGGTTCCACATGAGAGAGACCATTCTGTTCCTTCCAATTGACTTCATTCAGCATGATACTATTTCCAACCACATAGTGTAAACTTGCGTGTCTTTGACTTTCAGAGAGTTGGATAATTCTGATTGTGTATGGATGGCACAATTCTTGATCCATTTATTGGTAATTAGGGCAATAATTCTTAAGAGGGATCCCAGCCCTCCCAGGTCAATTGCAAAACAAGACTGAGTCTGAGGGATACTTGCTAAACCAAGTTGACACATTCGACTGACCCTAAACTCTGGTAATCTAGCAATCATCCTTCTAAGCCAAAAAGGCGTCCAAGCCTCCTGTATGTAAACTCCAGAAGCAAGAATAGTGAGACAGGCACTGGCTATCTACTGATCCTCATCTAGTTACATATCTCTCTCTACACAGGTCTGTATGAGCACAAAGCAGATTGGAGACTGTTAGGCTCACACAATATACATCCTATTTATACCCTTACATGGCAGAGTCTGGCAAGCTACCCGTGGTCTATTCGATATGCCAAAAACAGTAACAATAATGGGTCTCATTCCCCTGACCCTGAAAGAGCCAACAATACAGTAGCATTGGGAAAGATGAGTAAAGAGAGGCTGTTAAAATCTCAGGGCTGGGACGAATGAAGACTTTACTGGCACCCTCTTGAGTAAATCGACTAACAATGGATGACAGTGACACAGTGATGCAGTGAATTCTACCCTAGTCCTTCCAATGTCAGTGATTATACACCATGGAGTATTTAGTGACATGCCTAATTCACAGTGTACATGTCACGACTAAGGAAGGTCAGACTTTGACATTATATCTGCTGCTAGATGCCAACAATTCTTGGTCCAAATTTAGATCTCAGCATTGTAACTGCAAAAAAAAGTACATGTGACCACAAACTCCCAGGAGGCATCCATCCAGGCCACAGGCACTGACTCAAATTTATAAGCATGAGTCCGGATCATTTTCTGGTCTAACTTCAACTGAAGTCTTTACTTCTAGTCTATTGAATTATTGGCTAATACAAAGAAATCAGTTGAAAATTTTTAAAAAATGTGAGGAGACTAAACTCTGATGTAGGAACTAATGATCATTTCAAAAAAATAAACACACACAGAAGACTTCCAAGACATTGTAACCAAAATGCCAACTAATAAAGAGAGATGGACTCCAAAATGCAGGGAGAGAAAAGTAAAAACAACTAATAACTGACAAATAAATAACTAACAAAAAAAACTAACAAATAAGAGAATCCCTATAAAACTTACACTGGATTTCCCAGATCAAAACTCTGCAGGCTGGAAAGAACTTCCAGTCAAAAGTTTTTATTCTTCTGGGTTAGCACCAAAAATTTAAGGATTAATAAAAATAGCACAGCGGTTAGGGCGTTTGCCTTGCACGCAGCCAACATGGCCGACCCGAGTTCGATTCCTCCACCCCTCTCAGAGAGCCCGGCAAGCTACCGAGAGTATCTCACCCACACGGCAGAGCCTGGCAAGCTCCCCGTGACGTATTCGATATGCCAGACACAGTAACAACAAAGTCTCCAATGGAGACGTTACTGGGCCCGCTCGAGCAAATTGACGATCAACGGGAGGGCCTTTACCTTTACCTTTTAATAAAAAAACATTTCTAGGCAACCACGTGCTAAGGCATTTACTTCATCCAAAATGGTGCTGTAAGAAATAGTAAATGATCTTCTATTAAAGAAAATGATATCCTGCTCAGATGCAGTAAGATACACAAAACAGACACCAAAGGAAGAAAACAGAGTAATAAAAGAAACACAGAGAATAAGCTCAAGACTTCCTTTCTTAGCATTTAAAAGGGAAATAGAACTTTAGATGTTAACCTAAAATTTTTGACAGTAATCTCAAAGAAAATTTCTCAGAAGAAAGTAAGAGGCAAATGGAATTTGATCAATACTAAAAAGATCACATAAATTTGAAAATAGGGATACAGGGGAAAGTCAAACAAAAAAGTCAAATTGCAAAAACATACAAATTTCTCAGAGAAAAATAAAATAAATGTCTATTATCTTTATTAGCAAAGTCAATTATTAAGTCAATATTTTTTCTAAATATCAATGGATTGTACTCACAAAGTGGTAAGAGATATTTCAAAACAAATACATCCTCTTGCTTGTCGGATAACAGCCACACTAAAACTTTCATGATAAAGACAGACCAGAATAAAAAGGCAATAATAATAGTAGAAATTAATATTAAAAACAATAGCGTTAAAAGAAGTGGTGGCCATAATTGTATCACTTAACATATAGTTCAGGTCAGAGAGATAGAAAAGGGTTTAAGGAACTTGCCTTGCGTATGGCTGACCCCAGTTTGATACTGGGCATATACACAAACAGTGTCAAACACTTGAAAGCAACTTCTAATAGACCAAAGGAAAGTAACACTATATTGGTAGAATTTAACACTCTGCTTTTAACACTCTACTATCTTTACTGGACAAACCAGAGAGACAGAAAATCAATAATGAAACAACAGGACTAAATGGTAGTAAACTTGAAGGATGTGGGATTTATAAAAATGCACAAGGTTCTCCAGCCTCAAAAAGTCAAATACACATTCTTCTCCAGTGCACAAGGGACTTCCTTCAGGAGAGACCACAAGCTGTGACACAAAATAAGTGTCCATAGTCATGAAGATATCATAGCAAATTTCTTTCCAGACCATAATGCTATGTAAGTAAATTAGTTATCAAAAGAAATCATAGAAAAGTTCAACTAGGAGGATAAACAACAGGCCACCGAGCAAACATCAAGTCAAAATAAAATCAAATAGTAAGTTTAAAAGTTTAGGTCATGATACTTGTTCACTCCTTGTATGCAAGGTGAGGAATTTAGTACATTTCTATGCCTCTTAATTTAGAATGCTTTTTGGTAACTTTGTTTAAATTACTTATAATGCTTATTTAAAAGTATTATAAATGAAATTTGAAGTAAATAACAAATGCCAAAACATCTTTATAAATTATTGCAATTCCCAATTATTTAATCTTATTAACCTATTACTTGGAACTCCTAAGATCTAAAGATACAAATGAGAGTATCACTCTATCACTGTCCTCCCATTGTTCATCGATTTGCTCGAGCAGGCCCAGTAATGTCTCCATCATGAGACTTGTTGTTACTGTGTTTGGCATATGGAATACGTCACAGGTAGCTTGCCAGGCTTTGCCGAGTGGGCGAGATACTCTCGGTAGCTTCCCAGGCTCCCCAAGAGGGACGAAGGAATCGAACTCCGGTCAGCCGTGTTGGCTGCATGCAAGGCAAATGCCCTACCTGCTGTGCTATCGCTCCAACCCACAAATGAGAGTAAGTATATCTAAATGATTTAATCTTTTGTAGATACAATTTTGTTTCTTACAAATGAAAAATAATCAAACATACAATTCTTAAAGGGAAATGTCAAATTCAAATATTGACTATAATAAAACGTCTTTTAAAAACATTCCTCAAAACAGATAAAAATGTAGAAGTCACTATCAGAATCCATGAGACACAGGAAAAGCAGTCAGTAAATAAGGAATTCTAAATAAGTAAGCTAACCTTATATCTCAAGAAAAGCTTTTAGGTGTTGGGAGGACCCTCCCAGGATGGGAGGAGAAGCATGCTGAAAGTAGACTATAGGCCAAACATGATTGCCATCAATGTTTCTTTTGCAAACCACAACACCCAAAGGGAGAGAGAGAACAGAGGGGAATGCCCTGCCAGAGTCAGGGTGGGATGGGGGGGATGGAGGGTGGGAGGGATACTGAGATGCGTGGTGGTGGGAAGTGGGCACTGGTGGAGGGATGGTATTTGATCATTATATGGTTGAAACCCAAGCACAAAAATGTGTAAGTCTGCAACTGTACCTCATGATGTCTCACTATTAAAAATTTTTTAATAAAAAATAATAAAAAGAAAAGCTTTTAAGCACAGCGGGTAGGGCGTTCGCCTTACACGCGGCCAACATGGCCGACCCGAGTTCGATTCCTCCACCCCTCTCGGAGAGCCCGGCAAGCTACCGAGAATATTTGATATGCCAAACACAGTAACAACAAAGTCTCCAATGGAGACGTTACTGGGCCCGCTCGAGCAAATCGACGATCAACGGGAGGGCCTTTACCTTACCTTACCTTACCTAAAAATCAAAGCAGAAAGAAGGAAATATAAAAATCAATGTTAATGAATGAAATAAAAAGCAATATAAAATGCCAATTATATGAAGAGCTTTCTTTATTTGTATTTTTAAGAATATGCAATAGGATCAAAGATAGTTAAAAAATTAAGATGCTTGGATTAGATGTGACAGACACAAGTTTAATCTCTGGCACCAGGTATGGTCTCCCAAAAACCACTATGAGAAATCCCTGACCACAAAGTTAGGATGAAGCCCTGAGAACAGCTAGGTGTAGCCTAAAAAAACCAAACCCAGATCAAAAACTCAAGATTGACAATCCCTTGGTAAAATCACAAAGGAAAAAAAAATAAAGACTAATAAATTCACTAAGATTAAAGGAAGGGAGTTACAGAGATAAGACATTTTTATAAAAGTGAAAACTATGAAAAACTTTATTACAGAAAATGGGATAATCTATAAGAAATGAATAAATTTTTAGACTCATAAAACTGAATCCAGAGGAAACAGAAGACATTAACACACCAATAATTACTATGGAAATTAAAAAAGTAACAAAAAGATCTAGCTGAAAACAAAAGCTTAGGTTCAGATAAGTTTGCTAGGCCTTACTGGTGAGTTCCATTAAGTCTTCCTAAACATCTATTGTCTATCCTCAAGCACTTCCAGAAAATTAAAAAGGATTTCCTCCTAATAGTTTCTAAGAGGTAAACATTATCATAATACCACAAACAGAGACATTACTTAGAAATAAAATTAAAGTTGAGTATCCATGATGGACCACTACAAGATTCTCAACAAATGTTCTCCAAACTGAATTCAATAATGTATAAAAAGAATCATAAATCATGATCAAGCGAGATTAACCTAAGTGATGTAAGAAGGGTTCAATATACACAAATCAGCTGTGATGTATCATTCAACAAAAGGAAAGAAAAAATGATTATATCAATAAGTGCAGAGAAGGTTTTTGACAAGATTCAATATTCTTTTAATATTAAAAACCTTTGTAAATAAAAGATAATGAAAAAAATAGGCAAAACACTTCGCAACTTAAACTTCAATGATTTTTTCCATATAATTTCATTACCAAAGACAACAGAAACTCCTTTATGGAAAAATAAATGTGGGTAAAACTAAAAGGCATCCAGTGAATGGGAGAAAATTTCTGCATTCCACACATGGGGTGACGAGTAACTAAGATATGCAAAAGCACTTACAATAGCCAAAATATGGGAAGAGGAAATGAACATGCAGGTCCTTGATGAAGACCAGTGAATATCCAGTAGGCATAAGAAAAAGTGTTCATCATCATGTATTAACAGTGAACTCCAAATCAAGCTGACAATGAGATACCTTCTCACATCAGCGAGAATGGCACATATCAGAGTCTAGAAACAACCTATGTTGGTGGGGAATATAGTGAAAAAAGAATCTTTATCCATTGATGGTGGGAATGTTGTCTGGTACAAGTCCATGGAAAACAATATGGAGACTTCTCCCAAAAGCAAGAATATAACCTTGCAATCACAATCTTGGTATCACCTCAATGACACAAAAATAGTCATTAGAAAGTACACATGTACAGCACTGCTCACAGAAGCACTAATACAATAGGTGAGAAACGGAATCAATCCAGGGACCTAGCACACTTCAGTAATATATATCCTTATATATTATACATACACATAGTGCATAGGCTGTTTTATATATATATACCCTATATCGTATATAAATATACACATCACCCCTATATACTATATATCACCCTTGTATACCATACTACATATATATATACACACATATATACATAAAAACATATATTTTCATATATATGTGTATGTGTGTAGTATATGCATATATATACTAGATAAACATATATACATATATACACACATGAATACATATATTGTATTGTATATGCACATATACATATATACTACAGTGCCAACAATACCATAATTATGAGACCCAAACTACAATAATAAAACTTTAAAATGTGCCTGCTAAAAGAAGGCAGGTTGGTCGTTGTGGGAAACCTGGGGATATTGGTGGAGAAAATTTGACAGTGGTGGTGGAACTGATGTTAGAACATTATAAGCCTGAAACTCTATTATGAACACTTTCATAAATCACAGGGTCTACATTTCTTTGAAAAGAGAGAAAAAGATTAAAAACTCTAAACAAAGAGTGATAAAGGAGCTTACTTTAGTGTAGTAAAAGCTATACACACAAATCCACACCTAATATTATATTCACATTGAAATAACTAAAAGCTTTCCTCTAAAAAAAAAAGCTTTCCTCTAAAAAAAAAGCTTTCCTCAAGATCAGATACAAAGTAAGCAATGACCACATTTTTCACTATTACCCAATGTTGTATTGGAAAATCTAGAATAGCAATTAGGAAAGCAAAAGAAATGAAAAGAATATAAATTGAATTGGAAAGGAAATTAAACTATCTGTATTTGGAAAATGATATAATACACATAGAATTATGAATATTTATGTATGCAACATATTATATATATTGTATGTTATAGTAATAAATTCTATATCACATATTATAGCAAAGACACAGCCTTTCATACTTTTCATGTATTTCATAAAATACACAAAAGTTAACTCAAATTTGATTAAATAGTGGAATATTAGACCTAAGCCCATTAAAAATACATAGAAAATAATAGGCAGAACTCTCCGTGACATTGACATCAGGGGACTCATCAGTGATTTGACTTCACTGGCAAAGGAAACAAAGGCAAAAATAACAAATAGGAATATATAAGACTAAAATTATGAAGGGACTAAGTCTGCATTATGAAGGGAAATATAGCTAAAATGAAAAGACACACTATTGAATGGGAGGAAATATATGCATACCACTCATCTTTTTTTTCCTTTTTGTGTCACACCTGGTGATGCACAGAGGTTACTCCTGGCTCATGCACTCAGGAATTACTCCTGGCGGTGCTCAGGGGACCATATGGGATGCTAGGAATTGAACCCTGGTCGGCTGCATGCAAGGCAAACGCCCTACCTGCTGTCTATCTCTTCAGCCCCTACCACTCACCTTTCATCTTGATCTCCAGAATATATAAAACTTACAAGTACAAATAAGTAATCCTATAAAAAATAGGAGGATAGATAATAGATATAGCTCAAAATAAGACCGAGAATTGGTAGACATGCATATGAAAAAGTGTTCATAATCGCTGATTTTTATAAATAAAAATGGCAGTGAAATAATCCCCTCTCTGTAGCACTGTAGCACTGCTCCCTCTTTGTTCATCAATTTGCTTGAGCGGGCACCAGTAACATCTCCATTGTGAGACTTGTTACTCTTTTTGCCATATCGAATATGCTAGGGGGAGCTTGCCAGGCTCTGCCGTGCAGGAGGGATACTCTTGGTAGCTTGCTGGGCTCTCTGAGAGGGATGAAGGAATGAAACCCAGGTCAGCTACATGCAAGGCAAACTCCCTACCCTCTGTGTAACTGAATATTGATGGGATGTGTGAAAAAAAAATAACCCTCATTCATGGTTGGTGGAAAAGTCATTTGGTTAAATTATGAAAATGAAAAATGTCACTTCTCAAAAAATTAAAAATATCATTAGCGTATGATCCAGCATTTTTGTTTCTCTCCCAGAAACACAGACATTGATTTGAAAAAATACAAATATACCTACGTTCATTGCAGTTGCTATATTATTTGCAATAGCAAAGATCTGCAAACAGATGTTCAAGTACATATGAATCAATAAACTATGACATATATACATATATATATATATTGAAGTAATTTCCCTATTGTAATCAAATCATCTTGTGAGGGGCTAGAGTGATAGCACAGCGGGTAGGGCATTTGCCTTGCACGTGGTCAACCTGGGTTCGATTTCCAGCATTCCATATGGTCTCCTGAGCACTGACAGGAGATAACTCCTGAGTGTATGAGCCAGGAGTAACCCCTGTACATTGCTGGGTGTGACCCAAAACGAAAAAAAAAATCATCTTGTAAAAGACAAACAGACCTGGCTTTACCAAACAGACCTGGCTTTACCATGTAAAAGCCAAACAGACCTGGCTTTACCCCTTTCCCCCCTTTTTAAAGGTTTCCTTCTCACTTGGGGAATGACCATCAACTCTCAAAAGGCTCATTATCCAGCCTACATTTCACCCACATACTGAAAGTATTCCCCAGCAGAGTCTGGTGGCATATTCGATAAGCCAAAAACAGTAATAACAAGTCTCACAATTGAGATGTTACTGCTGCCCACATGAGCAAATTGATGAAAACGGACAACAATGATTGATATATATATATATATATATATATATGCATACATATACACACATATATCACATCATAAGAGGAAATCTTTCCCTTTGCTTAAACACAGGTAGAATTTGAGAAAAACATGTTGAACCACATAAGAAAGTGAGAGTGAATACTTGATGATCTCACATACACGAGTGTGATAAATAAGAAAACAAAGCAAGGGTGTACAATAGTGTCCAATGAAAAGAAGCCCTTGAACTTTGACAGAACTGGGATTACTAAATAGAGGAGGTAGTGGGGAACTGATGAGACTTGAATATGGAGCAAACAAGATATGATCTTGTTTGTGGAGGAACATGGCATTTTAGTGAATACTTTAACTTCAGATGCCAAAACTACAAACACTAACACTAGAGTAAATGGTATTGCCTCAGTAATAGTTTGTTTAATTAAATAATGCATGTGGTGTGGGGTTGGGGCAATAGTACAGCTCTTAGGGTGTTTGTCTTGCATGAGACCAAGCCAGCTTTAAGGTCCATCATCCCATATTGTCCTCCAAGCACTGCCAGGAGTAAGTCCTGAGTGAAGAGTAGGGAATAACCTGTGAGCATTTCTCAGTGTAATCCAAAAACAAACAAACAATCAAACAAACAAAACCATGTAGTGAAGCCCATGATGACTAGAATAATGCATCAGGGAACTTGGCAGAATTTCTGCGTCGGTGGTTTCTCATCAGTAGTATATTCAGTTTGCATCTGGCTGGACCAAGAAGGCAGCTGATGCACCTGTGATGCAATGAAGTCACTGAAAAGTTTGTCAATATTTCTATTTTGCCATCTTCAGAAGTGTCATATATTTATAAAACAAAACAATTTTCTTTCCCTCAAAATAAGCATGCTAAGAAAAGATATGCAATAAAATAAGTTAAATAAATTAGACCCATTCCAAAAATGAAACCATGGACTGCCTTCTGAAATACCAGCAAAAATACTTCAAATACAATAATTCTCAATCTAATGTGTTTTTAATCAGACACATCAATCTAAAATTTTGCAACATCTGCAAATTTCAATACTATTGTATAATGTGACCAAAATGCATTTAAATAATTGCATTGGGGTTTTTGGCATCACTTTATAATAAGTGGACAGTAATTGTTGCTAAATTACAGCCGATACGCTGCAGAATTAGATATTACATCCCTATTAAGATCAGATGATTCCATCATGATTAATGATACTGCAGTGAATTCCAAGAGAATTAAAATGATTAGCCACTTATTCTAAAGTGTTGACATTTTCTCACAATTTTAGAGTTATGTTTCAAGAAAATTTTGCAATTAAACTTATTGCTAATGGTTACTGAGTTAAATCCTGAGACAAATATTCATGAAAAGGTCAGTCTTATTAATGAGTAAATAATAATGTCTCAGAAAACACTTAGATAACCTACCTTAAATAACTAATATCAGTGATATATTTAATGTCCTAGTTATAGTTAAACAATAAAATCATGTAATAAAGGATGCTGGCCTGTAACTAAAATCTTAATACTAGCACTATAGCACTGTCCTCCCGTTGTTTATCGATTTGCCCAAGCGGGCCCAGTAACGTCTCCATTGTGAGACTTGTTACTGTGTTTGGCATATCGAATACGTCACAGGTAGCTTGCCAGGCTTTGCCATGCAGGCGAAATATTCTCGGTAGCTTGCCGGGCTCTCTGAGAGGGGTAAAGGAATCGAACCTGGCTTGGCCGCGCCAGTGGCTTGCAAGGCAAATGCTCTACCACTGTTCTATCACTCCAGCCCATTTCACGCACAGAGGTGAAGAAAGGACCAGTGGTCAGTAGAGATTAAAAATAGTGGGACTGGAGAGAGATTATGGTGGGGAGGGCACCTGCCTTGCATGCAGCTGACCAGGGGTCTATCCCTGGCATCCCATATAGTTTTCCAGCTTCGCCAGGTGTGACTCCACCTAGGAGGTATTACTGAGTGCAGAACAAGGAGTAACCCCTGAACATCACTGGGTATGTCCCCAAAACTAAACAAAGTGAGGTTGGGATGTATGACTATAATGGTGAAGGTGTTTGTTGTGATGGAATAGTTTTGTATCTTAGAGTTGCAGAGATAAAAAGTGAGGTAAATGAGAGAACTGTTCATTTCCTTTCATTGTTATTGTAATATATTTATGTGCAATACAAGAATTGGGGGCAAAGGATGAATGGAAGATGAGACCTCTATATCACTGAAAGTTACAACACAAACAGATCTAAGCAGCACAACTTAAAGTACAGCAGGTAGGGCACTTGTGTTACAAACAGCTGGGTGACCCGGGTTTGATTCCGGTCACCGCATATAGTCTCCCAATTCTACCAGGAGAAATCCCTGAGTGCAGAATCAGGAATAAACCCTGGGAACATCCTCATATAGCCCTCCAAATAAAACAAACCCTCTTCTTTTGCTAGCACTAAGGTTAATGCACATACCTTACATGCAGCTGACATGGTTTGACATGGGAACCACATGACCCTCAGAGATGGAAGTACCCCCAAGCACAGCCAGTGTGACCCAGCCCTCCTGCTTCCCACCATATTCATTTTCTTGAAAAAGATGTATGAACCTCATGACTTTATTTTCTGGAAACTTTTGTCAGGCATGAACCAATACCTATAAGGAACTGATGCAGTTTATTTTATTCAGTTTATCTTGTTCAGAACTTGAACAAGAGTCTGTCTGGCCAGAAAAGGCTCTGCACTAGAAAAGGCCTATGCTAACAATGGTCCCCAGAGCCTGCCAGGAGTGATCCCTGAGTGCAAAGCTAGATGTAAGCCCTCAGCACTCCAGAAAAATGGCATAAATAGAATACAAAGGTTTGATTGGATTCTATCAACAGGATAAGACATTCTTAATACTTGTAGCAAGTTGACGAAAAATTGAGACAAAATCTCATTTGTTTTAAACTCATAAAAATTATATTCTCCAATGTTTTCTATTTCCAGGATGTGACCAAAGGAAAAATCAAAAAGAGAAAGTCAAGTCCTGCAATAACAGGATCAAAACTGGTTGGCAGCTTCCCAGGATTTAGGTGCACCTAAAAAAAATAATAATTCTCTTTTAAAATAAATAATGCAGTTCAGACTATGTTTGTAGCAAGATAACAAAAAAAGGAAATGCATTACCAGTTTGAAAAAAATAGATATCATTCAATGGTTGAATTTTTCATACAAATTTCTAAGAAATAATGAAGAGTAAAAACATAAACTGGTATCTAATTGTGGTATATTCTTGGATAATAAAGTACTTGCAAAGAGTTCTCAAGAGAAAACTGCGTAGTAATTTATCATATCTACACTTGGCAGTGCCTTAATAAAGCAATCATTTACCTTCAAAAGGGCACTAAACAAGCATTTATGGGAAATGTTTTATTTTTCTACTTTATAGTATTATAAGCATAATACTGTAGAATTTGTGGTTATTAGAATTAACTATTCTTATCCCTGAGAATAATTTTGCAAATCACTGGAAAGAACAAATTTTCTGAAGAAAAATGGCATAAACAGAATACACAGGTTTGATTGGATTCTATCAACAGGATAAGACATTCTTAATACTTGTAGCAAGTTGTCGAAAAATTGAGATAAAAAATTTCATTTGTTTTAAACTCATAAAAATTATATTCTCAAATGTTTTCTATTTTAATCAAATTAGAAGTGATGCTTTTTAATTTAAACTACTAAAGGGAAATTTCTCTTCAATAAGATAGAAAAATTAAGTTATACCAAAATACTCATTTACAATGGTTTATCTCAGTACAGATAAAGTTATCATCTGTATATCTTGCTGATGTTTATATCAATAATATTTTAGGCAGATAGATATTATAAAAACATGTGTGTATGTCAAATGTTTTTTTCTGTTCAATGCAAGAGAAAAAATATTAAAAGCAAATATGTGCATGCATGTAGAAATGAAGGCCCTTGATACCAAAAGATAATTCTGGTTGTATTTAGAACTATTCCACTGTGCCTTCAAGTCTCACATGGAGACATTCCTTGCACCAAGTTGGGAAGGCTGTTAAGAAGACGAGATGTTCCAGGTGATGTTTGCAGAATGAGATGAAAGATGCAACATACTGAATTTTTCAAGTGTCAGTGGTCTCAGTCACTAGCATCATCAAAAGCACCTCAGCACACACTCTACAACTGGAAAGAAGAAGGAGTTGATGGAAAAATACATTTGAAAAAATAAGTGATGAAATAATTAATGTTGGCTGTAAGGAAAAGCAGAGAGTCATTAAATGATGGATTAGAAATTTGTAAAGCAAATGTTGCTCATACTCTCTCCAAATTTCTGTTATTTAACATACACCTCCACTAGGAACTTACATGGAATAAAGCATAAGAGAAAGAGGAAACTGAAGAAGGGACTGTTTTTTTGTTTTGTTTTGTTTTTAAATATTTATTAGTGAAACACCATGAGGTACAGTTGTAGACTTAAAAATTTTTCTGTTTGGGTTGCAGTTATACAATGATCAAATACCCATCCCTCTACCAGTGCCCATTCTCCAGCACCACTGATTCCAGTATTCCTCCCAGCACCCCCCATCCTCGTCATCCCACCCTGCCTCTGTGGCAGGGCATTCCCCCTTGATCTCTCTCTCTCCTTTTGGGTGCTGTGGTTTACAAAAGAGGCACCACGTGGCAATCATGTTCAGTTTATAGTCTACTCTCAGCACACATCTCCAATCCTGGGAGAATCCTCCCAACACCCTTTATTTGGTGCTCCCTTCTCTATCTGAGCTGCCTTTTCCCTTGGTGGCTGGCCTCTAAGCCATGGAGTAAACCTCCTGGTACTTATCTCATCTATTCTTGGGTGCTAGTCTCCTATTTTGTTACTTTATGTTCTCTAGATGGATGCAATCTTTCTGTGTCTGTCCCTCTCTTTCTGACTCATTTCGCTTAGCAAGATATTTTGCATGTAGTACCATTTGTATATAAATTTCAGGACTTCACCTTTTTCTAACAGCTACATAGTACTCCATTGTGTAGACGTACCAAAGTTTCTTTAACCAGTCATCTGTTCTCGGACACTCAGGTTTTTTCCAGATTCTGGCTATTGTAAAGAGTGCTACAATGAACACACAAGTGCAGATGTCACTTTGACTATATTTTATTGCCTCTCTGGGATATATTCCCAGGAGTGGTATTGCTGGGTCAAATGGGATATCAATTTCTAATTTTTTGAGAATTGTCTATACTGTTTTTTAAAAGGGCCGAACCATTTGGTATTCCCACCAGCAATGAAGGAAGGTCCCTTTCTCACCACATCCGCGCCAACATGGTACTTGGCTTTCACCATCCAAAGCTCCAGGTATCCTCTAGGACACTGGGTCAAAAGCAGACCTGAGCCTCTTCCTTTTTGTCCCCAATGCTGAGCCGGTCTTCTTCCCCACCCAGGTCAGTCTGCCCACCAGTATTCAAACCCGGGACTTGGCTTTCGCCATCCAAAGCCTCAGGCATTCTCTGGGACCCTGGGACAAAAGCAGATCAGACTGTTTTGTTTTTTAAATTAATTTTCTGTAAGCATGTTTGAAAACTGTTGCTTGTCTAAGAAAATATTTCTAACATTATTTTCAGGGTTCTAATTTCAAAGATCAAGTTTTCTGATACTGTCTCTTCCTACTACTTTATTCATATTTTCTATGGCATCTGTGAACAAGTCTTTGACCTTAGAAATGCTAATTGTCGAATTTTTAATTAGTGGACCAACAGATATGGTCTCATGAATCATTCACATTAATAATTCTAATTTATAATTAATTTATAATTTATAATTATATAAATATTATATAATTATTAATATTATAATCAATAATTCTAATTTATAATTAATTTATAATTTATAATTATAATTAATTTATAATTAATAATTCTAATTAATAATTCTAATAAATCTGGGGGTCTAAGCTCCTGAAGATCTGTATTAAAATCCCAGCATTGCAATAGATTCAACTGGCCACTTTAGAAATGTCACCTTTCCTCTTTCAGTCTTAATCTCCCCATTTGAAATATTATGGTTTTGAATTGGAGGATGTTCCTTTCAGCACAAATATTTTGTCATCTGAGTCATGTCTACTACTTGACCCTATTTCTGTGGCAATAAAAGCTCATTTTGCACTTTACCCAGTGAAAATGACTGATAGCTTCCCACTTAGAAATCTCATTACACAGTTTTACATATTTGTTGGTTATTATGTTTTCTATCATTTTTATACACGAATGAAAAATCTAAGTTTTCTTCATCTTCAAAAGTTCCCCTGATTTTTTAATATTTGCTTTAATGGATACTTTTTGAAAAGCATTTAAAAACCTATGAAAGACATTGGGTAAGATTATAAATTTAAAATAGTAAGGTTGGAAGCCAAAGTTCAATGTAAAAGCTTCGACAAATCACTTAACGTGGTTAAATGGTTAAAATTTGACCTTTTGGTTTGAAGCAACATTATTTAAAAATAAAGAAATCTCGGTCCTGATATGTGGTAAAACTGTAATATTCATATCTTATATGTACGAGGAGATTCAATACACCACTTAAATATCAAAATGTTTTTTAAAAAAAAGTACAGTGTGTGATTTCTTCTTAATTGACTCATGGTTCAGTCAGCACAAGAGACCTCTGCTTGGAAATTAAACTCAGTAATAGAAAGATGTCTCTACAAATACAACAGATCTACCTGTTGAAAAATATAATGTGCCAATGTTTAAGTTGACATTTTTAACTCCTCCATCACTGTTTAGGAAATGGAAGTGTTACTGGTTAGACCAGCATGTCATTGCTTAAAAATGTAGCTCACTGCTTCTAGATTTCAAAGTCATCATTTCCTCCTAAGAAATAAGATTATAAAGCCAGATCAGATGGGTGGGTTTTAAACTTGAATGTACAAAACTCTACAAGGAATTGACATCAATATCAGTGTTTTACAGAAGGTGGGGACAATATTGGACAAGTTTTCCACTGAAAGCCCATTTCTACTGGTTACTTAACAAAATTCTACAAGGAACTGATATCAATATCAGGGTTTTAGAGATGGTGGTGATAATATTGAATAAGCTTTCCACTGACAAGCTTTCCCTTTTCTGCTGGTTTTTTTTAAAATATTTTTCTTCGATGATTCCCTCCAGAATATGAGCTCTCAAATCTCGATACTTCTGTCCTAATCTGTTCTTTCCTGTGGTCTTTTATATGTTTATCTACTTATGCAACAACAAACATACCCTTTTGCCTCCACATGATTCCTTCTTAAATACTCAATGATCATTTTACTCACTCTGGTGCTCTTTCAGCTATTTCCTTTAGGACTCTTAAGAGAATTTTACCAAACCTCAATGATTTCAACACATTCAATTACTGAAGTGTGTCTTAACCTGCTTGCTCCACATGAGAACTCACCCACTTGCTCATTAACTGTTACTATATTAGCATCCTTTTACTATTAACCTCTGTAGTGAAGGCTGAGAAGAGCTGTTAATGATTTCACGGTCTTCCTGTCAGGAGTCACCCTCACTCAAGCTTTCTATTAAGCAGCAGGACTCCTTCTCTGAGAGAATTCTCCTTTGTCTCCTGGACACTGTAACTATGTTTCACTTAATTTTCTGTGAAAATTATTTTTAGATTGATATTTCTGCTCTATACCTTTAATGGTTCATATTTTTATAGCTAAGTTTAGACTATTTCTACTAACTTTACCTAACAAAATAACTCGTTTGAAAATTGTGCACAAAAATATCTTTTGTTTAGCACTCATTCTTTACTTTTATCCTTTAACTACTGGAGGCTTGAATCATTTAAACCTACATTTTATGAGTGATGTAGACATTGCTTTTTGTTTTTCTTGCTGGTTTAATGACTGGAACGACAGCACAGTGGGTAGGGCGTTTGCCTTGCATGTGGCCGACCCAGGTTCGATTCCTTCACCCCTCTCAGAGATCCTGGCAAGCTACTGAGAGTATCCTGCCCTCATGACAGAGCCTGGGCAAGCTCCTTGTGGCGTATTTGATATGCCAAAAACAGTAACAACAAGTCTCACAATGGAGACGTTACTGGTGCCCACTCGAGCAAATGGATGATAAATGGGAGGATAGTGCTACAGTGCTGGTTTAAAAAGGAAAAAAATGAGTACACAGTCAGGGTGTTTATACTTTGTTCTGGTCATAATTTGACAAATTCTAATTATTCCCATCTATCAGAAGATTGAACATTTCAGTAAAATCCGTAAAACAGTACTAGTTTACTTGGAAACATCGCTTCCTTTAAATACTTTATTTTCCTTAGGTCCCTCTAAAAATTGATTTGTCTGCGTTAGTCATCTTACTCGGCAGGAATGTCGCTCAATCAACTCAGACACAGAGTCAGTCCACTGGACACTCCACTGTGCTGACCAGGGTACCAAAAAACTCTGCGGGGTCATGCTGACGTCCACCATTTAATCCCGTAAACCTCAAAGGGTGTTCAAACATACCCTGATAGGCAAGCAAGCAAGTGGACAGAGGGCTGATAAAGATTCTAGATAACACCTATTTTTATAAGAAGCGTTTTTCTGCTGATAAATTTAGACTTTGTGCTCATGGTCTTGGCTTAAACTAGTGTGTGTATTTCCCCCCTCTTCCGACATATTTATATTAAGCTTTCACAGCCATGGAAATAAAACATAAATTCTGTTCACTCAAGCTAAAATACTACCATATGTGCTTTCTCACCTACCCACGCCTCATACTTATCCATTCTCTCCCTTGCCAGTTCCCCTCCCGTTTTAAGAGAGAGAGAGAATCATGGAAGGCGGATTGTATTAGATGAGAAAAACATTATAACAGTTCCACCAAGGAATCACTTTTAGGAGTTACTGAGAAGGAGAAACACACCCTCTCTATATTTTGGAGGCATCTGGATCAGCAATGCTCTGCCTATTGGGCAGTTACTTGAGATCAATTATGAAGCATCTGCCCAGGTGCTATTTTTACTTAATTTCCAGAAGAGGGATAAAGGATTTCTATCCTTACAGGCAGATGCTACATAAAGGCCACCCTGTTTCAGAAAAAACATGAGTTTAGTCTTAGCAAGCAAGACCAGTGTTTTTTTTTAATTATTTTTATTTATTTATTTATTTTTTTATTAGTGAAACACCATGAGGTACAGTTATGGACTTACAAATTTTTGTGCTTGGGTTTCAGTTATACAATGATCCAGTACCCATCCCTCCACCAGTGCCCATCCTCCACCACCACGGGTCCCAGCATCCCTCCCACCCCCCATCCCACCCTGCCTCTGTGGCAGGATATTCCCTTTTGTTCTCTCTCTCTCTCTCTCTCTCTCTCTCTCTCTCTCTCTCTCTCTCTCTCTCTCTCCTTTTGGGTCCTGTGAAGACCAGTGTTTTAAAGTGAGAACAGTGTTTTAAAGTGAGAATCTGAGGATTATGTGTTGATGGAACATTCTGCAGTGCAACGGATCACCCAAGACCAGCCAGGATATGCTTGGAGGTAAAGGTCTCCACGACCACACCTGGCAATGCTTAGAGGTCTCCAAGATGCACCTGCAAAGCTCTAGGAA
Source organism: Sorex fumeus (assembly GCF_029834395.1). Lineage (NCBI taxonomy): Eukaryota > Metazoa > Chordata > Mammalia > Eulipotyphla > Soricidae > Sorex > Sorex fumeus. The sequence continues at coordinate 33,324,996 of NW_026606092.1, read as the reverse complement.
GCGTGTGGTATCAAGAATCAATACCAGGTCAGCCACATTAAAGGTATTTGCCATAAATCCTGTACTATCTCTCTCATCCCCCAAAATGTAGTACTTAAATCATATAAGTTTTCATTCAAAACATTGTTCATAATAATGTAAAGGTTCTTGCCATCTCAGAGAATATATACAGAAAATCTCTACATCTCACTCTATAAAGTCCCACTTTAGATGAGGACACAGCTGTTTCTCAAGGCTCCCTTGTCAACATCTAAGTCTTCAGTCACAGAGGGCACTGGTGATGGGCTCCAACAGATTGGATAAGTCTTGACTGTGGCTATCAGTCAAATCACAGACTTTGCGCCCAAGTACTTTGTTTTGCATAAAAGCTCTATTATTGCAAAATTGTAGGACACAGAACAAATAACAGTTTGGAAATAAGAATTCTAGCTTAAATGCACTAAGAAGCTCACTATTTTTAAAAGCTTTTAGATAAAATTTCACACAAGGAAAATCACACGTGGTAATTTAACGTTAGTCAACCCATATGTTCATTTGCTGAGTTTTCATATTTAGAGCTTTGTGAAGCAGGGCCCATCTGTAAGGGGTAAAACAAAATATCCTTGAAAATCACGCTCCCACAACACACACTAGTTGCCAGAAAATCCTGTTTATGTTGAGTACCTCTAGGCAAACACTTACTTAACACCTATGAAGAGAACCTCAGTGGATACAGGTATAAATAAATGGATAAAATACTAGGCCTGGAGGAAGCTCCAATCTAAGAAGAGAAAACAGACCTTAATGGGACTCATCTAAATAGTCTTGTTAACATCATCTCATGCTTTTATGTTTTATTTTTGTTTTTGGACATCATCCCCAGTGCTCAGGGTTTACTTCCCGCTCTGCACTCAGGGATCACACCCGTCAGACTGGGGTGCTGGAAATTGAACTGGGTCTGCTGCATGCAAAGAAAGTGCTCTACCCACTATACTATATCTCCAACCCCAATTTTTTTAACATTATAAAAATATTTTATTCAATATATATATATATATTTTTTATTAGTGAAACACCATGAGGTACAGTTGTAGATTTACAAATTTTTGTGCTTGAATCTCGGTCATACCACGATCAAATACCCATCCCTCCACCAGTGCCCATTTTCCACCACCAGGATAATATCCCTCCCCCCCCATCCCCCCATCCCCCCCGCCACTGTGGCAGGGCATTCCCTTTTGTTCTCTCTCTCCTTTTGGGTGGTCCAACCCCAATTTTATGCTTAAGTATATCCAACTGGAAGACATATTCTTGTGATGTAGGAGATAATCAAGTAATAAATGCCACCATTTCTTTAATCCTAGACTGGAACAAGATTTAGCTACTTCTTTTTTATTTGTTTCTTTTTTTTTCTTTTTTTTTTCTTTCTATTAGTGAAAAACCATGAGGTACAGTTATAGGCTTACAAATTTTGTGCTTGGGTTTCAGTTATACAATGATCAAGTGCTCATCCCTTTCTTTTATTTTACTGAGCTTTCCCTAACTAGCCTCTCTAATATTTTGTCTCTCTAACATTATCTCTCCTATGCATACGTATCACATTATTTCTAATCTAAAATCCCAATTGCTGTAATTCCAATTTATTTATTGACTTCTTAGAGAAGATGATAGACATTTTGTAATTCTACTAACTCAAATTGAAGATTATTTTACTTTCCTGTTTTCTGGATTCTATAGGTTTGATTCATATTTAAATAGTGAAAATTTCTCCTTTGTGTGTGTCCTAATCAGCTAAGCCTGAAAATTATCATAACAAACACTCAGGAATATTTGCTGATAAATCAAATATTATGACTATCACTTGAAAGGACCAAGAGGGAGAAATCTAAAAGGAAGTATCTGTGCTTAAATGACAGTATTCCATGATATCACTTCTTATTTTTATTATTGGTATTTTAGGGAACCCGTACAGGGTCTAAGCACCATAGTCATATATCTCCTTAGTCCTTTTTCCTAAGAATTCTATAAGGTCAAAAATATATAAGATTTATAGTCAAATTTTACACAAATGAATGTATTATTGATGTTGGAAAAGTTATCACCTCATTATAATTATCATCTTTAACATCATACAAAATTAATTTATCATTTGAGAAAATGTATACCATAATCTATACAATTTTATAAAGTGTGTGTCCATTCTTTTTTTTCCCTTTATACATCTTGTACTGTTCTGTAACAGAAATAATTCTACTAAGCTCTGCTTGAGATTGGAAAAGTTTGATAACTTATCAGAAGTTTTCAAAAGACACAAACATTGAATCTAACACAATAAACTCTTGAGCATCTGAGGGCAGAAGAGTCTCATGCAGTTCAGATATTATTTTCTTATCGTACTTAATAATCTATTTATTTTGATATTAAATTGAGATTAAACAATATATGCTATATATACAATGTAAAGTAACTATTTTGAATTTGAAATTACTGAATGACTTTTTGAAAACAATGTTTCAAAATAAGCATTATTTGGAATGCAAATAACTAGGAGATTAAATGCGTATATAAAGAATTTATTCCACTAGGTAACTTGAATGGAATGAGGTTTCTTGGAGAAATAAAGGAAAATGAAGTATTGAAGAAAGCAAGGGAGAGTAAATATTAAAGATTTCCAATTTATATTTTAGGAAAGTTCTAAAAAGAGGCTCAAAAATATATAACAGCAACATAAGTTTTATTATCGTGTCAAGTAGCCAAACAAGAAATGCATAAACATAGTTATTTAGGAAAATAAATTATTCTGATGTCGCTCCTAGCTGACGCAAATTACTTATTTTCTTGGACCTGAGACAAGAAGACTTCAAAGCAAAAGAAGAAAAGCAATCAAAGAGCAAATAAAAGCACATTACTCATCACCTGTCAGCCTTTCAGTAACTGGAGTTTATTATCATTCCTCATCCCCTATGGACTTTCAGGGGATGTCCGTGAGAAAGTTTTTTTTTTATATGCTTAAATGATCTCATTCACAGACTTGATTGCCTTTGTGTGTTCCTGGAACAGGCCTCAAAAGTGGCATTGTAAGTTGAAACCAATTGCAAAGTGTCTCTTGTTATCTGTTACTAATACAATATTGAAGTCTTTAAATGACACACTTTAATAAGATGACTCATACACATAGTGGCAGTAATATATTTATAACTAGCAGAACCTGAAAAGGATGACTAGAATGGATTAAGAGGGTGTTGGGGAAGGTAGGGGCAGTATTCTGCTGCTGTCCCTGGTGCTGAAAGGCCGGGATCTACAGAGCTGTAGAGAAAGAATGTGTTTATATAAAGGTAAAGGCCCTCCCGTTGTTCGTGGATTTGCTCGAGCGGGCCCAGTAACGTCTCCATTGGAGACTTTGTCGTTACTGTGTCTGGCATATCGAATACGTCACGGGGAGCTTGCCAGACTCTGCCGTGCGGGCGAGATACTCTCGGTAGCTTGCCGGGCTCTCCGAGAGGGACGGAGGAATCGAACTCGGGTTGGCCATGTTGGCTGCATGCAAGGCAAACGCCCTACCGCTGTGCTATCGCTCCAGCACTGAAACAACAGAAAATTAGGAAAGCTGATATTTTATCAATCATCAGGCTTGGGAGGATTTTATTTTGATATTATTACACCCACTAAGGTGATTAAAATGATAAATGCCATTTTTAAAATAATCTTTTTACTATCTATCACATGCTTCCAGCTCCATTTTCTAGAAGAGGAAAGGGCATAATGACATGCTCAAAATTACACAAAATCCATAGCTTTCTTTTTCATACATGAATCCAAGGGAAAAATGTCAAGTACAAAAATAAGAAGTTAGGATTACAATTATGGTCTTCTACTCTCACACAATGCATTAGTCTGCCAGGTTGCTATAACAATACCTCAGAGACAGTGGCTTACACAACAGAAATTTATTTTCTCACAGTTACGAAGACTGCAAGTTCAAGATCAAGGGATCATCAGAGTTGATTCTAGTTTCACTTCCTGCAGTGTAGCTGAGCACGTTTCTCTGTGTGCTCGCTTGGCCTTTCTCCTGTAGGCTCACAGAAAGAGAACAAGCTCTGGTGTCTCTTCCCCATTGTGTAAGAGAATACTATTGTAGGATTAAGGTCCTACTTTATTGCCTCATTTAATATCTGTAAAGCTCCAATGGCTAAATCTAGTCATATTGGAGTTTAAAGCATAGGTAAGGGACCTTTTGTTCTGCTAAGGGACATTTGAGTATTTATAACATCATTTGTGGGTAACACAAATTGTCAAATTATAAATTATGATTTATGACCTTGAAAGCACAGGCAGTAAGGTGACTGCTATATATAATCACTTAATAAAATTGTGTTATATTTTTTAAAAACCTTCTACGTTTAATGAATTTTGAGTCCTGCTTGGAGGGAAGACATTCCCCACTCCTGAATTCCAGTGTCAACATATAACCCCTGAAGGGATACAGTTCATTTAATAACACACACAAAGTGAGAATGGATGCCTTCTCACATATTCCCGACTCTGGATATATTAAACAGATATGAACTCAGAACTATGGATGCAAGTAAAGATCCCTTTTATGCAGATTTAAGCAGTATAATTTCCTACCCAGGTGTTCAATCTAACTCTAACTCACAAAGTTGGTCCCTTTGACTAAAACTATGCATAAGTATTTCTATTATGTATCAAAGATCAATGAGAACACACCATGTTGCATATGATACCAACTGTATTCTCAGACAAGAGAATATATACTAGAGGTTAGAGATGCACATAACTTGAGGAAAATAGCATGCATCTATGAATCAACCAATGGATAATATAAACTCAGTTCACTCAGTATGGACTAAGTCTTCCTGACTATCATATGGAACTTAAACTGGCAGAAAATCATTCTACAAATATCACTGTGACTAATCATAATTTTTAAATTATGTCTATGGGAATAAGAACGTTCCCCATTCACAGTCGCATTACACAAAGTATATTTGGAACTAGTATACTTAGTGCAGCAATAAGCAATGTAAATGAAATTGTTTCTTTTTTGTTGTAATAAGTTCCAATTTCTCTTGAGTTGAATCTGATCTCTACCAAACATTTGTACAACAAAAGCTGAAATGAAAAATACAAAAATGAGGACCATACAACAAAAAATAAAAACAATATAAAATTACATGACATTCTGGTTCCAGGAAAAGAGGGGTAGGTAGAGTGCAAACTATGCTGCAGAAGTTCTCAAAACATATACAATTTCAGGTGAATTAAGGAGGATATGGAGGGTGTTGAACCGTAATCCTAGCTAGGATACAAATGTGAACAATACTTTGCAGAAGAAAATAGGATGAATTCAACATGATATGAAACTCACAAAACTTTGGAAATACAAAAATGTATGTTATCCTTAACACAGAACTTTTCTTAAAGGTTTTTATGACCTAAGCAATGAATCTGTTTACTAATCTCTATTGTTCAGCAAATTTTCTTGATATATCATTGACTGTAAAAATTATTAAACTTGAACATTTGCCATTCTGCCAGTTTAAGTTCCATATGATGGTCAGGAAGACTTAGTCCATACTGAGTGGACTGAGTTTATATTATCCATTGGTTGATTCATAGATGCATGATATTTTCCTCATCCATAAACCCTCATATTTTCCTTACAATTTAGCTCCATATGTGTATAGAATTCACCACATCCACTACCAAAGTTCCTATAACGCATTGTTTCACTGGTTAACTGAAAGTATCAAACACATCTGCAGAAACATGCTCATAAACACTTAAATACACACTCATAGACACCATCCACAATAATGGTAAAGCCATCTGCAGCAAGACACAGAAATGTTTAAACCCCTTCCAAGCATTGTATAGAAAGATGAGTAGCTGCCATTTGCTTTTCTATAAAATTACTCTTGAAACTGTCCTATAATTTGGCTCCTAAAAATGTCCAGATGCAACTAAATTGTCCAAGGTCACCATGACGGAGCAGACTGTCCCATAACTATAGCCTTATATGTTTTAGAACTGAGTCAGGGCCAGATGTTTGTAAAGAATCTACTGCTGCCCATATAGTTTCAGATATTTTACAATGAAACGTCCCCAGATGACAAGGCTGAGGGTAGCTAGGGCAATTGTCCTTGTTGAACTGTTTCCAGCTGTCACAAGGGATTCTAGTTTCTGTTCTGGGAAAGTTTGTTGCCAACTTCTCAGAACAGTCTCTCTCCCTGCTCACAAAAGCATCTGTGTGTTACACATTCAGCTGCAGCCCAGTGTCTGGACCTTGGATGCTACTCAAACAATATCCTCTCTTCTTTTAAGAAGGACAGAAATTAAATTATGTTTTTCTTAGATTTATTTTGAGCTGGTGTCAATTCCACAAAAAGAAAGGGCAACTAAATCCTGTGATGTTACTAAATAAACTTTGAGAGAAAAATTAATTTTATAAGAATAATAATACTCAGATTGTATTTCAGTGAAAGTGTTCATATTTGCAAAAGTCAAATGTCAAAAGCAATAAAAAATAGTCAAACCATCTGAGAAAATTAAAGGGTTTCATATAAGAGTTGTAGAATTTAACTTAACAAAGCCCTATTCCTGTGAGATTCAGACAAGAGAATGTAGGTAAGACTCTAATTTAACCCTCCTTTAACCATACCTTCATCCAGGTAAGGAATCCTCAGGGTCAAGAAAATGTGTCCATGCAAAATCTATCTTGTTATTATCTGGTATGTATTAGCTAGGAATTTTCTTCCAAATATCCCCAAGCTTGCTTCCAGATACTATCTGGGTGTCTCAGCCCCAAGGAGTGGAAGCAGAGTGTTTGAGTAAGGTATAAAAATGAGAGTGAGGGGTGCACACAGGTCATGGGACTCCAGTTAGTAAGGAAGGTGGGAACTGAGGAAGAAAAATAAAGGAGCTGACCAAAGAAATGGGCTTTGGTCTGAGCATTCAGAATGGGTTGAACTGCAGCTACCAAGTCAGCACAGAACACCACAGAATCTGAAATTGTTAACATCAATTTAGTCATCTAGGACCAAATTGAAAAAAGTATATTTACACATGTAAATATGCATATTTTATTTCTCAGCTTGTTAACTGACTTAGGACATACATATGCAAACAAATGTAATATGGTTACTCTTAGACTCCTACTTCAGCCTCATAAATATTACGAGTGAGGATGATCAGGGTCTAAGTTTGAAAATCACTCTATACAAAGGAGAGAGGAATCACACTAAGTTATATTAATTTTTTAGTAATACCAAGATTACATGTAATAATTCGCCAGAAATTACATGTTTAGAAGACATATTTCTTTCATTATTTTAGTGAAAAACTACAAAAATCTTTAACGACAGCATTAGAAATGCTCATATTCATAGCGTTACCACAAACTCTCATCACATAATTTAGTCAAAATCACCTTGAGGCCTATAAAATTTCACCTTTACTCACAATCCTCAATTCATATTACTCCAAGAAAATCCCATATTTATGACAGTTTGTATGAAACAGAATGAACATTGAATCAATCAAGGGAGCTAACCTGAAAATCCCATAGAAAACTTACATTAGGACTCAATACCTCCTATCCAGGCTACAAATTATTCAGGGCAAGTTAATTGGGCTTTTATGTAGAAACTTATTTCGACTGAGTAAGTCAGTTAATAATCTGTAGATCTGGTACTTATCCAGTGTAAAGAGACATGTCTATGATAGGACCTTCCCCAGAAAACCTCTATGGGCTACACATATCTGTAGATCATCAGCACATGGCTTTCTATCATACCACTTAGATATGTACAGATCCACAGGGCAAGTGCAATTTCTGAAGCAGAGAGTAGTCTGGCACTTCATTTCTTGGAAATGGGCAAGGATATTACTGGATTGAACAGATGCTTTTCGGTTCCTATGTACTGGCACTATAGTACAACCCCCGCCCCCCCATACTTCTTTCAGGAAACATACCTCCTTCAGACTTCCATAAAAGGCTGTCTTGAGCTGCCTCCTTTGTGCTCAGGCAAAGTCCCTCCCCATTTCCTCCCATAAGCCCCTTCCCTCAATTATGGGAAAGAGTTTGTGGCTTCTTATGGATTTCTATTGCCTGAGAGGCAAAGAAAGAATATGTAGGTCTATAATAAGCATGTTTGGAATATAAATACTCCCTCTTAGAAAAGCAACTATATCTTGCCACACTTAAAAACATAAACTATATTAAAATCCAAAAAGTAAGTGGTCTTCCAATTGTCTCATATATTTTTTAAAAAAATTTTAGTCACATGCTCATGTCCGGTACAAATACAGTCCACAAATGGCTTTTGGCAATCTTAATCTTTTTTTTTAAATTTTATTGAATCAAAGTGAGATAGTTACAAGCTTTCATGTTTGGGTTACAATCACACAATGATCAAACATTCATCCCTCCACCAGTGCACATTCCCTGCCACCAATATCCCCGGTATAACCTCCCTTTCCCACCCTCCCTCTGCCTCCATGACAGACATGATTTCCCATAATCTCTCTCTACTTTTGAGCATTGTAGTTTGCAATACAGACCCTGAGAGGTTATTGTGTTTAGTCCTTATCTATTTTCTGCTCACATCTCCCGTCCTGACCGATTCCTCCAGCCATTTTTTTCTTAGTTATCCCTTTTCTATTCCATCTGCCTTCTCCCACTTGCTCATGAGGCAGGCTTCCAGCTATGGAGCAATCTATCTGTTCCATGTATCTACTGTCCTTAGGTGTCAGCCTCATGTTATGTTGCGGCACTCTTAATCTTTAAGAATAGATTATCCCCTTAATCATTTTCCAATCTTACAAACTATTTGTGGAGGAAATCTTTGTTTCTCCTATAGTATTTTCCATAGCTTGGATTTTGCATAAACTAGTCTAATAATATATTCCGTAAGTTGCCATGAGATCTATTTTCATCATGATATTTCATGGAGTTTTTGAGGGGGTTGGATGTTTGCCAGGATAGTTTAATAAATACTGCTGGTTATATTCATCAAGAGACATGTCAAATGACTATCTCTCTGTGACATTTGTAAGCAATGGTGCTCACTGCCTAAATTAATCATTCCATTAGAAGTTATAAAATATATTTTTGCATTTTCAAATCATATCATATTTTGTTTATTGTTAAAAAACCTAAAAAGAGAAACTTTCCCCTTACCAGCACTTTAGCTATATTACTTAAAGTAAAGACAAGATAAATGTCTCATTATTTTCCCTTATCAGTTTTAAAAAATAATGAGTTGGTTTCCTAGCATCCTCTAAAGGATTTGTTTTGAATAATTATAAACAAAATAATTTAAACCCAGCTGATGCTCTGATGCAAAAAATGATGCATTTCAGTATCCTATAGTTTTTCTTATTTGTCAACAGATTAAAACCTTTTTTTGGCTGATGGAAGCCTTTCCAAATTGGATCATTTTTAATCAAGGAGATGAACAGAAACTTTCTCAAAAAAGACAGATGACCAAAATGCATATGAAAAAAATATTCTGCATCACTTATCATTAAGGGAAAAGCAAATCAAAATAACAGTGTGATATCATCTCACATCAGTGAGACAAGCACACATCACCAAGAACAAAAACAACCAGTGATGGCAGGGCTATGGGTAAAGCCTGGTAAGAATGTTGATTTATCCATGCTGTCTGGAAATTCATATAGAAACTTCTCAACAAAAACAAGAACTTAGCTTTCATATGATCCAACAATTCCACTTCTTGGCATTAATCCAAGAACACAAAGACTATTCAGAAAAGCCATGTGCACACTTAAGTTCATTGTAGAACTATTTTTTTTATTAAAAAAATTTTTAATAGTGAGACATCATGAGGTACAGTTGCAGACTTACACATTTTTGTGCTTGGGTTTCAATTATACAATGATCAAATATTCATCCCTCTTATAAAGTAACAAAGTATGAGATTAATACCCAAGAATAGCTGAGATCAGCACCAGGACGATTACTCCATAACTTAGAGGCCAGCGGGTATCCTAGAGGAAAGGGCAGTTCAGATAGAGAAGGGAGCACTAAATAAAGGATGTTTGGAGGATCCTCCCAGGAGGGGAGATGCATGTCGAAAGTAGACTATGTACTGAACATGTTTGCCACTCAATGCCTCTTTTGCAGACCACAACACCCAAAAGGAGAGAGAGAACACAGGGGATTGCCCTGCCACAGAGATAGGGGGGATAGGGGGATGGGGGTGGGAGGGATATTATCCATGGTGGTGGAAAATGGGCACTGGTGGAGGGATGGGTATCTGATCATTGTATAATTGAAACCAAAGCACAAAAAATTGTAAATCTACAACTGTAAAAAAAATAAAATAAAATAAAGGGAAAAAAAAAGGAAAAAAAATACTCATCCCTCCATCAGTGCCCATTTCCCACCACCACGGATGTAGAACTATTTTTAATACCAAAATCTGAAAACAACCAAAGTGTCCAGAACAGACAGGTTACTGAATAAAGAGACTATGATGTGTCATCCTGCAATTTGCTGCCACAAAGTTGGGTTTAATGCTGAGTGAACTGGGTCAGCAAGAGAGCAGCAAACACGGAAGGTCACTGTGTTTCATATGTGGGATAAAAAGAACTGAGGCAAGGGAATAACAAATGACAAAGGAAACAGAAACTAAGAACTGACCTTCCTAGTAAGCTTACAACAGTGTGAAGGGGGAAGGCAGTGAAGGGAGTGGGGAAGGAAAGAATAGGATGGGGGTGATACAGGGACAATGGGGAATGTTGAAATGACACTGTGTTAGAGAGTGTGGTGCCCTTGTGCTTTCAACACGAAAGTTAGGGTTTCTTGTCTTTGTGCAAGAAACCCTAACCTTAACAGTATTGTAAACCACAGGCCTTAATATATTTTTAAAAGTTTCAGAATAACAATAAATTATGATTCCATTAAATAATATTTTCCCCAAGTAACTGAATATAGTTTCCATTTTATTTCAATTTATTTGATATCAGTCTCGTTTTAGTACACTGTGAGATCAAAAAAGCATGGGTGTGCATACCACATGCATTTGGTGGCCAAGAACTGCATCCCAGATCAGCCAAAGGTGACAGGAAAATGAAGGAACAAGTGGGGAACAAAGGAACACGGGCCACTGGCTGCTCGGTAATCAGTGACCATTTATTTCATTCTTATCCTCATCCTTAGAGATTCATTCCCCTACAGCATAATTATTTCTTCTCAATTTCTCCCTGCTTACAGCATAGTTTTATAGAAATCATGTAGGGTGGGGGTACACATAGGTAGTTTGAACATTGGTAAAGGTAAAGGTAAAGGCCCTCCCGTTGATCGTCGATTTGCTCGAGCAGGCCCAGTAACGTCTCCATTGGAGACTTTGTTGTTACTGTGTCTGGCATATCGAATACTCTCGGTAGCTTGCCGGGCGCTCCGAGAGGGGCGGAGGAATCGAACTCGGGTCGGCCATGTTGGCCTCTTGGAAGGCGAACGCCATACCCGCTGTGCTATGAACATTATCATAAAAATAAACAGATGTAAAGCCCCTACTTCAAAGGAAGTTCTTGTAGGAGATTAACTCAAGGATAAAAATCTCATCTGGGGGTTCCGCACTCAAGGGTGGGATCCCATCTTGGTCACTTTGCTTTCTCCTTTCCTCGGCTAGTAATTCATTTAATTCTAATCATTTTGTATAAACACAGGAAGAGACATATTGAGCTTAAAGGGGGGCTCTTCCTGTAGAAATGGCACACTATATATCCCAGATCATAATCGCCTGGCCAGGTTAGTCTTTCCCAACCCCAGCAAGGCCCTTATTCAGTTACTTCTTTTGGGTCATGGAAGAGTTTGTTCCATGACCATTCTCAACATTATTCTTAGCTTGTCCCTTTTCGATGCCAGGGTAGCTTACAGCTTCCTGGGTCCATCCTTGTCCCTCACTGGGACCCTGCTTTTGGGGGTGTTTGGAAGTAAGGGTAACGGAGGCTTAAGTCAGGTAAATATGATATATGTCCAAGATATATTTGGAGTCAATTTATTCCTATGTTACAAAAGCATAGCATCTACTGTCTTCCTGTGTCTTTACCAAAAAAGACACCATTAAATCATGCAAAGGACATAAAGGAAAGAGAAAAGCAATATAGGATTATTAGTGCCTGATGTAATTGGGTGTGCTTCAGGAGCACTGTTGTGTGAGGAACTCAATAAACCTAGACTTCCTGCAGGAGGAGCAAGGATAAACCAATGTAATCCAACTGTGTACAAAACAAAAAAGGTCTTTTTTTTCCATTTGTATATTCTACTATAAACATAGAAACTTACATCTCAAAGTCACTTCAAATAACACTCTGTGTCACTGAGAAATTTCATTTGTAGTTAAATGTATTAATGTTTATGAAATATTTAAATTATATGATATTCAATTACATTAAATATTCACTTTTTTTTGCTTTTTGGGTCACACCTGGCGATGCTCAGGGGTTACTTCTGGCTCTGTACTCAGAAACTATCCCTGGCAGTGCTTGGGGGTCCATATGGGATGCTGGGAATAGAACCCAGGTCAGCCGTGTGCAAGGCAAACGCCCTACCCACTGTGCTATCACTCCAGCCCCTATTCACGTATTTCTTAAGACAAATCCTTGAGGCAAAGTTTACTCAGAAAAAACTATCTTTTTGAATAGCCTTGTCCCTCCTTCTTCTCCCTATATTTATTGACAAGTATTTAAGTTTTCATTTGTATAGACAAGTATTTAAGTTTTCATTTCATTTTCAAATACACATTTTTGTAGACATTTCTTTACACATGGTTGTACTACTCATATAGACAAGTCCTTCTCTTCAATAAACTATCTAAAACCAAATATATATGTCTTTCTCCATGGTAATTTTTTCTGTCTTTTGGTGATTTTATTATATGTTTATGGAATTAAATGAGTTTAAATGTTGATTGAAGTACTGGAAAGAAAGAGGAAACCCACATAAGTATTTCCTTGAGAAAAAATATGGTTAAAGAATGTTTCAATCCATAAACCACTCCTTTTATACAAATCATCACTTGAAGTTTAACTAAAGATCAGTTTCTCAAATTGGTAAAATGTCATTACAATAGTCAGAATCTGGAAAAAACCTGAGTGCCGGAGAACAGATGACTGGTTAAAGAAACTTTGGTACATTTACACAATGGAGTACTATGTAACTGTTAGAAAAGATGAAGTCATGAAATTCACATACCAGTGGTACTACATGGAAAGTATCATGCTAAGAGAAATGAGTCAGAAAGAGAGGGTTAGACATAGAAAGATTGCATTCATCTGGGGAACATAAAGCAACAAAATGAGAGACTACCACCCAGGAGTGGCCGAGATTAGTACCAGGAATTTTGCTCCATGACTTGGAGGCCAGCCACACATGCTAGGGGAAAATGCAGCTCAGATAGAGAAGGGAGCACCAAATAAAGGGTGTTGGGAGAATCCTCCCAGGATGGGAGAAGCATGCTGAAAGTAGACTATAGACCAAACATGATTGCCACTCAATGCCTCTCTTGCAAACCACAGGGCCCAAAAGGAGAGAGAGAGAACAAAAGGAAATGCCCTTCCACTGAGGCAGGGTGGGATTGGGGGGATGGGGGGGTGGGAGGGATGCTGGGGCCTGTGGTGGTGGAGGATGGGCGCTGGTGCCGGGATGGGTACTTGATCATTGTATAACTAAAACCCAAGCACAAAAATTTGTAAGTCTATAACTGTACCACATGGTGTTTCACTAATTTAAAAAAAAAAGCGAAAAAAAAAAAAACCATCATTTATTAAGTATTCCAGAAAATAAATAGTAGTATTGGAACTTAGTACTTCTCAGATTTTATAATTTTATAGTAGACTGACCTGAAAATGAATCTAAAGCACATTCTATGTATTTTACAAAATGATGGAGAAACTTCTCAGTCATCAAGAACATATGCTAAGTAATGAATAGATACACACAAACTCGCAAAGGACACTGGAATAAAATTCCACTATATTAGCATTTATGCAAAATACTTAGCATATTTATTTGTTCCAAAAATACAAGTATTACTATTTATTAAATGTAAAAAATTTAATTGCATAGTATAAGAAAGAATATATGTTATATATTATATAATATAAGAAAGATATGTTATATATAATATAATATAAGAATATATGTTAAGGAATAGATGTATATGAGCTGAATCTGATTCAGTTGTTTAGTGGCCGTGTGACTTGATGCAAATTGTTTAATTTAAACAATAGTTTATTTTCCTCATCTGTAAAATATAGGTGATAATACTTTCACGTCAGATGACAAGCAATTAGAAAATGTTTCAAGTTTCCCTAAAAACAAATGACACAAAATCAATAATTAATAATTTTAATTTTTTGCTTTTTTGTTCGTATTGGAAATCAGAAATAATATACCTTAATCAGTCAAAGAGGCTGAACTCAGAGCCTGAGAGATGGTGTAGTGTGTAGGGCACTTGCCTTGGCTAACCTGGGTTTGATTCTCAGCACTGTATAATATTCTCCGAAGCACTCTCAGGACTGATACCTGAGCACAGATACCTGAGTACCACTAGGTGTGAACCCCTAACAAATACAAACAAAACAAAGAAAAAAATTCTAAGTTCAAATCCTTGCTATAATGCATTCAAACTCCATGACAGTTATTATTTAACCGATAGAAACCTTGGTTTCCTCTTCTACAAAAGAGATAATAGGAATGTCTTTTATAAAGAATTGTTACAAGAATAATTTATGCATTGCATTATGGTTCTTCTATGAAAAAGATTTATTTTATTTTGTTCTGTTTCCGTACTATATGTCCCTTTTACCTGAAATAGCACTTAGAATTTGCTAAGTTCTCTTTAAATGCTAATTTAAGAATAATTTAAACATACACATACATTTAAAGGGTCACTGTAGAATTTTGAAGCAAACATCTTTGCTGCTTTTCATATTTAAGTTTTTTCCTTATACATTTTGATTTAACAGTTTACCCCATGAACCAGGAAAGATCCCAGCCTTTTGTAAACTGGAATTTAGTTGCAATGTGGCGGTGACTATAACCTTATTATCCTACTGCTCTCTTCAAGAGAGATGGTTTAGAAAATCTGAATGTGCAGAATCTTGGAGCCATTCAAGTCTGTTTCAAAGACCTACAGGGTATTTCCTGATAATGTATCTTGTGTGCTTTTGTGATTGTTTCCGAAAAGGCAACAGACTTGTAAGCATTATATATGTCATGCATATTGGAAGTATAGTATATATATTACTCCTTCACTGGAGACTTTCTTGAAAATAATGTGAAATGCCAAGGGAACAGAAATCAATTCCTAAAGTATCTCTGACATCAAAGGTGACCGCTGAGCTATGGAATAAAGGTTCAAAGTGAGATTGACTTGCATAACTGAGATATTCATAAAATCAACTTTGCAAAGGTACAACTCCAAATGCAAAGGAATGGTGACTGCCTGATTCAAATGGCTAGTTTACTTAGAGAAGGGCCTTAGATAAACTGAATGCCAGAAATACTCAGCTATTATTTGCTTCTGAAAAACATGGTGAACTTTTACAGGTTTCGGCCTGGCTTTTTTTTGTTGTTGTTGTTTTGTCCACTGTCCACTGTCCTCCCGTTGTTCATCGATTTGCTCGAGCGGGCCCAGTAACGTCTCCATTGTGAGACTTCTTGTTACTGTGTTTGACATATTGAATACTCTCAGTAGCTTGCCAGGCTCTCGGAGAGGGGCGGAGGAATCGAACCCAGCTCGGCCAGGCTGTCTGCGCACAAGGCAAACACCCTACCGCTGTGCTATCACTCCAAATATTCACTTCCCTATTAAATTCTCCGTACTTACACATGCTTCGAAATTCAGTTCAGATCCCTTTCTGGTTCCCAGTTTTCATTAGATAAGTTTTTCTCTTTTCTTTAGCCATGATTTGATTTTTATCTAATGTTAGTTTTTATTATTCAAATATGGCTTTTTCTTTACCGTAACAGTCTTTTAGATGAAGATATGACTTTGTTTTTATAGTCATCAATCCCATCACCACCACCACCACCACACAAAGTCAGATATATTTTGTCATGTTTTTCAGAAAAATCTATCCAAGTTTTATCTCAATGATGCCTGTAACTTTTTTTTTCAATTTTTATTACTGAAACACCATGAGGTACAGTTGTAGACTTACAAATTTTTGTGCTTGGGTTTCAGTTATAGAATGATCGAGCCTGTAAATTTTTACCTTTCATTTAATAATATAAATTGAATATGTTTCATATATTTTAAATCTAGCACTGTAGCACTGTAGTACTGTCCTCCCATTGTTCATCGATTTGCTCGAGCAGGCACCAGTAACGTCTCCATTGTGAGACTTGTTGTTACTGTTTTTGGCATAGCGAATACATCACAGGTAGCTTGTTAGGCTTTACCATGTGGGTGGGATATGTCAGTAGCTTTCCGGGCTCTCTAAGAGGGACGGAGGAATTTTAAATCTAATACAAATAAATTTTAATGATAATTTATGGATTACAATTTATTACCATGACTGCTGAAATTTCAACCTCTGTGAGGGCTTGATGAAAATAACTTCAAAAACAGGAATTTATTCTTAAAAAAATTACTCTAATCATATATTCCAACATTTACTGAGAAACTACTATATATACATCAGACTTGTAACATAAGACATTTTTTTTTTCTACTGGGTAAAATAATTAGCTACCCATGACGTATTGATATGCCAAACACAGTAACAAGTCTCACAATGTTACTGGCCCCGCTCAAGCAAATCGATGAACAATTGGAGGAGAGTGACAGTGACAGTGGGTAAAAAAATACAACATATTAAGATTCAAACATGTTAGCAAGAAGGGGCTGGAGTGATAGCACAGCGGGTAGGACGTTTGCCTTTCACATGGCCGACCCGGGTTTGATTCCCTGCATCCCATATGGTCCCCTGAGCACTGCCAGGGGTAATTCCTGAGTGCAGAGCCAGGAGTAACCCCTGTACATCGCCGGGTGTGAGCCCCCCCAAAAAAAATCTTAGCAAGAAAAGCATAATTATATTTTCAAAGTGCATACAGACTAACCAAATTAAGAATGTGGAATATTTGAAAATGCATCGAAGAGGTTGAATATGGAACTGAATGTTGTTAGCTAAATATACACTTCTTAGGGCTGGAGAAATACAACAATGAACAGAACACTTGCCTTGCATAAGACCTACCCGGGTTCAAACCCACAACTACAAATGATCCGCTGACCTTGCCAGGAGCGATCCCTAACTGAAGAGCCAGGTGCAAACCCTGAGCACCAACTGATGAGGCCTCTAAACAAATCACTTATCACTTAATCACTTAATCCCCGTTATTCATCGATTTATTCGAGCGGGTGCCAGTAACGTCTCCATTCATCCCGGTTGCGTGCTAGCGTAGCCCAATGGTATCTGTTCGTTTTAGGAACATGTAGAGCCTCAAACCGATCATTTAGGGTCTTGACGAAGAAGTCTGACCATCTTATAGGTGGGCGTCCACGTGATCTCTTGATGTCCCGTGGAATCCAACCAGTAATGGCTCTAGTCCAGCGGTTGTCTGTAAACCTCATTACGTGTCCAGCCCATCTGATTTTTGATGTCTTGGCAAATGAGACAGCGTCCCTGATTCTTGAGCGTTGACGAAGATCAGAACTCCGGATTCTATCTCTCATTTGAGTGAATCGTGATATTCCAAGCATAGTTCTTTCGATTCCTCTTTGAGAGACCCGAATAGTGTTCTCATCCTGTTTTCGTAGGGTCCAGGTCTCTGAGGCATATGTTAATGCAGGAAGAATAGTGGAATCAAAGAGATGTGCTCGTAGCTGGAGGTTCTTTGTCCTTTTAGTTATTTCTTCAATGCTCTTGAAGGCATTCCAAGCCGCTCTCTTCCTCCTGCGCAACTCAGGTGCCAGGTCATTCATCATGTTGATTTCTCGACCTAGGTATATATAACTGTTGCATTCGGAGATGGTGGTTCCGTTGAGAGCGAATGGAGCGTCAGGAACAAGGCTGTTTCTCATAAACATTGTCTTCGTAAGATTCAGCTGTAGTCCTACCTTTCCACACTCACGGTCAAAGTCCGCCAGCATTTGTGCCGCTTGGCTGATGTTTGGTGTTATTAGAACGATGTCATCAGCAAAGCGGAGGTGGTGTAGTTGCCGACCATCTATCTTCACTCCCATGTTTTCCCATTCTAGTCGTCGCATGATGTTCTCGAGGGTGGCACTGAAGAGTTTTGGTGAAATGGTATCACCCTGCCGAACCCCTCTCTTGATATGGATGATTACATCTTTGTAGAATGGTGAGATCTTGGTAGTGAATCCGCAATAGAGCTCACGAAGGATCCTGATGTATTGAGTTTGTACGCCCTGATTGGCTAGGGCTTCCATGACCGCTTCCGTCTCAACAGAATCAAAGGCCTTCTTTAAATCAATGAACGTTAGACAGAGCGGCATCTTGAACTCCCGAGATACCTCAATGAGCTTGGTTATTGTGTGGATATGGTCAATGGTACTGAATCATTTTCGGAATCCAGCTTGTTCACATGGTTGTCCTTCATCTAGTGTTCTGCTAATCCTATTCAGGATGACTCGAGTGAATAGTTTGTAGATGACAGACAATAGGCAGATTGAGCGATAGTTGCCAATGTCGTGGATGTCTCCTTTCTTGTATAGTAGTACAGTCTTGCTGGTTTTCCATTGGGATGGAACCTTGCATTCAGACAGGTAGCGTGTGAAGAGTCGAGCCAATGTATTGATGAGTACTGATGGTAAGTTCTTCAGGTGTTCAGGTCTGATCTTGTCTGGGCCAGGTGCTTTTTGTTTCTTTACCGACGAGATGGCATGTTGGATTTCGGAAGGGAGAACATTGGGAACGATATATCCATCATGTGGTATGTGGTATGTGGGCAAGTGGATGTGGCTATTAAAGAGATCTGAGTAGAAGTCATGAATAATCTTCTCCATTGCCCTTCTGGAAGATGTGATAGATCCATCATGATGTCGGAGGGCAGTCATCTTGGTTTTGTAGTTGGTGAAGGACAGGCGGGCATTACGAATGTTTTTCCCAGCTTCTGCTGGGAATATAGACCAAATTGATATGCCAAATCCAGTAATAAATGGATCTCTAAACAAATAAAGAAACAAAATACACATTTCCCAAACCAAGAGTAACAAAGGTCATTTTTAGCGAAATTCAATGATTATATAGCTCATGTAATCAATATGGTTGTGATTTAAAGGTAATCTAGGTGTCTACAAATGCTAATTAAATCACCAGTTCAGCTGGATTGAAACTGTATTAGAATATATACTAATAAGGAATAGACCATGAAAAAGAAACTGAGGACCAAATAACTGGTCATACCTTCTTTATGAGTTTTATAATAGGAACATATTAACTAAAACTTTTTCCATTTAACTTAATAGAATTTTCCTTATTCTCTTTGACCCAAGGTTCTCTCTGATACAATCTCAATTTACAGTGATTATGTTTAAGGTACAGGGTCAATGGCAGAATATGTGAAATTTTTTAATCAAGGCTCAAATATTTAGGAAATACAATTACTTCTAATATCATCTTAAACTAACATGAATTATAAATTACAAAATAAAAAAAAAAGCAGATGAAACATTTGACCAGAAGTCAGAAGAGAATTCTTAGATTCTAACTGGGTGCAACTTGCTCATGTGACCTTAAAGAAGTTTCTTTATTTTTTAAGGTTCAGTGTTGTATTTGTTCACGTTATGCCATATTTTTTTGCATAACAAACACACACATACACACACAAATGGTTATAGTGAGAAATGTCTAAAACATGATATGGAATGGTTTTTAGAAATAATGTAAAAATGAATGTTTAAAGCGTTAGCATTTAGGGGCCAGAGCGATAACAAAGTAGGCAAGGTGTTTGCCTCACACACAGAAGACCTAGATTCAATTCCCATAACCACATATGATCCCTCAGGTCCTTACAGATGAGATCTGTGGAGGCAAAGCCAGGAATAAGTCCTTGGTGTGGCCCCCCAAAAAACACAAAAAAGTCTTAGTTTTTATCAATTTCACAGAAATATTAATAGGAAACACTACAAAAATGCAATAATTTGAAATGTCACAGGAACTAAATATAGAAAAGAGAATTCTTGTGTTTTGAGAAAATGTATTCTATCACTTGCTAGACTACCTTACACATCCAGGTGAAAACCTTTGTTGAAGAAGAATATGGAAAGAATTCCAAAGCAAAATTTAATGAAAACTACAACACATTTCCTTTGTCAGAAACCCACAGATTCAGTATAGCTAATTTCCTACTTTATTCTCAGAAAACATTCTTAAAATCTCAATGCAATTTGTTAGCAACAGATGTAGACATTTATAAACAAGGACCATCTTAACTGAATTCCTGTTCACAAATTAAACAAACGATCCCAAAGAACAGTTGTATTTACAATCAGCACTCAGGAACACAATGCGGGTATTCAATGAATGCACTGCCTATGCACCAAAAGGTAATCAGAACAACAGTCCTCTCTATAGAGACTGCTGCCTTTGCATTTTCCACAAGCATTAGGTAGACAGACTGATATAAATGTTATCTGAGGGTCATAAAGCACCCTCTGAAAGTAAACTTTACCCTGTGGAAAGCAAATCTTCGAAGCACCAAATTCTGTTTACTGCCCTGAAGACAGGAATTCTGCAAAGGATATTCTGAAACAGGCAACTCATCTTTTATAGGTGAGCACTCTATCATAGAAGGCTAGGAACAGGAAATTGGGTCTTCATCCTCCCAGGCCATCATAGTTTATAACTCTAAGAATGATGACTATTATCAAAAATTCGAAGATCCTTAGAAATGGCCATTCTATAAATTCTCTTGGAAGCAATTCATATCATAAACACATCATCTCAAATTCTTCCGTATGTTTAAACTTAAGTATTTCATAGTATAAAACTTGCTGCATCCTTAGGCTGCTGTGAAGATTTTTTTAATTCTTATTTTTACTCAATGATATACTTTACTCATTCAACCATAAATTAACAAATATCTGTTGAATGTCGACCATTACAGTAGCATAAGAAATACATCATTATATAAAAAAATGCTATCTGCACCTTGGAAAGACAACAAAAGCCTTTACCTATTTATTACATCAATATTAGGGAAAAATACCTGCCAATTTGCAGAAAATGTCAAGGAAAGAGGAATATTATAAAGTGAATCAAGGAAAGCAATCAGCAAATTTATACTTCAGAAATGCCATAGGCAAACTGCTCTACACTCTTCAATAGATAAATCTGGAAGAAACTGAAGACTTCTAGACAATTCATTAGTTAAAAGAAATCTAAAAGAGAATATGCAATATTTACAAAAAGGAAAGACTGAAAGTATCTTATCATGCACACTGAACAATGTAAGCGTTTAAAAACACAAGGTGAATTATTGCTATAAAGGCAGAGTAAATAGACACATATTGAGAGAGACAAAGGTTGATACTGGGAAGAAGAGAGATCTGGAGATGATTCTGAAAGGCTGGCAAAGCATTTGTTTTCCTGACTATGTTTAAAGTACAAAGGTATTCACCTTAAAATAATTCATTAAGCCCAATATTTCTGTAACTGTGCTTTATTTTCAACAAGCTTTTCTCAACACCGAACAAAAGATCACATCTACATTGATACTGAAAAGATGCAAAATGGCACAGCTACTTTGGAAAATGATTTCTTGTGAAGCTAAATTATGCTTACCAAGTTACTTAACAATCTAGTCTTAGTAATTTGCCCAGTAAATGAATGAATACTATTGCATCTATACAACAGAATACCAGGGCTGATATGTCCAATATCAATGTGCACATCAAAAGACACACTTTGTAAATTTAGTCAGATATAAAAAAATGAAATACTTTACCATTTTAGTTTTGCTTCCTGAAAATCACAGGGAAAATTATCAAATGAGCCATTGCCATGGACATGGAGGATGGGAAGGGAACTAACAACAAAGGAGAGAGTACGTTTCAGAGGTATAGAAATATTCTGCCTCTCAAGCACAGCCGTGGTTATGTAATGCTACATGCTCTTCAAACTAAATAAATACACATCTTTTAAAAGCTGACCAATTTAATACTGATATTAAACCTGACATTTATTACTGAAAGTATAAATGCATTTAATGTCCAATTAAAAAATAAAATGCATATTCTTCTAAGGCTTGCATTCATTTTCTTAAAAGATTAGTTTGGAGAGTTACTCTTCAAAGAGTTATAATAGGCAAAAGGGAAAAAAAGTCTCAAAAGAGAGAACAGGTCATTGATGTGTTTATTGGTAGCTATCTCTTCAGAGAAATTGTTTAGAAGTGAAAACAGTTCTGGTTGTCATAAAGTTGTCTCTGCTCAGGCTTTTGTTTCAAAACTAGTTCAAATAAATCCTAAAGTGGACAACATGAGGGCCAAGAGCAATAATAGTTGTCTATTTCAGACGATCATAGCTTCCCTTTTCCAGTAAAGTTTCTCAGTATTCAATTTTGGATGTCCTCAATAGAAATACTTCATCTCGCCTTGGCAGCTTTCTAATCTCTGTGTCTCTGGAGTACCGGAATGAACACAGACATGGTGAAAACTGAGTCTCGCTCCCGTGCAGCCTGTGTCAGCACACAACTTGGGAGATAAAATAGTCTACTCCTGTTTTCAACATGACAACCGGTAGAACTTCAGAAAGACTTAGTTATGCTGTATAACTATTAACATGCAAAGGTGTATTTAAGTCCAAAGACATTGTCTTTAAAAAAAGCATCGTGACACTGTAATATATTTCAACTTCCCCGTTTTACAAATGAGAACACTGAGATCCAGAAAGGTCAAATTATTAAACTAAATTTATTAAGGTTGTTAGAAATAGAGCTAAACCAGGTTTTCAAAAAAAAAGAACCCATTTAATAGAAATTTTCTCTTTCAATTTAAATTGTCAAATATACTGTGCGTTAATATTGTTTTCACTACCAGAGAGGAATAATAGGCAATGTAACTCATGATATAATTGAAACCCAAGCACAGAAATTTGTAAGTCTACAACTGTACCTCATGGTGTCTCACTAAAAAAAATTTAAAAAAAGAAAAGAAAATTACTAACTACAACAAAATGAAACATATATATCTGTATATATGAATAATTTATATATAATGCACATATATAAAAAACATAGCTTTGGTAAGAATACAAGAAGAAACTATGGCAATGTCATTATATCGCTGCAGAAGCAAGCAAACAAAAAAAAACAAAGGATCTGTGAAATTTGTAGAGGCCTCAGTAAGTATTCAGAACTAATAACAGCCATTTTTATTCCATTCCCTATATAGTTAATTTTAGCCTCCCCTACCCTGTGTTCCAGGAGGCTTATATACTATATTACTAAGATATATATTTTTCTATCAAAATAGGATCCATATTATGTTAAGCAGGTGATTTTAAAAATTCAATATAAAATCTTTTCTTCCACCACTGTAACTGGAAAAAATATTTATAGTCTATTCAATGGTGGTAGTGGTGAGGGGTGGGAGGGGGTTGTCACTTTAAATTTCCAGTGGATTTAGTCGCAGGAAGAGATCTATGGTATCTATTGCTATGAAAAGTCTCATTCAGAAATACTGCTGATAGTGTGGAAATAACAACCTCCAGTCAATATCAAATTGTCCTCTCTACTCGTCAGGAGCAACAAGGCAGTAAGGAGAGCCAACTTGTCTTACAGGTTATAGTTTACAATAGGTATGAAATGGGAACAAATGTAGGAAACAAGCAGAGAGCTTTGTCTGTTGCATGTCCAAATGTCAATCGACAGCCTTCCTCATATTGCTGTGTTTTATTCCTTCGAAAGGAGGAGAGAAAATGTTCTTTTAGTGTATGAAAGATACAAAGAGTGAAGGGGAATAAATGGGTAGAACATTTAAGGGCACAATATCCTCTTCAACACACACATACACACACAAACACATATACACACACACAAACACACACTCTTATATGCCGTGTACCTACACCTTTCAAATGGGCAGCAGAAAATGAAACTTAGAATTCTATAAACCCTGATACTGATAATATGAATAAGCAGTATCTCCAGTTATGTCTCTTTGAAGTTTAGCATGCAGCAGATAGAACCTAAACATAGATATCAACTGTGATAGGAAAAATCCCTGTTAAAGCAAGCAAAGAAACTGCTTCGAGGCAGCAAGCACATCACGGTGCAGAGAATGAAGGTCAAAACTGGTATAGGGGAGCTAGAGCAACAGCACAGCAGGTAGGGCGTTTGCCTTGCACACGGCTGACCTGGGTTCAATTCCCAGCATCCCATACAGTCCCCTGAGCAGTGCAGAGCCAGGAGTAACTTCTGTGCATCACCAGGTGTGACAAAAAAAACCCAGAAAATAAAAATAGGTATAGGGAAATTCTGCATGTAGGGAACGAAACCTTGAACTCCATTTGGATGAGGTTTCAACCAATTGTGACAAAGCTTAATTATTGCCTTGTATTAAATGTATGTAGCATAATATAAGCACCACATGTGTTTATGTGATGTGTCTGTATATAGAAAATTTAAGGCTAAAGAAAAACGGTTAATTCCAAATGCTTGGCTACGTCTGGTGTGCTATCTAGACATTTAACAATACAAATACCAAAAAGTGAGTATAGTAAGAATATACTTTTAATTTTTATTTTTATGAAGTCATTCACAGTAATTTATTATATTCAATATTTCAACACTAACCCCACCATCATTACACCTTCCCACCACCATTATTTTAAAATTTCCCAGACCATCCAAGCCTCCCCCAAATGCAAGATGCTAAATAATTTATTTTTATTGCATGTTATGAATAATGCACTAAAAATGATCCCAAAAAGTTGCCTTAGAGAAAACTGTGTGAAGATTGTTGTATATCTCTCCCTAGAGACATTAGGCTCTTGTATAAGAGATCACTATCATGTTGTTACAGGTTGAGTCTTTGTGTGCTGAGATTTTTTTTTAAATTGAGATCAGTTGCCTTCTACTTGATATCCCATAAGATGTGGTGTGCTATTCTTGGTACACGATGAAATAAGGGCAGGCATGCGAATACTAATTCTATTCACATAGAAGGAAGGGACGTGCCATAAACACAGTCTACATAATTAACCTTGATTGACTGGAAAATCACAATTTTCAAAATGTTAAAGAACTGGTGGAGACAGTTATGGAATGACAGGAGTCACAAAGCTAATATCATATTACATATGTCCAGCTTGTATATGATTCTGATTATAGGTTAAACAATCTTTCTAATATCTATAAAACACCATTTCTTTTTGACAATGAGTCAATGAAAGGGCAGTTCTTGTGCTATCATCAGCCTTTCAGAACTACCTTAGAGTTCAACATATGGAAAGTTTAACTAGATTGTTTGTGTTTGGGGGGAAAACTTAATTCTTTTTCCATAAAATACACTACTGAATGTCAAAACTATTTGCACTAAACACATCAAATAAAGGGCTAATATCCAAGATACACAAAGCACTCACAAAGCTCAAAAACAAAAAACAGCAACAACCAATAAAAAATGGGAGAAGAGATTAACAGATGCTTTCCTAAAGGAACGGGACACCCAGCCAGCAAGAATATGAAAAACCCTGTACTATTACTTACACTTTAGAAAATTAAAATAAAAACAATAGTGGAAAATCACCTCATACTAGTGAGAATGGCATTTATCATAAAGTTAGGAAAGAACCAGCATTGGCAAAGATTTGGTGAAAAAGGGATGCTCATGCACTTTTGGTATGAATATTCTCCACACAGCCCTTATGAAAAATAATATGGAGATTCCTCAAAAATTACTACAAATAGAGTTTTCATATGAAACAGTATCCCCTCATCTCACCAACTACTCCTAAAAAACCAAAAGTATCTATCAAAGAAGATATATTTATACTTATATTCAATGCAGTACAATATCCATGATATGGATTCAACACAAATGGCCAGTGACAGATAAATGTATAAAAATTCTGCACTATGTATATATACAATGAAATATTATGGAAGTATAAGAAAAGAGACAATCTCCCACTTTGCTCCAATTTAGATAGAACTTATGCTTCATGTCAAGCAAAATAAGTCAGAGGATGAACAAATGTCAAATGACTTCACTTATCTATAGTTTATAGAAAATGAAAATGTGGGAATTCGGAGAGCCCGGCAAGCTACCGAGAGTATTCGATATGCCAGACACAGTAACAACAAAAGTCTCCAATGGAGACGTTACTGGGCCCGCTCGAGCAAATCGACGATCAACGGGAGGGCCTTTACCTTTACCTTACCTTATCAACAACAATGACAGACCCTTAGTCGTGGATTACTGAGACTACCAAGCAAGGTGTCAGGGAGAAGGGAGGGCATGATGAGGTGGACTAAAATTAATATTAAGTCACTGGTAGAGTGTCCTAAGCACAGGTGGTGATGAGATGTAGATAATGGACACATTAAGATCATGAACATCAACAGTAGTATCAACATATTACCTAAACTGTAATGGTAATGGAATAAAGAATCACTCAAATCATGAAATTATTTGAAAGTAAAGTGAAAATTAAAATGTAAAAGAATCATCCTTTATTCTCCTGCAAATGAGCTGAATCGACTTGTTATGGTTTCTGATTCACTCCCAGAGTAAGTAGATTTATGAGCTTAGTGTTGATACTGTAACCTGTGGTCCTTTTTCTGTTTTTTTGTTGTCCAAATCTGGACCATTTCTGATTATTACACACTCATCAGAGGTCAGAGGAAGAAAGGAATTATAGATGAAGGTTTGGTGGCAACATAAAAGTAAACTGTACATTCAAATGTTTTATAGATTTTATTACCTATGTGTTCCCATTACTCATTACCACCGATAATCAGAAACTCTAACATCTGTCAGTGCCTTTAAGTCAGAAGGCTTATCACCTAGGTGAAAACCCATAACATCAAGCTCCAGACTAATTACCTTGAATCATTCATTCTGACATCAGAACTCTACTTTCCACATACATCTAATTACTTTGGCTTCTAAGTTCATTATTCACTTTTCCCTCCAATGCCTTGCCTCATCTTTGAATCTGAGACTTAGAATCTCCTTAACTTCTGTACAGATGCACCAGAACTACAAAACCATCAAATATTCTGGGAAAACATTCCACCAAACATAGTCCATGACTTGGTATCCTGTGTTAGATGTCCAATTCATGAAAGAGTTATTAGAAAGAAAAATAAGGATATGATCAATGTGCGTATGGATTTGCAGCATCAGAGTTCTTTTTATTTATTTATTTATTTATTTTTCATTTAGGCATGGACCCAAGATTCCCATTTTATTTATGATAAAAAAAATTGTAGGGGCTGGAGCACAGTGGGTAGGGCCTTTTCCTTGCATGCAGCTGACCCGGGTTCAATTCCCAGCATCCCATATGGTCCCCTGAGCACCACCAGTAATTCCTGAGTCCATGAGCCAGGAGTAACCCCTGTGCATCACTGGGTGTGACCCAAAAAGCAAATATATATATATATATATATATATATATATATACACTTAACATTGAACACAGAGTAGAAGTAGTGCTCTAAGACTTATTTTTATTTATATTTTCTTGGATAGTTGCCTGTTAAATCCTTCAATGCCATCACCAATGAAGGGATATAAAATATATTCTATTGTAAATATATTATCATCAAAAATAGTTTCTTTTTTTAAGACATAGTATACGTTGTGAATTAAGAACTACAAAACTACTTGCTCTTCCTTTTTTTTAGTTTGCCAAGATTCTTGGCATCCTCACAAACCATCCTCACAAACCATGTTGTGTTACATTAGGAAGATTACTTGCCACTTTCTACTTAAGTGGTCTTTGTTCTTATTACATTATCCCATTGTAATTATAAAGCTACTTTATATTGTAATCCACTTTGTCTTACTTGAAAAAGGTAGTATTAGCATTAACTTGAAGATAACCCTATCCCATGACTAATATACAAAGTAAGATCACATATGAGATATTATCATGTACAACATGATCGTGTACACCCTGAAAAAAATTAAAAATTATTAACGTAAACTATTCTTGGGGTAGGGGATACTGGGCAACAATGAGAGAATACTCCTAGTTCTTTGATCATGACTCATTCCTGAAAGTGCTGAGGGGACCATATGGCATGCAAGAGATGGAACCAGGGTCAACTACATGCAAAGCAAATGACTCAACCCCTACATTATCACTCTTGTATTAGCCCTAAATGCAAACATTTTAAATTCAGCACAGTAATTTGAACTAGAGAAATTATTTGTGTGAGTATTTAAATGCTGACCAGGGGGGCTGTACCATGCAAATTATAGTAACAAGATGGTTTAAATAAGTATAACTAAAAATATCTTAGAAGCCAAAGCTTAAAATGTGAAAGATTGCCAGGAATTGTTTAGTTGGCTGTACTTAAATTATTGTGTGATTATCTTATCTGTTAAATATGCATTTATCCCTATCATTTGCTGATCTACATTAGTTGTCTGATTTGAATTGGACCTAACTTTTCAGTTTTAATGAACTTTTAATAAGGAAACTGATTACATTGGGAAAAGACATCTTCACAAAAGCAATATATAACACCAACCCCTATTAATTTTATATATACCTACTTTTTTTCTATCATTTAGCCTTGGTTCTTGTATAACTCAAATCTGTATGAGGCTGTCAGTTGATTTACAGTAGATGACCTGGCAGCATATGAAAATAATTTACTGAGCCATATGTCTCATGCCCTGTAAATCAATAACTTGAATATAGAGACATCTCAATTAGGAAGTGCAAGGAGAGCAAAGTATGCCTCCTTTTCCAAATCATCAACATGGCAAGCAGTACAAGGCAATGCTTGTTTAATTCTTCAGAGGTGGATGGGGAATCTATTATTTCAAGTTAGGACACATAAAGTGAAGGGTTGCCACACACCAAAGGAAAAACACAGCATAAGACTATTTAACAAATCACTTGTGAAGAGTGGGGCAAGAATTTGTAAAAGTATCAATTAAGGGCTTGGAAAAACAGTAGAGGAGATGTAGGAAGCTTGTCTTACATGTGGCCAACCTAGGTTTGATCTCCAGTGTCCCACATGATCCCCAGAGCCATACCAGGAGTCATCCTGGAACACAGAGCCAAGACTAATCCCTGAGCACCAGTGGGTGTGACCAAAGATGAAAAACAAAGAAAACAAAGAAAATAATGCAAGAGATACATTTATGTAGCATCTGCATATTATCATGGACTTGAAAAACTGAAAAGGATGTGAAATTCTGACACTGAGCAAATATTGTTTGTTCATCACTCCAACCTTGTTCTTCCAAAATGCCTCTAAACCAAAGACATAAGCATTGGCAATGTGTGCTATAATGAAATTAATAATATGGTGGCTCCATGGTGATCCCTTCCTGTAACACAACTGGAAATTAATTCACTATTATTTAAGTCTCATAACCAAGCATTATATTTTTTGTCACATACCACACAGTTCCTCAAATCTCAACAGTAGATACAGAGCTTCCTGATGAAAATTTAAGGGCTACATCTCAAATCTGATTCTTAGACAGTTTTATGAGGTATCAATAAAACAAAGAATATGCAAATCTGAAGCAAGATAGAGAAATAAAAGCATATTGTCCCTTACAGAGTGCTAATATCTGGTCCAGGGATATAGTTAATTCGCTTGTGTTTCTATATGGAAATTAGTAGATTTTAACTGCATTGGTTGACCTTTGACCTGGCCCCACTATAGCTATAATTCAAAGTTGAAATATTCTTATTGCACTGGAATTAAATGTAAAAAGAGCTATATTTTTCAGACCTCCTTTAAACTTCAAGTTATATCTTTTTAAAAGGAAAAGAGAAACTCAATGATTTCTTTAGAATAAATTTTTTACTACTCCTAAATAGTTCCTCCCAGTAATGTGTAAATGCTGACAGTCTGGTTGGATCCATACTCTCTTTCTATATTAAAATGAGATTTTGATGACCAGTGAAATTTCATCTTTTGGCAGGTCTTTCACAGGATGTGCTTACAGATGATAAAGCCACGCATCTCACTGGAAGACTCCTTGGAAAATCATCAGGTAAGAGAAGACAACAAACTTCAATGAAGCCAAAGTATGTGAGGTGGAAACAGAACATTTTAGAAAATAAGTCCAAATGCATTACGACTGGTTGATTCAGAAGAAACGAGATCGATAGCTGGAATATTTTCCCCTAAAATGCAACATAAATTTGCATAATGGAAATTAAAAAGTGGTACTGCATGCATAGGAAGGAAAATGCTCAGTGTAGAACAGTACCTGGAGAATTGCTGCTGCAGGCCACGCATCTGAATTCTGTTGCACTCAGATTCCAATGTCACCTCCTGCAAACGCTTCTCACTCTGAAGACGTAAGTGTCTTTCCTCTTCCAATTCATGTATCAGCTTCTCATGCTATAAAACACATACAGTGACTTTCAGATTGTTTTTATTATCAGGATAAAAATAATTGAGATACAGCTAGCTAGCTAGATGATAGATTAGATAGATAGATAGATAGACAGACAGACAGACAGACAGACAGACAGATAGATAGATAGATCGATCCTATTACAAATCCATCAATAGGATCTGCTGTATTAATCTCTTGTTATAGACAAAGAAGTCAAAGATCAAAGACATCCAATTAATGTGCCCCAAAATGTAGAAGGCTACAGGTTCTTCGATCCTCACTGATTTGACTCTAATGTTTTCATAATTTTCTAAACCTGGTGGTCTTCTGTGCAGTTATGGAGAACTATGACCCAATCATTCTATGAAATTCATAATAACTCAAGTAATAATGAGCAAGATCATTAGTGCCTTTTCAGAATTACTTCATCTCTTCAATCTCTGTTATATGTTTTAAGAGGAACATTACTGGCTTTTTATAGAAGGAACAGGCATTTCAAGTTAATTAGACCATGAAACTCAAGAGAATAAGATTAAATAATTAGTTTTTATTTTGTCCAATTAGGTCTTCACAGATAAAAGTAAGCTAAACCAATTATATTTATAATCCCAGAAAACTAGTTCGTCTCACCAGTAGGTTTTAATAGAGAAGTTAGATGACCCAAAATAGATGGCTCAGCAAAACCTCATTCCTAAAACAGGATAAAGCACAGAAACTCAGATCATCCTTGTAACATGGACTCAAGCCATGCTGATACTGTTTTTGTTTTGTTCTTACTGATTTATTTTTTAGCATGCTATATCTGTTGTGGTTATGATCATTAATGAATCCAGATATATATTTTCTAGATGGAAACCAAAAAATCATACACCTGATTATAAACGACCTATTTTTTTTCTAGACCCAAATTCTTAAAGATAAAATAGGGAACAGCTAAAGAAACTTTGGTACATCTACACAATGGAGTACTATGTGGCTCTTAGAAAAGATGAAGTCATGAACTTTACATACAAGTGGTACAATATGGAAAGTATCATGCTAAGCGAAATGAGTCAGAAAGAGAGGGATAGACATAGAAAGATAGCATTCATCTGGGGGATATAAAATAATAAAATATGAGATTAATACCCAAGAATAGCTGAGAGAAACACCAGGAGAATTACTCCATAACTTACAGGCCAGCTGGGTATTCTAGGGGAAAGGACAATTCAGATAGAAAGGGGAACACCAAGTGGAGGGTGTTTGGAGGATCCTCCCAGGAGGGGAGATGCAAGTTGAAAGTAGACTGGACTGAACATGTTCGCCACTCAATGCCTCTTTGGCTGATCACAGCGCCCAGGAGGAGAGAGAGAACAGGGGGGAATGCCCTGCCACAGTGGCAGGGGGGGATGGGGGGATGGGAGGATGGGGGGGGAGGGATATTATCCTGGTGGTGGAAAATGGGCACTGGTGGAGGGATGGGTATTTGATCGTGGTATGACCGAGATCCAAGCACAAAAATTTGTAAATCTACAACTGTACCTCATGGTGTTTCACTAATAAAAAAAAAAAAAGACAGAGCATTTTCAAAGACAGTATGAGCTCTGGAGAAAAATAAAGCAGTGAAAGTATTTAGAGAGTTCTTAGTGGGGGGAGAGTGCTGCTGCAATTTCAAAGAATGTAGCCAAGGAAACCTCTTTGAGAAGGGGCTATTTTCTAAAGACTGGACAGAGGTGATAGAACAAGTCAAACAAATATCAGGGGAAAGAATATTCTATGCAGAAAGAACAGCTGGTATAAAGGACCACTTTACTTAAGCAGCAGCAGGAGGCCACTGTTGCTTAGAATGAACAATGGGCAATAGCAAGAGAGGCTGGGTTTGGGGCATGGTGAAGCAGATGATTGTATAAAGCCTAATAAACCTTACAATGGTTTTGAAAAAAAAAATAGGGAACAGCGGCCAAGACTCAGAGACTATAAAATCCAGATCCCGGAACCGCGCGGCCGCATTTGCGGCCGCGCAACATCTTATCAAAACTTTTTTTTATGACATCTTATTATCTCATTCCTACTTTGGACAAACTTGCAGGCTATCGAATGTAGCCTGCCCACAGGGCAGAGTCTGGCAAACTCCCCGTGGCGTACCAAATATGCCAAATACCAGTAACAATGATGGGTCTCATTCTCCTAAAGAGCCGTGAATATAATCTCAGGGCTAGGATGAAAGAGACGTTACTGGGGCCTGCTCGAGGCAATCGACGAATAACAGGATGATGAAATGAAAATGAAATGAAAATAGGGAACTAGAGACCTTGGTTCTCTTCTTTCCAAATAAATTAGACCCTATGACTCTGCATTACAATTTACCAAGATAAAACTATACCCATAGCACAAAGCTTAGTTTCAGGAGACCATAGTAGAGATAAAATTTCTCCAGCTCTTACTCAGCAGGGGGGAATTTTCCTGGGGGCCATGAAGGAAACACTAAAACAAGATTTAAGAAAAGAAATGTAGCAGAGGTAATAGAGCAGGCAGGGAGCTTCCCCTCCATACAGCAATTCTGGTTTCAATCCCCAGCATCCCTTGTGGTCCCCAGAACATTGCCAGGAATGATCCCAGAGTATAGAAGTAACTCCTAAGCATCACAAGATGTGACCCCAAAACCAAACCAAACAAACAAACACAAATCAAATTCCTCCAAAACACTTCAGTATCTTTTGCTTCTATATCATTTATGCATGTTCTACTTAAACTGCCGCCTGGGTTATCACTACTTAATTCTAAAATTCTTTCTATTATATTTATATTCTCCAACTCAAATTTTAACGATATCCTCTAAAACTTTCTCTACATTCAGCCATCATTCTCACCTTCCCCTGATTTCTACTAGTATATTCCATCTTTATCATCCAGTTGGTCATTCTTTTTATATATTATTTTTATATAAATTATCACAATTTTCCAACTAAAAGAACAATTACCTGAGATCAAGGGTATGAATAAAGTGTATATGCAACTTGAGGTTAGCATATTAATACACAATAATATCAGAAATATTTAGCTTGCTGATTTCCAAATCTGTTGTTTGCTCTCATGTCCGTTCATCTCTATCCCCAAGTCTTTAGTGGCACATTTTCAACCTCCAAAGTTACCCCAGTAGAATTTACAAAAAGTAAAATTAAAAGCAACACGTCAGCTCTGGAAAGAAAGATGGCGGCCGCACGGGAGCCTTGTGGAAATCAGGTTTGAGCCGGGGCTGGCGGGAGCGGCAGGGACCTCATGGGAAGGGGGGCTTTGTGGGCCGTCCCCCACGCCCCACCTAGGTCGCCAGCTGCCCCCCACGAGCGGCTCTCCGGCACGGCCACGACTCCAGGGCACAGAAACCAATCTCTTAACTAGCTAACTTTTAATAGAAATTCTTCCAGGGTCAATAAGTAAAATAGCAGAAATTCAAAACATCATTTTACTCTTAAACCAAGTTGTAGAAAGCAAATCATTTCACAACGCTGTTTCAGCATGTCTGATTGTGGGGGGTGGGTCGTAAACTCTAAACAATAATTGTGCATCTTCTATCGAAATAATCTATCTAGTCAAAGTAGATAGAGTATTAACTAGAACTCATCTGCCTCACAAGAATTGGGAGGGGTGGAAGGTGGGGGTCTATTGGGGTTCGGGGTTAAAAATGAGTATTGGTAAAGGGAAATGTGTTTGGTACCTACATGACTGAGACCTAAACCCAAAAGCTCTGTAACTTTTCCCACAGTGATTCAATAAATAAATAAATTATAAAAAAAAAAAAAGCAACACGTCATTCTGTTACTTTCCATCAGCTTTGGAGAGGAAAGAAAATAAGGCTGCAAAACATATTTTTAATATTTGTTTAGATGTGCTTATTAATTTATATCAATCAAGTGTTCACCAATCAACACTGAATTCTTACTAGAACATTTTAAGATTATATAGTATAATCAGCCTAATCCTATTTTAATCTTTTGAGAATCAACAACAGATATGTGATGTTTTTCTTCAGAAATTTATAAACTAAAATTAATCAGCAGCCAAATTAAAATATTATGTTTTCAAGAAAATGGGTGTGGGTGTGATAGAAAAACTCTATCAAACAATTAAACAACATAATATAAAATGCACTTAAATTAAAATATATTTCTTATATCTAATTGCAGCCTTATTTGATTTTTACATAAGTTGCAATATACATTTCCCTGTAAGACTCCTTAAATTCAATGCCCCTTTTATTTATGAAAGATACAGTTATCCTAGAAGCAGAAAAACAGATAAGGAACTATGGAATTGATTTTGTTGAAGTTGTACTATTAGCTGTAACAGAAGAATCAAAATCAGATTTTAGCATGCTTAGATTGAAGCGTCCTGGTATACATTTGCAGTGCTGATAAGATCACTCAAGAGAGGAAAAGCTTTTATTCTAGTAACAAAGATACAGAGTTTAATATTTAAAAACAAAGGGAGGAAAGTAAGAGAGTTTGAGAAATAAAAAATGGCAGGGAATGAGAAAAATTTTCAAGGTTAAGAAAACATATGGGCACTTAAAAATGTCTTCAATCCTGGAATTGAACTCTAAAAAAGAAGTGCTATAGGTGAATCATCCATGCGATTAAATGTTCTTAGGCAAAAATTATGTATTGTTTTGTTAATTAGCAAAGGGATACACTTAACATTATGAGAGGAGTATTTTCAGGATCCTATACTAGAACAGCATTAATAAAATGAAAACTTGGCATGTTGAGATTGATTATTACAAATTATAAGTCATACAAAGACAGAAGGGCTGGAGCGATAGCACAGCGGTAGGGCGTTTGCCTTGCACACAACCAACATGGCTGACATGAGTTCGATTCCTCTGCCCCTCTCGGAGAGCCCGGCCAGCTACCGAGAGTATCTCGCCCACACGGCAGAGCCTGGCAAGCCACCCATGATATATTCGATATGCCAAACACAGTAACAACAAAATCTCCAACGGAGACGTTACTGGGCCCGCTCGAGCAAATCGATGATCAACGGGAGGGCCTTTACCTTTACCTTACAAAGATAGAAGAATAAAATGGCTGTTTATTATAGTTAATAATGTTTATCTCTTACAACTTGAGTTACAAGTGAAAATTAATGGTAGTACTGTGTTCACAGTACAATGTAATAAGGTTTATTATATATAAATATTATATTATAATGGACCCACTCGAGCGAATCGATGAATAACGGGAGGACAGTGACAGTGACAGTGATTAAGTAGTACTATATAAAACTAAAATGATAATAACATTGCACACTGATCTAATTTCTACAATTTTTATCAGCTCATGTCTGATTTGTGGTGAAGAATATGTATAGCACTAGTAGTCTTGTGGCCTATTACCTTGATCCTTTGTTACCTTGTCATTAAAAACTTTGGTAATAAAATCACTCTATTTAACTGCTAACTTGTTAAGTTCCTTTGCAACTCTAAGATATTAGGCATTCATGAAATTAGCCACAGCAACAGTCAAGGAATTCGGGAATGGCTAGCGCCAAATATGGCACCTTCATATATTGAATATACTGCTTTAAACTGAAGGAGTTGGAGAAATCAGAAGGTGCAAAAAGGACATTCTGACTCACCCCTTCCTTCCCTGAAATTGTTCATAAAACCCTTATATGAGTGAAGCCTGCCCTATTCTGAAGAGAAAAGGTATCACCATATATCTTTGAAATCCTCTTTATTACCAGAGATTCAGGAAGACAGACAACCCATATTAAACCAATCCTTACTGTCATAGTTACTTCCTCACCTTTTATTACTCATAGATCAATCCTTCATTATTACCAATTATACACAAATTCATTAAGTCTTTGTAAAATATACACAAGTTTATGCTCTGGTTACTTCTCTCATTCTCTTGTACATTTATTGTACATAAAGAAACTCAATAAAATTTGTAATTTGCCACAATTAAATTAGTTTTAATATTTTTGGTTAATTGATCTTGAGAGATTTGGGGGCCACAGTCAGCTATGCTCAGGACTTACTCTTAATTCTAGTCAAAGACCCAAGGAGGACAGAGAATTTTCCTTTTCTAATGACTATAGTAAAAACATAATTACCAGTAACATTAAAGTATAATGAAAACACTCATAAAATGGGGAGCATTATAGATATATAATGTATAATGTATACTTTATATATTATGCCGTATATACATATGACAGTGGGTAGGGCATTTGGCTTGCTCGTGGCTGACCCAGGTTTGATTCCTCTGTCCGTCTTGGAGAGCCTGGCAAGGTACTGACAGTATCCCGCCCTCACGGCAAAAGCCTGACAAGCTACACGTGACGTATTCGATATGC
This sequence comes from Sorex fumeus, assembly GCF_029834395.1. NCBI lineage: Eukaryota > Metazoa > Chordata > Mammalia > Eulipotyphla > Soricidae > Sorex > Sorex fumeus. Next base: position 33,288,112 of record NW_026606092.1, on the reverse strand, counting down.
CAAACACAGTAACAACAAGTCTCGTAATGGAGACATTACTGGTGCCCTCTCAAGCAAATAGATGAACAATGTGAGAAAGTGTCACAGTGTGTCATAGGTATATATGTAGACAGAGAGAGTTGGGGGTGAGTCATGACACAGATTATATTAGAAAGTGATAGTGACTGGCAACTATCCCAATGTCTGGGAACAAATGAAATCATCCTGTATTCCTATGGGTTCTTCAGAAGCTGCACAAATAATCAAAGATGTACCAGAAAGACTGATAATAAAAACATCAAGAAGTTTCTTAATAAATTCTGGGTAGCTCACCCACAACCAATAAAAGATATGCAAAGCAGAGAGGGCAATGGGAATAAACTGAAGGTCAGTAAGGAAGATTAATAGGAAAAATGCCCTGAAAACAAAGAAGGGGAGATCAAACTTCAGCTTTATCACTGAAATGATAATTGAGGTTTTGTAATCCAAGACCAAAGGTTTCTCAGGAGGTGGAAGAGGGGAGGAGGATCAAGATTGGAGCAGAGGTTACATAGGGAGAATGAAGTTGCAGATTTCAGAGGATAAGAGAAGGTTTTATTGGATAGTCGAGAATCGGAAAAAGTGCTGTTAAACTTTAACATTACACAACTGGGAAGGGAAGTGGTAAAACCCCAGAGGCACTGGTTTTAATTTGGTTCTCAAACAAGTGAGGGTTTCAGTGGATCTTGAGAAGAATGACAGAATCTAAACAGTGTTTGAGCAAGATAATTCTTCCTCAGGGTAGACTGCAAAAGTGAAAGACTACTTTAATAGGGAAAAGTAGTGATTGTCTCTTTTTTTTATTACTGTCATTCATTAGCAATGTTTCTGTGAGTAGAAAAAAATGCCTTTCCATGTGTTTTTCTGACTCCCTGACTTTAATAAGCATCCCAGAAAACTGTTTGTTTCTTTTAGTCTTTGAATATCTAATTATATTGGGCCAATCAAGGAATGCAATACATTAAATGATAAACCAAGTACATAAGACCATTATCCAGAGTCAATTAATTTCTAATTAAGACAGATTCCTTCCCTTACTCAGTCTTTTCTTTCAGTTAATTTGTTTAGACTCCCTTCTCAACATTTCATAGAAAACAACTTCATTTATTTGAACATTAGAATCTTATACCAAGTCAGTCTTCCTTGATTGACAACAGATCTTCCTACCTTGTAATATTATTTGATCATTATTAACAGTAGTTATTATTCTACCTGTTTTATAGATAATAAGAAGTTAATTTTATTAAGCTCTTCCCTCCTTGATTGAAATCCTAAATATTCTTTCCTGTTCTATTGATATACTATATACTATATAAGGACAGGGTGTGACTTAAATTCTTACAGTTTTTACTACCATTTTTCTGCCCTGACACAATCTGTGATAAGCCTAGTTATAAATTTCTCCATGGTATACCTACCCTGTTCCTTTCTGTTCTTACTCCACAACATTTAATGGAGAATGAGTACATTTCTCAAATAATTTAATTTTTTCATTTCAAACTTTGAGTCATTATATTTTTCCCTTGCTCCTTCTCACAGGGCATTGCAAGAGCTTTCGTTCTTCTGTACTCCAATCTTGAAAATCAGCAATATTTACTACAAAGGTAAATGGGTGCTCTGCTCCCTACAATATTCTCCCCACCTAATGTGTGCTTTCTGCCATAAAATGTTAATGTTCTTCTCTGTATTTCCATCCTTCCTTCCTTCTTCCCTTCCAACTATTCTCTCTTCCTTTATCACTTCCTTCCTTTCTTTTTTTTTTTGGGGGGGGGGTAGGGGCAGTGAGTCACACTTGGTATTCAAGGCTTAGTCCTAGGCACTAAGCTCAGGGATCATCTTTGGTGGGGCTCAGCTTCCTTCCTTCCTTCCTTTTTCCCTTCCTCCTTCCCTCCCTTCCACCCTCCCTCCCTCTCTTCCTTCCATCCTTCCTTCCATTGATCCATGTTACATACACAAGGCCTGCATTTTATCAGAATCATATCTCTAATCCTTGACTTTTTAAATTTTATATGATGTCATTATCTTCTGCCAGGCATTTTGTATTATTATCCAAAATCTTTTAAAATAACGTGCTCTTATTATTATGCTGGGTGATGTCTTGCTCTTTTTAATGAAATTCCATACATGATTAGTATATCACTGAACATTCCAAAAGTGCTGAATATACTCTTGTAGAATTAAATTAAATCTCCTGACCCCCAACTCCTATATTTTCCATTGTTGGCTAACGACCCTAAGTTTGCAAAGTTTATGTTAGTGACTTCATTCTCTTCATGTTCTTGACTATAATAACAAAGTGATGATATTTTCTTTGGTTCAATAATACCATATATGGTAAATGAAAGTGAGAAGACAAATATCAACTATCTTAAATGTGCTATATAAAAAAACAAAGCAAGATAAGAGATAATATTAGATGCAATAAACAGAACTGAAGACAGAACTGAGGTTATGCATGGGGAAAGGTATGGATGGAAAAATTTATAAATTCTGTAGTAGAGAAATGATGATTAGTACCCTGATTATGGACATATTATGGTAGCATTGTTTCCTTAAAACTTGTTGACATTTATACTTTCATAAACCAATGTTACCAGCAAAGGATATATGGATAGACAGAGAGATAATAGCCAAATAAAAAATAGAGAATAGATATTTACAAACCTGTTTGTCACGTTCCTGTCCATTTTATTTAACATACTACAATAGCCTAGAAATTATAATCCAAAACTTAATACTCGTTATGTTAATTATTTTCACTCCTCTCTTTAACAATAAAGTCAAAATTGTTTCAGAATTTGCAGGAGTTTTCTCAAAAAGTATTTGCAATTCCACTTTTTTTTATAATAGCACATTTCACTGTTATTTTTTGTTGTTGTTCACTCAACCAGATGTTAAAGAATTGTAAGAGGGGGGAAAACTATTCAGGTTAATAGTTTTTCATCTGCAACCACAATCCTTATATTCCCATCTTTCTTTGATGACAGGTATAATTATATGTATGAGAAATTAGAGTATTTGCTATGATAATTATTCACTCATCTCAAATAGGAGAATAATTATAATGTCAACAACGGACTATACAAGGTACTTGTGGAGTTTTCATTTTAAATCTGCTAGAGAAAAGTCTTCCGGGAACACAATAATTAACATTAATTTCTCACAAATACTTTTTGTTCATTTGAAAAACATCAGAATGCTTCATAATTCCCATTTAATTGTGGAATACTCTTACTGAATACTTTTTAAAAATAAAAATTGACCTTGAGAACATCTGGTGTGTGTGTGTGTGTGTGTGTGTGTGTGTGTGTGTGTGTGTGTGTGTTAACAAAGCCAGCTTCCTTAGCTTCCTTTACTTTATGATACTGGACAAAATGAAAAATTTGGTATTTGAAAGCAGTTTGCCTTATGCTTGTTAACAAATGTGAATATTCACATGCTATCATTGCATTAAAAGGTCAGCTGTAATATTTTAAAGATCAGTCTGGAGCTAATCACTAGCTCTGGTTCAATGTTTTGATATTTCAGTTCATAAAATAATGAAAAGAGAAATTGAAAATATTCTGTATTGAATAATTAGGATTTATGTTATCTCAGAATGTAAGGTTAAACTGAAATACCATTTATACAGACATTATTGAAAGTTGTGAATACAGTTCATCTATAGACCAGGAAAATACATATTTCAAAGGCAATGCGAGTATTCCTATTGAAAGTGTATTTAACTCTTGGTTTATCACAAAGGATGAGAAGCTTACAGCTGATAGACTCAGCTTCTGAGTGGTGGGAATTTATAACAAGGGAATGCAAGTAGAAGATATAACAGTACATAGTACAAATATCACTGTATCACTGTCACTGTCATCTCCTTGATCATTGATTTGCTCGAGGGGGCACCAGTAATGTCTCCATTAGTCCCAGTCCTGAGATTTAACCAGCCTCTTTTACTCGTCCTTCCCAATGGTACCGTATTGGAGGCTCTTTCAGGGTCAGGGGAATGAGACCCGTTATTGTTACTGTTTTTTGGCATATCATATATGCCACGGGGAGCTTGCCGGGCTCTGCCTTGTGGCCATAATACAAATAACAGTCATGGAAGTCAGATCAATGTAGACCTATGTTGCATAATTATTTTTCAAGCGCACCTAATCTGGTCTTGTTTCCTTTCTGTGTATCCTCGGTCTGGCTATTGGCCTCCACATTTCATGTGATTTCTACCTGCGGATCTCTTGGAATATCCTGGGAGTCCAGTGTGGACATATGACTCCTGATTGAGAAACAATCACATAGACTTTAATAACCAAAAGGGTCTGACAAGTATTGGGATACAGAACAACTCACAGTGGAAATGCCCAATTCATGGCGACTAGTTTTTAGTGTGCAAAATAAATGTCAGAAATGGGATTTCATGTGCCCATTTCATAACCTTGTCTTCACCTCTGTTTCTACTCTTGGTTGAATATTTGGTCCTTTCTTACTGTGAACTGGCCTCTGCTCAAGCTCGTAGATGTGACTGAACACAGCCTGTTTATCAGTTTCTACATGGACACATTAGTCTGTCCCTTTCTTTCAGTTTTATTATCAAATGAAAACAGCTCACTTTATAATTAGAAAAGCATTTTAGATCACAGGGTCCAGCAGAGGCCCTAAAAAGATGCTAACATCGGGGTGATGACCACTTCTCTCTATAACTATAAAGGAGCCAGAAAGCCTGATTAGTGTCTCCCTTTCAAAGTAGTTAAGAGAAGAACAATTTTTCAAGGGGCAAGCAGAATTTCACATCTAGACTTTTGGATTTATATGTGAAACTTTTATTTATATATTCCTTTGGAATAAAAATTTGATATGTAAACTCAGCCCCAAATTCTGCATGAATATGGAAAAGGGATTAACAAGTTCACGAAACATTTTCACCATTATTACATACATATATTTAAAAGCTCTCTTAGGAAAAAATGAGATCTCATTCTTTAAGAAGCAACTATGTAGGAAGTTTTTTGCTTTTGTTTTTTTTTTAACTAGTCCTTAAATGTTATGGAGTGGTTCCTTCATTTTTATAGTATAGAGTACTGACACATTACTCCACAAGTGTTTGTTTTTACATAGGTTAGCACTCCCATAATCTTTAACTAAGATTGAGATTCAACATGCAATTGCCCCCACCCCCCCAAAAAAAAGGTCTCAATTAGTGAATATTAACTGCCATTAATTACCATTGTCAAGCAAATCACGTGGGTCATTACATAGGCATATCATTCATCACAATCAGATGCTTTGATTAGCAACATTTGACTCTTAGACCAGAAGGAATTACACACATTCTATTAGTTACAAATGGTTTGGTATATTGTGCATTACTATATGAAACAGTTATTAACTACAGAATAGCACATTACAAGAGTGTTTTTGTCTTCATTAACTTTACTTTTTATTGTAAAAAAGAACCAATCTCTCAAAAAAATTGTGGTTCTCTGGCATTAAATATAAACCACAAAGAATGGATACATCCCATAGATGTGTAAGACTAGGAAATATGCATACAAACTTAGAGGGCACTTGCCCAGTTATGGAGAAATGTTCAATAGAATGAATGAATTTAAAATGGGACATTTCTATAATACAAGTCAGAATATTGTTGAAGAATCCTGATTATGTGTCCTAAACATGTATCCTGCAGTATCCATCACTAAATCCATACGGCAATTCTTGTTATGTTCCAAAGCAATTGCTCTTAAATTATGAAGCTAAGGCCACAGAAAGCAAGGAGTAGAATCAGAGTTTGAGTTTGGGTCATATAATGCTAGGGTCAGGGTGTCTGACTGCTTTCCCTTACAAGTACCAAGAAGTTTTTTTCCCGGTTCCGTAAATTTACACCTCAACCAGTGAAACAGCAGATATCATAAAGCCTCTCCCATTCCAGGATCAGTTCTTAACTGTGGGGTGCAGCAAGACTGAAGAGGCAGTATTAAAAAAGAGATGGTTTTTACATTAAAGAATATTATAACATCATGATACCATTGTAATCACAAATTGAACAGCGAATGGAAATCCACAAATGTTGGTGAACATTTTCTAACAGAATAAGATGATTAATACTTTAGTCTTTATAGACCATATGGTCTGTATTACAACTAGTCAGTTTGCCCTCAATGCAGAAAATCAAGCAAGTAGAATATAATAACAAGAATATCCAGGCATATTTCAAGAACACTATTTACAAAAATAGCTGGGAGGGAACCACTTCAGCCATAGTGGGTGGACTGTTACTCAAGATTACCAGTTACCATCTTAAAAGAAGTCAATTCTATTCATTCATTTTTTTTTCCTGAAGGGGGTATTTTTTACTTAAAATTCATAAATTTTCCAGAAATTATTCAGCTTTCAGTTTTGGGTTATGTCTCTCTGTTTAGATACAAACACAATTTGATGCACCTTTGCTCACATTTAATAAAGTTACAGCCTCTGTCTATAATAAAAACTTAAGTTTATATTTTCCCAAAAGGATAAAAACCTTTTAGCAGTTCTGAAAAGTATACAATATACATATATATACATATATATATATATTCTTGTCAATGTGTTAGGAACAAGTACTTATGTATCACTGTTTAATCACATCTCTGTGCTAAGGCACCAATTTTGCATTATATGTGAAATTGTATTTTACTATTTAGAGCTGAGCCATTAGCCAATGTCTCTTCTCATTCTCAGGCATATTTACTCGCAATGAAGGGAAAGTTGAATCTATAGTAATTTGCTGAGAGTGTTAAATAATATTTAAGTTACTTTAATTCAAAAACAATCAACAAAGCCCTACTTCATGTCAAATTAATAATAACATAAGAACTTGAACAGACATTGAATAGCTTTTACAGATAAATGATTGGGGGAGGATGGTTCACAAATGACTATACTTAAGGCTGACTCCTGGTTCTGTGCTCAAGGATTTTTACTAGTGCAGATAGGGGAAACCAAGAATCTTACTCAAGTCAGCAGAACATAAGGCAAGCACCTTGCTGTACTATCTCTCAGGCTTCAGATAAATATTTTGTTTTTGTGAATATATAAAATTCTATGAGGTCTAAGGTTGACAGAAGTGAGACTTTCGAATGTTTTCTGTCAAATAACCTCAGAAGCCACAATAAAATTCAATGTCACTTTTAGAATTTTGAAATAAAATTCTAAATCTCACCACTAATTAAAATAAAAAACCTTAGTGAATAGTGACAGAACCCTTTAATTTGTAAGGAGATAAAGTGTTTTAAAATATGGAGATACCTATCTACCTTTGGGTCTCCAGACTACTCCCTGGGGCCATAGGTGAAAACTGTCAAAATGTGGAGTCATGGCATAAGGCCATAGTCAGAAAAGGTTGACAAAAACTGGTGTAAATTACAGGTTTTAACAAAAAAAATTTTTTTCTTTCCATCACTTTAAAAAAGTGATGTACAAAAGTGTTTTCTTTGTCTTTTGTGGGGGGGTGGGGTCACACCCAGTGATGCACAGGGGTTACTCCTGGCTCTGCACTCAAGAATTACACCTGATGGTGCTCAGGGGACCATATGGGATGCTGGGAATCGAACCTGGGTAAGTAGCGTGCAAGGCAAAATGCCCTAGCTCCTGTGCTATTGCTCCAGCTCCCCAAAGTGTTTTCTTTACACAATGTGCCCAACAAGTTAACTTTCCGACATTGCCAATAATTAAAAGTCTCTTGCTTCACAACATTTGAGATGGCTTAGAGAAAGATTCCAATCTAGAATTTGTGTAGCCCTTGGGTCATGCCTCTTTGACCAGTAATTCAGCTCCCCAGATTGTGTGCTTAGTTCGTATTTTAAAGACTTCAAACCTTCAAACGTTCTTTTGTCTGTTACTCATTGATTGTTGTTAAGCTAAATGTTTTTCACTCCGTAATCAATACTTTCTTACGAAAATAAACCTAGGCATTGACAAACAACTCTAAAGCATATTGCAGCTTTCCTGAGAGTAGACAGCATGAAAAACTACTACCCCCAAGAATTAAAAAAGATTGAATTGACTCCAGTGCTTATTACAATTTTTACAACTTTCTTACAGCTGGATCATTCCACTGTAACAAGACTTTATTAAATTAGGCAGCTACTGAATTCTAAGCTTTCTGAGAATAACAATTAATAAGTCTTTGCACTTTATTACTGTTCCAAACCATTGCAAGCGTACAGCTCACGTTCATTTTCACACTTTCTCGAGTGTCAAAGATAATATAGAACTGTAGCAGTTACTATAAAATGGTGGTGCAAAATAAAAACAATTAGGAGGTTCTATTCTATATAACTACAGGTCAAAGGTAATACTAAATGAAACTACTATCTTAAAAAAAATGTCTGTTTTACTTTTAGAATCCAAATGTAAGCCATGATTTTATATGGGACTTCTACACACTATAACCTGCTCAGTTCCCTGGACAAGAAAAACACCTGGTTTGCAATTATTTGTCCATCACATGATTCGCTCTCTTAATTTAATATCTAGAAGGACAGTCAATAATAAATTTAAGTAAGATTGCCACTAACACGCAACTTATGTAACCACCTCCCTTTAATAAACCAATCTATGTAAATTTATAAAACAAAATAAACCTGTTTGCTCTTGATAAAATGTAGTAGTTTGACTAAAGTTATAGGAAGTTGGGGAAAACATCATCAAAATAATCCCCAATACAATAAACAGAAAAAATAATCCCTTCAAATAAGCACTACTAAAATAAGCAACAACATTTTTGTCTTCATTTTCTTTAGGAATGAAGAATTCAAAGAACAATTATTTTTAAATATTTGAAAAAGTTTTTCCTTATAAATAACCATAAAGATATCTGCAATTTTTATTAGTAGCAGTTGATATTTCCTGCCAATACCAATACAGATGGGTTTTTGCACTACAGGGAAGCAATTCAATGAACCAATCCCAACATTCTCAAAAGATGCTTTCAATTCCTTATCCCAAGATAGCACCTCTATATCTTAGCTCAAAATTGCCATCAAGTGGAGAGACTAACATTGGTCTGGCTGCAGCTGTGCAGAAAAAAGCAGCTGTAACTTGAGAAGTGTTGGGCAAATCACATTTACCAGTATTTACTAAATACATGCTACATCCATATATTCTAGAATATTATTTTATACAGATCAAATACATTCTAATAATAGGTCAGAAGACTGAATCCCTAATATAAACACGTAGGTGTCAATTTTTCTAGACCTCAATCTATCAATTATTTTATTTCTTTACATAACCTTTTATAGAACAAAACCCATTAAATCTATTGTGCCAGAACCTAAAGAAAACCCATTTTGCCTGTCTCCTAACAGAATTGTTAAATAATATGAAGAAAAGGCTCCTGAACATCTTCCAACATTTAAAGAAGACCTTTTGCCAGTTTTCCTCAAGCTTTTCCAGGAAATTGAATAAACAGGAACTCTCCCAAACAACTTCTATGAGGCACATCTCTCCCTAATACCAAAAGCAAACAAAGACACCACTAACAAAGAAAACTATAGGTCAATTTCCCTGATGAACACAGATGCGAAGATCTTCAACAAAATATTAGTAAATAGAATCCAACAACCCATCAAAAAAGATCATATACCACGACCAAGTGGGATTCATCCCGGGGATGTAAGGATGGTTTAACATTTGGAAATCAATCAACATAATCCATCATATCAACAAAAGTAAAGATAAAAACCATATGATCATATCAATAGACACAGAGAGAGCTTTTGACAAGGCACAGTGCCCATTTATGATGAAAACTCTCACCAAAATGGGTTTTGAAGGAACTTTCTTCAAGATAGTCAAAGCCATCTACGACAAACCCATGGCAAGCATTATCTTCAATGGGGAAAAACTAAGGGCCTTCCCTCCAAGATCAGAGACAAGACAAGGATGCCCACTGTCACCACTTCTGTTTAACATAGTGCTGGAAGTGCTTGCAATAGCGATTAGGCAAGAAAAAGACATTAAAGGCATCCAGATAGCAAAGGAAGAAATCAAGCTCTCACTATTCACAGATGATATGATACTATATCTCGAGAACGCTACTCCATGAAATAAAAGAGGACACAAGGAAATGGAAACATATCCCCTGCTCATGGATAGGAAGAATTAACAACCTCAAAATGGCAATACTCCCAAAACCATTATACAGATTCAATGCAATTCCTATAAGGATACCCATGAAATTCTTCAAAGAAATAGATCAAGCACTCCTGAAATTCTTTTTTTTTAATTATTTTTTTTTATTTTTAGTGAAACACCATGAGGTACAGTTGTAGATTTACAATTTTTTGTGCTTGGGTTTCGATTATACAATGATCAAATACCCATCCCTCCACCAGTGCCCATTTTCCACCACCATGGATAATATCCCTCCCACCCCCATCCCTCCCATCTCACCCTGCCTCTGTGGCAGGGCAATCCCTTGTGTTCTCTCTCTCCTTTTGGCACTCCTGAAATTCTTACAGAACAACAAACACCCACGAAAAGCTAAAGCAATTCTTGGGGAAAAAAAAAACGTGGGGAGGCATCACCCTCCACAACCTCAAACTCTACTACAAAGCGGTAATAATTAAAACAGCATGGTACTGGAACAATTGCAGGGCTGCAGACCAATGGAACAGGGTGGAATATCCATACACACAACCCCAAATGTATGAACATCTAATCTTTGATAAGGGAACAAGAAATGTGAAGCAGAGAAAGGATAGCCTCTTTAACAGACGGTGCTGGCATAACTGGACAACCATGTGCAAAATAAATGGGCATAGACCTCGACTTAACACCATACACAAAAGTCAGATCAAAATGGATTAAAGATCTCAACATCAGGCCAAAATCCGGAAGATAGATACACTGAAGACAAGGTCGGAAAAAAACCTCCACAATATTGAGGCTAACGGTGTCTTAAAAGACGACAATCCACTGACCAACCAAGTAGAAACACAGATAAACAAATGGGATTATCTTAAATTAAGAAGCTTCTGTACCTCAAAAGATACAGTAACCAGAATACAAAGACAATCTACAGAATGGGAAAGGATATTTACCTAACACCCATATGATAAAGGGTTGACATCAAAGATAGACAAAGCACTGGTTGAACTCTACAAGAAGAAAACATCTAACTCCATCAAAAAATGGGGTGATAAAATGAACAGAAACTTTTCCAAAGAAAAAATGTGAATGGCTAAAAGACATATGAGAAAATGCTCTACATCACTAATCATCAGGGAGATGCAGATCAAAACAACAATGGGATATCATCTCACACCACAGAGACTGGCCCACATCCAAAAGAACAAAAGCAACCGGTGTTGGTGTGGATGTGGCGAGAAAGGGACTCTCCTTCACTGCAGGTGGGAATGCCGACTGGTTCAGCCCTTTTGGAAAATTGTATGAACGATTCTCAAAAAATTAGAAATTGAGCTCCCATTTGAACCAGCTAAACCACTCTTGGAAATATATCCTCGAGAGGCAAAAAAGTACAGTGAAGATGACATTTGCACTTCTATGTTCATTGCTGCACTATTCACAGTAGCCAAATCTGGGGGAAAAAAACCCCAGTACCCGAGAACAGATGACTTGTTAAAGAAACTTTGGTACATTTACACAATGGAGTACTATGCAGCTGTTAGAATAGATGGAGTCATAAAATTTACATACAAGTGGTACTACATGGAAAGTATCACGCTAAAACAAGTAAGTCAGAAAGAGAAGGACAGACATAGAAAGACTGCATTCATCTGGGGAATATAAAGTAACAAAATAGGAGACTAATACCCAATAATAGCCAAGATAAGTACCAGGAGGTTCACTCCATGGCTTGGAGTCTAGCCGCACATGCTAGGGGAAAAGGCAGCTTAGATAAAGAAGGGAGCACCAAATAAAGTGTGTTTGGAGGATCCTCCCAGGATGAGAGATGCATGCTGAAAGTAGACAAGAGACCAAACATGATTGCCACTCAATGCCTCTTTTGCAAACCACAGCACCCATAAGGAGAGAGAAAACAAAAGGGAATGCCCTGCCACAGGGGTGGGGTGGGATGGAGGGTTGGGGGGGTGGGAGGGATACTGGGAGCACTGGAGGTGGAGAATGGGAACTGGTGGAGGGATGGGTACTCAATCATTGTATAACTGAGACCCAAGCACAAAAAATTGTAAGTCTACAACTACACCACATGGTGTTTCACTAATAAAAATAGTAATAATAAAAAGAAAAGAATTGTCAAACTTCCCGAGGGGGGGAAACAAAAGTTGCTGAACATTTAAAATCGAAATCATGATTTTCAAGTGGCTGACAAATCAGAGCGAATCCCCTTCTATACTAGTTCATGGAAATACCAGTGGTGATATACAATTTTGACCAGGAAAATAACTGGGATAAGGTATGGATGAGAATCATCCACCTTCCCAGCTAGTAAACTGACTCTCCTGCTACTGGTACACCCTGGACTTTCACACTATAGAGCTCGGTTTATATTAAACTCCAATGGAAGAGAATATATCACCACATTTGAAGATCTAATCTATTTAATATCAGATTTATTCAAATTATTAACTCTAAGCCTATTTAGGCTAGTCCCATCTTTCCAGTATTATTTATTTTGCAATATATAAAAATGGATCCTTTTTCTCTTGGAATCATGGACACCAAAGGGAGAAACTTTTAGTGGGCACAGTTACAGCTAGAAAATTTTATCTGAAAACCATAAAGCTTTTAAAAATGATTTTGCCAATGTAATTGAGTTTCTAATAGCTGCTACTGACAGTAATTAAGGAAATCTCATTTCCCTAAGTTAAACATAATGAAATGTTTTTTTCAAGATCAAATAAAACTAGAAAATGTCATCAGAGTGATAGAATTCGTTTCTGAAAGTGATTTTTGAGAGTTTGATAAGAGGCCTCCTTTGCAGCAAAAGCCTAGAAGTTATGGGTAATGTGGAAGTAGTTTCCATGGAATCAAACCAAACTTTATTGACTGAGAACAAGTCGAGAAGGCAGTATACTGTCTTATTACACATTGCAGTGTTTATGAAAATGAAAGAGACCCATTAGAACTCTTCCTTTAGGAGAGGAACAAATACCGAATGATCCCTCTCATATGTAGAATATAAAGAAACATAATTAGGAAGCAACAAATAGCCAAACGCAATAGAACTGAAAGATTCGTCTACAGAACTGACATTACCTGAGTGAGGGGTTGATGATGGGGGCACAAGGATGTGAGGCGTCCTTAGTACATTGGTGAAAGGAAGTGGGTGTTCTGGTGGCAGACGCAGAAACAAAATGGTGTGTTCATGCAACTATTATCAGTAGTGCTGTAAAGCACTGTTCCTCTATAAAAGGGGGAAATCAAAACCTTTCCTTTGAAGTGTTTTTTTTTATGCAATTTAATGTGGCCAGAATATTCTCTAGCTTGTGTATTTCACACTATTAATGATTCATTTTTTAATTTTTTATTTTTTTTGCATTTGGGGTCACACCCAGCGATGCATAGGGGTCATTCCTAGCTCTGCACTCAGGAATTACCCCTGGCAGTGCTTAGGGGACCATATGGGACCCTGGGAATCGAACCCGGGTCAGCTGTATGCAACACAAAGGCCCTACCCGCCCTGCTATCGCTCCAGCCTCTAATGCTTTATTTTTACATTCAGTTTTGTCTTTTCTTTAAGTAAAAACAGAATTTGGAAGCCATACTGATTGCCTCATTCTGCTCTCACAAATAGAGAATTCAGCTGCTTAGAACTAATCTCTGTTTCTCTTTTTCTTCATGGCTTTTAAGGGAAATTTTTCATTTACTCTCTTTCAGAAATTTAACATTTTTATAGTTCTGAATCTTTTCTTTGTGTCTGATCAAAATATTTTGTGTCTTAAGTTAAATCTTTGTCTTATTAGATTTCTAAGAAACCAGGAAGTAATTTATTTCAAAACTCTTCATAAAGAATTGCTTTATTCCCAGAGAAAATAATTAAGTTAGTCTTTAATCTTTTATTAATAGATACTACACTTTTCATACACATCTTCTATTTTTACATTTAAGTTTGCTATGGTATAGAATGTTTTTCCATAGTTTGTATCAGTAGTTTTAAAAAATTGTTTGGGGCCACATTAACACTTCTTATTCCTTTAAAAAATAGCTATTAAAATCTGTCACTGTCACTGTCCTCCCGTTGTTCATAGATTTGCTCGAGCGGGCCCAGTAACATCTCCATTGGAGACTTTGTTGTTACTGTGTTTGGTTTGGCATATCGAATACGCCGCGGGGAGCTTGCCAGGCTCTGCCGTGCAGGCGAGATACTCTCGGTAGCTTGCCGGGCTCTCCGAGAGGGGCGGAGGAATCGAACTCGGGTCGGCCCTGTTGGCTGCATGCAAGGCAAACGCCCTACTGCTGTGCTATTGAATACAAAAGTATAGCTAGAGTTAGGTTAATGTCAAACTCAAACAAATAAATATTAGTTGAAGTTATGTCATCTGAGCTCTACATCACCTCCCAGTACAATTAATGCCTCTTACCTCCAATACAAAATGTACTTTATTGAGCACTGCTCAAGCGCTTGCTGAAATTTGTTTTAGCATACAGCCAAGTAGTGGCTATTTATTATTGATAAATTATTAATTTAAAACATTGTAATATTTTATTAAGGCATCCTGTTTCACAAGCAATTCATAATTAAATTTCTAACACCAGTGTCAAGTTCCCTTCAAGGGTGTCCCCAGGTTCCCTCCCAACCCCAATAAAGTGATTTTTATCTAAATTTTACATTATAATGAGTCCTCTGTTTTAATCATATTGGTTCCTCAACTATATTGCCTATTGAAAGTTGATTTTTAAAAATATTTACAGATCTATGACTGGAGAAGACCCTTTCTTAGATTTTTTTTAAAAATTTGGTTGTAATAATTTTGAAATATATGAAATTTCAGTTTCATTTCACACCCCTCCATGTGCATAACAATCACCATATTCATCACCAGGGTTTCATTGTCATGTCACACCTAAAAGATCCTTCTACTCATTCCTTTGCTTTCCTCTGATACCTATTACAGTTTTAACTTAATTGAAAAGTTAGGTGTATTTTTTTCTACCAGTTTAATTATTTATACATAAAAGATAAGTAAAACCATTGGATAATTGTCTTTCACTCCCTTACTTATTTCACTTCAATCTCATTTATTCTGGGTGACTTATTTTCTTAATGTAGATGTCATACAAATTTCTTTAAATAATCAGCTATCTAATAGTTTCTTAGTTAAGTACTTAACAACCGAGTGTTGAGCATTGGATGATATTCTATTTGTTGATATGAGCAATCATTCACAGGTTCTACATCTGAAAATTCAGTGAACTTCTCCAATATCAGCATTTTTCCATATATGTATATCATAGATAACACATGAAAAAATGCAGGAGAAAATCTAGATAGCTTAAATACCCATCAACTTGACCCATAAATTTGAGTTCGGTAATATAAACATCATTAACATAAACAAGTAATGCTGTAAGTTAGACACCGTTTAGATGTTGAAAAGATAATCCACAGGCCAGGAGGAAATATTTTCAAAACAATATCAATTAAAGAACTGGTGGCATGGCACCAAAATATTCAATGAACACTCAACACAATAAGAAAGCAAGCAAATCAAAAAATCTGAACGGACACATCACTAAAAAAGGCAAAAAATTATACAAAAGTTGCTCAGCATCGTGTCATTGGGAACTGAAAATTAAAAGCATAATGTACACTCCTTTAAATGGCTAAAATCTAACACACTATTAACACCAAAGGCAGGTGAGAATGTGGAGCAATAGGAACCTTCATAATTCGCCGGTGAAAGTGCAAAATGTTACAATCAGTTTGGAAGAAAGTTGTACAATTTATAAAAATTAACAAAGGCTTTTATATAATCTAGAAAATCTAGATAGTTTAGATCCAATATCAAGAACTTGACCCATCAATTTGACTTTGATAAGTTAGACTTCATTGGTCACGGTCCTCCCGTTGTTCATTGACTTGCTCGAGCGGGCCCGGTAACGTCTCCATCGTGAGACTTGTTGTTACTGTGTTTTGGCATATCGAATACGTCATGAGTAGCTTGCCAGGCTCTGCTGTGCGTGCGAGATACTCTCGGTAGCTTGCCGGGCTCTCCGAGAGGGGCAGAGGAATCGAACTCGGGTTGGCCATATTGGCTGCATGCAAGGCAAATGCCCTACCGCTGTGCTATGGCTCTAGCCCTAGACTTCATTAATATAAAACAATTGTTTTTTATGTTTGGGACCAGTGACATCAAGATAGATATTGAATAAGTTTAATGAATAGACATGATATAAAAAGGATTTTAGATTATTACTATAACCCATGTGAATGAAAGGACATTAAGTAAGTTGAAGAGTAATTCCTATGAAGGTCTGAAATAATAAGGCCTAGGTGTCTGACAGTTCTACTACATAATTCATGACCACAGTAACACTAAAGGGTGAAGTAAAATCACTTGACCATAAGACACATTCTCTCAAAGACAAATGTCTGAAGCAAGACTTTAATGAGCGCTGTTGGAGTACATGGAGTTTAGGTTTATCAGGTTGCACCCATCACAGTGCTCCTGAGTCACTCCCATGACTTTGTCTGTCTGTAACCACTTCTATGCTCTCTTCCCCAATCAATTTGTAAGGTCTCATCCTGTTTAGACACTGAAACTGTACTGTAAGTTAATATTGCCTTTCTCCTCTACTTATGTCTTTTGAATAGTTTGCTTTAATGCAATGTCCGTTTTGTATAGATACAGGAAGACAATTAATTAATATTATGCTTTGTAACTTAGGAGTTGATTGGCTTTGAATATTATTCACTCCTGGGAATCTGCTTTCTCAACTTAAGCCTCAGTTGCCCTCACTTCCTAGCACCCCAAGGGCAGGGTCCCGACGTGGGACTGGATGGAACCAGGGCAAGAGGTGAGCTACCCTGGCATCAAAATGGACCAGGCCAAAGTGCCACGATTCTTAACTATAAGAGTTTGATCATAGACAAATGCTGTCATGATCCAAAAGTAACGACGAGACTAGGACCCTGCTGCTAAGTATAGGAAAGATATCTGGCCTGAGCACGGCAGTGTGAAACTGAGATAGGCCTGGGAGAGCAATTCTATAAGCTCAAGGTATTTCTTACTGTGTCCATACAAAATGATTAATATTATGTATGCTTATTTGTTGGTTGGACAAGGAGAGGGGAAACACGTCCTAGAAGCAGTTTTCCTGTGTGTCCTGACTAGCTTGGATGAGACTGAACTTTCTCCCCTTCAAACTGCCTTCAGGAAATGATTTCAGTATATTGAGGCAGTTTCTCTTACCTCACAGGAACCTAGCTGGCCTTAGGTATGCAGATCCCAGGTGCTAAGCCAGGCCTGATCTTTGGGATTTAGATGCCTGGCTCCAAGCTGGCTGATTTTGGAGATGTAGGTTCCAAGCTCTAGCAGACTTGTCTTTGTTGTGCTAATCCAAGTGCTTGTAGTTTATAAAAGGATTACTGGCCTGCTGATGTAAAGAAACAATGTATGTTTTGCCTCAATGTTCTTTCTGTAACTCCTTTTGATGACATCATTATATTGCGCCCTTTAGAGGTACTATGATCTATATAAGGGAGATTTCAGGGCTCTCTGCGGGGACACGTGCATCAGAGAACCTGGGAAGATGGGGCTGAGGACAGAAGCTGAGAGAACAAAGGTGCACGTGCTTGAGGATTCCTGAGGCCTCCATGACATACATCTCTTCCATGTAATAAACTGCTGCTAAGACCAACCAGCCTGGCCCCCGTTTCCTTCTTTCACCTGACTATCGCCATCGACCTCTCTGAAGTGGGGAAACGGCCTGACCGCCGGCCTTTTTATTTTTTGTGTGTTTACACAAGCGCTGGTCCACATTTTATTTGTAATTTAATTCTCCTGACAAATGCACAATAATACATAGCTTACATACTGGATATTAGAAATATATAAACATGTATGCTTTATATGCTAGATATATAGGAGCCAGAGATGACTTTTTTTTGGCTTTTTTGGATCACTCACGGTGATACACAGGGGGTACTCCTGGCTCATGCACTCAGGAATTACTCCTGGTGGTCCTCGGGGAACCATAGGGGATGCTGAGAATCAAACCTGTGTCAGCTGCATGTAAGGCAAACACCCTACCCGCTGTACTATCGTTCCAGCCCCTAGAGATGGCATTTTGTTTCAGAAATGAAGACTTAGTAAATATTGTTACTGTGTCTGGCATATCGAATACGTCACGGGGAGCTTGCCAGGCTCTGCCGTGCGGGTGAGATACTCTCGGTAGCTTGCCGGGCTCTCCTGTCACTGTCACTGTCACTGTCCTCCCGTTGTTCATCGATTTGCTCCAGCGGGCCCAATAAACAACATGGCTGACCCGAGTTCGATTCCTCTGCCCCTCTCAGAGAGCCCGGCAAGCTACCTTGAGTATCTCGCCCACATGGCAGAGCCTGGCAAGCTACCCGTGATGTATTCGATGTGCCAAACACAGTAACAACAAATATTGCCTAACTAGACAAAAACCCAGTTTAGTTCAGCAGTGAATGTTCAAAGTGCAATGAAATTCTAGAAAATAAATCACAAGACATTTCCATCATTTCATGAGGCATGTTAGGCTTAGAAGCTACACCCAGGTTACAATTCTTTCTTTTTACCTCTCTACTTCAGCAGACTCTAAGATCTGAATTTCTCTTTGATCCACATTAATTTTGCTCTGCCTAGCTTCCTGTCAGGTCAAAGCAACAAACTGCCCAAGTAAGAGATCACAGGGGAAAAAAATTGTGGTGGAGAGGTGGAGAGATCATGTCTGTATTTACCTAACTCAATAATTTCCAATAATTTGTTGACAGTACACCAAATTACACAGTAGAGGGATTATTAAAACATACAATCTTTTATGCCACAAGTTCTAATATTTCTGATTCAGTAGGGTTGAAATAGGATCTGGGAATTTACATTTCTAACCGATTCTCAGGTAACGCTCTTGTTGCTGGTCAGAGCACCATTTTGCAAACTACTTCCATAGGTTACCTATGACCTTCCACTGAAAGTTGCTCTCAAAATGGCCCCCTCTACAGCACTGAGTTTGTAAACAACCTATGACAACTTGCATAGGCCATAGAACCCGGTAGTTGATGAAGTATTACTACAACGATTGTTGAGAAGTTAATTTTTAGCAGATAATACTAAGTAGTAGACTTTCGATAAAGATATTAACCTCTAAAATGTATTTAGGACCATCTTATTTTATAAAGGCTGAAATTCTCTGAGGATACAAACAATAATGATCAATTGTGTGATAAATCAGAGAAGACAGATATTCTTTATATTAAAAAAATGGCTGCCACAGATTTTCTGACAGAAAACGCCACCACCTGCCTTTGAACTTTAATTGCAAGTTTCCTCTGGGTCTCAAATTTTTTGGTCTGCCCTTCGCATTTCAGAGTCAGCATGCCTCTATGGTACTTTCACCTAATTCCTTAAAATAAATTTCAATTATATAAGAGGATAAATAATTAGATGGCTAAATGATGATATATATATATATACAAAGATATTTACATGTATATAAAAACACATGTACCACAAACATCCTGTTAGATTTGTTATTTTTTGAAAACCTTGACTAATGTAAGAAATTTGTCTCGTCTAAATTCCAGTCACCATTCCCTACATGGCAATATATTTCTTACTTGTCTCTTCAGACAGGCTGAAAACAGCTTTGATGTCACCAGTGTTCGTTCTGTCTCTTGTTTATCTTATTTATCTCTATTTTCCAAAAAAAATCTTTCTTAAATTGTCCAATTTCAAATGTATCCTCAATTTTCTCTGGAATCTCAACTGGCATTATTCATCTTAAACTTAACAAGTAGAAAACTCAACCTGACCATTTTTTTTTTCTAAGTCTGTTTTTCTCAATGTGCTCTCTTTTGGTGGTAACTCCACTCACTTCCTCTCTGACACTCAGAACTGGAGACAGCATGAGTTTCTCACATCTAAAACTCTGGTTCAACAGTCTGGATTCCCTAAGATTCTAAAAGCCCTTTAACAGAAATCAAATTGTTTTTCACATCGCCAGGGCCCCTTACACAGTCTGTACTAGGTGATCCAAAATTATGTGATAAAATTACTAAATTTATATTTATGCAAACCTCTCCAAATCAATATGCCTTGAATACAAAATGTTTCACCAATTCACCAATTTTGTTATCCAACAATATCGTTAGTCATGAGTGAAGATAAACACTAATATGTGTCTTGGTTCTTTCCCAATTATACCCATATTTTTTCCATTCTCATTTTCCCTATTTTGCTTGATGATTCTATTCCTTGTGTCCTAACTGACAATTAGCCCAATAACTTGTCTCTAATTTCCTATTTATATTAACCATTTTGATATCTTAAATACCTGATTATAACTTTTTCTGTGTGTGAAGATATCTTACTATCTAACTAATAGGAACCATACTTTTTTGTCTGGATATACATAATTCTTCATAACCTGATTTCAATTCATTTTTCAAATAAATTCCATGAAGCTGAGAAAAAGTACAGTGGGTAAGCATTTACAACCAACCTGAATTCGATCCCCAACACCTCTTATGTCTCCTGAAACCCAGCACAGAGCTAGGAGAATGCTTTTAAGCACAGGTGGCTGTGCACCTCCCCCAATGGCAAATAAATAAATTAAGATCATTTTTATTTTTTTTTAGAGAATCTCCACTTGAGATGCTCCTTACCTGTACCCTAAACACATTTAAAACAGCTTCAAATCTTGCTTAAAACCACTTGCTATTCAACCCGAACAGGAGGAAGGAAATAATAAAACTCAGAGCAGAGATTAACAAGATGGAAACCCAAAAACCAATCCAAAAGATCAATAAAACCAAGAGCTGGTTCTTTGAAAAAATTAACAAGATCAATAAGCCTATAGCAAAACTCACAAAGAAAGAGAGAGAGGAAAACCCTAATAAATAGAATCAAAAATGAAAAGGGAGTCATTACAACAGAAGCTACAGAAATTCAAAGGATCCTCAGGGAGTACTTTGAGAAGCTTTATGCCATGGAACATGAAAACCTCGAGGAAATGGATAAATTCCTAGACTCCTACAGACTCCCAAGGCTGAACCAAGAAGACCTGGAATACCCAAACAGACCTATCACCATCAAGGAAATTGAAGTGGTAATAAAAAGTCTCCCAAAGCACAAAACTCCTGGCCTGGATGGATTCACTAGTGAATTCTTCCAAATCTTTAAAGAGGACTCACTCCCAATCCTCTTTAAGCTTTTTCACGAAATTAAAATATCAAAAACACTTCCGAACAATTTCTACGAAGCAAATATTACTCTGATACCAAAAGCAGACAAAGATACCACAAAGAAAGAGAATTACAGGCCAATATACCTGATGAACACGGATGCAAAGATCCTCAACAAACTACTAGCAAATAGAATCCAACGACTCATCAAAAAGATCATACACCATGACCAAGTAGGATTCATCCCAGGGACGCAAGGATGGTTTAACGTTCGGAAATCAATCAAAATAATCCATCATATCAACAAAAGAAAAGATAAAAACCATATGATCATATCAATAGATGCAGAGAAAGCATTTGACAAGATCCAACACCTTTATGATGAAAACCCTCGCCAAAATGGGTATAGAGGTGATTTTCCTCAATATAGTTAAAGCCATCTACCACAAGCCTACAGCAAGCATCATCCTTAATGGGGAAAAATTGAGAGCCTTCACTCTAATATCAGGGACGAGACAAGGATGCCCACTCTCTCCACTGCTGTTCAATATAGTACTGGAAGTACTTGCAATAGTGATTAGGCAAGAAAAAGATATTAAGGGCATTCATGTAGGAAAGGAAGAAACCAAGCTCTCACTATTCACAGATGATATGATACTATACTTAGAGAACCCTATAACCTCCACCAAGAAACTCCTAGAAACAATAGACTCATATAGAAAAGTTGCAGGCTATAAAATCAATACCAAAAAGTCCATGGCTTTCCTATACACAAACAGTGAGAGAGAAGAAAGTGACAGGAAAAAAAAAACAATCCCATTCACAATTGTGCCCCAGAAAATCAAGTATCTAGGAATCAGCTTAACTAAGAAAGTAAAGGACCTGTACAAAGAAAACTACAATACGCTACTTCAGGAAATAAAAGACGACATGAGAAAATGAAAGATATCCCCTGCTCATGGGTCGGGAGAATTAACATTGTAAAAATGACAATACTTCCCAAAGCATTGTCCAAATTCAATGCAATCCCTATAAGGATACCCATGACATTCTTCAAAGAAATGGAGCAAACACACCTGAAATTCATATGGAACAATAAGCCCCCAGAATAGTTAAAGCATTTCTTTGGTAAAAGAAAATGGGAGGAATCAACCTCCCTAACTTCAAACTCTACTACAAAGCAGTAATAATTAAAACAGCATGGTACTGGAACAAAGCCAGAGCTGTAGACTAATGGAACAGGGTTGAATATACTGACATCTCCCCCTGGATCATACGATCATTTAATCTTTGATAAAGGACCAAGAAATATGAAGTTGAGTAAGGAAAGCCTCTTTAACAAATTGTGCTGGCAAAACTGGATGGCTACATGCAAAAAAATGGGCTCATAACTCTGCCTAAAACCGTATACAAAAGAAAGATCAAAATGGATCAAAGACTTCAACATTAGACTGGAATTCATAAGGTACATTGAAGACAAAGTTGGAAAAACCCTCCACGACATTGTAACTAATGGTATCTACAAATATGTCACACCAATGGCCGAGCAAGTGAAAACAGAGATAGATAAATGGGACTATCTTAAACTAAGAAGCTTCTGCACCTCAAAAGAAACAGTGACCAAAATACAAAGACAGTCTAAAGAATGAGAAAGATATTCGCCGAATACACATCTGACAAGGGGTTGATATCAAGGATATACAAAGTACTGGTTGAACTCCACAAGAAGAAAACATCCAACCCCATCCAAAAATGGGGCAATGAAATTAACAGAAGCCTTCTCAAAGAAGAAATCCGAATGGCAAAAAGGCACATGAGAAAATGCTCTAAATCATTAATCATCAGGGAGATGCAGATCAAAACCACAATGAGATACCATCTCACACCTCAGAGACTGGCCCACATCCAAAAGAACAAAAGCAACCGATGCTGGCACGGATGTGGCGAGAAAGGGACACTCCTTCACTGCTGGTGGGAATGCCGACTGGTTCAACCATTTTGGAAAACAGTATGGACGATTCTCAAAAAATTAGAAATTGAGCTCCCATTTGACCCAGCAATACCACTCCTGGGGATATATCCCAAAGAGGCAAAAATGTATAGTCGAAGTGACATCTGCACTTGTTTGTTCATTGCAGGACTCTTTACAATAGCCAGAATCTGGAAAAAACCTGATTGCCCAAGAACTGATGACTGTTTAAAGAAACTTTGGTACATCTACACAATGGAGTACTATGTAGCTGTTAGGAAAGATGAAGTCATAAAATTTACATACAAGTGGTACTACATGGAAAGTATCATGCTGAGCGAAATGAGTCAGAAAGAGACGGATAGACATAGAAAGATTGCATTCATCTGGGAAACATAAAGTAACAAAATAGGAGATTAATACTCAAGAATAGCCGAGATCAGTACCAGGAGGATTACTCCATGGCTTAGAGGCCAGCTGGGCATGTTAGGGGAAAGGGTAGCTCAAATAGAGAAGGGAGCACCAAATAAAGGATGTTTGGAGGATCCTCCCAGGAGGGGAGATGCATATTGAAGGTAGACTATGGACTGAAAATGATTGCCACTCAATGCCTCTTTTGCAGACCACAACACCCAAAAGGAGAGAGAGAACAAAAGGGAATGCCCTGCCACAGAGGCAGGGTGGGATGGGGGTGGGGATGGGGGGGGAGGGATACTGGAATCCATGGTGGTGGAAAATGGGCACTGGTGGAGGGATGGGTATTCGATCATTGTATAACTGAAACCCAAGCACAAAAATCTGTAAGTCTACAACTGTACCTCATGGTGTTTCACTAATAAAAATTAATAAAAAAAAATTTAAAAATAAAAAAACACTTGCTATTAACTTTCATGTGCATTGATTAAAGTATATCTCATCTTATTCCAGCCATTATCAAACTTATCATGACTTTTTTTAATTGAATCACCATGAGATACAGTTACAAGCTTTGATGTTTGCGTTACAATCACACAGTTATCAAACACCCATCCCTCCACCATTGCACATTCCCCACCACCAATCTCCCCAGTATAACCACCCTTTCCCACCCTTCCCCTGCCTCCCTGGAGGGCAATTTCCCCCATACTCTCTCTCTACTTTTGGGCATTATGCTTTGCAATACAGATACTGAGAGGTCATCATGTTTGGTTCTTCATCTGCTTTCAGCACACATCTCCCGTCCCGAAGGATCCCTCCATCCATCATTTTCTTAGCGAACCCCTCTCTATTCCAGCTTCCTTCTCCCCCTGCTCATGAGCAGGCATCCAAGTATGGAGCAATCTTCTGGCCCTTGTGTCAGAAGATTGTCCTTGGATGTCAGGCTCATGTTATATCTTTTTATATTCCACAAATGAGTACAGTCCTTCTATATCTGTCCCTCTCTTTCTGAGTCATTTCACTTAGCATATCATGACTTTTTTTTTAATTAGTGAAACACCATGAGGTACAGTTGTAGATTTACAATTTTTTGTGCTTGGGTTTGATTATACAATGATCAGATACCCATCCCTCCACCAGTGCCCATTTTCCACCACCATGGATAATATTCCCCCCATCCCCATCCCCCTATCCACCCTGTCTCTGTGGCAGGGCATTCCCCTTTGTTCTCTCTCTCCTTTTGGGTGTTGTGGTCTGCAAAAGAGGCATTGAGTGGCAAACATGCTCGGTCCATAGTCCACTTTCGACATGTATCTCCCCTCCTGGGAGGATCCTCCAAACACCCTTTATTTGGTGCTCCCTTCTCTATCTGAGCTGCCCTTTCCCCTAGAATGCCCGGCTGGCCTCTAAGCTATGGAATAATCCTCCTGGTGCTGATCGCAGCGATTCTTGGGTATTAATCTCATATTTTCTTACTTTATATCCCCCAGATGAATGCAATCTTTCTATGTCTATCCCTCTCTTTCTGACTCATTTCACTTACATGATGCTCTCCATGTTGATCATGACTTTTTAATGTCTCAAATACCTTCAACAATTATTAACTGTACCTCATACTTCTAACCTACCAATTTCATTGCTTATGAATGTATACATGTATCATCTCTAAACCTAAGCTTTATTTTGAGATATTATAACTATAATAGAGTTTTTCTTTCTTATATTTGCACATCGCTGGAGCAATAGCACAGCTGTAGGGCGTTCACCTTACAAGCGGCCAACATGGCCGACCCGAGTTCGATTCCTCCACCCCTTTCGGAGAGCCCGGCAAGTTACCGAGAGTATCTCGCCCGCACAGCAGAGCCTGGCAAGCTACCCATGATATATTCGATATGCCAAACACAGTAACAACAAGTCTCATGATGGAGACGTTACTGGGCCTGCTCGAGCAAATTGATGAACAACGGGAGGATCGTGTTGTGTTGTGTCATATTTGCACAACCCTCAAGCATAATCATTATCAGGATGTGATGACATTCACTGTACACCCCTAACCTATTGAAAGACGTGCCTCAAAAAGAACCACTAGGTACTGTGCTTCTACTTTGGGGGATTAATGATGTAGAGAGGAAAGTACTCCCAACAGCATGGGATTTACAGATCATGAAAGAGGAATAATGGATTCACTAATTCTGTTGAGTATTTGTTGAGAGGGAGCACAGCATTATATACTTAGACTTGTATTTTTCACACTTGGGTTTTGCTTGGAACTATTTAGTTTATTTCTTGGCATTGGTTTTATCTGGGAGGTATGGGGATCACTCCAAGAACTGTCAGAGGCTACTTCTAGCTCAGTGTTAGTCAGGGGATGAAGCACTGTTTAGGACTGAATCCAAGACTCCACATGCAAAGCATGTGCTTCAGCCCACTGAGCTCTCACGTTGCTCCTGTCTGTTTCCCTAAGAAAGGTTTTATCTTTTAAAAAATATGCTCCCAGAGTATATAACTCAGAAGATAAAGATATGTTATAGAAATCTTTCTATTGATACGTAACTTTACTGTTTAAAATTCTACTAGCTTTGTATTTATTTTACCCCCATTTTGGATAGGATATAACATTTTTAAAATACATACAAAGAGAAACAGACATGTTACTGATGATGCAATTGTAAATAACACTATTAAATATGTCCCTTTAATAGAAATGTTTATTCAATTAACTATGATTTTTTTCCACTGCAAGATCCATGCAATCCATTTTCCAACCGAGAGAACAATTCTCCATTTGCCTTACAAATTGTTCAGATAAATCACAGTATACGAGCTAATTCTTTACCTCATGAAGCACTGCGAGGTAGTGATATGTTTGCTACATGATATAAAACATTTTATACAATTCAACTAGAAGGTGGATACATTAGTAAATGAAAGAGAGCATAGATGGCTAGAGAGAGGAGTATTGCTCAGTAAATTTAAATTTAAGTGAAAATCAGAGAGTTGTCCTTTATGAAATTTAAAATATCTCATATTTTCTTTTTATTTGTTCTCAGGAAGGATTTCATTCGAATCTATTTGAAGCAAGTGCTGAGTATATTTCCTATCACTGTTCTTTGATCTCAATATATTGGATGCTTCTGTAGAAAAAGGTAATGCAGAAAAAGAAAACAAACTGCTGCCTACAGATAATTTCTTTTTCTGGTATGTTAAGGGGAATCTAAGACAATTACACAGTTTCCTTCATTTATTTTTAAGAATGTGAACAGCAATTCGCACTCAATCTTCTGAATGGAAGTTTCACCTTTTAAACTCACTTTGAATTATAAGTTAACAAAATTCATTGTGCTGTATTCACTCATTTTCTCATTTACAAGCATTAAGACTTTGTGCTCAATATATAAATAAGGAACGGGATCACCTCGAAACATAGCAGCCAGGTATCCTATTCACAGCTGCAGAGAATAAGGCGTCTCTACGCTCTTCTTTCAAAACAGCACATTACCTCACCTCTAGACTAGGTCCACCACCTGGTAATCTACATTCTTTCATTTTGTGGCCTCAATCCATGACATCGTCAATCAACAAAACTATCTTCAAGAATAAAATTTAAATCACCATCTATTGGCTAGAAGCACAAAACGATACCTCTCTATGAGTCATTTCATTAGTCTGTTGGACTCCATGAAAATTTATTATTCTTCTGGAAACTGATGATAGGAGTAAAGTGATGAAGAAATAAAAACATAACAAAATATTTTTTTCATAAAAATTGTTTTAAACTGAATAAGACAGATCCCCAAAGATACCCACATCCAAAACCTTTGAACATTTGATTGGCGTAAGGGACTCTGCAGATGTAAACATGGTTCAGACTTTAACATAGGTGAATTAGGTTTGTTCTTCAAACCCATGTTCTCCCTTAATTATTTCAGTTGTTTACTTGTCTCTCTGCTTCTTTGCTTTCCTATTTCGACTCTAGAGAAACCTGTGTTCTCTCTCAAACACTTCTGTCGTTCTCTCCCCTCACACGTTTCTAAATGTTCCAATAAAAACTATATTGCTTCACCAAAAAAAATTAGGAAGATCATCATGAATTATATGACCAGGAATAATATAATTCTGTGAACCATTAGAATATTTCTCGGATGAAAGCAGAGAGGTGTGACAGAAGAAGTCATGAAAAGTTTCAGCATGACACTGCCAGCCCCGAATTATAGGATTCCATAGACTAGCACTAGAAAAAGATCTCTAAGAGCTCTGGGTAGTCCCCATCTAAGGCAAAATGAGGCTGTCATCCTACAACGACAAGGAGGCAGACCTACTGCAAATAATTTTTATAAGCCTCAAAATGGATTCTTCCCATAACTTCCAGTCAGAGACCCGCTGATTAAATTTGGGCCTTTTGAGATCTTGGACTTCTTATCTGTTCACCTCAGGGGAAATACTGCATGTATTGCTAGAAGCTACTAAGTTAATGTAGTTTATTATGTCAATAATAAGACACTGAAACAATGCCTCTAAGAGAGATTTCCATGGAGGCAGAATAGTCTGTGAAAGAACACATTTCATAATTAAGTAGCAGAGGCAGTATCTGGGGACAATGACTGGCAGTGCCCATAAGTTTTTTTCAAAGAGAGGAGTCAGTGAGCGTTGTAGGAGTCACAGACATCTTTATGGGGAAATCGAATTTTAACTGGCTATATAAAGAATCAGAAAGGCAAGCATTTCAAAACAGTGAAACAATACATCTGAGAAAGGGGCAGTCAAGGAGGGACTCTGTGAATAGAGCAGTCCAGTTGGAAGGGCAATGGTTGTTGGTTAGTATAGATAAGCTTTATGCCAAACTGTCACTGTCACTGTCCTCCTGTTGTTCATCAATTTACTCAAGCGGGCCCAGTAACGTCTCCATTTTGAGACTTGTTATTGTGTTTGGCATATTGAATACTCTCGGTAGCTTGCCGGGCTCTCCGAGAGGGGTGGAGGAATCGAACCTGGCTCGGCCGGGTTGGCTGCGTGCAAGGCAAATGCCCTACCACTGTGCTATCGCTCCAGCCCGAACATTTTTTTAAATTTTTATTAGTGAAACACCATGAGGTACAGTTGTAGACTTACAAATTTTTGTGCTTGGGTTGCAATTATATAATGATAGAGTACCCATCCCTCCACCAGTGCCCATCCTCTAGTACCACTAATCACAGTATCCTTCCCACTCCCCACCCCCACCCCCAATCCCACCCTGCCTCTGTGGGAGGGCATCCCCTCCTGTTCTCTCTCTCCTTTGGGGTACAGTGGTTTGCAAAAGAGGAACTGAGTGGCAATCATGTTCGGGCTATAGTCTACTTTCAGCATGCATCTCCCATTCTGGGTGGATCTTCCTAGTACCCTTTATTTTGAAAAGTGTTCTTAGGGGTCGCTTCGGACACGCTTGAGACGGAAGCAGTGAGAAGGGAGGTTTATACACATATGAGGAGCGTACCTGACCGCACTCCCCTCATTAATCAGAATACTTTCATTTTGATAGCTAGGATTTAGATATTGTATTTCTTCTAAACAAGGATTTCCATGACTGCATTGATTTTCCAGATTGGGAATAACAAAGGAACACGAAATGGGTGACTTTAAACAACATATTTATTCCCACGTAGCTATTAAATTCAGAGGTCTGAAACCAAAGTATCAACAGGCATGATCCTCTAAAAGAACTAGGGAAAGTTTTCTTGGGGGTTTCACTCCAAAATTCTATTATGGAGTTTTGGAGCATAGGAGCATAATACCATTCTCCACATGGCATTCTACCTAGAGTGCAATATTTTCTCTAGGATTCCAGCCATCGGATTAGGGTATTACTACAGTATGATCTCTTCTTAGCAAATTATAACTTCAAGGACTATATTTTCAAATAAGGTCACATTTTGAGGATCCAGACACCAGTATCTGTATAGACAACATCATTCAGTTCATTACTAGTACTAAAACAAGCTTCGGAAACTGATTGCATCCAAGAGCAATTCTGACCAACACTGCAATTTAATCAATATTACCTTTAGATGTGTCTATATCCAACCTATCAGGCATAAAATTTCCAAAAAAAGAGCCGATCCATAGTTCTTTCTCCTTCAGGAAAATCCATACAATACTCTATTCCTTGTGAGGTAGGTTATAGTACTTTAAAAATTCTATGAGTATGTAATATATATATTTTTGCTATTGAAAAATTGCTTAATAACCACACACTGACAGTTCTATGAGCCTGGTACCAGTATCCGTGGCTCATCTCGATCATCTTGGACTACAAACCTTGCCAGTTCTCACGACGACCCCTATATTTTCAGACACTGAAAATTAGCATATCTAAAAATCAAAATCCCAATTATCTCAAAACAGTAAATGTGAAGCTAAATGAAGACTTCATTCTTTAGAAATATAATTCTAGTTCAAGTTTTAATTCAAGAAGATGGGTCCCTCACCAATGACCACATCAAACACTTCCTTGGGCACGTGTCATTTAACTCAGTGCTCTGGAACTTCAACTTCCAGCAGAAACTAGAAATGTGCCCCCTAGTGTTTCAATATCAGTGTTAGGTGCCAGTAGGCAGCTATGAAAAATGCAGTGAGCTCTTTCCTAGGCAGCATATTCCTCAGGTGGAAATTTCAAGAGATAAACCATTTTAAAAATTAAGTCTCCAAAGCTCTCCAGTGAGACTCAAGTTTTGAAATTTATGCCCCCCAAATCTCAGTCTTATTTTTTCGAGGAGGATTTATTTAATGCACATGGCAGCAGAGCATGAGCTATATGGATTCCCAGTACTATATACACAAAGATATTTTCTCCTCCAAGTTCCACAAATTTACAGTCAGGGTGAAAAGTACAGATTTTTAAATTTCCTGAATAACCTCTAAAAAATGGATTCATACACAAGAGGCTTCCTTCCCTCTAAGGCAAGCTTTGGATCAGATTTAAATCTGTACCTTCTTCTATTTAATTGTACTCTCTTGCATAGCTCATATACATAAACTATAATTAGACATTCACTATTTTCAAAAGCATGTTTTTCATCACTGTAACACTATCGCAGAAAAGATATTCTGCAGAAATAGGGAAAAAAATCAAAGTAACATATTTTAAAGTTTTAGATAATTTCCGATATAGTCAAAGAGACTGTTTTTAAAAAAAAAGAAGTCATTTAATTACTACACTTAGAATTCAAATAAAACACTGTGCTAAAGATTAAAGATCTGCATAGAAACATTTTGAATTAAAAAAGCACTGTACACACATTTACAAGAGTTATAACATCTATGCTGAAAAGAAATTGCCCTATGGAAAGTAGAAGTATAAATACAATACTTTAAGTCATGGTATCATATTCTTTTTGAAAACCAAGTAGAACATTTATTTTTCTTTGTAAGTATAGTGCTACAATGAGAAGGGAAAAATATCAAAGTGATCTATAGAAGCTCTAAATCCTGTCAGAACACCTTTGGGACTGTGACCTAACACTGATCAAACTCCCATTAAGTGTCCAAATTTTTCTCTTAAGATAATCTTGAATGTATTTCTTTGGTGCATTTTTCCAGCTTAGAAAATATTCTTTTGAAATCTGTTTTTTTTACAACTTTTTTTTTAATAGGAAATCTTATGTCTTCACAATATATAGTCTTTGAGAAGACAAGCCAGGATATCGAGAGCTTTCAAAGTCACTTTTGGTTCTCCTTAAACGACTTCTGTAGTTAATAACTGTTTGTGTAAACCAAGGGCTTTGCAACAGTAGAAGCCCCCAAACAGTGATATATTATTGCTCCCATGTAAGAAAATACATTATTGTGATGATTCTGTGACATAAAGGAAGCACCAGCTAACTTTTTACATCCACAAAAGGAGAAGAATGAAAGAGTTGTTCCAGGAAACTCAGGGATTATGCTGCATCTCAATAGAAGCAGAAAATTTTCTAAAGTGGTCTACCATGATAGTTTAAAAAAAAGATTAAGTTTCACATTCAAAAGAAAGCACTTCGAAACAGCACTTGAAAAGCTTCATGGGAATTAAGGAACTATCAAGAAGACCAGATTCAGGATTTCCACTCCTCTACCTATACGTAGGTCTCCAGTCCTGATTGTCATATATGCACTGGAGTTCTCAGAGCAAAATAGTTCCTCCAGCTTGAACCAGTCCACGTCTGTGTATAGAGGTAAGGGAAACTAAGTCCAAGTCCTCATTTATCAAAGGCTCTGAACTGCCTAATGTCACAGAAATGTCCTGAGTTTCTGAGGTAAATAACAAAGATCCAGAGCAACGTGAGACAAATATTTAATGTTCCAAAAGTTCTTGAATAGTTTGCAAAATCTTACTAGCTTAGCTGCTTACCAATGGTAGTTACTGGTCAACAGTAAGTCAAGTTTATATTTTGGCTGGGAGGAAAAAACTTCCACGTTAAAATTTATGACACTGAAATGCTAATGAACATAGCTCCCATCCTGATTTTTATAACCTTAAGATGTTGAGATATTTATCTATGTGTTTTTGAAAAGATTTGATGAGTATTTTGATTTTGTTTGTTATTGTTTGTGTTATGTTACATTTCTGTTAAGCTCCATTTTCATTTAAAAAAATTATTACATTTATCTTTTAGTTTTAGTGGGTTTTTTTCCCAAGTAGTAATTGCATTAGATGAATTTAATTTTAAACAATTCTGCTATTTGAGATGGCCTTATAAAGTAGAACCTTCCTTTATGTTTCTAGACCCAATAATTAAAATTTTTTTTTGTAAATTGGAATTCTCAAAACTTAGATGCCTTGAATGCCGAAAAATCTCAACTGAACAAAACAGGCATCAGCTGAACACCTACGTTAAGCATAGTGATGCCTAAGAAAACAAAAGATATAAAGAAAGTCAAGCACAGCAAACAAAGAGAGAGCAATTTGAAGCCTGGAGGCAAAAATCCAATTTCAAATGGCCCATTGTGTACAAATCGAAGTTATGAGAATACAAAGCTAAGAAAAGATCCTCGTAGAAGCAGGTAAATATTTTTCATAATGAATAAATTAATTCCTTTCAACAATATATGCCACCTATCCACAAAAACAACTC
Organism: Sorex fumeus; assembly: GCF_029834395.1. Lineage (NCBI taxonomy): Eukaryota > Metazoa > Chordata > Mammalia > Eulipotyphla > Soricidae > Sorex > Sorex fumeus. The sequence goes on along the minus strand of NW_026606092.1, from coordinate 33,255,291 downwards.
TAAAGCTAAAGGGTATAAAACTTCTTCCATCTAAACTGCTGCTTTTTTTCATTTCAAATATATCTACAGGAGGAATAAGATATTAGAAGATAAATATTGGGGACTCTGGAGGAAAAGCTGAGTTTCAATCTAGTCTCTATTGCTTTCTAGCTAGGGGTGTTTGATGAGAGTGCTCACTCCTGGGTAACAAGTTGTTCCTTTCTTTATCTTTGCTGAAAAGCCAATAAATAATAACAGGTTATAAAACAAACCTAAATTATGATTATGAATTTTCTATACTTTATAAAAATATATAAAACACAGCTTAGAGGTACTGGTGTTTGAGTAAGAGCCTGGTTCTCATCTTTTCTATTACATTCTCACTGTAAATCAAGTCCATTTTTGGCAAATCACCAAAGTGAACTATATACTTCCAGTCTATTTTACTGATCACATAGTTCTTGCCGGCCCAATTACTCTGGAATAACTATTTTCATGGACTTTTCATTTTCCAAATGAAAACAAATCATGAGGCATGGAAGACCAGGGAATCCATGAAAACTGGAAATTAAGTAATTTCCTTCAGAAGAAAACCTTCACATGCAAAAATCAGTGGCTGGGAGTTAGTGAGATATTCAAAGTTCTAGAGTGCATGCTTTCCAAGCAGGAGAACTGGCTCTGATACCAGGCACCACCAGGTCTAAAAACATTACAGGGAACAACCCCCAAGTAATGCAGGGTGTAGTCCCTGAGTAATGCTGAGTACAGTCCCAAAACAAAAGAAAAATATGGACACTTCATTTAAAAGTTGGCACTGGGTTTCCATATGACGTATGTACCCTGCTTCTATGCATCTACCCAAAGGGACCAAAAACTATTTAGAAAAGAAATCTGGTCTCCCATGTTCATTGAAGCACTATTCACAATAGCCAAAACCTAGAAACAGCTCAAATATCAAAGAACAGATGACTGGATTTATAAAAAAAAAAAGCACTGTAGAATACATACACAATGAAATACTGCTCAGTTATAAGAGAAGATGAGAGACACAATTTGGGGCAGTGTGGATGTAACTAGAAAGTATTACTATGAGTGAAGTTAGTCAGGAGAAAGAAAGACACAGAATAATCTTCCTCATTGTGAGATATAAAGAAATATAATAGGGGAAATCAGTGAAGGAAGACAGGGAATGATACTGGAACAGTGGTGGAGAGAACTCTGGTGGAGAGTGTAGTGGAGGAACATTTTGTGTTTGAAACCCTAACCTTAATAGTTATACCATACCATTAATAGCTATTAGTAGTTATGCCATAATGCATATCTTTGTGTCTAAAATAAAAAATAAATTTTGAAGACACTTTAAAATTGAAAGTATGTTGATATAAGATATAGGTAGATAGCTGTATGAAGACTCTGAGGCATTGTCTGTATCAATGAGAAAAGACTTGGGTAGTAATGGGTACAAAAGTAATACTAAGAATTAGGAAGGACAGAACAAAGGCAAGTAAGGATTATTTTTCCTTCCTCTCCATCAGGAACTTTTGCCCATGCTTAGAGACATATTTGGCTTTTACAGTGGGTAAAAGGATGATACACGCATATAGGAAACAGATAAAGTAGCATGCTACTAAATATCCATATTGTACTCTAGCTGGGACAAATATCTGACCCCAAATGTCAATAATAGTAAAAGGGGTAAACCCTTATGGGTATAAAGTAGCAGTGACTTTCAGGCAGTGCTGGTAAAACTACAAACTATACAACTCCTTTGGAAGAAATTTAGCATTATATGATAGCATTTAATCTGTTCATAGCCTATGACTTAGAGATTCTACTTTCAGGGGTAAGAATCCTACAGAAGTCATGTTCGGTACTATTTGTATAGCTGTTCAATTTTCTACCAGTAGCAGGATATATAAGATGGTATGTGCATGCAATGACAAGCTATGTAAATGAACTGATTAGTTGCTTGCAGAGAGAGAGATAACGTGAGAGAGAGAGAGAGAGAGTGACCTTCTGACTACAAAAAGTCTTAGATACTTTGCACTTTGCTATCTGAAGAGACAAATACATGCTAGGAATTCTGAAGCCTTTTCTCTTCAGAAAAGGAAGACTTTCCATTATAAAGGTTTCTAAATAGTCTCTTAATTAGTTGTCTTTTCAGTTCTGTTGATTTTAAAATACATACTTTGATGTTTAATTTTGTTGCTACTCATCAGTCAAAACAGGATCAAGTGCCTACCCTACCCAGGGTGCTGTGTTTGGTGCTATACAATGTACAGATGAAGTGTGATCTCTGCTTTCTAGGATGTCAGATGAATTAAGGAGCATTCTCTTGTGGTATAAAATAAGGTGCTGTGTAATGGAAGTAATAGGATGGGCTGCATCAGGAACGTTTCTGAGAAAGCAACGTCTATAAAGTAATTAGAAAAAGCATTAACTATGTAAAGGACTGGGGGAACAGAGACAAAGAACTTTAAAATTTGATTATTCATAACAATAAAAGCATTACTTTAATACAATCTACTTCTTTTTCTGATTTATTCTTGCGATTGCAATCATAATCACATACATAATTTCTCCATGTCTTTTGAATTATGTATTATCCTAAATAATTTTGCTCTAAGACCGAAACACATACATATACTGGGATACTGGAGACAGTTTCATTCTTGATTCATTCATTGTAATCACTTCTACACTTAAAATCTTTACATTTAGAAAACAGCTGACATTACTCAAGACATACAATGTCTTTTATGTCAGTATGGCCTTGAACTCTCTCAAAATCCACCACATTTATAAACTGAAGGACTGAGTTACAGTTATCAAAACACCTTAAAACCTAGAATCTGGTTTGAAGAAACGGACATTTCTCCAGCTTATGATATAATATATGTTTTTCCATTTTACAGCCTCTGCCAATCAAGTTCCCATATATCCCCTTTGAGATGGTTTATGATCACCAGGCCATGTTATATGTAGCAAGATTACCTGGAAATGTCTCTGAATTAAATATCACTAACCCGAATCGTGATCTAACACATAATTTTAGCTCAAAAGTTTTTCTGTGGCTCTCAAGAACTTTTACCCTATCTTAAGAGTAACAGATTATATTTTATAAAGGGCCTTGATGGAGCACTGTGCATCAACAGCTTAGTGTAGCCCAGGATGCACTGAGGTGGTCCTTGTACACCCCAGCACTGCAGGGTCCAAGTAGCACCACATTCCTGAGGGACTGAACATTGAACCACTGGAACTGCTGTTGGGCAAGAACTGCTAACATTAGTATCCAGATCTCACGCACAAAATTTGGAGGACCCCCACCAATAAAAGAAATTGCTGTAAACTCTGGCTGCTTTCAGAAATTCTCTTTGCAATTAGGAATGCAATGCACAATGAGATAGTATAGGTAACACTGCCTTATAATACAGGTGAAAGCTATTAAAAGATGGTAGCACTTCTTTCCAATAGCCAGAATCTGGAAAAAACCTGAGTGCCCGAGAACAGATGACTGGTTAAAGAAACTTTGGTACATTTACACAATGGAGAACTATGTAGTGGTTAGAAAAGATGAAGTCATGAAATTTACATACAAGTGGTACTACATGGAAAGTATCATGCTAAGCGAAATGAGTCAGAAAGAGAGGGATAGACATAGAAAGATTGCATTCATCTGGGGGATATAAAGTAACAAAATAGGAGACTAACACCCAAGAATGGCCGAGATTAGTACCAGGAATTTTGCTCCATGGCTTGGAGGCCAGGCACACATGCTAGGGGAAAAGGCAGCTCAGATAGAGAAGGGAGCACCAAATAAAGGGTGTTGATAGGATCCTCTCAGGATGGGAGAAGCATGCTGAAAGTAGACTACAGACCAAACATGACTGCCACTCAATGCCTCTTTTGCAAACCACAACACCCAAAAGGAGAGAGAGAAAACAAAAGGGAATGCCCTGCCTCAGAGGCAGGGTGGGATGGGCAGTGGGAGGGATACTGGGATCCGTGGTGGTGGGAAATGGGCACTGGTGGAGGGATGTGTATTTGATCATTGTATAATTGAAACCCAAGCACAAAATATGTAAGTCTACAACTGTACCTCATGGTGTCTCACTAATAAAACTTTTTTTTAAAAAAATGGTAGCACTTATCACTATAGCACAGTCCTCCCGTTCCTCATCGATTTGCTCGAGTGGGCACCAGTAATGTATCCACTGTGAGACTTGCCATTACTGTTTTTGGCATTTTAAATACACCACAGGGAGCTCGCCAGGCTCTGCTGTGAAGGCAGGATACTCTCAGTAGTTTGCCGGGCTCTCCGAGAAGGAAGGAGGAATTGAACCTGGGTCAGCCACATGCAAGGCAAACGCCCTACCCACTGTGCTATGACTCCAGCCCAAAAGATAGTAATCCAGAAGAAATAACTTTTCTTCATTTTTTCTTTTATTGTATTTAATGGCAATAATAGATGATCATAGGGATAATTTCACAATATATGTAATTCAAACCATTATTCTTAAATTGTACAGTGAGGCATTTTAACTATCTCAACAATATAGGGAGAAATACATAAAAGCAATTGTCATTGGGTGATAAAATGTTACATTTTCACATGCAAAAATTATTTAGAACAGAAAGCTCCTTAAATTCAATTCAATATACATCTGTGTCAAAAATAAATAAGATACTAAATTAAGAAATGATGCGAAGTCTTGCATGTGAAAAACTGTCATTATCAAGAAAAACAGTAAAAGTCACAAGGAAATGTAAAACTACTTCATAGTCATGGATCAGAAGCACTAGCATTGCTAAAATAAATATTATACCCAATCCAATTCTGATCACAATTTCAACAAAATTCTTTAAGGTTGTAAAACAAATATTACAAAAGAATTTATGGAACCAGAAAACACTGCAAAGAGCCAAGACTATCTCAAGAAAAATAAAGATTTGAGGCATCATGTTCCTTGACTTTAAATTATACAATATCTTAAAGATGTAGTCATTAAGAAACTGGTTCTGAAATGAAAGCAGACACACAGAACAATGGTCGAGATTAAGAGTTCAGAAGTAAGCCATTGGGTTCATAATTGCAGTTAAAAATTGTTCTGTCCGAATAAAGTAGCATAATATGAGACTAAGATCTAAGGACAGTAGAGATAAGGGCCAGGAGGATCACACCATGGTTGGGTAGTACCCAGGTACTGGGGGGAAAGGCAGTTGGGATAGAGAAGGAACTACTAAGTAAATGATGATTGGAGGGATTGCCCATAATGGGAGATGTGTGTTGAGAGCAGAACAAGGACCAAACATAATGGCCAGATAGTATCTGTATTGCAAATCATAATGCCCAAAATTAGACAGAGAGTCAGAAGGATTGTACCTACCACAGAGGCAGTGAGTGGGATGCGGTGGGGTGGCAGGTGGGACATTGGGAACAATGGTGGTGGAAAATGTGCACTCGTAGAAGGATGAGTGCTCCAGCATTGTGTGACAGAGATATAATCATGCAAGTTTGTAACTGTATCTCACGGTGATCCAATAAAATTTCTTTAAAAAAAATTGTTCCGTCCGATCATGAACAGCTTTTTAACTAAGTATCTCATGGTGACTCAATAAAAAATGATTTTAAAAATTTTGTTTGTTTCATTTTGCGATGCACCTGGGAATGCTTACTGCTGGTGGGTTGAGGGACCATATGGGGTGTCGGGGATCAAACACATTCAGTCTCAGGCCAGGCAAATGCCGTACCCACTGTACTATCTTTGAGAATGGAGACATGAGCATAGTGTGGAGAAAAAAATGAGCTCTTCAAAAAATGATTTAGGAAAAGAATTAGCCCCATACTGAAATAGTAAATAAAATAAAATTGGACCACTCTACAAAATGTTAACTTAAAAATGATTAAATACCTTGATCTTGCTATAATTCCCAAATCCAAAAAATACGTGGAGGAGACATAGATAGGACTCATTACAATTTTAGCCTCAAAAGTATCTTCAATGATTTAGAAGTGAAATCAAAACATACTACTGGGACCCTATCAAGCTGAAATGTTTTTGCACTATGAAAGGAACTATGTCTAAAATAAGAAGACTGAATAGGAGAAAGTTTTCATATAACAAATATCTGACAAATGGTGAATATCCAAGATGTATAAGACACTTATACACACCCACCAACTGGCCCCCTGGCGCCGTGTAATCCCATCAACGGCCAAGACCCAGAGACTATAAAACCCAGCTCCCGGAAGAGAACAGCGCAGAGTCTCCTGCCCCCACGCCTGGCTGTCCTCCCTGGGGCCCCTTGGAGGGGGGCAGGTTGAGTTTCCCTCCCCACCCCAACCAGAGCTCCGGCAGCCGAAGACCCCCAGAACCAGCCACAACCATGCTGAGTCCACTCTCCACATGCATGAAGGTACCGGCAGAGGAACACAGGCATGCGGGTCCCGGGGCTGAGATCTCCAAGCCTGCTCAGATCGGGGCCGAGCATCCGCATTCGTGGCCGCATGACATCTTTTTATCTCATTCATACTTTGGACAAACTGGCAGGCTACCAAATGTAACCTGGCAGAGTCTGGCAAACTCCCCGTGGCGTACCCAATATGCCAAATACCAGTAATAATGATGGGTCTCATTCTCCTAACCCTGAAAGAGCCTTGAATATGGCACTTTTTAAAAATCTCAGGGCTAGGCCTGCTCGAGGCAATTGACAAACAACAGGAGGATCGTGATCGTGATGAGACACTTATAAAACTGAACAACACTTCTCCAAAGAACGCATACAGATGTTCATCAGGTACATATTTTTGTTCATTTGTTTTTGTTTTAATGTCACACTAGGTGATGCTCAGGGGACACTACTATCTCTGCACTAAGAAATTACTCCTGGTGGTACTCAGGGCACCATATGGATTGCCAGGGATTGAAGCCAAGTGGAGAGCAAGTGTCCTACCCACTGTACTAACTCTACAGTTCATGTGTATCAGGTATATGAAAAAAGTTCATCGGGTACTCATTACCAGTGAAATGCAAATCAAAATGACAATGAGACTTCATCTAACCCAGTCACAATGAGCAGGTCAAAAAATTCAGATGCAGCAATGCAGTGAAAAGGGAACTTTCATTCACTGGATTTTACACCAGTTCATCCAGTATGGATAGTTCTTCAAAAATACAGTATTAAATTATTAAATACAGTATGGATAGTTCTTCAAAAATTAAAAATAAAAATACCATATAACCCAGAAATCCCATTTCTTGGAACTTACTTTGTTTTTAAGTTTTAATTTTTTGTTTGTTTGTCTGGGGGGGGGGGGGGTCATACTCAGCAGTACTCAAGGCTTTTTTCCTGGCTCGGTGTTCAGGGATCACACCTGGTAGTGTTTAGGGGACCAAGTGGCCATCAGCTGCATGCAAGGCAAGTGCCACACACATTATTTCATGTCTCCAGTCTTAATATATTAAGACTTAATGCAGCATAATGTCTATGTTCAGTTATTCACTCAGAGCAATTTATTTGCATTTTTGTAACATCTTCTTTCTACTAACGGTGCTATTTCCATAGAAAAAGATTGAAACACTCCCTCAAATTAATGAGTGGACCAATGTATGGTCCTAGAGTTTTTACTCAGTATTAATAATGTTTTTTCTCCCCTTCAGAGTATTCTCATATACTAAACATTGTCCAACGATTAAAGATGCCAGCCCCCAGAAACCCTACTATTAAAGAACCACACTCTTCATCCTCCCCTTTGTACATTTTTATTTTCATAACACTAAGGAAACTCATCCTTAATCCAGCATCCCAGCAAACAAGAAAAATGTGCTATCATCTATCACAGCAGTATACGGATACAATAAAATAAACAGAATAAAACTGAGACGAAGACATCTGAACAATTCTCAACAATCTTGTGTAACTACTCTGACCTTCGAGTGTCAAAGTTCACTGCAGTGAACAGAAAAGTAATATGTCAAATGCTGACTTCTGCACTGTTTCTGGAATTCTACCACCGCCTTGATCTAGAAACCTCCACCAAGATGTGTTCCAGTAAATCTCATTCACACTAATCAAAAAGGAAATCTTTTCTTTCCCAATTAGTTCCAATTGCACAGATGAAACAGTACATCTGTTTGCCTTTCAAGAAGGCTCACCCATGGGATTATAGAGTTTTACTGACACAACATCTAGGCGGTTTGTCATCCTTCTTTTCTTCTTAAGAGCATTCTGCCATCTTTTATCAGCAGTTATACACAGCTTCATTTTTGTGACAATATTAGCCCAAGACTGCTGCTGTAGGCATCCAGGCAGTCCTTGCTGCCTGGAGGGACTTCTGATAAAAATTTATTAGGATCGCTGAGCCTAAAGCTTTTGCATGGAATAGTCCACACTCTGTTAGTACATGCTGGTATGCATACTTTCATATGCAGCTCTTGTGTGTTTGTGTGCTATATCCCCACATCTCACACAAATCAACCAACTCAGCTCCCCAAAGGGTATTACCATGAGAGGTAGAAATCTATTTCTAGTTTGAAAACAGGATCCTTTCGGTGCCACTGTAAAACTAATCTGACATGAAATGTGCCTGGCTGAGTTTAGAGGTAATTACTAATACCTAGATGTGACTGACACTGTAAGGCATTAAAGGGTAACCAATCATAATGAATCACTCAGAAATTTAGGGTTGCTTCTAAAGCAACAAACAAACCAACAGATTCAAAAAGATGAACTATCACCAATTTATAGTACAAATAATCTGCAATAACTGGACACTGGATTTATTTTTGAAACATGTTTTCCTTTTCTCTTTTTAAATAATTATAGCATGGTCTCACCATTACATTCTCTATAACTCTTAGTGATTCATATAAGAGCTTCTCTCTGTAAAATGGCAAAAAGTACAGGCATTTTCCAGGGGAAAACCACGGACCAAATATATGATTTCATTGCCTTTGGGAGCGTCAATAAAAATGGAAGGATGTAGCATGTAATGCTGGTTGGGAACTTAGAGCTTGGGGTCAGAGAAAGTTAAAAAAAATAATAAAAAGAAGGCAGCTTTGCAACTTCCTAGTTCAAGAACTTGGGGAATTTTTTTAATTTCTCTGACTAATATAATGAGGCATTAATAATTGTTACCTTGATAGATAAGGAGCTTTGTAGAATCTGTGCAGAAAAGTAATCTATAAATAATTAACCTTGTAATCACCATCTACTGTTTATTTTGATTGCTATCATTGTGAGAGTCCATAAATTTCTGCAATGGCTGACAGGGAATCTTTCCCAGTTTCTCCAGATCTCACCCCTTCCTTTATGGCTCTCGTATTCAATGCCATCCATGTTCATATTTTTACATCAGGAATAAGAAGAGATACAGTTATGCACAGGTCACATAATAAACCCCATCAAGTAAAAATAAATCCATAGTAACCATGGGAATGTACAGAGTCTCTTTCTGGAACCTACTGAAAGGTTCCCTGTCAGGCAATGATGCAGTGAATGCGCAATTTGGAGACATGTGTGGTCTTCTAGTCTATACTTCTTTTCCTTATAGTCTTTGTTTAGGTCTCACTTAATTTTTTGCTTCCATCTGGGCCCTGAGACATTACTTAACATAAGAAGAGCCTGTTCCTAGTTTGATTCTATGAAACTACTATGTCATTAACTCTATTGTGCTCCTTCTAGCAGTGTTTAGATTTGTCAGGATGAGTAAACAAATTCAAAGTCCATTTAAAAAAATGTAGCATATAAATGCACTGAAATACATTTAGCTTTAAAATAAAAAAAAAACTCCTTGAGAGCATCATGCTATGTAAAATAAGCCAATCAGAATGACAAATTCAGCATTATTCTACTTAGTTGAGACCTCAAACATAGTTAAATTTATAGAATCAAAGCATTGATTGGTAGTTTCCAAGGATCTTAGACCTGGAAGAACATAATGTCTCCTTGTTTAGTCTCTTATATGACAAACTTTATAAGCCTAATAAACTCATCCAGTATGCATAATTAAATGACTAATAGTTTATTATATTATCAAGCTGAATATATTTATAAATTTAAGACTCTAGCAAAATTCAATCACCAATGAAAATTAATTTGTCATGCTTGGTTATTGTATACTTGAGTAGGAAGATAGAGAGATATTGGGAATATTTTGAGGTGGGAGTATCTCGCCCGCACTGCAGAGCCTGGCAAGCTCCCCGTGACGTATTGGATATGCCAAACACAGAAACAACAAAGTCTCCAATGGAGACGTTACTGGGCCCGCTCGAGCAAATCGATGATCAATGGGAGGGCCTTTACCTTTTTTACCTATTTTGAGGTGGGAAATTTTTCAAGGCATGTCTTATAAAAAAAAAGGCAACAACTGTGATGCCAGGGATATGGCTAAGCAACAGAGCATTTCCCTTGCATGTGTGAGTCCTGGATTTGATCCTGGCACCAGCAAAGTAAGATAAAAGTAAGAGGAAACAGCCTCTTTTTCATACTGTGATAGTGATCTCATAAAAGTTGTGTTTGTGGAATTGTAATGAAAGTCAAATATCAGAAGCTTAATTGAATATACAATTCTGTTAGTACAACAGATGTGATTCACAATCAGAAACGTGGACTTTGGACAATAAATAAATGAATTAATTAGTTTTAGAAATAGAGATGTAATTACTCTGTGGCTTTTTCTTGAGTTATTATAATAAAGGCACAGGACCGTGTATATCATTTACAGGGCGAAAGGCACCCTTATGCCATCAACGTCTGGTATCCATCTCTGAGACAGTCTCTCTCCCACAGCAAAGGTGAGGTGTGGTGCCACCATGCTTAGTGTCATGGCACAAACATTCCATCTGCAACTGACTGAGGAAAGGGACTCAGCTGGGATGATGGCTGCTGTTTTAAATGAATGTGGCTCCCTCTTCTGGCAGAAAACCTGAATCAAGAATAAAATCTGAAAAAGGAGAACAGGGTTGTTGAAAGACCCTCTCTCTAAACTCCAGAAATATCTGGAAACACAATAGCCCAGATGAGCACACAGTCTGAGGACAAACAGACTTTCTAGACTTCCTCTACCCATAACAGCAATGTAGTAGAAAAAGTAGTAGTATCATTCCCTTGGAATAGAAAAAAATGAGACACTAACAAAGAAATTCACAAAGGGCTGGTATTAAAGATGACATTTGGGGTTAAAATAGCTATGTTTTTCTTTAAATTATAAGAAGCAGGTTTTTTTTTATTCCTGATCTCTTCCAAAGATCCCATTCTGTAGAAGTATGCAAAGACACAGAAATTGAGAGAATTAAATACTCCATTGAAAACCTACCACTAGCATTATTCTATAGGAGTCAAATAAATACATTAATAGGTCAAATGCCTATTTGATATCTTGATTTTTTTCATGAGTCCAACCTTACATTAAAATGTCTTTAATGATATGTCTGCCAGTCATATAAACTGGCACATTAGAACTATTTTATTTGAAATAAATAAAACTATCATATAACTATTATTACATAACAAATTATATAACAAAATGTAGAAAACCTAATTAAGAGTTGTGCCAATTATCTATGATTAAGAAAATATTAACAACAACACAGAATTTATATTGATAATGCATAAATATGTGACTTCCACAAACAGTATTATAGAAGCTTCAGAAATGGTAATCACAAATCAAAATAAAGCAAAAATGATATACACTTACATTCAGAACACAAGTGTCCATTTAGACTCCTCCTGCCCATGCGCGCATGCACACACACACACACACACACACACACACATAATTTACCTCTTAACATTTCACTGGTTACTAAATTATAGTCACCCTTGAATAATCCCAATATTTCTGAATCATAAATCCTGCCACTTGTTAAAGGCTGCAAACCAGATTTTTTCATATCTTTATGAATGAGTCTCAGTGTAGAAAGCAAGAAACTGTACCTCCATGCAGAAGACTCGAGTTTGAAAGTTATGTGCATCTTCACATAATGGCGACCTGCAAAGCCCCAGGTGCTATTTTCTTTGGCCTCTGGAGATAACTAACAATAATCCTCTACCCCTACTCTCAGTGAAGAAAGTTTATCTGGTGTTGACAGAACTTTGGGATACTGCAAAAGACAATCTGAGTAGATGTCATATTTTCTATTTAGTCCTATAAAGAGGTATAAATATTTCAACTCTGGGGGGAGCTGGAAGAAAGGAAATAGGAGAGTGGAAAGTATACTTACCCACCCACATATTACAGATTTATTAGAAATCTAGAAACCAAGAAAAGGAATGTAAAAAAATGAAAAGAAATGAAAATGTGTACATTTTTCCTTGGTGAGCTATCAAAATTTCATTTAATACTGGTAAAATATCATTAATTGGGGAGTTTGTGTGGATCTCACTAATTTTCACAATATGAATTCTCTGTCTCAGATCACCCAGCACAGAAGCCTATGTTAACATTTGTTGTTTTTTCTCCTTTGTCCTTTCCAGCTTCTATGTTGCTGTACGTTCTTAGTCTTTTCTTGATTTGTGTAGCCTTAATTGTGTGGCCATAATGAGTATAGGCCATTTACTTTATAGAATGACACTCATTTTTTTTAGTTTTTCTGGGGCTGGAGCGATAGCACAGCGGTAGGGCGTTTGCCTTGCATGCAGCCAACATGGCCGACCCGAGTTCGATTCCTCCGCCCCTCTCGGAGAGCCCGGCAAGCTACCGAGAGTATTCGATATGCCAGACACAGTAACAACAAAGTCTCCAATGGAGACGTTACTGGGCCCGCTCGAGCAAATCGACGATCAACGGGAGGGCCTTTACCTTTACCTGATACTTTTTTATTCTGGGAATGAGATTGTATATCTAAGTCAAGTATATTCACCCAAAAAACATGTTCTTCCCAGAGCATGTCAAGAGGTTCAGGATGACCCTGACTTTGTTTTTTGTTTGTTTGTTTGTTTTTTAAGGGAGTAAATGTGGAACATTTGTCTTAAAACAAAAGGGTAATGTTTATCTCAATCTCAGTTGAGGTCAAGTTTCCAAGTTTCTCTATATAAAGCTATTTTCTCCCTTCATTATATAATGTCATTATATAACTTCTGCCTATTGATTTTAGCATTTATCAATATAAACTCATGAAAAAATTACATTTCATAGGCTGAAATCCAACATTGACATTATATTATTTTATTGGGGTTGGAGCGATAGCACAGCGGGCAGGGCGTTTGCCTTGCACGCGGCCAACCTGGTTGACCTGAATTCAATTCTTCCACCCCTCTCAGAGAGCCTACAAGCCACCGAGAGTATCTTGCCTGCACTGCAAAGCCTGTCAAGCTACTCGTGACATATTCAATATGCCAAACACAGTAACAACAAGTCTCACAATGTTACTGGGCTCACTCGAGCAAATCAATGAACAATGGGAGGACAGTGCTACAGTGCTATTATTTGATTGATCAGATTTCTCTAGCTTTGGTTATTAAGAACTCCATTAGGTTGAATTGTATCTTTGAGAAAATTCCCATGAATTTGAGCATTTTAAAAATTTTCAGATATGATGAAATATTTCAAGTTAATATAGCATTTTACCTTTTCAATTTCTAGAATCAAACATTTTATAAATAGTCTCAATTGTTTTTATTAGAGAATGTTATTTAGAAAGCAAGACCTAGGTTCCAGTTGTGCTAACTATAAAGAACATATCATTGTTTTAATCATTTTAGTGAGGAGATCTAGGAAATATATGCACATATAGTAAGTAACATATGCATAGAGATATCTGTTTCTGTATGTATCACCTATGCACATATATGTGTATGAGTATTTTCACATGAGTGTATACATGTGCATAGGTTATATATAAAATATGTATCTATATAGTTCCATATATAAGCATATATATGAGATTTTACTGTCATCACTGACTTCAGTCAATTACTATATGGTTCATTTTGCACACTTCACTGATTTATAACTTAGTAATCCAATAACAAATCTTTAGTTCTCATTCTTCACAATACAATTAATAGAACTAAACAAAATCATTTCAGAATTCAGAATTGCCACACACATATGAGAAACAAACTAAGTACTTTATTTCCATATTTATGTGCCATTGTCTTGTTCTTTCGTCTCACAATATCCAATAAAACTTGTTTCTCCCAGTTACTTTGATTTATCTTTTCCTCATTCACTTTCTACACAGTAGTTATTTTTAATCTACGATATGACTAGCTTTGTATGTCACTGTATTTGGAGTATGACATCTATTATGATTGGTTTTAATTGGAAGGTAGGTACTGTTGTAAAATATTTTCATTAATCTAAAACAGATATTTCTACCATAATATTTAGAGAGATGTGTACTCATCCCTTCTAATTCCGTTCTATATTTTTCCCAAATTATAAGTAACCGATGGCTTATTTCTGGTTTATCATGCATGTGCGTCTTCTTAAAAAATAAACATATTTATAAATTTTTCAATTATGATCTACGGGAACACCCAGGAGTGCTCAAAGCTTACTCCTATTTCTGTGCTCAGGGGTAACTCCTGATGGAGTTCAGGAGACCATATGCATTTGGGAATCAAATCAGGGTTGGCCCTGTGTAAAGCAAGCAGCTTACTTTCTGTACAATCCCACTGGTGTCATGCCCTTCTTTCTTACAAAAAGAATGCCAGGCTAATGATGATCATTTGTCCATTGGCTTTACATTATAAAAATGTCCCATAAATCACATGCAGTCAATTCATAAAGATCTTCCTTGCTATTTTCCCACTACACCTACATATTCCTACATGATGCAGTTAACCTACAGTTCATACACTCTCCTATGTATGGTATTTAGCTTGTTTCTCCCATGTTCTGCAACTGAAAAAAAAAAAAGAATGAAATTTTTAATTTGCATCTGTGTTCTTCCATACTGTAGCAGGTATATAATAAAGGCCAACTCTTAGATGTGTGAATGAGAGTTTTAAGTATAAAGTCTTATGAGGTTTTGTTAGATAACAAAACTCCCCTTTGGAAGATAGCACCACTGCGGATTCTCTCTCACCAGTAACTTAGAACAGTGTGTTTTCTCCCCCTAATGCAAAGCATCACTAACAGAACGTCTCATGGAAATGTTTAGATTTTATCATTCTGATAGGTGAGAAATAGCAGCTGTGGTATTTTAGTCTGCATTCCTCTAATTATGACTGTGTTTAAGCATTTTGTAAATATGCATATAATTTTTCTACTCATTTCATGAACTACAAATGCTTGTCCCTTTCCCACTCTTTTCCTAGGGTTTTTATTTTGTTTATCTTTTTTTCTCTCCTGATGTTCAAATTTTAAAAGTTTTTTCTTTCGGAGGGGTAGAGTTAAGTATAATTAGCCATTTGTTGTGATATTTGTTTATACTGTTTTGCCTCTGCTAATCAGTCATTTTTTAGTACACTTGTCATGCAAAAAATAATTTTAAGTAAAAAATTCCATCTTTTTATTGGATCTAGAAAGTCTTTTCTGAAAGCAAAATGAATGAATCAGTAATCTATATAATTTTTAAGATATTTCACAGATTAATCAGTTACATTAAGATATATTAACCATTTTGAATCCACCAATGTTCATAATCAAAAAATACTGTTTTAAGTATTTATTTAAAGCAGCTTTATTCTCATTACATTTGGAAAATAGCCTTGATTTTTCTGCTCTGACATACGTATGCAGTTAATTTCCAGGAGTAGCGTTTAATTTAGAGCCACTAGTTGGAGAGAAACATTTTGTTGAAGCTCAGTGTGTATCCAAACAGGCTTTCTTCTTTCTCTAATCCTGTCTCTATGGTTCTTGTCTGCCTCTGTCTGCCCATGTCTCTTATACCCTGCATATGCAAAACTGAAACTCAAATGATAAGCCTAATTGGGTTAGGGGCAACAACGGAATGATTTCCTGACAGCCCATTCTTTATTTGAGGGTACACTCTAAGCTCCATATACCAACCATCATTGTGAAGTATAAATGTCAGTGACCATGGTAAATCCATTAATGGAACTTGCTTCCCCATTATTAGAACCATCTGAGTCTGTTAAAATCTTTACTAGGAATTTAATTTCTCTGCAGAGGGCTTTAAATTAATTAGAGGTTTACATGCTAACAAAGAGCCTGATACATCCATAAATCAATCTGGTGTAGGAGGACTAGGCAGGGAGGATGTCTATTCAGTGGAGACCTCAAATTCAGCTTCCCTGTCGGGATTCCAACAAAAGGGTGCAGGTGTGAAATGGGCCACTGTGACAAGGAAGCCCCAATAATTACTTTGCATCACTTAAACCACAGCAGGTAATATGGTGAATCAAAGTCCCAGACGCTCAGCAAGTGAAACCCATGTTACCATGAAAAGCCCCATCATATCACTTTAACCTTGTAAATGAATTGCCATAACACTGTGATTTATTCTATATCAAGTCCAAGAATTAAAAGGACATTGATCAAAATGATCTCCCTTTCTCCTGCTTTTGTTGGGAATAGAAGGTAACAGATGGAACCACACCACTTCTTTCTTTCTTTCTTTCTTTCTTTCTTTCTTTCTTTCTTTCTTTTTTTAATGTACTGAACATCGCTTAAAAATCTTTGAAATTGCCAGTGCCTTTTATTAAATACATTTACTTTAAGGTTTACTCACACACAATGCTCTTTAGATAGACTTTTATCCATACTCCTTTAAATACAAAAAAAGTCTTTGAATCAACTTAAAAATTGCATAACAAAATTTTTCCAATCTGCAGTATTTTTAAAGTGACAAGAATGCTTCTTCTTTCATATTATTTGATTATAAAAAACTAATGAAGTAAATCAATTTCCAGTTCACTTTTAAATAACGTGTCTCATTTGACACAATCAGACCTATATATACATATATGTATATATATACATATATGTGACACATATTGATGAAAAACATGTTTAACTGAAGATTAACTTATAAGCATAGTTGTGTTTCAGTTATCACAACATCTGAAGTTATAGGACAATCTTTACCTATATAAAAATAATCAGTATATGTACATAAGCATTTAAAATACTATTTAAACATATATTACCATTATCAATGTCTTACATATATTTGAAGTTCTTTCTTAGAAAACCTTTTACTAGCTTATTTGGACCCTTCTCCCCTTCCCAAAATATTAGGGTGTGAATTTTTTAGTCTAGAAGCAAACATACTTATCTATAAAAATAATATTCTATAATAATTCAATTTGGAGATTAAAATATTAACACATCAAACTATCTTCAAAATTAGGTGATAAAAATGTATTTTAAAGATATTAAATCAATAACTTCCAGTACAGATTACAATATCTCAAACATTATTTTGGATTTAAGCTAAAACTTCAGGCTGTAGATATTTTAAATCTGAAACAAAGGACACAATCTGTAAGGATTTTATAAGCATACAAGATTTTTTTTCATTGTTTAGAGTATAATACCAAAATGAAAGAAAAAATCTTTATAAAGTGTGCTTTCCATCTTAGTTAAGTGAACAATGATTCAGGTTTTATGGATTTCATTGCCATGGTGAGCAATGAGCAAGGAAGAAAGGAACACTGTGTGCCAAAGAATAAGGGATGAATCACAACCTATAATTTGGTCTCTCTTTCATTCACATGGTGAACAGAAGAGTGAGATGAAGAAATGGGGCCACAGAATGCTCACACTATTTCTATGCAAACTTCATCAGTTCTCTCTATCCTCTTTAACAACATAGATGTTCTCAGAATGCAAACATACATAAACGATGCAAGTAAGGTCATACAGAGACAAACACAGTCTTCTTTTGAACATGTATCTCCTTCCAACTATATTACAGATGCAAATACAATATTTTATACTATGGCTCAGTAGCAATGTAACCAAACACTCCTACTCAGTGGATGCCATGTGGGGATCAGTAATGAGGCATCAGAAGAGGGTTAAGAGGGTAACAGAACTACCATATTACTCAGAAGTAAAGAGAAAACTGTTGGGCATCAATGGTAACATACAGAAAATTTTCACTTCTTCCCTAACGTGCCAGTAAGTAAGAAGACAAAATTGGTCCCTTCATCTGCTAGGATATGTCAACAAAGGCCACGTAAAGCAAAAGGTTCAAATAAGGTCCAGCTAAATATATGCCAAAAGGTGAATATTTACCAGGAAAAAAATACCCTCATCATCACACACATAAAACGAAAACCCATGCAGAAAAGAAAAAAAATAGTCAATAGATCCCAATGCTAAGAAAACAAAGCTAGCATTATCTGACAAAGACTTTAAAGCCACACAATAAATATGCTTCAAACAGCACTAGCGAGTGTTTGAAACAATGAAAACTAAGAGAATATAGAAAGAAGAAAGTTTCTCCTTTCTTCTAATTTAATTAAAAATAAGAACCAAATGGAATTTTTAGGGGCCTGAGATACAACACAGAGATAAAGGCTTGCCTTTCAGGCAACTAAACCCAGCATAATTCCCAGTGTACACATGTCCCTTCTCCAAGCACTGCTAGGAACAATCCATGAGCACAGAGCCAAGAGTAAGCCCTGGCATCTCTGATTATAAACTTAAATTAAACTGAAAAATAGATTGAACAAATCCTCAAGGATGCATGAGACTTTGATAAAGATCTGTTCTGGTAAGAGAGATTGAGAGGAAGAGACAAAAAAAAGGCAATGAGTTGGATTTTCTCAAATTTGATATATATATATACATATATATTTACATACATAAATGTGAATATATACAAGTATGTATATATACATATTTTTTTCCAAGTTTGGGCCACATCTAGTTGTCCTCAGAACTTGCTCCTGACTTTGTGCTCAGGGGTCACTCCTGGCGGTACTACAGGGAATACATGCTGGGGATCTGGCTGTATGCAGTGAAAATACCTTAACCCTTACTTATACTAGCTGTATGATCCCCAAACAAAGTTCTCTATGTCACTCATCTCATAGTTATTTATGTAGGAATTTATTAGGCATTTGTTTGTTTGTTTGCCACACCTCTCAGTGCTCTGTCACTATTCCTGATTCTGTGCACAGAAGTCACTCTTAGCTAGTGTTCAGGGCACCATGCAGTGACAGGGACTGAATTGACATTGGGGGTATGCAAGGCAAGTGCCTTCCTCAACCCTTGTGCTTTACCACTATAGATTTTTAAAGATAAAAGAAAACCACAAATAGATAAATTCAAAGTAATGCACAGCAAAGCGCATCACAGTTAAGCTCTTGAAATATTAAAACCATCCTGAAATTCATGAGAAAGACATATTGTTATCTATATCTAAGGGTAGTAGAGATAGAACTGCAAGTTTTCTCATAAGAAATCACAGTGGGCAAAAGGAAAGATCACAATATATTTCAAATGATGAAAGGAAAGAACTCTCAAGCCAAAATTCTATCAATTTAAAGTATCTCCCAGGAAGATGAAGAAGTAACCACAATACTGGATGAAGAGAAATTGGAGAAAATGTGTTGGAAACACTACTGAGACAAATAGGGAAAAATGATACCATATCTGTAGCTCATATCATTCACAAAGCTTAATTAAATTGTATTGAAGACCTTGAAATTAGACCAAAATTAAGGAAAACTTAGTTAGAATTCCCCAGGATACAGAGCTCAGAAATATCTTCAATGGCTTTTCTCCATTGCAAAAATAACAAAAACAAAATAAATGGAGCTATATCAAACTAAACGATTATACACTGCGAAAGAAAGTATGATAAAAATTAAAAGATATATTTCTGAATAGAAGAAATTATTTGCATCTCACATATTAGGTAAAGGGCTATTTTCCAAGATACATAGAACACTTAATAAGCACAAGAACAAAAACAAACAAAAAAACCCCAAAATCTCATCAAAAAACATGGTGAAGATTTTAATAGATACCTCCCAAAAAAAGAGACATGGAGGGCAAGTGGAAGTATGAAAATTAGTTCCCTGGCACTTTTGATCAGGGAAATGCAAGTCAAAAATCAGATATATCACAGCAGTAAAAATGGTATAAAAAATACTAGAAACAAAGTGCTGGCACAGATGTGGTGAAAGAGAATCCTTCATTCACTGTTGGTGGGAATAGCCTATGGTTCAGTATGTATATAAAATATTATAAAATAGTATAAAACAGATTCCTTTAAAATTTAAGATCCATATATTTAAAATAAAAGAAGAGAGCTCCTATGTGATTCAGTTATTTATTTATTTATCTATTTATTTGGGGAAATCTACTCCCAAACACACACACACACACACACACACACACACACACACAAAATGTTAATTAAAATAAATTAGGCGTACTTATGTTCACTGCAATGCTTAGTTCAACAGATAGGATTTGAAAACAAACCAAATATCCAAGGGCAAATGAATGGATAAAGAAGTTGTGGTAAACATACGCTATGGAATACCATGTAACTGGAAGAAAAGATGTAATATTACTGTTTGCTGCAATTTAAATGGAACTCAAGGATACCAGGTTAAATCAGAAGGATGAAAACAAAGAATAGAGGATCTCATTTATCTGTGGCAGAGAGAGAGAGAGAGAGAGAGAGAGAGAGAGAGAGAGGTAACAGATAGTTTTGTAAGATGGCAATCCCTTAAACTTAGATTTAAAAAGTATTGGAGGTGGGGTAGTAGGAAGAAGGAAGAATGAAAAGGTGCACTAGGGGTGACATAGGGCCATGGTGAAGGGTCACAGATACTTTTGTAGTGGTGACAGACAGTATACATTGACACCACAGACGTACATAATACTGTAACCATTAATGTACGAACTGTTATAAAACTCTTACCAAAAATATAATTTAAAAATTATAAATAAAAAACTGAAACGAATGACTCATTCTTAATTTGTTTTTCCTCCTATTTGAATTATTATTAATTTGTAGCAAGACACTTAGATTTGAAATCTTCAAAAGCACTAAGGGGTTATTTTACATATTTGGGCTATTAAAGTAATTAAAGGGCTGGAGTGATAGCACAGCGGGTAGGGCATTCGCCTTACAAGCGGCCAACATGGCCGACCCGAGTTCGATTCCTCCGCCCCTCTCGGAGAGCCCGGCAAGCTACCGAGAGTATTCGATATGCCAGACACAGTAACAACAAAGTCTCCAATGGAGACGTTACTGGGCCCGCTCGAGCAAATCGACGATCAACGGGAGGGCCTTTACCTTTACCTTTTAAAGGGTTAGTAACACTGTGGAAATACAAGAGAACTACGTTTGAAAATGGACCTGGCCACGTTCCCTTTCACAATCTCCTTCGAATATCTTGAGGAGTGTACTTACAAAGCTGCCCACAACTGTGGATAAAAGCATGAGAACCGAAATTGACAGGCTTTTCAGGCATTTACTGAGTATCCTGCTTAGTCCTTTAATACTGAGAGTCATGGCAGGAGGATAGAAAATGACAGTTAAGGCCCAGAAAGATGGGACAGTAAAGAAAGAAGCATTTTCCCAATTTACAAAACAGTCTCAGTTGACCATATAAACGACATCTGAGTTCAACCATGTTCTCAATCATTGATGGATAATAAAAATATATTTTATGGAAGGAGGATCTTAGGAAAGTTTCATAAAGGTAGCGTATTAGAGAGATTACAAAGAGAAGGAAGATGAACAAACTCATCAAATTGTGTACAAATCCTATGCTTAGCTTTGAGCTTCACAATTCTATTTTAGTAATATATTTTGTAATAGAAAGCAAGCAAGACCGACCTTTGGGCAGTACATGCATGGACCACTGCCAAGTAGTACTGCGGACGCTATGTACATTGAACTAACATTAGAATCAGAGCCTCAGAAGACAGATTGGAACTTGAGGCCTCAATCTAATCTGGTAAATTTCCAGTTAAAATAAACAAGAACATCAACAATCTCCTTTTATATTAAAACATGACCAAGAGTCTCATGATACAACATTCAAAATGTCCAGGATACAATAAAATAAAACACTCAACACACAAAGAATTTGAAAAATTTCTACTTGGGCAAAAAGAGGAAAAAAACCTAAATTATACAGATGTTATAATAATGCTTAAAAGACTTTCAAGCAGAAAATATAACTATTATCTTAAAAATCAGAACTAGCATTTGGTATCGATAAAATAGTATAAATATAAGATGCAAATAACAAAGAAAATGTTGACATAAAAAATAGAAAATTAAAATAAAATGTTCCTAAGTTGATAAAAGTGCAGCAGGGAATATGCAAGAAAAAAAAATCAATGAGTGTGAAACTTTATTAATGTAAATTATCCCGTATGCACAAGAGATAGGGGAAATTTATGTAAAATTCAGTGTTTCTGTGGGATACTATTAAAATTATTAGCAATCAGTGTCTTAAAAAGACTAAAAAAAGGACTCTGTAAAAATGCATAAATATACAAACTGATTGAATGAATAGTGACAATGAACCTGAAACATGCTAATTTCAAAGAAATCTATACCCAATAACAGCATAATTACAAAAGAAAAAAAGGTAAAGGTAAAGGCCCTCCCGTTGATCGTCGATTTGCTCGAGCGGGCCCAGTAACGTCTCCATTGGAGACTTTGTTGTTACTGTGTCTGGCATATCAAATACTCTCGGTAGCTTGCCGGGCTCTCCGAGAGGGGCGGAGGAATCGAACTCGGGTCGGCCATGTTGGCCGTTTGTAAGGCGAACGCCCTACCCGCTGTGCTATCGCTCCAGCTAAAGACAAATTTTTCAAATACATAAATAAAATGGCTTAAGAATAAACAAAGCTCCTGACTGCAGATTCTCACAGAAACCATGTAAGCCGCAAGGAAGAGGAATAGCTTGTTTCAAAACAACCAAAACATAAATACATTTAGAAGGTATATTGTTTTTAAAAATGAGGCACTGGGATTTACACTATTATTTACAAGAGAATACAATCTTCCAACACCGTACCCTCCAAGAGAGTAACCCCTCCCTCGCCCAACCCCTAAATCCCCACCCCTGCCCTCCACCTTAGTAAGCTCAATTCTAAAGACCGATTCTTTGACTTCATTATATCTGACCATCTGTTATTCCCCTATGTTTTTTATATTACACATGCGGGAGAGGCCATTCTTTACCTGCTCCTCTCCTTCTGAGTGATCATTCCATCAACATAACAGCTAGTTGCATAACTACGTCCTTTTTTATAGCCCAGTAGTATTCCATTGTGTGTATGCGTATGTGAGATATACACATACACACAAGATATAAATTTTAGGGGGCCATGGAGAGAGCTCAAGGTGGGCTGAATCACATGTTTACGTGTAGGAATCCTGGATTTCATCCCTGGCAGTGCCTGGTCCCTAAATAATTACAAGAGTGACCCCTGAGCACTTAAATAGGACTAGGCGCTAAACACTACCAGCTACCCCACACAAATAACTAATACACTTCATTCATTAATTCAAAAATCAGAAAACGTTAGAGTTCAATTTAACAATAAGATGTTTTGGCACACTGAACTCTGCAATGACAACTATAAACTACTGTTGAGAAACAATAAGAAAGTGGTAAATAAAAATTGCATCAAGCTTAAGGATTAAAAAAATTTCACACTGTTCAATTCTACTTCTTCACACATTCATCTAAAGAGTGAATTTGTTTTTCTTCAAACACCACACCAAAACTATTTCAATTTTCTGCTGCCTGGATGGATCTGGAAAGTAGCTCACTGAAAGAAGTTAGTCAAATAAATGAATAATCTGTTCTCATATATGAAATATACAGATACACAGTAAAGGAATAACAAATGGTCAAAAGCTACAGAAACTGAGAACAGTTCTACAGAACTGAATTATGGTGGGGGAATGGTGGGGGTCAAGATTAAAGAAAAGACACAACAATGGTAGAGGGTATAGTATTGGAATGTTCTTCACATGAAACGTTATCATTATTGTAAATTATAATCCTAAAAAGTTTTTAAAAACACATCAAAATGGATCACAGATTTAAAAGTAGGGGTTCAACTTATAAAACTCTTAAGGAAAACATTAGTGACCATGGGTTAAGCAAAGATTTCTTAGGTATGACTACACAAGTGAAATAAAACACATGATAGATTATTCTTCAAAATTAAAACTTTGTGTTCTAAATGAAATCATAAAGTAAGTGGAGGAGAAAGAGAGACAGTGCAGAAGGTAGGGCACTTTCCTTGCATGGGGTCTACCTGAGTTTGATTCCCAACACACCTTATGGTTCTCTGAGTCCTGCCAGGAGTAAGCTCTGAACATGTCCAGTGGGATTCAAACCATAAAAGAAAACAAAAATACTACCATAAGGAATACTACTGCTACTTGAAAGAATCCCAGGGAAATTTAAGAAACTTTAGACTAAGGCAATTTTTCTTAATATAGTTTGAGGTAAAATCTAGCTACATTTTAATCGATAGAATTATTCTGAGCCCTGAGAATTCCTAGAATTATATCTTTATACACATGGTACCTGTTGCATAGCTTAAACTGTATGCTTAATTCATGAACTGAGGAAATGCAGTCCTTTGCTCAACATACTAAGTAAGTGCCTTTTATCTTGTCTGTGTTCAACATGGCAAAATCATTTGATTTAATAATTTATAACCCTGGTCTTCTGCTGAAACATGACATCACTATGTCCATATTATAAAATTAATGTTTTATCTTAGCAATTAAAATTTTCTAATATCTGAATTCTTAAAAATTTGAAACATCATAAAATATGAGATATCACCTAACTGCATCCAGATTTAACTGATGTTTTAAATATTTTATAAAATCTGACTCATTTAAAAGTTAAATTAATGGACATAGCTTATAAACTTCCCATTTGCCCCAGAATCTATTAACTAAATTTGGTTTATGTTATTCCTATACATATTATATTTTTATACTTGCATGTCAATAATAAATATTATCTCTTTTGATGGGTCCATGTTGGATAAAAATGATTTAGTTCATTTTAACTGATTCATATTATTTTAGTATTTGAACAATATCAATTGATTTACCTATTCTCCTCTAAGTCATCTTGAGTTTTTTTCACTTTTTCAACATTCAAAATACTGCTAAAATTCAAATACTGTTTAAAATTCAATATACTGTTCTCTTCATATGAGCCTCTTTATGAGGTTATAACACATGTTTATATTGAATCACAACACAGAAATAGAAATGCTAAATTAGAAGCTATGTAATTTTTATTCAGTAACAGTAGCAGAATGGATATTTAAAAACTTATACCAAATACACTCCTATTCATTATACACAGTAAGTTGACAGTAAACATCAGCATAGACTTGAAGAAATGGCAATTTTAAGTGAAACAGCATATGGCAAAGTCAAGTTAACCATAAGCTAATTACATAAACAAGAGGTTAAATTCCAAGAGCACATTTTTATCACCAAACTTCTAAAGGAAATCCCCAAACACTTCCAAAACTAAGCGACAATTTGTATTCATTCATTTACCAATTCACCTATTCCAGGCCAGGATTGCAGTTACATGGAACCTATTCCAGCTGCTCAGTGAACAAGGCAGAAGTTGCCAACTCCTGGACAGGATGTGCCCTTCACCTAGGGCACACTCATATACTAAGATTGGGGACACCAGGGGATGCCAAAGAACCTGTTGTGAACATCTTTGGGATACAAAGGATCTGACAACTGAAGAAAACTGACAGACACATAGGGAGAAATTCCAATCTTCCATATAGAAGGATCTTTTCTTTCCTCCTCACATATATTTTACACAAAAATGCATTGAACAAAATGACAGGAGTTAGAAATTTGACATACAGAAGAGTTTCAATTTATACACATCCTTAGCTACTAGCGCTTTCAGAATTTTAAAATTATTTCCGAATAGATGGACATGAGATGATTTCCGAGTATATATAATCCGAATTTTTCCAAACAGTAAAACTTAGTTTATGACCATGGCAGTTCCCTACTTTTCTATTATGTGAATCATGTCTTTAAAAGTGTTTTTTTTTTTCCCCAGAGGGAGGAGGAAAAATAGCAGATGATCTCACTCATATGTGCTAAGCAGAGAAACAAATCAAGTACATGGATAATATCAATTGGTAATAACCCCTGGCACTGGACTACAGACTCCAGAATACCAGCTTGGGGGTGGGGTGAGTGGATGGCCAGGGAACTGGAAGTAACACAGGGCACTGGTGGAGGGGCTTGGGCATGTTGGTGGGTAGCATAACTACCCATCAACAAATACAAGGTGGTACACTGGGGGACAACGAATTCTGTACTCAGGTGACAAAGAGATAGTGATTGAGGGTTCAGGGCACCCTTGTGTGTGTGTGTGGGGGGGGGTGAACAGTTATGTCATACATCCTACTGTTATCTTAAACCCTATTGTAACTGTATTAACTTGTGTATTCAAAAAATAAATTTCGAAAAGCCGCAGTGGCTCTCTCTCCCACTGTCGTGTTCGGTGGTCTCATGCGACTTCCCCGACCCTGGGGCGGCCGGTGGTGATGCGCAGATGAAGGAGGGGAGGAGGGCCAGGCTGGTTGGTATCAGTTGCAGTTTATTCCAATCTCATCTCCAATTCCTCTTCCTCAACCCCTTCCCCGATCCCCTTCATTCTCCTCTTGGATTCTGCTCCTTCATAAATCTCCTTCCTGCTTCAGCCTTCCCCAGCCCACTCTTACAGCCTTAGTTAAATTCCAAATCATGAGGTGTTGGGATAATAAGTATATGTTGATGTGGTCATACAATCAATGGAAGCAAAGTCCTTCCCTCAGGGGAAGCTTCTTCTAGGACAAACTTTAAGTCAGCAGGATGACCCTACCCAAGAGTGGAATTCCTTCTATGGATGTGTTTCTCCTTTCCTTAGCCCAACAAACATATAAACATTCATAATATTGGTCATTTTGTATGGACACAGTAAGAGACACATTAAGTTTTATAGGATGGCTCTCCTGAGGGTATCCTGCTATTGATCTCAGACTAAGATCTCAGGCCAGATTAATCTTTCCTAACCCTAGCAGGGTCCTAGTCTAGTTGTTACTTTTTGGATCATGACAGAATTTTCCCATGATCATACCCTGAACTTATATTTAAGTACTGTGGCTCTTTGGCCTGGACCATTTCGATACCAGGGTAGCTCACAGCTTGCCCTGGATCCATCCAGTCCCTTGTCAGGACCCTGCTTTTGGGAGTGCTAGGAACTAAGGGCAACTGAGGCTTAGGTCCAGAAAACAGATGTCCAGAAGTGAATATTATTCAGAGTCAATTAACTTCCAAGTTACAGAAGCATAATATTGTCTTCCTCTGTCTATACAAAGTGAACTATTCAAAAGTACATAAGATTAGGAGAAAACAATATTTCAATTATGAATACAAGTCCAATGTCCATAGAAGGATCTGCCCTTACAAGTTAACAGAGTCTGATTAGGGGGAAAAGGTGATAGACTGGTTGGGGAAGAGAGCACAGAGAAAAGTTTACAGATAAACACAGAGGAATGAAAGTGCCTCAGGAGCACTGTGATAAACCTAGGCTCCCTGTGACAAGGGAAACAGGACACACCAATGTTATCCTAAAATGTTTAGAGCTAAATTCCAATAAACACAGAGGAACGAAGGTGTTTCAGGAGCATTGGGATGGGTATCACTCAGTAAACCTAAACTCCTTGTGGCAGAGGAGAAAGCACAAACCAGTATTATCCTGCATCAACTGACAATTAAGAAAAGAGAGAAAAAGAAAAAGAAAAACAACCAGCGAACAAAGTAAAACAAGAATAAACCATTAGACTCTAATCACAGAACTGAGTCTACCAAAGGGGAGGTGTTGAAAGGATGAACAGTATTTAAGAGAGTGTAAATATATATATATATATATATATGTATATATATATATATATATATATATATACACACTCTAAAGGGGGGGCGGTTAAGTAGTACTACTGAAACAGACTAAAATTGCTCTAATCTAGATGGGCAAAAGCCTACCCATTCATTACAGGTAAGACTAGACCTGTTCAATCTACTTGAAAAATAATATCAACATTACCTTATAAAAAAAAAACCTAAGAACTGAGCTTTTACACAACCCAGCAATTCTACATCTTAGCATATACCCCACAGGACAAAATACAGTATTTTGAAAAGACATTTGCACTCCTGTATTAGTTGCAGCACTATTCACAAAACCAAAATGTATATACAACTGAGAATTCAAGGACAGATGACTGGATTAAGAAAAACATATAGTATATGACTGTAGCAATAGCACAGCGGGTAGGGCATCTGCCTTGCACGCGGCTGACCCGAGTTCAATTCCCAGCATCCCATATGGTCCCCCAGCACCGCCAGGAGTAATTCCTGAGTGCAGAGTCAGGAGTAACCCCTGTGAATCGCTGGGTGTGACTCAAAAAAAGAGAAAAAAAGAAAAAAAGAAACACAGTATGAGTTCACAATGGAATATACTCGAAAATCCCACAATTCCCCCACTTAGCTGGGTGGAAGAGGAGGGTATCACGCTGAATGAAATAAGGGAACAGATGCTTTGATCTCTCTCACGAGTGGGGTACAGAGAAATAGAATAACAAATGCCCATGACACAAAATCTAAAAGCTGTCTACAGAGAGCTGAGCTTACCAAGGTGGGTATGAGGAGTGGGTGGGATGGAGTTCTGAGACAATGGTGGAGGGAAGGAGACAGTATTGTAAATCACAGTGTTTAAAATATTTTTAAAAAGGAAATATTTAAAAATATATAGTTAATTGGTAATCTTATCAAATATTTTATTCTATATCTCTGTATTGAGGGTATATCTATTACTGTGAACAAAAAATGAATTTATTAAAGTTGAGCAAAATTGCATTATTGTAATAAATGCCACTTTCATGAAGCCTCATAAATGTTGACAACGATCAACATTACGATCATTATGTTGATAAACATTGGTTTTTAAAGACTTTTATCCATTAAAATATAGCATGACTCCCTAGAGAAATAGCTTATTTTTAGACTGTGACATGCCATCTATAAAATGAACCTGGCATGTTGCAATGCCATAAAGAAAGTTCAAAGAAAATAACAAATGAGAAAAAATAAAAGGAGGGTTTTACAGGGTCAAGAAAGCCAACCAAAACAGCTACTAATAGTCACAGCTGGAAAACCCTGAGCAACAAAATTGTCACTTATATAGATGTATAACTCAAGTATATAGTAGCTATTAATGCTTTCATAGGGATGTAAACAAAAACTTTCATCTTTTGTTGCCATCTTTTTGGTTCATTCCCATGAGGCAAAAAATTCAAAATAATTGATGCAGTTACTTCTCTCTCAATGCAGGGAGAAAACAGCTAATCAGCCTTTAAATGTAGGTTACACTTTTCAATTTCCTTCCAAAGAGGACTGTATGAAAGGATATGGGTACTATCCTCAGTACCCCATATTGTCCCTCAAGCCTTGCCAGAAGTGATCCACGAGTGCAGGGCAGAGTACACCCTGAGTATAGCTGAGTGTGGTCCAAAAGCTAATAGTAATCGTAACAATAATAGTAATAATAGCTAAATATAAAAATAAAGATGATAGTTATTTTATGAAAGTATTAAAAAAGAAAGAAACACAGATTAAACATCTGACAGGCTGACAAAATGCTTTCCCAAATATTGAGTTAACAGCATAAAAGAACAATGAAATTGATTTTAAAAACAGTAATGTGTCCAAGATCACACAGCTATCTTCTGGTGAAGATAGACTTTGCAACCATTCCCATCTCACTCTCAGGCTCAAATTCTTCCTGCTCCTACGTATTTGCCCATTATTCATAAAAAAAAATCTTTTCACTTGAATAGGGTACTGAAAGAGGAAGCCTCAGTTTCCCCTTGCCAACAAGAGGGGAGCCCACCATTTCCTCTTGTCAGCAATTCCATTTTTCCTCTTTCACCGACCATACCTCACCACCAAGGCCCTCTCTTTGACATTCCTGGAGTTCCCCAGGACCTTATTCTTCTGTCTCAGTACGAGGAGTCACAAGACTAAGATAATGAACAGTACCTTGGGCAGGTGACCAGAAAGACAAAATAGCCTGAACCCCCTGTAGATTATCTGCATTCTCCGTAACACAAAGATCTAGTTTTCCTATAAAAATCTCACAAAAAGAGCCATAGTTAACTTAGTCCTGTACTAAGTTCCTCCCCACATGGGGAGCTCCTTTTCTCTTCTCTTCTACTTTCCAATAAACTCTTCTACTGTCCAAAGCTGAATCTGAGCATCTTTATGATTCAATATTTTCATTCTTGAAAATATTGAAGACCGTGGGAATCATGAATGAATACGGAGACCTGCCACTGCCGTTTCTGCCTCACCTGCATTAGTAGCCTGACTGAATCCAGGACCAGAAAGGATACCCTGAAAAAAAAAAAAACTGATAATATTCTTATGAAATCTGGGGATTAGTTAAGAGTAAAAAGTTATTATCATTTATATTATTATTTTGAGGTTTGGGGTTACCCCAGCAGTGCCCAAGTCTTATTCCTAGTCCTGCACTCAAGGATCACTCCTGGAAGGACTCAGGGAACCATATGTGCTAAGGGACTGAACCAGGCCAGATGTATTGCAAAAAAGGGGCCTGAGCCACTGCAATATTTCTCTTGCCAAAAGTAAGCCCAAGGCACTGCTAGATGTGGCCCAAAGCACCTCTTCCCCTACCCCCAAAAAACCTAACTACAGAGTATGCAAGTACGGTTCTTTTTCAGTGAGCAAAAATTATTCTAAAACAAAAGTTAAAATTCAAAAATCACTCAAAAATGTACCTGGAGAAATACCTTCAAACACACAAAATTTCCTGCAGAAAATCAAAAGTGTGCAAAGGACATGCTTTCCATCAAAGGCTTATAATCGAATAAGTGATCTTAAAAGTAAATATATGGCCTTAATATCTGTTTTGAAAATATTCAAATTTTATACCATTTTTCCTTTAATGCAGATAAATGTAAGAATAGACAGTAAATGTTTGTCTACAAAGACTATAAAAAGCCTCTCTTAGTCTGGTTTTGACAAACTTATTTTCATTTTTGTGAAAAAATAAAAAAGACAAAATTCTGGGGTTGTGACAGCCAAGAGTTAATGTTAAAGAATTAATAAAACTGCCTGATTTTTTTAAAAAAAAAAACTGCCTGATTTCAGAAGCTCTCAGGAATGAAAAAAAATATCAGGACTTTGAAAATAAATGAGCAGAAAACTGAGCATTTAATTAAGTAGAATAAAGGTTTGAGAGGTAAGAAAAGGAGGAAACTTATTAGAAAAAAACTAAAAGACATCATTGAAAAGCAGAGCTTATGGCATCTCTAGGGAACTCAGATTTAACAAATTATGAATCAAACAGGAAAGAGTAACGTAAACTGTTTAATTAAGATCCCAACCCTGCTCACTGAAAGACTTCAATGGCTATATCACCCAAAGCATAAAGCAGAGGTTTCTGAGGACACTCCAGAGACACATAACCTTCTGCCTCCATTCTCTGGTTTTGTCACTGTCCCCTAGCCAGCTGGTTTCCAAGCTTACTTGGAAATTAGTTACTCTTACTTGCTGATCTTCCCACTCCTCCGCTACCACCCTTCCCCCAACAACATACCTCCAAATTTTCTCAAACACTTTTGTCAATGTCTGACTACTCTGCATATGTTACTCCCATTTCCAAGATCCACTATCTAGATTGTATTTTGTCCAAGGAGGTTTCACCATATAATGCAAGCTTCCAGATTTTCTATCCTTTTCCAGTGATACTTTCCCACTAACTAGAATAGCGGCTAGGCACGTTGCAGATGCTCAATAAATTATTGTTGTATCAGTCCATCTGAATTATGTGTGATTTTTCATTAATGTCAGTAATAGTAATAAAATACTGACAAATACGTCCAATTATATACTAAACAATAATATTGCTCTTATATTTTTCACTTATTTTGTATATACTATAGAATAAGGAAGGTCTGCAATGTTTAGAGGAGTGTCTTACTAAATAGAAACCTGCTGTCTGAGATGATTTCCACTCAGGCTAATTTAATATAAAAATATCAAAGATAATTATTGAATGGCCTATTTTCCTTATGAGTTTAAATTGCATTGAGTTATTACTAGAAATCTCTCTCCATCAAAAAAGCTTTATAAGAAAGGTAGTTCAGAAGCTTGATCCACTAAGCAAATAGAATTGTAAAATTACAACCTCTGGATCTGAGAGATAGTTAACAGGGTTGGAGTACATTCTTGGCATGCAGAGGTGCTGGAATGACCCCTGAACACTGAGCCAGGATAAGGACCAGAGTACCAGTGGACATGTCCCAAAAATGAAAAGAAAGCATTTTTAATAGCCAACTCATCAATTTAAAGATGAAGAAATGAAGACAAAATTAAGTCACTTCTTCACATTCTATCAGACCTAGCTGATTAAGAGTTAAATGGGAGCTAAGTCCTAATAGATTATTGAAGTCTTAAAAATGACTCTATACATAAACATTTTTGCAATGCATTAATAGTCCAGATTGAAAATTTCCAGTTCACCATTTGACTAACCCTTCATTATCTCCAACATTTTTCCATTTCATTGCTCCAAGATGCTTGTGATTGGGTGCTTTGGATTGTTTAAACATTCAAGATTCTCTTTGCATTAAGATCACTAGTCAAGCAAATAACATGATGACTTCCCTAATATTTTAGTATGTTCAAGGGCCACTGCACCTTCTGGAATCATTCAACATTTAGCCTCTTATTGTAACCCCTTTATTTCCTTGTTGAAAGAAGTGCAAAGCCAGTATATATTACACATTTCTTATTCTGTTCAGGAGATGGACTGTCATTAATACCCATGAAATCAAATGGAAACAGCCTTCAGGGCCTAGAGATATGTCACTTCTCTATCTCTCTTTTAAAAAAATAAAGTGCAATTCTTGTGCTGAAAACCTGTACACATGGCATTGTTTTGTCATAGGCAGGGGGAAAAAATGGTGTCTGTATTTTCTTCTCAGAAGTAACAGCAGCAGTTAATCCAAACATGTGCATTTCCCCAGCCCCCAGACAGTCATCTCTGATGGTCCTAGTGGCACACAGACAGATACTTTGGCAAAGACAGTCTATAAAATGAAGTTGCTATGGACCCAAATGACCATATTGATTTTTAGAACAATCCAAAACACACAGAAACATCAGTTTTCTAAATAGCACACAATGAAAGGGACAGAGAGAAATACACGGCGACTAGTGGAGAGGAGCAGAAGGATAAAAGGCCATTTCATTAACATTGTAGTGTTTTTTTTAGGTGGTTCAAGTTCGAAGAATTGAGTAGCCTAAATTATGTCAAATGGTTCTTATCTGAAATTGTAAGGTTGACACTATGTTCATAGCTGGAAGCTGGAATAGCCAGTGGACCTTTAGGAAATGAAGTCTTATAATCCTTTGAATATATATATGTACATCCTCTTCATAGCAAAAATTGCTAGTTTTTCAATCTCTTTCTCCTTTCCCTCTCTGTCTCTAGGTCTCCAATAGACTGTGCTGTGTAAACAGCTTTATAAACACAAAATGACGTATTATTTACCAATTCGTTCATTAAGTTTGCTGCAAGCAAATATTTTCCTTAAATATACTTAGTGAGGGAAAAGTGCCATCTAAGCCGGAGATCCCTGCAAGGGAGAATCAGGATCAGGAGAGATTAGTTGAAACTTACCATGGCCCCCTCATTCCTTCTTTGGGCAACTTCTCGCTGCAGACGGGCCACAGCCAACTTCTCCCTGCAAAACAAAAGCACATGATTAGTTGATCATTCTTCTAAAGTCAAAGTACACTGGCATAGCTTTGAAACATTATTTTCAGGACTCCAAAGGAACTCCTTCCTTGGCTTAGCTCACTTCCTGCACTAAACTTTCTATAAATATTTAAAGCGATTGGTCATTTGTGTATTGTTTTTATTGAGAGTCATGAAAGAAGAGTTTTTGCCTCGCAATTTACATGGTCAAATTAATGCTAAATGCCAAGTAAAAGATTTGTTTAACATTCGTTAACATTGACCATTTGTAAATGAAGTTTCCCAAATATTTCAGTTTCCTTTTCAATATCAATTGTGTTCATCTTGAATACAAAATTATTATGATTGAACTTTAGATTCCTTCTTCAAAGCCTGAATAAAAATTCTGCATGGTGCCGGAGAGTTATTATAGGGGTGAAGGCACTTGCCTTACATGCAGCCAATGTCCCGCATTACATGTGGTCCCCAAGCACTGCTCAGAGAGATCCCTGAGCACAGAACTAATATTGATAGAGTACTGACGGTTGTGGCCCCCAAAAGAAAACAAAAAATATGCATGTAATTTTTCCGGATCTAAGAAATATAAAAATGTAGGGCTAGAGCAATAGCACAGCGGTAGGGCGTTTGCCTTACAAGCGGCCAACATGGCCAACCTAAAGTTCGATTCCTCCACCCCTCTCGGAGAGCCCAGCAAGCTACCGAGAGT
This sequence comes from Sorex fumeus, assembly GCF_029834395.1. NCBI lineage: Eukaryota > Metazoa > Chordata > Mammalia > Eulipotyphla > Soricidae > Sorex > Sorex fumeus. The sequence continues at coordinate 33,220,847 of NW_026606092.1, read as the reverse complement.
ATCTCGCTCGCATGGCAGAGCCTGGCAAGCTACCTGTGATCGCACGGCAGAGCCTGGCAAGCTACCCGTGATGTATTCGATATGCCAAACACAGTAACAACAAAGTCTCCAATGGAGACGTTACTGGGCCCGCTCGAGCAAATCGACGATCAACGGGAGGGCCTTTACCTTTACCTTTTAGTTTTAAATATTAGACATCTATTTCAGTTTTTTTAATAATGAGTTTAATTTATATAATTGTACTTCTGATTTTACTTTAAAAATTTCTAATATCTATCCCAAATTTTGCATATAATTTTGAATTGGCAAGAACATATATTTGGAGCAAAATTTCAATTATTCCTTAAATGGATGTAGATGGTATAAGGGTAATTACACTCTTCTGGTAATTCTTAAATCAATTTTAGCAAGAATTTTCCCAAAAAACCCTTTTACTTTTTTTCAAACATGAAAGTATTTGAGGAACAGGAAGATAGCACAGGGGGTTAAGGCATTTGCCTTACTCAATCCCTGGCACCAAATACGATTCTCTGAGCACCAGCAGGTGTGATCACTGAGTATAAAGCTATGAGTAAGCTCTGAGTACTACAGAGTGTGACCCAAAACCCTTCCCCCCTCCAAAAAAAAAGATGTGAAACTTCTGGTGACCTCCTCTTTTCCCCCATAGGCACAGAGGAAGGATCTAACTTGTTACCAGAGTAAGACTATTCTCCCTACACCAACTGTCTGGATTTCTTTTGCCCATATCCACACTAACACTGGTTGTTTTGGGGTATTTGATGCTTGTCAGTCTCACTGGTGTGGGGTATCATTGCCCTTTTAGTTTTCATTTCCCTGAGAAAGATTTATGTGAAGCATTTTTTTCCATATATGTTTAGCCTTTTCTGTCTGCATTAGAGGAAGTTGATGTTTATCTCTTCTCCCCATTTTTGGATAGCGTTAACTGGTCTTTGTTAAATTTTATAAGTGCTTATGTATCTTGGTTATTAACCCTTGTCAAATAAATGGTGGAAAAATAGATTCTCCTAGTCTATGGAGTATCTTTTTATTCTGATCTTATTTACTGTTTCTTTTGTGGTTCAGAAGCCTTTTAATTTGATGGAATCCCATATGTTATTTCTTGCTTCTATTTGCCTGCCAAATGGCATTAAATTGTTGAAGATGCTTCTAGATTCAGTGACATGAAGGGATCCGCCTATGCTTTCTGAATAAAATTTATAGATTAAGGTCTGGCATTGTGGTCTTTAATCTATTCTGAATTGATTTTTGTGCATGGTGTGAGTAAAGGGTGTGAGTTGATTTTTTTAAAAATATATGGTCAGTTCACTCAATCTACCACATTTGTGTGTGTGTGTGTGTGTGTGTGTGTGTGTGTGTGTGTGTGTGTATGGTGCTAGGAAAGGCTGTAAGCTGATTTCTTGTCACATTTGACCAGTTCACCCAACAGCAATTTTTGAAGAAAGTTTTTACCTGCTCCTTTTCATATTTTTAGCTCCTTTGACAAAGATTAGCTGTCCATGACCTGCAGACCGGACTCTGGGCTCTCAATTTTACTCCATTCTGAGAGTCTATCTTTACTCCAGTACCACACTATCTTAATTCCCATAGCTTTAAACTATAGTTATACTATAGTATAACTTAAAGTGGAAAGAATAATTTGCATCAACCTTTTTCATAGCGTTGCTTTGCCTTTTTGCGGCTTTTTAGTATTTATTATACATCCCAAAAGCATTTTGTAAACATCTTTTAAAAATATTATGGGTATTTTTATAGGACCTACATATATATACATACTACTTTGGGTCACTGTCACTGTCACTGTCCTCCCATTGTTCATTGATTTGCTCGAGTGGGCCCAGTAACGTCTCCATTGGAGACTTTGTTGTTACTGTGTTTGGCATATCGAATACGTCACGGGTAGCTTTCCAGGCTCTGCCGTGCGGGCGAGATACTCTCAGTAGCTTGCTGGGCTCTCCGAGAGGGGCGGAGGAATCGAACTCGGGTCGGCCACGTTGGCTGCGTGCAAGGCAAGCGCCCTACCGCTGTGCTATCAGGTAGGACTATCATTTGATAATATTAATCCTTCCTATTCATGGCCTTTACTTTACTTACTATTCATAGCCATTAGACAAGAAAGAAATTTTAAGGGCATCTAGATTGGAAAAGAAGCAGTGACAGAATACATACTTAGAAAACCCTAAAGACTCTATTTAAAAAAAACCTCCTAGAAAAAATACACATACAGTAATGTGGCAGGCTACAAAATCAACACACAGAAATTTAGGCATCAATATATGTAAACAATGAGGCATAAAATATATTTTAAAAAACCCATTCACAACTGTGCCTCAAATGAACTTCTTTTTGAGTTAATTACAAGGCAGGGAGTCTGTGTATAAACTCCGATTCAAGTCCTGATGAGCTGATGAAAGGACAAATGAAAAGAGAAAAATATTGAAAGAAAAATGTGGGTAACTTTATGGTTTAATATGCAAATTAAAAACATGGTAACACTGTATATTCTCACTGTTAGTGACAGATCCTTGGAAACTATAATTCAAGCAAAACAATGCATAAGGAAACTGATTTTACCTTCTGCTACTCGATAAAAACAAAAGTAAGTTTTCTACAGTATTTCTGGTCACAAAAGCAGTATCAAACGTCTAAATAAATATTCAGGCACTTTCAATTGAAGCCATTATTTTTATTCATTCACTCATACATATTTTATCCTTTAATGCCAGCTTAGGATGTTAGGTGGCTAGGGCCTCTCCCTGAGACTCAGGAAACAAGATGGGGTCAGTCCTGAACAGGATGATCTTTCCACTTCCATTGCAAAGGTCACTCATGATTTCTCTCTCTTTCCCCTTTTTCCCTCAGACTGGAGAAAATGTGCATCTTTTGTACATGAGAGTGCTCTGGAAAACTCTAAGTAGACACGAAAAAAAACACGCCAACTCAACACACTGACCCCTGCAAAAACAGTTCGCTTTCTTTATCAAGTATGATAAAATGACACTCAACAAAATAATCTTATTTAAGGATCTGAATTATACAGAAGGACCAAATGAAACAAGTGTATAAGCAAACGTTTTTTTCTTTAAATTGAAAGCATGAGAAGTACACATACAATACTATATTATCCAACAATTGTACCTTGAGGAAATCCAACCAAAATGCATATATGCATGCATGGTCACTAAGGGATATACTATACAACGTTCATAGAAGCACTTTTTTAATTTCTTCAAATTTGGAAAGGGAGAAGGAGAGGATGTTCGAGATGGAGAGGGAGAGGATGTCAGAGACGGAGAGGGAGAGAAATCTGAGGAGAAGTACAAGATTCCAGTGCAAAAAGAGAAGAGAGTAGACTGGGAATACACTCAAATGTACAGCATTTGATCTACATGTGTGAAGTACTATGTGACCCTCAAGCACTGGTGTGTGAGCATCTTATCAACAATAACAATACCAAAGCAATACATCATCTAGTCACATGACATTTTTCTAACCTGAGTGTCTAAAGAACTTTACAAAGCAATACAAACTATACAACTAATAAGTGAATTTAGCAAGGTCACCAAATTCCAATATAAAAATAACTTGCATTTTATATGCTAGCATGAACAATTTTGTAATATATTTTAAAATATAATATAGTGTTAGCTTCAAACACCATCAAATACCTAAGGTCTATTTGCTAAACTGCTACACTGAAAAAAACAGACACAGTTTAGAACAATTCAAGATTGCAAATCCACACATTCTTTTATCATTTTTGTTGGCTGTATGAATTTGTAGCAAATTAATCTATACAGTATTTTTCACTGGGATATACAGCGCCACCAAACTAAATGAAGAATAACATGTGAATAGCAGGAATTAATGGATCATGTATAGAAAAACTGTCACTGTCACTGTCACTGTCCTCCCAATGTTCATCTATTTGCTTGAGCGGATCCAGTAACATCTCTATTGTGACAATTGTTATTGTATTTGGCATATCAAATACGTCACGGGTAGCTTGCCAGGCTTTGCCATGCAGGCGAAATACTCTTGGTAGCTTGCTGGGCAAATAAGGATTTTTTTATAAAGAAGATTCTGGGTGCTCAGAAGGCGAAATACTCTTGGTAGCTTGCTGGGCAAATGAGGATTTTTTTATAAAGAAGATTCTGGGTGCTGGGGAGATAGATCATGTCGTAAAACCCATGCCTCGTATGGGAGAGGCCTGAATTTGATCTCCTGAACTTCATGGTTCACAAATCTCGGTATTTCTGATGGCCCCTCAGTACCATCAGACAAGAGCAACATAGTATGGACATGGCTAAGCATCTGAATGTCAGACACACACCATCTGAATATTAAGCATTACTAAAAGTGGACCCAGATCCCCTTCTCTCAAGTACCATTGGGTCATCCTTTTTTTCTGTTTGGGGGGTACATTCAGTGGTGCTCAGGGTTTACACTTGGCTTGACCTCAATGATCAATCATACCAGTATTCAAGAGAAGCATGTGATGCTGATATAAAACCAGGGTTTGATATGAGCAAGACAAGTACTTTAACCCCTGTACTACCTCTCTGGCTCATGAGATAACCTATACATAGGGTGACCCCTCTAATAAAAAAGAGAAAATTTATACAACAGTTATGCTTGTATCAAGAAAACAGTAGGTCCAGTCAGAAGAGAAAGGAGAGTCTCAGAAGAATAATACCAGTACAAAGCTGATCCAAAATAAATTAACAATGTGTCTGACAGGAATTAGTAGAAATGAATTAGTGTAACATAAAAACATAACTCTGTGACAGGAATGGTGAATATGAACTACAGAAAAAGGTGAAGTAATTCTAGAATGCTAAATGTTAATTTCTCTCTAAAACTTTACTGGACTCTACTCTTGAGAATGTTTTAATTTGATTTTACCAATATAATTTAATTCACTTGTATCTTAATGAGAAACATTTTGGAGAAGAAAATTTATGAAGGCAGACTAAGAGCACAAAATACTTCACTTCTATTACAGGGAGTCAAGTTAAAATGTCTACAATAGATCTAGAATAGATCTGGATGGAAGCATACTATTTAGATATTAGGACCTAAAACCCAGAAGTTAAAAGAATATAAAATGGTTGGATTTAACCTGCAGTTAGAGAAGGTGATTACATCTTTAAAAGTTCTGACTATTGTACTAGTTTTCCAAACTACACATAATACTTTTTGTTTGTTTTGGAGTTTTGTGTCTTGGGATCACTCCTAGAAGTTAACAGGAATGGGTAGTTAACCCCAGCTCTGGGCTCAGAATCTCTCCCAGCACTGACTGAGAAACCATGTGCTATCAGGGGTGAAACTCACACCTCATGTACTCAACACACTAAATTTTCTATCAGTCTCTAATTGAGAATTTTTTTAAGTATGTATTTATTTAAATATTTATTGGTGTGCTTCCTTTTAGTTAATACAAGGTGGAGAAGCTGAGGGGAGAAAGCATTATTCACAAACTGAAGATTCTTCATCAAATGATTCATTCTTAGGCTCCAGAGAACTCTGAAAATTTATGAAAGATATTAATTATATCTGAATAAATTGTGTTAAAGTACAAAATGGAAGAAGTTTAACATTTTACAATAGTATTGCCAATGTAAATTTTTTTTAACTTTAGCAAGGCATAGCATATACAGAAAAATAAAGAAATCACATCCTACATAGCTTGCCAAAAAATCAAAGAGACCATATCCTTATTACTACTATAAATAATATAAAAGTGACACCTTAATTGAGCACTAGAAGCTACTATGAAGCTTAGGATGATAATTAATTCATACTTAACATTCCTGAACTCATCTATCCAATTGTTTTCTATGTATGCAGAATATGGAGACATTTAATTTCAAGTGTAATCTATAAAATCAATTCTTATAATTTTCTTAATTGCTTCATTATCTATTTTCCTTTATGCACCAAAATTTCTCCTTACCTACAATAGTTGCAGTTAGAAATGCTGATTGATATATTCTTTATGTGGTCATTTGTGATGAAAATAACCCACTAAACCATAGGCTTTCCGAAATATTGAGACAATATGCAATTAGTCTCTATCTACGAATTGATATTTATTAATATCAAAATTAATGTTAGTTAAAGCAACAAAATGGGAGATTAATACCCAGGAGTGGTCGAGATTAGTACCAGGAATTTTGCTCCATGACTTGGAGGCCAGCCACACGTGTTAAGGGAAAAGGAAGCTCAGATAGAGAAGAGAGCACCAAATAAAGGGTGTTGGAAGGATCCTCCCAGGGTGGGAGAAGCATGCTGAAAGTAGACTATAAACCAAACATGATTGCCACTCAATGCCTCTCTTGCAAAACACAGGACCCAAATGGAGAGAGAGAGAGAACAAGGGGGAATGCCCTGCCACAGAGGCAAGGTGGGATGGAGGGGATGGGGGGTGGGAGGGATGCCGGGACCCGTGGTGGTGGAGGATGGGCGCTGGTGGAGGGATGGGTACTTGATCATTGTATAACTAAAACCAAGCACAAAAGTTTGTAAGTCTATAACTATACTTCATGGTGTTTCACTAATAAAAAAAAACTCATCTAACTGTAAAATTAAAGGGGGGGGTCTATACTCTGTAGTCAACTGTCATGGTCACGGTCATGGTTCTCCCGTTGTTCATCGATTTGCTTGAGTGGGCCCAGGAACATCTCCATCATGAGACTTGTTGTTACTGTGTTTGGCATATCGAATACATCACGAGCAGCGTGCCAGGCTCTACCGTGTGGGCAAGATACTCTTGGTAGCTTGCCAGGCTCTCCGAGAGGGGCGGAGGACTCGAACTCGGGTCGGCCATGTTGGCTGCTAGTAAGGCAAACACCCTACGTATGTCAATAAAGTTGCTTTTGGCACTATGAAAAAAAAATTAATTAAAATCCTCAAAAAAAATTAATGTTAGTAACTATGTATTGAAGAATGATAGTCTCTAATACAAACTTGCCTTGTTGAATACAATTTTTAATAATGATCAATTGGCATTGATAACTATGTAATACATTCACACAAAATAATTTCACAGTCCACTTTCAGATTTTGGTTTGCGTGTTTGTACATATTCCAAAATTATGATAAGCACAATTTCCTTATACTATCAGGTAAGTATCTAAGCAATCTACAGCAAATTAAAATTCTGAATACAGAGTAGGGTAAGTACATATATATATATATATATGTATGTATATATATATATTTGAGGTTTCATTGTTTTCTGAAATTTTAGTAGGGTAAGGAAAGGTAAGAAAGACACATTCTCATATTTGGGGTTTCATTGTATTCTAACATATTATGACAACATCCTCAACTCTTCATTTTATCTGTGATAAATACCTACTAATATTTGTCACATATAAATGGTAATATTTATCTAAAATATTTATTTGGAGCTATAGCACAGCGGTAGGGCGTTTGCCTTGCATGCAGCCAACATGGCCGACCCAAGTTCGATTCCTCCGCCCCTCTCGGAGAGCCCGGCAAGCTACCGAGAGTATTCGATATGCCAGACACAGTAACAACAAAGTCTCCAATGGAGACGTTACTGGGCCCGCTCGAGCAAATCGATGATCAACGGGAGGGCCTTTACTTTACTTTTTTCACTTTATTTATTTAAAATTCATGTAAATGTAAGTAAATAAGAGCAATCTCATTTCTGGGATTCTACCCCCAAGAACTACAAAACTCCAATCAGAAAAGGAATAACAAAAATTCTAAGGCAGTTTGTCTACAGACCTGAGCTTACTGAGGCAGGAGAGGAGACAGGGAAGAGTGGAGGGGGTGGGGTAAGGCCTCTGGTAGTCCCTGAGACAAGGAAGAGGCCACTCTGTTGAAAGGTAAGGGGTTGTAATATTGTAAGCCAGAGACTCTATCATTTACAGAATTGTAAATCACAAAGAAGAAAAGGAAGGAAGGAAGGAAGGAAGGAAGGAAGGAAGGAAGGAAGGAAGGAAGGAAGGAAGGAAGGAAGGAAGGGAAAGAGGGAAGGAGGGAGGGAGGGAGGGAGGGAGGGAGGGAGGGAGGGAGGGAGGGAGGGAGGGGTTCCATTTTGACAGAGAGATAGTAGAGTGGGGAAGGCACTTGCCTTGCACATGGTTAATCTAGGTCCAATCCCTGGCACCACATATGGTCCCTCAAGCCCATTAAGAGGGATTGATGAGTGCAGTGCCAGGAATAATGCCTGAGCACCACTGGGTATGTTCCAAATGTACCCCCACCCCAAATAATAAATGAGCTTCATGAGAAGAGCGATAACGCTTGGAAATATTTGTTTCTGTATGCAGTCAGTTGCGATAACACATGTTATATAGCTTCAAAGAAATTCTACAGTACACTCAGGAAAAATATAAGTAAAATGGAAGACTATATAAATGTTCATATGATAATAGTTTTGACTTTTTAGATCTTTTGACATGGTCTTGGGTGTGTACTTTTGTGAGCTAGAAGACAGATATAGAGCTAGAATGCAATTGTACTCTGGAAGATTTTCTAGAATCATCATTCTTGACTGGTAAATCTTCAGAGAAAGATTTAATATATATGCTAATTGCATGTCAATTTTTACAAGAGCAGTTTAGCATAAAAGAAGACAGAACTAGAGCAAGTCTCTTATGACTTTATCCTACTAAAGATGAGACCTAATACAATTTAAAAGTCAAGAATATAACTATTTTACCCTTAAAAGAAATTTTCTTTGCTACAAAACCAAGATTTGTTATAATGTATGTACTTTTCAAATCTTATTATATCCAGTTTGACAGAAAACTTTAATATTTTAGCCATTCCTTAGTGTTTAAAAGGAAAATACTAATAAATTGTGAAATGTTGTAGTCTTCCTACACATTGTGTTTTAAAGCATCCAGGAAAATATGCATGAATCAGTCATAAAAAGTTTAAAACTTAAATGAAACAGCAAAATAAGTAGAAATCAGAAATATAATACCTATATACCTATCACCAAATATTTTACAATTTCAAACATCCAGTAAAATTATATGATCTAAATATGGAGAAATTCAAAGTTAAGGTCATAGGAAAGATAATAGCAGTTCTAGTTTTGCAACATAGTCCTCACTTAAAATTGGAAATTTACTTTAGGAGACAACTGAATCTAAGTATAGCTTAATTTTAAGAAAAAATATTTATCTCTTGGGACCACAATCTGTAATTATTTTAGATTTATTAAGGACTTACAGCATATAAGATATCATGGAATAAAGACCCCTAAAGTTTCCAAGTACTAGTCCAGGGTCTTTAGTAGAGTGAATGTTCAAGACCATGCCAGCTAATCCTCACTATAAAAAGGCATTTCAACTTTGAACTATTTACTATACTAGGCTTTTGATTCCCATTTCACTTAAAAAAATGGTTTCAAGCATATAAAGCAAAAAATGGAGTTTATCTAAAATGTAATAGTTTCTATCTTCAAAACCTTTCAAGTCCTTGATATTTCACGTATGTGCTTTTTTTTTTTTTTTTTTTTTTTTTTTTTGCCAGAAGCAGGGCTTTCTTTGTTCCCTTTTAGTGGAAACTGTAGTTCATTTTTATATATAAAAAAAGGAGAGATGTTTTTCTTTACTAAAAGTAAGGAAGTGAAGGAGTTGTTGAATGACTGCAAAAAGTCTATAATAAAACACTCAGAATTTTTAACTGTTAACACTTCTGGGCACAAATGATCAATCAACCAAAGTAAAATAGAGTGTGTGCATGTGTGTGTGTGTGTGTGTGTGTGTGTGTGTGTGTTTACTGTAGTGTCATCTGCTCTTTGATTTTATGGATCTTTGGCAAACCATATCTTCAAACTCCCAGGGTCCCAATATATGTGTGAAACCAACTGGGACCAGCATCTTTTTCATGCAAATTCAGGATTCTTAAAAACAGCTTTGTGTTAAAAATAAAGAATCCTTGACTTGCTTGCTACCAAGGGCAAATTAAACACACGTATACATACACTTGCTCCTATTTGAAGGCCTTCACTTGTCTGCTGGAAACTGACAACTGTGCTTCTGCAATTCATCACTGTTTTGTTTGGTGTTTGTAGCATATCCAGTAGCTCATTATTAAAGGACTGTTGACTTTATGATTGCAAAACAAATTCCCAGGGATATTTAATAGAGAGCTATGGATCCTTATTTAGTGAACAGGAATGAAAGACAGATGTAAAGAATATATGCACAATGAAACAAAAGACAACACAATACTCTTTTTTCAGTTAAATGCGGAAGAATTTTTTCAAACATGAGGGATTTTCAAAAATGTTTTCCTTACTCAATATTTAAAACCAAATAGTGAAATATCCCCATGTTTCCAAAGTCCTTCAATACAGTCCCACTCTCAACTAAAGAAATAATCAACACGAAAATGATGATTTATATGAAAATAGATCTTCAGAATACCACTGTCCGATTGCATTTTAAATTACTGAGGAGATTATCATCATGAAACCACCAGGATGTTGGCATTTGTAAAATTCATAAAAGATCTACAAGATTTGTGTTCAGAAAAACACTCCCCAAGGGAAAAGCAAGCGTGTAAAGGGTGAATATATTCAGTTTTGATGTGTGGAGACCTAAACTCAAAAACTCTGCAGAGCCATCTGTTGCATAAGTGTTGAAGGCGGGCTCATCTGGAGACAAATCAATGGTTCTACTGCCACTCTAAGGGAAGTCCAGTACCATACTGAATGGGTAAGAAGGAAACCAGTGTGCAACCCTGCTCTCCACCAGGCAGATGGTGCCCCCTGAGGATGCCCTGAAGGAAGAGCAACATTGGCACTTGATTTTATTGTGAAGAATTATCTCTACTTATTGTGATTCTGATTGCCCAGGACTACTATATACAAACAGGGCATAGCAAGCAAGTTCTCAGTAGAGTAAATACTGGTCTTTGATAAAACTGCTGAATCATTTATATAATCACTTCTTGACTTCCCTAGTAAGTATAATAAAGTATAGCAACAAATAAAGTATAATAAGCAAAGTATAAACATAAAGTATAAGCATGTCCATACATGTATGTTAAAAATCTTGGTTATCATATAAATCCAAAGGAATATATGATTAATCAATCTAAAGGATATTAAGGAATTCTATAACATTGCTCCCCCATCCACAATATAAAGTCATGTAAATTGTGATTGTTAGATTATCCTCCCATAATCTAACATTTTAAATTAAGTTATCTGGAAATCACACTATATATATGAATGCACATATATATATACATATATACATATATGTATTACATGTGTATTATATGTATATATGTACACATACGAACTTTTGAAAATTACTCTATGCAGTCTACTAATTGAAATGATTAACAAATTGACGATGACTAAGTTTATTTAGCAAACGCTTAGTGATTTCAGTATAAGAGAACCCAGAGTCCCATGGACAAAGAGCCTACCTAAGAAAACCTGGTCATAAGATTCATTAAGTACACCACAGGTACACTATATTCAATGTTGGATTAGGATTAATGTTGGAGACAATTTTACAAAAGATTGGAATCAGATTTATTTTAAACGTGAAGATATATTCTACTTTACAATAATTATTTAATACCATGGAGGTTTGCTCATCCATATATTCCTCAAGTATTGAATACAGTGTTTCTGTACTATAATTCTATATTCTTCCCATTTGGATAATAAATAATCTGTTCTTTCAGGGATTTTCAATCAATCTTTATCCTTTTAAATTTGAATTATCACCACATAATCAACTTAAAAAGATTATGATAATGACCAATAGTTATGAAATAATTCTACATCACATACAATGCAAGATACTTTAAATATAAATATTTAAATAGTTTTATTACATTGGTATGATTATAATCCTTCCATGACATTCTGCAATGATTCTCAAACCTTTTGGAATTAGAGCCCAGGTACATTCGGGAGGAAAATGGGGAATGCAATAAACTACTTTATGAGAGTTACATGTATTGATATTTATAATCTTATCATTTAAATGGAGACTTCATATATATTATATATAATTAAATTGACAGTAATTCCTTACAAATTAAAGTGAACAATATATCTTTAGAAAATTTTACTATAGATTCCAAAATAAAATCAGAAAAAAAATAGTTGTTTCTGTTTTATACTTTTAAAAATATCCTTAATGTCTTGACCTTATTGGTTCCCAAAAAAGTCAGGCTCTGGTCCACAGTTTAAGAACTGCTGATGTACATTAATTCCTGTTCTCCATGGGGAAACAGGTCATATAATATATAAAAATGCCCCATAACTCAATTGATCTTAAGTTTACAACCATAAACACTTTGTTTTTCCAAATTTGCAAAGCTGAAATAAATATATATGTAAAGACTGCAATTCTGAGCTCTAAAGTGTGCCTTAATATCTACAATTACTTGTTATGAGCCTCTACTACCTGGGAAATAATCAGAAATACTGAAAGAAATGATAGGTTTGTCCAAGGATAAAACACATTCTTGACAATTTTTATGCCGAAACCATTAGGAAACCACTGACAGACCTTTTCAGGAACACATTAAATCCCAACATATTTCTGGCAGAGTGAAAAAAAAATTAACAATAAAAGCTCCAGATACAAACTTATGCTAAGGCATAAGTTTTGCATCAAAAATCACCCATCTGTGTATACTTTTCCTAGAGAGATATCACCAAATGCTTAAGCGGAAATCAGAAAGATGGATTGCCCTCATTTGTACCTGGAGGCAGAGAGTCACACTCTAAAATCTTGAAGAAAAGTTTCAATAAATCATGAGCCTTTTCCACTTCTGGGGCTCCCCGCCCCGGAGAGTGAGCGCATGGTGGCGACCTGGTATGTGTGTGAGAAGAGCAGGTCTGCTCCCCCAGGAGGTCGAGGACCATTCTCTGCACACACAGAAGCGTCCTGGGGAGCAGTCCGCAATGCAGGCACGACAATGCCGAGTGCCAGGTGTGCCTGTCGAGTGGGCAGATGGGGAGACCCGTGGCAGCAGTCCCTGAGTAATGGCTAAATTAATTAGCCTTTCCAAAGCCGATCATTTAATTACTCATCCACTCAGACATTCAGGGCGAGAGTGGATTTGAGAGGAACTTTCAAAGCTACAACCCAGAGGAAAGAAACATCTTCAGATTGTTTTTTTCCCCAATACAGAATATATCCAACTGTAGAGGGATATAAGTATGCATAATAAACTGAAATCACTGGGTCTAGAGTAATCTAAGTAAGTGACCTCCGCATACTTTGTGCAGCAATAACTAAGAGGAAACAGGAAGTCATCAGGGCCAATAAGCACATGCCCCTGATTTTGGGAAAGCAAGAGTATAATGAAGTTTTGGGACTGTGTTGATTAAGGAATTTCCTTCTCTCCCTCCCCTGCCCCCCAAATAAAAAAAAATTAAAAAGCAGAGTCTTTAAAGAATTTGTTATGTTGGAATACCAAGATAATTACGTAAAAATAAACACACACCCTTTTTTAAATTTCCTGTTTGGAGGGAAAGTTTTCTATCAACAAACCTCTCCTTAAGAAGCTTTCTGAACCATCGAAAGATACTTTTATATAGTACTCTAAATTTTTACATTATATAAATATTCTCAAAATTTTCCTCTACTAAATTCTGTTCTGCTTTCAAGAAGAGTGCCTCAAATTGTATCCATATTTTAGTGATCCACTCACATCCACAGTCACTCATGGTGCCCATGTTACTGCAATTGCTTCTTGTTCTACCCTCCACCACAAAACTAAGAGGGCTGCATCTCTGTGGTCTTTGAAAAACACATCATCCATAAATCATGTTTCAGAACATTAAAGGCTTTTGGCAAAAATCATAGACTCCTTCTTTGCGTGTGTGTGTGTGTGTTTGTTTTCACAGGGCCACATCCAGTGGTGCTCAGAGCTTATTCCTGGCTCTGAGCTCGGGGATCACTCCTAGCAGGCTTGGAGGACCATATGGGCCACCGAGGATAGAACCCCAGGTCAGTCACAAGCAAGACAAATGTTCTACTCATTGTATATTGTTCCAGCCCCAAATCATAGGCTTCTTTCAGCCATACTGAGTATTTAAGGATACCCTATTTCCCAAAGAATAACAAAATGTGCCAATTAGACCACAAGCCAATCACGTCTATTATAAAGGTAGCCACTCTACACACTGTAGATGTTATACTCGTATTGATTAACAATGCAATGAAAGAATACATTTGACTTTCTGTGTTTTCTCCATTTTATTTGTTCTCGGAACTATTGTTTTCACTAGAAAAAAATAAGCTTTTATGAAAATGGTGCTGATAAATGCAGGTTCTGCTAACAACTTTAACACAACACTAAGTTGAGGAAACCCCATCATCCTCTCTTTTCTCTGGGGCGGAGTGAAACTCCAAAGCTCTCCTAACATGTTCCTAAAATGTATGCTTAAGCAAAAAACTCCCTAACTTTGTAATAGGAATTTCTAATCTTAAATCTTGCAATAGCCCCTTCCTATAGCACGAAATTCTTTCAAGGACTTTAACATACATTTTGGAGACATAATTTTGATTAATCAGTAAAGAACAACTTTATTTATTACTCGTTTTTAACTTTTAAAACCACTTTCTAATGCAAATCGCTATGTTTCTGTTTTCTAAGAAAGGTGAAATTTCCCATGTTCCCATCCATGGCTCCATATTTATTTAACAGTAAAATTATATTAAAAACACAGGTCTAGGGGGCTGGAGCGATACAACAGGTAGGGCATTTGCCTTGCATGCGACCGAATCTGGTTCGATCCCAGCATCCCATATGGTCCCCCAAGCACTACCAGGAATAATTCCTGAAATCAGAGCCAGAAGTAACCCCTGAGCAGAGTCAGGTGTGCTAGCCAAAGAAACAAAAAACAAACAAACAAACAAACACATGTCTAGGTGTATGTTTCACAACTAAGAGAAAAATATGAAAAACAATAGAATTGCATTAAACATTTTTTATCTTTTCCCATCAATTCTGGTAGAATTTAAAAGTACTGGACTACAAATAATTCCTCATGGAAGGGGAACTCTTAAGGAAAAGAAAACACATGCTAAGTCCTAAGAAGCATTGCATACCTGTGAGTTGGTACAACAATGGACCTTATGTGACAATTAATTTAGTTTTCATGGCTTTAAATTATCAATGTCCCTGAAACCTCATTCTGTTTTTATTTTCCCAAGATAGTATCTGTGAGCAGATTCAAGCCATCTGTCTAGGCTTAGAAAAATAAAACTTGTGACTTATTCTAAAAGAAGATGTTCAGAGGTAATGAAGAAAGCCCTGGAGGAAGGTAGTACAGCAGTTTGTGCTCAAAAACCTACTCCTTTCTTTGCGGAACTTCCATATAAGGTGACTTCTGACCAACAAAATGGTGGCTTTTCAGTTATGCTGCCGATATCATCAATTCATTCTACTATACTTATTATTCTGTCTACTATTGTTGAAGGTAATTCACTAAATTGAAGATGATCAAATATGTTGACTCCTTATAGTTAGACGACATTCTCAAAAAACAGATAATATGTCTATATCAAATGTTATAGCTTAAATAGTCCCCTCACATTTCATTCATTTAACACCTAGAACTTTAGAACGTGGCCTTATTTGGGAGTCAGGTTTTTTAATTACATAAAATGTGTTCATTATCGTGGCCCATAATCCAATATAGATAGGGTGCTGTTACAAAGTTTAAAGATATACATATATATATGAATACATAGAGAAAATCATGTGAAGATGAAAGCAGTTATTCAATATGGTCACGGTCACAGTCCTCCCGTTGTTCATTGATTTGCTCGAGCGGGCCCAGTAACGTCTCTATTGTGAGACTAGTTGTTACTGTGTTTGGCATATCAAATACATCACGGGTAGCTTGCCAGGCTCTGCCGTTCGGGCGAGATACTCTCGGTAGCTTGCCGGGCTCTCCTAGAGGGGCAGAGGAATCGAACTCAGGTTGGCCATGTTGGCTGCGTGAAAGGCAACACCCTACCGCTGTGCTATCTCTCCAGCCTGCAGGCAAAATGATGGTAAAACTTGTCAAAATACCCTTCCACACAGATAGACAAGAGACATAACAGATATTTCATACCTGATTGAAGAAGGAAACAATTTAGACAACAGATCTTAGACTTCTGACCTTTATAACTATGAAATAAAACATTAGCGTCAAAGATTACAAAAGAACACATTTTGTTATGAATATCTCCCAGTTATCAGGAACTCGTTATGGAAGTCCTAACAAATGAGCAATTTCATATGTACTTCCATCTCAATATGAAACTGTAAATTTGATCATAGTCTTCCCCTGTAAACAAAAACATACACACATACATATATATTATATATATAGTTTACTAAAAATATGAGTACACTAAGAAAACCTCAATATACTTTTCTTTTGCAGAAAAAACGTTTACTTCTGACAATGACATGTAAAGAAGCCCTTTTATAAATTTGTTCCTGGGGACACACACAGTGGTGGTGCTCAAGGGGCCTTTTTTGCACTACAAAATTGTTCTTATAAATCTAAGGAACTCACTTATTTTTATGCCATTTCTCAAGAGTCTAAGGGGACTCTGCGATGATTCAGAAGGCCAACTTCATATTGAATCTTCCACAGGTATGCAATATCTCTATAAGCGATGTTTTTTTTTAACAATTTCATCTTTGTCTTATTTTATAAAATGTGGTGTAATGTTAAATATAAGTTCAGGTGCTGCTTCTGAGTTTTGTTACAAAAATGTTGATTTAGTCTAGATTTCCAGAGGGGGATGATTTGCAGTATACTTATGCCTTCATATCCACCTTCATGACGGGAATGTAAACTAGGCACTTATGATCTGGAAACTGGTGATTTTAGAGACAGAACTCATCACGAACCCCTCTACACAACTGAAATATTTCAATCCTTGGAAGAATTACACATTTTTTCTCATCCTGATAAGTCATTCAATGGCAACAGTCTTCTCTAAGTCTATTTAATTCTAATGTTTTACTTTCAATAGGATGGACCAGAGCTATTTACATATAAGCAGGAAGTTTACAGTAACCCTTTTTGAAAGCATTAACTTTACATGGCAGGCAGGGTGCCTGCCTTGTATGCTGCTGACTTAGATTTTATCCTTAGAACCCTAGATGGCGCGCCTCTGTGCCCAGGGATTTGGTATGATCCCTGAGTGGAGAACCAGGAGTATGCCTTGAGCACTAACAGGTGTGGTCTTAAAACAAAAACCAAAACAAACAAACAAACAAAACATTGGCCATAATGTTTATATCTCGCTTTCTTCATATCACTTTGGTGTTCCATTATTATTCGTACTTGAAATTTATATTGAACACATTTCTCATTCCTTCTTTCTTAAGCATTTAGTAAAGGTAAAGGCCCTCCCGTTGATCGTCGATTTGCTCGAGCGGGCCCAGTAACGTCTCCATTGGAGACTTTGTTGTTACTGTGTCTGGCATATCGAATACTCTCGGTAGCTTGCCGGGCTCTCCGAGAGGGGCGGAGGAATCGAACTCGGGTCAGCCATGTTGGCCGCGTGTAAGGCGAACGCCCTACCACTGTGCTATCGCTCCAGCATTTAGTATTTAGTCTTATTTTTGTTTTGTATTTGGGTCACACTGGTGATGCTCAGAGATTACTCCTGGCAGTGTTCAGGGATTTGGGATACCAGGGATAGAACCCAGGTCAGATGCATGCAAGGCTAGCACCCTACCCACTATCTCTCTGGCCCTAGCATTTGATACTGATGCTGCTTTCTGAATATTGTCACACTATCTCTACTCTTAACATGACCTAATTAATATTGAGCATATACCTAGAAATGTTACCACTATGAAGTATTGTATACGTGTTGATACATTATCAAAAATATTAAAACCAAATAGTCTAAATCTTGGGAATACAAACAAATCAATAAATGTCTTCCTCCTCTATTTCCTGTCCTCACATCATTACAAGAAAACTATTCAAATATTAACCTAAGATTTCAAAATATTCAGACACTATTAATAGAGTGCCAAATTATAAAAACTCATATAGCCATATATTCTTTGGAAATAGTCTAATCATTAATAAATATGTATAGTTGCTAAGTGAAATGAGTCAGAAAGAGAGAGACAGACATAGAAGGACTGCACTCATTTGTGGAGTATAAAATAACATATCATGAGACTGACACCTAAGGATAGTAGATACACGGGACAGATACACTGCTCTCTTGTTTATTGAAACAATAAAAAAGATGTGAGGAGAAAGCCTGAAAGCCTGCCTCATGAGCAAAGAGGATAAGGCAGGCAGTAACAGAGAAGGAATAGAGAAGGGATCACTAAGAAAATGATGGCTGGAAGAATCTGTCAGGATGGAAGATGTGTGCAGAAAGTAGATAAGGGACCAAACATGACGACCTCTCAGTGTCTGTATTGAAAATCATAATACCCAAAAGTAGAGAGAGATTATGGGGAATCATGTCTGCCATGAAGGCAGGGGGAGGATGGGAAGGGGGGGTATACCGGGAAACTGGTGTTGGGAAATGTGCACTGGTGGAGGGATGGGTGTTTGATCATTGTGTGATTGTAACCCAAACATGAAAGCTTGTAACTATCTCATGGTGATTCAATAAAATTAAATAAATAAATAAATAAATAAAGGTAAAGGTAAAGGCCCTCCTGTTGTTCGTCGATTTGCTCGAGCGGGCCCAGTAACGTCTCCATTGGAGACTTTGTTGTTACTGTGTTTGGCATATCGAATACATCACGGGGAGCTTGCCAGGCTCTGCCGTGTGGGCGAGATACTCTCGGTAGCTTGCCGGGCTCTCCGAGAGGGGCAGAGGAATCGAACTCGGGACCGCTGTGCTATCGCTCCAGCCCCAAATAAATAAATAAATAAATAAATAAATATGTATAGTATTCTTTAGCATTTGAGCTGACAAGTAGCTAAAAAGCAGCAGAAAAGACCAACAATCAGACTCTTGGGGGAAAAGAAAAGGCACAGATAAGAAAACTGAGAATCTCCTGTCTAGAAGACAAAAAGCAAGCAAATTTGTAAAATAATTTATGCTATACTTGTTAAAACTCTAATTGAACGGAACAAAGTTTTCAAATATATAACCATTTAGAGTACTCTCAACAGGGGTAAAGCGTTTCAGAAAAAGGAAAAAACAAATAGGTTTAAAAAAAAAGCAGCAGTTTTGGGCTGGAGTGACAGCACAACGGGTAGGGCATTGCACACGGCCAACCCTGGTTTGATTCCCAGCATCCCATACGGTCCCCCGAGCACTGCCAGGAGTAATTCCTGAGTGAAGAGCCAGGAGTAACCCCTGTGCATCACTGGGTGTGAGCCAAAAAGCAGCAGTTTTAAAGGATTATAGCAGCATAGGATGCAGGCAGAAAACAAGACTAATGCTTGCAAAATAGGTTATTGCAAACTTCCTGTTTATACATAAATTAACTTAAGCATCAATTAATATCTATTTCATTAACATGGGGGGGGAGGGAGAGAGAGATAGAGAGAGAGTGAGAGAGAGAGAAATCAACAACAACAAAATAAAGGCATCTTTTGTATCTTAAATAGAAATAAGAAGGGGGCAGGGCATGGATCAAAGGGATGAAGCACATGCTCAGCATGGGCTTGTGGGAGCCCCAAGTTCCATCTCTTCTATCACATTACCACTGAGTATTGAACAACATCAGGAATAGACTTGACAGCCAAGCATTGGACCAGCAGTCTCACATTACTCTCCAGGTACATTCACAATCTCACATGTACACACACACACACACACACACACACACACACACACACACACACACACAGACTCAGCACCACTAAATACAGAAACACTAGTTAAAGTACTTGTATTAAAAAGAAAAAAAAAGAAGGAAAAAGCAGGAAGCAAATGGTTCTAAGAAACAATGAAAACTACTTTCTGAGGGATATCAATATACATACACTCAGCCTGGAGATAGGTGTTGATTGAAGTGATGAGCAGTAAGTAGACTTTGAACAAATTTTGGACACATTTATGGCCAAGAAGAATAAAACTAGTAATATAAGTAAGACTCATAGAGTAATTACATTTTAAACACCTCGCAGTCAGTTACTTATTCACGTAAATCTTACCCTAACCAGGATGTATGTAGCATTATTATTCCCATTGTACAGACCATTGGGGCTGGAGCAATAATACAGTGAGTAGGGTGCTTCTCTTGCATGCACCAACCTGGGTTCTAGTCCCAGCACCCCCACATGGTCCCCTGAGTCCTGCCAGGAGTGATGCCTGACTTCAGAACCAGGAGTAAGGCATGAGCACAGCCAGATATAATCTAAACACTCTCTCTCTCTCTCTCTCTCTCTCTCTCTCTTCCCCTCTCCATAAAGTAATAAAATAAGGTAAAGAGATTAAATATGTTCCCCAAGATCTCAGAAGTAATAAGTGATGACCTAAGTATTCAGATAGGTATTTTCAGCTCCATTGTCTCTTTATTAATCCTTTACTATGCAATATATGTGAATCTAGCTGGAGCTGTGATTTTTTTTTTCTTTTTGTGAAACAAGAAATTTTTTATTGAAACAATAAAAAAGATGTGAGGAGAAAGAAAGTGAAAAGTGTGTGTTTGCAAAAGCGAATGCAGGCTTTTCCAGAGTGGAGATAAGCAAACAAAGAAACGTGCAGACAAGCGAGATTTATGTTCAAGGAAGAACATGGGCTTGAAGAGCAAGCCTGGAGCTATGATTTTTGCATCATATAGAGCTGTTTAGTAAGATGAACACTGAAAACTGCGATGTAAATCTTATGAAGAGCACTTAACCATTTCAGTTTCCCTGGGGAGTTAAGCCATTAGAGAAGCAGAATAAAGGTGTGCTTAATAGAAACAATTGTAAAGCGACTGTGGGTTTGGAATTCCAGGTCTTCCAGTTACCACCAATTCTCTCTGTGGTAGAGTAGAACCTTCTTCACAAACATGTACTGCCTTTTCTAAGAAAATATTTCAATTTCCCATTACACTTAATATGAGGTTCAGTATGAAGGCGCTTCGACCAGCAAAATGAGTGTTTAAACTTGTCATAGGACAGAGAGATAACTCGAGTCATAGCCTATGTGAGGTCCAGAGTTTGAGTCCATCCAGCTCCTGTGAGTATATCCTGGTGACTCCTGAATATCGACACGAGTGCTAATGGGAATGAAGGAAGGGCTTACTCCACTTCTAAGCAGAGACTTGAGGCAGGACAACTTTTGTCTGTTCTTTTCTCTCATTACATAATCAGCAGCAGTGTCCAAGAAAGAGGACACCAGTTTCTGGAATGGAAGACTTGGAGCGGTACCACAGATAACACAAGTTCCCTTCATTGTTAAAGCTTACTTGAAACCCAAAGAGTAAGAAAAATGTATGTCTTTCAACTTATTCACATTTTGTCTCAAAATCTCACTTGCTTCTAAAGTTAGTAGAAAAATTAAAGCATATAGAAAACTAACTCATAAAAACTAAAAAGATAACACTACAGAGCTGTTAATATATTTTCAACAACAAATAGCAGGGTACATGGTTCACTTGTATTCTGGTTCACAGATACTCATCTAGTTCGGATACTTAGCTCAAAAGAATACAACCAGGGCAAAGATTGCTAGGGGAAACAGATCCAGTACTAATCAAATAAAGTGATTTTCTGGTTTTCAAATCCTTTTAGCTCAGTTCTAATGTTATCTAGGCTGCCCTTTGGGCTTTTTGCAAACTTCTCTTTTTCTTCCACTCTCTCTTATCAACCTCCATCCCATCTATTTGTCGACAATTTAGGACTTTAATATTGTTGACCCAAAGGCTCCAAACAGCACTTTTTTACACTGCAAAATTTAGAAGTTACATTGGCCATAAAAATCCCTCCATTGCTCCCAGCTATCTTTTTGAAACATTTAATATCAGTTGTCCCTTTTGCTGAACATGATTTCAGCAAGGTAACAGATAATAATTCCTCCTGTTTCTTTGTTTTTAAGAATAGAAATTAGATCGCTTTGATAAGTATTTTTTTTTCCTCCTGTGTTTTAAGGGGTTTAATCTGTCAATGTAAGAATGTTATGGAAAAGCTCTGGTCAATAATAGTTCCATACAATTTACTTTAAGGAAACATCTCAATGATCACTAAAGATGTTGTAATAAGCATACATGTAAATCTTTTATGTCCCATAAGAAATAAAGTTTCCTCTTATATATCTTAGAAATATGAAGCTACTAAGAGGGGGTCCCAAAGATATCTCTAACAATAACACCTTGATTTTATGTATGAAGACTTAAAGAAGTTAATCACTGATAATTATTGAAGTCAGTTGGGTCTTTAAAGGAAGATAGCTCAAAAGGCTGGGACACGTACTTTGCACGTTTGAGTCCCCAAATTAAGTCCCCAGAAAGGGCACACCCCTCTGAAGACCTCCAATTGTGGCCCTGTTAATCCCTGAGCACTTGAGGGTAGCCTTGGTGGCCCACAAACACAGATGGGTTCCTGTGACCCACAACACCCTAAACCCAAATATTAAACCGAAACATTAAACCATCTAGCTAGTTTAGCTAAGTATCACTGAAAATAACTCCTTTCCACCTGAATATTAATTGGGTGGGAAAAAATAAATAAACAAAGTCAGCTGAAAGGCAAAATTTGATGAAGATGTGACATTTTCCACTGGGCTTAAACATGTTTTTTTTCTTATAAACACATTTCTCAAAATAAATGTAGAAAACCCCTCAGCAATTTAAATGTTCCAGTCGAGTTTAGAGAAATATTTAACCTATCTTATGTTTCTCTTAGAGAAGCACAATTAGAAGTCACTGAAGTGAAAGAGTTATAAAAAAAAATCTGTTTATATTCACCAAAAATAAGATTAAAAAGCAGTGAGATTTACTTTGGTATTTTGATTTTCTGAAGATTTGCCCCATGTGTCTGTTGCCTGTTTTGCTTTTGTTTTGTTGTTGTTGTCATTGTTGTTGTTTTCCTGTACAATAGCCATTATAACCCGTATCATTTTAGAGAGATCACAGGTTATTTATATAATAATGGCTATTTAATCAGTTCTCTGATAGAATGGATACTATGATCTCTGTTTTATATCTTAGTTTAATTCAGTTTTGATACTGACCCTGTAGACCAACCTTCTTGGCAATTGAGCTCAGTACAGTAAGACTTTGTGTCTTTCTCAGAAACTTCTTTTGTTTGTGTGGGTGGGTCAGCTTAAAACCAGTCCATTTCTAGGTGTCATGAAGTGAATGAATTTGTCAATTGAATTTCCAACATGACGATGATGCATCAGAAAAGATATATATTTTTTAGTGGATAACGATAAAACTGAACCATAATTAAGCCTTAAGCCTTCGTTTCCTCATTTTTGGTTAAAAACTTTCTTTATCACTAGAGTTTTACGTGTTTCTTTTTTTTCCCCTCTGTTCCCTAGCATAGTTCTCATATCTAAAAGATAAAATAGAAAATAAAGAGAAAAGGATTCAGTAGGCACCCTAATACAAGAAAGATGCAACAGTTGAAAATCATTATAAAAGCAGAATGTCATAGATGGGCATTCTATTAAATCAGGGAAATACATCTGCTTTGGTGAAGGACTTAATCCAGTAAAAACAATTTACTGAAAGACAAAGTCTGGAGCTGAAATGCATTCAAAAGATCAGAGACAAAATAAGCAACAGGGTTATAGTTAAGCCAAAAGAGAAAGCTAACCTTGCAACAAACAGGCTCTCTTGACAATGGAGAATGTCTTCAGTACAATACAATAAAACTATTGTACGTGACACCTTGATAAATTAAGGAAACAGAAACTGTCACAAAGAGAAAAGGAAGAAAGGAAGGAAACTCACAAACAGAGCCCACAAGAGATGGATAAGAAAGCTTGAAGAGAAGACAGGCATTGATTAAAGGCAAGCCAGGAAAACAAGATAGCTGCTCTATCTAGCCAGCCCCCCACTGCCCGTGCCTACTGATTGTTTCCTTTGGCACTGCCTACAAGTGAACACCATCCTATGTCTAATAATACTATTATTTATAAAATAAAAGGAAAACATCCTGATAAGAATGTACCTCAATAGAAAAAGTCTCCTTCTATATAATCGGAGTGCACAGATGAAACAGAAATGCGTTTTCAAAGCAATAACAATTACAAGGCAACCAGTGAACAAGATAAGCACTCGCAGAAGGAGCCACATTGAGTCTATTCAACCGACCAGACTTTCTGTTATAGGAATCCAAGAATGGATGACTGCTATTCACTAGGAAAACTTGTAGTGCTGTAAAAATCGACCAATGCCAGGTGTCAAGGCGAGTGCATGATGAAAACATTACAGGAAAGAAAAGAAAAATGCTGAAAGAGAAATGAAGTAAATGCTGATCATATTACTCCATGTGATTCCTTATTAAAAATTCTAGCCATATATAGTATATCTATAATATATATAAGTCAATGAAAAGATAAGGGGTTTTGAAGTATATATACATACACATATAACCCCTACCTTGCAAAAACTAAAGTTTACATTATACTACCTCGACTCATGATGTATCAGTGCCCACTTCTTTCAAGCAGTGTGTCCAACTCTGTGTTGCTATCAAATATCTTCATATTAGTTAGTATTTTCATGGCAGAGTATATAATATTAAAATAAACTTTTTCCTCAAATTCATGTTTATAAATAATCTGTTGAACATGGGCAGTGCTATCTACTTTACAACTATATATACAAAACATGTATACTTACCTACACTGAATGCAAACTATTCCAAACATTAAGTGCAATTTGTGTATTTCAAAGATCATGTTGATAATTCTCTAGTGTCGAGAAGAGGGAAATGCCTATACTACAATCAGTTTACACTTATTAAACATTACTATGTGGTAACTACCATGTTAAAGGCCCTTGTATGTGTTTTTGCACGTTATTATGTTTTGTAAATCTATTTCACAGATAGCAATTAGCCTTTTCCAACAAACAGTCTATACTTTAAAGCACTGTGCTCTACTCCCAATCACATAATCTACAGAGGAAAATTGTCTGGAGCCAGATCAGTTGTAGACAATTCATAAAATTTTATATTCGTGTAAGGTTATTGATTGGTTTATGGAAAGATTACCATGAGAAGCTCACAGGAAGTAGCTTCGTATTCCCCAAAGGAGCAATAGCTAAGTATTCACTAATTCAGCTCTGCAGGAACTGTATAAAACATGACTATGCCCATTATAAGAAGCAACTGTACTTGATCCACCAGTTATTGACTGGAGGAATTTAATCTACCAATATTTTGGTAGATAGAAATCTAATATTTTCATAGGTCTTTATAAACAACACAATAGAAAATCAGACTTAGATTTATTGCATCTCATGCATAAGAATATGAAATTGGACTTTTTATTATCTCTGACATAAACATATTAAAATCAGTAGGGAATATTAATATATGTGTACAATAAATAAAAAGGCATCTCAATCCTGAATCAACATAATGTTTTCAGAAAATATGGTATCAACCCTACCTATTATAAACTAATATCCTTTGATATATCAACCCATTAAATAAATCCAATTAGATGGTAATTCAAACTTGAGCATATGGGTGAAGTCTATTTATCTCTATATATTTTATTTACAAAGTTGTCCTAATAGTAACAAACATAGATCTCAGTTGGATACTTACCAATCATTGGATCTGAATAAATTAATCTGATTTATTTCGACCTTTCCTTTCTCAGGTACAGCACAGACACCAAGATACAGAGATACCTTACAGAACAATGATGTAGCAGTTCTAAGTCTGAAAATGTGGACAGAGCAAACCCTGGTTAGATCCCCGGTATCTCCAAGCACCACCAAGAGTAACTCCCAAGTGCAGAACCAGAAATAACCCCTGAGCATTGCTGGGTGTGACCCAAAATCTAACTAATAATAATAATTTAGAATTCTTAGTTTTCCCTAATAAGTTAGATAAGAGGAGTAGAGCAAAAAGGTGCTAGAATGAATCTGAAAGCTTGTCATCATAGACTAATATAGAGTAATAGTATTCTAAAGTTTGTTAGTAAAAAAAAAGTCCTGACTATAAAAACAGAAATGCCAGATGATATTCAGAACATCTATCTTATTAAAAAAAGTTTTAAAAACTAGCACACTTTAGAGCAAAAACTTGCCAACAAGAAATATTCTCATTTAAAGAATGCTTACCTAGAAGTAATTTATTTAGTTTTAAAAAAAGAAAACTTGAAGTATGACCTAATTTTAACAAATGACAATATTTCTTAGAGAGAGAACATGTGTATGTACATAAAAGTGTAGTTAACTCTTTCTTATTAGATGTAAAATTAATTCAAATTTCATTAGTCCAGAATCAAGAGAGTAAGCAGGCATTTCTTTGTTCTATAAAAATGTTACATGGATAGAAAATTTTAATTATTCTTAATTTAGACTAAAGATTTTTATTAACAGAGCTCTATATTAAAAATTTTATTAACAATTCAAGATTTTGAAATTATCTACTTATGTATGACCTACTGATTCAACATGAGTTAATTCTACAACTTTGAGTTATGCTCTGAACTAGCAATCAGTGGTTCCCATGAGAGCACATTACAACACACTGTTCCTGAAGCTACTAATACAGTAAGAAAATTGACAACAAATGCATTGCAAGGTGCTGGATACAATTAAACATGTATCTGCACAGGAAATAAAAGATTATAGAGTAGAGGTTAGAACTTTCTTTTGTTTTGTATTTTGGCTTTGGGGCCACACCTGGCAGTATTCAGGGGTTACTCTGTGCTCAGGAATCACTCCTGTGCTCAAGGGACGATATGGGATGCCAGAAACTGTACCAAGGTCAGTTTCATGCAGCACAAGTGCCCTAACCACTGGACATCTACTCTGCACTAGAGGCTGATATTTTGAAACAAATTCTGGAAAAGGGTCTCATCTCATTATAAAAGTTGTCACATAAAAAGTGTTATCACTTTATCTTCTCAGTGCTAGTTTAATAGGAATACTTGAAAAGTGATGCAACTATAATCACTCAATGAGAAGGATGATCTCCTGAGGCCAGAACCTCACTTACACCCTCACTCCCAAGTCACATTTTCTATTGAAAGTACAGCTGATCAAAAATGACCATCTTAGCTAGAAGGTAATGTTCTGGGTCCTACCAGAGGAGCTCTGGAAGAGGTACCTCTTCTGGAAAAGGAACTGAAACCCTCTTCTTGCCATTGAAAATTTCTCATAAGCTTAAAAAGGAATTTGATTTATACTTGGTTTATATCTTGGCTTATATGTTAAGTGGCTTAGTCAAGACAATGTTTTCTTCCAATATAGATATTCCTTCAAAAACTAGAAATTGAGCTTCCATATGACCCCGCAAAACCACTTCTGGGAATATATCCTGAGGATGCAAAAAAGCACAGTAATAATGACATCTGTACCTATATGTTTATTGCAGTACTGTTCAAAATAGCCCAAATCTGGAAACAACCCAAGTGCCCTAGAACAGATGACTGGTTAAAGAAACTATGGTACATTTACTCAATGGAATACCATGCAGCTTTCAGGAGAGATGAAGTCATGAACTTTGCTGATAAATGGATAGACACGGAGAGTATCATGCTAAGTGAAATTAGTCAGAAAGAGAAGGACAGACATAGAAGGACTGCACTCATTTGTGGAGTATAAAACAACATAACATGAGGCAGAAACCTAAAGATAATAGATACACGGGACAGGTAGATTGCTCCATAGCTGGAAGCCTGCCTCATGAGCGGAGGGGAGAAGGCAGGTGGAATAGAGAAGGGATCACTAAGAAAATGATGGCTGAAGGAATTGGGAGATGTATGTAGAAAGTAGATAAAGGAACAAACATGATGACCTCTCAGTGTCTGTATTGCAAACCATAATGCCCAAAAGTAGAGAGATTATTGGGAATACTGTCTCCATGGAAGCAGGGGGAGAGTGGGAAAGGTGGGGGGGGCGGTATACCGGGGATATTGGTGGTGGGGAATGTGCTCTGGTGGAGGGATGGATGTTTGATCATTGTGTGATTGTAACCCAAAACTTGTGACTATCTCATGGTGATTCAATAAAATTTTAAAAAAAGACAATGTTTTCTTTTATTTAGTTTTAATCATTTTGAAGAGTGACTTTTAACTTGATTGGCACCTGTTTTTAATCTCATCTCTTTCTGCTTTTGTTACAGTGGGTAGTTAATTTGGGATTTGCCCAGGTTGTAGATCTTAATAGCTCTTTTATCTGAGGCTGCTGGAGAATCAGTAAAGAAAACTCAAAACCCAATACCCCCAGCCAGGCCAGTCATCAGCAAGAAGCAGCACATGCTTTAATGCTCATACATACAGAAACATACATGCACATGTGTTCACACGCATGCTCACAGGCACACTTAGTGTCTTTAATGCCAAACATCATTCATCTCTCTGCCACTCTGACCAACAAGTGACCTCGATAGTCCACTTCCAACCAGACTTACTCTTAATGACCTCTAATAAGTGTCCCCATAGAGCCCCTGGGGAAAAGCTGATCAGACCAGAAGAAAAGACAGAAGATTAGACATATGTAAGAATTCCGGAAATAAATAAAAATAAAATAAAATGATAAACAGAAATAAAGAAGATATTAAAATGATGAGCTGTGCTATTTCTATGATTCTGTTAAATGATTGTGATTCACATCCTTGTGCTCAAATTTGATGAAATGAATAAAGAAACGTGTCTGGAGACTCCAGTACATCAAAAGAACACTACAATAGGCTGAGCACTATGTAACATAAAGCAATCTGCAACTTGGAGTTCTGAGAATATATCTGAAAAAAATTTCTTTTTGTTGAATCATATAAATATTTCTACCACCTAGTGCTCATCTAGCCTTCCCTAAAACAACTTATTGAAGACTGTAAACAGATTCTAAGAAGTCCAACTAATCTCTCTTTAAATTTAAAAAATCGTACTTCCAAATACAGTGATTCTCTAGCAATCCATTCCCAAACTTCATTCTTTCCTCTATAATGTTCTCTAAAGATAAGTTTGTTGACAATTACATCTGGAAAAACATTCAAAATGGAAGGTCAATCTTCTGCTATAGTTCTTCTGCCATGAAACTGTTTGCTTCCAAGTAGGGTACAACTTCTGTGGTCTCAGTTTTCACTACAAAGCCAGAGGAACAGATGAAAAAATTTCTCCAAATCTCCCTCTATCAGACCGCATATATTTATTAGCTTCTTAAAGTGTACCAAACAAACAAACAAGCACTGTACTCCCGTTGCTCATTGATTTGCTAGAGCAGGCCCAGTAACGTCTCCATTTTAAGACTTGTTGTTACTGTGTTTGGCATATTGAATACGTCATGGGTAGCTTGCCAGGCTTTGCCTAAAAACTATAACTTAAGAACTCGTTTTAGGATAATATTTTATGATCAATAATGCCGACTTCACATAAATAGGAAGTTTTCATACCTGCCAATCAAATTAATCAAATGCATTTATCAAATTCCATTTAATACATTATGTGCTGGCATCTTCCAAAATATGTTCACTTATTATGTTTACCAGAAAGAATTTTTTAATGAGCAGCTGTCTCAAAATTAATTAATGTGTATAACTCACACTGTGATGTTACAAGCCAAATCCCATTATAACTAATACATTTTTGGTGCATAACTCGAATTGAGAAGAATAGTAAAACTCCAGCTGATGGCCTATTTATTTAAAGCAGCATGTGAGTCAAAAATCTACAAGCGCATGAAACAGCTCTGATTTTGATGCATATTTGAATAATACATTTTGTCAAATACCAAACCATGAAATTCTAGTACACTAGGGAAAATATACTTTATTTCTTCTTGTACAGTCTTAACCTTTGCTATTACAGAACCAAGTAAAAATTAGAATATCAGCTTATACCAGATACATTCTGGATTTCCCCCAAATTTTCAAACCACTAAATTTATTTTATAGTCTGTTAACTGATTTCCTTCAAATACTCCTACTTTTTGAAAAGACTCTTCATGAGCTCAATTCCAAAACCTTTTTTTAAAAAAAAGCAAAGAAAGGAAAATAATGCTAAAGTAACTGCTTTCCCAACATTATTTTAAGAATAAAATCAAGAGTAAGTGGGAAAAAAATGGTTATGCACCTTGCTGGCGCTTATTCCACTCTTCATAACAAATGTTCACACTTACCTTGGGTATGATTCCATCTGTTCCTCATTTTGGCTCTCATACTCCAGCTTTAATTATTATAGAGAAACAACTATCTTACTGCCTAAAAATAAGTGAAAGATCTTAATTCCTCTAATTACTTTCCACCAAACATGAAGTCAAATGTTCTCAATTCATATTTTAAAACTGCCTTTTAGATAACTTTAAGTTAGCATGAAGTAAGATCTTATAATCCTACTTTGAGGAAACAAAGGTTTTCCATCATCAAATCATATTAATTCTCAAGTTGTATAGGTCATAGTTAATGAACTTAGTCATACAAGTATCTACTCTCTTGATACCTAAGCTCCTAGATAAATGTGTGGTTATACTTGGAATATAAAAGATAAAAAGAAAACAATAAAGTTAAAAGAATTAAACAGATACAGTCAGACAAGACAATTAGACATCAAGGTACATCCACTATGGCTTGGTCAGTCAGACTAGTGCAAAAGTGACACACTCGTGGAACTGACAAAAACTGACAATACCAAAACTCCAGTGGCAGCAAAAGCTTCAGTATAACTTTCATCTACTTTGCTCTCCCTCTCCCTCACCTCTGATGTGCCCTAAGTGAATGCATAACTGATTTATTTTTCATCCAGATGGCTGGCGTCCCGTAGACAGACTTAAAATGCTGACTGTGTCTTAGGCATGCTTATTCAGTGAGTCTCGAAAGCCATTATTCACTAATTTCATGTGGAAATGAAATTTCAGCTTCCCTTTGTGTACAAATAACTTGGCCACTTACACCACATACAAAACGTGCTTCTCGCTAAGCAAGAGTGGATGGTTGGAATGCAAAAGCTTTCCTGTGTGCCGTCCTGGCTCGGGCCCAATCCAGCATATGGTGGTCCTACCAAGCACCTCCTTACAGAAAACTAGGTGAATGCTTTAAGCAAACCCTAATACTGTGATTTACAAAGCACACACGAGATGACTGCTGTTTGCTTCTATTTTTATTCAGGATAGAAGATTAATCTTATTTCAAAAAGAAGTATCACGTATTTCTTCCTTGCTTCTGCCCTCCCAATAATATTAATCACTAAAATGTTGGTGTGTCTAGAAATTGTCACAAGTTTCTAAACTTTCTTGATCACTTTCTTCTTCTAGAATTTAATCCTCATCATTAGTCTCACTTTCTGTTTCACGTCTGGGAACTAGCAGGCAAAGAAAACTGCTTCTTAGATATAAGAATAAGTTACAGGTTTAAGTTAAGCTCATGAGTTTTGCCTTTATACAACCTTGTCACACTATGCCTCTAAACAACTATCGATATTTTCTGAAATGAATTTCTAAAAGTCATTTGTTTTCAAATGTCAAAAGAACTCTTTTCCATTCCCTCTTGTGGGTTTTGTTTCAGAATTAGTAATGCAAATACTACTCATCAATAATAAGTAAAATTCACCATGTAGAAAAGTATTAACATTTTCTACTCTAAACAAAGATCCCCAAGTATTACACAAGTGTATTACAAAAAACACACCAAGTATTATACAAATTACTTCTAGTCCTGAAGGCTGCTTTGTGATATTCTTAAGAAGAGCTGAGATGCTGGAGCTATAGTACAGTGGTTAGGGCATTTGCCTCGCACACGGCAGACCCAGGTTCAATTCCCTGCATCCCACATGCCCCCCCTGCAAGCACCACTAGGAGCAATTCCTGACCGCAGAGTCAGGAGTAGCCCCTGAACATTGCTGACTGTGACCCAAAAAGAAAAAATAAAGAATATTTGAAAAATATAATTTGTATTTCTAAATATAGTCATTTATCTAATAAGCAATAGATAAAACTTCATATCCTGAGGGTGACATTTATGCCAAACAGAGATTCCCAGATACATGAGATATAGCTGTCTGGAGTGTATTTACTTCATTTAGTCTTAGGAGTAAGCAGCTTTTCTCTACTTTCCTTTTTTTAATCTACTTTGTCTTACAAGACTCTTTTCATTTACCAAATATATAACACTCCCTCTTAGAGCTGTGCCAACATCGGGGGTGGGGAGTTATATGGGGGGAGGTGGGCTGTCTAGTTGGATTTCCCTAGACATGCCTATCAGAATGGTGAATGAGATCAGTCGATGATCAAGAATCAGGGACGCTGTCTCATTTGCCAAGGTGTCAAAAATCAGATGGGCTGGTCACTTAATCAGATTTAAAGACGACCGCTGGACTAGAGCTGTTACCGACTGGATTCCACGGGATGTCAAAAGACCGCGTGGCCACCCACCTACCAGATGGTCAGACTTCTTCGTCAAGATCATGAACGATCGGTTTGAGGCTCTTCATGTTCCCAGAGCAAACAGATGCCATTGGGCTACACTAGCACGCGACAGGGACAAATGGAGACGTTACTAGCGCCCGCTCGAGCAAATCGACGACTAACGGGAAGTTAAGTGAAGTGATAAGTGTCTATCAGAAAACGGAATTACAGGGAGAGATGAGTAAAAAGGATTACAGGGATATTTTGATCATTAAAAATAAAGACAATAAAAATAAACAAAATGAATCTCTGCCATGAATTACTCATTCAATTTCTGAAAATGACCATTGTTCTCAGGACCAATAAATATTCTATCTTATTTTATGTTTTAAATAACATAAAATACTAGTAATGCTTTGAGAAAAAAATCAATTATAACTTCTTCAGGGAATTTCCATCTATTGCAAAGAGAAGTGATCTTATATTTAAAAAAATGAACATGCTTTAAAAAAATCTGGCACTAATTCTTAGTCTTGCATGGACACGATGATATTCTGAGACTAGTGGCACTAAAATTTTTAAAAGGAACTTCCAAAGAGCAACCTGTTTGAATGAGTACCTGAGATATTGATAATTAAAAGGCATCTTCAGAGCCAGCTCATGTATTTTAATTTGTGGGCTCACAAAGGTAGTGTAGGTTACTAAGGAAGATATCACAATGTAATGCAAACTGTGGTACTGTCTAAAGCCAACCAGACTGGCACCTTCAACCTCTGTTCAGCTAGGGTCAGTCATAGACAATGAAACAATCACATCAGGAGACAAATATAGATATACATGGACTATCTAAGCTTTAGGGTCACCTGGGAAGACATAAGTGAGCATAGGATGGCGATTTATTCATTACAGTACTTATCACTCCCACCCCTGGTTCCCAACAGGAATCACTGTTTAAGTTGAAAGAGACATCAGAAACAGTAAGTACATAAAAATTCAACAGGTACATTAAGAGCAGTTACTGTCACTGTCACTGTCCTCCCATTGTTCATTGATTTTATCAAGCGGGCCCAGTAACGTCTCCATCATGAGATTTTGTTGTT
Organism: Sorex fumeus; assembly: GCF_029834395.1. Lineage (NCBI taxonomy): Eukaryota > Metazoa > Chordata > Mammalia > Eulipotyphla > Soricidae > Sorex > Sorex fumeus. Next base: position 33,187,296 of record NW_026606092.1, on the reverse strand, counting down.
ACTGTGTTTGGCATATCGAATATGTCACGAGTATCTTGCCAGGCTCTACCATGCGGGCGAGATACTCTCGGTAGCTTGCCGGGCTCTCTGAGAGGGGCGGAGGAATCGAACCCAGCTCGGCCGGGCTGGCTGCGTGCAAGGCAAATGCCCTACCCCCTGTGCTATCACTCCAGCCCCTAAAAGACCCTAGACTATTTTATTTTATTCTCTGCTGGTTTTTTTTTTTTTGCTGACCATTTATATTTTAATATCTAGATTTTTTTTTGCCCTGGGGTCTATCCCAACCTTGAGGATGGGTTTTTCTTCAAGGGATAATCTCTCACAGATATAACCCTGGAAATTATAAAGAAAAAAAAAGCTACTACAGGAAATATTTGTCAGATCTCTCTGAGACATTAGCCTTGATTATGAATTTTTATACACATAAATGACTGGAAAACATTTTAAAAACACAATAAAGGCACCCAAGAATTATACAAGTCTAAGCCCATGAGTGAATGGTAAAGAAAGACTGACTGTATATCCCTCTCCTCTTGTAATACTGAAACTATTTTTAATAGGAAGTTCCGTACAACAGAGCATTCTGTATGAAAAATCAGATTATCATTGGCACAAATGTTACATAACAATAAACCTTGAGTAAAATAATATATTTCCATGTATATTTTGTTTCAAAAAGTAAAAATGTCATTATAGTGATTCTTCTACATTTTAATTGCACAGTTAGAGTTGGTTGACATGACATATGATAATCATAAGCAATCACATTTAGGATTATCTGAAAAGCCTTCTTTGTGCAAGTCAAGCATAAAATCTGGATATTCTACAATTTACCTTCAGCTTTCCTGTTTTTAAAACTCACAAACAGAATTTAAGTTGTAAGTTGCTACTCAACAAGATATACCTGGCAAGAACCTTTCCTGTAAGTCTTTTTAAACAGAAAGGCAGTGTGACAAGATTCCCACAAAGGAAGTCTGCTTCTAACAGACACTTGTCTGAAGCACTTCATCTATAGAATAACTAGGTTCCTGAAAACTTTTTGCCTTGGTAACTACCATAAAGCAGCAGAGGTAGCAAGGGGGGCAGGGGGTATGCTGTGACAGCATTTTCTTTTGATTCAGCCCAGTAGCTATGGAAACTATCTTTTAAAAGCCAATTGGTCCTATTCCCTGCAAACCATATAAAATAAAATTGTTTCTTACCCTCACCGATTCCATGGTTGGAGGCTTCATTTTTCAATGTGTTCCACTTATCTAAGCTCTCTCTAGCTTTAGCTCAAGTATTCGCAAGCTGAAGCTATCATATTTGATTGATACTACGAATTTAAATTAGAAAACCCATGAAGGCGTTTCTAAATAAGACTGCAAAGCATCATAATGTCCAAACAAGGAGAAGTAAACATTTGTTAAATACATTTGATATGCTCCAAGAAATACAGTATTTGCTTCTTTATATATAATTTCTTTATATCTTCCTGGAGTGAAAAATACATTAAAATCGCCATCACTTATAATGTCATCGGTCCACAAACTATATTTTCTGTGTTGCTACATACACCATACTAAGCTGAGGATGGCAAGTCAGGGTCAAAATTTCCTTCTATTTAATATTTTTTCTTTTGGTCCTCCCTCAGCAGAAAATGGTGACAAGCTGAAAATTAAAGTCTACAGTCTAAACTTTTCCTAAATAGATCTTAACCATAATCTATTCAAAATGGAATTTTTAGATAGCAGTTTTTATATTATTTTACTAGAATTTTATTAGGTATGTATATTTTATTTTTTTAATATTTAAGTCTTAGAACACAATTTTAGTAAGATGAATATTCTCTGTGCTCATTTCCTATGTTTTATTAATTTAAATTCATTTCCCCCTTTGTCCCTCAATAAAATGTCCACAGAATCTATTTTTCTTCATAGGCTATCTCTTAACACAATCCCAATTTTAAGATTTTTCAGAACCAAATGGGAGAAACCGTTTTCCTCAACTAGGCATAAATTTATCTCATGACTTTCATCAGCTTTATTTTTCTCTTTCACTTCAAAGGGTCCCATAAAATTCATTTCAGTCTACTGTATAAGCCTACTATGTACACAATTAGTATGACACTTTAAAAGTGGAAGACTACTATACCCAAGACTGTCCTCCATTGTTCATCGATTTGCTTCAGTGGGCCCAGGAACGTCTCCATTGTGAGACTTGTTGTTACTGTGTTTGGCATATCCAATACGTCATGGGTAGCTTGCCAGGCTTTGCCCTGTGGGCGAGATACTCTCAGTAGCTTGCCTGGCTCTCCAAGAGGGGTGGAGGGAATTGAACCCGGGGTAGCTGCATGCAAGGCAAACGCCCTACCCACTGTGCTATCGTTCTAGCCCACTATACCCAAGACAATCGGTGTAAAGAAATAGCAATAGAGCTAGAAGATTTAATTTGCATAAAGAACAATTACAAAGCTGAGAATTAACACAGTGTGCTTGAGACAAAAAATAATCAAATAGAGGGTTGGGGAAATAATACTATGGGCAGGTTGCTTGCATAGCATGCAGTTGACCTAGGTTCCATCTTCAGAACCCCATATTGTTTCTCGAGCATCATCAAGAGTTATATATGAGCACAGAGCCAAGAGGAAGTTCTATTTAGCACAGTATGGTGGGTCAAAAAACAAAGCACTGTAGCACTGTCCTCCTGTTGGTTCATCGATTTGCTCGAGCGGGCACCAGTAATGTCTCCATTGTGAGACTTGTTGTTACTGTGATTGGCATATCAAATATGCTACGTTGAGCTTGCCAGGCTCTTCCATGCGGGCAGGATACTCTTGGTTGTTTGCCGGGGTGTCTGAGAAGGATGGAGGAATCAAACCCGGGTCAACCGCATGCAAGGCAAATGCCCTATCCACTGTGCTATTGCTCCAGACCCAATAATTAGGTATATCCATAACATAAAACAGAGTCAGAAATTAAAAAAAGTAAAAAAATAGACTCACGACTCACACATAGTCACTTGAGATATGGCAAACACGGCAAGAGAAATTATCTTGGATCATTTAATATATTTTTGAGTCAGCTGAATATCCATGGTGGGATAAGAAAGAAACTCAATTATTTAACTGTATCCTCTGCCAAAAATAATTTGTCAGTTTATAGGGACAGTCAATATAAAGATGAAAGATAAAACAGTAGAGTTACTATAAAAACGAGGACAAAAATGCAAGAAAAAATATTTTTATGATTTTGAAATAGGCAACCTTTTATAAAGATGACAAAGACCATATAGAGTAAGAGGAAAACTGATGAGTGGGTTTTATTTATATCAAATAGTTTTTTCCTTCAGGATCTAGTAAACATGAACTTAGGCTACAATGAGACAAATATATTTGCATGACCTATATTCAATATAAATGAACCAAGGACTTGAACAGACCATATCATAAAAGAGGATATCTAAGTAATAATAAATCTCTGAAAAGTAGCTCAATTACAATAGTTATAAGGGAAATGCAAGTAAAACCATATTGTAATACTTGCTGTTACTCATCAGAGTACGTAAAATTTAAAAGAAAAGGAAGGAAGGAAGGAAGGAAGGAAGGAAGAAATCAATCAAATTATTATCAACAGAGATACAAAGAATGTTGTTTGAAAATAAGTTGAACACATGCTTACTAAAGTCAACAATTTCAATGTTAGGAATGTAATTATTATAAATAAATAACATGTTCATTAATATAGGGAGGAGAATGTTATAATATTTCCCTCCAGGAATTTCATGATTTGGAAAATACCAATGTCCACTAACAGTTGATGTATAAATAAATTAGTACCTTCAATTAATATAAGAATACACTCTAACTGAAGACAGAGTGAGAGTACAGCAGGTAAGGAACTTGTCTTCTTACACACGATTGACTTTGATTTGGGTTTTGTTCCTGGTATCCCATATGGTGGCCTAAACACAACCAGGAGTGATTTCCTGAGTGCAGAGTCAGGAGCAACACCTGAGCATCACTGGGTGTAGTCCAACACCCCCTCTGCCAAAAAATATACACAGTAACAAGATCAATTCATAACTACTCACAAAAATAAAGACCATAAATGAAATATTCAGCAGGAAAAGTCAGAAACACCAAAAATCACATTAAATTTATCCAATCATATGAAATTCAAATAGAAGGGGGATAATAGATGGTTTCAGAAATCAGATTAGCATTTACACATGTTGAAAAGTGACATAGGGTAAATCCTCAAATTTGCACTTCAATAATAAAGGTTTGCAACGAATTTGAACCATCATTCTTATTTTCAACAATGTTAAAGATAGAGTTCGCAGAGCAAAATAGCAAATGAATGTCAAAAGAAAACACATCACACTTAATTTTTAATCAGTTCACATTCAGAAAGTCCCTACATTAGTGGCCAATACTTCAAGAATTTTAGTTTATAAACACAGAACAAAAGTTCCCTGTTCTCCAGGAGTTTATGACTCAGAGAAGAACAAAACTAAGATTTCTTTTTATCAAAAGTAAAAAAATAAGAAAAGAAAATGATGGTAGCAGACACATCACAATTCTACTGTTGTTCCCAACAACTGTCGCCTGTTGCAATAGTTGTGCTGTAGGATTGAGAAAGAATTGATGGCTGAGGATTAGAATCATCAACAAAGGCCTAACAAAAGATCAGGGTCTGAGTGTGATGTGCCAACAGTGGAGTATCTGAACTCACAGTCTGAGGAAAGAGCCCCTAGAATAATTGAAGGGAGGAAGAATTGAGGAATAAATGGTAATTTGAAAGGGACAAAGCTGTCTATGCTTTCCTGATAGGTAAAGGGGAGCCATTGGAGATAAAGATTTAAAAAAAACACACTAATAGGAGCGATAGCACAGTGGGTAGGGCGTTCGCCTTACAAGCAGCCAACATGGCTGACCCAAGTTCGATTCCTCTGCCCCTCTCGGAGAGCCCGGCAAGCTACCGAGAGTATTCGATATGCCAAACACAGGAGAGAAAAAAAAAGAAAAAAAATATTGCACACCCATAGACAAAATAAATGGCCTGATAAAAAGTCCGTTATAAAATAGTTAAATTTATTCAACTATATTTCCTGGGAACTATTTCAAATTGTGGGTTGTAATACAGCAGTGAGTAATAAAATTATTTAAGTGTGCTTCAACTAATTATTCTTTATTTTCTTTTTTTTTATTTTATTTTTGGTTTGGGGGCCATACCCAGCAATGCTCAGGATTATTCTTGGCTCTTTGCTCAAGGAGGGTTCAGTGGACCATATGGAGGTACCAAAGATTGAACTCAGGTCAGGCAAGTACTGACCCACTATCATTCCAGCTCTCAACTAATTATTCTTCAAGAAAATAAAAGGATGGGAAAGAAAACATAGTCTACTCACTGCAATGATCCTTAGTAAGAATGTTCATATTGCTAAATTAGTTGCAGCCAGCTGCCAAACTCAATGGTTAAGGCATGGAATTCATTTGATGACTATAACAGTGGCTCAAGTTCCCCTTCATTTTGCTTTGCAGTACACAATTGTTCAGGAAAACTTGTTTTCATAACGTATGCATATTTACATGCGTATGTGCATTGTGCTGAAATAGTAAACACTGTTGGAAAATTTTCTTTATAAAAGTAGAGGGCCGTGAAATGCATTCGAACAAGGAAAGGCTGGAATTTGTGCTAAATAACTTTAGTTGATGGAATACTCCGAAAATGAAACAGGAGTGAGTGTTAAGAAAAATAAAATGAGTCTAGAGTAAAAACCTAGAGTATGACGCTGTTGGCTCCTTCTGAAGCCCTATCTGTGGAGACACAGAAGTAGGGAGGGGAGGGAGATGAGAGAGAGGGAAGGAAGAGAAGAGGGGAGTACTCAAATCAGCATTATTTCAAAAAATAATCTCAAGTAAGTTTGAACTTAGAAGAAAATCACTGAGACCATGCAAACTAAATCATTTATATTCCAAGTACTAGTTAAAGAAATATTGTTTTGTATTAGGAAATACCTACTATACATAACCTGGCCTAAGAAGGATCAAATGGCTGGAAATTTGGAGCAGAACTATGAACTATTCTTTCATTAAATAACCCTAATAGTCATGTTTCTGTATCATTCTTACTCTCTTTCTCTCTTTCTCTCTCTCTCTCTCTATATATATATATATACACATACATACATATATAATTCTAGGAAAAAGCTAATGGCTGCTTTATGATGGTCACATTAATGTTGTTGATATAAAAACTGACAAATGATTAAAATGATTTTCACATAGAGTAATTTTCTTTTATGTTAATTTCCTACCCCTTAACACCTTGCTTTATTCAATTAATATCACATAAAAGTTTCCCAACCAGTTCAAATTTTATAGCATTTAATTAAAATCTCATAGGCAACCTCTACCCAGACACCCACCCTCATCATTTTAAACTGAAAGAAAAACTCACCAAGAACCCAAGGTCTGATGCTGTAAAAGCATTCCAATCAACTGCACAAAGCATTTATTGTGGGACAATATCCACGAATTTAAGACCCACTTAAATATGTGAATATATATTTTCTTTATAGAAGCCAACACTGTGAGTGGAGAAGGCCTTCATTCATGTTGAAACCTGTTGGCTTGGGAGGAGGCAAATACGGGAATATCTCAAGTGGATATCCACTTCCTCTTGTGCACAGATCTGTTGTTCCCCATATCCCATGGATTTGTGATTCTTTCCACCCCCTCACATCCTATTTTCTGCTAATGCTACTTGAAGTCATGTTTGTCTCACTTTCCTTGTTCCAGAATTACTCTAAAACAGGTTTAAATATGTCACTATATTAGGAAAAGGGAACTGAAACTTTTAAAGTCCTGTGGGATTTCTGCAGTTTCTCTGCCAATAAGACTATGTGTTGACTGCTTACTAATTGACCCATCACGTTACTGATTAAGTGTTCAAAGCAGTTGAGGAATTCTTCTCCAAAAGCTACAAGAATATTCTGGATAAACTGCTCTTTCTGCTCAGGAAAGAAAATAGGCTAGAGACTAAAAGGGGAAACAGTAATGAACTTGTCAGTGTGCACTTGCTTTCATATCAGCCTGTCACAGGACCTCCCCTGATTTTTATTGCAGCCAGTTTTAGAAAAGAATGGAATTATAATACTATATTGACTGAGTGGGTGAGCTGATCTACAATGCCTGTGAGTCTCTATTCCTAAATATACACCTAGTCCTACCAGTGCAACATTCTATATCCTGTCATTTGCTACTCAAACCACATTTCTCGTCTCTCTTTGTGCCAAACAAAATCACTTCAGGTTCCATCAAAACAAATGTGTCCAAGACCTCTGCTTCTCTCCCATGCCCTTACCACCCAGCATGTACCTAGTAGTACTTGGGACCTATGAGATCAGAGGAGAGGAAATGCTCTGATTCACTCAAGAAAAGGCAGGATGGAAGCCAAATTCTGACACCAACTTGTCCGGGGTCCTTGGCCAATCTCTTTGAAAATACCAGGCCTTATTTTCCTAACATAAATGTAGGAGCAAGACTAGACAAAGTTGAATTCAGTTTTTCCATGTTTAAAACTGTCTTTTACAAATAGTTGAACAGTTCACACATTTACAGTGTTTTTCTTTACTGAGACTGACCCAGCATGGAACATAAAATAAACCTTTGACTATTGTAGTTTGTTACTTTGTCAGGACAAACATTGGTCATTGGGAAAAGATGTCTCTTCCTTCCAAAATTTCAGTTTATAGATTCTCACTTCCAAGAGAAATAGCTTCCTCCTCACTGCTCAATTTTAAATGAACACAACTCTGGGATTTCTCAGTATCTTCCTTTTCTCATTTTTTTCCCCTGTCTTTGATTCTGACCAGGAAGATGTTCCTAGATTAACTTTAGTCATTTTTGTTTCCCAATGCACAAACTATCATATCTCTGATGTTTCCATATCTTGATTTAGGCAGTTGTGCTTAGCTTATGTATACCTTCTCCCACAAAACATGCATAAAATATGGACCTCCTAATTGCCAACCATGTGAATCTGGTAATGTACATGTAAAAAGAATTTGGCAGCTAGGATTAGAATAAGAATTTTGAGATAGGGAGATTATCCTGGATTATCTGTGTGGGTTAAAAGTAATTACAAGAGTCCTTATAAAAGTGTAGCAAAAAGGCTGAAGAGAAAGTTTAATAAGCAAAATAAGCACTGCAGGGAGCACCTCCTGGTTATAGTTCTTAAACATCCCAGGGTGTGGCCCTAAACCCCAAGATAATGAACCAGTAAAAATGATTAAAGTGAAAGAGAAGATTCTAAATTATACAAGGAAAATAATGGGAGTAGAGGTCAGAGTTACTCCATTGAGGGATGGTGGGTAGTAATGACCAAGGGATATAATACATGAAATACAAACAGCCTTTAGAATCCTAAAGTAGATTTTCCTTAGATTCCAGAAAGAAAATAGCTTTCCTCACTACTTAATTGTAGGACTTCTGGCTTTTAGAGTTAAATGACAACATATCTGTATTAAATTCCTAAATCTATAGTCAATTGTTTATAATAGTTATATATTTGTTTATATAACTTTATTATATATTTATAATATATAATATATTACATATATTATATAATAGTATAATAATTATATAATATATAATATATGATTGGCAGGAGTGATAGCACAGAGGTAGGGTGTTTGTCTTGCGCGCAGCCAGCCGGTTCAATTCCTCCGCCCCTCTTGGAGAGCCTGGCAAGCTACCGAGAGTATCTCGCCTGCATGGCAAAGCCTGGCAAGCTACCAGCGACGTATTCAATATACCAAACACAGTAACAAGTCTTAAAAAAATGGAGACGTTACTGGGCCCACTCGAACAAATCGATGAATATATGATTTATTATATAATTTATAAAATATATTTGTTTCCAACAAATACAGGACTCAATATTAAATTTTTAATTTTTTTTTTTGCCTCCTGGGTCACACCCGGCAATGCTCAAGGGTTACTACTGGCTCATGCACTCAGGAACTGCTCCCGGTGGTGCTCGGGGGACCATACGAGACACTGGGAATCGAACCTGTGTCGGTCATGTTGGCTGCATGCAAGGCAAATGCCCTACTCGCCATGCTATCGCTCCAGCCCCAATATTAAATTTTTTATCTTTGAATCTCCCAATATAAATCAATCTTCTTATCACATCCCGTACCTGTAGCAATTCTTCTCCTGGTTCCATGAGAATAAAATGAATATGTTCAATGTATAATATTCACAACTCAGGTACAGAAAACATAAAGAAAGTAATTCCATTGTAATAAAAAAATGAAATACAAGTGCATCAATCACCAGCAAATAAAACAGCCAGGCAAGTTATTTTTGATGGACAGATGTAGGTTTTAGATATTGATATTGTAAATAATACTGCTAAGAACATAGAAGCACCAGTAACTTTTTGAATTAGTATTTATCTACCCTCAGATAAATGAAATAGAAGTAGTAATGCCGGATCATATGGAATATCAAGAGTTTGGACCACTCCTGGAGGTGCTCAGGGCTTACTCCTGGCTCTGTGCTTAGGGATCACTCCAGGTGGGGCTCCAGGACCATATGTCCTACTGAGTATTTAACCTGTTTCAACAGCATGCAAGACTGTACTATCTCTCAAGCCCAATAGAGATTCCTCTAAGAGCTCAAATGGAGGGTTGAGATAGATAACCAGACTCAAGCTTAGGACATACGTTATGAGAGAAGAAATGGAAGAAAGGCACTATATATATATATATAACACTTGATCCTCAAAAAGCTGAATACGGATTCTTCTCAGGTGTGCATGGGACATTCTCCAAGACAGACCACACGCTGGGTCACAAAACATACCTCCATAAGATTAAGAAGATAGAGATTGTATCAACGATCTTCTCAGAATATGATGCATTAAAACCAGAAGTGAATCACACACACACAAAGAGAAAATCAAATAAAACACCTGGAAGTTAAACAGCTCACTACTGAACAATGAGTGGCTTAGAAAGGAAACCAAAGAGGAAATCAAAAGATTCCAGGAAACAAATGAGAATGAAGACATGAGTTACCAGAACTTATAGAACATGGCAAAAGCTGTGTTAAGAGGAAAGTTTATAGCTGTACAAGCATTCCTCAGGAAGAAAGAAATAGCCCACATAAGTAACCAAACCTCACTGTTTAAGATCTTGGAGAATGAACAACAAAAGGAGCCTAACCCACGCAGGAGGAAGGAAATAATAAAACTTTGAACAGATACTAACAAGATGAAATCTAAAAAAAAAATCCAAAAGATCAATGAAACCAAGAGCTTAGTCTTTGAGAAAATAAACAAGATCAATAAAGCTCTAGGAAAACTCACAAAGAAAGGGAGAGAGAAAACCCTAATAAACAGAATTAGAAATGAAAAAGGGGAATATCACAACAGAAACTACAGAAATTCAAAGGATCATCAGAGATTATTTTGAGAATCTTTATGCCACGAAACAAGCAAACCTCAAGGAAATGGATAAATTCCTGAATTCCTATAGCCTTCGAGGCTGAGGAACCAAGAGGATTCGGAATATCTGAACAGACCTATCAACATCGAGGAAACTGAATCAGTAATAAAAAGTCTTCCCAAAAACAAAAGTCTTGGCCCAGATGGGTTCACTAGTGAATTCTTCCAAATCATTAAAGAGGACTTATTTCCAATCCTTTTCAAGCTTTTCCAGGAAACTGAAGAATCAAAAACACTTCTCAACAATTTCAATGAAACAAATATCACCCTGGTACTAAAAGCAGACAGAAATACCAAAAAGCAAATTACAGGTCGATATCCCTAATGAACACAGATGCAAAGACCCTCAATAAAATCCTGGCAAACAGAATCCAGCAACTCACCAAAAAGATCTTACACTATGCCCAAGAAGGATTCATCCCAGGGATGCAAAGGTGATTTGTCATTCACATGTCAATCAACATAATCCATTACATCAATAAAAGAAGAGATAAAAAAAACCATGCGATCATATCAACAGATGCAGAGAAAGCATCCGATAAGATCCAGGAACCTTACATGATGAAAACTCTCAGCAAAATGGGCATTGAAGGATCTTTCTTCAATATAGCCAAAGCCATCTACCACAAGCCCATGGCAAGCGTCATTCTCAATGAGGAGGAACTAAAAGCCTTTCCTCTAAGATCGGGCACACAACAAAGTTGCCCACTCTCACCACTCCTATGTAATATAGTACTGGCAGTGCTGACCATAGCAGTTGCAGCACTGTAGCACCATCCTGTCGTTGCCATTGTTCATGGATTTGCTCGAGCGGGCACCAGTAACGTCTCCATAAAAGTAAAGGCCCTCCCGTTGATCATCGATTTGCTCGAGCGGGCCCAGTAACGTCTCCATTGGAGACTTTGTTGTTACTGTGTTTGGCATAAAATCGAATATGTCACGGGGAGCTTGCCAGGCTCTGCCGTGTGGGCGAAATACTCTCGGTAGCTTGCCACGCTCTCCGAGAGGGGCGGAGGAATCGAACTCGGGTCGGCCATGTTGGTTGCGTGCAAGGCAGATGCCCTACCCGCTGTGCTATCGCTCCAGCCTCCATGGTGAGACTTATTGTTACTGTTTTTTGCATATCAAATATGCCACAGGGGGCTTGCCAGGATCTGCCGTACAGGTGGGATACTCTCAGTAGCTTTTCAGGCTCTCTGAGAGGGATGGAAGAATCAAATTGGGTCAGCCCTGTGCAAGGCAAACACCCTACCCACTGTGCACTTAGGCAAAAAAAGATATCAAGGGCATACAGATAGAAAAAAAAGAGGTCAAGCTATCACTATTTGTGGATGATATGATACCAAGAAATCTTAGTATGTACTACAAAAAGCTCCCAGAAATAGGTTTATATAGGAAAGTGGCAGCCTACAAAATCAACACCCAAAAGTCCGTGCCTTTCCTATATACAAATAAGCAAAGAGAATAAAAAGATATTTAAAAAACAATCCCGTTCACAATAGAGTCTCAGAAAATTAAGTACCTCAGAATCTGCTTAACTAAAGAGGTGAAGGAACTATACAAAGAAAATTACAAAATACTACTTCAGGAAATAGAGACACATCCCCTGTTCGTGGATAGGGAGGATTAACATTATCAAAATGGCAATACTCCCCAAAGGCACTATACAGATTTAATGTGGACCCCATCAGGATAGCCATGACATTCTTAAAAGAAATAGACCAAACATTCCTGAAATTCATATGAAACAATAACCCCCCACGAATAGCTAAAGCAATCCTTGGGGAAAAAAGATGGGTGACATCACCTTCCCCAACTTCAAACTGTACTACAAAGCAATAGTAATTAAAACATCATGACACTGGACTAGAAACAGATCCGCAGACCAACGGAATTGAGTTAAATATTCCGGCACAGACTCTCAAATATATGGTCACTTAAACTTTTATAAAGGATCAAGAAATGTGAAGTGGAACAAGGAAAGTCCTTTAACAAGTGATGCTGGGAAAACTGGATAGTTACCTGCAAAAAAATGAACACTGACCTCTGCCTAATGCCAGGCACAAAAGTCATATTAAAGTAGATTAAAGACCTCAAAATCAGACCTGAATCCACAAGCTCATAGAGGAAATGTAGGTATAATCCTCCATGACATTGAAGCTAAAAGCATCTTTAAGGATGAAATACCACTTAACAAGCAAGTGGAAACACGCATAAACAAATGGGACTACATCAAACTAAGAAGTGTCTGTGCTTCAAAAGAAACAGTGACTAAAATACAGAGAGCTCACAGAATGGGAAAGAATATTTACCCAATACCCATCTGATAAGGGATTAATATTCAGGATATACAAGACACTAGTAGAACTGTACAAGAAAAAACCTCCAACCCCATCAAAAAATGGGAAGAAGTAATGAATAGTATCTACTTCAAAAAAGGAATACAAATGGTCAAAAGGCAAATGGACGATTGCTCTATATCACTAATCATCAGGGAGATGCAAATCAAAACAACAATGAGATATCATCTCAGACCACAGAGACTGGCACACATCAGAAAGAACATGAACACCCACTGCTGGTGTGGATGTCTGTATCATTTTTTGGAGAAATGTCTCCAGGTATTTTGCCCATTTTTATTGAAGTGTGTGTGTATATGTGTGTGTGTGAGAGAGAGAGAGATTGTGCACATTCCTCCTTCTTTCCCTCTATCTCTGTCTCTGTGTCTTTGTCTCTATCTCCGTCAGTCTCTCTCTCTCTCTTTCTTTCTTTCTCTCTCTCTCTTTCTCTCTCTCTCAGCTCACTAATCCAATGTCCTTGGCAGTGCATGATGAAAATATTGGGAAAACACTGACCTAGTCTATGGAGGAAGTTGTGGCTAAAACCTGAAAGATGAGAAGAATAAACATGGAGAAGGGAGCTGGGTAATAAGGACTGTGCCGCACAAGTCGGTAGAACCAAGAGGGCAATTCAGTAAGGGAGGAGCAATGCCAGAGCAAAAGACAAGGCTCAGTCAGACACAATTCATATACCACAGCCAAAAGGGAATTCAGGAGTACGTTTTCTTTTCTTTTCTTTCTTTTTTTTTTTTGTTCCAATATAATAAGGGCTGGAGCGACAGCACAGCGGTAGGGCATTTGCCTTGTGCACGGCCAGCCCAGTCAAGCCAGGTTCTATTTCTCCGCCCCTCTTGGAGAGCCCAGCAAGCTACCGAGAGTATCCCACCCACACAGCAAAGCCTGGTAAGCTCCCCGTGACGTATTTGATATGCCAAAAACAGTAACAACTAGTCTCAAAATGGAGACGTTACTGGTACCCGCTTGAGCAATTCGATGAACAACAGGAGGACAGTGCTACGGTGCAATATAATAAGACTATTAAAATATATGAATGACGGATATCTGAAAACATCAGTTTGCTAATAGAATGTCAGGAATCAATTAGAGAACACAAGGAAAAAACACTGGATTTAAACCTTTGAGGTTTGGATAAAATGTGGAATGTTTTTCAGGTATGGAAAAGGTTCATCTATAGCATTTGATGAAACTGTATCAGAAATTAATACCTTTCTCTTTCTCTCATTCTCTCCCTCCCATTCCCTCCCTCTACCCTTCTTCCCTCCTTCTCCCCCTCCTCCCTCATTCTCCTCCTCCTCCACATCTTCTCCCTCCTTCATCATCCATTCTCTCTCCTCTCATTCAGCTTACCACTGAGCTGTGAGCTTCAAGGAATAGAACAAAAAGAAAAACAAATCCGCCATGAAGATGAGAGGTAGATGCAGTAAGAATGGCCCCAGAGTAGACCAATCTGATCTCAAATTGGCTGCTGGGGAGTACTCGGGTCCCATTTCAGCTAACCTCCTTCCTATCCCCCTTGTTGAACCCCTGAAGAGCCCTACATCCCATCTACAGCACCACTCCAGGAATGGATATCAAATTCCCTTTGGCAATGTTCACATACACAGAGCAGAGAGGCACCTGCAACGTCTCACAACAAATTGTGAAACTTGTTGTTACTGATTTTGGCATATCAAATATGTCACAGGGAGCTTGCCAGGCTTTGTCGTGCGGGCGAGATACTCTCGGTAGCTTGCCAGGCTCTCCGAGAGGGATGGAGGAATCGAACCCGGGTTAGCCATGTTGGCCGCATGAAAGACAAACACCTTACCTGTTGTACTACCACTCCAGCTTGGAAATAAATTCTCTCAGACTTATGTTTTAAGCCTATAAAGCAAATACCAGTTGTTTGTCGCCATGAAACAGTGGAACAGAAAACAAACAAACTCAGGGATATTGATTAAGTCCCTAAAATTCTATTATGTTACTTAAGGACCATTCTGGCTTGCCCTGGATAGGTAAAGCCTGTATATATCGGCAAACTTTTCTTTGGTGGTATGAGCACATCATCTAGTGCATAAGAGACATCTGAGAAAAATCCCTTAAATTATTTGTCATTGACTATGTAAGGCATTATGCCCAATTTTAACCTAAAATAAGAATTTAAATGTGATTTTTAGAAATGAAATCAGGGTATGCAAAGAAAGTTAATTTTTTGAAAAAATTTTCCTTTTAATAGCAAAAAAATATCAGACATGACATAGATGTCTATTTCTGCCCTGTGATTGGTTCAAATTGAATTTTGCTTGAGTGATTTTCTAAAGTAGATGTAGGCCCTAAAACCATGATGAAATCTCATTTGATTCTGGTCATAACCCAATAAAACATTATTTTAATTATTTTTAAAAACTTATTTCATACTTGGAGAATTGGAACTATATGATGGAGAGGGAAGTTGCTGCAACAAGTTACTAATGTCCTTCCAATTCTTGAACCATCATTACTCAGACGATGACAGTGTAATTCCCACATCTCCTGATTAAACAAACAAGAGAACAGAAGCTTGGTTTTCAAACTGGAGAGATGTTTATTAGCAAAGTGGAGAGCGTTCTTGGCAGTAAAGATTACTTCGAGAAGTTATAAAATCATTTTTTCCAGCAGCCTTTAGAAAGAAGAAATAAATGCTTCTCTTCATGTTGGTCTTGATGTAACCATGCCTAGAAGTATTTAAAGACAAAACGACTCTTTGAGCTTCCTTTCTCAGCACAGAGCTGTCATTCGAGTCATAGCCAAGGAGACGCACACGTGTGCAACCTTCCAACAATAACATAACTCCCAGACATCCTGTCACTAACTAAAAGGGGTCCTCACCATTCCACTGGACACTATGAAATCAGACCAAGAAGTCTATAGGCAGCAGTGTCCAATGAAATAGTCACTTGCAAATTCCAAGGACACATCTATTCTGTCACTGATTTAGGCAACTAAAGGTACTCTGACATATTCTTAATTCACAAGGACAGTGAACTCAATCCCCCATTCAGAGATCAAAGTTTCTAAGGCCAGAATCAGGTTGATTAGGAGCATCTGCAGATTCAAGTGGAGAAAACTTCTCTTCAATGCCAAAGAAAGGCTCCAGAAAACTGCTTAAGTGCCAATGAATGATGACTAAAAATTTTAATGTGGGTCTTACTTGCCACTGGTAGAATTCGTGCATAGTAACCTTCTGAAGCAGTTAAAAAGCCAAGTCACAATCCTTTAATATTCTCTGAAAGCAAGTGGTGAGCCCAGGCTAGGTCTGCAGACTGAAACTTTTGTGGCAAGTTCAGTGAAATTTTGACCATGTGTTCTGGAGAGAGTGGTGTATTCACATTAGAAACCTTCTCACCAAATACATTTCTGTGCTTCAGATCCAATAAGCCAGTGCTTTCAAAATTGTTCCATTATCTCTCTCCAAAATGGATAAGCAAGAGAGAATTACTTAAGGGAAACAGCCAACCAATATCCAACTTTTCCCATCTATTTATGACAAAATATACTCATTATGATTACTATAATTAAAGATAAAATCTATATTTATCTCTGTGTTTTAGATATATTCATTAAGAACTACATAGAAAGATGAAAATAAAATTAAAATTTCTTGAATATCAACCAGACATTCTGCTGGATCTCATATATATATATGTTTTATATATATATGTTTATATATATGCTCTCATATATATGTGTGTATATATGTGGTCTATTTTAATTTAGTATTGATTTAAAAAATCTTCAAAAAATGTTAGGAAAAGCATTGTTTCTACTCCGTGAAATACATACCACAAGTAAAGCAACTGAAGGTGATACAACAGAGAAGTAACTGGCTGAAATGCAGTGGAGAAAACAGCAGTAAGAGTAAGTAGAGTATGTGGAGTCACTTTTCTAACAACTACCCTGATATTCCTTCAACCCTCCGCATATTAGACATCCCATTGTACTGCCACTTCGCACCACTACCAGCCAATCCCATTTCATCATTTAAATCTCTCGATTGGATCCAATATGAGAAGACACTATTCTAACTGGAGAAACCCAGGGTTGGAAAATCTATTTCTACCCTTTGAAGCATTGTGAGATAAGAAAAGCTACTTAAATCGTTTGAATCTTCATCTGTAAAATCAGAGATGGAAGACAAAATTTTGAGACAAAATAATAGAGAAAAATGGCAGGGTATACACAAACATTATAAAATCAAATGCAAGGTAGTATTATCACAAAATAACAGCATATATACATGTTTCTCTAACAAGAGGATGTCTTGGTGATAGAAAGTAATAGATTCTAGAGGAATCCTTAAAATCATATGAACTGTAAAAGAACCACATTGGTAAATCTACTCAAGTGACATAATTGTAAGAGGGCACATGGTAATTGTTTTTTTATTTTTATTAGTGAAACACCATGAGGTACACTTGTAGACTTACAAGTTATAGACTTACAAATTTTTGTGCTTGGGTTTGTTATACAATGATGAAGTACCCATCCCTTCAGGCACATGGTAATTGTTAATGGTAAATTTAGGTTTTGTTATGCAGTAATGGCAGAAAAGGAGAGAGAAAGCTATCATCTAACACTTCCCTAGGAGTCTCACCTTTTCCATACATCACCATCACTCTTTAGTACACTATTCTAACGTGACCACTACAATAGTTTGGGAATGGCATTATGAGACTAATTTACATGTGAAGCTAGATGCAGTTATTGATTTAAAATCCAGCTGTGATTGCAATACCCCTGCAATACTCTTCACAAAAATGTGTCATAATTGTTAGTTCTCAGAAAGAGTTTTTAAAGTGGTTGAATAAAAAAAAATCGATCTTTCTGAGACAATTTTTTAAAGTATATAAATGTAGTCTTGTGTTAGTGTAATAACAGATTTCAACCAAGAGTCTGGAAACTTCTTGAACTAGGACACCTGATCTAAACTTTATCTGTGTAAATTTAGAAAAATAACCTTATTTTTTAAAAATATAGCGCTGGTAGGGGGAGGGGTAATGAGATAACACAGTGGGGAAGGTATTTGCCTTGCAAGCTACTTACCCAGCATTGATCACATAGCCATGAATAAGCCCTAAACCACTTGCTGTAGTCCAAATATCAAAAAGAAAAAGAAATTTCTTTTTATAAAAAAAAAAATAGACATTGTTGTGGAATCAAAATTACTTATTTAAATTGTGGGCATTGTGGGAGATTTGCAAATCCAAACAGAAAAGAAAATAATTCCTGAATTGATGTATATATGTGTTTGTTTGTGTGTGTATGTGTGTACGTAGAGACTCCCAATTTATATATGCAATTACTTATAATATATTGTTTATGTTTCCCATAATTTTTATCAAATTTCATTGATGAGACTTTGGAAACTCTTCAAAAATCTACATGCAAAAATGTAGGTCCATAGTCATGAAGCATATTTAATTTGGTTACTTTTTAAAAGATACACATGCTTTTTTTTGAGGGGGGTAGTATTGTTCTTTGGTCCACACCAAGAGGGCTCACTCCTGGCTAAGGGATCACTCCAGGAGGACTGGGAAACAACATGCAGTGCCATAAATCAAACCTTAAGGGCTGGAGCGATAGCACAGCGGGTAGGGCGTTCGCCTTACAAGCGGCCAACATGGCCGACCCGAGTTCGATTCCTCCGCCCCTCTCGGAGAGCCCGGCAAGCTACCGAGAGTATTCGATATGCCAGACACAGTAACAACAAAGTCTCCAATGGAGACGTTACTGGGCCCGCTCGAGCAAATCGATGATCAACGGGAGGGCCTTTACTTTACTTTACTTTAAATCAAACCTGAGGAGACTGTGTGCAAAACAAGCACCCTACCTGCTCTATCTATCTCTCCAGCCCTAAAATTCTTGATTATGTCGCAATCATCTAATTAGAAATTAAATGTGACCACATGAACATCTATGAATCAGCTTTGTGTTCATTATCATCTGAATCCATGAAATGAAAGTATTCCGCAGTCGAAACAAAGTTTCTATTTAAATATAGCACACTAGACAAGTAAACTCAGAGAGTCTTCCCCTAAGGAAGCAATGATAATTCGCAATTAGGATGCACATATCATAAGAGCTCCGTCTTTGTCCACCATAGTCCTCAATCTATGACAAACTTGCGGAGAAACCACAACCACTACTCACAAAAGGAAAGAAGGAATGTTGAAGATTACAGTGTGAATTTAACCAATAAAGTCAGCTAAAAGGATTCAGAAATCAACGTGAACTTAGCTTAAAGTTTTTAACATGCTCAAGGGCAGTGATATATCTACCTAGAGAGTTTAATTTCACAATAAAACCCAGGTGAGGAGAATGTTCCCAAACAAAAAGCCTATCAAATATAACTGAGGATTTTCAGAGAGAAGAAAACAAGAAACAATATGGCTGGAAAGATAAAAGAATTAGTTTTGCATAATAATAATAAAAGAAAAATAGCTAGAAATATTCCCAATAATGACCACAATTACTCTGAAGTTATTCCAAGTAGGTGAACAGATTTATAATAGGTGTTGAAAGAGAAGAAGTAAATCTGGAGAACGAATGAGAAAAGGCATAAAAAGGTTTCCATTGTATACTATTGCTATATACTGCTATTTTTTAAGTGAAACATGATTTTACTGAATGAAACTTACTCATAAAGATGTGAAAGGGAAAGAAGGCAAGGAATATGTGTTCAAAAGAAAACTTGATCTTGAAAGAGGAAGCAAGCAAGTAAAGAGATATAGAGACAGCAAGTGTAAGGGTTCATGGGAGAATGGAGGCTTGAAGAGCAGTCTATACTACTAATTGTAAAAAGAAGTGTTTGAAGTATTTCTCAAAACTAATCTAAGAAAAAGAAAAATCATGATTGTGTAATCCTATATAAATGACCAAAGTCAGAGACATAATGCCTTTAATTTTATTATTTATTTTGGTTTTGGGGGCCACAGCTGGCGATACCCAGAGGTTACTCCTTGTTCTGCAATTCTGGGGGTGCCCAGGAACCACATGGAATCCTGGGAATTGAACCTGGGTCTGCCTCGTGTATAATTTCTTGTGCAGAGATTACACAGAATGTGATGACTCTTGAAGAAACGTAGAATCTGGATCTGAAGCAAATGATAGAACTCAACATTGTGCACTTAAATCTTTGTATCACTAGGGAGTTGGCAACAAAATCTGTCCAACTTCTTTCTGTGGCAGTTTTTTGATAAAACTCCCCAGGATGAAGGAAATCCAAAAGGGCCCATTACAGAAAGTGTCAAACGCCCAGCAGTGGATCGAGTATCTCTTCCTCTTACTGTAGATAACCCATTCTCACATACAGACTACATCCCAGTACAGGAAGCCCATGACTCAGAGTCATTTATGGGATTATGTGACATATATTTTGAAATAGTGGTGCTCTATTTGAAGTATTTTTATTGAGACAGCATTTGGACTACAGAGAACTCTTAAAAAGGGGGCGGGGGGCAGGGAGGTGGCAGGGAGGTGGCTGAAAAGATATTCCTCCCTCACCAAGATTACAGTACATTTAAAATAGTTTACTGCTCTTGATTCCTATGGAGATGATGCCAAAGTTCAAAAACAGAGATGATGATTACATGTAATCCAAATGTGAAAGATCTAAAAATTTAGAATCATTTCTGATTCTTCTACTTTTGCAAGACTTTTTCAGCAGGACATTCAAAAAGCATCAGGGGTTAGAGAGATAGCTCAAAGGGATAGAGTGCATGTTTCACATTCACAAAGTCTGGTTCAATTCTCAGCACTTTGTGATCCCATGAGAGGCACAGGAAATGGCCCCTGAGAACAATGCCAGGAGTAACTTCTGAGCTCTACCAGGTGTGATCCCCCACCCCACCCACCCCCAAAAGAAAACAACAACAAAACAGTGCAAAATTCAGGGCTGTTGTATTCTTCTAATAGTAACTTGTGCAATCAGTTCTTATTTCCTGTTCTCTTGTTACCCTTAATCCAGGGTTCCATGGAGTTCTGTTGAACTGCCATTCCCCAAATTCCCCTGGGCTCCAACAAGCTCCTATGAGTCATTTCAGGTTTCTCTTTCTAAAAATTTCCATATATCTTTCCTCCAAATAGTCTTTGAATCAAAATCTTAAGGACTTTCCAATACTATTTCCCTAAATAGGGTTCACAAACAATTACCCTCCCAAGATGTTCCACTAAAAATGGATTCAGTGGACAGAGCATTTCTGGGAAAATTTTAAGTCTACCCATGCAGATAAGCATACTGGAACCTCTGAAAACTTCTTCAAGAGAAAAAAAACTCTTTTTTGTGGTCAGTGATGTAACCCCAGCAATGCTGAGGGGTTACTCCTGGCTCTGCACTCAGGAATTACTCCTGGAAGTGCTCGGGAGACCATATGGGATGCTGGGAATTGAACCCAGGTTGGCCGCGTGCAAGGCAAACGCCCTACCCCCTGTGCTAGCGCTCGAAAAAACTTTTTAAACTTTCCCCCAGATTTTCCTATTTTCCAATTGTTGGGTATTGTTTTGACTTGCGTTTATATACAGCATCCAGGAAAACAACTGTTCAAGGGAGATCTCTCTTGTGAAATGACAGTGCAAAGAAAACAGAAGTCACCCAGCATTCATTCAGTGATTCATAATAGTGGAACATTCATATTCATATCAGGCCTCCTGACCTCTCCTCCTTCAACGTTCCACTCTTCTTTCTTAGCTCCTCTTGTGTCTGCCTCAGAGCCTGAATGCAAACCCTCTCCTGCACAAATTATCCTGCCTCTCTTTCTCTTCGGATATCTCAATTCAGTTAGGACCTTCTCATTTTCTCCTCCTAAGTGGGCTACCTTTACCGGCCTAGTTCTCATTTATCCTGTCATACTCCTTTCCTTTTTTCTATTTCTCAACTTTGCATTAAGTGTTCTTGATACCTAATAGGCTAATAACCTACTTATCTACTTAGGAAGCTCCTTTAGACATTTGTACTTTATACAAATTTTATAACTGAAATATAACTGATTACGTTTTTATCCACATAATATGAGCCCACAAAATCTGAGACAATATTTTGCACAATGTAAGAATCCAGATCTGTGAGGAGAAGAAGAGGAAGACCATTTAAATCAGAATGAAATTCTCAGATTAATAGTAATTTAGCAGCTTGGGCAAGAGGTGTCCACTAGGCAGCAACTAAAACCTTTACAAACTCATCCACAGTGATTAACGAACGATTAGTGAATGAACAGAGAATGGATGGAGACAGGAAAGAAGACCTGTCATGCATCAAAATGCTAGGTTTGTCTGGATCATTTTCTATGCTTCAAATCTTTTATGCATGAGCACATTGGATGGTGAGTTTTAAAGTCAATCTATAGCCAGAGAAATGCTACATCCAATATGAGGCTTGCCTTGCTTGCAACTGGATTTGATCCCTGACACCACATTACAGAGCACTTCCAGAAGTGATCCCTGAGCACAAGGGCTAAGAGTAAGCCCTGAGCATCACACTTGTGGCTCCAAAATCAAATGCTAATAAAATAGAACAAATCTATGCCTTGAGTTTATATGGGTTTCCTTTAAAATATTTTGTGCAAAAAAGGATCAAATTCATATATACAATAAAAATATGTAGCCCCATGTAATCCCACTTTCACATTTCAGTGATGGGCATATTTAAATTTCTTAAGACAAGCACCACTCTAAAAATTTGGTAACACTGTCCATTGTATATAATCTCACAGGAAAAATGTTATAAAGTGACAACTGTATTTAGCTTTGTTTCTTTGTTTGGGGCCATACCCAGCAGAGTTCAGAGATTACACCTGAATCTGATTTTAGTATTATTCCTATTGGGGCTCAGGGAACCATAGGAACCGTATGTGGGGCAGGTGATGGAATCCAGGTTGGTCACATGCAAGGCAAGAGCCTTACCTATTGTACTATTGTTCCAGCCCTACACCTGTATTTAGACACTTGTCTCACGGGAAGAGGTGAGGCAAACCAAATTTAATACTATAATAGAAACAAGTTTAAAATCATACTGTCACTGTCCTCCCGTTGTTCATCAATTTGCTGGAGCAAGCCCAGTAACATCTCCATTTTGAGACTTGTTGTTACTGTGTTTGGCATATTGAATACGTCACGGGGAGCTTGCCAGGCTTTGCCATGCGGGAGAGATACTCTCAGTAGGTTGCTGGGTTCTCTGAGAGCGGCAGAGGAATCGAACCTGGCTCAGCCGGGCTGGCTGCATGCAAGGCAAACGCCCTATCGCTGTGCTATCACTCCAGCCCCCTTTTTTAAGTTTTATTTTAAGTTTAAAATAAAACTTAAAAATAAAACAAGCAACAGAATAAATTTAAAAAGAAGAGCACAGAGAAGTCACGTCTGCTATACCTGACAATGATGACAAAAGGCTGAACTGGTCAGCTATTTTTTAATGCGATACTTGCCATGTGACATGTGTGCTCACGTACATAAAACTTGACATGGGAAAAGTAGCAGGGGTAATTTTAGTAGGAGCTTAGTTCTCAAGAAACTGAAAAAACAAACTATACATAAAACTATTGATCTTTAGACTCAGGAAGAACCTACTAAGAGAGGTGACTAAGCCATTCCCCCTGAAGGCATTTTCAATGAAAGGGAAAAAAGAACTGAAGGGAAGGGAATAAATTCCTTGCTGGCTGGTTAACAAAGCCCAATCTTCTCTCTCACTTCTATAATGTTGTGAACAGAACGTAGGGGATCAAGCAATTGTTGAGTTCAAACACAACCTGCAGTTATTAAATAAATTATATTCAACATTTGCAAATGAATCTTTCAAAGTAGCAGCAAAAAGAAAACAATCCAAAAAATACTGGAAAGTCAGCAAAACTCTCTCCTTTGCAAATTGTCGTATTTAGCATCTCGATAATAGAGAAAATAGCATCTCTCTTGCAGCTATCAGGACAGCTGTCTTGAGTAAGGTGTGTGTCTAATACAAACAGGGCTTCATAAGTGAGAGCTGTCTTGATAAAGATTATCACTTGATCACTTGATCACTTGATCACTTGACTTCCCGTTAATCGTCGATTTGCTTGAGCAGGCGCCAGTAACATCTCCATTTGTCCCTGTCGCATGCTAGTGCAGCCCAGTGGCGTCTGTTCGTTCTAGGAACACGTGTTCCTTGATAAAGATGATGCTCTTTTTACTAGGTTATAATCGTATTGTCATTTCTTATATCAATCCCATCTCTCAGCTTGAAAGAATAGGCCGCATTTTTCTTTTCTCATCCCAGTTCAGGGCATTCTGATGAATTTATAGACTAAACTATTTGTACCTCAAATAGGTATCACCTCTATCAAACTTGTGGACAGTCTGTGCTCCTTCCTAAAGTAACTATAATTGCTTAAACTCTAACTTCCTCAAACTAGTTGTTCTCTTATAGATTCCAGAGACAGTTTAGAGATAAAGTTAAAATGGAAAAGTTGATATTATTAGGTCCCAAAGAACACAAAAACAAAAGTAAAATACTGTAGAACACAGCATAAGTAAGCTATTCTTCTTGTGTATTAGGTACTGTTATGAATAGCTAATAAACTAATAAACTCTAATGTTTATACTAGCTAAATTGTACCCAATACTTTAAATGACACATATTAATTTAGCGCACGTGTTTGTTCAGTTTTATGAAT
This sequence comes from Sorex fumeus, assembly GCF_029834395.1. Lineage (NCBI taxonomy): Eukaryota > Metazoa > Chordata > Mammalia > Eulipotyphla > Soricidae > Sorex > Sorex fumeus. The sequence continues at coordinate 33,162,783 of NW_026606092.1, read as the reverse complement.
AAGGAAACCAGTTTAATAACCTTGCTCCAAATCACATCAAGGGTAATGAAAGTAACAAAATTTGAGTCCACTTCTACAAGACTTGCAAGTTTGAAACTCAGTCACCTGCTGTGTAACAAACACAAAGTTTTTGTAACACTAAATCCACAACCCACTTAGAGGAATGACCACAGTTTTACCTACGGAAATAAGTACTATATCTTATTTCCAACATCTTCCAACACAGCATAAAATGATCAGCTCTCTGTCCTTTTTCTACGTTCCCCGGCTTCCTGGATTTGTCCTAAAGCACTTTGTTGGTTTTGCTTTTGTTCATGTTTGGTAATATGAAGTGGCTATGTTCTCTTACATGCGTTCACACATTCACAGGAACTATTTCCTTAATGCACTGTCACTTCTGTGAGAAGTTGGACCTGGAAACATTGAAACACAGTGCACTGCGCTTGGTGGGAAGAAAAGGTATAATCTCCAGAAAGCAACCCCAAGCAGCCCTCAGCACCAGTGCTATCCCTTTGAAACTATGTCTGGAGGAATCCCCAAAGATGAAACTGAAAGATATTTCAAATGAACACACCCACTGGTTAAGCAAAAACTGGCATAGCTGAAAAAGCCAAGAGGCTTTAAGGCTCAGGACCTGTTCTTTCAAAATACTTCTCAGCAAATATTTGTTGAAGGCGTGAAAATAATAGCCTCAGATTAGACAGTCATGGGACATTCTGACAACCCTGATCCAAATTGGCATTAGCCAGCAGAATAGAGCCCACAGTTTTGCTCCATTCAAGTCTTCCTGGTTAAAAGGGTCACAGGGGTATGTCTAAAGTTGAAGTCCAGCATCTCACTCAACGTTATTTGAAAATTTGGGGGATACAGCAGATGCTGCTTAAACTCTGATCAGAGAAGGGAACTCTGCATCCCATCTGACTTTATATATCTAATGGTGTGCGTATTACTGGTATATCCGACTAACCTGAAGGTCTAAACTCAGCTCTACACTAATTGCTACCATTACAAAGAATGAAAATAGTATGCAAAAGATCTAGTGTATAATCATAGATTTGAGTCAACACACTTCCCAGCCCACAAAACAAATAAGCAAACACAAAAAGTAAGCCTTACAAAGTCTTACAAAAACCATAAAAGGCCTTGTTAGTTATATCCATCGTTTCGTCTTAACAGTACTTGACCTGAGTTTAACTTCTTGGTTTACCTATTATCACACCTTACCCAAAGCCAGCCTCTGACCATAATAAGCTATATATTCATATCTCCATACATCACTGTATCACTGTCATCCCATTGTTCATCAATTTACTCAAGCAGGCACCAGTAATGTCTCCAGCCCTGAGATTTTAGCAGCCTCTCCTTATTCATCTTTTCCAACCCTGCCGTAAAGGAGACTCAGGGTCAGGGGAATGAGACCTGTTATTGTCACTGTTTCTGGCATATCAAATACGCCACTGTAGCTTGCCATACATATCCATATATATCTCCATGTATTTATATATACTCTACCAAAGTTCTTTGAATACAATTTTTCAAAATTGTATTCATTATTGTTGGCATGATACTTAAAATGCCAATCTTAGTAATTATCAGCTGTCACTCTAGAAATCAGTTTTGGAGAAAAGTCATTGATGATACATCCACAGCCCTGAAGAGAGAAACCTCTCCTATACAACTTGCAGAAGCAGAATGCCACAACATGAAGGTTCCTGCATACTCTCTCTAGTGACCTAAACAAATAAACTATCATTAATTCACTTGAGATATTCCTTATTTCCTTTCAAGAAAATAAGTCAAATGATCAAACTTTCAACCTCTTCTGTACGACGAAAACAAGGCAAACTCTAAGAAAACTGCATCATTTCAAAATTAAATAAATACTAGAAACGTGGGGTAACCCAAGAATGGCTTGTAGCTAAAGAAAGTAACGTCACTGCCTCCCCATTCTGCTTAATTTGCTAGTCTCCCAGCAACTATATAGTAAAACTTTCATCCCATTATAGATTCTAGGAAAAGGCAACAGCTCAGAGCAACCATCCCCCACTCCCCAATTCTCCACCTCCAGCAGCCAAGACTTCACTGAGCCACCAGGGTCTCCAGATGGAGTCACTTCCCAGGATGCCTTCTTGGTAATGTGCACGCTCCATGCATTTCACTTATCTTCTCTAAGCTACATTCCGGTAACTAAGCTTCATAAGCTTCTTCTGAATTGTTTATTCTGTGTTTTAAAGCTCCATCAGCTGTTGGGACGATTTGCAAGATTCTTTTTTCTTTTTGGTTAAGCAGGATTGGTGAGCATTACTGAGACTTTTGGTGGAATCTCTGCTATTTAAAATTCCTGCTGCCGGGATTAAAGGAGATAATGCTTATGAAAGCCTTCAGTAAACTGTAAAGTCCTGGTCAAATGTAGTATGCTGTTGTAATGTTAGCCATCATAGCTATTATCACAATCCAGCCATAATGCGGGTTTTAAACTGTGGATAGACAGTGGGGTTTGTCTCTGCTCTCTCTGAAACCCAGGGCCTACAGAGTGCCAGCTCAGGGGATTCACTCAATAAAGTTTTGCTTGAGTGAATCAATGAGTAACTGAAACACATCATATGCTTTCCAAGTTAACATCTACAAGAAAAACAAAGCCAGGAGTCACAACTGGGAAACTACGCACACAGCCAAATATACCAGGGTGCTGAGGTGACACACTGACAATAAAACAATTACACAAAAGAGACTTTCCCTTGATAATGAAATCTGTCTGCTGGCAGTCAGTAGGGGAGGAAGGGGCAGGTCTATTAGTACAGAAAATTTGTATTCACTTGCCAAGGCTTAAAGGATGAGACTACCATCCCAGAAAAGGGAATGAGTGACGATTTCCAGGGAGTTCAAGTGAATAAGCCCAGAAGCAGGCAACGTTACCCCAGCACTATGCATTCTAGACACAGCTTCCTGCCCTGACCAGCTTGTGGCTTGTCCAGTGGGAACTGGTCCACTCTCCCAGGGAGGAGGCAAACGGGTTGGAATGGGAGAAGTAGTTAAGGAAGAGGTTCTGATACAAAACGAATTATGTTTGGAAAACAGCTTTCCTGTACTACTTGTGCAGGAATAGTTGTGGTCATTAAGAATGATCTATTTTAAGCACCTACGAGGGAGGGGGAGGCTAGGTGGTCGGGATAAAAATAGAAACAAAGAAGGCAGTGTCCCCAACTGGGACCCCCACATGGAACCCACACCAAGGGAGCCTCTAGGGTACCGGAAACTGTCCTGTTGGCTACAGGAGAAAGCAAACACTAGCCTCCCCGCCCCGGACCCTTCACCCTAAGGGAAGAGGCTATCCTAACAGCCAGGAGGTTTATTAAGGGATGCCATAGGGTAGGGCCTAGAGAAAGGCAGTGGGACGGACAGGCCACTATCTGTTATCTAGAGGGTCCCCGGGGTCTCTGTGGCAGGGAAAGTCCCTGCCCCAATAGCCCACCAAGCTCCTAAAAAAATATCGTATTTCTGCCCATCAATCAACATGAAGCGGTTTGGGGGGTTTGAGCTTTCAGCACCACTGGCAGTTGCCAGTAGCAACAGGGCTCACTCTACCGGGCTCCCAGCTAGCAGGGTGGGAGGGGCAGCTGGGCTTGAGCCGGAGAGACAAGGTCAGGGACCCGAAGTCTTAGGCGAGGCAGAGGTGGCCGCAGAGAAAGAAGCCCGTCTGGAGCTTGGCCAGGCACTGGCTCTTGCCCCCAGGGACCCCCGCCACTGCGGGGTGAGAGCTGGGATTGCTTCTGGTGGCACAGCAAAACCCAACTCCAAGTTCAGTGGCCTCGTGGGCCCCAGCGGAAGGTCTGGCTGTGCGGGTGCCTGAACACAGAGAGCAAGAACCATGGGAAGGATCCCACTCCTCGGCAAGGATCAAGAAGCACCCCCTCCCTGGCCAAGCCCCCAAGACGCCCGGCAGTGGCAGGCTCCGGCGGGCGCTGACGTGGATGTGCGCGTGCACATGTGCGTGTTTGCATCCGTGCTCCCTGCACAAGAGCCCGGCCCCACAGGTGGGAAGGAGGCGTGCGGGGTGTGCTAGGTGCAGAGAGGCGTGGTGAGAGGCGCGCGCGCGTGTGTGCATGTGTGTGTGTGCGCGCGCGCGCGTGTGCATGTGTGTGCGTGTGTGTGTGCGTGTGCATGTGCGTGTGTGTGTGTGCGTGTGCATGTGCATGTGCGTGCGTGTGTGTGTGCATGTGTGTGTGTGCATGTGTGTGTGTGTGTCCAGCGAGGGATGGGGTTGGGGTGGCACGGAAGTGGATGAGAGCGCACCCCCCACCGCACCGCACTCCCAGATCCCGCCGGGCCCCCGGGGTGGGCGCGCTCCGGGACGGAAAACACACAGTCCCTCCCGGGGCGCCCCCTCCCCGAACTTCTCCCCCTGCGGTCGGGATCGGGGAAGGTGGAGGCGCGGGGCGGCCGGGAGCGAGAGCGGTAGAGGGCAGAGACGCACCGCGGCCAGCGCTCGGGAGTCGCCGGAGCCGCGGGTGGGCGGGCGGGCGGGCGGCCTCTCCTTACCTGGCCTGCGGTGGAGCATTTTGCAGCGGGCCGGGGGCGGGGTGGGCGCCGCCCCCCGCTCCCCCGGGGGCACCGACTCCGCGGGGCTGTCACTCCAGGGCCCTCCAGGCGCGCGCCGCGGAGCCCGGAGTGGCCCGACTTGCCATGCCCGGAGCGCACGGACCCGCGCGCGCCGCACCGCCCCGGGCCGCCGGGCTGCGAGCGCTTCTCACGCTCTTCCGCTTTGTTGTGCGCCTCGGGCCTCCCCCCACCCCACCCCACCCCAACTCCCACTCCCACGCCCGGCGCCGGCAGTGGGACGTCTCCCCGGTCGCCCGGACGAGCCCTCGGGTCCGAGTGCCACTTTGCTCCGGCCGGCGCGCGTAAAAGAGCTGCCCCGAGCGCCCGGGCGGCGGAGCGGTGCGCCCAGACCCCAGATTCCCGCCCCCCACCGGCTCCCCTCCCCTCCCCTCCCCTCCCCTCCCCTCCCCTCCCCGCTGCCGCTCCCCAAGCAGAAGCTGCTTAGGATCGGGCTGTCAAATCCAGCCCATCTGCTGCAATCATAATCAGTCGCAACCCAACGGTTCTGACAAATCTCCGCCTGGAGCCCGAGTTGGGGTGGGGGGTGGGTGAAGGGAGGGGGAGGGGAGGAGGTGATGAAGGGCGGGGGAGAGAGACCAGGGCAGGGCGCCTGGGGAGGAGAGCCCAGAGGCTGCTATTGTCTGTCCCAAACAGAGGAACTGAAAAGGGGGAAATGGGGATCCCCAAGGGGAAATAGTGCTTTTTCTTTCCCAATGGGGTGGGGGGGCGAGAAAAAACTTAATCCATCCAGGCAGAACCTTTGGGGGAAGCCCACCACGTCCCCAAGCCGCTGCCTGCTGCGTCTGGGTGGAATGAAATTCTGCTAATGAAGTAAACAAGCAGGTCCTGTAATCTTATCATCAAAGCTGACCCGGAGACTGGGCAGAGATAGCCAGAGTATTATAATTGGCAGGTAAGAGCTGGAAGGAACAGTCATTTGTCTGGGGTCAGAAGTTACTTTTCAAGTACACTTGGAAATGCCCAAGTGGAGAGAGACAGCGTGCGATTGGCCCAGCAGCTCAGCCTGGTGCCTCCTGATGGCATTTGGGGAGATGAAAGGAAAACCTACATTGATAAGAAAATGTCTGACTCAGTTTAGCCCCATTTTTGCCTCTCTTCCCCTATCCCCCTGTTTTCTGGCGGAAATCTTTCTTTAAAGAACTGTTATTCTAGGAATAAATAATGACTTCTCAAACTAAGAATTTTCTAAATAGAATTATTAAAAATGAAGTCTGGTATTTCTTTCAGTTACACTCTTTGAACCGGTTTAAAATGCCACTTTGCCCTGCGCACACATATTTCTAATGATGATACAGTGGTTATGGAAAAAGGGCTTCATAATAAGAATAATTTAAAAACACCTCTATATGCACAACTTGTCAAAAGGAATATGGCTAGTGCCTAACTTTGTCCAGTTTTGGGGCAAGTTGGCAAATGTTCAATTATACTGTATTTCTTGGGGGAAATGATTTGTTGGCTAAGGGTTAAAAGTTGAAATTGAAACATTGTAAGCGATTTATTCTGATAGAGTCAAGAAAAAATAAATGTATTTACTGTGAAATTGAAGTTTTAAGTTAGTGTTCAAAACCATTCTTTTACTTTGTTTTAGTTGAGAAATATGGCAAGCCACATTAAGCACCCCCTTATCCAGGCAGAGACTGTTTTCTCCTTATTTTATAGCCCACTGGTGCTTACAGCAGTACTGTTCACTATGCACACTATGTGAATACTGATGGCTTGGACTTTTGATTTACAGATTTCAGATCATGTAAATCACGATGACTTGACTGCAAGGTAAAATGAGGTTCAAATGTTACTCTTCAAGTCAGTATATACCTGGAACGCAGCTACTGGTCCAATACTTACTTTTTTAAAATTATTCTTTTTATAAAGTTTACCTGAGGCACCCAGATTTACCTGGTATGTTAATGATAGGTTTTCACACAATGTTCTAACAGCACACTTTCCACCAATGTCAGTTTCCCTCCATCATTAAGTTTTTACTGATATTTATGAATGTGGGTTTTCATTGTTAATATGCTTAATGTATTTGTTATTAGCAAATAAAGTTTTTCTCAAAAGTTTGAACAACATGGTATTGAGGAACAAATCGTTTCAAAATGAGTTCTCTCCAACATAAAGAAGTATTATGCTGTTGACTAATGTAAGGAACAGTGTCCAGAAAAATGGGATTGTCCTAGGAGAGAAATCTGAATCACACATTGACCTTCCGGCCTCATTCTGTGACCTGCTATAATCTTTTGCCATTTGGCAGTTACAAATGCACCGGGGCCAAATGTTAGCCTCAGTAATGGCCCCAACAGGAATTTATCAAGTCCTAGGTTTGAGCTTCAAATTGTAATCTATTTAGTTCCCTGAACTATTTAGTGTTTACTATATGTCAGTGATGAAATATATAAATTTTTAAATTTTTAAAAATTAATCGTGTGGAACTTACAAGAGTATCATAGAAGAGTATGTATGGAAAGCATCAGAGAAACACAAATAAATCATGAACTGGCCCAGTGCGATAGTACAAAAATCAGCGTGCTTGCTTTTCAAGCACGGAGCCCAATTTTGCTTCTGGCATCATACATAGTCTCAGAGCATTTCCATGAGTAATTCTTGAGTGCAGAGCCAAGAATGAACCATGAGCATTGCCAAGTGTGATGAAGAAGAAAAATAAGAAGAAGAAGAAGAAGAAGAAGAAGAAGAAGAAGAAGAAGAAGAAGAAGAAGAAGAAGAAGAAGAGGAAGAGGAAGAGGAAGGAAGGAAGGAAGGAAGGAAGGAAGGAAGGAAGGAAGGAAGGAAGGAAGGAAGGAATTCATGGCATTTAGAAGACAATCTGAGCTAAGAAGAAAAATTAACCTGGGTGGATTTATGAATTTATATATATTTTTTTGAGAAGTAAAACAGATTTTATGTGGAAGGTTTTAAGGTGTGGAGGGAGAGAGGGTGAAAGAGAGAGTAATGCAATTAAGAGAGAACACAAGCTTCTCTAAGGGCGGAGAGAGCCCCTGCACACATCCTAGCATAAGACACGAAAGCATGAAAGTACACATCTCTAGAGGGGAGATTTGGGCGACACTTGCTCAGGTGCCACATGTGCTCGGCCACATGGGCACAAGAGAAGCATGGGCTTGGGCATCATATGCACTGAATTTAGATTTTAAATAGAACATAGCAAAGGTCTCATACAACTTCTAAGAATGAGGGAATAAAGATAGTCAGTGAGTAGGCAAGTCCGTCAACTATTTGTGGGGGGAGATAGTCCAATAGTCCAAGGACTAAGGAAGGGTAGTTACAGTGACTATTAAAGGTGATTTTCTCTCATGGGATCTGGGCAGCAGAAAAGGAATTGAGTGAGGGGGAAATGATCGATGGAGAATATTATGTGGAACCTAACATGCAAATTAAGGACTTTGCTTTCTCTTCTAAGCAAGATGGAAGGACAAAAATGCAAGGTGGTCTATGCAGAGGGCTTTAATGATCTAACTTTTGCATATTGGGTCATTCTAGCTATCAGTAAGTGAAATAAGGAGGCCAAGAATCAGTGTGCAAGAGGACTTGGACATTCTCACAATAAGAATAAATAATACAAACTGTTGGAAAACTTGGACTGTTTGGGATTTAAAGCCAATAGCATTACTCAGTACAGGTGGCTTGGAAGAAAAGAGAGAGAAGGACTAAAAAATTAATACCAAGGGTTTCAGTTTAGCTGTCCAAAGGATGGAGTTGATAGTAATTACAATGAGGAAGAAAATGGGCAAGGAAATTTTGATGGAAGCTTTGGGGATTTAGTCTGTCAATAGTTAAGGAGATTGGAATGTCTATTAAGTTAATCTTTAAAAATAAAGTTAATTTATGTAAAGTTTTTTAGAACAGATTCAGACTTTTGTTAGGGACCATATGAATATTTGTGGCAGTGGAGCTCTTGTTATAGTGATTGGTGATTATTATTGATTGTTTTGCTAATAAGATACGAAGCAAGCATATATATTTAGGTATAGTATTCTGAACACAAGTCCCAGCTGAGTGTAAGCTTGGTATTTAAACAGAAGATATTGCATAAAATAAGTCAGACTAATTGTAATTAAAGTTAGAGAAGACATTTGAAGACTGAATTCTGAATGGTCCTCCAGCTGAAGAATCTAAGAAGTTTATCTTATAAAGGGCAACCAGCAAAAAATACCTAAGTGGTAGGAAGTGAGGGAGCAAACTAGCCAGAATTATGGGCATTCCCAGGAAACCAGAAAGTGTTTCAAGTAGTATATGATCTGCTAGCAATTGCCTCTTGCCAAGATGTACCCATATTTTGGCCACAGAGATTGTATAGCAGTTAGGGCATTGGTTTGCAAGTGTCCAGTCTGAGTTTCATCCCCCACATCCCTTTCAATTTCCTGAATCCCACCAGGAGTAATTCCTAAGTGCAGAGCCAGAGGTAACACTTGAGCATGGCCGAGTATGGACCACAAACAAATAAATAAACAAGGTACTTGTAGAAAACTCAACATAACATAATGAAAAGCTTTAAGACCTAATTGACGTTGCTATATGGTTTCTTTATAACATAAAATCTAGGATAACCTATCACCTAGATTTTAATTTGTGCTGAATCAACTGATGTATCTGTGAAACTCTTGAGTGGCTTATCCTGTAAAGAATTTCTTAATTTATGGATGAATAAATGATTCTGGAGATGTTTTTTATGTATATTCAAGTTCAAGAAATATTGATGTAGGAAGTTATTTCTGAGAGAAAATACAACTTAGAAGTATTAAGTGCTTTTCTTTATTAAAATATGTCAATAGACAGAAGAGTTCTAGCCCACATGAAGGTGTCATAGAATTACTGCTAAATCATGTTCAACAAAATTTAATAGGAAAACACTTATACATGCATTAGAGTTTAAAACATACTTCTGTATACATTGTTACAACTTAAGACAACCACAGAATAAAATTTAGCAAAACAGGCTTTCTCCAATTTGGAGAGGCTCAGATTCTCTTGTCAAAACACATAGTCCTCTATTTCTCTCCCCCGCATCTCTCTAAATTTCGATAAAAATATTAATAAGATTAAGCATTGGCAAAGATGTAAAACAACTCAAATTCTCCTACACTGCTGGTGGGAATTCAGAATGGTTCAGTACATTTGGAAAATCAATTAATATTTTCTCTTTTTCATTTTCTTCCTTTGTATTATTTATTTATTTATTTATTTATTTTGGTTTGAGGACCATAGCAGGCAGTGTTCAGGAAATACTCCTGGATGTGCTTAGGGGGTCATATGGCTATCTGGAAAGTAAACTCAAGTTTTCTTCAAGTAAAGTCCATTTAACTATCTCTTTGGCCTCAATTGGAAGTTTCTTATAAAGTTTTATATATATACTTAAAAATCATTCAGATGGGGCTGGAGTGATAGCACAGCGGGTAGGGTGTTTGCCTTGCACGCAGCAGACCTGGGTTCGATTCCCAGCATCCTATATGGTCCCCTGAGCACCGCAAGAGTCATTCCTGAGTGCATGAGCCAGGAGGAACCCCTGTGCATCGCCAGGTGTGACCCAAAAGCAAAAAAAAAAAAATCATTCAGATGTCCCACATAGGTATTTACCCAAGACTGGTGAAAACATACAGACAACATAGACATAAATAATTGCATATAAATGTTTGTAATCCAAAAATTAAGATATTTATATTTTACATAAATATTTCCAAAATATCTTTATAAAAATTGAAAAAAAGGAAGAAAGATATAGAGCAAATGGAGGGAGAAGGAGAAGGAGATAAAGACACTTATTAAATCAAGAAATTACCATGATCTTAAAGAAAAAATTACCTTTTTTTGAAAAAAAAAACTTTTTTATTGAATCACTGTGAAGTAGACCCTTACAAAGCTGTTCATGATTGGATTTCAGTCAGGAAGTATTTCGGCACCCATCCCTCCACCAGCGTACATTTACCAGCACCAGTATCCCCAGGTTCCCTCCCATCATCCCACCCACCACCACCACCACCACCCACCTACCTCTATACCTCTATAGCAGGTGCTTAAGAAAACTTATCTTAAGCAGGAGAATTAATGTATTTAATCTTAACAATATTTTATAAGATTCGGGGAGAAAGTGGAAAGTGCTAAAGTGGATGTTTTGCACGTTGGAGGCCAAGACCTGATCCTAACACAGAATTCCCTCATGCCACCCTGACCAGTTAAAGCTGGGTATATATATATATATATATATATATATATATATATATATATATATCGTATATAGTAGGTATAGCCTGAAAAACACAAATAAAATAGTAGATAAAAACCTAATTAGTCAATGAGAAAAAATAATAACTGCAGACATAAGAACACTAATCCAGTATTTCCTCTTACAACTCAATTGTAATTTGGTCCCAGAAAATATATTTATTTTTCCTTAAAAGATATTTTCTTAAATATAAAAAATTAAGTATATACAATCATTTAAAAGATACTGGCCCTCCCGTTGTTCGTCGATTTGCTCGAGCGGGCCCAGTAACGTCTCCATTGGAGACTTCATTGTTACTGTGTTTGGCATATCGAATACGTCACAGGGAGTTTACCAGGCTTCGCCATGCGGGCGAGATACTGTAGGTAGCTTGCCAGGCTCTCCAAGAGGGGTGGAGGAATCGAACTCGGGTCGGCCATGTTGGCCGCTTGTAAGGCGAACGCCCTACCGCTGTGCTATCGAAAATTTTTATTAACATTCAGCATTTAATCATGCTATTTTTAAACACTAAAAATCTTCAAAAACTCTGTCTGGCTCCTGATCAAGCTGCTTAACAACCATGATCCAAGAGACTCAGAAACAAATCTTGAAACGCAGCGGCTTTTGGCAGAAATGCGTCCGGACCCCACAGTAGGTTACTGTCACTGGACCACCCCCGGGAAGAACTTGTGCTGTCCCTCTGCCTGCTCCCCCTTGGCGGCTCAGTGGCTGCCATCCTCCAGAGGCCATTGGTCAGTCAGGTTTGGTACCTCAGTGACAAGACACGTGGGGCCTCAAGGGATGGGGGTGGAGTCGGCCCTTTCCTCCCCACCCCAACAAGACCCTGAGTAGCTGCTCACGAACGGCCTCTCTGGCTCCTGATCAAGCTGCTTAACAGCCATGATCTCAGAGACTATGGAACAAATCTCAGAACCCAGCAGGTTTGGGCAGAAATCTCTCAAGATTCAATTGATAAATTTTCAGAATTTCAAAATCACGCAGCCACTACTGCAGCCACACAACATAATATGTTATTCATAACCAGCCATAGAGAACAAATTGTCTACTGTTGCCTTTTCGGCAAATCTGAGTGTTGGGGTAAAATTCCAAATAATAATGGTAGGTCTGGGGTCAAAATATTGAATGTGATCAAAGTAGAGAGAGAGAGTAATGTGGAGGTCATCTGCCTCACAGGTAGAGGGAGGGATGGGGATATACTGGGGTTTTGGTGGTGGAGAATGGGCACTGGTGACGGTACGGGTGTTTCATTGTATGACCGAGACTTAGACCTGAAAGCTTTGTAACTGCTCTCATGGTGATTCAATAAATAAAATTATAAAAAATGAAAAAAAAACCTACAAAAACTTTGAATTGAAGAGGACTCCTACTTTTTTTTTAATAAATTTATTAATTGAATCACCGTGAGAGCAGTTACAAAGTATTCGGTTTAAGTCTCAGTCATACAATGATGAGAACACCCGTCCCTTCACCAATGCACATTTTCCACCACCAAATGCCCCAGTATACCCCCCATTCCACACCCTCCCCTATCTGTGGCACAGATTATTTCCACATTACTCTCTCTCTCTGCTTTGATTACATTCAATATTTTGACACCAGACCCACGATTATTATTTGGAATTTTACCCCTACAGTCAGATCTGCCGAAAAGGCAACAGTAGACAATTTGTTTTCTGTTGTTGATTATGATGTCACAGCCTCAGGATTTTGGAATTCTGGATTTTTTAAATTAATTTTATTGAATCACCATGAGATAGTTACAAGCTTTCATGTTTGGGTTCAATCACACAATGATCAAACACCCATCCCTCCACCAGTGCACATTCCCCACCACCAATATCCCTGGTGCACCCCCCTTTCCCACCCTCCCTCTACCTCCATGGCAGATATGATTCCCCATAATCTCTCTCTCCTTTTGGGCATTATGGTTTGCAATACAGACATTGAGAGGTCATCATATTTGGTCCTTTATCTACTTTCTGTACATATCTCCCATCTCGACTGATTCCTCCAGCCATCTTTTTCTTAGTGATCCCTTCTGTATTCCAGCTGCCTTCTCCCCTTTGCTCATGGGGCACGCTTCCAGCCTTGGAGGAATCTGTCTGTCCTGTGTATCTACTATCCTTAGGTGTCAGCCTCATGTTATGTTATTTTATACCCCACAAATGAGTGCAGTCCTTCTATATTTGCCCCTCTCTTTCTGACTCATTTCACTTAGCATGATACTCTCCATGTCTATCCATGTATAAGCCAAGTTCATGACTTCATCTCTCCTGACCGCTGCATAGTATTCCATTGTGTAGATGTACCAAGTTTCTTTAACCAGTCATCTGTTCTAGGGCACTTGGCTTGTTTCCAGATTTGGGCTATTTTGAACAGTGCTGCAATAAACATATAGGTACAGATGTCATATCTACTGTGCTTTGTTTGCATCCTCAGAATATATTCCCAGAAGTGGTTTTGCACAGTCATATGGAAGCTCAGTTTCTAGTTTTTGAAGGACTGTCCATATTGTTTTTCAGAAAGGCAAAACTGGTGGGCAGTGATAGAGTGATAGAGTGCCCCTTTTCCCCCACATCCACACCAGCACTGGTTGCTTTTGTTCTTTTGAATGTGTGCCAGTCTCTGTGGTGAGGACTCCTACTTTAAATTAGAAGATGTCACCCACAAATACTCGAGCAGGCCCAGTAATGTCTCCATTGGAGACTTTGTTGTTACTGTGTCTGGCATATCCAATACACTCGGTAGCTTGCCGGGCTCTCCGAGAGGGGCGGAGGAATCGAACTCGGGTCGGCCATGTTGGCTGCGTGCAAGGCAGACGCCCTACCTGCTGTGCTATCGCTCCAGCCTTTACCTTACCCACAAATACATAGTTTAGTCAAGGATATGAAAACAATGTCCCATAAATGAATAAAGAAGCTGTGGTATATATACACAGTGGGAAAATAAGCCATAAGAAAAGATGAAATCAAGAAATCCACTCATCTTGAATGAAACTGGAGAGTATCATGATAAATGAAATAAATCAGAGGGATAGGGACAAATACTAGATTATTTTACTCCTCTGTGGTAAATAGAACCAAAACAAAGGAATAGACAGGCTATCAAATCCTTGTCCATGGATCACAGAATTGAGAACTAAGGTAGTGTGAAGTGGGAGGGTGGTATAATTAGAATAGTTACCACCTATATTGAGTCTCTCACCCCTACCCTTCTATCACCCTTATCTTTTCTTGATGTAATTGTTCTAAGAACCTATAGGAAACATTCAAGAAAATTAGCAATTTATTTGAGGTATCCTGTCCAGAGTAAAACTTTAAAGTATATTTAAATGTAACCATTTAGTATAATGTAAACTATATATTTAAATTTACTTAGAGTTTGTATTTATAGTTTTGATGTACATAATTGCAGTACCTCACCTCACCACCACCACAGTTACCAAGGCCCTTCAACATTACTTCCAGTTCACCTCATAATTACACCCCTATGGTCCCGAGGTCCTGAGTTTAGAATCAAGAGTAACTAACACCTGAGCATCTCCAGCTGTGGCCCCAAGACGAACATAAGTAAATAAATAAATAATAAACTCGAATCCAATAATAAATATTTGAAGGAATATTTGAAGGAAAATAACAAAGCTAGAAGTCTGACACTACCTAATTTGAAGACTTACTATAAAGCTATAGTAATCGAGACATTCTGGTATTGAAACTAGCTGGAGAGACCGGAAATAAATACAATCAACTGATCATTGACAAGGAAGCAAAGGCAGTACAATAGAACACAAATGCTGTTTTTAATAAACAGTGCTAGAAACTACTAGACACCCGCATAAAATTAAAATCAAAACACAGAGCTAAGTTCTTTACAAATATTGTATCTAAATAGATAATAGACACTAATGTGAAACACAAACTAAGAAGATGCAGAAAACCTACATGATGTATGCTATAGTGATGTTGTTTTAGATACAATACCAATGATATTATCTATGAAAAATTGATAAGATATATATTAACATTAAAAATGTATGCTTGTGAGATACAATATCAAGAGAACACAAACTTGGCAAATGTAATTATGGAAGAACTATCTAATAAAATACTGTTATACAAAATATAGTAAAAAAAACTCTTCACAATAAGGAAAAAACAATTAAAAATGATCTAAAGACCTTAACAGACACCTTGCCAAAGATGAAATGTCATCTTTGTCTCTGGTCAAACTAATATACTAAAAAGTCCTCCACTTTATGTCATCGGGAAACTAAACAATTTTAAATATTGAAATAACATTAAAATGCCTATTGGAATAGACAAAATCCATAGTACTGATAACAGATCTAAAGATAGAGGGTAGAAGGAACATTTCTAGAGGGATTTAAAAATTATATAGCAGATAATCTGAAAATTGAGCTGAGTCCCTACTATTATTCTCTCTCACACACATTTTTTTAAGTAGCTAGCAACTTACAAATAATTTGTTCTTTCTCAAAATGACTTTGTATTTTGTGTAGATTGGTTTAGTAGAAATTAGTTACTTTAACACTTGTTTGTCTAATGTTTTGCTCTGTATTATTTTTTAATCACTTCTTTTTTGCATTAGTGTATTAGTTTATTAGTTAAATATTATTAGTTAATAACTTCTTTGTGTGTTAGTGTACTAGTTAAATTTTTATATTAGTTTAACTAAGTATAACATTCTTTCCCAGTGTTCTTTTACATTTAACACTCTGAATATGAAATTCCATTTCCTTCTGAACCACAGAAGTTTGTTTTTAAGTGTCTCTTTGCTTTCCTCTTGCAGCTTTTTGTATTATTTCAAGTTTGATTTTCTCATTTAAGTATAGAATGCGCTTATTTGAGTTAATTTTGTTTGGAACTCTGGGGCTATAGAGATAGTACAATGGATAGGGCACTTGCTTTGCATATGGGCAACCCGGGTTCCACTCCCAGCATCCCATATGGTCTCCACTGAGCACTGCCAGAAATGACTTCTGAGAGAAAAGCAAAGGATAATCCCCAGGCACTGATGTATATGGGCCCAAAATCAAAATAAATAATAATAGTTCTGAGCCTTTCTTTCTCTCTTCCTTCTGGAACCCCTCTGGTATGAATAGTATTCCTTATATTGTCAAATAAATCTTACCTTTATTTTCTAAAATTCTTTTTTTCTTTTTGTTGGCTTTATTTTTTTAATGATCTTTCTCTTCCTACCTTTGGGCTCATTGATTTGATCTGTAACTTCTATAATTATGCTGTTGGCCAATGATATATTTAAATTTTACTACTGTATTATTTTAGTGCGTATTCCCCAGAAATGCTTGGAGATAAACCTGGCAGTGCTCTGGGGCATCCTGTTGCAGGAATTGAACTCAGGATCTTGTATATGCAAGACATGTGCTCCAGCCCTCTGAGCTACTTTCTTTGTCCCTGGTTGTGAAATTTTTAATACTTTAGGTAAACAATGACAGAATTAACATGATCATGGGAAGGACCTAATACCACACTTCATGGTTTCCACAACAGATAGGAAAATTGAGCATGACTAAAATTTAGGTTCACATAAAAGACTCATAGATAGTTGACAGTAGGGTGGTTGTCATATTATTTCATACGACTTTTAGTATTCCAGGCTCCAGAACTGGTGGAATGTTTAATGGTCCAGAGATTAGTAAAACAGTTCTAAAGGATGCAGAAACACAAAATCACACAAAATCATTTGTGATAATCTAAAAGCCTTTACTTAGTCAGGAGTTGGCACAGAGAGGGTTGGAAAAAAAATACAAGGGTTTTTTTTTTATAAACCTCATTCCATACCTGAAATTGACATCATGGGATTGCCTATTTTTCTAAATAAAGTTTTGTGGGAACATAGGACCACACACACACACACACACACACACACACACACACACACACACACAATCTCCAGCCAAAGAGTTGAATGTTTAGGATAGTGATCAGGTTTCAAACATTTCTACTACTTAGACCTTAACAAAAGGATGGTGATCCCTGCACCACAAAATACTATTCTTACACAAACTATTATAAATATGAAGGATGCTTCTTTTGGGGGGGGGTCCACACCCAGCGATGCACAGGGTTGCTCCTGGGTTTGCACGCAGGAATTACTCCTGGCAGTACTTAGGGGACCATTTGGGAGGCTGGGAATAGAACCCTGGTCAGCTGTGAGCAAAGTAAATATACCCTACCTGCTGTACTATCGCTCCAGCCCCAAAGGAATATACTATAAAATACTCATGATTATATTTTGGGTTTCATTTTCAACTAACTCTGGTAATCAAATGCATGTTAAAAATTCTAATGAGAGGGGGCTGGAGAGATACCACAGCGGGTAGGGCATTTGCCTTGCACACGGCCAACCCGGGTTCGACTTTCAGCATCCCACATGGTTCCCTGAGCACTGCCAGGAATAACCCCAGTGCATCACCAGGTATGACCCAAAAAGCAAAAAAAAAAAAAAGTCTAATGAGACCTCAAGTTTTTGATATAAGTTGTTTTACAACATATACACTCCTGTGGAATGTCAGAAACATTACATTTTTCAATAGTAGAAATAAGAAGTCATTTTAGCTAATTAACTTAAAAATTAAACCTAAATTAACTTTTTATAGTCAGTAATAATTATAGCTAAGATTGTTTCTAGGTAATTAAAATACTGTGTCCTAGTGACTTTGACTTCACTATGACTTTGTTTGCAAAGACAATTATAGTTCCTTATATAGTTTCATTTTGTCCTAGTACTTTCTATATTATTGTATTGTCCCAAAGCATAATGTGATTTTATAAACTTTATTTTTAATTAAAAATAATATATATATAAATTTTTCTAGGCTATCCTATAAAACTTTAAATCACAATTCTACTTGTTGATTTGTTAAAATAAATTTAAAGAAATATTGAAAAGAACAAGCCTAGAGTTTCTCATTAAAGGAACAACACTGAGGCATGTTCTAGAGAAATACAGTGGGCAGATAATAAAGGTAACAGCTAAAATTGAAATAGACTTGAATCGTGAATTATACACATATAGAGGTATGAAACTAACTTCAGTAGAATTCCTTAATATTTTATTTTGCTTAATTTAATTTAGTTTTTTGTGACATAGCTAGCTGTGATCACTCCTAGTGAGCTCGAGAAACAGGATAATTAGAGATAAAGAAAAAGTATTATCCCACCTACATCACAAAGCACAATGGAATAAAATCTATACTGTTTTTACATCCCAAATTTTATTGACCAATAGAAAAGAAGAGGTTCATTCTTCCCATTGCATGCACATAGAAATTCATTTCAGTAGAGGATCAGATAACTTATTTTTGAGAATAACAATGTATCTGATGATTTTAGAAGAAAAGATAAAAAGATTCAGCAACGATATGAATGCATAATCATGAAAATAGATTATTAATAGTTTTTAAGGGATATGACAAATAAGTTTACCCCCAAACTTATTTTTCTTTTTCAAAACCCACATAATTCAACAGAATGCATTCAATGGTCTTGGTGTACAATTTGACTTATTTATAGAACTCCCTGAAATTCTTCCTCTAAAAGATTTAGTATGATTCTTAAATGGCATCTGATTTGATTTTTTTAAATTACAATTGTAAGCTTCGTAGTTGATGTTTTCCCAGATGGTCATAAATGTTAAAGAAGGTTTAGTAAAAATTTTTCCCATACACATGAAGGGCCAAGTAACCAAAGAATTTAATTAACAGTGGTCACTAAGTAGAAGATTCAAAACTGAAATCCTTAGCATAATTATAAACATATATATTGTCCTAAAAAGAAATAAGAAAATAAAACTTAGTCAAGGTACTTTTGTGGTTTTTCTGTAAAGTCTAACTAATATGAACAGAGCATCTTGGGCCTAAGTTCATGACATTTATTATACAAGCGGTAGAAATTAGAAGTGTATGAATAGATTTTAAAGGTCTTATATAAATTAATGATAGATCCATCATAGCTAATAATAAAAGATGCCATTTGTATTATAAATATTTGAGGAAGTTATCAGAATCAGTTATTTGTCAACACTTTCACGGGTAAGGATGGCAGAGGCCATGATTATCTAACAATTCTCTCTTATATTTGTGAAAGCCACCAAATGCTGCATTTTGATGCCTTCAGAAACTGCTGATCTGCTGCTTTGTAAAGATGGACCTTCAAAGAAACCACTCCCTGACTACAAGTTAACCAAGAAAACTAAATCTAAGGTTTTTTTGTTCCCAAAGATAACTGTAGGGTTCTTTTCACATTGTAACTTTACATGAAGTATCTGGTCTTACAAATCCCATGAGAAAGTTTTCATAAGGATTTATACACACTTTCTTTATTGGTTTGCTCAAATGAGCAGCAGGAAACCTTCCAGACACCATGAACCTCTGAACTTTTTTTTGTGGTTTTCCCATCAACATATCCAAACAGCCATGTTGAAATTTAAAATTCTCTTCTCGCTGCACTGTGCCATAGTCTTGTTTTATCCCTATATCTAGAGTAATTCCATTTTCAATACAGTACAGAATATAAATTTAATTGCACATTCTTTAGAAAGATCTCAATGTCAGAGTAGTGTCAGGAACCCACTGTCATGGATATCTATCTAGTCTCCAAAACGTTCTTCCAAAATCACTGTAAATGACCCTCTGAGAATGTCTCCTCATGGCAAATGAATAGTTTATGCCTTTTAACCAATCTAAGCACATGCCTTCTGTCTGATAATATAAGGCTATCTATATCTGACAACTGTCCCAGCTAATTAATTTACTCCAAAGTCTAGCAGTTATTTGACAGGAAAAATAATCACACTATATTTATTGCAAAATCTTCACCATTGTGACAAAGATGAATGGAAACATCAGAAAGTCATTTTTCAGTTGTTATCCACAGTTGAAAGTTATTTTCAAATGTTCACTTTATAATTATGAGGAGGAAAATAACGATTCTACTATGAAATTTCCTGAAAAAAAGGAACTTTTGAAATATCACAACGGTTTAACGTTCAGCCAGAAAAACCAACTCTCTTGTTAATATGTGGAAAATGGATCAGAAATAAACCTCTTAGACACAGGAGAAGGGGCACAAAAGGGGGTGATGGAATTGGGTTTCAAAAGTAAATATTTTAAAAACTTTTTTGCATAGTGTATCTTTAAAAGTGATATCTTCTATTAAAATGTAACTATAGTTCTCAAAATATGGGAGAAATTTGAAAACTCTAAAGAAAAATCATGATAAACAACCACAGTGCCCACATTTAATCTGTCTTCAGCATAATATTCAATAATTGTACTCACTTTGGCAGTTGTTTAGATAATTTTCATTCATTTCTTTCTTACCCTAACATTAATCTTCCTACTATTCCTTGTCCTTAGATTTATAAATGTTCTATTAGTAATTATTCATTTTAGTGATGATCTGAAACTGATTCTGTTCTTTCTTCTAAAAGTAATTGTCCAATAATTCTACCAAAATTTTCCCATGATCTAAAAGTCAAGAACAGACTAATTTACTTGTAATTATTAATTTAATTTTGACCTCTTGACCATTAATAAAATCTTGGCATTGGAAAAAAAGAGCTAAAACAAGGCAGCTGAAATAAAAATTCAAGAAGCAGTGGAGAAAAAGAACAGATCTAAATTTAAAACAATCATTGCCTTTTCTTGAAATAATGACTTATTGTCTTCAAGTGCACAGGAGAGTAACTGAGTCTGCACAAATCTTAAAGTTATAATAACAACTCTTTCTCAAACTAAAACTGAAAGTAGAACTGTAATCTGGTCATAATAAAATATGTTTATATTAGAGCTCCATGTGTTAACAGGAAAAATGACAAGGTAGAATATATTCAGTAGGTGCCATGAGTAAATCTGAAGAGTAAGCTATCAAAGGAGCTTCAGGAGAACCTATATTTATTCACCTAAAAAAGGGAGGACGGAGAATAAACCTGTGAAGCTTTCTTCCAAATTTAAAAGGAAGGAACACAGAACATCTGGTTCTTGCAAGTAGAACTACTCATGACAGCATCAGTGATATGGGGGAAATTTTGATGATGAGTAACAAACACAAAAGAGCATCTGCCTCTTTTGATGCAATGCAATATGATTCATTCTACACGATATCTGAATGATAGTTACCAGGTTTTGCTCAGACATTGCAATGGGATAGATTTTTTTTTTAATTTATTTATTTATTTATTGAATCACCATGGGAAAGGTTACAAAGCTTTCAGGTTTAGGTCTCAGTCATGCAAATATCAAGCACATTTCCCTTTACCAAAACTTATTTTTTACCATGAAGAACCCCAATAAAACCCCACCCCCCACCCCTCCCCGTCCCTGTGGGGCAGATGAATTCTAGTTAACACTCTATCTGCTTTGATTAGATTCATTGTTTCAATAAAAGATTCACCACTATTATTTAGAGTTTACCCACCCCCCCCCCCCCCGAATCAGACATGCTGACAAAGCATTGTGAAGTGATTTGCTTTCTACAGCTGGGTTCAAGAATTATATGTTGGTTTTGGATAGATTTTTAAGCACAAGAACACCCTTCTTCACATTAGAAGGTAGAGTCAGAATAGTTCTTTCTAGTACTGACTTGCCATCTCTTAGATTCTGAGTCAGAAAATTGCTTTCCTTGTTCTGTCCTCATCAGTATCCCAGGATACTACTAAGACAACTCTTTGCGCACCAAAAATAATTATCAAAAATAATTATCAGAGGAGAGAGGATTAGTACAAAAGATTATAGGCAAGCTAGCATTCCCATAGTAGATCCCTAACACAACATGATTCGCAACAGCAATGATTCGGAACACTGTAATGTCAGGCCCACACAGGATGAAAAATGCAGGGAGTGGGCCAGAGCAAGAGTAGAGCATGGAGAACATTTGCCTTGCACGCTGCCAACTCAAGTTCAATCCCTTGCATCCCATATGGCAAGCACCGCCAGGAGTAATTCCTAAATGCAGAGCCAGGAGTAACCTCTGAGCATCACTGGCTATGAGCCAAAAATAAAAATAAAATAAAATAAAATAAAATACAGGGAGTGGCCCTAGTCCCCTAAGCACTGTTTGAGAGTCCATCTCCCCTACTCCAAGTATCAGGTTTATTTTTTCCTTTGTTTTATTTGTATCAAACAAAACATCTGTTTCTGGAACTTCACTCATTTAGTATTTTCATATCATTACAATATTATCATAATAAGACTTTAAATCTGGTCATATTAAAATGTATTGAGTGCCATGTGTTAAAAGGATTTGCTCGAGCGGGCCCAGTAACGTCTCCATTGGAGACTTTGTTGTTACTGTGTCTGGCATATCGAATACTCTCGGTAGCTTGCCGGGCTCTCCGAGAGGGGCGGAGGACTCGAACTCGGGTCGGCCATGTTGGCTGCGTGAAAGGCAAACGCCCTACTGCTGTGCTATCGCTCTAGCCCATTAAAAGGATAAGTAACAAATAAGGGTAAGCTCAGAAAATGGTCACAACGACTTTTGTAAAGTCAGTTTAAGAAGAGTCGTTTGAAGAAACTGCATTTAAATTTAAAAGACTGGAATGGTTGAATTAAAAAGACTGGAGTACTTACAGGAACTAGGTATTCTATATACATTCTTTTCAAATATGGGAGACAGTTTTACAGGTTTATTCTCAAAAGGAAAAACCTTTTGTAATTTACTGGCTATGGATACAATATGGTTTGTAATATCTTTAACTGGTGTCCAAACTAAGTACTAATAAGCAAAATTACTAAGTACTAATACACAAAATCTTTTATACCCCCATTCAAGAAAATTTACCAGTATCTATTAGCTGGTGATGAAGAGTCAAAATTAAAGTATATGTGTTAATTTTAGAGGTTTTATTATTATTATTATTATTATTATTATTATTTTATTATTGAATCAAAGTGGGATAGTTACAAAGATTTCATGATTGAGTTTCAGTCAGAAAATGATAGAACACCCATCCCTCCACCATTGTACATTTTCTATCACCAATGTCCCCATATCCTTCCTGTCACCCCCACCTGACCCTAACCCCTGCCTCTATGGCAATTTACTTCTTACTTTTTATTTGTTTTCAATTTTTTTTAAAAAAAATTTTAATGAATCGCATTGAGATACAGTTACAGACTTACAAACTTTCGTGTTTACATTTCAGTCATACAATGATCGAGTACCCGTCCCTCCACCAGTGCCCATTCTCCACCACCAATGTTCCCAATACCACTCCCACCACCACCACCCCATCTCCCTTGTCCACCACGTCTGTGGCAGGTGAATTCCCTTTTTTTTCCTCTCTTTCCTTTAGAGTGTTGTGGTCTGCAATGCAGATAGTAAGTGGCCATCATGTTTGGTCTATAGTTTACTTTCAGTACACATCTCCCATCCCGAGCAGGTCCTCCAAGCATCCTTTACTTGGTGGTCCCTTCTCTATCTGAACTGCCTTTTCCCCTAGCATGTGTTTCTCTCTCCTTTTGGACATTATGGTTTGCAATACAGATTCCAAGAGGCCGTCATATTTGATCCTTTATCCACTTTCAGCATACATCTCCCATCCTGAGCAGGTTAATTTTAGAGGTTTTAATAAAATGTGAATCAGTCCGCACCCAAGTGGTGTATAGTTTCAAATTCAGGAAGAAATATGGAGTTCTTGCCTGAAGGAGCTGCATTAGGATGCAAGGAACAAAATGGGGACTTAGATATTGAGGGAACAACTTTGTTTAAAGAATCAGTAAAAATGGTCCAGATTGGTAGGACCATATGTGAGCATAAATAGAAATACTTACATTAGTGGAGGACTGGTGTGATAGCACAGAGGTAGGGCGTTTGCCTTACGCACAGCCGACCCGGCTGAGCTGGGTTCGATTCCTCCTCCCCTCTTGGAGAGCCCAGCAAGCTACCGAGAGTATCTCGCCCACATGGCAAAGCCTGGCAAGCTACTCATGACATATTCAATACGCCAAACACAGTAACAACAAGACTCATGATGGAGATGTTACTGGGCCCACTCGAGCAAATCGATGAACAATGGGAGGACAGTGACATTAGTGGAGTAACAACTTTAACAGGACTTGATGTTTTTTAATGTTTGATTTTTCTGAAAAAGTTTTCAGGACTCAGATTCCATGGTTGTCTAATTTGACATCTTTTAGATTCTGAGCCAGACAATCTCTTTCCTTGTTCTGTCCTCATCAGTATGCCAGGATTCTACTAAGTCAACTCTTTGCACACCAAAAGTGGTTATCAGAGGACAGAGAATTAGTACAAAAGATTATAGGCAAGCTAGCATTCCCATATTAGATCCCTTTCTTTGATAAAACATTATAAGGAATTAGAAATAACACTAGACATCTCATCAGGTAGCAAGTGCCAATTTCAGGGTTCAGAAAATTGGACACCCAATGTTCTTTGTCAATTATGATAATTATAGACAGTACCGTGGTTGAAATATTTTTGGCTAGATACAACTTTCAGTACATTTCAAATTATATCACCTTAGTAATAAACGGCTCCCCAGGCTAAACTATTAAATTGTGTGTCTGCTCCAAAAGATTTCTAATTCAGAGTGATCTTCTTAAACTGATCCCATTTATTTCTAAACCAGTGATCTAAAAAAATCAATCCAACAATAAAACTAATTTAGTAAATTTAGATAAATTCACATTTTTCGTTTTAATTTAGCTGCTGACTTTGTGAATATCCAGAGAACACTGAAGAGACATAAGATAACGCAATTTACTTTAATAGGGGGCATGATTCTAGAATCGCAACTGTTAAATGCTTTGTAATTGATCATTTTTCCTTTTTAATAGAATACTATGCTCATAGATTCTATGGAAACTTTAACAGTATTCAACAGAATATATTTCCTGGAAAACCTTTAAAGGTGGCCAAGCTCCCATCCAGCTCTGGTACCTGAGTCTGCCAACGTGCTGTTTTATTACCTATAGGAAGATTCAGAGCCAAGCAACAGAACAATAAATAGAATTTAAGGAAAATTAGGGTCACAAAAGTAATTATGTGTCCAATTTTTAAAAAGTAAATTGTTACTTTTAACTCTTAGTAATTCCCACACTTTTCTTCTATTTTCATCTTCCAAACCCTTCAGTTAGACTGTGAGACAATTGGTAAGAATAACAGAACCTTTGAATTCTCACATGGATTACATAGTTAATTATTAAAAAATGGACTGCTAAAATTGTGTCTCTTAACTCTCCTAACAATGGGAAAAAACAACTCTCAGAATGCCTACATGACTTTCCCAGGACCACACAGAGAGTGTCAAAATCAGGGCCTAAATTCCATATTACAATGAATGAATGAATCAAGGATATTTTTAAAACTTGGCAACAACACTTAACAGTCACCAAACAATCAGAACAAAGAGGCTGATTTTACTCATGTGCCATCAAATACCAACCCCAACTAGACTTGAACTCATGGGAGTAATATTTGAGGGGATTTAATGCGACTCTGATCTGCCATTGTGCTGTTTAAAGTTAATAAGTACTGATAGTTAGATTCCTTTCAGCTGTTCTCTCTTTCATTTTTGCTTTATCCCCCGCCCTTGTGATCCATGGTAAAAATTCCTTCAAATTTCATTCTTCATTTTTGCACTATTGTCATTATTATTTATGTTGAACTCTCCTCTGACTTCAATTCTGTTTGTACCCAAATTCTCAAAAACTTTATCTGATGGTCCCTTCTTTTTGAACTTGTATGGGTCAAACCATGAGTCTGTTTGTTTTTAAATGTGATCTCTCTGCTACATTTTTTTCTTTTCATTTTTTTTTAGCTAAGGTAAAACACCTCAGATTTTAGACATTGATTTCTAATTTTTTTTTTCTGAGGAGAAAGGGCTTGGGCTACATCTGGCACGACTAAGGGCTTGCTATTGACTCTGTGCTCAGGGACCATTTGGAGTACCAGGAATCAAGCCCAGGTTAGCCATGTGCAAAATTTATTTAACCTATCATATTCTCTTCCTTTATTTTCTTTTCTTTTGGGGTCACACCTGGAAATGCTCAGGGGTTACTCCTGGCTCTGCACTCAGGAATTACTCCTGGCAGAGCTTGGGGGGCCATATGGGATGCTGGGAATTGTACCCAGGTCAGCCTCATGAGAGACAAACGCCCTAGCTGCTGTACTATCACTTCAGCCCTCATATTCTCTTCTTAATTCCTTTCTTTGAAAATGAGATTGCTTATAGCAGAAGACACAGTTGATAGAAAAATAGAACAAAACGAAGGCATAAATACACATTTTACTATTATTGTTATTGATCAGAGCAGTTCTCAGGAGCCTACAGTGACTCCTGGTGATACTTGGCCCGGCTGTGCATGGCTAATGGTTAGGTTGTCTGGACTCAGGAATGTGATGTTGCTTGGGAATGACAGTGCAAATGGCCATTGGGGCCACACCTAAAGGAGTGAAAGGATGCAGTGCCTTGACAGAACTGAAGGTATTGCACATTTCAGCTCTCTTTCTGGCTCTAGAAGAGTCCACTTGACATGAAATTCCTTTAATGTAGACCTATTTTTTAAATAATTTGTGATTAAATTTTAACTGCTGTAAAATAAAATCCGGTTAAGTGTGCATTCTTCCTGGCTTTATAAATCATTATCAACATATTAACACCTTTATTAAATGCCTCTTCATTAAACTTTCCAAGAGTAAATATTCTGTTTTGAATTCCATTCCGTATTTAAATACCACCGAGACAAATTACTTGTACTTTACTTTCTGTACTTTTTTTTTTCCTGAATGGATTTGTAAAGTTGGGTTAATTCCTAAAGAGATGAATGCATACAAATTTCTCCTCTGAATCCTTATCAGTCCCATTAGTGCCTCATCTTGATGGGTTAAGTGAAAAAGGTATAAGGATGACTGAAGTAAACTCCCAATTGACTCTTCGCTTATAGGTGTTATTACAGTTTTATTTCTGAGATAAAGCAATCCAATTGATGTGAAGAATGAGATTTGGTCACACAGATCTAAGACCTTAGGGTACATGAACCTGTTCTTATGAGATAATAAACAAGCAAAATTGGGCATGATTGAGAGCTATAAATTAGAATTGTAACTCATAATAGTAACTCATAGAAAAAAAATAAAACTACCAGTTGTACATAACATGTTGGAATATTACATGTACTATCCTCAGCTGGATAGAGGAGCTGCAACAGGAATAAGAGCAGCCCTGAGGTCTAAATCTGCCATACTAGCGAAACCTGATTAATGTAGTTGTATAGTTGAGAGTTGCAGTAGCTTTAACTGCATCTGGAGAAAATCTTTCTAGAGAATACATAAATAATACTTAGTGAGTGCTCAGTGGAAAATAAACCCTGAGTTGCAAACAAGACTATTCCCATAAAACACCCTGCATTGCTCTTCCCCACCATCTAGTATATGCCTCTGATAACTATCTTATGCTTCCATCAATTTATTCTGATTCTTTGATCACAGGGCAACTTTCCATCCTTAGTTCTTTGTTGGATTACTTTTGAATTTAATTTTTAGTACTAAATATATAGTGTATCATATCTTCCCCCCCCCCCCACCCCGCAACCAGATTCTAGTGACTTTATTTTGATATACATGACCTCAGACACAAGCGAGGCAGGAAGCACAAGGCATACAGAAAGGGGAGGGAACGGTTCAGACCCGCACGTAAGACCCGGAGAATGGGCCACAGCGTCAGAAAGTGGCAGAAGGAAACCCATGTGATGTCCGGCAGGTTTCCTCAGTTTCCAGGAGAGTGAAACAGAGCGTGATACCCAGAGGTGAGGCCTTACAGTTCCCCTCTGAGAAGCAGAGGAACCGAGTCCTTCACGGTGTTCTATTTTTGTTTGAAAATATTTTTTGTACTGGCACAAACGAAACCAATAGCTTTAAAAGTTCAAAGCAATACAGAGGACTTGGGAGTAACCAAGTGTGAGCCAGTACACAGTGACCTCTGAGAGCCCACTCTCTCATCAGTACAGTGTATCAAGTTCCAGAGGGGGCAAGACCTGAAGTTTGTGTTTTTCCTTTTCATAGGCTCTTACACTTGGCATGAGGGAGTGTGGGCAGCTGCAGTTCGAGAATGCCTTACCAGCCTTTGTATAAGAAGGTTCTCAAAGTTCAGTGATGAGAAAAAAAAAATTAATTATATTGTTAACTGTACAGAAATTGAATTACCTGTACATAAATACGTGGTTATATTTTATCCTAACAATTTATTTAGAACACATATACACAAAATTTGCTCACACACTACAGGTGATTTTTATTTCGTTAACATTAAAGGCTTATTCCCTGACACTGCATATGGCCTCCTGAACCCCACCAAGAATGATCCCTGAGCACAGAGCCAGAAGTAATCCCTGAGCATTATCAAGGGTTGCCCCCAAACTAGATAGATAGATAGATAGATATAGATATATAGATTAAATAGAGTTACATGGTAAATTATCCATTTTATTCTTCCAGAAAAAAAGTACTTTGTTGGTGAACTTCAGCCTGAACACATGCATTTATATTGAGTGGGTCATTTGTATTATTGCCTGCTGGAGATTTTCTCCTTTCAACTTGGTAGGGAATATTTGTGATCTTTATTACTGCAAATAAATCTACAAAATGCCTTTTGCTCGGGGCTCTCTATTTTAATTTCAGATAAATAAATCACATTAGTTTCCAAGCTGTCATATTAAGATAAGCACGGATCTAAAAATAACAAATGTGTTTTATGCCACATGTTTTCAGATTAAACACGGGTAAATTTCTCGAGGTGACCTCCAAATCCTATTGATGTTGAAATATTTTTTAGTACTTTGAGGCGATTTCTTGGAGAATACAAACCTTTTTAAACCAGCAGCAGAACTATTTTCAACTCCTCTCTTCATTTCCTGGCACAACACTATTCAATTTGAGCTTCCTATTGCTACTCTGAATCCATTGATCAGCAGGGGGATATTTCTCCATCTATATTGGAGGGCAGTTTTATATATATGTAGGTCAAGCTAATGACTATGTTGTGGGGCTCTTAATCTAACTATTTAAAAGGAGCTCTTGAAGTTCTCATCTCATATACATCATATGCTGCTTTTAATATTTTTTAGGGTTGGGGATTTTTTAGTTTAACTAAAAATTATTAAAGGAAGTAAAAATTCAATGCTTTCAATAATAGATGGATCTTTATCTTTCCACACTCCAACAGGTCAGCTCCTACTCAGGACTCAAACCAAAACATTTCCTAGGAGGTACTTTTGGACTCCTGAAGGACAGTCTGCTGAAGCATGTCTTATGTGTTCCTCCAACTCTCACAGGTGGAATACATTAGATAAATGTTTAAAGAGGAGGTAAAATCATATAGCTTTAAACAATCTGCTGACCTAAATATACAGTGTCTGTTGCATCCGTTTCTAAATTAGTATGATAGATTATTATCTTTAAAGAAAGAAGAGTAGAAATACTTGATCTCAGGGAATATAAAAAGTAGAATATTTCATTGATATTTTTTGGAATTCTCCCCCAAATACTTTTAGTTCTTCCAACTTAGAAGATCTGAAGTTTAAGCATTAAATCATCTTCCAAATAAATAAATACACAGACCAAACAAGTCACTTAAGTACACTAGAAATTTGATTAGCATTAAGACATAAAATTAACTATGAAGAAGGAAGATCTTATGGTTTTAGTCAACACAGATATCTCTTTATACATGGTTTCATTGGCTTCTCAGTTACTGAACAAGGGCACCTTAAAGACAGTGATGTTACTTCATCTGAGGCTCCAGAGTCTTAAGAGGAAGCCTAAATACTTCTTACTTCTCTAAAGTGACACCATCAGTCTATAATAAGTATCCTTTGGGAAACAGCTTAGCCCACAGCCCTCCCTACTACCGTCCGGGGATGACATAACCACTGAAGCATGTGGCAATACCCAATTTTCAGAGCCCTGATTTATTCTCCCTTGTGCTGGGTAGAGGGCATGACTTCAAGGCAAGACTCACATCTTGGCAGGGGTCTGGGACAGTCTGCATCTCTGAAACAACCCCTGGTGTGTAATTGAGAAGTGACATTAATGGGTATCCAGGGTGGCCCTTCTGTTTACACTTGCCAGAGAATACAGCTATGATTCAGAAAACCATCCCAAGGGTTGAGAGGAAGGGAAGATAATGTAAAGCTTGCTAGCCCCGTTCTCCTTTGACCTCAGCGGAGCAGGAGAACCATGTGCTGTGTTATTGAGTTGGCATAGCATGAGGTTGAGATTTTGGAGCCTTTATTGCTATTGCAGAGCACCGAACACTCTTTGTTCGCTACACATTCCATCCCCCAGAGATAGCCTCTTTTCTCTTGCAGGGATTTAAAAAACAAATCACAGTTCCTATTTTATCTGGGATACACCATTAAGAATTCACGCAGAGCCATTTTACTTGTTGCCAATTAAGATCTCCCAGTGGAAGTCTATGATTACAGTAAAGGCAACCTGTTTAATACTTGGTATATCCTTAGTCTACATAAATTAACCCCATGCGAATAGAAACTTTTTAGCTTGCAAGATGCCTGAATAATCTGATTCGAAGTTTCAAGATAGATAGATGTCTCTGTGCCTGACATGGGATGCCTGTATTTTGACTTTTAACCTCTGTTTTATAACTACATAATAATTTCTAAATAATGTGATGATTCTCAAATTACTCATTTTTTATAAAAAATTGAGATTAGAGTTCAAATGAGCCTTAGATACTGGTGCCAATTATCTCTACTCCAAAATTAAAATATATGTAAATATATATATATATAAAATTTATGAAAGAAATTAATATCTATAATAGGGCACACTTACATTTGATAATTTGTATATCTAAACATTCGCCTCATGATTATGTGCCTGCCTCATTTCCTTTTTCTCTCTTTTCTTAGAGTCAGATACATAGCCAGAAAGCAAAAGTGCATATCTTTAGTACTAAAATAATTTTGTTGGAAAGGATGGTCTTGAGGGAATCTTATTCCAACTAGGGACATAAGACTTTTAATTAAATATTCTATTCCCCATGGTGATATAAAGAAACCATAAATTCTCTCCTTGGAGAAGTAGGAGTAAAGTACTTTTCCTGGACCAGGATATCATTTAGATTCTTGGAATCTTATACGGAGACTTAAACTACTCCTCAAGACAAAGATGACAAACTTTGTACTGGCTTTTCTACATAGCCACCTTCTTCTTTTACCAACAACCCGTACTCAATATTTCCAGCTATTTTTCACCAAACCATTCATCTCAACACAGGTGAAATCCAAGGTGAGGAAATGGAAAGCGGGAACACCATTTCCCAAAGCTGGAAGCTTATTTGGTCAGAATATACCGAGAGTATTCGATATGCCAGACACAGTAACAACAAAGTCTCCAATGGAGACGTTACTGGGCCTGCTCGAGCAAATCGACGACCAACGGGAGGGCCTTTACCTTTACCTTTATACAAGATTAAATTATACAGTAAAAAATAGCATGTTATGTTTTGTAATTGTTCTGTGTAACATATATTTGTAACATAACTAGTTGAAGAATTTGTCATTAAAATAGTTTTTAGGGGCATGAAAGATGAATACCTTTCATCAGAGGAGTGCATCTGTTAGATACCTGAGGTTATGAGTCTAACCCCAAAACCGTCTCACAAACCAGAGCAATTCCATCTGCTTGGAATCCCCAGTGCCACAATGAAGTATGTGATCTTGGATGCACCACAATCAGGTATGGGACCCCCAGTGGGCATCACAACAAATATGTGAGTGCTATAACTGAGAGTGTTCAACCCTGGACAACAGAGAAACAACACAGGGAAGAAAAGAAAAGGAAGAAATAATGATAGATAATTATTCTAAAAAAAACAAAAACAACAATCTTTAAAACATACTTTTTTAGGATAGTACAATTTGACCACAGATTACCTTTATTTTTCCTAAAAGATCTAGTACATAATAACCCAGAGTATTGGTGTTGCTTGGAATATGCTTTCAAAACATGCTTGGCTAGATGAGGTTTAGATTACTAGTTTTCATTTGGGAAGAGATTATTTTGCCTCTCAGAAACATTTGGCATATTTCTGTGGACTTTGGGGTTGTATTGATGGCAGGATATTACTGGCATCTAGAAGACAGTAGTTAGAGATGACATTGGACATTTAACAATAGGGAGAATACAGCCTCCCTCTCTCTATGACCATGGATGGTCTTGGCACTAAATGTCACCAGTGCCTTGACTAAGAACTGCTAGCCTAGATCAAGCTTATTCTGATAAAAGTTTGGTGATTCAGTGTCTGTAAGTACATAGCTGGATCTGTGCTTTTGAGAGAGATTGTAATTTGATTTTTGCCAGACAGACCACTGATTCTTCACAAACTCACAGGCTATTGATAACACTTTCTCCAAACTGAGCTATGGTAATCTGAAGTAAATACTTTGACATCCCCTGGTTGAGTTATTGAAAGCTGTTTGGTTTTTGTTATATGGTAGCTATTTCTGCTTCTTTCATATTTTCTTTGAAACTTTGTATAATAAATGCTATACAACCTAGCTGTATAATATGTGTTATAGACATAATATTTTATAAATGTTTTAGAGATTAGTTATCATATTCTCCCAGTACTCTATAATCTTATCTACAAGGTATATATTCTTTTAACAGGTGAAAAACTCAATCTTAGATTTATTAAACAATAATCAAGTTGAGCTGGCAAAAATAAGAGACCAAGTCTTGAAAATCTTCAGTCCAGTTTCTTCATTTTCCTAGTATTATGCAGCTTTTAATTTTTATGTAGTTTCATGTATGTGAAAGAAAGGAGTAATTGACATAAACATTGATAAACTCAACTTTGCATTTTCTAGCTGTGTTTGTTCAAAATTCTTTTTCTTTTTCTTTTTTTTTTTTGCATCACTTCTGGTGGTGCTCAGGGGTTACTCCTGGCGGTGCTTGGGTAACCATACAGAGTGCAGGGAATCGAAACCAGATCGGCAGCTTGCGAGGCAAATGCCCTACCCACTGTGCTAT
The DNA here is from genome assembly GCF_029834395.1 of Sorex fumeus. NCBI lineage: Eukaryota > Metazoa > Chordata > Mammalia > Eulipotyphla > Soricidae > Sorex > Sorex fumeus. Next base: position 33,129,867 of record NW_026606092.1, on the reverse strand, counting down.
CACTCCAGCTCCTGTTCAAAACTCTTGATTTGTAACAAAATACAAAGTTGAAAAATGGAAAGATACATTTTTTTTGTTCTCTTTACTTTTCTATTTTTGTTTCTTTGTTTGTTTTTAGATCACATCCTTCTGTGCTCAGGATTTACTTCTCACTATGTGCACAGGATCACTAGTATTCTTAGAGATTCTCAGAGACCTATGTGGTGCCAGGGATCAAACCTGAATGTGTAACGTAAAGGTAAGTGGCTTACCCATTGTACAGTTTCTCCAACCTATTAATTGTTGTCATCTAATTATTTTTATGGAATATATTTATAAAAATTAGAAATAATCATATTTCTAGTAATACATTCTGATAGATATCATTTTTCTGAAAGCAGGTGGTAATGCACTAGACCATTATAAATACAAAAATGGATTAAGTAAAAAGTAATTTTTTAATATTTCTCTATTAAAATTAATGTATAGAAATTTTTTTATTTTAATATCAAATAGTAAAGAAATTTTCACTAGGCTTACTTTCTTTTGTCTTAATAATCAAATGGAATGTAGAGCAAATTAAACTCTCCAATACGTGTACTAAATCTTAGATTTACTTCTAATTTTTTATTTTACACTATTATTCAAATGGATTCACAAAGTTTTCTCTTATCAGTGTTAAAAAAACAGTTGAGTTCATTTACTCCTCATTGCTAGACAGCTATTTTTTTTTTATATTTTTTCTTTTTTATTAGTGAAACACCATGAGGTACAGTTGTAGATTTACAAATTTTTGTGCTTGGATCTCGGTCATACCACGATCAAATACCCATCCCTCCACCAGTGCCCATTTTCCACCACCAGGATAATATCCCTCCCCCGCCATCCTCCCATCCCCCCCTCCCCCCCTGCCACTGTGGCAGGGCATTCCCCCCTGTTCTCTCTCTCCTCCTGGGCGCTGTGATCAGCCAAAGAGGCATTGAGTGGCGAACATGTTCAGTCCAGTCTACTTTCAACCTGCATCTCCCCTCCTGGGAGGATCCTCCAAACACCCTCCACTTGGTGCTCCCTTCTCTATCTGAACAGCCCTTTCCTCTAGGATACCCGGCTGGCCTCTAAGTTATGGAGTAATCCTCCTGGTGCTGATCTCAGCTATTCTTGGGTATTAATCTCATATTTTGTTACTTTATATCCCCCAGATGAATGCAATCTTTCTATGTCTATCGCTCTCTTTCTGACTCATTTCGCTTAGCATGATACTTTCCATATTGTACCACTTGTATGTAAAGTTCATGACTTCATCTTTTCTAAGAGCCACATAGTACTCCATTGTGTAGATGTACCAAAGTTTCTTTAACCAGTCATCTGTTCTTGGGCACTCAGGTCTCTTCCAGTTTCTGGCTACTGTAAAGAGTGCTGCAATGAACAAACAAGTGCAGATGTCACTTCGGCTACACGTTTTTGCCTCTCTGGGATATATTCCCAGGAGTGGTATCGCTGGGCTAGACAGCTATTTTGAACTTCCCAAATTCCTTTGCAATTTGAAAACTCAGATGATAGGCCTATTTTAGTAGAGTATTAAGCAGGACCCCGAAATAACCAGTTATCTTGGGAGTATGACTAGAATAATATATAATGAGCATATGATTATGCACTAGAAAATGACTAAAACTTATGAAAAATACTATATTTCATGTAAATAAGCATTTACTTTTTTTAACTGTTCTCCTACTATTATATGCCTTTTTTTACTAATCAAGTGCAATAGCAGAATAGCATGTGTCTACCAACATTTCAAGTCAGTCCCAGAGACTGTGACTATAAATTAATGATGATCACATTAATCATAATATGTAAATATTCAAATGGAAGAACATGAGTTACAATTGGCAGCAATGACATATAACTGACTGAATGAAAATTGTAGCAGCTTCAATCAAAGACATTATGAGATCAGAGGAAAAATATATATGGAGTATTGTGAAATCTATTTAAGTTCAGACAATTTATTTGTACTTGAGTTCATAAAAAGTTATTCCCATGAGCCTCTGCACTCATATTAATCTCTAACTCAACAAAGCATTTAAAAAATTGAATCATAACCAGAAAGAGTTCCCACACTACTCACACCATACATATCAGTCACTGAAAATAATTTGACTACGGTTGCAATGATGATATTGTAACAACCTTCATAAAACTGGTTCTTTTAAGCCAGTCAACATCTATTTGTAAAATATGATCGACTATAATTTCATGATTCAGTTAAAAGTATATTATTAGTTTGAATTTTTATTTCAATACACCTATTTTTATTTAGTCATGGTAGTTATTCTGACAATTCAAATGCAATTATTGCCCTTTATTGTTATTTAAATGAAGGTTTTGTAGTTTCTCTGACACTTTATGCAAAACTTTGCTTCTTTACCCCATCAATATTTCAATTTATAAAGAAAAATGAAAGGGAATTCACAAAAAGTTCGGAGCTCTGTAAGTTTATGCCTGAACTGGGATTTTAATTTAATAATTTCAAAGACCAAAAGATTGCTATTATTACTTTGAAATAGAAGAAAAATATCCCTTTTTCCCCACAAGGTTTTTGGTTGAGAGACCTCAAACCATTATGCCTCTCCAATGATGTACATAAGAAACTTACTACTATACATTTCTTTTAGCAAATGGTATTCACTATTTTTGTATATTTTTTCTCATAAACATAGGGAAATAATATTCTGAACAAACAAAAATATTCTATATCAATGGTTTAAAATTTTAAAATTAAATAACAGTTTAACTATATTTGATAAAAGACCTTTGTAAAATATAATTTAAGACACATACAATCATAAATGCAGGTGGTTTCTGCAATTTACTCTGCTGGTCCACAAAATTACAAACACTAGGCTATAGCTTTCAATCTAACAAACATGCAATAAGTTATATAACTGGTACGTCTTAAACCAGTACAGTTGGATGACTTACTTAGTCAAAAGTGTATGAATCTATACTCCTATATTAGAGAATTTCCTAAAAGTCTTATACTCAGCTAATCTGAAAATAAGTGATAGTTAACTGACAGACTACAAATGTACATTTTTAACATGCTCTATAAACAATTTATCTGTAGAAGTAAATAGATTATTATTCTTTGCTATAACCACAAACTTGTTTTCCAGTAGAAAAGTTGCTACTATAACCAAAACAAATGAAATATTGGGTACTTTATAAGATAACTCTAAGTATGTAAGAAGTTAAGTCTCAATGTTATTATAATTTGCAACAGGAATGCATAAGTATATTAGAACTAGGTAAAGACATCAGTGATGATAAATATGGATGAGCTTGAAGAAAAAAATTACAGGGTCATAAAATATTTACCTTTCATCTATGTATACAAAAAACATTCTAATTTGCACTACAAAGAGTTAAAAATAATTTAGACCATATTCAGTGATATTTCCTTCAGTGAGCATAAGTTATAATTTTATTTCATCAACGATCCTGAAAATTACTGAGCACAAAGACGTGAAAAAGCCATCTATATCTAGAAAATACCAACACTTTGCCTCAGTTCTTTCATGTATAAAAAATGCCACCATTGTGCCCACATCACAGGGATGTTGTAAGCCTCGACAAATTAATACATAAAATAATCTTTGGAATGCTGTAGACATCAAATAATGCTGGCTATAATTTTTCAATAGTGTTAAATAGGAAGAGTGTTATGACTCAACACTTGTGCGTGAACATAGATTGATGAATACCTTTGTGTTAGAACAACTTTGACTTCTCTCCAAAATATCTTAAATGAGAGATGCCTCTGTGGTCAGAAATTGAGGATTTTAGTTAAGATCTTATAATAAAGATTTTCCTATTACGTATGAGAAAGGAAGAACGAAAGAAAAGATGGAGTTTGGAGGGGTCACCAACCCTTGGGAGACAAAACTAATTATAGGAAAAATTCCAAGCATAATGAGAGGAAGCAAATTTCTCCAGATAACAAGAGGAAATGAGACTTCAGAAAAAGGATTTCATATTTCTGAATAGCACCTAGATAGAGTATAACAACATAACCATAAAGATGCAAACAAATAACTTCACAACCATTTTGCCAGTTTCAAGTTTCAGGATACCACAGAAAAAAAAAATAACTTGTGAATGTGACTTGTGTGAGGTTAATTGTGTTCTTCAACTCACTTGCACAAATATTCTCATATGCTTTTCCTTACCTGGAATCATAACCCACCCTCTAGTACACAAACTAAACACCTAAAAACATTAGAGACCTTTATAACAACATCCTAATTTATCACTCTTAAAAAGTAAAGCAAGTGAGACTCCTAAGCATAATTACACTACTGACTGATTACCAAAAACTGTTTCTCATCAGGCAAGATTCAAAATTTGAGTTTTAGTTTCTCAAGGTTTGCTGTGTGGCCTTGGATACATTCATTCCATGACCTTGATATGTATCATACGTTCTACAATTCTTCAGCTCTGCAACAGGCCCTTGACTCAAGGACAAGTTTCAGCACTGTTGCTATACTTTAATTAAATGAATATAATTCTCTGGTTAACTGCTGGTAACGTTTTCCCCCAAAGGTGCTTTTGGCATGAAGTGAAGAAGAGACCATTTTCCAATTTCCTGCTTCTGTGATCAAGAGCAAAGCTACAGAGGCCACTAGAAGTTAGGTACATGGATTTAACTCACCTCCAGAGACTTTTGTTCTGCTCCTCGAGCTGAGTTAACAGATGCTCAATATATTTATTAGAGTCCATGTGTTCCTGCACATAAAGAAACAAAGACAAATGGAACCATTACAACAGTGACCAGAAAGCTAAGACTCTACAAGGAAAAATTTTGACAGGATGATCCTGTAGCTCCTCCCAGTTCCGAGGGTGCATTCTTCCATGCAGTCAATTTGAATATGAGCAATAATTTCCTCAACTCCTGTGATCTTTCTATAAACAGCACTGAGAAGAACTGAACTTCTGTAAAGTCCACATGAAAATACACTTATGCATATAAATGAAACTGACTTTCATAGCTCTCTCCACCAGGGCTCATGTTTACTATATAAAGGTGACCTGTGTTGCTGCCAGAGGAAAAAGAAGAAAGTATACAATACAGGTCCTGATTATTCTGTCCTTATTAAAAAAATTACATTTTAGCATAGACACAATTTTTGAACCACCTTAAATGTTTATTTTTGCATACATTCACTTTCTGCATTCACTGGGTATAAAGCTCATTTATTTTATTTTATTTTTTTTACAGAGACCTAAGCCAATTTATTCATATTCTGAAAACTTCATTTTGGATAATTTGTCATTCCAAATAGCATAATAATGAGCACTTTAAATCCAAAATACAACCAAGCAATATATAATGTAATACAAACTGGAAAAGTGAAAATATTTTAGATGTAAAATGAATCATAGACTATGATGTTTATGTTTTCCCCGAAACATGTCTGCAACCAATATTAAGAAACAATTTGATTCCTAATGCTATGATACAATGAAATATACAAAACATGCAACTTAAATATAAGATGGCAGACATTTTAGCAGATGGGAGCTATAGTGACACATGCAAAAACACAGACTTGTGTGACTACAGCACTTTGCTCATAGAGAAGGGCCTTTCTTTTTGTTTGTTTTTGGGCCACACACAAACTCCCAGCTCTGTGCTCAGGGTTCACTCCTAGTGAGGCTTGGGGGACAATATGGGATTTTGGGCATCAAACTGATGTTGTAAAACTCATTTAATTATATCTCTGTATATTTAAAGTTATTTTTAATTCAAACTATTTTTCCTAAAACATAAAAATAATTATTTCTTAGAAATGTTCTTAGATTTACAATTGTATATGAAACCTCATAAAAATGAGAAGCAATTTTTTCAAATGAGATATCACACAAAATTTGTAAAAAAAAAAAAAATCACAGCTGAGGGGGCAGGAGCGATAGCACAGCGGGTAGTGCATTTGCCTTGCAGGAGGCCAACCTGGATTTGATTCCCAGCATCCCATATGGTCCCCGACAACCGCTAGGAGTAACTCCTGAGTGCATGAGCCAGGAGTAATCCCTGTGCATCGCTAGGTGTGACTCAAAAAGAAAAGAAAAAAAAATCACAGCTGATTTAATCTTATTGGGGTGACGGAGAGGGGGATTGTGGAACAGGGGATTGGCCCCACACAGTGGTGATCAGGCTAAGGGCTTAATTCTGGTGCCTTGGGATCATTTCTGGAAGGGTTCAGAGAACTTAAGCAGTGTGATAGAGAGTACCCAGGTTAGCTACATGCAAGACAAGCACCCTCCTTTGTATTATCTATTAGACCCTTCAGTATAATTTTTAAAATTAATTTATGTATGCTCGAGCGGGCCCAGTAACGTCTCCATTGGAGACTTTGTTGTTACTGTGTCTGGCATATCGAATACTCTCGGTAGCTTGCCGGGCTCTCCGAGAGGGATGGAGGAATCGAACTCGGGTCGACCATGTTGGCTGCGTGCAAGGCAAACGCCCTACCGGCTGTGCTATCGCTCCAGCCCATTACTTTGTCAGTTAAAAATGAATCCTTGTCTTTTGAGACAAAATGTATAGATCTTGAGGTGATTATGCTAAGTGAAATAAGGAAGTGAAGATGATTATCAGGAAATCAAACTGACAAGGAAAAAAAAAAACTTTTATCCTAGATGAAAACAATGGTGAGTGGAAACTATGTTAACCACCAAAAGGAAATGGAGAAATTGGGGCAAGTGGATGAAATAAGAGTTCTTTTTAGTTATATGATGGCACTGGGACTTTGGTGACAACTACACATGAGCATAGATTTGTAAAACTAAACCTGAGACACTCTTAATATTGCAAGCTATTACGTAAATTTAAAAAATAAAAATAGTTTTAAAAAGTGAAAAATAAAAATATCTCATTTACAAATATGAGATACAAATACAAATTTTCATCATTAATCTTGAAATAAAATATGTGAAACTTGATGATTTGTTTTAGACTGAATCTGAAAGCTGATACTGTTATTCTTTTCATTTGAAGATTTGGCCTACAAAACTTTCTCTGTCTTACTGCTTGCCTTAGATGGAATATTGTGGAGCAGTAAAATGTTAAAGCACCTATGAATATTATTGTTATCTAGATTATAAATTGTACATGAACTGGAACTTATATCGATGCTTTGTTTCTTTAATATAGATTGATTTCAATTAAATGAGAAATTATGTTGCTTATGTGAGAGTAGTCACTGTAATTGCAGATAAGAGAATTCTTTTCGTGTGTGTGTGTGTGGATGTAGTATTTTTTATTTGAATAAATTCACCATTAAAATGGGTTGTTCCGATGAGTTTTTACTTTTATAAATAATGCTGTAGGAAGTACACTTTTATTTAAATATAAAGTTTCACAGTACCATAGGCACCAGAGGGAAACAATACAGAAACCCACCATGAAGAGTGGATGATGATAGGGGCTCTGAAGCCTCAACAAGTAATACCCACTTATATATGTATATATATACCCTATGGTAAAGAATTCACAGACAAAATAATGAGGATGTTTAATGAACTCAAAGAAACTGTGGAACAGACGGTCAAAAATACAGGAGGAAATGAGAGCAGAAATAAGAAAATTGCAAATAAAAATGTCATTAAATTAAATGTCATAAAAATTCTGGAGATTAAATGAAAAACCCAGTGGGTACCCTTAACAGTAGAGTAACAGCTGAAGACAGAATAAGTGAGTTTGGGATTGAGATGCAAAAAATCTCCAGGCAACAACAGCAAAAGTTGGAGAAAATCCTCAAAATAAATCAAGGCATGAACACAGAACTGTGGGATGAATTCGAGAGGAACAATATAAAAATTAGCATTGGAGTCTCAGAGGGACAGGGAGGCAATCTCAATGAGATAGTAACAGGTTAAAGATATAATTGCTGAAAAGTTCCCAGAGCTAGAGAACACAGGTATCCAGATCCAAGAAGCCTGAAGGGTACCAGCTAGAAGAGATCTGAATAAAAAGACTCCAATACTCCTAATCAGAATGATGAACACCATAGGTAGATACAATACTGAAAGCAGCAAGGTCAAAGAAAGAAATTACATAAAAAGGAGCATCACTTAGATTTACAGCTGGCCCAGTGAATAAAACTCTTCAGGTCCAGGGACAAAAGTGGGATATAGTTAAAACACTTAACAAAATGGAGGCTTCAACAAGTATATTCTATCTGGCTAGACTCTCATTCAGATTTGAAGGGATGATACACAAAATCATGGATAAACAATAGCTCACGAACTTTATAGATGGAAAATAAGTCTTGAACTCAAGGGGCTATTGTAGGGCAAGGCAAATCCCACAAATGTAACAATCTAATAAAACCCATGACAAAAATCTCTCTCAATGTCAATGGTCTAAATGTGGGGTGGCAATGGCCCTCCAGTTGATCATCGATTTGCTCAAGCGGGCCCAGTAACGTCTCCATTGGAGACTTTGTTGTTATTGTGTCTGGCATATCGAATACTCTCGGTAGCTTGCCAAGCTCTCCGAGAGGGGCGGAGGAATCGAACTCGGGTCGGCCATGTTGGCTGCGTGCAAGGCAAACGCCCTACTGCTGTGCTATCGCTCTAGCCCATGGTGGCAAAGTGGATGAAAACATTTAATCCAACATTCTTTCGCCTATAAGAAATACATTTGAATAGTTGAACAAACACATACTCAAAATGGAAGACTGATAAACAATTATTCAAGCAAACAACTCTCTCTCAAAAAAAAAAAGCCAGATGGCCATACTAGTATCCAATGACATAGATTTTAAGCTGACAAAGATTACAAGAGACAGTGAAGGTTATTTCTTAATGATCAAGGGATATGTATATCAGGACGAAATTACACTCCCATGTGTACACCCAATGAGGGACCAGTAAAATACTTAAAACAACTGCTAATAGACTTCAAGGAGGACATTGCTAGCAACACAATCGTAGTTGGAGACTTCAACAATGCAAGGCGACTAAAACTCAGCAAGGAAATATTGACTTTGAAGGATGAAATGGAAGAGAGGGGGCTAGTATATATAGACAGGGTTTTTCATAGCCAGGTAAGGTAAAGGTAAAGGTAAAGGCCCTCCCGTTGATCGTCGATTTGCTCGAGCGGGCCCAGTAACGTCTCCATTGGAGACTTTGTTGTTACTGTGTCTGGCATATCGAATACTCTCGGTAGCTTGCCGGGCTCTCCGAGAGGGGCGGCGGATTCGAACTCGGGTCGGCCATGTTGGCCGCTTGTAAGGCGAACGCCCCACCGCTGTGCTATCACTCCAGCCCCAGAAAACCAAATATACATACTTCGGTGCACATGGATTATCTTTTAAGATAGAACCCATGCTGGGCCACAAAACATACCCCCATAAAATTCAAAGGATAGAAATTGCATTAGCTATTTTTCAGACCATGAAGCACTAAAAACAGAAGTTAATCACACACAGAAACAGAAAATAAATCACATACCTGGAAATTGAACAGCTTGCTACTAGTGGGTTAGAGAGAAAATCAAAAGATTCCTGGAAAGGACACGAGCTTCGAGGAATTTGGGGGATACAGCAAAAGCAGTGTTAAGAGGAAAGTTTATAGCTATGTAAGCATGTGCCAGGAAGGAAGAAAGAGCCCACATAAATAACTTGACTTCGTAGCTTAAAATCTTAGAAAATGACCAACAAAAGGAGCCCATATCAGGCAGGAGGAAGGAAATAATAAAACTTAGAGTAGAAATTAATGAGCAACAATTCTAAAAAACAAACCAAATGGCCAATGAAGCCAAGTGCAGGTTCTTCAAAAAAATAAAAAAGATCGATAAACCAACAGCAAGACTCAAAGAGAAAGACAGAGAGATAGATAGAGATAGAAAGAGAGAGAAAGAGAGAGAGAGTGAACCAAGAACCCTATTAAACTGAATCAGAAACGCAAAAGGGAACATCGCAATAGAAACCACAGAAATTCAAAGGACCATCAGTGATTACTTTGAGAATCTTTATGTCATGAAACAAGAGAATCTCAAAGAACTGGATAAGTTCCCGGATTTCCTATAACTCCCAAGGATAAGCCAAGATTTGGAATACCTGAAAAGAATGCGAGAAAGAGAAAGAGAGAAAGAGAAAGAGAGGAAGGAAGGAAGGAAGGAAGGAAGGAAGGAAGGAAGGAAGGAAGGAAGGAAGGAAGGAAGGAAGGAAGGAAGGAAGGAGAAAGAAAGAGAGAGAGAAAGAAAGAGAGAGAGAAAGAAAGAGAGAGAGAGAAAGAAAGAAAGAAAGAAAGAAAGAAAGAAAGAAAGAAAGAAAGAAAGAAAGATGAAGAGTAAAAAGTACTTGCCATGGAGGCAGACTGCGGGGTTGGAACAAAAGAGAAACTGGGGATATTGATATTGGTGGTAAGATAGGTACACTGGTGAAAGGACGGGTGTTGGAAAAATAAAAGAATACTTTTTTTAATTCTATAAAAAAAGTGCACAGAAAAACAATCTGGCTTTTTCAACAAATGAACAGGGGAGAAGGGGACACAGATTTCGAGAAAGCTACAGATTTTCAAAATGTAAAGGGCTCCTCAACTGATTGCAATGTAAGAGCCTCATATGGATTTTGATCTGAACAGATTGTCAAAAAATAACTAAAGGGCAACTGGGTAAATGTGAGAATTGAATATTTAACGTAAAAATATATTCTTAATTTGCTTAACTATAAAAAATAACATATGCACAAGAACAAATTAACACTTGAATTTAATGAGCATCGCACATAAGAATAACACTCAGTTTGAGTTCTAAAGTTTAAAAAGTTAATGACACATGTATTGATGAGAAGATTTGATATCTGCTGGTACAAATATCAGAAAATGCTCTAAGGTCTAAGCACTTAGCTGCATGCCTAAAACAGATCCTTCAAAACAGATCCTGAAGTTCTCTACAATTTACTCTACATTTAATCTAATAAACATGCAAAACTGATAGACTGGTGAGAGAACACTGAAACAAGGCTGCTCGCTTTACACTAGGGTGATCCAGATTCAATTCCTGGCACCTTATATGGTCCTCTGAGCATTGCTAAAAGTGATCCCTGAGCTCTGAGCACAGCTGGGTGTGCACTCCCCAAAAACCACAAGACTGAGTTTTTTGGTGAAGGTTAGAGCAAAAGAAAAAAATTTAAAAAGAAATGGATAAAAACGAGGAAAAAATTGAATGTGATTTAGAACATTCACAGTTAAAACATTTTCAGTACTGAAAAACATTTATAAATGTGATTCCTAATTTTTTTAACTCAAAGTCCTTTATCCATCCTGCAACCAACTTGTTTTCAGCATCTCTTACATGCTAAGTGCTGTTTTCACTGTATCTATTATGCTACAGGTGGGTAAATACAGTAATAAACCTGAGAAAGCTGCACTCAAAGTGTTCATATTCTATAAGGGAGATGCATGACAGATTCATTATATATAGATTATGTACTAGAAAGAAAATCAACTGGTCATACATAGGGAAAACTTTAAGTGGGCTCAGGCACCATAGTGGTAGAAGATAACGCTGGGAGATTATGTCTTCTAGGACCTAGAAGACAGGAAGTCAAAGTTTAGAGGAGAGCAGAAAGAGACAGAGGAAACAGCATATGCAAAGGCCCTGTGATGTGTTGTGTTTAGGAAAGGAAAGCAAACAAGTCTGGGATAAGAGCACCTAGAAACCAAAGTTTAAAACAACATTGGAAAAGTGTGCAGGAGCCAAATAATGTAAGTCATGCAACAGCTGGTAAGTGGTTTGTTCATTCTGTTTAGCCGAAATCATAGATTATAAACACTATCTTCAGAGCAAAGAAACTTATGTCAGATCCTTGTTTAGGGGCTACTAACTTTGCCCCTTTGGGCAAGTTGTTGAATACCTAAGTCGTATTTTTTCTATCAGAAGGATAATTACAGAGGTTTTATATGTATTAAAAAATTAAGAATGTATACAATTTTGCTACATAGCAAGCACATCCTCTCCCATAATCTCACTCCCATCTTTTCAAAAGATAAATTATTTTGTAAAATGATAAAAGTATACTTTTCTCTTTTCTTACTAACCTATGATTCTTTATATCTATGTTCTTCAATTAAATTGCCAAATATCAGGATGGTAGTTAAAGAGACTATACTGATACAGATTTTAACAATTAAATTTAGATATGTATACAAATTAGGTTTTGATTTTTAAAAAAATTTTTGAGTAACCCTGGCTGCTTTCATGTAACTTTTCACAATGTCCCATTAAAAACTACGATGACAATTTATTATCCATGTAATCATAAAGGGAAACTATGTCTTGCTTCTCCAGACTTCTTTCAACTTTATTTTTCTGCAAAGGACTCTTATAATACCCCATCTATTTCACATAGGCATTTATTAGAGTACTGCCCTGATGTTAAATGAAATATTTCCTCTTGCATAAAAATGTAGGTAACACCCTTATTTGTATATTTTTCATATCACCCAATTGGAGAAAGTTAACTAAAATTTTGTACAGAAGTCAGAGAGATAATTCAGTGGGTAGGGAGCTTGCCTTGCATGTAGAGAACCTGGGTTCAACTCTGATAATCCACATGGTCCCCCAAGCCCTGCCAGGAGTGATCCCTGAGCACAGAGTCAGAAGCAGGCCCTGAGCACTCCTGGGCACTGGGTTTGGGTGACCCCCCCCAAAAAAAGGTTAAAGTATGTACAAACTTCTAAGAGTAAAATAGAGAATTATTGGGTTTTTTTTCTCATTCTTCCTCCTTAACCTCCTCCACCTCCTCCTCCTCCCCATCCTCCTCTACCTACTCCTCCTCCTTCTCCTACTGAGACTCATACTTAGCTAATTAGAGATTCACTCAAGGAAAGCAACAGTGATGGCAGTGGAGCTCAAGTGGTACATAGGGGAAGTCATTATAGTTACAACAATTCAAAATTATAGGAATAACTTGACTATAGAGATAACGAATTATACGGGTACTCCAACATTCCAAAATACGTAAGGTGCAGGCAGGAAAAAAAAAGAAATGACAAGATTCTGCCTCGATGTAGCAGAGGACCTCAAAATACATGAGTCGGTGGTGATTGGGAGAAGTTGATTTCTTCAAATGCAAATTCATATAAAGTGGAGTCAATTGCCTACTGCTGATTGCAGAGTCTGGGCAGATCCTTTCAGAATGAGTAAATTGCAGACATAAAAGAAGGAACCATAAAGAACTAAACAGGACATGAAAACCCCAGAGAGAATCATAAGAAAACATGAAAGCATTTTAGAGTGAGTTTTGACATTTTTAATAGCATCTCAAGAAGAGATGCAGAGATCAGGTTTTTGGGTTTTTTTTTTTTAAGCCAGTAACCTGGATGGTTGAAAAGTCTATAAAATGAAGTAAAAGACAAGCAGGTGAGCTAAACTTTTTAGGAAAATATGAATTACAAAAGCACCACTGGTAACTGCTGATCTCTACAAGAGTTTATTGCAAAGGAACTTTCCCTTCCATGAAATGTGCTTCTCAGAACAAGCAATGGATTTTTGTGTAACTCCATTGAACTTGTCACACTGAAAGGTTTACTTCTCATGTATCTCATTTAGAAACAAAGCAATTCTCAAGTCTGGCTAGGTACAAACTTACTAGTCCTTCTGCCATTTCTATGGTATAATTCAGTTAGTGTACGTAACATTGTTATTGAAGACTAAAACCACTGTAACCTATTAAAAATACCCCAATCCCATTTTCCATGGTGTTAAAGCTCTCTGTCTGTAACATAATATCTGTGAAAATTATCAGGTTCCCAGGCTTTACTTAGCTCAGTGTGTACTTCCCATATCAGCACAAAGATTTTACTGAAATAAAAGTTACTAAGTTGAACAATTTATCCTACCTATTTTCTTATGACAATACCCACATTATATTTAATCAAATTGATGATAAAAAAGTAGAATTGACAATGAACAAATATATTGTTCTGTGAAAGACAAACTAAGAATTAAGAAGAAATTTAAAGCATATGTAATGAATATTTTGCTAGAAAACACAAACTTGTCAGTGTTATAATACAGTGGGAACGGGATTTACTTTGCATACAACTGACCAGGGTTCTATCCCTGGCACCTCAGATGGTCCCCTGAACCCATCAGGAATGATCCCTGAGCAAAGAATTAGGAGTAAGCCCTGAGCACTTCGAGGTCAAAAATAAAAACAAAAAGAAAAGTTGGACTTGTCTCACAATTATAGCTTTGAGTATTTGACAAGATTTGAAATATATATATAATAGTCCAAAAAGATCATTATGGACACATTTCAGAATGGAGAAAAATTGTTTATGCACATCAATAGAGTTCATCATATTACATAGAAAGATTATATGAATATATCTATATATTCTCTCTCATAGAGCAGAATAAAAATAGTATGGGAATGGGGAAGGGTGGGTGAGACTACAAGCATCCAAAGAATCAAAATCGGCTTCCCACTAAAGAGCTAAAAATATCTCTTCTATAACTTCCAGCCTCCCCATATGTCTGTTAAAATGACTTATATAGATAGACCTTTGACTCAGTCTATAAATATCCCTATCAAATAGCTACTATGTACAAAGCAGCACAGAGCTATTATCATATATTACTGAACTCAGAATATTAAGCACCTACGTCTGTTATAAATTAAACATGTGTTTTAAACTTAGTATGCAGAAAAGTTATGTGCATTTATGTACATACATATGCCAACATTCTGAGAAAAGTGTGCTAAATATTCATATGTATGTACTTGTTCAAATAATATTATATCAAGATATTAATATGTAATACAAAATTTAAAATATTTTAAATGTGTGTGTTTTTGTCTTGACAAAGTATACTATTAAATATACACAAATAGTTACAAAGGTCATAATGAGCATATTACATATATTTGTAGCAGGCAGAGAGAAAAGGTGGAAAAAAAAAGGGAAACAGGAAGATAAAAAATGAACTGTAAAAAGGAAGAAAAATTACTATTCCATACAAGTGCTTAAGTATAGGATTATTTGCTTGTAGGTGACAATTAGGAAAAGTAATTTTAAAATATATTTTGAAATGTCAGGAAATTTGGAATACCCATAGACCAGTGATTTAGAAATACCATGCTTAGGAATCATTCCTGAATTAAAATTAAAAGCAAGTGATGAATAAAAATAGTTATTACATTATGTAAAAGGGTAAGATTTTTTTTAAAAAATCTAAGAATTAATTAAAGTAAATCACACTTTAAATATTTAAGAAGTTGTGTGATTTCTCAAATTGATAATTATAAAACTTAAAACATTCAGTATAATGTTAGCATAAAGTTACATAATACTTTATCACAAGTTTGAAAATATGAAAGCCTCAAGGAAAATAAAGCAAGCGGTTGTGATTGCAATGTGGGTTATTATAACTTCTTTTTTTGAATTTTTCTTTTTAGATTTTAATTTTTTTCACCTTTTTTTGTTCTTTTTGGGTCACACCCAGCAATGGTTAGGGGTTACTCCTGGCTCTGCACTCAAGAATTACTATTGGCGGTGATTGGGGAACCATATCAGATGCCAGGGATCAAACCCAGGTTGGCCACTTGCAAGGCAAACGCCCTACCCACTGTACTATCACTCCAGTCCAGCCACCTTATATAATTCTAACGTTAAACTGGACTGGAGCGATAGCACAGTGGGTAGGGCGTTCGCCTTACAAGCGGCCAACATGGCCGACCTGAGTTCGATTCCTCCGCCCCTCTCGGAGAGCCCGGCAAGCTACCGAGAGTATTCGATATGCCAGACACAGTAACAACAAAGTCTCCAATGGAGACGTTACTGGGCCCGCTCGAGCAAATCGAGGACCAACGGGAGGGCCTTTACCTTTACCTTAAACTGGAGCTTAACACAGTGAACTTTTTCTACTACCTTTCATCCCTCTTGCTTTTATGCATTTGCTCTCGTCATTGTCCTCCTGAAAGCATTTCATCCAAGTTAGTATTGAAAAGGTAAACCAAGTTACACCAAAACATATTGTGAAATACGTTTTTAAAAATTTACAAAACTACAACATTAAAAAGACATCTATTCCTTGACTAAACTTTATGTAAACTATAATCATTTTCAAGATTATTTCAGGAAATTTTCCTTTCACTTCTTTAATGCACATAGGTCAATTAATGTGAAACATTTGAAGAAATTAGAGGTTCCCAGATATACAAAAATTGCACATATCTGTAATATAAGCCCATTTATTTGTTTCCTGCCTTCTCATCTAGTTCTAAGTAAAGCTCATTAAAACTGAATTCTAGTAATGTGGGATTCTGACATATAATTTAAGTGGGGCTTAAATATAATACTATCAAGACTTGCAGAGAGATCCAATATCTCTTCAAATAATCTTTATATTATAATCTGCATTATTCATAGCAGAGCTTATAAAATCCTGTCAGAAATTTTATCTCTATCAATGTAAAATCTCTACTTCACCTTTGGGTTAAGCCTGGAGCAAAAAGCCAGTTTTTGTAAAGAACTTTCTTCAGACATAGGAATTTTGTCAATGAAGAAATAACTAGCATAACAAGCGATGCTGCCCTCAAACATGATTTTGTCACCTTTAAAGCTTCATCGTCATGGTGAGTATAAAGTACAAGATGATAGAGGTTTGAAAATTACATACCAAGGTAATCAACAAAAAAGTTTCTTCTTACATGATTGGCACAGATGTCAACAAAAGTTCTCCTAATAGGACATTTTAAACTATTAAACAACTATAAACAACTCAGTAATAACAGCTTTAGAAGATTAATGTCACTGTCATCCTATCCCACAGAAGTTATCTCCAATTTCTCTGCTCCTGTCATGCTTCAAACAACAAATTCTTTATTCTGCTGCGACTTTAATGAAACACATCCACCAGAGCTGCCACTGGCTTCCGTGGGCCAAATTTTATGATTTTGTGCTACCCTTGGGCTGGAGCGATAGCACAGCGCATAGGGCATTTGCCATGTACGGGGCTGACTGGCCAACCCGGGTTGGATTCCTCCGCCCCTCTCAGAGAGCCCGGCAAGCTACCAAGAGTATCTTGCAAGCTACCAAGAGTATCTAGTTGCAAAGCCTGGCATCTACCCGTGATGTATTCGATATGCCAAACACAGTAACAACAAGTCTCACAAATTTGCCCTTTCAAGCAAATCGATGAACAACGGGAGGACAGTGACAGTGATAGTCATATGCAATGATCTTATTAATATGAATCAATAGTGATAGAATATAGACTTATAACATACAACTACTGAAAAGCTTTATTGCCTGTTATTTGTAACCAAGACAGGTATTACAATTAATGAAAGCAGAAACATAAGTACAGCGTAGCAGATCTTTAAAATAAAATTTACATCAATTTGCTGGAGACAACTAAACTACTCCCCCCCACCAAGTCTTTCCCCTTATTTATTTATTTATTTGCCAAGCTCTTTATTTATTGGTGGAGGAGAATATTCCCTGATGTGCTTGGGGCTTACTCCTGGGTAAGAGATCACTCCTGGGGCTGCTGTAGGGAACCATATTAGGTGCCAGAAATTAAACTGGATTTGGTTCCGTACAAAGCAAGCACCCTTCATACTGTATTATTTTTATGGCCCTTTTCCCTCACTTATTTTAAAGAGATCTCCTGCTTCTCAGTCTGAGATACTCACATGACTCCTAAACTATAAATTTTATTTTGTAGCAAGTAAAGCATGAATATGTACCAAGCCAGTGATATATGTACAGAAACAGTGTCTGGTATACCCAAAGAATATCCAAAAACACAAAATATAAGCTGCTCATCCCTTAATGATTCTTCTTTTGGCTGAGTTGAGCCAAACTTGAGCCAATACAAAAATAAAATATTGACGTTGATCTTAAAGTGATTGTTCATCTTAAAGTGATTGTTCAATCACTCTAATCAGTATCTTTAGTTCTAGTGAAGTAAACATGGCATATAAATTGAAATAATTAGAACTCATAAATGAATCTCAAAGAGAGTAACACACTCTACAGATGTCACCTCGCCCCAGGTTAGGCTGATTTCATTCAAGCACCTTGGAGCAGAGCAAGTGTGTCCCTCCGCCTGCCCCAAAAGAACTTTGACAGCTACAAACCTCCAGAATACAATCACCACCACACTCATCACAGGCTCACCATGAGCCCCCCGTGCATAAAATTGAATTCTCTGAAAAACCCGGTATGCAGAACCAGTGATTTAAATCTCCAGGCTCATCTGGAGTTGGGGATGGGACCCTCCTCCCATCTCCCTGTGCTTCTGGTTTCCTGGCAGTCACACCCACGAACCACCACTGGGTACCATTTAAATGCATTAATGGCCATGATTCAGAGACTCACAAATGAATCTTAGAAAAGAGCAACAAGCTCCAGAGATGCCTCTGGACCCCAAAATCACCATCCAACATGTTAGTGATCTCTAATACAAGAGTGGAATTGCTCCAACAACATGAGATAGAACAATTTTCATACATTTTTTCTTTAAGTAAATCTTTTTGGATCATTTTTCATCAATTATTCATAACAAGCTATACAAAATAAATTATTTAGCATCTGCCTTTGGAGCAGACTTGAGAGGTGGTGGGAAAATTCAAAATAATGGTGGAAGAAAGGTGTAATGATAGTGGGATTGGTGCTGAAATATTGAATGTAATCAACTACTGTGAACAGCTCTCATGGTCACAGTCCTCCCGTTGTTCATAGATTTGCTTGAGCGGGCCCAGTAACATCTCCATCGTGAGACTTGTTGTTACTGTGTTTGACATATCGAATACGTCACGGGGAGCTTGCCAGGCTCTGCCGTGTGAGCGAGATACTCTCAGTAGCTTGCCGGGTTCTCCGAGAGGGGCGGAGGAATCGAACTCCGGTTGGCCATGTTGGCTGCTTGTAAGGCAAATGCCCTAATGCTGTGCTATCGCTCCAGCCCGTGAACATCTCTACAAAAATAAAATTAAATTAAAAAATTTAAATAACTACGCCAGTTAATACTTGATTTACTTTTCTAAGGATCCATTTTTATTTGCTACCTCTTTAAGTCATGATCTCACTTTCAGTTTAGAAAACCAAGGCTCAAATTACAGTTTTAATGATTTTCTGGAGTGAAATATGATAGACTTTGAAATTCTCAATTTAGTATGTTTCTCAATATCCCAGGCCAAAATCAAGCAAAAATTGTCTTTCCCAGTGTACTATGCTCAGAAGATTTTATATAGGCAAGAAAGTCCAGAGATACAACTGGTTCACCAGATTCTCAGTGGATGCTAACTATATGAAAAACCTTAAAACAAAGAATTAAACCTCCAATTTTGTAAAAATTTGTGTTCTATGTATAAATTTGCTTTCGGTTCATCTTTTATTTCCCTGTCTGGGGAGATTAAGTGGGAATCTGACATTTAGTACCCTAGTCCAAACACCATATCTTTTAATTGTCAACAAACTTTACTAATGTGCTATTAGATAGTCTTTGAGTAAAATATGTAAGAGTTATACTGGGATTTAAGCGAATAGAAATGATTATTGTATATCTAGTCCATGTATATGTTATTACATATTGCTTTTGTAGCAGGTAAGGAGCTAGTATATATTGGTCAATTCATATCACGGAGGTAGAAAGCTAAGTTTGTTTCCTTTAGCTGAGGTAGAAATAAAAATAGTTTAATCTATCTGAAAATTACTTGTAAGCATGGCAATGAATCTAGCTATCTATAAAGACATTAATAAGTTACTGTAAAATGTAAACATCATGGTACGGAATCTTCATTGCAAACTTATACTTGCTTTAATGGAGAAAAGTATCAGAACCTAATATAAGTTACATGTCTACTGACTTCAGCTAGAAGGTATTGGGCACAGAAAGACTAATCCAAATCTCATTGTCATATCAAAACAGCAGAATTGGGGACAAAGAGATAAGTCAAAGTGCTTTACACATCCTTTGCTTATGGGAGACCCAGATTTGATCGATGAAAACATGTTGCCCTGAGCACTGAGTTAGGAGTAGCTTCAAGACATGAAAGTTTGTCCAAAAAAGAAAAACTAGCAGAAACTGAATAATAAATTCATTTTATCAATACACTGTTTTTTTTTAATTTTTCATCTACTCAAATATTACATCACATCATTCTATATCAATCTGCAGAGAGTAGCAAGGTCCCCAGAACTTACTATTTGTCTTCAATGCCTTTTATTTTTATTTTTATTTATTTGGCTTTGCTTTTTGGGTAACACCCAGCGATGCTTAGGGTTTACTCCTGGCTTTGCACTCAGGAATAATTCCTGGTGGTGCTCGGGGGACCATATGGGATGCTGGGAATCAAACCTGGGTCGGCCGTGTGCAAGGAAAATGCCCTACCCACTGTGCTATTGCTCCAGCCCTTTCAATGCCTTTTAAAATCAGTCCTCAGATTTTAAACATGAATAAAACTCATATCATAGTGTAGAGAAAGGCATACCATTTTAGTTGGCAAATAGAATGATGAGAGGAGTTGGAAGGGTGTGAAATAATCTTAACCTATTCTCATGTCTTCCAGTGACATTCTAATTTTATCTTTCTCCCCAAAGTTAGGATTTTGGTGAATCCTGTGTCCTTGCTTTTTCTAAATAGACAAAGATATAACCTCTTTGGTAATCTAAGCACCTAACAAAATACTTCAAAGTAATAGATGCCAAGATGTAAATTGGTACCAGTGTAATCCACAGAAACAAAAAAAATTTTAAAAAAAGAAAAGAAAGCTACAAGAAGATTGAAGAATAAGGAAAATAACACACGTTCTTATTTATACTAACAGTTTTCCTCCTCCATAAGGATGACAAAAACACATTGTTGGGACCCAACCCATTTTTAACTCAGGGGGGTGTGAGATAGAGACTGAGAATTTGCGCTTCTAACAAGCTTCCAGATTATTCTTATGCTGCAGGTCTTGAGAGCCACTGATTGAAAGTTACAGCAATTAACAGATTGCTCAATTCTATTGTTACTCATTGTCCTATTAAAGAAATTTGTAAGACCATAAAAATTTGAAATTTTTATTTTATTTGAATAAAACCAAATTCAACTACTCAGCAAATATATTGAAAGTCTGATTTCTCAGTGCAGAACCAGGAGTTATCCCTGAGCACTTCCGGGTGTGCCAGAAGGAAAGAAAGAAAGAAAGAAAGAAAGAAAGAAAGAAAGAAAGAAAGAAAGAAAGAAAGAAAGAAAGAAAGAAAGAAAGAAAGAGAAGAAGGAAGGAAGGAAGGAAGGAAGGAAGGAAGGAAGGAAGGAAGGAAGGAAGGAAGGAAGGAAGGGAAAAGGCTTGCCAAACAGGATTACACCCAAAAACAAACAAACAAACAAACAAAATAAACAAAAATTGGGGCGGGAGCGATAGCACAGTGGGTAGGGCATTTACCTTGCACGCGGCTGACCCAGGTTCGATTCCCAGCATCCCATATGGTCCCCTGAGCATCGCCAGGAGTAATTCCTGAGTGCAGAGCCAGGAATAACCCCTTTGCATTGCTGGAGGTGACCCAAAAATCAAACAAACAAACAAACAAACAAACAAAAAACAAACAAACAGGATTGCAGGGCATTGGTAGGGGGAAGTGGGCACTGGTGAAGGGACTGATATTGAAACATTGTATACCTGGAACACAATTATGAGTATCTTAATAATTTCACAACAACATAATTAAGACAAAGCAAAACAAAATCCAGGCTTTCCTCCTCTAGGAAGATGTCCTTTGCCACACAAGAGAGCATACTTAAAATAACTTGATTTCACATTCATCCTTAACCCATTTCATGAGGGAAGCTACTTGCTACTTCCTACAGGGCAAAGGGATTATGCATTTTTGCATTAACACATAAACCTGTTTTGATTTTATTTTCTTAGCCTGAGAGCATTTGAGGATTCCAGAATTTGATTGTTGCCTGTTGAACTGCATTTCTCATCTATGGACACTGTACACAAATTACACCAGGGATAGCAATCCACCAAGGACAAGGTGTTTCAATGACTTCTTCCCATTGCTTCTGTGTGGAGGTGGACACCACTGAGGGCCAGGACAAATTAACATCTATATTTTCATAATAAACAGGTAGAAATTAATAGACCTGATCTCAAGTGTTTCTCACTCATGTCTGACTTCAGGCTATCATTTACAATAAGATAAATAAATATTCAAAGTAATGTCTAAACAGATTTGTTTGGTAGAGAGAAATACTAGTTCTGTCTTATTGCATTTTCAAAACAAAAAGGCAGAAGGACCTATGGTTTACCAATAGTGACTATGGTGCTTTACTTTTATTCCCAACTCTGTTTTCTATATTCACATCAGGTTCTATTTTATGGCCAATCATAGGTAACTCTCATCCCACATCTCAAACTAGAGGTCCTGAAACGATACACTGTGTCCCATGAGTTAGTTCCTGATCAAATAGAGGTCATATTCACCTGTACAAGAATACTATATTACCAGCACAAAACATGAAAGAGCAAAGAGTTAGTTGTGAACATTTATAGAAATCAACGATTTTAACAAATTTGATAAATTATACAAAAACACACCCCAAAATATTGCCAAGAGAAAAAAGCATTTTAACCTCAGACCTAGTACACGAGAAACTTTGTGGGCTGCAGTTTGTATAATTAATATATGCACAGTATTCTGTGACTTTCCATATTCCACACATATAAAAACAGAGAAATTTGGATGCTGGATATGAAAGAACTATACTGAGTACTAATTTTACTTGGAGAGGAAAGATGAGGGATGATTTTGTGCACTGGCTTCAGTATCGGTATGGTGACCCAAAAAGAGAGGTAAAACAAAACTTGAATTTTACAAGGTCCTGCGCAGCAGACGTTTTCATCCTACTCAGTAGAAACTTTTTCTCAGTGAGAGCAGTAACTTCTAAAATAGGAGATCCCTTGGTTATTTTACCAGCTTAGGGAACCCTAGAGCTGTATACACTTAAACTCACGAAACATTTCTCGGAAGAATCAGTCCACAGAAAGAATTTTTGCTTTGTGAAGACCTTTTCAGCTGCACTCATTAAGATTCTCTGTATCAAAAGGATTTCTGGTACAATGAGCATGAGGTTCAAGTATGTCAAATGTGGTTGACACTAATCCATTTCCCATGGTTATATATAACCAGGAAAATGCCAAGGTATTTGCCTTGCACACAGCTAACCCAAGTTTGATCCCTTACATCATTGTATACTGCCATGAGCACTACTTGGAGTGATCCCTGAGCACAAAGCTAGGAGCAAGCCCCAAGCACAACTCAGTGTACCCTAAAATTCAAAAACAACGTATTTCTGAAATTACAATTATTTGTAAGCTCTCTCCGGGGACACTATGGAGGAGTAAAACCACTAACCCTAAGTGTTTCTCCAGTATCCGGATAAATGTCTTCCTGGTGAACTATGCCAAAACAATCAACTTTAAATCATATAAGGAGAATCTTGACATGTTTCTTAAATAAGGAGAGTAAGAATTCAGGTGGAAAATATCCTAAATTCAAAAACTTGGGAGCAAACATTTATTTAAATGTCTCAGAAAGAGGATTGGGTGCACTATATTTCTTGATGCCTTCTAACCTCATATTTGTGACATTATACATGAATAAATTTGTGATAATCTTCCAAAATCCCCCAAATATCTGGTGGTAGAAAATGATCACCACTTCTGATTAAAAAGTGCTTTTAGTAGTGGTAACCTGGAGGGCTAACAGAGACAGGAGGAAATAGCAGTGTGCTTTAATTTGAAAGGTAATTTAAAATCCACTTTGCCCTGATAGTGGAACGTCTCTGACTGAGGAGAAAAGTTTTTTTTTTCCTCTTGAATGGTAAGACAAATTAAGTATATGTTAAAACATGGTTACAGGCCTATTAGGACCCTGGTGGAAAATCTAGAGGTATACTGTAACATATAGCAACTCTTCATTTAGAAACTCCTTGTGCCAGGACTTCCTGTCTCAGCACCAATTCATCCCTAGAAGAGAAAGTTGCTAGGCAGCAGGTCATCATTCTCATCACCAAGTACCTTCTACCACTTATTGGTTCTGAGAGGTGTTATTAAAAATGGTACTTTTGTGGATTGTTGCTTTATACCAGTGCTCAGGGCTTATTCCTGAGAGCAGTTAGGGATGACTACTGGCAGGGCTCAGAAGACCACATGGGGACCCTAGGAATCCAATCTGAGGTGGCCACAAGGAAGATAAGAATCTTAGTTGCTATATTATCTCTGTCCCGCATTTTTAGTCAAAGAACCATTATTTACAAAGTTATTGATAGTTATAGATAGGCACGTTCTAGCAACAGTCTAGCAACCAGCGTCAACTAACCTCCATCAGTGTCCCCAGAGTCAACTAACCTCCACCAGTTTCCCCAAGTTTCCTTCTGGCCCCTGAGCCTGTGACCTTGAACAGCGCATTATAATATTTGGTGATTGTAATTTGGATCTCATATTTTCAATGATGATAAATCTGTGGTTTCGATCTATGGTTATACCAGTCCTCTCATTACCAATGTACCCGAGGCCCCTGACCACTGCTCCCCTGTGATTTCCCTTCCTTTTCTTCTCACTTCCCCTAAAACCCATTTCACTGAACTATTCTTAGAACACTCCTTTCAAAATCAGCATGAGAGCAGACCAAATTCAAAGATCTCCCTACTGTTGGGTCTTCCGATTAATGACATTAGCATCAGTCACAAATGTAACAGAATCGCAAGTTCTGAAACCTTTCCAGTGCCCATAGATTCAAACCCACTGTGGTGGAATAGGGCATAAACCTGCTTACGTCATCAGAAGATTCTGATCCCATCAACTCTGAGAGCCGTGGTTCAACAGTTAATGAATGAATGTCCTATCATTATATCATTATGTTCATTACTTATGAATGCCCCCAAATGAAAAATTAATGATAAACTTGAGTGATTAGTCAGCTTCTTCAATTGCTGTCAGCATAGAGTAACAATTTGAGTTTCCCTTTGAAAATATCACATTTTTGATGGTAGAGAATTGGAAACCATTAAAGTGACTTGCTTCATTTCATCAGATGAAAAAAAGAGTCTAAGTTTAATTAAAATAATGTACCAAATCAGCAATAGTTTCACTGCTGGGAAGCCGATGTACTAATGACATAGGTGCCATTTCAAAAATCAGCATGAGAGCAGAACCCGTGATAAATATAATGGTAGCTGTGCACCTGTGCTGTTACTTTTTATAAAGAAGCATTTTCTCTGAAAGTTTGCACAGAAACCATTCAATCAACGGATTGCACATAACATTTGAGAACTGAGAGTCATGAAAGAGCTTTGTACTGGGTAATTACCCAAATAGGAACCCGATTTAGAGAAAGAAAATCCACATATTGTAGTAACAGCAGACAGTTCATTTAACCTGTGATAATATCTTGATTCTTATTTTTTGATGAAAATTAGCCACACATAGATAAGGCGGATGTGTTAATCAATTTAGAAAAGCAATTTACTATGATAAGGCTATTAAGGAGTCAAAAAGAACATCATGAAATTTATGCAAATATTTTGGAAATTTGTTCTAAGTATGCAAATGTCACGTAATCTGTTACCCTGCCTTTCATGCAAAATTAAATTTTCTATGATAACTAATCACACTCAGAGAATAAGGCTGGTTAACATGAAAAGACCCTCATTTTTAGGACTGAAAGACTGCAAATTGAGGGTAAGCTGCAGGTGAATCTAATTCCAGCTACAGTACTGTGATTTGCCCAGGTCAAACTAAACCAACTGTAACAAGAGGTGGGAGTGTTCTGTGGACTTAGGAGCAAAAATCCTAAGAAGCAGAAGCAACAGCGCCTCTCCTTTTTCACTAGTCTGTGTGATAAAAAAGATAGAGTGTCTTAGTATCTAATTATTTGAGTAGAACTCAATGTTATCATTTAATATTTAGCAGGGAAATCAGGGCCAAATTTCTGTTTGGGACTGCCTCTAAAATCTAATTACTCCTCAATCCCTGTCTTTCTCAGGCTAGCAGGCTATAGAGAATGGAAGCTTACAGCATGTTACTTGCTGACTCACTCTGTAAATATTCTCAACAGGAGGTGAGCCCTGGCCCTCCTTTTGCTAGCCAATTTCTGTGTCTTGCCTTCCTTACAGGAGTCTGGAGAAATTTGGCTCTATATGAAATCAGGTCACTGTATTGCCCAGATTTTTTTCCCCTTCTTGGGTCACATCTGGCAATGCACAGGGGTTACTCCTGGCTCATGCACTGAGTGAGGAATTTCTCCTGGTGGTGCTCAGGGGACCATATGGGATGCTGGGAATTGAACCTGGACTGGCCGCATGCAAGGCAAACGCCCTACCCACTGTGCTATAGCTCCATCCCCACCCATATTTATTCATTTTTTAAATTTTTTAATTTTTTAATGAATCACCATGAGACACAGTTACAGATTGACAAGCTTTCATGCTTACGTTTCAGTCATACAATGATTGAGTACCCATCCCTCCACCAGTGCCTGTTCTCCACCACAAATATTCCCTTCAACCACCCCACCCCCCATTCACCCCTCTTGCCTCTGTGGCAGGCTCATTCCCTTTTACTCTCTCTCTCTCTCCTTTAGGATGTTCTAGTCTGCAATGCAAGTATCGAATGGCCATTATGATATTCGGTCTATAGTTTACTTTCGTCATGCATCTCCCATCCCGAGCAGGCCCTCTAAACACCCTTAGTTGGTGGTTCCTTCTCTATCTGAGCTGCCTTTTCCCCGAGAATGTGAGGACGGCTTCCAAGCGTGGAGCAAACCTCCTGGTACTTATCTCTACTATTCTTGGGTATTAGTCTCCCAATCTGATACTTTATTTTCCACAAATGAGTGCAATCTTTCTATGTCTGTCCCGCTCTTTCTGAATCATTTCACTTAATATATACTTTTCATGTTGATCCACTTATATGCAAATTTCATGACTTCATCTTTGCTAACAGCTGCATAGTATTCCATTGTGTAGATATACCAAAGTTTCTTTAAGTAGTCATCTGTTCTCGGGCACTCGGGTTTTTTCCAGATTCTGGCTATTATAAACAGTGCTGCAATGAACATACAAGTGCAGATATCATTTCTACTATACTTTTTTGCATCTCCAGGATATATTCCCAGAAGTGGTATTGCTGTGTCAAATGGGAGCTCAGATTTTAGTTTTTTGAGAAATGTCCATACTGTTTTCCAAAAGTCAACCAGATTTCTTAACACATTGTTTCTAGTGTTCACACTGGGGGCAGATCTTGGGCAAAATGAGATAAACTGGTTGGTCTAGAGTGGATACAATTAACTCTACTACTCCTAATCTATTTTCCCATTTCTCTTCACTGAGCTTCAGGGCCATGGGAAAGTTCCATAGCCCTACCCCAGAACGGGCTCAGTCCTAAATGTAAGAACTCCTGAGGAGTTCCAACTCTCAGACACACTTATTCATTCAACATCAACACACGTGGGTGCTTCCAGAAATCCCCATCTTACTTTATCCCAAGAGGAGTGCTCTTGAAATATTTTTCTTTTCTCTTTTCTTTGTTTCTTTCTTCTGTTTGTAGGCCACATCCAGTGGTGCTCAGGGCATAGTCTTGGCTCTATGCTCAGCCATTACTCCTTGTGGTGCTCAGTGATTATATATGGTGCTGAGGATTAAACTTGGGGGTTAGCTGCATGCATGGAAAGCACCTATCTTGTATCACCCTCAGCTTTCTGAGGGCTTTTACTCTCTAAGACGGCTCTGAAAAGTCTCTGGTTCAGAGCTCCAACGACAGATCAGTTTATATTCCAGTCCTGCTTTTGGCCTGGATCTTAAACTTTGGGATCAATTATGGCTCAGAGCCCTTCGCTGGCAACCATCCTTCTGTTAGAGTTATTGATTGTTACAGTTCTTAATATATGTTATCCCTGGTCATTTACCAGCAGTCAGTGCCAAGGGCTCTTTTCAACATGGATGCAGCAACTATTGCTTTTGCCACTGTCAAGTCTAACTGCTTTAACCCAGGGCAAGAAGAAAAGAAAAATCCCTTTTACATCCCAGGTAATGGGTGATGGTGATGCTGACAATCCTGGTTGAGGAATACTCTTTAAGAACCCCTATGATACATATGGGATAAAATCTAAAGCCCTTAAGATTTTTATATATATTTAATTATATATACATATGTATATATAAATCTTAAAGGTTTTAGATTTTATATATGTGTATATATATATATAGAGAGAGAGAGTGCTTAGAGAAAGCATGAATTAATCTTCTTACATCTTGACCAGCTGCAAAAAATTTCATGCAATCTTCTATCTTTATATTCCTCCTTTCTACATTCTAGTTGTTCAATAAAAACATGACATAGACACAAGCATGTTCCCAGCTTTGGTAATTCTTAACTTGCATAAAAGTACAAAGAAAGGTTATTTAGGAAACATGATTTATGTAGTTATGGATACTTGCCTTTTTTCTGTAATGTCATTTCTGCAAACATAGAAAAAAAGAAAACTATACCTAAATTATTAAAAGCATGTAAAAAGGATGATGATTTCTAGAAAAAAGCACCCAGTAAGGATCTGCTGCATGGATCACTGAAAAACCCATAATCCATAGAGCTTATATTATTTTCTTTTTTCATGTTTCGATTGCAGTTGCCAACTTCTCTCCTTTGTTGGCATTTCGGACTTTCCTTCATTCTCCTTTAAGGAGAAGCTTAAGTCTGCAAAGATGAGCTCAAGAACATACTGAGAGATTTGGGGTTAAAGAGAAGGGGAAGATGACCATAGGCAGATACTATCATTTATTCTAAACACTATTGAGGTACTGGACAAAAACAAGATCCTTGTCCCACGGTGGGTATAATATGGAGCTTTCATCAGTCCCCATTGTGCCTTAAGTCACAGTCTCATGTGCCACCAACTCCTGGTATACAATTGGGGTGTGGGTGGGGAACAGTGCTGGCAGCACAATAAAGGGGCAGAACCAGAACAAATGTCTCAGGAATCTGAAAGAGGCAGATTAAGCTTAATCACTCTCCTGGCCCATATTACATTTTAAAGAGCTGAAATTCTATGGTTACATGATTAAACTCTGTATTTTTCCCCCCCGGAATGCTTACCTATAAAACCTGAGCCTTAGCCTGTTCTCAGCTTCTCACTAAGGGCTTGTCCTACCCAGAGCCTGGCATGAGCAGTTGGAAATTAGGCCAAAAGAAACTCCCAGGGACTCCTCTGGGAGGGCCAAAGTCTTTCTGGCTCTGTGAGCGGGATCCTGAGGCCACACTGAATCTGGAGTCTTGACTCCAAGATTGGCTTCTAAAAAGTACCTGCCCTTGACCCCACTAGGGGTGTAGGCTGCAGTCAAAGTTTGAAATGAAAACTTTCCGAAGGCCAGAGAGTGTTCAATCAAGTGTGTCTATCCCTGCACAAGCCAGAAGTGGGAGAGGAGTAAACCAGGCTACTGTTCAAACAGATTGATTCCACCTCTAGGCAGGCTAGGGGGATTATGAAAGAAACTCTTTACGTGGAGAGGTGGGGAGTTCGAGGGCCAAGTTTCCCTGAGCTTATTTGTGACAGCAAAACTGACTCACTTAGAAAATACTTTAAAAATATTTACTTGGCATGACAAAGAGGAAAAAAGAAAACGTACAGGATTTTGTCAGAGTAGGAAAGTGTATTTCATAGCCGCTGAGTCAGTGAACTTCCAGAAAGATTTCTGGGAACTTTCAATCATTCTAACTTCCTACTTGTGCGGGTCTGGAGAGGTGCTTCTTAATCAAGAAACAAGGGAAAATTTCCAGAATTTCTTCTAAGATTTCACGTGAGATTTGTAAAGAAAGTCTGATTGTAACCATGAAATAGGATTGTGTTATAGTCCCACATGAGCATAATACTTATTACAAAGGAAAAATAGATATTTTAAAGCATATACAACATGACCGAATGTAGCCTGCCCACACGGCAGAGTCTGGCAAACTCCCCGTGGCGTACCCAATATGCCAAATACCAGTAACAATGACGGGTCTCATTCTCCTAAAGAGCCTTGAATATAATCTCAGGGCTAGGATGAAGGAGACGTTACTGGGGCCTGCTTGAGGCAATCAACGAATAACAGGATGATTTGTGATTTGATTTTGTGATACAACATGACAAGCACGTTTAAAATTCATCTATGGGGCTGGAGTGATAGTATTTTGGGGTAGGGTTTGCCTTACGCATGGCCTATTCAGATTCAATCCTTAGCATCCCATAAGGTTCACAAAGTACCATCAGGAGTAATTCCTAAGTGCAGAACCAGGAGTAAACCCTGAGCATTGCCAGGTGTCACCCAAAACCCCCAAAAATATTTTATGTACGCACCCATTAAATCAACTTGGCCCAATTTCTGCTCTATGTACTGAAGGTGCTATTGGATATAATTTGAAGAAATAGATGGGACCGTGCCACAGCATAATACAGCAAGAATGTGCATTTACATTGCACGTGTCTGAACACGGTTTGATCCCGGTCATCCTGTATGATCCTCTGAGCACTGCTAGGAGTTATCCCTGAATGTCGAGCGAGGAGTAAACTCTGAGCACTACCTGGTATGACCCCCAAACCAGAAGCAAACATCCTCCCCCCCCCAAAAAAAATAGACAGTGTCTTCATTACACCAGATAGAATCCTTTACAACTAGCAGGGAGGTAGAAAAGGGGAGGACACCATATGGCTTTGTAGATGAGGAAATATAACTTTAATATGTTAAATCCATTTCCCCCAACAATATACTGAAATTCAGAGAAATTGAAAGCGGAACTTTGTGTCTCCAAAGCGTGTGTTTGAACCTATGGGGAGAATGGATCCAAACACTTTATGAAAATGAGACTTCTACATTTACAATAATTGCATTTATACGATTCCCAGCACATCTACATAAGCCCCCAAATAAGGTACTCTTATAACACAAACTTGCTTTCTTACTATGAGCCTTTGAGTTGATATTTCCTGAGGGATTTTTATGGATTATAATTCATCTTTATTATTTCAACCTCAGGGTTCAGAGAGAGAGTCCAGAGGTTAAGACACGCATCTTGCATATTGTCAGCCCCATTTATATATTGGTACTGAATATGTAAATGTGACCCACAAACACAGTCCCCAAGCATTGCAGAATATACAACCCTTCAACAAACAAACCAACCAAACCATCTTAATTTCCCTTAAGCACTTGCATGTCTACTTTCTGTAGTTCCTCTCTTCTCCTCTATAAGAAATATTGTATCAATCAAAGCTTGTGTAGATGCATGCAGAGGATATCTGTGATTTAGGAGAGCATGAAGCCCACTTCTTTGGGCATCACACTCCTTCTCTTGCATCTATCACTTTATTTTCTCTTTTGCCAATACGAAGCCTGTGCCCCAAACACAGCCACTTGGTAATCTAAATTGCCCTTTAAAATGAGAAGGTGGGGTCTGGAGCTATCGTACAGTGGATAGGGCATTTGGCTTGCACATGACCGACCTGGGTTCAATCTCTGGCATCCCATATGAATGCTCCCTGTGAGCACTGCCAGGAGTAATTCCTGAGTACAGAGCTAGGAGTAACCCCTGAGCATTGCCAGGTGTGATTTAGAAAAGACAGTTTGAAGGAGGGTTCTACGCCTAACCTGAAACAACTAGGTTCTGTTAAAAGGAATTAAGGGCATCTTTTCTCTGCAAGAAGCCAAAAGGCATTCAGCTTCAGTCTTTTTTCTAACCATCAGTACAACTAGACTAGGGCCTTTCACAGCTTGCCTTTTTGTCTACCTTCTTCCTCTTTCACATGTCTGACATGGTCACTCTGAACTTATTCCATCAATAGGAAGCTTCTGCTGTGTGCTAGAGTGAGTCAAGATGAAATGATCCCATGAATCTCTGTACGCAACACGTGATGGTGCCACCTCTCAGCACTCACCATTAATAAACAAGCAGAATTATGTAGACCTAGTCTTGCCCTTATTTCTGTGGGTAGGCCACAGTAATGGCAAATTGCTCTTTATTTTGGCAGTACTTAGCATACTCTGAATTGAAGAACAAATCACAGGAAGGAAAGATAACAGTTCTATCTCTTTAAATATATTTTTTTAATTTTTTAAATTTTTTTTCTTCCTTTTTTATTTTTATTAGTGAGACATCATGAGGTACAGTTGTAGACTTACACATTTTTGTGCTTGGGTTTCAATTACACAATGATCAAATACCCATCCCTCCACCAGTGCCCACTTCCCACCACCACGGATCCCAGTATCCCTCCCACCCCCCATCCCCCCATCCCACCCTGCCTCTGTGGCAGGGCATACCCTTTTGTTCTCTCTCTCTTATTGGGTGTTGTGGTTTGCAAAAGAGGCAATGGGTGACAATCATGTTTGGTCTATAGTCTACTTTCAGCATGCTTCTCCCATCCTGGGAGGATCCTCCCAACACCTTTCTTTGGTGCTCCCTTCTCTATCTGATCTCTCTTTTCCCCTAGCATCTGTGGCTGGCCTCCAAGCCATGGAGTAAAATTCCTGGTACTAATCTCGGTCATTCTTGGGTGTTAGTCTCCTGTTTTGTTACTTTATGTTCCCCAGGTGAATGCAATCTTATAGCTAGAATCTGGAAAAAAACCCGAGTGCCCAAGAACAGATGACTGGTTAAAGAAACTTTGGTACATGTACACAATGGAGTACTATGTAGCTGTTAGAAAAGAGGAAGTCATAAATTTACATACAAGTGGTACAACATAGAAAGTATCATGTTAAGCAAAACGTCTCTTGGGATATTTTTTAGCTCTTGCTTTGAAATACATTCAAATGGCAATCTGGTACATAATGGGTGATATAAAGAATCTTTTCATTACACTTTCTCCCATCTCTACAAATGGAGACTGCGCTTCTATCCTTGACAGGTATGGCATCCATAGACTAGGATTTGGTGATAAGTCGTCCTTCATTTTAATTCTTGCCTGAATTCCCAGGATTCTTGCTGCTCTAAGTGGAATGCACAGGCCTGAGCAATTGGAGTGTTCCAGATGCTTGTGAGAAGTTCAGGGTCCCAAGCCCCAACTCAACAGACTCAGAAACTCATTCTAATTCACCACCCGTTACTGTTGCTATTGGCCTATGAGCCTCATCTGAATAAAAGAGGTTTATGTATTTTTGTGTTTGAGGCATCATTAATTTTTATAGGCAATAAAACACTAAATATCAAATAACAATTCAATTACATTTTCTCACTTTCAATTAACTATTTAATTCTTTTCCAAATAAAATTTACAAGTTTGATGTAATCATTTATGCATCATTACTAATCATTGCTAATTTGAAATGATGTGATTAAATACTTTTAAATTGCAATTAATACAATATTGCTCCAAAGGCATAAATTATATTTACACATTTTATTCTATTAAAAGTTTTCATTAATGTTCATACTCTACAGGTTTCAAGTTATGTCATGATGAAATGACAAATGTATATATGACATTAAACTCTACACTAAGAAAGTCTAATTCCATCCTTCTCTTCTATTACATGCCTTCCTTCATTCCTCTAACACATGTCCCCCTTTCCCTTCTGATAACCACTAATTTGTATGATAGTCTAAAATTTTATGTGGAGAGGGTGGATTGGGGCCCTAAAGTCCATTTGTTTATTTTGTCTCTTTCTATTCCTACTTGGTAATGAAGTGTACCGAGAAGTTTCTTCAGAATACCCATTTCTGGGCACAGTAAGCGCAGCCTGAATCAGAATTTCCAGAAAAGAAACTGGAGTATCTACCGGGCAACTCAACTAATTTTTCATTGCAGACAAACATAAGAACACTGGGAATTGAGTTTCACGTTCCAGGCCATGCCCTCAGCTGCTAGGTCTAATCTTGCCTGAATTTGGTGCTTAGAAGACAAAAATATACTCCTGCTCCCACTTGGGCTCTTTCTTTTTACCTCCCGAAGGCTTTCTAGCACATGCTGCATCTTTAGTAACTGGAGCTAACATTTTTAAGCCTGCTTTCTATATTGTTGTGAGACGAATCCTCAGATGCATACAAATTCCAATGCTAGTAAAGGGGTGATAATAGGCACAACTCAGTGGCATCGCTGGTTTAAGTCATTAATGTTTCTAAGACAAAACATGTATTCTGGCTGCTATGCATGTTGTAGGCCTAAACTACCTCCAGCTACAGCTCCATGGCATGGATTGTGCCTCACGTGTTTCCATAAACCAAGGCATTAAATATTTAAAGGCATTAAATAATGAAAACATCATAGAAACATGGAGGGGGAGAATCAAATACTGTAAACTCAATTGCAATGTGTTGATAATGAGGAGAGAAAGCAACCAACCTATCTAAAGAGGCATAGAGAGCCATTTAAAAATAGAAAAAAGTGCATATATATATATATAATTTTTATTTCAAGGGCAGCAAGAAGCATGCCTCATATCTAATTTAAAATGAATTTGCATTTCAAACTCTGGTGTATAGTAGTGGAATGTCATTAAATGCTGGAAACTTTCCTGGAAAAAAAAACTTACAGCAATAATAATATTAGAATTTTATTCCCCAAGGGAATCCATAATCTTAGGACAAATGATTAAATATGCCCTTTATGTGGAAATGCCCTGTAGCTACTACGAACCTCTTATTATAAAGCAAAGACAATAAAAATGAAACATGTTTTTAAGGAAGTATTTAGAGTCTGTTCTACTCACATATATCGACAACTGAATTTTCTTTATTAAACTTTCAGAAAGTGGAATGGCCGTTTTCACAAAGTTGTTGGTGAAGCCTGAAAAGGGTGTGCTTGGTAGTTCCAAACTAGACAACAGGCAGACAGAGTCAAAGGACTGACTCTCTTTGCCTGCACTGTCTTTTGACTACTTCAGAGTATGCAAGTGCAGGCTCATGAAGGGGTAAGTGTGGTTAGTGGGTGGGGCATGGGGGGAAGAGGGCACTACAGCCATTGTGCAAGGATGAGGGTCCAAGAATAGCACTTCATAAGAAGGGAAAGCCAAAGAGATAGAACAGATGGTAAAGTGCTTGCCTCACATGTGGCTAACCCTAGTTCTAATCCTTGGCAACGCATATGGTCCCTGAGCACTGGTGGGTGAGCCCATGAGCAGCTCTGGATGTAGCTCCCAAATAAGCAAAATATAACAAGAGGAGGTATTAGATATACCTCAAATCCTGAGCTGTTTTTTTATTTAACCTAACTAGCGAGAAAAAAAAAAAAGAACAAAATTTAAATATTTGCTCTTTGGGTCTGTATAGTCTCCCTTGAATACATATTCCACTGGCTTATTTCAATGTCTTTTTTGCTTGCTTTTTTTTACACCCAGAGAAGCCCTTGTTCTCTTTAACAATATTTCCTTTCTCTCCCAGCATGTCATCCTTTTATAAAAGAAAATTATAATTTAGTTGAATAGCTGTGATTTGTAAAATTATGGATAGTTGAGATTTAGGCATACAAGCTTTCAACACTAATCCCACCACCAGTGTCAACTTCTCTTGACCAGTGTTTCCTTGCTCCATCTAATTTGTCCATCCTGCTCCATAACCAAGGTCAGTAGTTGCAGCTTAGATCTCATGTTTTCATTGTTGTTGAGTCTGTGCTTTGGTTATATAGTTATATCATTCTCCCACATCACTGGTATAACCAAACCCTGATCCTTTTCCCCCCATTCCCTCCCTTTTTCATTTTCTTGACCCCTTCAAACTTGATTTCTTTACTTCCCCCCTTTTATGCTGACGGTCCCCTTACTTCTTTCTGAGTAAATTTTATTCACTAAAACTCTCTTGCTTCACTAAAAAAATTAAAGAGGTGTAAACACAATAATTCAAGGTGGAATTTACCTATCGAAGATACCATCTGTTTTAATAAAGAATTTTCTTTAGACTAGAAAAAGAACAAATGTATCAGAAGTCAGAGGTGGGAGTTGGGCAAAGAATTTTGAGAGAAATGGGACTGAATTTAGAGTAGATACAAGGGAGAATATTTGCACAATGAGATACTAAATGCTTACTCTATTTGTTTATTTATTTATTCATTTATTTATCAAAGCTAATGTTAGAATTTATCATTCTCATTTAGTAATTTCTGTAAACTCCATGATTTGGAAACATTTACAAAAAGGCCTAGGACACAATTATAGGCAAAATTGTAGCCCCCAGAAAAATCCATATATTGGAATCCTTAACCCTTGTCTCAAAATGTAATGTTTTGGGAGATATTGCCTCTAAAGAAAAATTAATATTTAATAAAACTATAAGAGAAGGGGCCAATCCAATTTCCCCAAAACGGTTAATACTTCCAAGTGGGGCACTTGAATGATTCAGGGGGATGGGCACTGGTTGAATGCAATTGAGGTTGCTTCGTGTTTGCGGACTTCAAGAATGCAGATTTCCAACTTGCAGGACTATTTCTGTTGTTTTGTCATGTAGTCTGTATAGAACTTGTTTCTTTGTTATAATGACCCTGGCTAAATAACCCAAAGTCTCACACATGATGCTTCCAAACTGCAGGAAAGAGCGTTTTCCCAGCTTCTTGCTCTGTCTAGACTTTATGTTCCCCTGGCAGTCCTTTAACATATGGCTTCTTGAGGCCAGGGAGATATATTACAACGGATAGGGTGCCTGCCTTGCATGTGGCTGACCCGGGTTTAATCCCTGGCATGCAAAATGCAAAATGCATTTTGTCCAACTAAGCCTCTTCAGAAGTCATCCTGGAGGTCAGACAAGGACTAAACCCCGAACGCAGCCAGATGTGGCCCAAATAACCTCCCACATGATAGATTCTGGTATCTTGCTGCTTGGGATTTGGAGGAATCTGTCTTGTTTAAAGTTTCTCTAATTATTGCAGGATATGATGAGCAGGAGCCTTTGACATGGGCGGGAATGTGTGGAAGGCACAGTGAGTAATGATTTGTGTAAGATGTGGGAAAGGCACAGTGTGCAAAACTGGGCTTTATTCTCTAGATTACAGACATACACTGGCACATGTCTGTGGATATAGCTGTAGTTTTAGGTAAAATATTAAAGCTATGCTGGAGCGATAGCACAGCGGTAGGGCGTTCGCCTTACAAGCGGCCAACATGGCCGACCCGAGTTCGATTCCTCCGCCCCTCTCGGAGAGCCTGGCAAGCTACCGAGAATATTCGATATGCCAGACACAGTAACAACAAAGTCTCCAATGGAGACGTTACTGGGCCCGCTCGAGCAAATCGACGATCAACGGGAGGGCCTTTACTTACTTTACTTATTAAAGCTATCTGAAATCTCCTTGGCTGATAACAGAAATTTCAGACTAAAATTAAAATTCTGGTGATGGGCAGATTAGCTTTTATCAGTTCTTGGGCTGAATATAAATATTTATACTTTCTGCTTTTCTTGAGAGTCTCCTACCCTGTGCCTGACTGTCTCCACCAGGGCCCAACAGCTGAAGACCTCCGGGGCACAGCCAAGGGCCATGCTGGGACCACTCTCCACACACTTGGATGAGCCTCACGCATAAATAACTGGCAGAGGAACCCAGGTGTGTGGGACCCGGGGCTGAGATCTCCAAGCCTGCACGGTTTGGGACTGGACCTGCCAGTAACTAGACAGTTACACCCACCAACTGCCGTGTAACTCCAACAACGGCCAGGATCCAGAGATTATCACACTCAGCCACGCGACATCTTATCATCTCATTCCTACTTTGGACAAACTGGCAGGCTACCAAATGTAACCTACCCACACGGCAGAGTCTGGCAAACTCCCCGTAGTATACCCAATATGCCAAATACCAGTAACAATGGTGGGTCTCATTCTCCTATCCCTGAAAAAGCCTTGAATATGGCACTTTAAAAAAAATATATCTCAGGGCTAGGACGAAGAAGACGTTACTGGCACCTGCTTGAGGCAATCGAAGAACAACAGGGTGGTCGTGATGATCGTGATCGTCTGCTTTTCTTGCTGCCAAGGTATAGCACCTTTATGAAGAGGGTAACAGATGAATGGCAAACAATTGACGAATTTCACTAAAGTTTTACATTAATGATTAAACAGCATCATCTGATGACTTACTCAGCAGCTCACAGACAATAAAACATACTAAATCTGTCAATTAGCATTTTCATCTTCTCTCCCGACAGAGCTTAATGGCATCTGCAAAATGCAATTTCCAACCCTGAGCTCTTTGACATTTCCTATTTCCTCCTGAGTTTCTCTCCCGCCGCTCCTGTTATGACTGAGAACAGCCACGTGTTCTGGTCCATGGTGGCAAATGCATCACCTGCTGTTGAAAGGAAAGCAATTACTGTGTCCTCCGTGGCTCTCGGGAAGACTTGGGCTCTGCTTTCCCACTTAAACGCATAAAGAGTCAGCCCATTGTGAGTGGCTGAACCTGGAGATAGCAGCTGGGCTGCAGCTTGATGCCACCTGAGGTGCCCATTAAGGTCATGGAAAACATCCAGACAAGAGTCCCCTTCCAGGAACTGCCATTCACCTCTCACGGGAGCCACAGTCCCTCACACTGAGCAAACTGTGACTAGAAGGAGAACATATTGTTTCTTTTTTCTTGTTCCCCTGGTTTTAACATAGCATGCCCTGGAGTGAAGCTTGGAATGTTTTTCAGATGGGTTTCCAGCTGCTGGGAGAACATGTTGATGCTACTTAAACAATTCTCAGGAATTCTCTTTGTCTCTATCTCTGTCTCTCAGTCTCTCTCTCTCTCTCTCTCTCTCTCTCTCTCTCTCTCTCTCTCTCTCTCTCTCTCTCTCTTTCTCTCTCACACACACATACACATACACATACACACACACCCCTCCCTCTCTGCTTCCCTCTCTGCTTCCCTCTCTGCTTCCCTCTCTCCTTCCTTCCTTCCTTCCTTCCTTCCTTCCTTCCTTCCTTCCTTCCTTCCTTCCTTCCTTCCTTCCTACACATGTGATAATTCTTGTAAGATCCTGGAGGGTTTTTAAAAAAAGTGTACCTTCAGAGAAACTTCAAAGTGTCACCTTAGTTTTACATCAAATGGGAACACCTTCATAAATTCGAGAACTGAATGTCCCTGTCAAGCTTACCCAATAGTACAATTCCTCTTTGTGTAATCACAAAACAAATAAATGAGGTGCGTTGGTGCCGCCATCTCTCTAGCCTGCCATGTGCGTTAGGTGGCCATTCGCTGCTTCCCCACCTCAGCCTGCAGCCGCTGCCAACAGACGCATGGAGAAAGGAACAGGGCCACCAGGATGGTTGGTGATCAGTTGCCGTTTTTTCCATTCTTCCCATGCACCTGTTCCAATCTAACTAAGTGCCCCATTCGTGTCTCACACCTCTCCTCATTTCTGTCTCTTCCTGTCCCCCATGACAGTCTCTTCAAACTCCAGCTCACAACCTTGGTCAAGCTCCACTCCAAGCACTGGGAGTGGCAACTACACCTAGGTGAGATAGCAAAATCAACATATGAAAACCCTTCCTTCAGAGGGAAGCTCTTCTAAGATAACACAGTGATCTCCAGCAGCCAGGAGATCCCCTCTCAAGGGTGAAATACCATCTAGGGGTGTGTTTCTTCTTTCCTTAGTCCAACAAATCATTTAAACATTCATCTTTTTTTATTTAAATTTTATTGAATCACCTTGAGATAGTTACATCTTAATTCTACTTCTTAGTAATATTAGTCATTTCCTATGGACACAGTAAGAGATACATTAAGCTTGTAGAGTGGCTCTCCTGGCGACATCTCATTATAGATCCCAGATTACAGTGCTTGGGTCAGACTAATCTTTCCTAACCCTATCAGGGCCCTAGCCTGGCAAGCTACCCGTGATGTATTCG
This sequence comes from Sorex fumeus, assembly GCF_029834395.1. Classification (NCBI taxonomy): domain Eukaryota; kingdom Metazoa; phylum Chordata; class Mammalia; order Eulipotyphla; family Soricidae; genus Sorex; species Sorex fumeus. The sequence goes on along the minus strand of NW_026606092.1, from coordinate 33,090,034 downwards.
ATATGCCAAACACAGTAACAACAAAGTCTCCAATGGAGACATTACTGGGCCTGCTCGAGCAAATCGATGAACAATGGGAGGACAATGATACAGTGATCAGGGCCCTAATCCAATTGTTACTGATAGAATTTGTCCATGACAGAATTTGTCCACAACCGTGCTCTTAGTTTATAGTTAAGCATTATGGTACTTGGCTTGGCCAATTTAGATTCCAGGGTAGTTCACACTTGCCCTGTGTCCATCCAGTGTCCATCCAGTTGTGACCATGCTTTTTGAGTGCTAGGAACTAAGGGCAACTGAGGCTTAAGTATAGAAAACAGATGCCCAGGAGCAAATATTATTCAAAGTCAATTAAGTGCCAAGTTACAAAAGCATAGCATTAACTGTCTTCCTGTATCAAAAAAGGACATTGCTCTGAATTAAACTATGCAAAAGGATATAAAGGAAGGAGAAAAACAATACTTACAAATACAAAATGAGAGATTTCTGAGGAATTTGACTTTACAAGTCACAGGTAGTGCTAAGGGAAAATGAGTGATTAACAGGTAGAGAAAGCAGAGCACAGAGAAATTAAAGATGAATACCAAGGAATTGGGAGTGCTTTGGGAGCACTGTGATGGTAAACCTAAGCTCCTTGTGGCCAGAGAGAAAAACCAATGTTATCCTACACCTCTTGACATAGTCTTTTAAATTTTCTATGCTTAAGAAATGTTGCCTTGTAATGTTGCTAAAATGCCTACCGAACACCAAAAGAACTATGTCATTCAAGCTTAAATTAACTGGAGTTCAATAACTTGTTGTATTTCATTAATCAGGATCAGATTTAATATGTTATTATGAGAAGAATTAAGGCTCAAGAACACAGTCTCAGTCCAGAGTGATGGTACAGTGGATAAGTCACTGATACACTGTGGAACCAGGTTTGACCCTACCACATATTCCTTCCTGAGTACAACCTATAGTCAGTTGTGCTCCCTGAGCACAAAACCTAGAATTAGACTTAAGAACGAAAGAAATGCTGTATCACTGTATCACTGTCATCCTGTTGTTCACGGATTTCCTTGAGCAGGCACCAGTAACGTCTCCTTCATCCTAGCTCTGAGATTTTAGCAAGTGCCACATTCTAGGCTCTTTCAGGGTTAGGAGAATTAGACCTATCATTGTTACTGGTTTTTGGCATACTGAATACGCCACAGGGAGTTTTCCAGACTCTGCCGTGTGGGCAGGATACTTTTGGTACCCTTCCAGGTTCTCCAGAGTAAGAACTAGATAATAAGATGCCGCGCAGCCACGAATGCAGCCACCCACTTCCGGGAGCAGGGTTTTATAGTCTCTGTGTCTTGGCCATTGATGGGATTACGCAGCACCGGGGGCAGTTGGTGGGTGTAATGCCTACATACTGGAAGATGGGGGATCTGGATGGGGGAGGACCAGTTCCAATCCGAGCAGGTTTGGAGATCTATGCCCGGAGTCCTGCACACCTGGCTTCCTTTGCCAGTTCCTTCATGCGTGAGGCTCATCGGAACATGTGGAGAGTGGTCTTAAGCATGGCTGTGGCTGGAACCGGAGGTCTTCAGATGCCGGGGCTCTGCTTGGGGTGAGGAGGGAAACTCAACCAACCCTCCTCCAAGGGACCCTGGTGAGGACAGTCAGGCGTGGAGGCAGAAGACTCTGCGCTGTTCTCTTCCGGGAGCTGGATCTTATAGTCTCTGGGTCTTGGCCATTGATGGGATTACATGGCGCTGGGGACAGTTGGTGGGTTTTTTTTACACCCAAAAGAAATACATTTTTCGTTTTTTACCTGGTGTCAGTTCAGTGGTCAGTCTCTATCCAGTTTTAAACAAGAAAGGGTTTTTAGAAAGTTGAAACTGAGATAGGAGACATATCATCATCAAATAATGTGTTAATCATCAGCATGTTTGTGCTGAAGATTTGAACAATTTAGGGAAATTTGCCACCACCATGAAAAAGTATTATTTTAGAGGGACGTAGGGTTAATAATAAAGTAAATAGAAATTAATTTTCATGCGGATCCACTTGAACTCTAGTAGTCCAGAATTTTAAGAGCTTGCCTTCCTTTGCTAATTCCTTCACTGCTAGGAAAGGCTGTAACCTTTCCTTCCTTTCACTTATGGGTGACCCTAGAGGGGAGGTAAAATGAATTATTTGGATTTAGACAGCATGTCGATACGGAGTGCAGGTTAGATGTATGAACAGGAGCTGAGCATCTCATGAGTAAATCCATCACCAGAGGCACCATTATTTGACGGCATGTCTCAAAAGGTTTAGCTCTGGAGAGAAAATTGTGGTTTCAGAAAAATGAAGTTTCTATTACCCAACAGTGGGGCTCCTTGCCAGTGTTGGGAGGGTAGCTGGAATAATTAATTACAAGCCTAAAGTTTGCCATTGGCTCTCTGAATTTTTCCTAATGTTCGCTGGCTGAATGAGCACAAGGCTCTACTAATCAAATCTTCCCAGAGTTAGTTTAAAAAAAGAGAGAGAGAGACATTTCTATTAATCTGACTCAAAGCTCTTCTGAGAGTTTTATAGGCAATGTGTGGTTAATTCATTTTAGAATTGCTGCAGACAAGAAAAAAATGCAGGAGATAATAAACAGCTCTGGTTATATTTTTTCTTTTAGATAAAAGATGGGTCCTGGCATTGTATTCTCAATTCTAGCATGGAACCGCCTGGTACTATTGGCTAAGTGCCACCAGTAGTAGTAGACCCCAGGCCCCCCACACCCCACCCCAGAAAAATAAGAACAAAACCTGGGTCCTGGAGTTTAAAGTGGCTGTTTATGAACACATGACACTCTAGAAACACAGGCTAGAGAATTCCTCTTCCTGAGCCTGACGGCCAGGCAGTCTCTCCAGGGCTTCTCTTTAAGGTTCTCCCACTTCTTCATGTCTAGGAAAAGTGATCGACTTGAAGAACTCATCAAATAACCTGTGAACATGATGTCATACAGAAACACTCAACACATCCATTTCTATGGTGACTGTCCACACACATTAATCACACATTATTACTTTTCCAGCATCACTTAATTACTGGGAGAGTCAGAGAGTGTCAATCCAGTATCTTCCATCTTCTTTCAAGACTTTGCATAATCTTGTCTGAGATGGAGGAGTTGGTAGGCAATCTTTCAAGAGATGGTTCATTTCAGTGGAATGAACATGGATGGACGTTGGAGTCACCAGTCTGGGTTCTAACTGAACCTGCAACCCATATTGACTTTGGATAATTCTCTCAGTTACTTTGTGCCTCAATTTCCTAATCTACAAAATGAGGATTAAACTAATGATAATTCTGAATTCATGTGACTTTTAGGTGCTCACGTCATTTTCTTCTGGTAGAGCTGGTCTTATATAAAGACTTCCATGTTTCTGATGGCCACATTAGCACACACAGCAGTTCTATAATAATGGCAGTGGCTAAGTGTGTTTGTAATGGCAAACATGTAATATACCAGAGGCTGGTTTCAGTGAAATACTGTTCATAATCTTATTCTATTGAACTGTCTAGGTAAGTATTATGACTCTCCCTGCTTGATCACCCCTATTCACTATCCCTATTTTATAAACAGAGGCTTATGAGACTTGAATAGCTTGTTTGCAGTCACATAGGCAGTGAGAGGCACACTAGGAATTTAAGCCCAAGCTAGCTCCCAAGTCTATTCCTTCTATCAGTCTAACATTTTAACCTATTTACACATAAAATAAATTTTCTCAGGCATAGGTAAATAATACAGCTGGTAAGGACTTGTCTTGCATGCAGCCCAGGAGGGTTTCATTCCCAACCCCACATATGATACTCCACCCCTGAGCACAGAGCCAGGACTAAGCCCTGAGCACTACTGGGTGTGACCCCAAAATAAAACAATAAGATTTCCTTCAGCTGAGTGAATGCAGACTTGGCTTTACTCTCAAGCTGTTTCCCATCCATAACTGTCCCCTTCAAGAGTGGTGCTGCTGTGTGTCTTAGAGGCAAAATAACACTGATGCTAATTAAAGTGCAGAGCACCAGATGCCTTGCCAGGAAGTAATTAGCAAAGTTCCTGAATTAGGGTCCCCTCACACTGGTGAAGTGTGGTAAACAGACTACTGGTATTAGATTTTTCATCATGGTAAGATGTGGCATCTTTAAACCCCAGCTGACCTGGGTCTCTATTGCAAATCAGTTGAATAGAAATCTCAGTACATGTTGGGATCCCTCACTACCCTATATATGAATGGCAAACATTTTATGATCACCAGTTGTCTGATATGCATTTACTGTTTCCACCCGGCCCAGTAAGTGTAAGTTTTGTTGTCCTTCCCATTTTGCAGATGCCCAAACTTAGGCAGAGTGGGAAAGTCACTTGCCATCTTTCTCTTCTTTTCTGTCATGTGTATCAATGAAGTGAGAGTACACATATAGGAAAAGTATTTGCTGAGCTATAACCACTGAACACTAGTTTCTTCCCATCTCACTCATAAAGCTAAAATTTTCAACAAAGCAAATTGATGTCCTTCACTATAGAGATATAATGCAAATTCAACCCTCTAGGTTGCTAGTAACTCTTGGCATTTGACCACTAATTGGTGTTTGACTTAACTGAGTACACATTATTCCCTGCCTTTAATTGGACAAATGCATTGAAGCAAAGACTGTGGGTACTGGAGGTCATGCACAGAGAGAGCGAGAAATTAGTTTGGTGTTTGGGATTTGGGTATGTCACTAGAAGAAAAACAATTACCCAAAGCTCCTAAATCCTGTGCATATTTACCTGTATTGTAAATATTCTTTATCTTAAATCTGTTACTGGCTCTATAAAAATGCATGGAATAAGAAACCATAAAATGTTAAATACAAATTTTGGCCTTATGATATATTGCTTGTGCATACATATCTTTATTTTTGCATATTCCATATTGTCATAAAAAGGCCTATTAAAAAGTGAGTTAAAATGATTATTCACTTTTCACATTACTATGGCAATCAATTGTATAATTTGAAAATTATTGCTGTTTTTAAGAATTACTTTCTAAGTGAAGTCATTAAATCTGATATTTTATTTTCTATTTGAATTCCAAAAATTGATTTTATATGCTAATGAGAATATAAAATTAGGATATAAATTTTTGTAGAGAAAAATGAATGGCTAGTCAGGCTTTACATTTGACACTTCATATATAGTATTTTGTGTTTTCATATAAGGTATTTTGCTTTGGAAAAAAATTGCTGATTATTACATATGTCAACACTGAATTAAGTGAAAGTTTTTCTATTTAGTCTCAAGTAAATGAAAAATACAAAAATGAAGAGGCCTCCAACCAGTATGGAGTGTTGAAAAATCACACCTTCTGCCTTCTAAAAATAACTAGTATTACTTAGACTTTAAAGAGAAAATCAGAGAAGAAAAAGTCTTGAGAAAACCAAACATTAAAAAACTCAAACAAAAAAAAGTAGGTTTTTCTCTATATGTACAATTATCTAGCTAGATTGTTGTTATTACCATTCTTCCAGATAAGAAAATAGAATCATAAAAAAGTCGTTTGTATTCTTTCAAATAATGAAGCTGAGCTGAGAATCAAAGCCACATCCCCTAACTCAAATAGTCAAGGTTCTTTCTCTCTAACCTCGTAAGTGCAAACGGTTTAAGTGATTTTGTCTAACATAAGGATTCAATTTCAATGATGATTCTGCCCTTTGGCACAATTGTCATGAGAATATATCAAATCAAAGTGAATGTCCTCACTGCAGTGAATTATAGAGGGAAACACATGAAAATACGGGTTGATGATGCATAAGACGCAAAGACACAGCTAATCATTTTCATCTGTATCAAGGAAGTAAGTGAAAAGAAGTGAAAGGGAAAAAAACTCACAGTGGCAAATGGAAACCCTAATTCAAGATTAGCTAATAACAAACTGGGATATTTGAACAAAAATTCCCATCAGCTTGACTCAAAATTTCTCATGTGTAGAATAATTTATATCCATTTGGGGCCAAAAGTTCTCTTTTCCAAGGTGGATGAGTTTGGTTCTGAAGCAGGCAGGAGGACAGCAGGGTGTGATTGGCAGTGAATTTTAAGAAGTCAAAAACAGATGTGACCTGAAGAGGAGTCCCTGCTACTAGCAGCTCCAAGTTTTAAGGCCAGGAAATATACAGGAGCCACTGAGGCACAATTCAGCAGCTTTTCCTTGACAATGCTCTAGCAACAGACCCCAGGCCAGGCCAACTTGGAAAACCCTATTATACAACCAGCTATGAAAAAGCAAGCAGGCTTATACCTTCTACTCTGCAATTTTTCTTTACCTTATGGGGTGTACATTATTTAGGAGGGTTCCTTGCCTCTCAACTTGAAGTCTATATAATTTATTTATTTTAATTTATGAAGGTCTCTCCTCTCTCACTCTCCGAAGAATCCTGTATTCTCTCTGATATGAGTTTCCTATTTTCTCCCCCTTCACTCATATTCCCAAATAAAATTGTGGTTATTCACTATCTCTTTTCTCCATAAATTCTATATTCAGAGAACAGACAATAAACCAGGGAAACCAGGGTGGATGTCCAAGTCATGTGGGATTTTGTGAGTCCTCACCTCCCTGGACAGGAAAATCTTAGTGGATCAAGTTGCAGGGTAAAGATCTCTCTCTCTCTCTTTCTCTGGTGATTCCATCACCACTCTGGCTTCCTCACACCACCATCAATAATACAAAAACTGACAAGCAGTGAGTCACTGCTAGGCAGAGCTGCAGCCACCCTACTTTATATTGCTGTTCCGAAGTTAGATCAAACATTTTTTTAAACAGTGGGACCCTGATTTGTTCCCATCAGCCAGGTCTCTATTAGACTGCAGTATGACTGTGAAGATAAAGACTCAATAACTATAGCACAGCGGTAGGGTGTTTGCCTTGCACGCAGCCAACATCGCCGACCCGAGTTCGATTCCTCTGCCCCTCTCGGAGAGCCCGGCAAGCTACCAAGAGTATCTCGCCCACATGGCAGAGCCTGGCAAGCCACCCGTGATGTATTCGATATGCCAAACACAGTAACAACAAAATCTCCAATGGAGACGTTACTGGGCCCGCTCGAGCAAATCGACAATGGGAGGGCCTTTACTTTACTTTTACTTATCAGATCCCTAAAAGACTCCTGTCAAAAATCAAGTATTCCTTTTGACCATCATAGATTTATTTTTATTTTTTTTCCATGCAGTACATTCAGTCCACAGTCAGGCCACTTGGGTTTAAAATTAGTTCTGCCTTTGTAGAGCTGTACTCCTGGAACATCATCTAAACTTCTCTGGTTCTGAAAGTTAGCCTGAGACTTTTCTTCTGCTAGATTTTCCAAAACTAGGACAATTCTAAAAATGCAGGTCAGCACTGACAGCACTGTTCTCCCGTTGTTCATTGATTTGCTCGAGCGGGCACCACTAACGTCTCCTTTGCGAGACTTATTGTTACTGTTTTTGGCATATCGAATATGCCACGGGGAGCTTGCCAGGCTCTGCTGTGTGGGTGAGATATTCTCGGTAGCTTGCCAGGCTCTCAGAGAGGGGTGGAGGAATTGAACCCGGATCGGTCGCATGCAAGGCAAACTCCCTACCTGCTGTGCTATATCCCTCTGGCCCAGACGTTACTGGGCCCGCTCGAGCAAATCGACGATCAACGGGAGGGCCTTTACTTTACTTTACAGAGAAAGATATCTGACATGTGTATGTACAGAAAGATGACAATGTAAAAGTACAAGCAGAAGGTGGTCATTAGAAATAAATCCTCCAAAAAACAAAACTCGACATGTCAATGTTAAGACTTATAGCCTCCAGCACTGTTTGGAAATTAATTTCTAGCATTTAAGGTGCCCAGTTTATGGTACTTCGTATGGTAGACCCAGAAAACTAATATTCTCATCATGCCAATTATCAACCTCCTTGAATGTGATGGACCACTTACTTAATTCATTTTTTGTTTGTTCTTTTGTTCGGGATGAACCATTCTTATGATGAATTTCCTGCAATAGCAAAGAATGTAAATGCCTAAGCAATTTTACCACTGAATTAATTTTTCTAAACTTAGTAATTTATTCTTTCCATGGCAGAAGAATGCTGTGACATGTGTTATGCTAGGTGCTTTAACATTTTTATTCTATACAGTAAATATGTTTGAATTTAAATAATTTGTTAAATATAGTAAAGTACTAGTGAAAATTGCTCATATTAGGTACTGGAGAGATACTCAATGGGCTAGAGATATCTTTTGTCCCAGGTTAAATTCCTGGGAGCAATCCTGAGCACTGAGCCATGAATTTCCCCTGAACATTGCCAGGTATAGTCCCAAAATTAGCAAAAAAACTTCACAATAAAACATAATTAAATCTAAAAGCACTACATTACATACATTTATTGATTTTTGTTTAAATCAAATTTCTACATTTAATACTTTAAGAAAAATATCAATTTATAATTGAGGCACTTTTTTTTTGAATGGTATAAGGCACTGAAGTTCTATACTGTGCAAATTACATGTTATCCACTAAGGATACCAACACATATGAAAGACATAGGTATCTATAAACAAATTCTTTTTTTTTTCTTTTTGGGTCACACCCAGCAATGCACAGGAGTTACTCCTGGTTCATGCACTCAGGAATCACTCCTGGCGGTGCTTGGGGGACCATATGGGTTGCTGGGAATCGAACCTAGGTCGGATGCATGCAAGGCAAACACCCTACCCGCTGTGCTATTGCTCCAGCCCTAAACAAATTCTTAATGATTAAAGATGGTGAAGTTCTGCTGGAGGAAATATACATATGTGTTTTGTCATAACAGTTAGCTCACTAACAACTGGATAAAGTATGCAGATCTTAAAAAAGTCCTTGGTGAATACAGTAAGTACCTCAAAACTGAACCTCAAACCTCAAAGCACAACTCATTATTCTGAGAGATTAAAACCTAATGCATTGCCACAGGTTGATTATTTTCATTTTTACAGATTCATAGCTAAGGTAACACAGTGAATACCAGGTTCAGCTACAGTATCAGATCAGGTAAGTTCACTGGCATCTTTGAAGGGCAGACCCTAAGAATTACTGTTAACCATTTCTTCTAAGAGAAGATGCTATTACATGCATCTTTCTCTACAACACAATGCTATTCTAGCCTTTCTATGCGATCATACTATTATTAAATGTAGAAAAGAAATCAGTCACTAATAAAATCTAAACTCCCAAAGATAAAATTGTTCAGATTTTGTTTCTTTCCCTTCCTCAATCAAGTCATTATAGCAATAGAGAGAAAACTTAAGTTGTATATATTTCTAACAAAAGAGTCTACTAGAAAAAGTGAATTTATAAAACATAAGGTTAAATCACTGGGGCAGGGGTACCCCCCTCCCCCAATGTACGAAACAGGTCCCTAGGCTGTGAATCCATGCCTCTGAGCTATTTTTGAGAATGCATATACACTAAGGATTGCTTTGGTTTTTAAAGGCCTGAACTCCAGATCAAGGAGGGAGGAAGAATTGCACGGTCCTTTTACATTCAAGAATCTTTATAGGCTGGGCGATTGAGGCAGGCCATATTTTAGCCAAGTATCATAATACATTCAATGGCAGCCATTGATTTATTTCTACCAAAACAGATAAACTTCAATGGGGGGAATAGTTAAGAAAACATGAAGCCTGGGGCTGGAGCGATAGCACAGTGGGTAGGGTCTATGCCCTGCACGTGGCTGATCCACTTTCTTTTTGGATCACACTGGTGAAGCACAGAGGTTACTCCTGGCTCTGCGCTCAGGAATTGCGCCTGGTGCTTGGGGGACCATATGGGATGCTGGGAATCGAACCCGGGTTGGCCGCGTGCAAGGCAAACGCCCTACCTGCGTTGCTATTTCTTCAGCCCCAAACACTGATATTTTTTTAAGCTAGATTTTCACTGCCATTTGTCTTTTCTGTTCTATTTATTAGACACACATTTTGTAAAAAAGCAAAGTGCCGGCGTACACCAGCTATAACCCCAGAAATTCTGGTATTGTCTTTGGTTTGAAATATTTGCTTTCAGAACAAATTCAGTGATTGGGTCTGACAATCATCCGATTTTTTTTTAGCTCTCTGGGGTTAGCCAATCCCGACTCCATTTCCATCACAGTTTATCTTTACAGAACTTCCCAAAGTAAATATTTCCTGGCCATCAAAATGGTGTGAGTGTGTGTGTGTGTGTGTGTGTGTGTGTGTGTGTGTGTGTGTTTCTTGCATGTGTGTCTACATGTGTTTTTTTTCTGTTTGGTTTGGGGCCACACCCAGGGACTCTCAGGACTGAGGACTGGCTCTGCACTCAGGGATCACTCCTAGCGGAGCTGGGGATGGATTCTACCTCTGGAACTACATAAGGTGGGTCTTCTGATCATCACCAGGAGTGATTCTGAGCTCGGCCAGGTGGAGATGGCCCATTTCCACCCCTTACGCCCACTTCCCTACCCCTCTGCCAAAATCTATCAAGGCAAAAAAGTCTCTAGCATCTTTGAAACTTTTTTTATTTCTCCCTTATGCCCAACCCCTATCTCCTAATCTGCACTGTGCATGCAGAGTGGGGAGGTGTAGCTTCTGCACCCCCAAGTGGGCCTTTTTGGAAAGGGCTCTCTCTCTTTTTGTTTAATTTTATTTATTTATTTTTTAAATTTTTATTAGTGAAACACCATGAGGTACAGTTGTAGACTTACAAATTTTTGTGCTTGGGTTTCAGTTATACAATGATCAAGTACCCATCCCTTCACCAATGCCCGTTTTCCACCACCACGGGTCCCAGTATCCCTCCCACCCCCCCATGCCCCCCATCCCACCCTGCCTCAGTGGAAGGGCATTCCCCCTTGTTCTCTCTCTCTCCTTTTGGGTCCTGTGGTTTGCAAGAGAGGCATTGAGTGGTAATCATGTTTGGTCTATAGTCTACTTTAAGCATGCTCCTCCATCCTGGGAGGATCCTCTCAACACCCGGAAAGGGCTCTCTTAATATGCTTTGAGACAAAAGAATCCAGAGGGCCCTGTTCTTGCTACCAGTGAACTCTAAGCCTGAACCACGGGGGCCTTCTTGACAGACCTCACTGTGCTGTGATTAATTAAAGCCCATACCTGACAGGCTTAGAATTCAACAGAGGGTTCCTACAGGATCAAAAACTGGCTCTTTGTGTCAGAACAGTGAGGGCCATGTGAGACCATCTTCAAAATAAAATGGGAGGAAGTGACCCTGTAAAATGAGCCGTGGGCTCAGCAGATCTGAATCTGCTTGTTTCATTTGCTGCAGGACACTAAAGGTGACACTCTCTTTGGTAAGAATCGTGGACCCAATTCTCTCAGGTGACACATCACACATGCTAGTGTGGTGAGTAAGGAAGGTGCTGCACTAATGACTGCAGAATTCACTCTGCTCAGAGTGTTAAGCTAGGTAGGGTTCATATGAGACTGCACGTTAAACTTATTGTCATGTCACTGAACATCTCATGTAATGTGACATAGCACCAACAATTTATTTGTTTTGTGTTTTTGCTGGGGTTTCCAGATTTCATGGCTATCCCTGAACAACATAAAACAAATGTTGATATGTTTCATTTAGACAAGTCCCTGAAAGAAAAATATTGTTAACTGAAAATGGCAATCACAACATGCTAGAAAAGGCAATTGCATGAAAAGAAATATTGGAATAAAGAATGAAAATAATTGTCAGAAGAAAGAACAGAATGGAAAAGAGGGATGATGGAAGGGACAAAGAAAGGAAAGGAGGGTGGGAGCGAGGGGAAAAAGGAGGGAAGATGGGAGGAATTGAAAGTACTCAACTTTCCTTAATGAATTCACACACGTATTGATTCATACTTCCACCCATTTCTTCATTCCAATGAACTTTGGTTAGATGCTATGTCCATATTCTACATAGATAGGATGTGATTATATGCAAAAGTAATAATATATTCCTGAAGCATGAAGCATAAATCCTATATCGAGGCATCTTAATAAAACACACAAGTCTATAATCTTAATCATGAAGTTAAAAGCAGGCTAAACACTCAATGATAAGCCTTGGGGACAGATTACTTGATTACAATGTTTACCATAGTGCCTGGACTATCTCAAACTGCCTATTTGATATCACAACACACAACACAGTTAATCAAGTTTCTCCTAAAAGGTAACATTAAGAGTGCAGAGCCTAATGTTTTCATGAAAAATGTCAAATATATGAAATTTTACTTCAAATTATGAAGCTGAATAAAATCCATTCTAAGTTTCAAATAAGTGACTTAGAATATAGCTACTTATGAAGAAGGGAGCTGTTCTTACATAATTTTATCTGGAGAAAATTTTTTAAATAATTCCAATATCTAAATATCTTCTATTATTTAACTTCTCTATCTAATATGACAAAACACAAAAATCAGCTTTTCATTTTTTGGGTCTACGTACTTCTCAGAGACTATCCATACCAATGACAAAACACCACTGTGCCAATACCATCTTTTTCTTTTATCTCCAGCTTTCCACCATGCTCTGCAGCCACCATTAATCCATATATCATACTGCAATATGAACACTCTTAACCATGAGGAAGTCAGACCCAAATGCTGTTCAAAGGAACTTCTTCCTCTTCATGACTCCTGCTACATGCACATTGGGAAAAAAAACAAACAAACAATAAAGAGACCACTTTCCTCTGATGATTAATTAATTCAATATCCAGTAAAGTTGATTGATCTATAAAACAAACTTTCTGCCCATCTGGAAAGGACAACAGGAGAAGAAAGGAACATTGCCTCTTTTGCAAGCCACAACACCCAATAAGAGAGAGAGAACAAAAGGGAACGCCTTGCCACAGAGGCAGGGTGGGATGGGGGGAATGGGGGTGGGTGGGAGGGATACTAGGATCCGTGGTGGTGGGAAATGGGCACTGGTGGAGGGATGGGTATTTGATCATTGTATAATTGAAACTCAAGCACAAAAATTTGTAAGTCTACAACTGTACCTCATGATGTCTCACTAACAAAAATTAAAAAAAAAAAGGACCATAGCAAAGGAGAGTCACAGTTTAGGAAACCCCCAAGATGTTTAAGCAAATAAGAAAATACCAACATTTTTTATTGAAACTTTTCCAGTATTGCTATCTTCTCTTGTGCTAAGTAATATAAGAAATAGTCACCCTAAAATAACTCAAGCATTTTTTTTCAAATGCCATTTATTTTGAGACACATCTTCTCTAGCTCTCCTAAATCTAAAAATGTCCTATCAGCTCTTTTCATTGCTTTGCCCTCTACAAAAAAAGAGGAAGGGGGAGTCTTTCAATTATTCTTAAGTAAAAAAATCACTCTGCAGTCCCAGTCTGTGGCCTTTGGATGGGGGAAATGCCTCTTGTTTGTCTACAGTTTAGAAAGAAGTTAAAAGATAATGATAATATGATTAACAAAGTTGTTTTCCCCAGCCAATACTTAGACTGCTCTGGAGAAAAGGAAGTTTCATTAACAGAAGGAAACTCCAGGTTATAAGGGGAAATGCCTGAATCTTTGTTTCTTCTAGAAAGTCTCTCGGTAGGATATTTTGGAGTATAAGGTTGTTGACTTTAATATGTTGCATCAGTTCACTTCATTCCAACTCCTTCATTTTATTTATTTATTTTTTGTAAACTTCTCATTGGTTTATAATGTTATAGAATTTCAGGGGCGCAAAATCATTCCTTTATCTGTAATTGTCACCAATCTCACTATCACCACCAAACAGACCCCTCTGCTCATTCCTAATCCCCCCTTGCTGCTGGTAACCACACTAATTTTCACTGAGTCTAGCAGTTCTGCCCATGTTATTGTTCTTTTGTTGATGCTCATTAAGGTCACTCCTGCAGTTCTTTGGGATCATGATATTTCAGGAATCAAACTCCAGACCTCAAGCTATACGCTCTAGAGAATAGAGAGATAGTAAAGCAGGTAAAGTTCTTCTCTGGCATGTAGCTGACCCAGGTTCCATCTGGCATTTAGCTGACCCAGGCGATACCACGTATGGCCCCCTGAAACAGTCACAAGTGACCCCTGGGCACAGAATATGGAGTAACCCTAAGCACTGCTGTATTGGCCCTCAAACTGAAGGGGCTAAAGCCAAAAGATACAAGACTTACTACTTGAGTCCCATCTTTGGTATCTAGGATATTTTTTTAAAAAATTTCTCCTTGAACCCTGGCAATGTCACAAAACTAGACTTCTCTCTTTGAATTTTGTGTTTTCAGTTCATATTTGTTATGTATGTTTGTATTTTCAGCTCATATCTGTTCAGCTCATATCTTTAGCTCACATTAGTTCTCAGCAGCCAAAGTAAACTTTTCTTTTTTGAAACTAGTTTCTCTTCACAAGAAGTTGCAGAATTAGAACAGTGATCTCACGGTGCTCTCCACCTAACTCTCTCAATGAAACATTTTTATGCCACTATAAGCAGAACTTGTAGGAAGTGGATGTGAACACAATACTATTAAGTAAACTCATAGTCATCCTATGCAAATCTGTTCCAGCTAAACTTCCTTCTTTTGCTCCCATGTGTTAGTAGCTTTAAGGGACCCAAATCACTTAAACTAGCCTAAAATCTTCTGATGATAATACTGGTTAGGCCAAGATATATCTCATTCTCACACATATAAATAATTCCACTATACTCTCCCACTTAGCATTTTTGCAGTCTCAGAAATGAGGTAGTTTGGATGATAAATTATATATGCATACATTATAAGTTCTGCATGACTGGTCTCAACTATAAGACTTCTAGCTTTTGTTTTGACCCTACTCCTGGGCTAGAGATTTTAAGTGTCTAGGCTGGGATTGAAGATGCTCGGTATTTCTGCTTACCACAGGGAACCTCCTTTTTCTTCTGCTGACTAACTCCCTGCTCCAACTTCCTCTTCATCCTCATTTGCCTGTTCAGTGCTTCAGTGCCCACTTGGCCTCGCTCAGTGAGACCATCTTTCCTTCCCAGATGTAGTCACAGTCTATTATTAAATGTTCTCACCATGCCTTGAACCTCTTTTGGTTCTATTTATCACAGCTGCACCTTTATATTTGTTGTTGTAAAGAGGAAACTGTAGGAAGGCAGGGAGCACATTAATATATTCACAACATTTGATTCCCAGAATCAGCATGGCAGTGGCTACACTGTGAGGATTATTATAGTGTGGAGTAAACATATCAAAGCAGACAGCTTCATGAACAAAAAATAGCTTCACGAACAAAGTGGCTAAGAGCATCTTTATTATTTTTTTGAAAAAGAAAGAACAAAGCACAAGGAAACTCTTCTTTTGCATCATCTTTGCAGGTAGCTGTCTATGTGGCTCACATAACCATTTAAAACCCAAATTTGAGGGAGGCAGATGCAAGTTTAGATCTTGGCACATACAACGCCAGTAATTTAACATCTCTGGTCCTAAATATTTTTCACATGTAGTACTAATAGAAATCAGAGAACTAATAAAGTCATCCGCCATATAAGTTTATTATGAAGACTGTAAAAGAAAATTGTATTTATAGCACTCAGGTGAACACTAGCTTTCATTTGACTCATGTTCCAGAAGGATTATTTCCTTTTTGACCAAAATAATTTTCCTGTTTAATAGAAGACACACAGAAACCACTTAATGCTCTTCATCTTGTAACTCTCTCACCTCACCTGTTCCCCTGTCACCCATTTTCGACACAGAATGCTGTTCTTGTTATCATCCAGACCAAACCTGTGTCTTCTCATTGCTTTTTGGCTTTTTTCTCTGCTGCACATCACATCAATCAGAAAAGCTTGTTTGCTTTCTCTGAAATAGTATTTAGAACTTTGTCCCATAACACCCCTTCATCTATCATCATCCTGGGATCCATGTAGCTATTGTATCAGCCTTCAAAGTGTCTCTGTGCTTCTGCCCTTAGCCTTTAGAGTAACTGGAGAGATGCTATGAAGATGTAAGTCATGTTTGGCTGCTGTCCTGTTTAACTCCCTGCCAGGCTGCCTGTACCTGGGGAATAAATTACACTGCACTTTTAAAGTGGTACTTTCCTTTATTGGTACCACTGTGAGGAAATATTCTCATTTCCTTCCTCCAAATTTTCCCTCCTACAAGATCCTTCCTCCTCCACCCTTGCTTAAACTGTAATGTCAACTCTACATCCCCTTCCAACTTTCATTTTCTACAGCACTCTTCACTTTCTATATATTATACTTATTATTTTTCTTAAAGTTTGTCTATCCCATTAGAATAGAAGCCCTGTGAAGGCAGGTGTGTGTGTGTGTGTGTGTGTGTGTGTGTGCGCGCGCGCTGTGTGTGTATTTGTGCATGTGTGTAAGTGTGTATGTGTGTGTGTGTGTGTATTCTTCCTAATCTCTGACCTACCTCTGACATATATTAGGAATTTGATAAACATACCTAGGATAAAGATGTGCATGACTGAATTAATAGCACAGACCATTGTTTCCAAGCAACAGTGTTCCCAGTCACAACTTGGCCTAGGGCACAGAGTACAGCACCAAATCTACATCCCAAGTGTGATGAATAGGGAAGAGGAGTTACAGTTCTTGAGGGCACACCCAAGCACATGCTGATGCCAGACCTCTGGCCAGCATGTGCATCCACATTGGCAGAGACGCTAGTGGGTACCCTGGTGTTGCTGATACATCTCACACTGGGGGACTGCTGATTGTCTGCGTATAGCAGAATGATAGTGAGTGCTCTCTATATACATGAAAAGAGACCATGTGTTCACATTCAGAGAATGAGCTCATCAGGTAGGCCAGCCAAAGATCTGGAAGAACTGCCTAAGCTCAGGTGATATCTGCCACTAACAACTTTGGCCAGAAATTTTACTGGTGTGAGGCCCAAAATGAGGCAGCTTTCAGATAAGCCAAATTCATTTCCAATTGTCAATCTAAATGAAATTTCCAGAAGAACATATGCTGAGAAACTGGCTCCAGATCCATTTCTTTTCCAGATGTTAGCAAAATGAAAGACCAAGAAGGGGATATTTAAAGTCACTGTCTCTCTTGGGATTTCTCCATGGATTTTTTCCAAACAAACTTGTCTTGTTCAAAGCTGAATACTGAGTTAAGGCACTGACAGGATGGGCCTTGGAAGAACTTTCAGGATGTATTCAAATCCACGTGACCTGAGTGGAGATCACAGATTCTTACTTAGAGTTCAGTTATTCTCAATTTCATGAGATTGTGAACTTTTAATTTTGCGGTGGGGTGGGGAGGGTCATACCCAGAGGTGCTCAAATCTTATTTCTGGCTCTATACTTAGCTTGGCAGGGCTTTGGTTGCTATATGGGGTGCCAGGGATCAAATCCAAGTCAGCCACATGCAAGTCAAGCACCCTATCCACTGGACTATCTTTTTGGCCTCAGCATTGTGAAATTTAAAAGAAAAAGGCCTCAGAAGCTCAACCTTCATTAAAGTGCCTGTAAATTTGAAGTCTGAAGTGTACATTACTCTCACCAAAAGGCAGGAAGCACATGCAAAAGGAACAAATTATATTCTTACTATCCTAACAGAGAAGACAATCTAACAGGTGTTTACCTTGTCAAGATATCAAAGAGAAATATGATTACAGGTTTCTGAGATAAATCTCTGGATTTCTGATTGCAATTCTCTCTCAGGTTTTTCAGAGAGGGCAGTGATAGGGCATTGGCTTTGACTTGTTCTGGTGACTTCCTGTCATTTACCCATACTTGGTTTCTAATACTTCCTAGACTCCTCCAATACTTACTCAAATTCTCTTCACACAATATTTTCTTTTAAAATTTTACCTATATGTTCCCTTGATTTTATCATTCTGTACCAGGTTGGGTTAAGCAAGAAAATATTTTAACAGTTTTTGGTCTTAGGAATTTCTAGAAGTAAGCCCAACATATTAACCAATAAGGATTTATATATTATTACTGAATTGTCACCTGGTTTATTAATACTAGAGTTAACTTGACATATGAAATATTTTTATTCCAAATAGACTATCTCTTCTAAAATTAGGAAGTTAGGTAAGTAGTGTCAGCTTCTATTTCTTCTACTTTGTATATAAGATCATCTATAACTTTTGAAATATTTAAACAGAGCTATCTAGGGAATAAACCCTAAAATCTTAGCAGGTGATTCTTCATTCAAAGAGAGCCAAGCAGGACTGAAACTTTAGGTCCACACCTCTTAGTTGAAATAACATCCTGAAAGTTGTCCGTCGGTCCCTGAGTACTGCTGGTGAATCATTTTCCCTCTCCCCAAATGGTGAAAATGTAGGTAAAGTATTAGAAAAGAGAACTGGAAAGGCCACTTCGAATGATCAGACTTATTGATTATATATATATATTCTAAATAGTTCACGGTCACTGTCACTGTCCTCCCATTGTTCATAGATTTGCTGGAGTGGGCCCAGTAACATCTCCATTGTGACAATTGTTATTGTGTTTGGCATATCTAATATGTCACGGGGAGCTTGCCAGGCTTTGCCGTGTGGGTGAGATACTCTCGGTAGCTTGCTGGGCTCTCCGAGAGGGGCGGAGGAATTGAACTTGGGTCGGCCATGTTGGCTGTGTGCAAGGCAAACACCCTACCTGCTATTAATTTTTAAAATTTTGTTGTATTTTGTTTTGTGGCCACACCTAGCAGTGCTCAAGTCTTAATCCTGACTGTGCTCAGAGATCACTCCTAGAAGCTGGATAGGGGGACCACAAGTGGTACTGGGGTCCAACCTGGGTTGGCTACATGCAAGGCAAAAGTCCTATTTGCTGTACTAGTACTCCAGTCCTCTAACTAGTTTCTATGTAGCAGCATCATCTTAGCTGGAAAAATAAAAGGTAGGAAATATTTGGAAGAAAATATTTTTATTTTTTAAACACTTTTGCTTAAAATAATTGTTAAGGCGTGCATATACTGCCCGAGCCCATGTGCTGCTTGCGCCCACGTGGACAAGCACTTGTGGTACCTGAGTACATGTGTCATCCGTATCTCCCCTCTTGAGATGTGTACTTTCATGCTTTCATGTCTAATGCTAGGATGTGTGTAGGGGCTCTCTTCGCCCTTGGAGAAGCCCATGTTCTCTCTTGAGTACATTACTCTCTCTTGCTCTCTCTCCCTCCATACCTAAAAATCCTCCAAATAAAATCTATTTACTTCAAAAAAAATAATAATTGTTAAAACAATTATCTTCAGATAGAATTGAAAATAAAAATGTAACAGCTCATTGATCTTTATGCTTTTAACTCCTATGATGGTGAATTATTGAAAACCGACCTTTCATTTCAATGAAATCATAATATTTTTGTAGATTACATGTTTTTCAAGCTCAGTGATGGTAATAGCTTAATACTTTACATGAGTGATTATGAGGAGATCTTAAACTGCAGCGATTGCTCTAAAGAAAATGTTTATTGCCTGACGGGGATAATTGTATTCTCCCATTGAATATCATTTCTTCAGGGCTAGTTACTGTGGAGTATAATAAATGTGCCACTTTATATGCAAATAAAATGTATTGAGATTTGAATAAGAAGTTCTGTATATTTCTACTGAAAAATCATCTAATTATGATTCATATTAACAGACAGAACTTCTCAAGATATGAGATGCTAATAGCACACGTGAGAAAGAAATCTTCCCTTGATTTACTTTTTGTTTTGTTTTCAAAATGTCCATATACAGCTAAAAATATTTTCTTTCTTATTACTTTAGCAGATTTGGAGTTTGCATTCTGAGTTTTATTTTGAGTCTAACAATTTCACAGTGATATGAAGAAAGATGACCGAATGAATGTCTTTGTTTTGCTTTCTAAGTGTACCTCCCTCAGTTTTCTTTCTACGCATCTGGAAAACTCCAGTTTTTCCTAGATGCTACTCAAAGAAGCCTTCTTCAGCAATACCTAGCAAAACAGAGGACATTCAAAAACACGTACAATCACTCATTTCACATACATGCATTGCCTTTAAAAAGTATTTCTTTGATTAAACATTTGACCCAAAGTACTGAACTTTTCTAACTTTTCTAACTTTTTTTGGAAGAAGCAATGTTCTTATATCTCAAATCCCATTTAAGACCTGTGCTTTGTACTTTTATTAGCTTTGCATGGTACTGTGGGGGAAATATTGTAAAAATATTATAGGGGACAGAGAGATAGTTCAGGGGATAAGGAACTTGCCTTGCATGCTGCCAATCCTGATTCTATTCTAAGGCACCACATTTGCTCATCAAAACTCCGAGTACAGAGCCACAAGTAAAGCCCTGAGTAAGGCCAAGTGCTGTCCATTACATTATTACACCCATTCCCACTAAAATGATATGATGCACATCTAACTGTTTAGAGTTAACAGTAAGATAGAGGCTAATTTAGGAAGAAACTAAATAAAGTAGTCAACATTTCCATCACGTTCCCTGAAGCTTTGTTCTCCTTTCCTGAAGTTTGCAGAGGAATATGAGGGTTCAAGGATTTAAACCCGAACACTTAAGCCAACACATTCAACTCCCAGAATTAAGGTAAAGGTAAAGGCCCTCCCGTTGATCGTCGATTTGCTCGAGCGGGCCCAGTAACGTCTCCATTGGAGACTTTGTTGTTACTGTGTCTGACATATTGAATACTCTGGGTAGCTTGCCGGGCTCTCCGAGAGGGGCGGAGGAATCGAACTCGGGTCGGCCATGTTGGCCGCTTGTAAGGCGAACGCCCTACCCGCTGTGCTATCGCTCCAGCCCTCTTTTATTGGGGGTCACACCCGGCGATGCACAGGGGTTACTCCTGGCGGTGCTCAGGGAACCATATGGGATGCTGGGAATCGAACCCGGGTCGGCCGCGCACAAGGCAAATGCCCTATCCGCTGTGCTAACAAGTATGTAACTGAATGAAAACTAAAGTATAGTATGTAACTAAGGGCATCTTAGGGCTATAATGCTAAGTTAAAACATAATTGCAGTTTGGGAATTGAATTCCTTAGATAAAAATCCCGACACACAACAAACTAGAAGTAATTTATCTAGAAGTTACATGAAAGTTTATAATTCTTGAGAAATAACCAAATGCTATGATTTAAGTTTGAATCTGACTACTAGACATTTTAATTAGACCTTTGGAATAATAGGAGATGATATAGTTGATATTTGCATTATATATTAGGGCATTATTAAATGCGAGGGATTTCCAATATACTGAATTAAACGTGGAGGTCTTAAGACTATTTCAAAGAAATTTAGTGAGTCACTTTCATTGTCATTTTTTATGTAAAATGCCAAGGCCATAATATCACATAATTACCAGAGGCAATTTTTTCCTTCAATTTTTTAAAATGTGAAATCCATCATATGTTATAGGAGCAGTGTGGAAACCTACTGAAAGACACAAAAAGGACTGACTAGTGTGTCTGAAAGAAAACAAAGAGGTATTGAGTCTACAACCCAGATAGCCTTGTGGTTACCAACTTGCTGATAAAGAGAATACCGGGCAGCTTCTGAAACATTTTCAGAGCACCAAACCCTGACCCAATTCCACTTTCTTCCTCAAAAAGTCCCAAATACATACTAATTTACAAACTCCCTAGCTGCGTAGCCAATGACACAAACAATGCACATGCAAGGCATATAGTCCTTACAAGCATGTGCAATCTTCACACCACCCCACTCACACTCCTTAATGCCCACCCCACAGTGTACATTTCTCCCCTCAGCTTACTTCTTAAAGCCCTTACCTCAAAATTCAGCAGGGGACTCTCTTCTGAGAGATCCACACCTATGCCTCAGAAGTGCACTGCTTCTAACAAATCTCTACCGTTATGTGATCCACGTAGCTCTTCAATCTTTTCTCCCCAAAAGACAAAGAATCAAGGTCTAGGGGAGGCTCTGTCCCGCGTAACTTATCCCGGTAACATTTTTCAGTGCTTTGTATCAGACACCGACTTACTTAGTCTCCTGACCGAATGTATTCCTTCCCAGAGAAAAAAACACCAGGTTTCTTAGAAGTAGAGGCCACTTGTACTCCGCTTCTGGACATAAAAATATTCAATCTCGTCCTACGTCCCATAGCTGCTCTCAAGATTGAGCATGGCAGAGATGTTCATCCCAGGCCCAGCAGTTCAACTAGACAAAGGCGTGGCCTGCTGGCTGCCTGAGGTCTGGCAGGAAATGACCTATGCTGAGTAGAATCTCTCACTGGGGTCCTCCTCGAGATTTTGAGGTGCTGGGGTGAGCAAGTGTTAATTTTGGGTGTCTCTAGACTCTCTGATCTCTCTAACTCTGTTATCTGGTGACAATTTTGCCTCCACAGCTGACTTGAAAAGCAAAACTTGAATGAACATGTTCATGAGATTTATTTACATTAATAATTTTATTTTTACCTTCCCCCCACACTCATGCAGTCATATCCAGCTGAGCTGGGTTCAATTCCAAGAGATGGGCACTCAGGAATCACTCCTGGTGGGTCCAGGGACCACATGGGATGCCAGAGATCAAACCAGAGTTGACTGCATGCAAGTTAAGGAACTTATGCATTGTATTATCTTCTAAAATTTTTTAATTTATGTCAGTAAAGCGGGTAGGGTGTTTGCCTTGCCAATCCCAGTTCGATTCCTCTGCCCCTCTCGGAGATCCCAGCAAGCTACCGAGAGTATCCCGCCAGCACGGCAAAGTCTGGCAAGCTACCTATGACATATTCGATATGTCTAAAACAGTAAGAAGTCTCGCAATGGAGACCTTACCGGTGCCCACTCGAGCAATGTTTTATTTCAAAATTATAAAACTGAATCACAGTGAGACATACAGTTATAAAGTTTTTCATTATGGGGTTTCAGTCATATAATGTTCCACATACATGCAAACTAATAATACATTAATAATTTTAATGTTCTTCACCAGTGTACATTAGTAATTTTAAAAAGCACTTATTCATCTTATTAAAGTAAATAAATCCCTACAACAAGATTGTAATTTGTACAAGGGCAAAGGTATGTCTATTTTGCATATCAGTGGGTTGTTCTTGCTAAGCACTTCCCCTGTCAGTCAGCAGGCCCTAAAAAATATAAAAACTCAAAAAGCTTGACTGCGAGGATTAATAATAAATGAATGAACACTTTTCCAGTCTGAGGTATTAACCTAGCTTTTGTCAATTTTCCAAAACTATAGAGATCCCTGTATTTACAACCAATTTTTTGAGTGATAAATACACAACACACCCACACTCCACCAAGAAACACACATACACACTAATTCAGAAATAGTCTCTTTCATTATAGCCTGTAAATAAAAACTCATGAGCTCATAATCACTAATAATGCTCTTGGAAGCAAAGAAATGAACTAAATCTGTCCTAAAAATGAGAAGACTTTCCTTAGTATAAAATTAAACCAATTTAATTAATATTTTGCTGTTAATAGGAAATAGCTAAGATCGACCCTAAAGTAATTCTGTTAAATAAAGCTCTTCATGATAAGAGATGGGCTTGCATGGAGTTTGTCTTCCACGGGGGATATTAAAACAAAGAGATTGCTCGTATGTAAAGAATTGTTTGTACGAAAAGAATGAACTTCTCATCCATCACCTTTTTCATAATCTTGATTCTCAATCCCACTATCCAAAATGAGGTTAAGTGTCTATCTAAAGTGAAAATTGTTCATGTTTTCTTGTTTATAACCCACTAGCATTTCTGCAGTTCCTCTCACTTTAAAGGCAACTTTTTTTGTCACTTGCTTGGCATAATGGATCTGAAGGGAATTCTGTCCCTCTTATAAACTCCCACTTTTTTTCTGAAACTCTTCTAAAATAAAAAAAAAAATGTTATAAACTTGTTGAATACATTGCACTAGAAAATATCCTTGTCTTTGATCATGGTCTTTGTCTGCAATGTCCTCAACTGTCACCCTGTGAAGATTTTAACCCAAACTTTAACCCAACTTTCACCCTGTGAAGATTTTAACCCAATATAAACCCAATATAAACCCAAGATTTTAACCCAACTTTCACCCTGTGAAGATTTTAACCCAAAATAAACCCAAAGATACTTCAGTTTCTGCAAATGATATAATGAAATTAAATTATCACCTTAAAATTACACGTCTGTTTCCTACTCTAGATACAAACTATGTCAAAGTCATCATCATTGCTTGTATCACTCATTTCGAAATCAGAGTATAATACCAATGCAATTAATATATGTTAAGCCAAATTAAGTATGGCACAGTATCTTGTTCTTAAACTCATAAACACCCCTTAATCTCTTAATGTTCTGACCTGGGAGTTTATAAAAATTATTATCCTCTTTTCTTCATGATTGCTGAATTAAGCTACTAATATCCTTCATAATTACAGGGTATCAACTCTCTTTATAAATGGCTATTAACGAAGGCCATATTGCTGACACTGATCTATTAGTGAAAAAGAAAAGTATAGTAGAATTCATGTGGGAAAGACAGTCAAGCATGAAGTTGCTTTATGTGCTAATATTTTCAAATAAATAATTATTTGAATTGCAAGTAATGTGCTAAATCACCTTAGTTATGTCTCATAGTAACAAAATATGTATTATTTGTACATACACAGTGCTTTTACAGGTTTTCCCCTTTAAAAATTAAGGATTCTTTAAATGTTATAAATTCAAAAATAATCAAAAAATAATTTCTCTATTTCAATGCAGTAGGCAAACTTATTGAAAAATACAAAGACTTTCTTATAATTGCTAGAAGTTCAGAGAAAAAAATATATACTGACATTCCTTTAACAACAGTAGCTTTAGCAGAAACTTTAGTATTATCAGAAGATATTGTTACCCCCCGGTCTCCAATTCCCAGACAATGCTGTGACTTAATCAGTACTTTCCAAAGCACAAAGCTGGCAATCTTTTCTTGTCTTTGTGAATTTTTCACATCTTAGAACTGTCCTCCTTCAATCTTCCTGC
The DNA here is from genome assembly GCF_029834395.1 of Sorex fumeus. NCBI lineage: Eukaryota > Metazoa > Chordata > Mammalia > Eulipotyphla > Soricidae > Sorex > Sorex fumeus. The sequence continues at coordinate 33,065,143 of NW_026606092.1, read as the reverse complement.
TTGCCACCTTCCCCCACATCTGTCTCACCGTATATCACTATTCTTTACAATTTCTTCTGGGCTTACTTTTGTTACCACACTGAAATCTTATGCATAATTATGTGAAGTTGCTATGGAGATTTTGTGTGATTTGTCATGAGGAAAATCTATTGTGTCTGAGATAATTCTCCATACTAATGACTCAGGAATTCACCCTCCCCCCTTATTTTCTCTGGGTTTATAATCAACTGCATATATTTAAATATCTACAAGCAATAGTCATGTTATAAGAACCAGAAAAGTTACTGAATTCTTCACGAAGATGAAGCTTCTTAATGCAACTGGGTCAATTTCTTATGATTTAGAAAGAACGTCTAACAGAATATGTTTCAAAATAGCAGCTGAACACTTGCTTGCTCTTTAAGGAAAAAGACTTCAAAGTTTTATAATTACACTCTTAAAATTCTACCAACAATTGTATAAACCTGCAATCGCCACATCACTTTTGTACCCTATTTTTCTGCCTGGATCTAAAAAACCTCCATTGAGTAATCACAGACTGCTTAGTATTGAATGCTTTTAAAAAGTTACTTTAGTACAATTTAAAAAACCTTCAAATAATGGAATTTTGGTATAAAAGCTTTGGCATAAAATCTATGACAATTTTGTGGTGAAATTTTGGTAGATTTTCCTTGAGTGGCAGGGGGCACATCTGGCAGTACTACAGGTAGATATTTTGACTATAAAACTTAAAAATGCAATTTGCATCAAACTAATTTGTAAAGTTAAGGACACATATATGAATACTACTAAAATTACTTGCTTCCCTCCATGGTGTATATATTATGGAAGTGGAAAATATGTGTGAAATTGATTACTTGGCATTGACTCAAAGGTAATTTAGGCTAAAGGCAGGGAAGTGAACAACAGCAAGCAAGCCTTACATTTCCAACAAGGCCTATCTTTTATACCTTCCTTGTTTGACTTCCCCAATGTCTTCCTTAAGAAAACCCTACTTATATCATTTTGGTATTAATCTTAAATCAATTAGAAAATTGATTATGCTACAACTCACATGACTCTTTTTGACCCCCAGATTGGCAAAATTGATTTCTGAACCATGGCTGATGACTAAATATTTTGAAGAGAATTTTTAAAAGTCAGTTGTAGGCAGAACAGAAATTCTGTTTCTAACAGTTTGCAATCAGAAGACTGGCACACCGAGGATACATACAGAACTTAAGTTAAATTTCCCATCAAAGACAGATAAACACAAATCAAATCAGAAACAATTTTGAAGCAAAACTTTGTTTGAAAACAACCGAGTTACCATTTTCCCAAACAGATTCTAAAATGAATATATGGTTTTCACTGAAGATGATTTGATACTGTGGTTACTCAAACAGGAATCAAATAGAAATAAGAAGAAAAGAGGGAAGGCGAACAGAAAGGAAGAGGGTGAATCAGAGTCTTTAAAAAAGAGAGATCATAGCCCATAGCCAGTTTTTTTGCATTTATTTTTATCCACACCCCTAATCCCACTCCACCTACCCAATGCTTTTACACTAAAATTCTTTTGGATAAATTTAGGCTAGTGAGTAACCTATAAAACACTGAGGAAAAAGAAACGGAGGATAAAGAACAAAAACAAGTGAAAGAGACAAGAGGAAAGGCTAGACTGACTTAATGACAATACTTGTTACCAGGCTGTGATAAAGGAAGACCTCATACATAGTATTGGCCAAAGAGGAAGTCTGTACTCTTCTAGACATCCCATAGAAATACTGGCTAGGCAGACAAAGGACTTCAATTTCCCCAAGAACTGCAAAAATACATAAGTTCACACAATAAAGGAGTCCTTTCATGGTGCAGATGACAATGCAACGTAATGCCTTACTCCTGGTCTAAGAATGGTCTATACTAGAAATGACAGTGAGGGTCTAACAAGTGACAGAGCAGATGATTGGCCTTGGAGAATTGTTTTGTATGCCCCAATTGATGAGGATAGATAAACATTCACATAAACAAAAGAAGGTAGATCATGGAGGAAACATGGAGATGATGTTTGTAAAGTTTTGAATGGAAAATAAAGGTTCCAGACTCCTGGCAATCCATGATGAAGCTTGAAAGGCTGGTGATGGGAACATTATGGGAAGTCAAATTAGAGCTGGCAAAGAATCACACCATATGGATTCCCAGGAATCTGGGTTCTTTCTTAGGGCATGACTCTGTGATGGAAAGGAGCATCTCACTGCCACATAGCCAACCAATAAATCTTTAACTCAGACTAGCACTGTAGCACTGTCCTCCCACTGTCATTGATTTACTTGAGCGGGCACCAGTAATGTCTCCATTGTGAGACTTGATACTGTTTTTGGCATATCAACTAAGCCAGGAAGAGCTTACCAGGCTCTGCCTTGCAGGCAGAATACTCTCTGTAGCTTGTTGGGCTCTCCGAGAGGGACGGAGAAATTGAACCCAGGTGGGCTGCATGTAAGGAAAAAACCCTACCCACTGTGCTATCAGTCCACTTAACTCAGAGAGAACATAAAAATAACATATAATAGGAGGGCATAAAAGTGAGGGCTTCAGTAGTTTTGAAATTATGCATTAAAAATAAAAAATATTTAAATTCATAGTAATAAGGAACAAAATTTGTGGAGTGACAGACGATTCTTTAGAAAAAGCCAGAAAAATTTGGTTGTCTTAGTCAATATTACTAAAGTAGAGATGCATATATAACTCCAAGGCATTTTTTTTCAGTAAAATTGTTTGATTTTTATGGATGGATCTACAAAATACAAAAACTACTTAAACTTTTGATCTCATTTCAGTTGCAGAAAAATTAATATTAAGTATATTATGAAAATACAAAAAAACCCTCCAACCAAATACTGCTATGTGGTCCATTGTCCTTTTTGTACTTCAGATCATGTTGTTCTCATTAAAAGCTAATAAAAAGAGATCAGAGGAAGACTTAATGGATAAATGGTATATCCACACCAGAAATAAGAAAAAAAATGGTAGACTCAAACATTAAACTAACATTGGGCAGCTTGAAGGGTGAAAATTGGAAAGATATAGGGCAGCCAAACTAAACATAACCTATTCCTAATAGAAAAGACCCCAGGAGATCATACTTGAGTTTCATTCTAAAAATATTCCAACAAAATATTATTATCTCTCAATAAGTTTAAATTATATTTTAATTTTATGTTTTAATGGTGCTCATTTGATAAATTTATCTTGGTTTTATAATTAAGAATGTTAAGTACTAGTGTGAGGTGGGAAAGAATAAATATCAAGTGGAAGAAAGAGAAAAATAAATCTATAATAAAAAGTGTACGAAACTCGAGGCTACATGAGTTCACAAAAACTGATGAAATCTAAAGGACTTAGTTTAAGACTTTGCTTGGTTTCATATGGGAACATGAATGGGATTGACCTTTGCTTGATGTGGACACTAACAGAAGTGAGAGAGAAAATGGAATCATTCATTTTCTACATTGCTTCCACTTCTACTATGAAGGCAGCTAATCTCCATGTTGAAAAGAAGACATTAAGTTCCAGATAAGGGAAGAAATTTCCAAGGGAAATCTGCAAGTTGCTTTGCGTTTATAAAACAAACTTTTGGAAATAAATGATATCCTGAGGGAATGAAATATCTTCAGATGGCACTGGGAAAACCAATCTTTGGGGAATCCGTATGAATGAAAGAGGTGGCTATATTAATAGCAGGAAAATTATTAATATTTATTAATATTTTTTCATGAACATTTATAATGATTTTGATATAAAAATCTAAAGGAAAATATTCACTTTGTAACTACAAATATGTTTTTAAATCTGACCTGCTCCCCCAAAATGCCAAAGAAACAGAATGCAATGTTTTATAAAAGGGGATATGACGATTATAAAATAAATCAATATAACGAAGAAAAGTACAAGAACTACCTAACAACTCCTTTTTGATATATGTATGGATAGACAGATAGAGTGGAAAAAGGTAATAAATCTCAAAGGCCAAGTGAATCTGGATTTTGGCTGTGTGTTGAATGAATTATTTATTGAGGACCGAGAAGCAGGATATGGAAATAGGAACTAGAGGATCATTTTAGGTGAAATTGCACAGGCGTGCTCTAATCTTTTACTGCCGAACAACAGTGCTAAATTTATTCAACAGAAGGTCATGAGATGCCTGGACTCAAAGTTGGAAATTTAAAGCTGAGTAATTGCTTTGCCACTAACTATACTAATTCCTGGTTCCACAAATCTGGTCCACTGCTTATTTTTGTAAATCAAGTTTTATTGGAACACATTTATGCATATTTGATTATTATCCATGACTGTTTTTATGCTCCAGCAGGAGAGTTTAATAGCTGCAGCAGAGACCATGTGCCCACGAATATACAATATTTACTCCTTGGTCTTTTACCAAAGGTTTGTCAAGTCTCTGACTAGGTAAGATGCAAGGCAACAGCCTCTCTGAAGCTCATTCTGTCATCCATACTAATAGATATTGATGACTACTACAATTGCTTCAGAAAGCATTATACAAAATAAAGTCTGAGCACTCTCTTTATATATTGCAATGTGCTGTATACATATAAGGCAAGTCTTATTATAATCAGTCCACTTACTCAAACAATAGAAGCATTATCCCCATTAAAAGTTTGAAAACCTCCAGTACATATGAGAACTTTAAATATACTAAATGGCCTTTTGATGAATGGATGTGTAGATGAATGAATATATTGGGAATGGTAGCAATTTTACCTTATTTTCCAGGGAGTATGTGCCATAATTTTTGACATAATAGCTTATTTTATCCTTGTTACAGACCTGGGACGGTACTTAACATTTACTGAAGAATAAAAGCAGAAAAGATTAAAACGGTAATAACATCAGGAACAACTGTTACTATTTATAAAACACTAGAATCTAGCTACTGGACTAAGTAGTTATTGTTGCTTTATTTAATACTCAGCTACCCCTGAATGTATCATTAACATAATCATCATTATCATTACATTTTCATCATCATCACCACCACCAAACACCGTTTTTGGTAAGAAAATTGAGACCCAAAGAAGCTAGGTAATTTTTCACAGCATCTAACAAGCAGCAGCATTGGAATTCCTGACTGATTTCCTAACACTTGAAAGTAAAGCAACTTATACATGATTCCACCTAAACTTACAAGGATAAATGTCAAGTCTTGCAGAATGAGTGAAAATGAACTGCCTGAAACCCTTCAGACAGAAACTAGTAGCAATTCCTATGTAGAATGTTTTTTAAAGATTTATTTTAAGGATTTTAAATTGTAAAATGGTAAGAATAGTACAGAATATCCATTATGTCGCTCATCCAGCTTCCCATCATGTTAACACAGTGTATAAATATAGCACAATGGTGAGAACCAGGAAATTAATATGGGTACAATATATTAACTGAAGAGTTTACCTACATTCGCCGGTTTTCCCACTGTCCTTGTCCTTTTGCTGATGCCGTACCTAGTACCTAGAATCCTGCTTTGCAGTTAACTGTTTAAACCTCCAGAGTTTCCAGGAAATATGAGTTCTTCAGTCTTTCCCTGTTTTTCAGGTTCTTGGCACTTAGAAAGAACACTGATTATTTTGTTGCCTGTCTCTCATTTAGCACTCTCATGATTTTTGATAAGTCCAATCTTCCTGATTAGACTGAAACTTTGCATTTTGGGTAAAAACACAGAAATGAAAAATCCCATTGTTCAAACCAAGACATTCACAAAGTCAGTATGTCTTGTTTTTTTGTTTCAAGGAGACGATAATCTCATTTACTTTCCATCATACTACAAATACAAATACAAATACAAATACACAGCCTCATGATAGTTCTGACCATATCAAGAACCTATTTTAAGGGGCCAGAGGGATAGCACAGTGGGAAGATGCATGCCTTTCACATAACCGACCTAGGTTTGATCCCTGGCATCACATATTGTTCCCTGAGTCTTGCCAGGAGTGATCTCTGAACACAGACAAGCAAGCCCTGAGCACTATGGAATGTAGGCTAAAAAGAAAAAAATAAAAAAGAAGAATCTATTTTTAAGAAATAGTTTTCTCTTTTTGAAAAGCACAACAAAAGTAGCATGAGCTATAACTTTCCAATGGCTGGTTACATTCGTGTTGGAGTGTTGGAGAGGTAGACTGAATAGTTCATGACTTGTATGACTGAACAGTCATACAATGAAGTTGCAGTCTTCATTGTATCCCTTCCAGCTGAAAAATGTGCTGACTGGCAAAAATCAATCCTATTATATCTGAACTCCAGAAGACAGGACCAGCTTGGGTCATTCTCCAAATAAATATTAATGCCTCGCCTGTATCATGCTAGTTCCTGGTTTCCTGCCCCATCTAAGAACTAGATTTATTGGATCATGGTTACTACAGAGATTTTTCCAGAATTCTACCATTGCACATGGCCAATTTAAAAATCAACTACCTTAGTTCTGGAGCGATAGCACAGCGGGTAGGGCGTTCGCCTTACAAGCGGCCAACATGGCCGACCCGAGTTCGATTCCTCCGCCCCTCTCGGAGAGCCCGGCAAGCTACCGAGAGTATTCGATATGCCAGACACAGTAACAACAAAGTCTCCAATGGAGACGTTACTGGGCCCGCTCGAGCAAATTGACGATCAACGGGAGGACCTTTACCTTTACCTTACCTTAGTTCTATTTTCATATTGAAATACATAAGTCCCAAGAAGACAAAGGAAGTTTTATTTTCTTACAGCTTGGTCAGCTGGTAGTCAACTTTAAGGTTTCTATTAAATACAAGAAAAACTTGCTTTGAATATACATAGTACACACATCCCTCCCCTACATGGGTATAATTATAGAGACTATAAGGAGAATCCTTTCTATTTATTGATATAATTTCTATTGGTTTCCTGGATTTGGATACTTTTGTTAATTTTTATTGTTAGATTAATGCTATCTGAAAAACTATACTTTTATTCAATTTGAAATGTGTTTACAATTCTGTCTATGATTAAGTGATTAATTAAAATTTCCTTGGAGGATAAGTGGATCAACATGGAAAGTATCATGTTAAGTGAAATGAGTCAGAAAGAGAGGGGCAGCCATAGAAAGATTGCACTTTTCTGGGGAATATAAAGTATCAGAATGGGAGACTAACACCCAAGAATAGTAGAGATACGGAGGAGGAGGAGGTTTACTCCACAGCTTGGAAGTCTGCTGGGGGAAGAGGCAGCTCATCTGATAGAGAAGGGAACGACAAGTAAAGGGTGTTTGGAGAACCTGCTTGGGTTGGGGGATGCATGCCAAATGTCGACTATAGATCAAACACAATGGCCACCCAATGTCTCTATTGCAAATTACAACACCCAAAAGGAAAGAGAGAATAAAAGGGAATGCCCTGCCACAGTGGTGGGGTGGGGACGGGGGACATGAGATGGGGGTGTTGGGAGAAATACTGACTATTGGTGGTGGAAAATGGGCACTGGTGGAGGCATGGGTACTCAATCATTGTCTGAAATGCAAGCATGAAAGTTTGTAAGTATGTAACTATACCTCACGGTGATTCACTAATAAAAAAAATAAAATTTCTTGGAAATTAAATGTCCTTAGTAACAAAAGTATAACCTGCTGGCATCAATATGCTCTTGTTATATGTAAGTCATCATTATTTTGGCAGAAAAAATGCCTTTTTTCAACAATATTCTATTATTATCAGTTAAAAATAATTTCTTGAAAGCATAAATTTAAAAGACATCATAAAAGAACAGTGAAAAATTTGTTTCATATAAAAAATGAAAAACCTGCAGAATTTAGAAAATAGTTTACTTTAGAAATTTATTTGGAAGTTTAGGCTTTGTAGTCTTCCACAACTATTTCAATTAAAACTTACTATACAATAACTCCTCTTTATAATTCTACTTAAATAGTAAAGAAATAAGAAAGACAGTCAGAAATATAAATCTTTTAAATGGGTGACAAATCATTCATGTTTTAGTTAAATTCTGGCAAGCAAGAAAACATGATTAAATAAAACTTCCTTTAAATCAAGTTTATATGACACTTAAAACAAAATTTCATGAGTCAAAAAAAAGATTATAAAATAAAATCATAATATTAAGGGACCTTAGGTGTCCTATGAACATAAATATAATCATTTTAGAGGACAATCTGACTGTATTGATTAAAAAATATTAAGGTTCATATGCAGCACTTCAATTCTTAGGAATTTACCATAGGAAAATGCAATGCAAAAATTTAATAATGTATGTGTATTTATGCTTGCCATGACTTTTCATCCAGAAAATACTGAAAATAAAATATATAACCCAAATAGAGATCATTAATAAATTTAAGTCACTTGATCCCATTAACAACCATACTACATTCAGCCTTTAAATTACCCCTTAAATTTCCTCATAATTCTCCAAACATGGTATTGTGAGCCCTTATTTCCCTGGTCAGAAAAGAAAACTAGAACAAAACAACAACAAAACCCTTCCCACCCCAGAATGGTGACACTTCCTGCCTGTCCAGTGCCCCTTGTCACCATGGTTGCAGCTCTAGCTTACGTGGTATTTTGGAGCTTGAGAAACTGTTAACTTTCAGTACAACTATTTTTCCAAGAGCAAAGCAGAAGTAACTTTATGGTGGTCAGATGAGAGCCAGTTGACCTGAACTCTTGGCATCCCTTCCAAAATACTTTAATTTTTTACTGACTACAGGTTGACTTTTTAGGTAAAATTTTCTTTAAGGATGTTATCTGACACAAAACAAGAAAATATACTGCTCGAATGCATGTCTACTCATTAATATTTTTAAATAAATACCACCTAGAAAAACAAATCAAAATTGCTAATTTTAATCACCAGGACTATAGATCTATTAATAAGCTATGAGCTTTAATATCTAAACTGATTATTTAGGACTATAATAAACTATATTAGTCCACGATATGTTACTGTTACTGTTACTGTTACTATCCTCCCATTGTTGATTGATTTGCTCGAGCGGGCCCAGTAACATCTCCATTTTGAGACTTGTTGTTACTGTGTTTGGCATATCCAATACGTCATGGGGAGCTTGCCAGGCTTTGCCCTGTGGGTGAGATACTCTCAGTAGCTTGCCAGGGTCTCTGAGAGGGGCGGAGGAACTGAACTCAGGTATACACCATGTACTTGGGAATTCTCAAGTTTTATTTATTAAATAGAAAAGAGGTCATAATTAATAAAGAAATACACTTTCGCAGCAAGAACATAAGATAGCAGTCTTAATGTTTATGTATTATTATTTTATATTAATATTTTGCATTGAAATATATAAATATTTGCATCAAGAGAATTAAATAAAAACTACAAAATGTCTGACATTAAATTATGCCAGTATTTTTTCAGCCAACTGAGGTTTGACCAGATATTTAAAAATAGAAGAAATTTTGACTCAGATCTTTGAGAATGTTGGGATTAGGATGATGGGGTTTGTGCCTCTGTGAAATAGATAGAAAGCTAAAGAGATCAGGAAGATCTAGAAGTGGAAGCTTCAGGCTAATTGGACACTCACTCAAATGAAACTGAGTATTACCATTGGCTTGTCCCAATATTTTTGTTACAGTTAACATATTCTGATATATTCCTTATCAATCTGCACAGGGTACTGTTCTCATTTCTTTATTTGTTTTTAATTTTTATTAGTGAAACACCATGAGGTACAGTTGTAGATTTACATATTTGTGCGCTTGGGTTTCAATTATACAATGATCAAACACCCATCCCTCCAGCAGTGCTCATTTTCCACCACCACGGGTCCCAGTATCCCTCCCCGCCCCCCCCATCCCTCCCTGCCTCTGTGGCAGGGCATTCCCTTTTTGTTCTCTCTCTCTTTTTGGGTGTTGTGTTCTCACTTCTTCCTGCCATCTCAGGCCTGTTTTTAGTCTTAGGTAAAGATGAAAAGAAAAGTGCCTTAAGTATTAGCACCCCTTCAGGTTCTAATCCCACCTCACACCCCTGACACAACCAGGCTCTATCTGGAGGAGACTGGCACTTTTGTCTTCTTATGCTCAACTCAAAGGACCTGACAGCCAGCTATGTATCTGCAAGTTTATGTCAATGCTGACATGCCACAAGCTGGGAGATGATATAGGCATGGTGCAAAGGTACCATCTTGGACAAGTCCACTTCAGACCTATTGGTTGGATTGGGCATATCTCATTGGAATGATTTGCGTATATCCTTTGGCTTTGAGAACTAAAGCAAATTAGTGAATTCTAGCTTGTCTGTTTGATTCATCTCATGTCCAGAACAAAATCCTGCTAACTCTGAGATCATATTGCTGACAAATCCAGCAAATGAATGTTCGATCATGAAGGTAAAAGAAAAAGTACAGATTCTCTATAAAAGTAGAACCAGTTCATCAAAGATAATAAATTGAATATTTAATATTCATCTTAGCAGTCAGTATGTATATGTATTCTTAAATCATTCTCTAAAATATGTAAAGGTGGTACTATATATGCTTCGATATACATATAAAATTGTGACAATTTTGATGAGGTAAAAATGTGTCCATTTCATATTGCTAAATGGAAAGTTGCTAAGAGAGAACTGTTTTGCATTATTAGTTCTCTTACTTGTGTCAATTCTAATTATTTTAAAAGATCTATGTGAATTGATAAATACCACAGTTTTTATCCCAGAGCAATATAAATTCTTTTGAAGTTTTATTTCTTGAGAGTTTTTGCTTTGTTTGCTTCTATTTTACAGTGAGAAACTATTGGTTTTGTAAACAGAAAACAAATGTTCTTTACCTCAAAAATGCAATATTAGCAGTTTATATATAATTTACTCTCTCAGGACTCAAATGATTCAACTCCAGTCACAGTGCTAACTTGTGAAAAAACTGTACTTGGATGAAAGTCCTCTGACTTCTTGCCCTGTGTCCTCTTCATTTTTCCATGCTAGGTTTAAAAATTAATAATAAGGAATAGTCCCTACCTTAGGATAAATAAGACTTAGTTGAAAAGCTAATAAAAAAGTAGGATTCAATGACCGTATATTATAAGACACTATCTGCTTAGGTAATTGCTGAAAATATTTATTGGAAGTTGGGCTGGGCTCATATGAATCTCAAATAAAAGAGAATGAAGTATAATATTAAGCCACACATAGTGTAAGTTCCTATGAATACGGTGGAAAAGAATATAAAGATTTACAAGGCTGAGGCAGCTTTGAGAGTAAAAGATGTATAGGATTTGAAGTGACCAAGAGTAGTCTGGTGATTACCACAAATATACCTCCAAAGAAATGACTGACAGTGGAAATAAAATTGTGTCTGAGCTGGAGAATGGGAGGAATGGGAGTTCACATAACAGTGGATACATTATGGAAGACTTTGAAAAGCAAGAAAACAGTAGTTTCAATTTAACATAGTAATGGAAACCGTGGACAACGTTCATCATTGAAATCATATGACAACAACATTTAATTAGTGCAAGTTTTTCAGTTATGTAGAATAGATCAGCAGTCAGAGATTAATGTTGAAGAGGCCAAGTTCAGGGCTATGGAAGCATGGAGACATGCCTAAGTTGAAAAGGAATCAAAATTAAGGGAGAACATAAAGAGATGATTCACAAATATCTCAAAATTATAAATGAAGTCACTTAAAACAGTAACCCGTTGGCAGAAACAGATGGCTTAAGTAAGGCGTATCAAAAGGGAGAACACAAAGTAAAGAAAACATTAAGTGCTCCATTTTTTATTAAAATTATATTGTATTAAATTTTTTTTTGAAGTAACATTGGCAAGGATGTTGAGGAAAGGCAATCTTTGAATAATATTGGTTGGAATACTGGTGTAGTCATATGGAAAAAGTATGAAGTTTCCTATAAAACAAAACAAAACCAAAAAACCCAGAAATGGAAATACCATATGATCCAATGGAAACTTCTGGGCATTTACCTGAAGAATATGAAAATTATACTATAAAATTAAGCTTTGTAGATTTGTTCACTGAAGTCAAGGGACCAGGTTAAAGCTTCCAGTTTGCAAGACAGCTTGACTCTACTCCAAAGCTTAAGCCACACTCTTCTCATTTTATTCAGCTATCACAAATGCAGAGCTAGCAGAAAAGATGGAATATGGACAAGTCAGTACTAATTAAAGAAAACTACACTTAAAAAAAGGAAGGAAAGGGGCTGGAGCGATAGCACAGAGGATAGGGCTTTTGTCACGCAAGCAGCCAACCTGGGTTTGAATCCCAGCATCCCATATGGTCCCCTGAGCACTGCCACGGGTAGTAATTCCTGCGTGCAGAGCCAGGAGTAATCCCTGTGCATCCCTGAGTGAAACCCCCCCAAAATAAATAAATAAATAAATTTTAAAAAGCAAGGAAAAATTCTCAAAATATGAACATGAAATCAATAGGACCCGCTTAGCATGTTGAAACAAGCCCTAGTATGGCTCAGATAGCATATGAATATTTTATTTGTAAAAGAGGAAAAAACAGACTAAAATCTTAGTAAGCAAGCATTCCGTGCGTCTACTTAGGTAGTCTATAATTTGTTGGATAGATTTTCTAAGAAATGATTTGCTAGCTTCGTAGAATCCTCGCAGGAGAGGTACCTCGATCCTGACACAGTGTTCAGTGTAGCTGAAACCCCACAGCTTCTAAACCTCTAAATAGTGCTTTTGCATTTCACCTTAGAGATAAGGTGACATCCAAATCCACTTAATGTTTCTCTGGTATGGTTTGAATGTCATCAGAGACCTTGATGAAATTACAATCCTATTAGTCATGAAAGCTGGAAGACAGGAGACCTTAGGTGGCTAATGTTCCCTTCAGAACAAGAAAGAGACATTTAGCATTTGTAAAGGGCACTGATTTCTGATAGTTCCCTGAAGAACAAGGCACAAGTGGAGAAATGGGAACGGAAAAATCTTAGGAAAGAAATGATAGAAAAGACAAGATTGCATTTATCCAAACAACTTAACTTTTGTCTACTTTTTTACAACTTTCACTGGAATCAAAAGAATTGAGTCTTCCTGTAGATGTGGATAGGAGGAAAGGCCGTGCAGGACAGGAAGGACATGCTTCCCTCCGCAGAGATTCTGTTACTGAGAAATCTGGAAATTACACTGAGGCCTTGATTGATGCCAAGGAGGAGCCTCTAAATATAAAGGGTGAATGGAGGTTACAGAATAGGGCTTTTAATCTGGGTGATAAATTGCCAGATTCCATTATGCTAAATGAGTCTCATCAATGCATAGCTAGACTCAAGAATATAATAAGACCCCTTTCAGAGCCCAGCACAAACAAATTGGAAGAATTAATAATAAAAATCCTATTAATGTGCATGCAATTTCAAGATGTTAATGAAGTCAAGTTAAAAAGTTTAGCTAATGTATGTTAAGCATTAAAAAAATAGTCTGATTATCAAAAGGGATGCATTCTTTGGTTTTAGTTTCAGTTTTTTCCTCAAGTAGGTGCTATCTAAGACTGAAAGGATTACATTTCTTTTAGTTAACTTTTCTCTAGGGAGATTCTTGCTTAGAATTAAGAGATGTGACAAAGAGAATGTTGCAAGTCCTAGAATGCTTAAGATGCTTGTTGACCTGAAAGTAACAAATGAGACTCTTGCAAGTGAATTTGCCAAGACTCAGAATAAATTTCTAACCGAATGGAACTAGAGGGAGACACAGACTCCCAATCACCAGACTGATAACACATAAATCTTTGGCTTCTCAAGACAGTCTCAGACTGAAAACAAGAGGCCGGATCTGAAAACACTGACATATGATTCAAAGTAGGAATAATTGTCTGTAATCAGCTAAGACCCTTGGGCCTCCACCAAAGAAAATATGCTGGGTTTGAATCAATAAATATTTGTACAATATACCATCAGCCATGGATTAGAAATCAACATTGCACATTTTGCCATTATGATTCCTTTAAATGACCACCTCAAAAAAGAAACTTAATACTAATGCATATAATCAAAGCATGCAGGAGATGAGAATAATAAGGTAGCCTCTGTATTATAGTTAAATCCTTAGGCTAAAAGGCACAATCAGACAACTGTGCTTAGATTTCCATGAAAACAAATGCCATGTGCTCCTAATTCATAGTGAAATAAAATAACTCCAGGTTTTCCTATGGTACTAAGGAGCACAGAATTGGCTGCAGTTAATGTTCATTTCAAAAGTTAGGAACAAACCTACTTAGTCATAGCACTGTGGCTAGGGCATTTGCCTTGCACGTGGCCCACCAGGGTTCGATTCCTACGTCCCTCTCGGAAAGCCCGGCAAGCTTCTGACAGTATTCTGCCCGCATGGCAGAGCCTGGCAAGCTCCACATCGCATATTAGATATGCCAAAAACAGTAACAACAAGAGTCACCATGGAGACGTTACTGGTGCCCGTTCAAACAAACATATGAACAACGGGAGGACAATGTTACAGTGCTACAAATGGAGATCTCTGAAAGGATCAACTATAAGACAAGGAACAAAAGGGGTGTGATGAGAAAGCAGGTAGCTGTGTGGGGTCACTAAGGAGAACGCTGGGTCTGCCACATTTTGCTATAGGAATAATAAAGGTTACTATGGACAGGGAGAAGGTCACCCTAATGAACTTCATATACAAGCTTAGAAAATTGAAATTTAAGCAAGAAAGAGACAATAGAAAATACTCCTGCTACCTACCAACTATAGACCCTTTTCCTAATATCACTGTGGTTCCCCCCGCCCAATCCATAATCTTTCTCCATGACCAATGGCTTAGCCATTCCTATCAGGGGCAACTCTTTCTTCAAAAATAATTTTATTAGGGGGTATGGTGCCTCCAGCAGGTTAATCTGTACCTGTGAGGTGAGTGCATCAGCAGCCTGATGGAACCGTCAGACTTTCAGATACCCCAAAATTGCTGCTGTGCCTTTGCCAGACCCCAAAAACGTTGGGCAAAGTTTACCAAGAAAGTAAATGGCCAAAATTTAGGTATGTGGGAGTCACACCCACAAACCACCTCCGGACCAGCTATATAATTGGAAGCATGGCCTCTCTGGTTCCTGATCGAACTGCTTAATGGCCATGATCCCAAAGACTCAGAAATGAATCTCAGAACCCAAAGGCCTTTGGCAGAAATGCTTCCTGTTTCTGCTGTAGGTTACTGGCACTGGGCCACTCCAGGTGGGAATAGGTTTCGTGCCTTGGCCTGTTCCCCCTGGCGGCCCAGTAACTGCCATTCTCCAGAGGCCACTGGACAGTCAGGTTTGGGCCTGCAGTGACGAGAAACACGGGGCCTCAACAGATGGGAGTGGAACCGGCCCTTCCTCCCCATCCCAGAGACCCCGAGTCACCGCCTACAAATGGCCTCTTTGACTCCTGATCAAGCTGATTAATGGCCACGATCCCAGAGACTCAGAAACAAATCTTGAAACCCAGCAGCTTTTGGCAGAAATGCATCTGGACCGCCTACAAGGTGGCTGCCACCTCAGAGCTTATAGGCAAGCCAGGTATGAGCTGGCGGTGACAGGGAAACTGCAGTCTCATGGGAAGGGGGGCAGTACTGGCTCATCCTTCACGCCCTACCAAGGTCAGGAGTTGCCCCCCACAAGCGGCTCTCCTGCACAGCCATGGCTACAGAAGCAAAAGGACTTATTCCAGAGCCCAGAAGCTTGCGGCACAAAAGTGAATGGACCATGCGTTAAACTACGGCGCCATGCCTCCTGAGAGGGAAAGGGTGTTGCTCCCTTCCGCCCTTCTCCCCCCAGAAGCAAGGTGGCCACCGCCTCAGAGCTTATAGGAAAGCCAGGTATGAGCCAGCAGTGACAGGGCAACTGCAGTCTCATGGGAAGGGGGGAGGGCTGTACTGGCTCGTTCTTCACACACTACCGAGGTCAAGAGTTGCCCCCCACGAGTGGCTCTCCGGCACAGCCATAACACCTGACACACAGAAACCAATCTCGTAATTTTCTGGCCCTTTGAAGAAATCCGAAATCATTATATAATTCTCATAACCAGCTATAGAAAACAAAGTATTTCACAATGCCTTTTCAGCAATTCTGATTGTTGGGGGGGAAATTCTAAACAATAATGGTGCATCTTTTGTCAAAATAATGAATGTAATCAATGTAGAGAAAAGTTAAGTAGAAATCATCTGCCTCAAAGGCATTGGGAGGGGAGGGGGAGGGGTATATTGGGGTTCTTGGTGGTGAAAAATGAGTACTGGTGAAGGGAGAGGTGTTTGATCATTGTATGACCGAGACATAAACCTGAAAACTTTGTAACTTTTTCCACAGTTATTCAATACATAAATATAAGAAGAAAAATAAATAAATAAATAAAATTATGAAAAAAAGTAAGGTGGAGTTCATGCCCAATTCAATCAGCTAATCTGTACCTGAATAAATAGCAGTATTCCTACATAAAAAAATAAAATAAAATAAAAATAATTTTATTGAGATAGGCTTCCACCTGTGGATCAATCCTCCTTGCCCTTGTGTCTACTATCTTTGGATATTGGTCTCATATTATGTTTTTTTTAATATGCCACAAATGAGTTCAATCATTCTATATCTAACCTTCTTCTTCTGACTCATTTTACTCAGCATGGTACTCTCTATGTCCGTCCATTTATAAGCAAATTTCATAACTTAATTTTTCTTAGCAGTTGCATAGTATTTCATTGTGTAGATGCACCATAGTTTCTTTAACCAGTCACCTGCTCTCACACACTCAGGTTGTTTCCAGATTCTGGCTATTGTGAAGAGTGCTGCAATGAACACAGAAATGCGGGCAGCATTTCTGCTATATGTTTTTAAGTCCCCAAGGTATCTTCCCAGAAGTGGTATTTCTGGGTCATATGGAAGCTCAATTTCTAGCTTTTTGAGGCATGCCTATATTGTTTTCCAAAATGACTGGACCAGTCATTATTCCCACAATCAACTGAAGAAGAGTCTTTTCTCCCCATATCCACACCAACATTGATTGCTCTTGTTCTTTTTGATAAGTGCCAGTCTTTGTGGTCTGAAATGAAATACCATTGTTGTTTGGATTTTATTAGTGATATAGAGTAAGTTTTGTGTGTCTTTTGGCCATTTTTATTTTCTCTTTGAGGATATTTCTGTCCATAATAGCAGCTTTTGTCCCCCAGAGATTTGATGATGGAGACCATGGAATAGATTACATGAATGCAGAGCATAAAATCCTCTGGAAAGCTCAATCCAGTTTCTGATGAATATGCCACTCCACATGAATGCAGGACAGTGTACATTTCCTCCCTCAGTACTCTCTGCCCTCATTGACAAGCTTCTTCCTAAGTAATTCCTCAGTGAAAACCCTTTACACATAGTTCTCTTTGTGGTCCTTTTCTCAGTCTGGTATTAGATATGATTTTGGAAGTTCAAGTTTGCCTATCCTAATTGACCATATGTCTTTGAGCAATTAAAATGCTTCTACTGTGATTGTTAAAAGTCGACTTTAAAACTGAAAAGTGAGCTATTCATTCTAATGACTTAAAAGTTGCTCTCTCTCTGTAGGGCCTGGACATACAGTACAGCAGGTAAGATGTTCGCCTTATATGAGTGGCTTGAGCTCTGAACCAGAAGTCTTGAACACTGCCAGATGTAAAAATATTTCCCAAAATGGTTTTAAGATAATATAATTAATTAAAAGTAAAGTTATAGAATGTTCCAGTCCGGATTCTTTGGTTTATGTCCTTTGGTTTTAGATATACTGACTAATGTTAGATATTATTAGTATCCCTTGTGTTTTCATGCTTATACATTATTGTAAAGAAATTTGGGGGGAGGTGATTTGGACCATACTTGGTCATACTCAGATGTATTCCTGTATTGGTGTTCAGGGATAAACTCCTGATAGTGCTGGGGGTGGAGGGGCAACTGGGCACTGGCATTGTTAACATATTAAATCATATGAAAGACAACAGATAGTATAATTATATTCAGACACTCTGTCACTGTCACTGTCCTCCCGTTGTTCATCAATTTGCTCAAGCGGGCCCAGTAACGTTTCCATTGTGATACTTGTTGTTACTGTTTTTGGCATATCAAATGCGTCATGGGTACCTTGCCAGATTTTGCTGCGTGGGTGAGATACTCTTGGTAGCTTGCTGGGCTCTCCGAGAGGGTGGAGGAACTGAACCCAGGTCGGTTGGGTCGGCCGCGTGCAAGGCAAACGCCCTTCCACTGTGCTATCGCTCCAGCCCATTCAGACACTCAAGTCCTATAAATGATTATAAACTCAGTCCTTGATGAAGCATTGAAAGAAAATGCAGAAAAGGACCAGGGAAATAGTACAATGGGTAGGATTCTTGCCTTCCATGTGGTTGATCTAGGTTTGATTCTCAGTACCCCATATGGTTTCCCCAAAACCACTAGAGTGATCTTACTGTAAAAGCTCAAAATTTTACTGAGATAGATGAGTGCTGTCAAGTTGAGATGACACTTACGACAAAAGGATGCTTCTTTTGTGTTCTACCAAGACTTATTATGGATAAAACAGAAAAATCTCTTCACTAGTTTTAGAAGAAAAGAATGTTATGTGTTTATGGGGGGGGGGGGTGTTTTGGACAGCGGGACACACTCAGTGGTGCTTCCCAGGGTGCTTGGGGGATTGTGGGTGCTGGGAACCAAACAGACTCCTGCACACAAAACCTCTAGCCTTTTGAGCTATCTCCTTGGTTTGAGAAAAAAATCATTTAAAACTATTGTAGGAGTGACAAAATGCAATACCATCAACATTATAAGATGCTAATAATGTTAAGGCATTAAATAATAAGAAAGAAAACAGATAGATGATAATATTCAAATGCATATCATAAATAAATTGCTTGAAGAACACCAATATGAGCTAGAGGTATATACTAGTTAGGGTCAAATGTTTTATAAAAAACAGCTGGTAAGTTCTTTCCTTGCATTCAGTTGACCTAGATTTGATACCTAGCATCATATAACGTCCCAAGAGTGATCAAGAGTGAGCAAAGAACCAGAAGTAAGCCCCGAAGACCAGCAGGTATGGCCCAACAAACAAAAAGAGAGAATAAACCTATTATATCTGCCTTATTCTGACTATTAAATAAATCTACACTTTTTCAAACATTAAAAGGTAATAAGTTAATCTATAAGGTAAAATATGTAATCAAAGATAAGTAAGTAGTAAAAGTTATTTAGGCAAACTTTTAACTTTCAAATGAAATTAATGACAACTTTTTTAATGTTCACTGAATGTCCCTTAACTCCCTCTTCCTACCATTAGTTGGCAGATTTTATTTCTACTTATTTACAAACAAGCCTGAGTGATTAACACATATGATGGCTGGTGTATCTCATATCAAGGGGTCTGACTCCTGCCAGTGATTTTCAATGCTCTCTTCCATCCATCTTCCAAACCATTTTCCTATCATAGAGTCCAATGGTGGTGATTGAAAAGTCTCATCAGAATAAGAACAAAACTAGCCCTTCAGTAATGTAAGTTGGATTTTTCTCCTTATTTCTTTTGGAAACCTGTCTCCCCATTTATTCTTCTCTTTATTATCCGAAGTCACAATACAGATATGATCCTGACTAGAAATGGAATAAAATAATTGAACTTTGAGACACATTTTATTTCTTCTATCTCTACATTAATAAAGGGTAAATGAAGAAGATTTCTTGGTGTCCAAAATTATTCTTTCCCAAGAGAAGGAGATTTTTCTTTCCTTCCTATGTCACTGTGTCTGGCATATCGAATACTCTCGGTAGCTTGCAGGGCTCTCCGAGAGGGGCGGAAGGAATCGAACTCGGGTTGGCCATGTTGGCCGCTTGTAAGGCGAACGCCCTACCCGCTGTGCTATCACTCCTATGTCACTTCACTACCAACTCTTCTCTTGTGTTACCTTCCTTGTTTTGTGAGGTCTTCCTTCACACACTAATGAGGACTGCTTTAAACATAACCTATATCAGACAGATGATTTAGTTTTGATATTATATCTAGTTGGGTCAGCTATGCTAAGAAGGACCACTAAGGTTTTGTCTGATTCTTTGAGCCCCTGCAGGACGACCAGCTCAGTCTTCTGCCACGGCAACATAAGACTGATTTTTTGTTTTTTCCTAGACTCTAGCTACACTGCTCCAACTTTTCCAACAAGAAATTTTCTTTGAAAACACACACATACACACACACACATCTTCTAACTGTACCTTCAAAGAGAAGTAAACCTAAAATTCTTTCAGCTACTCATATTTCTTAGGTCCCTAATTGAATCAATTTTCCTCAACAGCTTCTCTACACGCAGATTTCCCTTAATTAGAGGGTTCTAATTGTTTATCAATGGCTGATCATTTCTTTCTTCTTTTCATTTTTACATTCATTCTCCTGCCACCACTACTCATCTCCAGAGACAGATGGCAAACCAATCACAAAATAAACATGAAACCTACTTTTCTCTGTGCTGTTGGTCATTCAGGAAAGGATAAGAATCTCCAAAGTACATTACAATAAGAGACACACAACTGGAGAAGTAATCAGTCTCAGGAAAATACTCATTAAACTTTCTGCCTGAGGCCAAATTAACTGTCATTCTTCTGGAATACTCAGAGGGATCCTAAAATTCCATTAAGGGTAGACCTCGAATGCCAAAGATACTACAACTAGATTTCAAACTGTCCTAAATGGCACATGTCTAATTCATAAATTCAGGGCACATCTATGCCTGCCTTACATTGGACAATTGGGGAGTAATGTACTCCCGAAGTCCTGCAAAAAATAGAAATGTGGGATAGAATCTGTCAGTACTATTTATCTGACAATGGAACATACACCTAAAAAGAATCCATTTTCAGGGAAAGAGAGATAGTTCAGAGGACTTGCCTTGCATGCAGTTGACTCAGAGTCAATAGCCAGCATCACTATGGTCTTTCAAACCTGCCAGAAGTGATCCCTGAGAACTGCTGGTTGTGCCCTCCAGAAAAAGGAACCCCTTTTCAGGTAGAAAATTCCTCATGTAAAGCATTTTATTGTCATTTGAAGTAGGTAATACCCATTCAGATATACACTGTTTCCATAATACTATTCTCTCTTTGAGTAATAAAAATAAAATGATCATTCTGCTTGCTCCAAAATTGTATTGGTATTCGTCCAGGGAAGTTATTAATGTAAGACGAAAACAAGAATGTCAAAGTTGACTACAAACTGTGAAATATACCTGATGAAATAAATCAAATCTATATTTAGATATCTGAAAAAAGGATAATAATATAAAAGCAGTTTTTTTCAGAGTGGGTGTGTAAATGAATGCAGGAAGTCTGAAAAGGGAAATGGGTCTATTGCCTGAAAGAGCAGCACAAATAAGAAAACAGGGCTTTGTGTGTGGCCATAAACCAAGTCAGAAAAGTTGGCTCCCCAGGACCAAGTCCTGGAAAAGCATTCAAGGAAACGTGGTGATTCCACCAAGAATTCCAGGCAGTGGAGCCAGTCACAAATAGAGTAGGACCAAAGGGCCAGAGCTTTATTCTCAACATGCCTGATAAATGAATAGCCAACAAATATCTGATGTATGAACAAATAAATGAATTAATAATTATCAGACTGATGAATTCACTCCAATATGTGATGGCTAATACCTCAGATACACTAATTCAAACCTAAAGACATTACAAGTTATAAAAATGATAGTCTTAGAAATGAAAATCAGGAACAAATTCTGGTCAGAGGCCAATGATACCTGAAACTCAGTATGTTCAAATCTGAATCAAACTCAGTGAATATATGGCTTTACCATCCTTGAACTTACACAAACCAAGAATTGGGCACCATCCTCAATTCCTCCTGCTCCACCATGTATCAGAACAGAAGCTCTCTCTCCTCTCTCTCTCTCTCTCTCTCTCTCTCTCTCTCTCTCTCTCTCTGTCTGTCTCTTTACCATTTATTTATTTATTTATTTTAATTAAATGCCATCTGACTCACCATAAGATACAGTTACAAAGCTGCTCACGGTTGGGTTTCAGACATACAATGTTTTAACACCCACCCTTCCACCAAAGTACATTTCCCAAGACCAATGTCTTCATTATCCCTCCTGCCACTCCACACCCCCTTCCAGCCTACTTCTATGGCAGGCACTCCTCTCTCTCTCTCTCTCTCTCTCTCTCTCTCTCTCTCTCTCTCTGGACATTATGGTTCACAATACAGATACTAAGAGGTTATCATGTTTGGTCCTTCACCTATTTTCAGCATACAGTTCTTTTCCAGAGTGATCTTTTCCTACTTCTCATTGTTTTCGTGGTCCCTTCTCTATTCCAAGTGCCTTCTCCCCAAGCACCTGAGGCAGGTTTCTAACTATGTACCAATTCTCTACTGTCCTTGGGTATTAGTCTCAAACTATGTTTTTGTTTGTTTGTTTGTTTGTTTTTAGTATTTCACACTGAGTTCACTCATTCTATATCTTTCCCTCTCCTTTTCACTCATTTTACTCAGCATGATACTTGCAATGCCATCTGAATTTCTAGGTCCATTGCAGCTCTATTCACAATAGCCAGAATCTGGAAAAAACAACCCAACTGCCTAAGAACATATGACTAGCTAAAGAAACTCTGGTATATCTACACAATGGAATACTACACGGTTGTTAGGGAAAATGAAGCCATAAAATTGGCTTATAAAAAAAGCACCCGGCTCTCTGCTTCTATATGTGAAATACATTTTCAATATATCATTCTCATGACCACTGTCATTCGATTTCTATCAAGTCCCACCAAGACCATTTCAATGATTTGCTAACCGACTTGCCTATCTCATTCCTCATCCGACCCACCCCTCACACAGCAGTTTTTTCTAAAACACTTGATTGTCATACTTTCTTACTAAAACCTATTAGTGTTTTCTAATTGTCTACAAAGTCAAGTCCAGAGCATTTAGGCCTTACATATCTTTCCAATATATTTTCTTGAAACCACCGAGACTACATATACCAAATAAAGAATACACAAAGGCTAAGAGATGGTTATTAAGAGCACTGCATGTTTTGTTAAGAGCATTACATATTTCTGTGGATGCTTATGTGAAAAGGTGAAGTTGTCATTGATACATATCCTTTTCACATAGGGAACTTAGATTCCTTTTAGACAAGTCCACACAGACTGTCAGTCCTTTAAGGAGACTTAACATCTCTTTAAAGAGACTGTTTATTTAGTACCATGGAAAGAATTGTATGTAACATAGTGTTTAATAGGCCCCAGAATAAAAGTTACCAGAAGAAAAAAAGTTTAAATCCTACAGCTGAGCGTTTTGTTCTGTTTTTACATTTATCAAAATCTGTTCTTACACATTTCTCTTTCTGTATCATCCATAACTATCCACTGAAAATCACAAACCTCAGTTATTCTCACTTTAGTATAATGCTGTCAAAATAATAAAGAATCAATGTACAACACCTGCCACAAAACCATTGTTGCTCTAAATTCCAGAGTCAAAATAAATTTCTTTGGTTAGCCAAAACTTCAAATTATTGAGAGTGAGGCATTAAAACTGAAATAAGTACGGTAAAAATATTACACAATCTTATTAAATTCTTGCTGAACAGTTCCTGGAAAAAAATAGACTTATACTCAAATAGCTCAGTATTTTTCAGTATATAAGAAGAAAATAACTGACCTTTCATAATAAATCTTTTTGTTTCTATCTGCACTCTTGTTTATAGTTTTGCTAACTCTAAAAGAAAGGACTGATATGAAGAAAGTTTTAATTAAATGATAGTACAGATCTTACAGAACATGGTAAATCATGAAGGTTACACCAAATAACTGAAAACAAGAAAAATCAAGATTTAACTCAAAAGGTACGCTCATGAATTTAAAA
Source organism: Sorex fumeus (assembly GCF_029834395.1). NCBI lineage: Eukaryota > Metazoa > Chordata > Mammalia > Eulipotyphla > Soricidae > Sorex > Sorex fumeus. The sequence goes on along the minus strand of NW_026606092.1, from coordinate 33,041,303 downwards.
AAAATTGTGCTAACATTAAAATAATGACCTCAACTAAGGTGTTTTTCTAATTTTCATATAAATAGCAGGTGTGAAACAATCTGAATGTTTATAAAAACTCCTGGTTATTCAACAAATAACCAGTCTGGAGAATCTAAATTCAACTTCTGAACACAAGTCTGTTATGTTGTTTCCATTCAATTACCGTAAGTCAGACTGAAAGATTGACTTTCCTCCAAAACATGCAAATCACAGGCTCAGGGTATAAACTAAAGAAGAGCAGGTGTCATTACCTGTCCAACCTGACTCATCAGCTTCTCATCAGTGTAGAGAGAGCCCATAGCCCAGCAGAAGCATAAAGGAAAACTGCATTTGCCAGCTACGAAATTAATTGAAAAGAACAAACCTCATGAATTCTGTCTCATCTGATTCAGACCAACTTAATTGCAGAGAATAAGCTCATTAAGTGCGGCTCTACTGTTGTCAGAAGATTATCAAGTATTAAATTTAAAACCTATATAATACAGTCTTCAAATTTCCTGATAAAATTTGTAAGGCCATTTTTCCAGAAGCTCAATCTGGAATGATTGTGGAATGGTGATTTGTTAAGAAGCTTATCCCACCAATGTGGATGTGAGTGATTTGTTTCTAATTATTTCAATAAATGAGCTTTATAGGGAATCCTAATAATAAAGTAACTTATGCCAGAGAAGATTAAATTCTAGTGCTCTCAATAGTCAGATAATGTAATCAGGCTATTAAGAGCTACATCATCAATAATAGTACGGTAGTCTTTGTATACTGATAGAACTCCATTTACATAAAACATCAATGGTACCTAATGAAAAATGGTATCGCTATATAGTGTTAGCTGAATTTGCAGCATGCATTCATATTCTACCTTTGCATTGGTCAAAAACATTATTTCACACTCCAATGACCTAACTAGTAAATTAATAAAGCTCACTTCTTTTCCTGTAAATCCCACTGTGTTTATTTTTTGGTGTTGTCCTTGCATGTTCTTTGTATCATCGGTGGTGAAAGAACTATTTTCTAAAGCACCCAACCCAACATCTGACGCCCAGATGCATGTCATCAAATAGGGTTCTTGCCAAAGTTTGGGAAGAATTCTCAAGATTAGTGATATCTTCATTTCAGTTCAATGAAGAAAGGGATATTACTTATATTTTCTTATTCTCTTCAAAATCCCACAAAATACAAATATTTTCATTTTTCTAGGATAAAATTGTGGGGAAATACTCCTTGGTTCTTTACCACATCATATTGTCGACTCTATGTTCAGGGAACATGACCTCTCATCTATTCACTTTCGTCACCCTGCCATACGTAGATGTTCATACCTTCTGCTCTGTAAATACTAAAGGGCTAGATAAATAGTATTGTATCTCAGATCTGAGATTGTCACCCACTCTGCTATCAGGACATTTCAAAGAATATATATCAGCCACTTATTTACCAGGTACCTCATACCTATTCCTGGATAATACACTTTGCCAAAGAATAAAAATTAGGATTTATAGTCAGAGGAAATATATCAGCCTAATATAACTGAAACATTGGCATCAGGTAAACCTTTTTATTTGGAATTATGTTTAAAACAATGTCAAGAATCACAAAACAAAGTGCAGGAATGTGAAAGATAGAAAACCTTTTACTTTTAACTACTTTGAATCTCATCCTGTGGGACTAACCTAAAATACCCCTTTTCAAAGCAAAAGAGATATGTGCATTTTCCTTCCAAATTGTTTACTTACAGATTTGTGTGAATAAATAAACCAGCAGACTAAAAAGATTTACACAGGCACAGGAGAATGTCAAGAAGGTCACACTAGACTCTTCAAAAGGTTTAACTGAGTTATTAAATCAGAGGAGTAGGGCTTGGGGGAAGGAAATGTTTTACTTTCTATTTTACACATTTCTGCATTGTCTGAATTTTTAACAGAGAGCAAATATCATTTTTGTAATTAAGCCAAACAATAACTATTTTTAAAAAGAAAGTTATAATTAAGTGACTGCATTTTGCATTATACTATATTGAGCATTCCAGAAGCTCAATAAAAGTTTAATCGTCTGGAATGCAATTAACCAAAGACCTCAATCTACTAGTATTCCTTGTTCCACATTCTACACCAGAAAAAGAAGCAAATTATATAAAAATAAATCCATATCAGGATTGTAGGCAGAAGTATTATGTGTCATAATTAAAGTCATTAAAGACATGATTGCTAGCCATTTGAATTTTCAATTTCTATTTTTGTTTATGTGGAATTATCAGTGCTATTGAGACAGTTGGCATTCTATGTAAGTTCGCATACAAGCAGCTTACAGAAGTCCAGGCCCAGACAGACATACAACTCAGATGATTTGAGTACGATAATCTGGGTTTTAACAAGATCCCCAGATGATAGGCATGTACGTTAAAATTGCAAAGCACATCTTTAGAAGACTAGACCTAAGAATCGCAAAGCACATCTTAGAAGACTAGTCCTGAATTCTGGCATGATTCTCAGCCTACAAAGTAGATTATTCCTAGCAGATTAACTTTTTAAAACAGAAAAGTGTCTCAGTATTGCCGGTCTGATTCCTGCCCTGCTCCTCCAGCATCACTGGGGAGGTCCTTATGAGCAAAATTAAAGAGGATGTTTGGCATTTTCTGCAGGAAACGCTGAACAGTGTTGACCAGTAAACAAACCAGACCTATAATTATTTCCTTACTACTCATTCACACACAAAATTGTTGAAAATTGTATCAGAAATTAACACAGTTAAGGATAGTAGACAGTTTCAACTCTCAAACAAGTTTGGAAAGGTACAATACTGCAATTACTTGCTTTAATTACAAAATATGCCCTATTATTTGGTACGGAAAACAAATATCAGACCTCAGGAGTAGATGGCATTACTAATGCTTGACCACTTCTTATTCTATTCTAAGAAGAAATATCACCAATCAGTTATTTCTTAGCCCAGGCAAGATGCTGCACTAAAATTCTCAATAAGTCATCACAGGTAACCACGGCCTAAAAATCCAAACGATCTTTTTAAAAAGGGTGTATTAATTTCTATTTCTTGGGGAAAGGGGGCAGGGACATACCCAGCAGTGCTCAGGGCTTAGTCCTAGCTCTGTGCTGAAGAATTACTCCTGGCAGGGCTGGAGGACCGTATGCAATGTCAGGAATTGAAAAGGCGTCATCAATGAGCTGATCAAGTGCCTTAACCACTCTACTAGCTATCCAGTTCTCTTCATTCCTATTTCAAATTGGTAGAAATTTTGAAGTAGTTGTCTGACTAAGGAATGATAAATGTTGTATAAGTGATTTAAGGCCTCACTGAGTGAGAAAACAGAATGCTATTCTGACATGAGCATCCATTAATCATCAGATCTAGAAATTATTTATCACCATTTCCCAAAGAACTTTATTGGTGGAGATTGAGATTAGAAATTAGTATCACTGAACCTTAGTGCGACATCTTATCAGGACATCTTTTATGACATCTTATCATCTCATTCCTACTTTGGACAAACTTGCAGGCTATCGAATGTAGCCTGCCCACAGGGCAGAGTCTGGCAAACTCCCCGTGGCGTACCAAATATGCCAAATACCAGTAACAATGATGGGTCTCATTCTCCTAAAGAGCCTTGAATATAATCTCAGGGTTAGGATGAAAGAGACGTTACTGGGGCCTGCTCGAGGCAATCGACGAATAACAGGATGATGAAAATGAAATGAAATGAACCTTAGTACCAGGGAGATTCTCTAACTCAGCTAGAACTAGATACACCTTCACAGAAGAGAAAATATTCAGGTAGAGAAATAACAGAGGCCAAATCACACAGCTAGTTTTGGTGGAGAACATCTGGAATTAGATTCTGACTAAACAGGACTTCTTCCACTGTACCACATGGTCCCAAAAGCATAGCATTAACTGGCAGAAAAAACCAGTAATAGAAAAGCATATGAATTTTGGAGGCAAAAACCACATAAGCCTCTAGTTGTAGACGAAAAACAAATACACGATGCCATGCAGTCTGGGTTAAAGGTTGTAGGCAGCACTCAAGGAGACAGAAGGTAAGCTACAAATGGAAAACTTTCTCCAGGGGGCACTGTACAGCTACTTGTAGGAGTCTCTGTGTGTAGCTATCAGCAAGAAATTTGCAGTTTGGCTCTGAGGTTATGCTTGCAGAGAATCTATTCTTAGATTTTCTAGAGATACTTGTTCAAAATTAAACTCACGAGTTACATTGCACCCACCAGAAAGCAACCACAATAAACGTAGTCATTTCCTTTTTAAAAGTTCTGAAATAAAGTTAGACACTTTGTTGGGACTGAAGATTAGGGAACCATTACTTCCACTTTCTTGATATATATTTCAGATAACATCATGGCACGTTTTATCACAATACTTTTGGAATTGTGCACTTCTCTATACTTTCCTTCTTGCCATGCCGGTCTTAAATATTGTCATCTCTGGCTTAAGTTACTGCTAATCATTTACCAACTGCTAGCCTCATATTAACTACTGCCTATTCCCAATCTTCACCACCCGGTGACTACAGTGATTTTTTATGGCAGTGTCCTTACCTCCATTTACGATCAATCAGTATCTTCTTGCACATTTCAACCTGACCTCAAATCCCAAAACATCTGATTCGATCCATTTCTCTGGCCTCTCACCATCTCAGTATGCCAAAATGTTGGTTCTCTCTTAGCTCTCTGATTTTTCATAATTTCTTTTTCCCATAGATTCTTTACCCTTATGACCTCTTTTTTTTCTGGATTATTTTCCATCCTTCCCTCTCTCAGCTCTGGATTCACTTCCTCAAAGAAGCCTTTCAGATGATGTAGTGCAGATCCCTAAATCTGTAATGTACTCTCATCAGTATTTGTTTTCTCAGGAGGACTTGCATTAACTTGCAATGATATATTTATGAGGGCATTGTTTGATGAATGTCTATCTCCTTAACCACTGCCTTGCTCTTGCTGGTCTGAAAACAGCACAAGGAAGAGACCGAGTCATTTTAAACTCACCATTATCCTCAATAACTAACCATAAGCTGACACGCAACAGATATCTAATACATATGGAAGGAAAGAAGAAAGAAAGGAAGGAAAGAAGGAAGAAAGAAAAGAAAGGCAGGCAGGCAGGCAGGCAGGCAGGCAGGAAGGAAGGAAGGAAGGAAGGAAGGAAGGAAGGAAGGAAGGAAGGAAGGAAGAAAAGAAAGGCAGGAAGGAAGGCAGGCTGTGTTTAAGCCTATATCATTTTTGTGAAATAACTAAAATAGTAATCATTTTCGTTTCCAGGTACATATGTAAGTAATGAATTATAGCATTTCCGAGAGAAAGTAACTCCTTAACTGTATTATTCATTCATAAATTTTAATATCACATTGTTAAAAAATGGCCTGTTCCTGGGGGTTATATATGTGTATACCAACTTATGCCTCTTGATTCCAACATTATTGGCCTGATGTCTTATGTCTTGTCATCATAGATTATTTCCAACATCAAGGAACCAGACTTATAATTTGAGTCTAAGAAGCCAACTACATAGACACTAAAGTTAATCCTAGATATAGGATAATCATTAACCTGAGAACTTTTGGCAATAGAACACACCAGAAGGCAGTTCCCAATGCTCTGGTATTTATTAGACTCAGCATTAAGGGCAATAGAGATTACAAGGTTCTGCTGCCCCATATCATAGTTTGGAGCAGTTTGCAACACCAGAAGCTGATAATTAACTATACTGAATGATCCATATATTTCTGAAGTAAGCTTCGGCCAACGGGATCATGATTTTTTTTTATTAGTGAGACACCATGAGGTACAGTTGTAGACTTACAAATTTTTGCTTGGGTTTCAGTTATACAATGATCAAATACCCATCCCTCCACCAGTGCCCATTTCCCACCACCACGGATCCCAGTATCCCTCCCACCCCCCATCCCCCCCATCCCACCCTGCCTCTGTGGTAGGGCATACCCTTTTGTTCTCTCTCTCTTTTTCGGTGTTGTGGTTTGCAAAAGAGGCATTGAGTGGCAATCATGTTTGGTCTATAGGCTACTTTCAGAATGCTTCTCCCATCCTGGGAGGATCCTAAAAACACCCTTTATTTGGTGCTCCCTTCTCTGTCTGAGCTCCCTTTTCCCCTAGCATGTGCAGCTGGCCTCCAAGCCATGAAGTAAAATTCCTGGTACTAATCTCAACCATTCTTGGTTGTTAGTCTCCTGAGCACTACCAGGAGTGATTCCTGAGTGTGGAGCCAGGAGTAACCCCTGATCATCACCAGGTGTTACCTAACTGCTCCCCCTCAAAAATGGAGGCTATTTTGGCCCTCAAGGATGATGTAAATAGTACACTTAGAGATCACTAACTTTTTAACTTTCAGGTTTAATATGCCTGTTACACTTGTATCAAAGAAGACACTATATACATATAAAAATACAAAGAAATATTTGTCTGATTTCTTACAGAATATTCTCTTTCTCATCACAGTTTTCCCCAAAACTACACTTCTTTGTTTTGCTTTTCCTCTTTCACCAGTTAGAATTTCCACCTCCTCATTAAGATTCCCTGCTATTATTTCCTTTCCCTGCTATTATTTTCTTTGATATAGTAGTCTATAACTTATTTTCACATTGGAATAGCTTACAATTTAAAGCACACTTGTCAGATTTCTGAGAAGTGTGTCTAATATTGTAGGAGATAAATGTCCTGGTGACATACACCCATGAGTCTTCATCACTGATGTAATTTTAAAGTTTCTTTCATCATTACACTGTATACTCTGGCTTGAGAACAATCCTTTGGAAGTTATTTCTCTAAAAATTCCTTTGACTTTTAGGTTTTTATTTATCTATACTTTATTCCTTGTCATCCATGGTACATTTCATTTGCATCAAAAACAGTGTTAGGTAACACTCAAGGATAGTAGAGATGAGGACTACTGGAAGATCGCTCCACGACTTGGAAGCTGGCCTCACATGCTGGGGTAAAAGACAGCTCAGATAGAGAAAGGATCACCAAGTAAAGGACGCTTGGAGGGCCCCCTCAGAACGGGAGATAAATGCTGGCGGTGGACTATAGACTGAACATGATGGCCACTTAGTGCCTGTATTGCAAACCACAACACCAAAAGGGAGATAGAGAGTAAAAGGGAATGTGCCTGCCACAGAGGCGCGGGTAGGGGTGGGAGGATGGGGGTGGGTGGGAAGGTTACTGGGAACATTGGTGTTGGAAATGGGCACTGGTGGAGGGATGGGTACTCGATCATTGTATGACTGAAATACAAGCACGAAAGTTTTTAAGTCTGTAACTGTATCTCATGGTGATTCATTAAAAAATCAAAATAAAATTTTAAAAAACTGTGTTAGGTCTTGAGAATTTCTAGAGAGAAGATGATTGGGGTTTGGGGTTTTTAAATTATTTTAGGGGTGACTCATCTTGTTAGAGTCACCAAGATGAGAACAAGATGAGAACAAGATGAGAACGCCATTCAGGTCTCCCAAAGAAGAATAGAAAGGGCTATGCTTGGAATATCACGTTTCACTCAAATGAGAGAACGAATCCGGAGTTCTGACATCCGTCGACGATCAAGGATCAGGGACGCTGTCTCATTTGCCAAGGTGTCGAAAATCAGATGGGCTGGTCACGTAATGAGATTTAAAGACGACCGTTGGACTAGAGCTGTTACTGATTGGATTCCACGGGATGTCAAGAGACCGCGTGGTCGCCCACCTACCAGATGGTCAGACTTCTTTGTCAAGGTCATGAACGATCGGTTTGAGGCCCTCCATGTTCCCGGAGCGAAGAGATGCCATTGGGCTACACTAGCACGCGACAGGGACAAATGGAGACGTTACTGGCGCCCGCTCGAGCAAATCGACGACTAACGGGAAGTTAAGTGATTAAGTTAAGTGATTTAGGGGTGACACACCCGTTTGTGCTCAGGGCTTATTTCTAACTCAGGAATCACTCCTGCTGCTGTTCAGGGGAGTATATGTAGTGCTGGGGATTGAACTGGGTTCAACGCTGTGAAAAGCAAGCACCTTCAGCCCTGCATCATCTCTCTGGCCCATAGGTTTCTTGTTCTGAATGTTTTATCCTCATCTTTCATGTACTTCTCATGTTTACTTCTGTCTTTTTCACCCAGAGCATTCTCTTCCTCAATCATAATCCAACAACTATCCACTTGTGAGGAGCCTCCAAGTTTGAATATTCAACCCAGACAATCATTCTTCTTGGGAGTCTAACTATGGCACTTTAGTGATATGATGGACAAATTAAATCTAATGTATCCAAAAATAAATTTTGACTTCCCCCAATTTATTCTTTCATTTGTATTTTCTTGCTGGCAGCCCCATCATCCATGGCCTTCTAAACCTGGAAGGTTTGTCCATGTCAAACTTGAAAGTCTTGTTTTGCATCCATTTCTCCCACATTTCCAATTATTATCTCTAAATATTGTTTTCCCCAAATATTGTACTCAATGACACAGTTAGTGTCCCATGCCTTAATTTAGTTCCTCATTACTTCTCATTAAGGCTATTTATGGGTCTCCACACTTACCATTTACTAGCTGTAGTTCAACTTTTGGTAGAATTTTCAAGATATGTTGTTAGGAAAAAAATTGGCTTATGTCATTATGTTTTCTTATCTTTCAATTAAAACTTAAGGTCATTAACTTGGAACACATTACTGCCTAAAGTCTGACCCTTTGTAACTCTTCAGCCTCAACTACAAAGGGTTACTAACCCATAATTAAGTTTACAGCAGCACTGAAGTTTATAGCTTCCCACTGCCAGCCAGGCTTTTTCTCACTCCATTTACACGACTTTCTTCAGCCTTCTCTCCTTATAAAAATCACACCATCCCAACCATAGACACTCTACCTAGTGTATTGCTAGTATGCCATGTGCACATTGCATGCATTATCCCATGGAAAAAAAGTGCAATTCCCTGTTTTACCTCTGTTTTCACCCCTAAATGGTGAACTCCGTAAGTACAGAAGTAACCATGACTGCATTGTTATTGTTTCTGTTGTTTTCTTCTTTTATATTTCTTAAACTTGGAACAATGACTGTTTCATCTTGATGAATGAATTAAGGCCGAGTTACCTCCCCTTAATAATCTTAAATTTTAATTCACTTATTTTGCATTTATTTTCGTTTATCAATATCCATAAGTGATTCATTTCTTAAAATTTTCAATATGAATCAAAGGTAAGTTTTTGTCAATGTAAAACAATTTAATTCAGCTTTGGGATAACTTAGCTTGCTACCATGTTCCAAGGCTATGGAGGTAATGTGTACATTAATAAATTATAGATCAAAAGTTAAAACAACAATCTTCGAAAGCAACAGAGCCCATAACTGACTTTATGCTCCTGTAAATTGACTTTTTTAAGTACTCAGAACATAGTGAGAGAGCAGCAAATGGCCAAAGCAACAGAATTAGAGAGTTGACACATAGAACAGAGCTCACCTGGGAGAGAAAACTCATGGGGAGGTGAATGCAAGGGGTCCTTGAGTGAAAGAAAACAGGTACTTTGGTGTATGCAGGGAACTGTCATTAGCCAGATTGCAAATATTCGATCTCAATAAAAATGGGGAAATATAAGTACTCAGTACTGCAGAGATAGTTCATGAACTAATGGGTATGGAGGAGGCCTGGGTTTAATTCTTGACACTCTATAGTGACCCCAACACCACCAGGGGCAATAAGAATCAAGGTGAGAGCAATGGATGCACTTCCCAAGTGAAGACCAAACAAAAATATTTCCAATGAAGAACTGAATCTAGACTATCTCAATACAAAATTCAAGTCATTTAATCACTGAAATAACAAAACTGACTTGCTGGATTCGAAGCTACTTGTCCACCTGTGTATACTCATTTAAATCAATCAACTTTTCTGGCAAATGAGATTTGCAGACGCTATAACAAAGATATGAGGCAGTGAAATATATTTACCCAGGGAGGAATTATGCATTGTGCTTAATTTATTAAGACTTGAAATAACAGCTGGAGCAATAAAACAGCAGGTAGGGCGCTTGCCTTGGAAGTAGCTGATCCAGGTTCAACCCCTGGCACCACATATGGTCACTGAGTTCTGCCAGGATTAAGCCCTTAGCTGCGCCGAGTATGCCCAGCATCAAACAAAAAACTGACAGAAAGCCACTCACTGTTTAGAAATTTAGTTTGACCTTTGGCCAAAATCCTTTATCCATCAGCATTCTGAGATCTTGTTGTTTCTACCTCTTCATTCCAAGTAGCTTGAACTTTAATAGAGCACACAAAAACTTTATCAAAAATGTGCTTATATATGCACATTACTTCATATCATGTGCACCTGTCTAGCAGTCATCACCAGAGGACCTAGAAATATTTAGAGGACTACTAAATATTAAGCAATAGTTAATAAATTATTGAAACCTTATTTATAAACAAAAACCAAGCATGTTTCAATACTATAAAATGATTCTAAACTCTGCAGGGAACTGCTGCTGTTTATAACCACAAATAAATTATATTAACCCTTCACATTCAATTAGTACGGCATCACAGATTGATAAAGTCAGCAATTTCCAATATTTATAAAAATATTAGTTCTACCACCCATTTCAGGAATCCCATGTCATTCCATCTCTAAACAACAAAACCTATAAACAACTCTACCACCTTCTACCCGCAAATGTTGATCATTTTACTTTAAGTCATTTTCTTATCTTTGAAAAAAGCAATTAGCTACTAAGAACCTTGTTTATAAACTCTTGGGAGGAAAGGATGCTGTATTTTGTCCAGAGGCCATTATTGGTATAAAGAAATTCATAGGCAACTGAGATATCAAAGAAACTGAAAGATTAAAAGATGCTATAAGAAAGTTTTGTCAGGTAGCTTAGTCCTCATTTGTTTATTACTTCATTGTCCCCCTGTTAGTGATTCAGTCTTATACTAGGTCCTCGGGTCACAATGACAAGTCCGGTGAGCCCTGTCTAAATCAACTATATAATGGGTAATATATATATAATAGGTAAGAAGGTACAAGGATAGAGACATCAAATATTAAATCACTTTTTAAACAAAAGTTCTGGGTCGACAGATTCTATATTGGGTGTGAGTAAGATTAGACATCCAGTTGATGTCTTTAACTTGTTTGTACATGTTTTAAAAGTTAATCTTTAATTATAAAATATCAGGCAAGAGTAAGAAAGAATATGAAAACATCTAAACATCTAACAAGATTACCTAGCTCATGAGCAGGGGTGTGAAGAAATAAAAGAAAATAAAATATCTAGATCCAAAACTAAAGGTGGGTATGCACTGACCATATGAAGGCAGAGGGAAGGAATAACAGAAATTTCTCATGGGAAATGTACTCAAGAGTAAAAGAGATGCAAGGCAAGTGTCCTGGAAATCAGCAAGAACATATATTGTAATGGTGTAAAGATAAAATATGAAATAAAGTGTGCATCTAAGAAATTTTTGGGTGACCAGAACAGAACATACTAGAACCTTCTAGGATGGGCTTTGGAAATGATTACCCAACTCTTGCAAATAAACTGGTAAATTAAATGGTAACAATTCTTTCCAGAAACCTTAAGCATAGTTTTGAAGGAGCAACTCAAAAACCACAGAGCAGAATTAGATTATGTAAGGCACAAAGAACAACTCACTTACCAAAGCTACAAGAAAAATAAGGTCAAACCAAATAACACTCAATAGACCCAAGGCAGGTTGAGGGTGATAGAATAGCTTTACATCATATGTTAAAATGTCTAATTCAGGCTCCATTGTGTCACAGTTGACAAAAACATAGAAATTATTTATTTGGTCAGTATATGAGAATATAAGAAGTCATAATATATATATAATGTTATATATAACATATAATATATATAACATAAGTCACTCCTGTCTTCCCCGGAAAATTCTGGATGTGATAAATTCCTATTCCTTCAGTAATAAATATTACACCAGCTACTGTTAATGTTATTATTGCCATTGTTGCTATTATAATCTATGATGAACCAGGTAGCAACTCATGTATTTGTTTAGCTAGGATGAAAATGAACCTACCATCAAGCTTCCTTCTAATTTCCTCAAAACACAACTGTCCTATAACAGGGGGAAAGTATCCCCTTACTCAGTGTGGCTTTTTTGGGGTGGGGACATGCTCAACAATGTTTAGGGCATACTTCTTTTTCTGCACTCAGAAATTACTCCTGGAGAACTCGTGGAATCCAGTGGTGTTCAGGGGATGGAACCCAGGTCCGCTGTGTGCAAGGTAAGTGTATTGTCTCTCTGGTCAAAGTATGACATTAAATATTTAAGTCTTTCTATCTACTTCATTTTATTTATCTTCCAACCTACCATACATTAACTGTCAGGATATTATGAAGGAATAACAGAATCATGAGACATGTAAAATCCATTAGATAGGATCAGCAGACCAGAGCCATAACTCAGCAATTTAGCATGTATCTTGCATACATGAGGTCCTGGACTTAATTCCCAGCACCCTGACCACCTTGCAGTCCCGCAAAAATATTTAATAGACATGCTTAGCAAAACTGGCAAGCTAAAGGATGTCATAAGTTCTGGCTGGAATTTAATAAAGTTACATAAAATTCAATGAACTTTACCCATTTCAATTAAAAGCAGAGACAAAATATAAGAATTAAGTCAAAATTCTACTAAATGGACAACCTGGGTGCAAAAACTTCTTGGACTTGCAGAGACTTGAATTTATTTGACCTCACCCAGTCAAACTTGACCCAGTCAAGCTGATTTAACAGAACAAGAAACAGAACCCAAACTGATCCTATTTACCCAGTTTTATGCAAAGCAATCTAAAATTTTCATTTTTTTTGGTGTCTGTCCATATTTGAGACCATTTGGTCATTGAAATGTAAGCTTTTAGAAAGTAAGAACATTGTATTTATTCAATGATATAGTATTTTTTCAAGATAACCTTATTGTTAACAACCTTCCCTATACAATTTAATGGAAATGTGGTACAATTATGAAGGGGACGTTTGTTTCCTACTTTGCCTTTTTATTTATTTTTTAACTTACCTAGAATGTCTACCATTTACCAGAGTATTCTTATTGCCTATTCTATTCTTATTCACAAAACTCTTTTCAGAAAAAGTGTGATGCATTTTAGGGGATTAGGCAAATTAATGCTCCAGGGCAATTGGTGTTACCAGACAGGTTGTAGACTGAACAAAACTGCCTCAACAGAATCAACACATATTTTATATGTATTAACACAGCGGTAGGGCGTCCGCCTTACAAGCGGCCAACATGGCCGACCCGAGTTCGATTCCTCCGCCCCTCTCGGAGAGCCCGGCAAGCTACCGAGAGTATTCGATATGCCAGACACAGTAACAACAAAGTCTCCAATGGAGATGTTACTGGGCCCGCTCGAGTAAATCGACGATCAACGGGAGGGCCTTTACCCTTACCCCTTTATGACAAAATTTTAGCAGATGATCATATGTTCTTCTAACATTAATCTGTACATTAAACAATTGTCAAACACATTTGAGAAAGGACGCCTTTTTAATTTTGCATGATGGCAATCAATGCATGAATTAGCACTGTCTTTGATGCTGATCAATCTTACATGTAACCTCGGTAAAGTCTAGGCAAGGAGAAATGAACAAGAGGAAGAACGCTTTGCATAGCGTCGGTAATGTGAGATGATTTGAAGGTAATCTTCTGAAAAGTCCTAGGTCAGAGGGTAGCCTTTTTCTCATGGAGAAAATCTTTAGTCAGAAGATGTTCTCGAGTGGATATTGATCCTCCCATCATTTAATTTTGCTCACCAAGAGGAGAGAATGCATATCTTCCAGGCAAAATGTCTACTCTGATCTCTATGTAAGAGCAGAGACCTGCCACAAAGGAGGAAGACAATTTTTCATTTGTATTCACATCAAACAGTGAGATAAGAGAAAGTCACTGAGGTAAGAGAAACATAAACTGATCAAGAAAAAACGTTCAAGATGAGAGGGCCTATTCGGCGGAAGTCTAGCATAAGATATATGATAAAAATCTTTGTTTTGTATATTTTAGAAACACCAAAGGGACAGTTTTTGTGGTCTTTGAAATTTTCTAATTGTCTCTATACAAAATAGCAATCTAACCGATAAGTTAATACAACCAATCAGAACCATAATCTTAAAAAATTATTATATTCTTCAGGGGTATGGTGCTGCCAGCAGGTCAACCTGTACCTGTGGGCCGAGTGCATCAGCAGCTTGATGGTGCCTTCGGGCTTGCTGATACCTTAAAATTACCGCTGTGCCTATGGCCAGACCCCAACAACTTGGGACCAAGTTTACCAAGAAATTAAATAGCCAAAAGTTAGGTATGTGTGAGCCACACCCACAAACCACCTCCAGCTCAGCTCTACAAGCTCATTTATTGGCCTTATTTCAGAGACCCATAAACAAATCTTGAAAGAGATAAAAGAAACAGTTAATCTCAGACCCACACATGGCTGAACAGACTGGGATAAATTGGAGGGGGGTGGGTTGGCCTGTGGCACGCCCAAACAGAGCCCCCAGCAGCCACTAGTTTCCACGATCGAAAATTGCCTCTATATACCTGGCCTGATTCCATTGCCTCAGGACGGACCTTACTAAGATAGAAAGTGCTGAAAATTCTGGTATGTGGGTTTTGTGACTGAAATCTCCAGACTTTTTCAGAGTTGGGGTGAACTATCTCCCCCCACTTCCCACTATGTATGGAAGACTGGCAGTCACCCCCACGAACCAACTCCAGCGCCATCCTGTAAGCTCTACTGCCGGCCTTGCTTCAGAGACCCCCAAATAAATCTCAAAAAAGACGAAAAGCCACAGAAAAGCTCGGACCTGTGCATGGCTGAACAGCTCGGGGTAAAATGGAGAAAGGTGAGTTGGCCTGTGAACACCCAAGCAGAGTCCCCGGCAGCCACTTGCTTCCACAATCCAAAAGCGCTGACATACCCCGAGCATGACACCACCACCTCAGGATGGACCTCACCATGATATAATCTGCTGAAAATTTTGTAATGTGGATCTTAACACACCAACAGCCTTGACCCAAAGACACTGTAACAAATCGTGGAAGATACCCCAGCACCAATGATCTCTCTAGGCCCCATACTGAGCCAATTTCACTAGGATACCCCAGATGGAGCAGGTGTCCTCTCCGCACCTACTCCAGATTGAATCCCGGTGACCAAGAGCTTCCACAAACAAGGCCCAAGTATTTGGGCTCCAGGGCTGAATCTCCAGGCCACATGGTGGCAGAAGATCCGAGCTGTCCGTCCCTGAATCCCTGCCCACCCAGCAGACTGGCTGTCATGCTCATAACTTGCCTTCAGGCACCATCTTAGAGCACCAACAGCCCTGGCCCAGAGACACAGCAGTGAGTCCTGGAAGACACCATAGTGCTGGAGGTCTCTCCAGGCCCCATACCAGGCCAGTTTCATGGGGGCACCCCAGATGCAGCATGTGCAGTCTCTCTGCCTAATCCAGATGGAATCCCAGTGACCAAGTAGACCTTACTTCTACAAGTAAGGTCCAGGACTGAATCTCCAGTCCACATGGCAGCAAAGGACTCAGGCTATCCCTCTTTGGGTCTCTGCCCACCCAGTAGACTGGTTGTCATGCCCACAATTTGACTCCAGGTGCCATCTTACCACACCAACAGTCCTGGCCCAGAAACTCCCAATTGAATCCCAAAATGGATTAGTGTCATACCGAGATGTCTCTGGAACCCAACCATTTACAATTTAGAAATTTACATTTACAGTTGTAGCTGTTCAAGCTCCCGTGATACTGAAATGAGGAATGGAAAATAAATTAGGTTGCATCTGCCTCTGGCAGGTTGGATTGAATGGTGGTGGAAAATTTTGAGCAAAACAAAATGCCCAAAATTAGAGAGGACTGGGAAATTTGTCTGCAATAGAGGCAGGATGAGGACTGGAACGTCGGTGGTGGAAAATGTGCACTGGTGGAGGGATGGGTATTCCATCATTGTATGGCTGAATCTCAAACATGGAATCTTTGCAACTCTGTCTCACAGTGACATAATTACACTGTAGCACTGTCCTCCTGTTGTTCATCAATTTGCTTGAGCAGGCACCAGTAACGTCTCCATTATGAGACTTGTTGTTACTGCTTTTGGCATATCGAATATGCCACGGGGAGCTTGCCAGGCTCTGCCGTGCGGATGGAATACTCTTGGTTGCTTGCCAAGCTCTCAGAGAGGGACAGAGGAATGGAACCCCAGTCGGCCGCATGCAAGGCAAATGCCCTACCCACTGTGCTATCGCTCCAGCCTCGGAGCAATAGCACAATGATAGCACAGCAGGTAGGGAGTTGCCTTGCACATGGCTGACCCAGGTTCAATTCCCAGCATCCCATATGGTCACCCAAGCACTGCCAGGAATAATTCCTGAGTGCAGAGTCAGGAGTAACCCCTGTGCATTACCAGGTGTGACCCCAAAAGCAATAGTGATATAATAAAAAAAAAGTAATGTGGAGTTTGTGCCCAATTCAATCAGCTTAATCAATGGCAGAACAAATAGCAGTACTCCCACATTATTTAAAAAAAATTATTATACTCTTAAAAGTTTAGTCACTCCAAGCAACTGAGACCATGTATACTGTTGACATAAGTGATTGAAGACATTTGAGCAGCTGTTTCAGTAGTCAATGAAAGTCATCAGGAAGCAGAGAACCTGAAAGCATGGGTAAAAGCTTATGGTATGGATTTGAACTGGGAATTTACTTTACAGATCATGATGGTGCAAGTCATAAATCAAGTATTACTGAGGCTGCTTTTCAGAGACTACTGTAGAAGGAGGGGAAAGGAGTTTCTGAAAAAATAGTTACATAAAGAAGCACAAAATAAAAATCGAGCAGATCCATCGGAAAGTATGCTTTCCAGTTTGCTAATGGCTTCCTAGATACAGCCTCATTTCCTGGGGATGCACTGCTTTTAGAGGGAGCTCATGACCTTTAGTGAGATAACCACTGTGAGGTTCTGCTTCTTACAATCAGCTCTGGAACAAAAAATGCATAGTGTTGAAGAGATGATTTATATAACTGCAATACATGCTTTGCCTGAGGGAGTTCTGGCTTTCCATCTAAGCACCTCTGGGAGTGATCCCTGGGCACCTGGCGGGGTATAGTCCCTAAACTTGCTAGACATGTCCCCCCCAAAAAACAAAATCAAACAAAAAACAAGCAAATGATACAGTACCAGGCACAGACGGGAAAGAAGATAAAAGTTATGAGGTGTCCATGAAGGCAAGTGTCCATGGAGGATGAGGATGCAATCAGGCTATGGAGGGCCTTGCAGCCAAAAGGATCTAGGTTATTTTAAAAACTGTATTGAGACACTATGATTTACAAAGTTAACCATAGCTTAGTTTTAGGCATACAATATACCAGCGCCAGTCACACCCACTGCCAGTGTCAACTTCCCTCTATCAGTGTCCCCACACCCTGGCACACCTCTTTGAGAGGCACATTTTAAAGTTCGGTTGCCGTGGTTTGGGTCTCCTGCTTTCACTATTATTGACACTGCAGTTCAGGTATATAACTAAACCACTCTTTTACGCTAATAGAGGCCCTTGACCGCTTTTTCCCATTACTTTCTATCTGCCTCTTCTTATTCCAAGGTATTTTTTCTCTTCCTTCCTCTTTTCCTTCCTCCCTCTCCCTCCCTCCCTCCCTCCCTCCCTCCCTCCCTCCCTCCCTCCCTTCCTTCCTTCCTTCTTTCCTTCCTTCCTTCCTTCCCCTTCCTTTTCCTTCCTTCCCCTTCCTTCCTTCCTTCCTTCCTTCCTTCCTTCCTTCCTTCCTTCCTTTCTTTCTTTCTTTCTTTCTTTCTTTCTTTCGCTTTTTGGGTCACACCCAGCAATGCACAAGGGTTACTCCTGGGTTTACACTCAGGAATTATGCCTGGCAGTGCTCAGGGGACCATATGAGATGCTGGGGATCGAACCCTGGTTGGCCTTATGCAAGGCAAATGCCCTACCCACTGTACTATCACTCTATCCCCAAAGTATTTTTTCTAAGTAAAATAGTCTTGTTTTAGAGAGTATGGAAGAGGAGAGAGAAAAGAGGGCACCGCACTAATTAAAAAAAATAGAATTACACACCCCAAGTTGGGATGCTGTGATTTCAAAGTGGAATGGTGCCCAGAGTGTCTTATTTTATTGCACAAATAATGACTCACTTACCCTAAGATTAAAGACCAATTATCATGTATAAGGCAAGGTAGTGGGGGAGGGGACTCGGTAACCTGCCACAAGGAGAAAAAATTCTTTTAAGATTCTGCACACATTGATGGGCAAGAATTCAAAGCCTACTTCAGGATTTATTTTTCAGCATTTTGTAGGAGCTTTTTTTTTTTTTAAATTTTTTTCCCCTTAATGTTTCCACTGAATAGAAATCTCCTTCAAAATGAACACTTTATTGTAGATTATTAGAAGGGACAGTGTGAAACCTTCAATAATATTTAGAAATACTTGCAGGAGAACAAACTTGATTCATTCATCACATTTTCAAGAAACTGGTGCGGGTTCCATTTTCTGACCACATAGCAAACTACAGATAGACTTTTGTGTATCAAAATTAATGAAAAAAAAACAGGGGGGGATTTAGGGGTCTCAGTAGTTCTCCCAATTTAAATATGCTTAAGTAACTGTGAAAACCGGTCAGTTTACACATAAAGTCATGCCAATTTACAACAGAAACGTTCCATTGATACTGACCACATTTTTGGCTCCTATTAAATTGCTACATAAATATATAAAGCAGGTCTGTAATGCTATATGTCTGCAAAAACATGTTTTTGGCAAACAAAAGTCTTTCCATTTTAATCTCAATCTTCCCCATGCACTATTCTTAAACATTTTAAAATTACTTTGGGTTCTAAGTATCTTAATCTGCCCCGATCCCCTCACCCCACCACCCTTATCTGACTTGTGCTTTTCCTCCTTTTCTGTAAAAGATCACAATTATCAGAGTCACAAAATCCAGCTCCCAGCTGTCAGTTGAGCAACAAATGACGTCTAATGTTATGGGAAGATGACTGCAGTAGGTTAAACTGTGGTCTGCCAAAAGATAAACCCACATTTAAGCCTTGGATTTTATTTGGAAAAGGGGTGTTTGTGGGTTTCAATTAACAGAAGGACCTTCAGATGCCATTCTTTTATATTATATAGTGGGTCCTAAACCAATGACAAGTTTCTTTATAAAAGAAGGAGGAGGAGGAGGAGGTTAGAGCTACAGCACAGCAGGTAGGGCATTTGCCTTGCATGTGGCCGACCCAGGTTTGATTCCCAGCATCCCATACGGTTCCCTGAGTACCATCAGGAGTAATTCCTGAGTGTATGAGCCAGGAGTTATCCCTGTGCATCATCGGGTGTGACCCAAAAAGAAAAAAAAATTGATGCTAGGAAATCAGAGAGTGAAAGATGGGAGAAAAAGACATGTGAAGATGGAGGAGAGAGGTAAGCATCCATGAGGCCAAGGAATCACTGGAACTACCAGGCAGGGAAAAACTCTATCCTATAGCCTTCAGCAAGAGCTCAGTCCTGCCTAATTGCAGATGTCTGCCCTCTAGTACTGTGAAAGAAAAATTTCTCTTGCTTAATCAACTTTATGGTAATTTGTTATGGCAGTTCTTCAAAATTGAGACAATGATTAAATGGCATCCATTTATATTTCATTAAGTGTGGCCCATAAGGGCTGGATCAATAGTACAGCGGGTAGGCATTTGCCTTGCATGTGGCCAACCTGGTCGGCCTAGGTTCGATTCTTCTGCCCCCTTGGAGAGCCCAACAGCTACTCAGAGTATTTTTCCTTCAGGGCAAAGTCTGGCAAGCTACCTGTGACATATTCTATATGCTAAACACAGTAACAACAAGTCTCACAATGGATATGTTACTGGGCCTGCTCGAGCAAATCAATGAACAATGGGAGGACAGTACTACAGTGCTACAGTGGCCCATATATAACATGTGAATTTTTATATAATATAAACTGGGATGTAGGGAAAGTTTATCTCTATATACTGCTTCTTGATGGGCTGGAGCAATAGCACAGAGGGTAGGGTATTTGCCTTGCACATGGCCGACCCAGCCGACCCAGGTTCCATTCCTGCACCCCTCTCGGAGAGCCAGGCAAACTACCGAGAGTATCTCAGCCGCACGGCAAAGCCTTGCAAGCTATCCATGACATATTTGATATGCCAAACACAGTAACAAGTGTCACAATGGAGATGTTATTGGGCCCACTCTAGTAAATCAATGAACAACGGGAAGAAAGTAACAATGACAGTCACTGCTTTTCGACAAAAGTCACAAGACAGTTTTCAATGCTATAAATGTTGAAACATTATATTCTCTATGGTTAATATTGATACTACAACACAATTAAGTGAAATTTTTAACCTGAAAGGAAAGAAGAACACTCTGGTTTAATCCTGTATTTCTCAACTGGGTGCCATAAAGATATTCCAAGGGGGGCACTTGTAAATGGGGAAGCAGGGATGTCATGGCATGAGACTAGGGAGATAGCTAGTAAGACAGGGGGGTCACAAAAAGGAAACAAGGTCAGAAGGGGACCATGACCAGGTATATGTTGAGGAACACTGATTTAATATTCCACAGATACAGTCAATGAGCTATGAAGCTACTTAAAGTGTTACATACAATCATGTTGTTTCTGGAGAGAGAGTACAGGCTATAGGGAACTTGCCTTGCATTAGGCTAACCTGGGTCCATTCCCTGCACCCCATATTGGCCCCCCAGCCATGCCAGTAGTGATTCCTGAGCTCAGAGCCAGAAGTAAGCCCTGAGCACTGCTGGGCATGACCCTTAATATTTAAAGTTTTATAAATTTAATTATGTTTATGCTTTGGGTAACAATTGAAAGATCAGTCCTAGAGAATCTACTGAATTCCTGGTGGCGACAGGCATCATGTTGGCAAGACAAAGTGCATTTTCCTCTACTAAGGTGCATTTACTCTACTATGGGTAGGAATGTAAACAAATTGTCTAATTGCTAAATTAGCTAAATTTCAAATAAAATCCTGGGGGGGTGGGGGTTAGAAAATAACTTGAGTGCATTACCTAATGATTTTAAATCATTTTCTGTAGCTAAAAATTAGACTCAATAACTTGATTGATTTAATATGCATTTAAAGTATATAAAAAATATCCATGAATTAAAAGCTCTGACTAATGAAAGTAGGGAAACCTTGGTAGAATGCCACACATTTATTTGAAATATGTATTTAAAATAAATTTTGTGTTGCCTGACCAGTAACAAATCTAATACTTCTTTATGTAAGAAATTGCATCCTTTAGCAATATAAGTAGTATTTAATTAAAAACCACACTATTTAAATTTAGAAAATGTTTATTATATAAAAGATTTATATATAAATGTTATTTATAATAATGTCTCAATATTTTATTCACAGGGAATAATTATGAAATAAGGTTAAGTGATAAAATCAGGCTGATTCTGCCATTGCTACCGTAAGATCTCAATTATGCAAAAATATGCATAAAAATAATCCCTGGAAATTGACATGGTGTGTAATCCTGCTCTGTTACATAAAATTATCAGTTGTTCTTGAATGTCTGCTTATATATCTTTTCCACAATAAAATTTTGTATTTTTTAAAATGAAAACATTATAGAAACTGGGTAGAATGCATGAATGCATGCTTTCCATGTGTGAGACCCTGAGTTCAAATCATGATCCCTAAAAAAGATGGAAGGGAGGAAAAGAAAGAATGCAGGCAGAAGAAGATAGGCAGGCAAGGGAATCTGAAAAAGTTATGTGGCTACATTCACAAATGATGAACATCTCAGAGAGAACTGAAAATTCCAAACTTTGTGTTCTACATGTTATAATTCACAATATGTCATTTTTAGAGTTGAATCTCTTTATCTCCAAACAAAATGCCAATGTCACCAGAGGGGGCTGTCTCTCATCTGGAAGGTAATAGGCTTGCCCAGATGCACTGCACCAAAGCTTTACTTTTAACTATTTTTTTTTTTCAGGCACATCTGAAAATTCCACACTTTGTTAGTTGATTTTGAAGTTGAGTTATGCAGCTGTGTAATAGGAGGGAAAGTCACTTTATTTGTTTGACAATCAAGAGCACTTTGTAAGATAAACCCCCGGCAAACAAAAGGAATTGGGGACTTGAGCTGAATATAGGTCTATGTGTGGAATGAATTTCAGAATCATTTCTGGAGGAGATAGATCAGAGGTGGGGACTGAGAATGGAAAGTGGGAGAATAGGAAATAAATCTTGGGCAAATCTTAAGTGAAGCTGAAGAGGTTATCGACTGGTAGATGTTAGTCTTGTCTTGGTAAGCAGTGGCGACCAGTTGGCATTTATTCCAGGTTGTAGATAGGCAGCTCTGAGCTCGGTGACCAGTGCTTTGGGCCTGAAGAACTATGGTTAGTGCTGTGTTGCCTACACTTGATATTCATGCCAGGGTTTCCAAGAGTTCTTATGAGAAGTTCTTCCTTTCCTTTCCACTTTCATTTGCTTCTATTGTTCATAGCTATTAAACACTTTAGCAAGGCAAGAAGGCCTCGCTAAGTTATATCTCTCCAAATTTCTCACTTTCTGCTGCCATCTTTTAGATTCCAGTTCAATCTTCATGTGGCTCCCTGTCTTGCTTTCCATGCTCTTTCATTGGGTACCAGAAATGAGACTAAAAGCATCTATGCTTTTTTAGGGTGTGCTTTTCTCTCAGTCTCTAGGATAGTTTATAAAGGATGCTTTAAAGTTTTGTAACTTTCAAATGAATCATTTGTAAGCACTTGGGTTAGAATGTGTTCCAGAAGTTTATTTCTGATGGATGCAGGAGGGTGGACAAGATGGAATCTCATGGTATTGAAGAATGACTCATCTGAAATTTTGTCAAAGAATAGGAGAGTGCATACTCAAGCCTGCTGACAACACTGAAGGGAGGTTGATTCAGAAAGAACTCAGGAGAATTTGACTCCCAATGACTAATTAGCCAGAAATGTGAGGCAATAGAAGGGAGCTGAGTGGGAAATGGAGATATTATAATGCTAAATTGGGTAACTGGTGGAGAAAATGGAGTTATCTTTAGGTTGCAGAGATAGGATAGATGCAAGATGTCAGAAGGACTAGAGGTACTCAGAACAACTTAGCAGCAATTTATAAGACAAATCTCTCTTTTTAAAGCAATATCCTCACATTTATTCACAATGGCCATATTTCTCTATTAAGAGTTTCTAGGAAACTTAAAAAAAGAGAAAAATAATTTTGAGTTGTGGAAGTAATTAGTCAATGTTTTATGTTTCAGTAGAGAAAGATTTTCAGGCTCCAAATGGTTTATCATTAATATTTTAATAGTTTTGAGAAAAAAGAAATCATACCTCAAAAACAAGGAAGCAGTGATATTTGTGGATATGCTTTATATAACTAAGACAGTTCTAGGCCAATACTAACAAGGTGTGCTTGTAAAAATTCATTTCTAAAACAAATAATGCAAAACCAATTACATTAAGATTGGACTTCAGTTTGTCATGGAAATAATGAATGGATAATTAAAATGCCACACATCACTGAATATTAGAGACAGTTGAAATTTTTATGGTATTAAATAATACATAAATTGTTTTAGTTAAATTTAACTTTTAGCAGGCACCTCGTAAGAGTAAAAGTAAGTGGCCAGTGGTGGCTATGTCTGACCACATGGCATTGTAAATGATTTCTTATAACATTCCTGCAAGTATTTAGTCTAGCTATCGATGTTTTATTGAATTTTTGAAAATCTGAACATCTAGTGTTAGCACCAGACACTTGGTTTGCAAGTGACTATATCTTACATCCATATGAAATGTGTTATATTTCCAGAGTTCATACTGGTGTCATTCTAAGTATTCCAGGCCGATACTCATGTTCGCAATGGATGGAGACGACTGCTTTTCACTGAGACCCCCCTGCCCCTCTTCGTAAAACAATGACCTGGGGAACATCCCCTGTGAGGTGATAAATACTCTTCAACCTCACCTCCCCCAGTCCTAGATTCCCTTCTTAGTTAAAGGGACAATGGGGTCCACATCATTCCTGTCCACCCTGTATCCACCTTTCTTGGAGAAGCTAAGAACACTTCACCAAGGTGTTTAATCTCTGGGCTTTCCTTAGCAGTCTGTAATCAGGCCAGATTTTGTGTGTGTGTGTGTGTGTGTGTGTGGTAGATTTCCCAGTCAGGCCTTAGCCTGTTGACACCTGTGCAGGGCCTTGGCTTCAACTCCCTCAAGGTTGTCTGTGCACCCCCCAGAGGCCTGCAACATTTTTTCTCTTGCCTCAGAGTTCAACATTATTATCTTTTCAGCCTTACTCTGGTTCTCCTGAGTCTTCAGACCTCTAATTGTGTCAACATGCTGAACTAAAGCTATATTTTGAACATGACTGGAAGGTTCCTTATTCTATTGAACTGTTGAAACAATGTCCATAAGCTGAGAAATATGTATTAGAAGCATACAATTACAGCCAATGTAATACTGTGAAATAAAACTGATAATTCCATTTTCGAAGAAGGAAAACTGGGGCCTGGGAGACCAGAGTTGGAGAAAATACAGGGCTCCAAACATTGCTGGGTGTGAGGCTGGTAAACCTCCAGTATCAGCAGCTCAAGAAGAACTTCTTTGCTAGGCTTGAGAACTGAAGTTTTGGTCTCTCTCAGTGGACTAAATCACACCATGCGTGGTTTCCCAAGCATTCCTGGGAAGACCACTATTAAAAAATCAGAAAACTATACCACTATCTGTTTGTGCAATTTAGAAGAAGTTTGTTAATTTTTATTCCTACAAATAATTATCCTTTTCTCTAGACTTACAGAGTATTAATATATCCTATTTTAAATGAAAACATAAAAAATAGACCAGCAAACCCCTGTCATGGCAGCATTATTTGCAACAGCCAAGGTATAGTAAAAATTCCACATGTCCAACAATGGATAAAGAAGTAATGATAGAAACACACAATAATATTCAATCATAAAAAGATGGCTATCCTTTCACTTGTGACAATATAAACAGAGCTTGGGCGATTAAAGCTAAGTCAAAAAAAGCTATTTGATAAAGGAGTAAGAAATATAAAAGAAATATGAAGTTGAGCAAGAAAAGTCTCTTCAACAAGAGGTGCTGGGAAAACTGGGCAGCTGCTTTTTTTAAAAAAATTACTCAGACCTCTATCTAATGCAAGGCACAAAAGTCAGATCAAAATAGATTAAGGACCTCAACATCATACCCGAATCCATAACGTATATAGAGGAAAATGTAGGCAACCCCCCCATAACATTGAAGCTAAAGGCATCTTCAAAGATGAAACACCACTGACCAAGCATGTGGAAGCAATGATAAACAAACAGGACTACATTAAACTAACAAGTTTCTGAACTTCCAAGGAAATGGTAATTAAGATACAAAGATAGCCGACAGAATGGGAAAATTATTTACCCGATAACCATCTGATAAGGGGTTAATATCAAAGATATATAAGGCACTGGAAGAACTTCACAAGAAAAAAACATCCAAAACAATCCCCAAAAATGGGGAGAAGAAATAAACAGAAACTTCCCCAAAGTGAAATTCAAATGGCATTTTTACCATGAAAAAATGCTCTACATCACTAATCATCAGGGCAATTCAAAGCAACAATGAGATGTCATCTCAAACCACAGAAACTGGCACATGTCCAAAAGAACAAGAACAACCAATGTGGAGAGAAAGGAGGACGCTGGTGGGGAAAAATGCACACGGTTGAAGGGATGGGTGTTGAAACATTATATGACTGAAACGCAGTCATGAGCAATTTTCTAACTACCTATCTCATTGTGATTTAATTAAAAAAATAAACCAGAAAACAAAAGATACATAAAAATAAAGTATCCTACTGTTGTCATACCAAAACAGAAAAGAAACTTATGATTTTATTCTACATGGAATTTAAAACAAAAATCATCATATTCGGAAAGAAAATATGTGTAGTTACCATATGTAATGATAGGGCATGGCATGATTAAATAAAGGAGATCAAAATGACCTTTGGGACTCATGGCCCACAGCATTGTTTATTGGCTGAAATATTTACAAATTAAAAATAACTGTACTGAGGATGCAATACACAGATTACTATCATTAACATTATCGCTATAATATATTTGAAAGCTTTTAAAAGTAAATTCTAATATATCTAATTTTAAGGAAAATAATTTGCACATGTGGTTACTAAGGATATTGGCTTAGAGTTTTATTTCCTAGTGATCTATTTGTCTGGCTTTGGTATCAAAATAATAGTGGCCTCATAAATTTAGTTGGGTAATGTTCTTCTGTTTTAAGAAATAGTTTATACAGATATTTTGTTTTGTTTTGTGGGCCACCACCCAGAGGTGCTCAGATCTTACTCCTAACCCTGTGCTCAGGAATCTCTCCTAGCAGTACTATAGGGACTAGATAGTGTCAAGGATTAAGCTGGAATCAACCCAGTCCAAGGCAAGGGCCTTACTCCTTGTGTTATCTCTCTGGTCCCATACCTGTTTCTATTATTGTTTTGGTAACTATGAGATATTAACTGAGTTAACCAAGTGGTAGACCTATTATAATTATACTTAAGTTTATCGTTACTCTTTATGTCTTAACACAATTCTCTATGTCAATTTTATCTCAATGAAATTGATATTTCATTGAAAATAGAGCAATAGTAGACTGAGCAGGGCACTCACCTTGCATCAGCCAACCTGAGATCAATCCCTGGCACCACATATATACCCTGAGCCTACCAGGAGTGATCCTTGAGTGCAGAGCCAGGACTAATTTCTGAGCAAAACTGAGTCTGGTCCCCAAACAAACGAATAAATAATCAAATTCCATAGCAGACGTATTTCATTTCTTTCTACCATTTTACTCTCAGTTAACAAAACTGACTTTTTTTTCTTTTTGGGTCACACCCAGCGATGCTCAAGGGTTACTTCTGGCTCTGCACTCAGGAATTACTCCTGGAAGTGCTTGGCGGACCAGAAGGGATGCCAGAGACTGAACCCCAGGTAGGCTGTGTACAAGGCAAACTCCTTCCCCTCGGTATTATAGCTCCAGCCCAACAAAACTGACATTCAACTGATCTTCTTTTATCAATTTTCCACTGGTGTTCAATCTTATTAATAAGATTACATTATTGAAATAATTTTGGGGGTGTGTGACAGTATATTTAATTATATATTATATATATTTAATTATGATTATAAAGTATAAGCATCTCAGGCTTTCCACTTGAGTAAGAACTAGATTCTGATTCTTTAGAGTCTCCTACAAGCCTCAATACAACCTAAACCGTACCCACATTTCTTACCTCATTTATAAATATCCTTTTTCAGTTATGCTGCAGCCATACCAAAGTCTATGTTTCTCAGTCAAGCATAATTCATTCCTACTTCAAGGCCTTTGCAATTATTGTTTGTCTAAATGGTAGTTCCCCAGATCTTTAAGGCCTGGCTCATTATTCGTAAATTTCTTTATTGCCTTTGTTTTTATGCAGACCACAGTGGTCTTCCTATGCAAATCACCTACTTGATCCCAGTCCTTGGATTAATTTCTTTTTTGTTCCTTTTGGCTTTTGGGCCATACCTTAAGGCACTCAGAGCTTACTCTTGACTGAGGTCCCATTTCCCTCTTGGAGATGCTCAGAAGACCATATGTGGTGTGGGGATACAACCCCAGTCAGCTGTATTCAAGGTAAGATCCTTGTTCTCTGTAGTATCTCTTTGGCCCTTCTGCTTAATTTCTTTTTCCTATTACCCATTTTTGTTCCTATACAACTACTATCTTCCCTTTTAGATACAGAGTCTGAGGGAGCAGGGTATTGTTCCTCTTGTTAACAGAATATCCCTAATATCTACAACAGCTGACAGCATAATAGGTGCTCAATGCACACTTGTTTAATTAATGAAGGTAATTTTTTGATTAATCCTTTAATAAGATCTAAACATTAGAAATAATATAAGATATATTAAAAAGTATAATGAATTTTTCAATATGTTCAGGTTTTGTTTAATCATACATGATAAAAAATGATAAAGGCCCTCCCGTTGATCATCGATTTGCTCGAGCGGGCCCAGTAACGTCTCAATTGGAGACTTTGTTGTTTCTGTGTCTGGCATATCGAATACTCTCGGTAGCTTGCCAGGCTCTCTGAGAGGGGCAGAGGAATCGAACTCGGGTCGGCCATGTTGGCTGCGTGCAAGGCAAATGCCCTACCACTGTGCTATCACTCAATAAATCAACATCAACTCAATCTTGAAGCAGTACTGAACTATGAAGAGAAGGGGCGATTTGGGATTGTTTTAACTTAATATCACCATAGATTGTTATTCTATCCTCCAAATGAACAAAGACAATGTGCCTTTATTGAACTAAGTTGATTTGCAATAAAAGGAGGAATCATTTCGGGGAGTCTCAGGAAGTTACTTTTGGAGAAAAGCAAAACCTGAGAAAAATAAACAGAACAAACAAAATTAGCTTTGGGGTTGCTATGGAAAACTGGAATGCAGCATGAAGCCCCGGGACTATTATAGGGAAGAAGGGAAACAAAATCTAACACTGGAGGAAATAAACTGAAGAAAAGGCAGGGCTTCCCAATCTCACCTGCTTATTTTCCAATTTTTCTCAAGGCTGGAACTTCTATGGCCTTGTTATGGCATCAATAAAAACAGACAACAACTTTTACTGAGAATGATAAAGAGCAAAGAAGGAGAGGGGAAAGACAGAAACCTGAAGACAACAAAAGAAAAGAGTTTAATGAAAGCAAGTTTAATGATTAGATGAATAAAAGATCAAAATTGGGAATCTATTTGTGGCAGGACTTCAGTTCCAATCTTCTCTATGTAAACTCAGTACACTCAGATTTGAGCAGACATTTGATGCTTTGTTCCCAAGACTCTGACTGTGGCCTCATAAAGGCGGACAGCAAAGTCCATATCGAGCTCCACTTGGCTCTGGCTTCCAACGCCACCCCAAAATCTCCTTGATCCTCTGGGGGTGGAACAAAGTTTGTTTCAGACTTTGGGCATATTTTAAATAGGAACCCAAACTCTTTGATATTTCTGCATTACCTGTCTCAGGTCCAACATGAAGAACACTTAAAGAGTATTCTTCAAATGGGAAGGGGAATATTTCTTTGTGTGACAAGTTTATACTTGACTGTAGTACATGTCTGTCTTGTCAATCAAGTGAACTCAGACCTAAGCATCTGAAAAGCACAGGAGTTGCCTGAGCGCTGTGATAAGGAATGCTTATCTGCTAGGCGTGAAAGATGGAATAAAGACTCCGAGAATTTTGTCATAACTTGCAAGGTAGGAGATTCCATTGTGCTGATCAGTGCAAATTTTCAAGTTTTCTCAGAAACGTGAGTGTTTGCTCTTGGGATAACCAGCTTGTTTTCTTTTGGGGCTTGTCTGTACACCATGAAAACAGAGAAACCAAACTAATCCTAGCTCCTGAGGCTGACTTCTTTAAAAACGAAATGGGTTTCCAGTTCAAACCAGATTTCCCCCCCATCTCCATTTAAGAATAATCAATTTACTACAGCATTCAAAACAATTTTGCAAGCTTGAGAAAAAGGCTTGACAGGGGGTTGGGGGCGAGGGAGCTGGGGGAGAAAGTATGTGGAAAGGTCTAGGTGGAAAAGATAATGAATAACATTTCCTGTATCTCCCTTACACCCACTTTACACTGCAAGATTTCTGGATCTTCTTAGCTAGTAAATCCCTGGGGCCTATTTAGAAAAGTCAAAAATAAGCTTCTAGGGTTGGAGAGATAGTACAATGGGAAGGGCTCTTGCCTTGAATGCAGCTGATCAGGGTTCAATTTTGACATCCCATATGGTCCCCTGAGCACCACCAGGAGTAATTCCTGAGTACAGAATCAGAAATAAGCCCTTAGCACTGACTGGAATGCACCTCCCCTCCTCCTCCCCCCCCAAAAAAAGGAAAGAGAGAAAGAAAGAAAGAAAGAAAGAAAGAAAGAAAGAAAGAGAGAGAGAGAGAGAAAGAAAGAAAGAAAGAAGAAAAGAAAGAAAGAAGGAAGAAAAGAAAAGAAAGAAAAGAAAAGAAAAGAAAAGAAAAGAAAAGAAAAGAATGAATTTCCAAGCTGGCTGTTTTGAAATCTGTGCACATTGTGACAATTCTGAGAAAGACACCAAGCAAATGTATCCCTAACACTGTAAAACAGAAAACTTGACAAATACAATGAGGGAATTTCATCAACTTAACAATGAAAAAAAAATTCTGCCACTATAAATTAAAACAAACACATTGCACACATATATAAGTGTGGCTGATTTTATAGCCACAGTTTGGAAAGGGGAAAAAAAGAAGGTTTAGGTAGTCTGTATTAGTTACCATATTATTAGTAAAGGTAAAGGTAAAGGCCCTCCCGTTGATCGTCGATTTGCTCGAGCGGGCCCAGTAACGTCTCCATTGGAGACTTTGTTGTTACTGTGTCTGGCATATCGAATACTCTCGGTAGCTTGCCGGGCTCTCCGAGAGGGGCGGAGGAATCGAACTCGGGTCGGCCATGTTGGCCGCTTGTAAGGCGAACGCCCTACCCGCTGTGCTAATGCTCCAGCCCATATTATTAGTAACAAATTTTTAAACACCATAATAGAAAGGATTTTTGTTCCAACACAAATGTGAATCATAACTCTCTTAAGTGTCTAAGACTATGAGCAAGCCTTCATTTTTTATACGTAAAAAGCTGAAGATTCTGAAAGCCTAGAATTATACAGTCCATTGGGCTCTAGAACCTGGTTCTAATGCATTGTCCTTCCTTCTTTACACTGCTCGGCAGGGAAGAAATATCCCATTGGAAATGAGACACCATTGAACCCTTGGTCTCATCTCTACCCGAGAAGCAATGTGGAGAATTGCTGTGGAAAATTGGAAGAAAGGACAAACAATTACCATTCCTACTAAAATGGACATTTACCTAGCAAGCTTTTAAGTTTCTTTGTGTGTAAATATATTTTTTTCAATTGTCTGAATATTGCTCCACGGTAAGCCTAAATATTCACTACAGTGAAAATAGTGTATCTTCTTTGAAATTTTAAGCCATTTGGGGTCAGACTTACAACTTCTACTTTTGTGACCCACTCCCACTCTCTAATACAGTACAAAGTACTTGTTTTTAAGTTTTTGTTTTTTCTTTACATTTTTACTAATTTATTTATTTTGTTTTGTAGGTTGCACCTGCAGGGCTCAGGACTAACTCCTGGCCTTATGCAGAGGGATCACTGGTCTTTGAGGTACTGGTGGAGCCAGAAATTGAACTAAAGTGAGCATAGAACAAGGAAGGGTCTGAATCTCTGTATTATCTCTCCAGCTCCTTAACAAGTAATTGTTAATGGTTGAGAAGCAAAAGGAATTACCATTACTGGTGACTAAAATGGAAAATTTTATTATTCAACTTGGAGGTTATTAGAATCTACTATCTACTCAAAATCATCCCAATTCCTGCTGGTAATCTCTGCCAATCACTTTGGGGCTTTCCATGTTATTGGCTAACGTGCTTATAGAAGTTTTCTCTGAAGTTTGACCCAGACCTATTCTCAATTATAGAATCTGATTATTTTCTACATTGAAATTTAGGCTAGCTTGCATATACATAAAATTACAGTACCCCCAAATACTTTGAAACAAATATCAGCTTTATAGCTTTAAGAATGCTATCCCTTCTTCATTTCCTAATATATCTGTCCATCTTTATGCAGGATAAAAGATTTTCCTAACAATGACAGTTTGAATATGGTAACTAGCTTAGAGGCTCACTTCAAGCAATTAAAAAGCAAAAACAATCCAGTACAAAATAAGAATGAAGAAATATTAGGAGCCCATTCTGAGGACCTTATTCAGAAGAACTTCAGTTAGTAGAGGACATATAAGCAATGAATCAGATAGCACAGTCTTGGTGTCAGAGTCCAGACACCTCAGAAGGGATGTTCCCTGGACTCCTGCCATATGGCCCACATGGCAGGAGTACTAGAATATTCTGTCTTACTTATGATGTTCTGACCCCTTGTTACAAACACAATATCTAAATCACATTAACTACAAATGATCAAATCCACTTCTTATGGCATCAGACTTGTACATGTCAAAGCCTTAACTTAAAAAGAACAAAGAAATGGGTATCCATGGGAAAATCTGTAAGAAGACTCTAGAGTATATGCACTTATTCAGACTTTTCTATGGAAGAAGAAACCACAGACTATATAAATGCAGTCTTTTTGTTAAAATGACCAAAAGACTCTCAACATAACTATTGTAGTAAAAGAGCTTATTTAATAAATGTCAATGTAAGAGAACTAATGACTAATAAAAATGGTACTTAAGATGTGATATTGAAGGGAACTCCATCTTCTTCATTATAATAGTCAATCACATATCCAGTAAAGCAAAAGGGGTCAAGGTTGCTCTGATAATGATTATACTCACAAATTAAAAGTAACAACTCCCAAGTCTTGTTTTATTCCTTATATTACTCTGCATGTCAAGTATGAAGTGGAATGAGAATTTATAGCCGTGACTTAACTGTCCACTGCTCCTTGTTGGCTTCATTGGTCTACAATATATATCAGACTTAAGATAATCAACGTGTAGGTAATGGGAATGTTTCTCTCTAACTATTTAAGTTCATGCAGCAAAGAATATAGTGATGCCAGTGAAATTCATTGCCCTAGAAGTTATGTGCTATTCATGGTGCAGTTTCCATAACCCACATGCATCCCCTTATTTCCCAGTTTGAAGGGCACAGAATTAACCTCTCTGAGGATCACTTTGCTCCAAACATTATATGATAATAATGATACTTATACTGATGATTCTTGGGAAGATTAACTGTCACTATTGGGTAAATTATATAACATAATCATTCAATCTGTTAGCAAGTAGGTTCTCAGTAAATGTTAAATTTTACCTCTATCCCAGCCTTTCTTGCAATTACATGCCCCCTCCAAAGTCTCCTCCCCTACCCCAGACAGTAACACTGGATATTTGTTAGAAACACAAATGCATCAGTAACACTGGGT
This sequence comes from Sorex fumeus, assembly GCF_029834395.1. Classification (NCBI taxonomy): domain Eukaryota; kingdom Metazoa; phylum Chordata; class Mammalia; order Eulipotyphla; family Soricidae; genus Sorex; species Sorex fumeus. The sequence continues at coordinate 33,008,155 of NW_026606092.1, read as the reverse complement.
ATTTGTTAGAAATGCAAAATCAGTAGCAACACTGGGTATTTGTTAGAAATGCAAATTATCAGACTAGCTCAGACTTACAAATACACAAATTTTAATGGGATAGGAGGTGCATATTTCCAAGACCTCCATTCTATTAAAAAGAAAAAATACTTAATTACACTGCTGATGTAGATAGTTGTCTATCATGATTCTACATTTAAAACAACAAAGCTTTTTGAAATCATGGATGTTCAAATTTATCTCAAGCTAACTAGAATTCCAGGCATTGATGCTGTGAAAGTTCACCCTCTCCCTTGGAACTTAAATGATTAAATATTAAGGGCTTCTGCCCCTGTTCTCCCTTTTGGCAGTTTGTGATGGAAACTTGGGATGCTTGACTGCACCACTGTTACTAAATTCTCCACTCTGGATGCCCAACTGCCACATGACAGCAGTGGGACCTGGGGAAAGTTCTCTATACCTGTCAACCTCTTTCTTCATTTACAAAAGAGAGATAACAACAATGCCAATGGCATACATTTATTTTTCAGATGTAAAAGTGGAAACCATCTTTGTCACTTTCTTTGGTGTACACAGCAGCAGAAGGTAACAACAGTGTCCAACTTTTGCTATATTGTCTTACACTGAGAGCTCATGTTAATGATGGGAAGGGAACATATACTCAGAAGATTTTGGTAAACTCTCTAAAGTGTTAGATTGAACATTGGAAATGAGGGCTACTGGGTAACTGCTGGAAATATGTCATTCTCAGGACTTATTTCTAGGTCTGAGTTCAGAGGGCACTCCTGGTGAGGCTCAGGCAACCAAAAGAGATACCAGTGATTGAACCAGGGTCAGTTGCATGAAGGGCAAACACCCTACCTATGTACTGTCACTCTGGCCTGGAATAGATTATTTTTACAACGTATTTAAAAACCTGGCACAGATGCTGCCTGAGCCCATGTCCTGCTTGTGCCTGCATGGCCAAGCACATGCGGTGCCCGAGCACATGTGTTGCCCTTATCTCCCCTCTTGAGATGTGTACTTTTATGCTTTCCTATTAATGCCCACTTTACTATCTAGCCCACTGATGTACCTAAAGCAGCACACATGTGTTTGGTTTTAACATACTTGCTTGTATTCTCTGTCCCTCTCGGAGAGTCCGGCAAACTACGGAGAATATACCGCCCACTCAGCAGAGCCTGGCAAGCTACCCGTGGCGTATTCGATACGCCAAAAAAAATAACAATAAGGGCCTCATTCCCCTGACCCTGAAAGAGCCTACAATACGGCAGCATTGGAAAAGACTAGTAAGGAGAGGATGCTATAATCTCAGGGCTGGGACAAATGAGATGTTACTGGTGCCCACTCGAATAACTCAATGACAATGAAATGACAGTGATATAGTGATACAGTGATGTCACTGTATCACTATTGAAAAAAATTAACCATGTGACCATCCATGAAAGATGTGGTGGGGGTATGGTGGAGGTGTGGTGTGGTGTGGTGTGGTGTGGGGGATGAACACCAGAGTGGGAGTGATTTAGGGGTGTTTTCAGAATGAATACATCACGTATTCCCATTAGAGGCCAGTGAAATGGCAAGTAGCAATGCTTAGAACTCTAGGAGATTTCACAGATTTCACAGAGATTCAGATTTCACAGTGAATTAGTGGAGAGGGGTTTGGAGAGTTGAAACCAGAGAATGCCTTTCTGTGAGCTTGAGAAAGAGCTAAGGGTGGGGGGGTATGTCTCAGGGACATCTAACTCATTTCTAAAATACATTTCTCTGACTTGGTGATGTAAGGCAAAAAATATCCATTCATTGAACACTGTGGTAGATCAGAAATATAATAATCAACTTCGAGTTTATGGAAATAATGAGCTCCCCCATCACTACCTCCAAACACTCCTTTCTTTCTCCCTCTGTGAAACACACACTTCAAAATTATCATTTTGGACCAGAAGCAGAGACAGTACAATAGATAAGGTGTTTGCCTTGCACAGAGCCAAATCAGGTTTGACACCCTCCACCAGATTTTGTGCCCCAAGACCCTCTAGGAGTGATTCTTGACCACAGAGCCAGGAGTAAGCCCAGAGTAGAACTAATTGTGACCCCCCCAAAAACAACCAAGAAAACAAAATACAACACAGAATTGCCATTTCTTGCAGGTAAAAGTAGTGCAATCTGAGAACAACATGCAAACAAAGCTTTGCTATTCCTGCTGCCAAGTGCTATAGTTCACTCACAGTTTTGGAAATAAAGCAACAGTGAGTAGGCAGCAGCTTCTGGAGTGTGCCCATCACTGATCACAAAGGTACTGTGTGCTGCTGTGGGCATAAGGCTGTCTCCTTCCTTCCCCCACATTATTTTTTTCTGATTCAGAACCTTTCCTCTGACCTCAACCTTCATATTAAAAAGGAAAAAAGTCTTCCCTCAGGACTTGCCTTCTTTTCAAGCAATGCCTCTTCTTTCAGGCATGATGACAAGCAATGACTGGTTGTGTCAGGGAACTGTCTTATATTTCTATACCTAAGCTGGAGTAGGTCAACTGAGGAGGTCAATGAGAACAATCAAAAACACTCAAGTAGGCAAAAAGTAAAAATTAAAGATCCTAACTTTTTCTCTCATTTATAAAACAGAGGGTTTCTAGCAGGACAGTTCTTCCTCAAACATTTAAGATGTTATTGGTTTCAGAAAATCAATAGCATGGGCTGGAATGATAGTATCGTAGCGTATAGAATAGGGACCTTGCCTTACATGAAGCCAACCTTGGTTGGATCCCTGTCACCACATATGATCCCTGAGCACACCAGCAGTGACCCCCAAGTTCAAAGCTAGGAGTAAACCCAGAGCACTGCCAGGTGTAGCCCTCAAAGAAAAAATGAATACTCAATATTATAGAACATATTTAAAGACATTTGAGGTTGAAAATGGCTTTTTATAAAGTAAGTCATAGAAACAAAACAACTTCAGAGTTATAGTCTCTAAGTTATCACTTGCTAAATATTTGAGATTTCAAAATACCAGTATAAATAAATAAATACTTCGGGTATCCAGAACCTCAAGTGCTTGCCTTCAGTATGAAGGGAGGAAGGTAGATGGGAAAGAACTTGAAGAAAATAAATATGAGAAGCCTGTAGCCCGAAGGTGTATCTGAGGCCAGAGAATGAGAAGGTGGGTGGGCCTGACAGAAGGACTTCCTGTAAATATGATCAATATTAGGGGAAGATGAGGCTAGTATGTAGTGATACACAGTGGGGACTTAGGGTGCAGATACCTTCACAGCTCATACTGGTCTAGTCACACACTAAGAAGTGCAAGAGAAATGGGGTTCAGGGCAGCAGGCAGGGGGGTTAGTATGGAGGTGGGAGATGGGGGTTGATTCCAGAAGGGACCCATCTTCTAGCAAGGTTCTAAGCAGCCTCTTTAGTATCAGTAATGAGGACCCAGGGAATGGACAGGTCCTGACCAAAAGTCACATGGTGGTAACTCATAGATTGCAAACAGAAGTGGCAAGACACACTATTGTGAAATGAGCCTTGATAGGTCCGCACAACAAATCCTTGAATAACACCTTGACATTCCAAGTCCTTCTGTTGTAACTGACCTTCATGAGAAAAAGAGAATCCCAGCAGACATCAAGCATAACAGTAATTTTCAGAACCTGGTTTCATCATATATTTATTTGCTTCAAGAGGCAGTTTCCAAGAAACCAATGGACGGTAAGAGAGGACTTCTTATACAGAGTACAAAAAAGAACATGCTAATAATGTACTAAAGAGATAGAGCTCAAAGGTTTGAGCTCAGACTTAGCACTCAGGAGGTCTGAATTCAATCCCTGGCACCACATAGTCTCCTAAGCACCCCTGGAAGCAACCTCCAAACCCTGAGCAGAAAATATTGGTCCCATCCCAAAACTGGATGTGGCCCTAAAAACATCAAAAAAGAATGTGTCAGTATGGTCAGTGTATTGTATCAATATTGGTTTCCTGGTAGTAATACTACCGTCATGCAAGACGTGAGCATTAGGGAAAACAGAAGGAGGGTTCTCTGGTAGATTTATTATTATTCAAAACTGCATGCAAACCTGTAATTATCTTAAAATAAGACAAAAACATTGAATGAGCTAACCATTATTTATTAGAATATTTACTTTTTTTCTAATGTCATTTTTACTCATATTTACCAATTGTTTTTCAATTTTTTGCAACATTTGGCAAGAGCTCAGAGAATGTTCTACAATAACATTTTATACCGTCTCAATGGAGGAAGCAGAGTAGTATCTGCAATAGATATCAAATTTCTTGTGTTCTTCATAAGCCTGCCTCACTATTTAGATCATTTTAAAAAATCTCAGTGGACACTAGATTTTTTGCATTCTTTCAAAAAGAATAATAGATTCAAAGGTTAGGTCGTCAAAGAGGTCACTGAATTTCACACAAGTTAGAATTTAACACTGTATCATGAATAATGACAGAAGGATGTGTCACCCAGTCCCTTTAGGGCTGTGAAGATAATGGGCGTCACTATGGACTTCTTCTGTACTCTCAGAACCACTTAGGATGGGTTCCAAGAAAAATCAATAACATACTCAATGTTGGGCGATAGCAATTTAACCATAACTTGGGAACTATATAACATATAGCAAGTCCTTAAAATCACAAGTGTTCTAAAGTTATTTATGAATATAGTCATATAAGTCCCAATTCATCAAAATTAAAAATATCCAGACATGTGGTTTAATTGGAACACTCAATATTTGCATACTTTGTGATTCAAAACCATGGTGTCATTCCCAATGAAACATGACTTTTGATTTCCTGGGGTTAAAACATTTTCCACAGTAAAACAGTTCCCCTTTGGTTCTCTCGGGGCAAACTGTTCAAGTGGAATCTTTTGCCCTGGAGGCAATGATCATTAAGCAGCAAAGAGCAAGAAATCCAGGAAAGCTGAATCAGGTCATTCCTTGTTGCATGCAAAAAAAGTATGAAATCAATTTACAGATTTAGTTCCATCTTTGTATTTAATAGAAGATAATTTGTACACTGCCTTCATTTAGTATAAAATTCATCCTCCCTGCTGTCTTCTGCATACAATGCACATCCTGTTCAGATGACAATTTTCTTGAGTCCTACTATAAGTGATATTCTGTAGTAATTTTCAGCCATGAAAATGATAACCCCCCCCATATGGTACTCTATTAGATGTGGACTATTATAACACACAGACTTAAGCAAGGAGAAGATGAGATATTTTGCTTATTCTTTAACACAAGTTAACTTAGCAAGGGTGTTAAATTGCGATTAGACTCCAGGGACAGATGTAAGTCCCAGTGAGCTGTCTTTCAAGTGGCCCGATATGTCCTGTGTTCACTGTTAGGATTCTGCTTCCTCCCTGGAGCTGAACTTTGAACTTCAATATGCTCCCTTTCTCTGCTTAGCTGTTTTTCAAATCAGTAAATACACAGAACAAGCTGTTTCTTTCTATTATGCCCTTAGACTTATTCAGTTTGGTTACATAGATGCATTCAACCCTCTCAGCCCCCACTGATGCTTTGCCAGTTCATATTGACAGAAGTGGGTCACTGAAGTTGCCATTGGCACTGGGTCACACTCAAAGAGATTATATACATTACCTGAAGTCTACAGTATGATTGTCTTAATGGGCTTCTGGGTCTGACCAAAGCACTTGCACTTAGATAACTAAATTATAAACATAAGAGGCATGTCATAGAGAATGGAAAGTAAAGGCCATGATTTCCAAACCAAATCATTTTACATAACACAAAAAATTGCAGTGTGGGGTATCAGCTGGACTCTGCAATATGGCATCTGGTGAGGCCATGAGGCCCTTCCAGATTTTTGCTCTGTGTGTGTGTGTGTGTGTGTGTGTGTGTGTGTGTGTGTGTGGTGTGTGTGTGTGATGGCCAGCTGGCTGAGCAGCTGCAGGCCCAACTCATTTTGGGAAACCAGCTGACCATCACTCTCTCAGACAATACATTGGAAGGTTAAGGGGGCTCTGCTCTTACTTTGAACAAGTGTGTCTGGTCACCAGGGTTCCATTGACCACTGGGCAGCAGAACATGCAAATAATTTGCAGTTTTCTTAATTAAGATAAATATCAATCCCCAAAGTAGAGCTTCATCTTCAACGACACTTTCATTTCTCATTCAATTATTTCATGGTCATCACAACTCTACATATAAGAAATTCTAATTTTGAGGCTTAAAAAACCTCTCTTTCCATTTATTCTGAATGACTAGTTATACAAACAGGCATGAAGATGATGTGGTTTTGATTCCCAGAAACATGTTTTTATTTAAGTAAAATAAAATATTGTGAGTGGTAAATTGCAGACAATTTGACTTTGAGAATGAGATAAGTGAGTCAGATCAACAGATAAACTGAGTGAAATGTCTTTTTTTAATCTTGATTTAATGCCCATTGCCTCTGTTACTAAGATATCTCAGATTTCTGTTTGGCCATGTTAAACCTCCCATTGTTCCTACCTTTACACACTATGGCATGTTACCATGCATCAAAAAAAGATTAAGAGACCTACTCCTACTTCCCAGACCAGAGATCCTGCAGGACCCTGCATGCAGTGCAGGCTGAGACTGAAGAGTTAGGCTGAAATGAGTGAAATATTTTTCTAGACACCCCATCCTAGAAAACACATTTTCTGTTTATTAGATTCCAAGATATGGGAAATGGACCACATGTGCTCAAGAGACATCCATTGTATTTATCAGAAACCAGCTATCAGACTAGGGACAGGACAACTTTTCATATTTGAAAAAAATCTCATGATTTCTATGAATTTGGTCCCTTTGAAATAGAAAAGCTGTCCTTCCACTGCTTTGGCAGGAAGGATCATGACAAATAGAAATCATAAGCTTCTTCAGTGTGCCTTAATCTTTTTTGAGGGCTTGTGTTTCTGTTTCACTGCTAAAATAAAGTTTTAGGGAAATAGGGGGTTAATATAAAATTTGATATTAAAAGTAATATGCTTTGTTATAATCCATTAAATTAATTTCATACCATATTTAAGTAAACACATGATAGAATTTTAGCCTATTTTTCTATTATCATTCAGTATTTCAAACTAACCCAGTCTCACATTCTAAACTTTGTATGACAATAAGTTGATTCTCTTGGTTCAAAATTGACCATGGAAAAATCTATAATCCCTTCTTAAAGGTAGAACATCTGAAGTTTAAGAAAAAAGAGGTGTCCAAATATAGCATCTATTTATTTACAAAACAACTTTTCATGTCCAACACTTGACTTTTCCTTACATAAAAGGCACAATACTTAGAGTAAGAGTGACAAATACGAGTCTCAAAACTAGATCGCCTGATCCCTAAATTTAAAAAAAAAAAGTCTCAATGGGACTAGAGCATGTAGGTTGCTTGCCCCTAATTCCTGACAAAAGTATCTTTGAGCACAGAGCCAGTAGTAAGATCTGGGCACTGCTGACTGAGGTCCAGAAACAAAAACCAAAAGGTTCAAGTACTGCTAAAAATGAAAAACACTGTCTTCTTATTCCTTGATGTGAATGACAAAATTATCTCCTTTTCCTCCTAGAAAATAGGACTTTCAAGATTTACACGAACATATCGACTTTCGGTTTCTTTTAACATGACCACCTTCTCTTCCATTGACTCGTCTGTTTTTGGAAATGACTGACCCCCAACAGTTGGCACTTTGCTCAGCCCCAGAGGATCCAGAAGGGTCAAGTCTCCTGATCTGTGACACTCCCCAAATGGATATTTCCCATTAACGACCCCATTAACCACCACCAGAAGGTACACATTTCTCACCCATAAGGTGAGCCTGCAGCTCTACTAACTAAAGTGATCACAGTAGGTCACCCACCCCTGGTCCACTTTCAAGGTTAGCTTTGTGAGCTCAGGAGGTCAGTCAGTCTGCATTCAGCAAGCAAACTGCCAGAATGGGGGCAGGTGTCCCTCCCAGCAGAGGGCTCACAGGGCAGCACAATGTGAGAAGTATGCTAATCAGAGGGGTTGGGAGGGGAGCCCCAGGCTTTGTGACCTCACATTTGAGAGGCCTCAGTGCACTTTTTTTACAGGATGACCCTATTGTCTCCTGGACCTCCAAGGGAGGATTCAGCCTAGACAACCACAATGTAGATCAAAAGATAGCAAAATTGGACCTGGGAGCAAAGGCTAATGACCCTGGTATTATTTTGCAGAGAGAAGGGAAAGCTGGAGGTGGAGGAGGGGTCAGGGGCCCTAATGGTAGAGTTATTTTGTTGTGAATATAGCCAGCTGCTCAACATTTGGGGGGAGGGAGAAAAAAAGAGGTAGGAGAAAATGAATGTACAAGGCAATGTGAGAAACTTGGTTGAAATTGGTAAACCATTTCAAATAGTGAAGACTGCTAAACATTAAAATTGGTGACAAGAGAATTCAACAGGCAAACTATGCCTAAAAGCCGGGAGTGGAATGGAAGAACTAAGGAGTCCTGCTTTATCTAAAGATGTGCAGGGTAAGATTTCAGTCTTTGTTAACTGTCTCTTACAGCGGTGTTCTCTGAAGAGAATTCAAAGCTGCTTCATGGGACTCCTCAAACCTTGCTTTCATGAGAGGCTCATCTTGGGGGTCAAGTGATTGACCTTGGGTGACAGGCTTCCTGATATCCTTGGTGCTGGTAATCTACGCTGAGCACTGAACCTCAATTTCCTTAGCTGTCAGGCAGGGACAATAGCTCTGTTCTATCTCTTAGGACTGCTTAGAGGAACAAATTATAAATGGAATGAAAAGCACAAGCATGTAGTAATTAGACTTTCAGACCCCAAGGCTAGTCCCCAAAAGAAAAATTGGTGGTTTTCTGAGTATTGTTTTAATGAGTCAACTCCTAGACTAGCCTCTGTACGAGGGGAAACAAAAAAGATGAAGGGCAAATGAAGAAGTCCCAGATTTGCAACCCCATATCAAGCAGGACTGAGTGGCAAACACACTGCTATAAGGCAAACATGGGTATTTTATGATGCGATTTTGTGTTCTGCTGCATTGGAACAACTGAAGAGATTTCACCATGAGATTCTCAAATAGTAGAACTAGAGAACATCATGGTCCATGGTACTTCCCATAAGTAAGATTTTATAAATAAATATTTTTTAAAAATAAATAAACAGAAATGTTTTGGCATAGCAATAAAGTAGTAGTGGTGTTTATTGTTTGTTTTAATAATATTCTATTTATTTGTTGAACTTTTGAGAGGGTTTGACTAAAAATATGGTCAGTCACAATGAAAGAAAAAGAAGAAAGAAACTTGTTCATGTAGAGTGACATCTACCGAGGAAATATCTTATAAAAGTGAAGTTGAAATAGGACCTTTTTGGCTAAAGACAGAGAAATTGTGTCACTGACAGATCTGCACTAGGAGAGATATAAACAAGGCTGTTTGGAGCACCCTCCGCCTTTGGAGGCTGTCATCTTTGGAAAGCTCTGCTCTATCATAATGCATTCCACACTGCTGCTCTCAGATTTAGGAACTGGGTAGCCCAAATGCAACTCTGGAATGTTAGAGGCAAACGGACAAATGAAACACAAATTCAGCAGCCCCTCTTATTTTCCAAGTAGGAAACAGAGTCTGCGAAATGGGGATAAACCAAGAGCAATACATTTAGTAAGGAGGCAATAGCAAAATGAGCCCTGAAATGTGTTGATCCCTGAGTAACAGGATCTCAGTCTACAAACTGATCTCCAGTGAAATAAACGTGGTCCAAATGTCTATTTTATCAGTCCATAAAGTTGATGTCTTCTTAATTCAAAATGAATTGCTTTGAAACTTTTTAACATTGCCAAGATAGCTCACGACCACAATCAGTGTAATGCTATTTATTTGTCCCTTTGGACAGCAATTGTACTCTCCAGTTTGCTATTGTCATCACCACTCCCTAATGTCTCCAGAACAAGGATGTCATGGGTGATTTAGAACATTCCCCAGCAATGTTACCACACTTGCTTATCTTAAGCATCATTTTCCTGAGTTATCAGGACAGTCAGTTTTGCAATCCCTTTCCTTCCATATGCTACTTTTATTTTCCTAATCAGTAAAACCATTCACAATCATTTCTCAAAGAATGAATGAAAAAAGTATCTACCCATATACAAGACACGCCCTGGATCCTACAATGATCATGTACATAGGACTCAAGATATATATATCAATTTATAGATGCTAGTAGGGAGGCTGGTTTATTTTATGTACTTCCATAAATAAATTTAAACATGACCAAAGATTTCATTGTTGATTTATAGATGCACTGTAGCACTGTCCTCCCGTTGCTCATTGATTTGCTCGAGTGGGCACCAGTAATGTCTTCATTATGAGACTTCTTGTTACTGTTTTTGGCATATCGAATATGCCACAGGGAGCTTGCCAGGCTCTGCTGTGTGGGCGAGATACTCTCAGTAGCTTACTGGGCTCTCCAAGAGGAACAGAGGAATTGAACCTGGATGGCCACGTGCAAGGCAAACACTCTACCTGCTGTACTATCAAAGGATGTTGATTTTTGCTATTTTTGTCATTTTTTTTTCTTTTTAGGTCACACCTGGCAATGTACAAGGGTTATTCCTGGCTCTGCATTCAGAACTTACCCCTGGCGGTGCTCAGGGGGCCATATGGGATGCTGGGAATTGAACCCAGGTTGGCTGAGTGCAAGGCAAACGCCCGACCCACTGTGCTATTGCTCCAGTCCCCTATTTTTGTCAATTTTTGCTGGAAAATGATAGCTTCTAGAATTTTCTACACCTAAAGTGTAGAAAAAAGTGTAGCCATCACTTTTCAGGGCAATGGGTTTAAAAAGTTTGGCTTTATAAGCTTTAAAAATATAACACAAATATTTATTTACATTAAAACTTGCATGTGGCGATGCTGGAGCAATAGTACAGCTAATAGGGTGCTTGCCTTGTATTCAGTCCACCTAGGATCTGTGCATGTACTTCAAATGGTCCCCCAAGATCCACATGGACTGATCCTGAGCACAGAGCTGGGGCTCAATCCCCAGCAACACTGTGTGTGGCACAAAAAACAAAACTTGCAAATGGAAGCTGGAGAGATGGTACAATGGGTAGGTCTCTTGACTAGCATTTAGTGGATCCAGGATCAATCACTATCACCCCATATGGTTTGCTGAGCTCAGTAGGAGTGGTGATTGTTGAGTGAAAAACTGGGAATAAGCCTTGAGCACGTCTAGGTGGGCCACAAACAAAAACCAAAATAAAAGCAACAACACAAAAAGAGAGACAACTTCCATGTAAATTTCACAATGATACTATTTATAATAGTACAAAAGTAGAAGTAGATTAAATTTCTATCAACTGATGACAGAATACATGATTTTTATCCATATAATAGAAAACTATTTGGCAATTCAAGAAAAGATGACATACTGAACTATACAGGAGCATGAAATATCTTAGAAAATGTATGGTAAATGAGGAAGGTAGTTGCCAGAGATGACAGGCTTTACCTTTATATAAATTTATATAAATTTAAAATACATTTTCGGCAGAGCCTGCCAAGCTCCCCGTGACGTATTCGACATGCCAGACACAGTAACAACAAAGTCTCCAATGGAGACGTTACTGGGCCCGCTCGAGCAAATTGATGATCAATGGGAGGGCCTTTACTTACTTACATTACTTTATAAATATATATTATATTCAAATACAAAATAATCACAATCTGCTGAAACAGAAAGTAAATTTACATTGCCCACAACTGGAAACATTGGGATAAAATGGTAAATTATCACTAGGAGAATGAGTTTTCTTTTTTGCAGTGGTGAAAATGTTTTTAAAATGATGATTAAAATGCGTTTGATCCATGCCATCACATTGTTTTTGGAGCATCAGTGAAAACTGAAGCAAAAGATTAGGAGTAGACCCTAAGCAGCACAGATCTTGCCCCTACCCCCCTGTAAAACCCACAATTTTACGACTGCAATAATGTGAATATCTTTAAAACTATTAAGTAGTACACTTTAAATGAACAACTATAAGGTTATATAAATTATACATTTTAAAAATTTATAGAATAAAGCAGAATAAGCATTTTAACTTTGGGATGGAGTTTCACTATTTTGGAGACGTTTTTCTACAGGCCAGGTAGATGTGTGTGTGTGTGTGTGTGTGTGTGTGTGTGTGTGTGTGTGTGAGAGAGAGAGAGAGAGAGAGAGATTTTGTTCCACCCTATAACAACCTTCCCATTTCTCAGATGAAGAAATAATGGCTCACAAATTAGACCACTTTACCAGTTCACTTCCTGAAGTAAGATTTAATCTCATTTAAACTCAGTCACCCTGAATTTTCTTCCTTCCTAAAATATAAGTAAAAGACATAAATAGCCACTACCTTGCCTTGGCAGTTTTGCATTGTTGCATGTGACTCATATGAGCTGTATGCTAGCTTTTCTTAAGAACTAATATGAAACATGCCAGCTGATTAAACTGTTCTTTAAAGATTAAAAGTCTTTTTAAAGTCAAATGGGAACTTTTTCTCCCCACAAGGTGACATGATTCCTTTTCTAAATGCAGAGCTAGGCCTGCTGGAACCATTTCTCTGTCTGTTGGCATTTTCTCACTTACCCAGTGTTCTCCTTGAATTCACCTCAGCTGGCTCCTTCATTTAATATTAGACTAAAAACACTGCCTAATGCCCTTCTCCCTCTGCATTCCACCCACCTCTGCTTACCTAAAGCGACATCCAGGTAGCACTGGCATGTTTATGATCTCCTAATTCTATTGCATGACCTGTCTCTAATCGTTAGCATCAAAGAGTACTTACAGATGAATTCATAGGGACAGATCCCTCAACTAGCATTCAAACTGCATGTATCAGCATCCAAACCCAATCACTTTAAGAAGTTATAGTAAAGAACAAATCATTTGGGAGTGTGTCAAGACGGGGAGAGGGAAGACGGATTTGAATAGAACTCATGATCCTTGCCTTAAATGAGAATCTGCCTGAGCTATATACCAACAGACAGCCGGCAGAGTCTGGGATGCCAGCCACCTGGAAGCCACAGACACGGAGGAGTCAGCGTTTACTAGTATTACAGCCCATTATCTTTCCAGCCAGGTTCCAGTCCTTACCTCTACTGAAGCAGAAGCCAAGTGCACCAGCTCATGACCTCACTGGGTCACCAGGACCACAGCAGCCACTGCGTTTGGCCCCAGACAATCTCAGCTCTCCGAACTGACAGCCACAATCAGACCCTGCTTCCTTTCTTCTGAACAGTGCCAGTAGGTTTCCTTCTGCTGTCAATATTTAACTACCCTGTCAAGTTACATTACATCACCTGCTCTAAATCCCACCCCAGTGATAGCTGGAGGGTGTGCCTGCTCTATTCAATTCAACTCAACTAGCCTTTATTGAGTGACTTCCATTCATATAGTTCTTTCAGCCTACTCTGAGCACACTCTGCATTTTGCTCAAAGTATACAGGAATGAAAGCTCTGTTCCCCAGAGGCTAGTTAGGTAGAGGTGAGGCAGTGTGGTGGGTGCTAAAGTGCTGGAGCTCAGTACAGGGAAGTCTACCTTTCCTGGCTGACTGCTAAGTGACAGAGCAAATAGGACTGGAATATTCCCAAACAGGGTGAGAGCTCTGGAGCTCAGAAGACACAAGGATGGTGGCTACCTGAACTCTGCTTTTTTAAGAGTTTAAAACTCCCCTTAGGGCATTCTATCAGGCTACAGATAGGCAAGCTTATGTACACGAATACCATAGGCAAGTGCAAAATTTTATACCAAGAGAACAGCTACTTGTCATAGGTTAACAGTGAAAACTGACTCAGAGTATAGATTTCTGGGTTCATAAATATCGGTGCTTCCTTGATCTCTGACATAAAAGATAAACCTGGTGTGTAATAGAGATTGCCTAAGACCCATTTTCAAGACCAGGGGAAGAAAGAATTCAGGTACTCTTCCACCCTGGTTAGCAGGATTAGTTTGCAACAGAATGACTTGTCAGTGGTAGAAATGGTTAGAAATGCCCTTCCAACCCCTCCAGTACTTGCTGGACCTTAATGAAATGTTCCCAGAGGTTATGAAAGGTTGATGTCTCCTTGACTTCCTAACCCTCACCTCCCCTTGACTTCACAACCTTTAATGAAGGGTTAAGGTCTCTTTTGACTAATAATAGATAGGCTTATAGAACCCCTGGGCAATACTGAACTCTGATCTTTAACTCTAGCTAAGATCAGAAGATACAGATCAGATACTCACTTGAGGATTTTTTTTTTAAGGGTTGAGTTTATCACCCATGCTTGGCCCTAAACAGTGCCTACACAATCAATCCCCTTTCTATCAAGGCTTACTTCAAATTCATGCTAATGAGAACCTCATTCATGTGTGACAATTCAATGGACATCACCACTGCCAAAAAACTGCCAGAATATCTGAATTGCAAAACACAGGCCATAGATCACAATGCATCTAATTTGGGATGAATTCCAAGAGTAGGAGCATCTCAGCATGGAAGCAGCCCTATTAGTCAGTTTCTCAGGCAGTTTTCCAGTTCCTCATGCATACAACTCCAAGAATTTTTAGAGTGACCATTTACTGTCTGTTGCAATGTTTTTCTACAAGGTATTTGGGGTTTTGACAAATACTAGCTAACATTGCCACCATTCCAGTGAAAAACTGATGACCCGTGTCTAATGCTTACCACTTGATTGTGGCTGAGGACATTTTTCAGTTGGCTAGTGATTATCCTGGAATCACCCTAGAAGCACCCTTTGATTTCGGTCTTTAAGTATCTGCCTGGCCTGGGGACTCATCATAAAACTCAACTGCAGTGAGCTTTTATCATACTCAAGCTCGAACTCTTTAAACTGAGACTCCTTCAGAAGTGTTTCCTCTTAATAACACATAACACACTTGGCAGCAAAAATAGTATACATTATTAATGGAAGAATTGCAAGTACTGATTGCCAAATGCCCAGGGATTTCTGAGTCAATTAGAATGGATTTATATCACTTAACTCGAAACCCCACTAGAAGGATAAAATTCTGCAGGGACTTCTAGTTTATAAAAAAAAAAGCGTTAAGAAATTTTAGACAATTTGGGGTAACATTTTCAAATAATCTATTTAATACGATGGTAGACTGGAGCGATAGCACAGTGGGTAGGGCGTTTGCCTTGCACATGGGGGACCCGGCAGAGCCAGGTTTGATTCCTCCGCCTCTCTCGGAGAGCTGGGCAAGCTACCGAGAGTATCTCGCCCGCACGGCAAAGCCTGGCAAGTTACCTGTGACGTATTTGATATGCAGTAGTAAGTGTCACAATGGAGACGTTACTGGGCCCACTCGAACAAATCGATGAACAACGGGAGGACAGTGACAGTCACAGTATGATGGTGGCAACTTAATATGATGGTGGTAACTTAATATGATGAACTTCTCATGGAAAGTAACTAGCACTCATGATTAACATTTTCAGGTGCAAACCACAATGAAGTTCAATTTTCTGGAGAGAGAGGAGAGAGAAGAGGCGCCATTTTGCATTTGGTTGACTGGGTTTGATTCCTAGCATCCCATATGGTGCTCCAAGTTGTCCCAGAAATGATCCCTAAGCAGAGTCAGGAGTAAGCCCTGAGCACCATCTGGCGTGGCCAAAAAACAACAATTCAGTTGTCAAAAAAATAAAATATTTAAAGTAGATCCTACATATCCAACTTTACAGAATAAAAGAAAAGGAAGTTTCTTTTTATTTCATCATTATTGGGTTGCTTCAAAGTGACACTCAAGAGACCTTGGTGACTTCTAGGATAACAGTACCAGTGGTTCAATGTAAGGGCCTGAGAAAGTGAGGCTGCTTGTTCCTTGCAGTGCCACGCATACAGGGTACCCTAAAGGTACCTAGGAGCCTCTAGGGCTGCCCCTGTCCATGCTCAGATGACTAGGAGTGCTGGAAATTAAACCGGGATCAGGGGCATGTAGGCTAACTGCTATTAGGGAACTTAATCACTGTCTCTCAAACCCTTATATGTTTTTATAAGTCTTCTTAAAGAGAATGTTTTAGCAATGTCCTCCTTAAAATCTGTTAGCAGTTGTTTTAAGTATTTAGCTGTTCCTTCAGTAGGTGCATATACATTTAAGAATGTGACTTCTTTGTTGTACGTATCCCTTGATAAATAGAAAATGGCCTTCTCTATCCCGTCTAATCATTTTCAACCTGAAATGTATGCTGTCGGATACTAGTATGGCCACCCCAGCTCTTTTGAGGGAGCTATTTGCTTGCAGGATTGTTTTCCATCCTTTTACTTTGAGTCTGTGTTTGCTTTGATTGTTCAGATGAGTTTCTTGTAGACAGCAGAATGTTGGTTTCAGTTTCTGGATCCATTTTGCCACTCTGTGTCTCTTGATTGGTGCATTTAGACCATTGACATTGAGAGAGATTATTGTCATGGAGTTTTGTGCCATCTTTCTGTAGGGGTAGGTTGTGTTTATAAGCGTTTTACTTCTTATCTTAAAGGAGCCTCTTTTAGATTTGGTTTTGAGTCTATGAAGTTCCTGAGCCATTGTTTATTCTACAAAATGGTGTATAGATCCATGAAGTTTGAATGAGAGTTAAGCTGATTTACGTATTCTTGGTGAGGCATTCAGTTCATTGAGGTTTTTTTTTTTTTCACTATATCCCACCATTGTCTTTGGGCTTGGAGGGTTTCCTCTGATAGGTCTGCTGGAAATCTAAGGGGTGCTCCTTTGTATGTGATTTCCTTCTTTGACCTTGTTGCTTGCAGTATTGTGTCTCTGTCCACAGCATCCATCATTCTGACTATGATATGCCTTGGAGTGTTTTTATTAGGGTCTCTTTATCTGGCACCCTTCTGGCTCCTTGGATCAGGATGTCTGCATTCTTTAACTCTGGGAGCGTTTCAGCAATGATTTCTTTGACTGTGGCTTTTTCACTGGCGTTGCCTCCCTGTCCTTTTGGAACTCCGATGATTCTAATGTTGTTCCTCTTGGCATCATCCCCTATGTCTCTGATTCTCCTTAGAGCTATTTTGAGGTCTTTTCCCATTGTTTGTTGTTCCCTGTGCGATTTCTGTTGCTTATCTTCAAGCTCACACTGATCCTGTCTTCAGCTGTATTCATCCGACTGCTGAGGACACCTACTGAGTTTTTAATTTCGTCTACCGAATCCTTTGTGATGCTTCTTTTTGCAGCTTTTTTATTTCTGCTCTCATTTGTTCCTGTATTTTTTGTACTATCCGTTCTACTGTTTCTTTCATTTCTTCCTTTAGTTTTCTGGATATCTCCTTCATTGATTCTTTGAGTAGTTCCTTGAATATCCTCTGCATTTCATCTTGGAATTCTTTATCAGAGAGCATATTTGTGGATAACCCCGGTTGAGGATTTGGGACTCTTTTCTTCGTCCTCTCCTTGTAGTAGAGATTTGCACTGTTTCTTCATGTTGTTTTGGTTGTCTAGAGGTAGAACCCTGGAATTCACTAGCACTGTTCCCTCATCATGGAAAAGGATTCTGGATAAGGTCGGTCAATGGTGGTCACCTTTCTCCCTTTCTAGAGTCTGACCTTCCTCTCAGGCATTATTCTTTGGCTTATAACGGGCATTGAGTGAAGCTTTGGAGGAGGTGCTCTTTAATATTGGGCTTGTACAGCTTCTTGTGTACTGGTATTTTGTTAGAATTGGAGTAGGTCAGTGGATTACTGTTGTATTGTATCTGAGGCAACCAGGATTTTTTCCACAGAATTAGGTGATAAAGGCTGGGGTAAGAGTTGAGAGTGTTGGGAATGGGAAATGTAACTGCAGCCGCTCAAAGAACAAACTACCACAAAGCCAATTAACTATGTTCTTCTATTTTAGAAAACAAGTGGTATGAAGGGTTTTTTGTTTGTTTGTTTTTTGTCATGGAGTAAAAATATAAATTAAGAACTTGAAGTCTCTGGGCTGGAGCGACTGCACAGTGGATAGTGCGTTTGCCTTGCACGCAGCCAACCCAGATTCAATTCCCATCCCATATAGTCCCCCGAGCACCGTCAGAAGGTCAGAAGTAATTACTGAGTGCAGAGCCAGGAGTAACCCCTGTGATTGCCAGGTGTGACCAAAAAGAAAAAAAAAGAAAGAAAAGAAAAGAACTTGAAATCTTAGCTACTATTTTGTGACTCTAGTCAAGTCACTTCCTTTTCATGAAGAATGTTTAAGCTTAACATTGGCATGTCAGAGAGTTCATAGATTACACAAACCTGACTCATCCCTGAACTCCTGAATTAGAATCTGGGTTTCTAGAAAACCACTGGGCATCTTCTAGGAGGCATAAGATAGTTTAAGAAGTTCTGTGTAATAATTAACTTAAGCCGACCAGGGTCAGAGTGAACGAACCCCCATAAAAAACATTTGATAGCAATATAAAAATAAAAACATTCCAGGTATTTAAAGTATTTTGACCAAGGCATTGCTATAATTTATGGATTAGGGACCTTGTGAATTTTAACCACATAGATGGGAAGTCATAAAATATAAACACTCACAGAGGGCTGTGATTGGATGGTTCTCCCACAGGGAAACCTTTAGGATGCCAGAACCCACTTCAAAGGGCAGATCTAGAGGCTAGAAGATCCCCTCTGTGGACACAATTAGTCCCTACTCTCTGTCCCTGATATCTCCTTAAATTTGACATTGAGCCCGAGAAGATGCCTAGGTTTCAGGTTTATTATAGAATAACCATTGTGCAGGAAACAGTATAGGAATGTCAAGTTTTTAATATAAAAGCTGCAAGTTCTAGGTACAATGAGAGATGTAAGGGGTGTAATAAACATCTTTATGGAGATCAATTAAATATTGGAACAAAGTGGACAGGAGAAATGCAAAATTATATGTATATGATTATTCTTTTTTAGAATAATTTGATTATTCAGTATATAGATGGTATCAGGAAATGTGAGGGTATTGTTTTTTTTTTCCCCAGAGGACAAAAATTAACGTTCTGTGCAGAAAGGAGGGAAGAAAAGCAAAGCAAAAAATTGATGAGAAAAATACGACTTAAAGTTACAAGGAAAATGAGTAACAATAGCATGTACTACGTTGTCATAATTTAAAAGTTAATTTATTTTCCTAAAGCAGAAGTTGCATATTGTAGTGGAAAATGCTGTAAGAGTATGAAAGTCAAGATACTAAATATTTTCAGTGAGGACCAACAAGGGGCTGTAGTACCTGGTTATCACTTATGTTTGTACATCTGGGAATATGTACCTAATGACCAGAAAATAACAGTCTGCTTTGATGCCCAGATTACATATATTAATAGAAGATGATTATATATATATATGTATATATATGTGTATATATATATATACATATGGCAACAACAACAATAAAAACCACTAAAAAACCTTAAAGTCAATGAGAAAATGCTTTTAAAGAAAACTAGACATCCAACAAATTTTCCAACTAAGTCAAGGATAAAAGAACACAATACAAATACAAAGTACAGGGGTTGGAGCAATAATGCAAAGGGCACTTGCCTTGCCTGTGCCTAACCAGGGTTTGATCTCTGGCACACTTACAATCTGCCAAGCTCCATAGGAAGGGATCTCTGAGCACAGAGTCATGAGTAATCCTCAAACAAAGCCAGGTATAGGCCCGCCAAATTATAAAGTACAGTTTATTTACAACAATCATTGTAAATCATAGCAAAATCAGATACAGTTGCACCAAAAAGAAACTATATATCATTATTTTTCTCGTAAAAGAAACTTGAATATTCAACATAAAGAAATTAAAAAGACAGAATAAAGTTCAGATTTTGCTGCTTCTAGATTTTTTTCTTGCCACTAGTCTTTTAGTTTCAATGATATGACGGTTGACAATAGTAGAGCTAAGTAAAAATTGATGAGTGGACAGAACATTTATGTAGATGATCTTCCTTCAAGAAGAGGAGCAAACTTCTCTAAGTACAATATGGAAAGAAAGGAACATGGAATAGACACCTTAGAGAAACCTAATAAATACCACTCACTCAGATGACCGTGGCCAACATCAACAGTAACATATTTTATAGACAGATTGTACCCTTGACCTGAAGTAGAAAAAGTGGCTATTTATCTCTGTGATAGACTTTGAAAACCATTACGTCAATCCAATAATGAAATAAATCAAGCAAGTGTCAATAGCAGTCTATCTTATGTGGTACTAGACCTAGACCTATACTTTATAACATTGCTAAGATATCATAAAACAAGGAATAAATGGGGCTAGAGAGATAGTAAAGCGGGTATTGTGCTCCTTGCATGAGGTCAATCCGAGTACCAAACCTGGCAATCCATATGGTCCCCTGAGTACCGGAAGAAGTGATTCCTAAGTGCAAAGCCAGGAGTATCCCCTGAGAATCACCAGATGTGGCCCCCAAAC
Organism: Sorex fumeus; assembly: GCF_029834395.1. Lineage (NCBI taxonomy): Eukaryota > Metazoa > Chordata > Mammalia > Eulipotyphla > Soricidae > Sorex > Sorex fumeus. Next base: position 32,987,766 of record NW_026606092.1, on the reverse strand, counting down.
ACAAGCAAAAACAAAACAGAACCCCCCACCTTGAGAAATGGTGGTAGGCAGACATGAAAAAGATATGATAATTAAATTTCAATGTGTCATTTTGGATACCGTCTTGAAACAGAAAAAGATCATGAGGTAACTAAGGAAATTTGAATTAAGTATTATTTAGTAAATAATTATGTACTTGGAAGCAAGGAGATAGTACAGCAGGTAAGGCACTTGCCTTGCTCATGAACAACGTCAGTTTGATCTCAGGACCACAGCATATGGTCCTTGAACACTGTTGGAAGTGATCACTGAGTACAGACTCAGAAATATGCCCTGAAAACTACTATGAATGGCCTCAAAATAAAAAAAAAGTAATGGTGTACCAGTCACTGATTATTACCAAAGTGCCACATGAATATATTATACTAACAATAGAGGAAATATATAGAAACTGTCACACAATCTTTTAATTTTTCCTGTCAATCTAAAACTGTTATAACAAATAAAGTCCATTTGAGAATCCAAAAATTAAAAACAGTGGAAAATTTCAGGTAGTAGTTAAAGTTCTAAAGAACATAAAATAGTAATGCAGTAGGATAGCCTTAAATGATGGGTTGGAATAGGAAACTATTCAAGAAAGATGATCAACAAAGTTTGCTCTGAGGCTTTTGAAATGAGACTTTGCAATGAGTAATCATGAGAAATATCAGGGAAGATGTTCCATATCAAGATAGAGCAAAACAGAGGCAAGCAAAATATGCATTAAATAGGAAATAGGAAGATGGTTCATTCAATAAGACAATGTTGGTAAACATCTAGCTTCCTGATTAAGAAAGAGAGAGAAAGAGAGAGAATTGCATAGTGTGTAGATTAAGAAATAAAACATAGATGAATAAGGAAATTATATTTTTTAAAGAGTCTATGTTGAAATCTCCAGGCTCTCATGGAGTCAGGGATGGGTGACTTCCCCCAGTTCTTCTGGAAACCTGGCAGTCAGGCCCACAAACTGCCTCTGGCTCCGTATAAGCTCATTAACCAGCCATGATCCAGAGATTCACAAATAAATTTTTGGAAGAGATCAACAAGGTGCAGAGATGCTTCTGGACCCCAAAGTCACCATCCAGTTAAAAATTTGACTCCAGCAAAAGCACCTGCCATAGAGGCAGGCAGAGGGTGGGGGTTGTGGGGGTGATGGGAGAGAACCTGTGGACACTGGTGCTGGGAAACGTACACTGGTGGATGGATAGGTGTTGGAATACTGTATGACTGAAATCTAATCATGAAGAGCTTTGTAAGGGTATAGCTCAGTGATTAAAAAAAAAGTTAAAAAAATTTTATTTCAGCTGTATCACCATTGAAAATTTTAAAATTTTTGGCGTGCCACATTCATAGCTGCACAATATCTCAAACTCTACACCATTGTTAAGCCAGGAGTAGCACACTACATTGGATCGGATGTAAAGTGGAAGGCAACTGATCTCAATTATGAAAATATTAGCATACCAGTTTCAACCTGCAATAACATGTTAGTAATCTTTTACAGAAGGGCTTAATGGCTCCAGGGTGAGATACAACAAACTTCACACATGTTCTTCTAAGTAAATCTTTTTTGATCATTTTAATGAGTTATTTATAATAAATAATACAAAATAATTATGTAGGGCCTGCTATTTTTTTTTAATTTTTAATTTTTATTAGTGAAACACCATGAGCTACAGTTGTAGACTCAGAGATTTTTGTGCTTGGGTTTTGATCATACAATCCCTCCACCAGTATAGGGCCTGCTATTGGGGCAGGCATGGGTGGTGGTTGGGAAAATTGGAAATTGGAAATAATGGTGGTGGGAAAGTGTAATGGTGGAGGGATTGGTGTTGGAATATTAAATGTAATAAATAATTGTGAACAAATTTATAAAAATAAAATAAAAATTAAGAAATAATAGAAAATAACAAGAGATTACTACAACTAGAGGTGTAATTCACAGATACTGCATTAGAAACTGAATAATTTTCAAGCAATATATAAATCCCTTACATTAATATAAGAAATATAAAGTAAATAATATAAAAGAAAATAAAAATGTTACTATGGAATGACTGCTTAAACAAATATAGTATTGTAGTAGAATTTTATTTAATTCTAATAGTTAATTCCTTTTTTTTCTTTTTTTTGCTTTTTGGATCACACCTGGCAATGCACAGGGGTTACTCCTGGCTCCGCACTCAGGAGTTACTCCTGGCACTGCTCAGGGAACCATATGGGATGCTGGGAATTGAACCCGGGTCGGCTGCATGCAAGGCAAACACCCTATTCATTGTGCTCTCTCTCCAGCCCCTAATAGTTAATTCTTAAATAATTTATATTATAGCCCCAGAGAAGTAAAAATGTTTTATTATAACTGTATTAAACCAATATTAAATCTGATAAACCTAGCATAGAAAAAGAAAATGTAATTTCATTTATAAAATTAAAAAGAAATTCCTTAAATCGAATGCTACCAAATTGCAATTTAATTAATGGCGAACATGCATAGTTTTCTTTTTTTTTTTTGCTTTTTGGGTCACACCCGGTAATGCACAAGGGTTGCTCCTGACTCATGCACTCAGGAATACGTCCTGGCACTGCTCAGGGACCATACGGTATGCTGGGAATTGAACCCTAGTTCGCCAGGTGCAAGGCAAATGTCTACCAACCATGCTATTGCTCCAGCCCCTAGTTTTCTTAAAAATATAGAAATCATTCAGAAAGAGAGGGACAGACATAGAAAGATTGCATTCATCTGGGTAACATAAAGTAACAAAATAAGAGGCTAACACCTGTGAACAGCTGTGATAAATACCAGGTTGTTCACTCCATGGCTTAGAGGCCAGCTGCACACTCTAGGGGTAAAGGCAGCTCAGATAGAAAAGGGAGCACCAAATAAAGGGTCCTGGGAAGATCTGCCCAGGATGGGAGATGCCTGCTGAAGGTAATCTATGGACTGAACATGATTGCCACCCAATGTCTCTTCTGCAGACCACGGCACCCAAAGGGAGAGATAGAACAAAAGGGAGTGCCCTGACACAGAGGCAGGGTAGGATGAGGGATAGGGGTGTGGGAGGGATACTGGGATTGGTGGGGGTTGGAGAATGGGCACTGGTGGTGGGATGGGTACTCGATCATTGCATAACTGAAACCCAAGCACAACAACTTGTAAGTCTACAACTGTACCTCATGGTGTTTCACTAATAAAAAAAAATAAAATAAAATAAAAATAATTTCCTGGAAAAAATAAAGAAATCAACTTTCAAAAATATTTCATTTGGACAGATTATCATACAAAAGAAAAAACATGATTTTACCATTAGGTCTTGAAAATCTTGCCAAAATTTTGTGAAAACTCTTGACTTTAGGGAAATAAACATCAAAGGAATCATCCTAAGTGAGAGGAATTTATTAGAAACTCAAACAGTTCATATTTCTATCAAAATAATTTAAAAGGATGTTCTATATCCTGATGTACTTTTTAACATTGTTTATAGTAACTAGCAGATATATTAAAGATATAAAAGTGAAAATAGAGTATATAAATATCGGACAATCATAAATAAAATAATCACTAATGAAACTGTGCCTATGAAGAACACAAAATATAACCAATATTTATTAAAATTTCAACTGCATAGTAAAGCATCTGAAAGTTAGATAAATATAAACGCTATAATATAGGAAATAAAATTACAATTTAAATTTCTTGAGAGACTTGGAGAGAAAATTTAGCTACATAATGTTTCATACTCATGATGGAAATAGAACATTGTTTATGTTTAAGGAAAGATTCAAGAATCTATTTCTGTTGAGATGCCCAAGTGCCACAGGAACAGATATGAAACTAGTTCTGCCTTTGACAGGAGCTCAGGATACTTAAATGATCCATCAGAATCAAAAAGCAACAGAGCCTGGCTTTTCCGGTCAGTTGGCTAGTCCCAATATCCATGTTTCCTATGTTTAAACTGTCTGTTTCCAGTTGTCCTTAGTAGATGTGGAATCTACTTCCAAAGTAAAATTAATTGCTGTATGTTGATGTGACATTTTAACTACCACTCACTCCCACCCTTGACCTTTCAGAGGAGGCAGGGGAGAAAGATCCATTTCCAAGGTGTACATACCTCAAAAGCCCGGAAGACTGCTTTTTTGATGTGGTCTTTTGGTTTCACTGACTCATTCTTTTTTTTTTTATTATTTTTATTTTATTTTTTTCCCTTTATTTTATTTTATTTTACAGTTGTAGATTTACAATTTTTTGTGCTTTGGTTTCAATTATACAATGATCAGATACCCATACCAGTGCCCATTTTCCACCACCATGGATAATATCCCTCCCACCCCCATCCCCCCATCCCCCCTGTCTCTGTGGCAGGGCAATCCCCTGTGTTCTCTCTCTCCTTATGGGTGTTGTGGTCTGCAAAAGAGGCATTGAGTGGCAAACATGTTCAGTCCATAGTCTACTTTCGACATGCATCTCCCCTCCTGGGAGGATCCTCCAAACATCCTTTATTTGGTGCTCCCTTCTCTATCTGAACTGCCCTTTCCTCTAGGATACCCGCTGGCCTCTAAGTTATGGAGTAATCATCCTGGTGCTGATCTCAGCTATTCTTGGGTATTAATCTCATACTTTGTTACTTTATATCCCCCAGATGAATGCAATCTTTCTATGTCTATCCCTCTCTTTCTGACTCATTTCGCTTAGCATGATACTTTCCATATTGTACCACTTGTATGTAAATTTCATGACTTCATCTTTTCTAAGAGCTACATAGTACTCCATTGTGTAGATGTACCAAAGTTTCTTTAACCAGTCATCTGTTCTTGGGCATTCAGGTTTCTTCCAGTTTCTGGCTATTGTAAAGAGTGCTGCAATGAACAAACAAGTGCAGATGTCACTTCGACTATACATTTTTGCCTCTCTGGGATATATTCCCAGGAGTGGTATTGCTGGGTCAAATGGGAGCTCAATTTCTAATTTTTTGAGAATCGTCCATACTGTTTTCCAGAAGGGCTGAACCAGTGGACATTCCCACCAACTCACTGACTCATTCTTAAGAGAAAACTTTCTGCACTATAGAAGATCACTTGAGATCTCTGAGCAGAAACATGTTGCTTATGAAAACAGAGAACCAGGGAACCTGGTTAATGAGTGGTCTCAAGGTTTGTAGCTTGTGTATATGTGAGAGTATTACTTTATTCTTTTGTCATATCTAAGATATGAGAAGCAAATGTTTCTTTGTGATACCATTATTTTGAACTGGAGCAACAGCACAGTGGGTAGGGTGTTTGCCTTGCACAAGGCTGACCTGGATTCGATTCCTCTATCCCTCTCGGAGAGCCCAGCAAACTATCAAGAGTATCCCGCCCTCCTGGCAGAGACTGGCAAGCTCCCCGTGTTGTATTCGATATGCCAAAAACAGTAACAAGTCTCACAATGGAAATGTTACTGGTGCCCACTCGAGCAAACTGATGAACAACTGGAGGACTGTGCTACCGGGCCACCATTATATTTCATTTGTAATATAAAATCGGGAGGGATTAATGATGTTGCTAAGAAAGAAGAAAATGAAGAGCAAAAACTCACTTTTTAAAAAATCATTAAACCAAGGAACATTTTTCCATGTAAATGGAAAGAATCAGCCCCTTTCACAGGTACAACTAAACATTGCCAAACCACCCAAGGACCTAAGAATTGTTAGTGATTTATGATTTTATAAAAGTATTGCTAAACGAGCAGGTACATTTTCAATATCTGCAAAAGCAGTGAAAAAATTCTTTCAGTGTCTAATAACGCCCTTTGTCACAGCAAGATCTCATTAAACTTTGAAGTGTTTGCTGTCAAACTACAGGACTATTGCAGCTGCATTATCTGCATCATGCAACAACCTAGCATCATTATAGTTTCATGAGATACAATAAAATTGCTTATTAATTATTCATATTCTTTTTTAAGTACATAGAATTAAAGGGAAAAAAATAAAATCATACATGAAAAAAGCTGAACTATTGGTACCCAAAACATTTGCCTGGGTCTAGAGAAAACTTGGCTAAGGGTAAACACTGGATTTCAGATCTACCTGCATAAATTAATTGAGCGCTTCAGAGCGTCACATCTCCCTTCCGATATGCTGCTAAAATGTTCTCAAGCCTGTTGGTGTTACTAAGTCACATATGAAGACACCATATATTCATCCTGTATACTATCTGCCAAGTAACATGTTTAAGTTGTTCCTAAATGATCATTACATAATCAAACTGTGTTTTCAAAATACCTAAGCATGTAGGTGTAAAATACAAGCTCCATGTGCTCAGTAGAAAATGGTCTCATTTCGATGAATGCAGTTCTAGAACCCAGAACAGTGCCTGATTTCTAAGAGTACATACCAGCAAAGCAGATAATAAATGAACATATTGAGCAGCTAATTTAATAAGTTACTCCACTGTTGACACCTATAAAATGGGGATATACCATCACTTCTGTAACCATTTATATATTGTTTGGCATTCATTCCAGTTCCTTTTTATATTGGACTATTTTAAACATTTTGAGGATGCATGTGTTACTTAATTTTATTCATGTATTATTTTTTATTATGAGAATTTTATTTTTCATTTCAAATTTCTCCATATTTGGGTGTCCCTAAAGATTTTGTTTTGTTTATTTGGCGGGGTGAGGGGAAACATCTGGCTGTGTTAAGGGCTTACTTCTGATTCAGCACTCAGGAATCACTCTGCTGGGTGGGACTCAAGTGACTGTATGGGGTGCCAGGGATTGAACCTAGGTCAGCCATTTGCAAGGCAAGTGCTTTACTTTCTGTACTATCTCTCCATGCCCCCCTCCAAAGGAAAATCAATGAGTTAAAGAATCCGAACATTTTAATGGTTTTTGAAATAGTTTCCAAATTACTTATAAGTGAACAATAGCACATGTAAAATATGAAAGAAATTGTCTTATCTCTTGCTCATGAAAATCCACTATTAAAGTATTTTAGAGGAGTGGATAACTTAAGGAAATGTGGAATGCTATTTGTTATAATTTGAATGTCATTAATTTGTCATATTGAAACTTTTCTTTTTATTTAGTTAATTGTATCTTTTTCTTCTGACCATCATCAAGCAAGGAACTATCAGCCACTCTGTATTTGAGAACCTTTCTAATATTTAATGAAAATGACACCATGATTTCTCTGCCAACTTGATTCCTTTTACTTTCAATACCCCTGCTCTAGAATGCAATAGAAGTCTTCAAAGCTAGAGTTTAACTGATACTTCTGTAGTCCAGACTCTTAATGAAATGGGTTTTTGTGGCAAACCAGGAGGCTTTCTGATGATTATCTAGATCATTTACATTTATATTGATAAATACTCTAACAACTCTTCACTCTGGAAGAGTTGGTGTGTTATCTGGCAAAGCCAGGCCTATTTTACAGACTAAGAAGTAATGACCTGAAAAAGTCATATTCAGGAACCAGTCTATACAAAGAAATCCTAAACCTGCAAAGATTTCAGTGGTAATACAATTGAAAGCTGTCACCAAATCCTGTTATCTGTCTGGGTGGAAAAGTGCTCAATAAAACACTGATAGCCTGGGAGGTAGAGAATTGAATTAAGGCCAACAAAAACCTTTGAATGAATGGCAGATTCAAGATAACAGCTGAGTGATAAAATAAAACTTTCCCAGAAACCCGACTCCTAATAAAAATATTCAGTAAATGATCAGGGTTATTGGTCTATCTAACTTCTATGTATTTCTAAGAATCAAGGTTGTTTAATAACGTGAGTGAGTCTATTTAGTAGACATGTAGTCAAACTTGGAAAATTATAATGGAACCCATGGTGGAATCTGCTTTATGGAGGAGTCAATGTGTAAATATTTATGTATGACTTCCAGAGCAAAGCATTCTTTTATTGTTCTAGATAGTCATTGCTTATTTACTTGGAGTGAAAAAAATCTAAGAACTCATATAGATGTAGAGTAAAAAATTCTCAAAAACAAAATAAAATGTACTTGAAAAGCAATATGTTTATTTCTTTCCTCCTATGTCCCTGTTCAATGACTGACTGGAAGAGAATGTATCTACCTAAAAATGTCTCTTTAAAGACAGATTAGTAAACATACAGTAAATGTCATTTCCAGATAAACAAACATATTCTACAAATAAATTATTTTAAATGAAAGTTTTCTTTATGCTTCCCATTGAATATCATTATTAAAAAAGGACATAAAATGGATACAGACATAAACTTGAGAGACAGTCTTAGTTCAACCCTAATATCACCTTTATTTTTATTTATTTATTTATTTATTTTTGGGGGAGTCACATCTGGCAATGCACAGGGGTCACTTCTGACTCATGCACTCAGGAATTACTCCTGCTGGTGCTTGGGGGACCATATGGGATGCTGGGAATCAAACATGGGTTTGCCGTGTGCAAGACTAACACTCTACCCACTGTGCTATCATTCCAGCTCCAATTTCACCTTTATTAACTGTACATTTAAAATATCATTAAAATCTATATTCAGACATATCATTAAAATCTATAATCCTCAGCTTCCTTACATTAAAAGTGATGTTGATGATGCCTATTTCTTAATATTTTTGACAAAATGAATCAAATTTAAAATACCTGAGAACAAAGGCCCAGCACTTTGTGACAAGTATTTCCTGATATAGTAGATAAGTGCAGTAAACAATTAAGCATAAACTCTTTTCTGCTAGGTTTTACTTTAAAAAGCCCTTTCCTTATATCCTAAAACAGGGGAATTCAAACAGAACCAATAATCACCTTCCAAAAAACATTTTCAGGGTTTGAGCATACATATGCATCTGCAGGATGAATAATGAGAGAGCAATGAGCAATATTAGATAAAAGAGAAGCAAGAGTCTTAACCCAAATCCAAAGGACTTTGAATTAATGCAGGTAAAATTTTCTTGGCATAGCCCTGGCCTGCCCTTCTCCTCTTTTCTGATAAAGCTGTGATTACTGTACCATCTGGGATGGGTCAAGATGAAGTAGAGATTCTGATCTCATCCCTAATTACTCTTTTATTCAAGTGGGGGTTGGAGAGTGGGTGGGAAAGTTTCAGGGGAAAAATTTCAAATGACACAGATTCTCTAATAAATTGCTCAAGAACTGATGTAGGCCTATTTAATCTCCCAAACATCTGAAACAACACAGTGTCTGTAGCAACATTTTATCCTAGAAAATCTCGGGCTGATTTTAATTTTTTTTTTCTAAATCCGTGTATTTAATAGTCACATCACTCACCACTTGAATGCCATTTTCTTTTCCACAGTAAAAGAAATGTTCTTAATAGGCACCAAAAAATAATAGGATGACTAGACACACAGCTCATATACTAAATATGGAGACAGACTGTTGTTACTAAGTTGGGTCACAGCCAGCCTCTCGGCACTCACCACATTCTGAGTGTGGCATCACCAGCCTCTTCTTTGGATAGTAATGGGGTAAGAATGGGTACAAGTGAATGAGTGAGACAAGTAAATGGTTCATTTGGCAAATAAAGTGAATTTTGAGAGGGTATTCACTTACAAAATCTTCTTTTATTTCTTATTTGGTGTTGGGGAGCCACACCCAACAGTGTTCAAAACTTACTCTTGGCTCTGTGCTCAGAGAATCAATCCTGCTAGTACACCAGGGATCATACAAGGTACCAGTTTTTGAACCAGGATTGGTCATAAGCATGGCAAGTACCTTACTTCTGAAACCTGTAGATCTCGATCTGACCTACAAGATTTTAGTTGAAAACTACTAACCAAGCCTCCTGAAGAATGTATTTTATTTTAAGTGTACACAAGCATTTGTGGCCACATCACGAAGAATGAAGGTGAGGTGAATAAATGATTTTGACAAGTCTCTTGTTTTCAGACTAATGCTCTAATTTCTCACTTAATACTTGCATAAGGGGGTTCCATGTTGCCCTCTGACACATACTGTTTTTGATATTACACATGCTTCTCAATGTTAACAAATCTCACATTCTCATCACCAAAATCTAACTCTGGCTTCCTATGTACTACAGCTACTCTTCATGAATTTGTGACTTCATGACGCTGCAAATGTTAGCATCTACCCAGGTCTCTATCAAAGAAATCTCCTCAATAACTCCTCAAAAACACTGCCATCTTCCTTATTATAACTGTTATTTCTATATCTACCTTCCGATTTGTTTTTCCAACTTTATCCCCTATACTCCACCCACCATTGCATATTCCAAGTCTCCATCTTATCTTTATTTTAATTCAATAAAGAACACTCCATGGTTGGTATTCTCATTTCTGACTGCAAGTTAGTATCATGTGAAGAATTAAACATATAGCCAGTGCCTGGACTGACCAATAGGATAGATATATTTAAGGTGTGGGAGACTTCAGATACTGATGTATTTTAATGTTTTAATGAAGTTTTTATGCATCTACACTCAAAAAGTTACTATGATTCACCTCTCTGACTCTAGTTTTGTCTTTTCTAGGGCCACAACCCCAAAAGGCATTCGGCTGCTCAATTTAAAATGTAAACTTGTTCACTTTGCTTAAGTCATTTCAGCAAATGCCAATCATTTACAAATAAAGCCACAATTACTTAACTTTTCCAAGTCTTTCTTCTCATGTCCTGAAATTCTTTGCATCATATCTTTTGCTTTAGTCACTGATAGTTTTCCATCTACAAATTTTATTTATTTCTGTACCCATGGAGACTTGCACGCAGCTGACCCAGGTTCGATTCCTCCGTCCCTCTAGAAGAGCCCGGCAAGCTACTGAGAGCATCCCTTCCGCATGGCAGAGCCTGGCAAGCTCCCCGTGGTGTATTCAATATGCCAAAAACAGAAACAACAAGTCTCACAATGGAGACATTACTGATGCTGCTCGAGCAAATCGATGAACAATGGAAGGACAGTGCTACAGTGGCGTGCTACCCATGCAGGCTTTCTCAGCATGTCAAGCTCCAGTCATTCCCTAGGGAATATCTTGTTCTTAAAGATTCAAAGCATCATATTTCTTGTGCTGTTCTGACTCAGGTGGGTACCACTTTGTGCATAACATACTGTGCATATATAGAAGACATCATAAAAATATATGGATACAAGGATTCTCTCTCAACTATTATTCAGTTTCCTCTGAACACTGATTTGTGTCTTTTGTCTTTTAAAAATATAAATAGTTCTTACTTGTATACTTAAAGGGAAAATAGGAGCCCCTCACTGTGGTGAATAGATTGATGTCATTCTACTGTGAAGTCACTGTAGCAAAAAATAGTTATATTCTGTGTCGTAATCTTGATTACACTATGATTTGTAGAACTTGGGATCATTTTTTTACACATTTAAAAATGAATGATGGAAAGAATAAAACATGTAATGATAAAGCGCATTCTAATCTTTGGAATCCTTCTTTAGATATTCTATTATCTTTCAACAAAGCAAATATTTAGATCAAGGGGTACCTGTACTTTCATGTTTATTACAGATTATTAATAACAGCCAATTTTTGGAAGTAACTTGCCTATTCATCAATAGACGAATAAGGACATTTAATATATATGTAATGAAATATTATTTAATTTTAACTAAAGAAGGAAATTCAGTCATTTGTAAAAATAGAAAATAACAGATAATACTGAAGAGATTAAGTTAAATGAAATAAGGCATCTGTAGAAATACAAGTGCTCATGTGAAATATATTTAAAAACATCATACAAGAGCAGAGGAATGGTAGAGCAATTATCAGGGACCAAGAGTTGGGGAAAGGAACGGGGAAGGGGTGGTGTGGTTTAATAATATAAAGCGTCAATTATGCATGGTAAATACTTTCTGGGGATCTAATGTGGAATCTGGTAACTATAAGTTACACAATGACTCTGCATTGTATGCTTGAAGCTTGCAAAGAGAAGGGATATTAAACAATCTCCTCAGACATATAAAACAGCTCTATGATCACTGTATCACTGTCACCCCATAGTTCATCGATTAACTCGAGCAGGTACCAGTAACGTCTCTATTCCTCCCAGCCCTGAGATTTTTGCAGCTTCTTCTTATGTCTTTTCACAATTATTGGAGACTCTTTCGGGGTCAGGGAAATGAGACCTGTTGTCATTACTGTTTTTGGCACATTGAATACACCACGGGGAGCTTTCCAGTGTCTGCTTGTGCAGGGGGATACTTTCAGTAGCTTGCTGGGCTCTCCAAGAAGCATATATTTATATATTTCTCTGTATGATTTATTGTATACAGTCTGAATTCCATCAAATATGGTGTGGTAATTATGGAAAATGGGTAGGAAGTGTCTTATAATGGGTCCTGGAGCGTGGCGGCAGTTGGGTAGTGGAAGTTGGCTGCCGGGGCTGGGTCCCTTGGGTCGGGGGGCTCTCACCTGCCATACTCTCAGGCGCCCCAAGTGAAAACAGCCTGGCATGGAGTCCGGTTGTTCTCTCCTTTGCTGCTGCACTATGATAGAGATATTAGTTTGATTGAGTGCTAATAATTTCAGAATGCATACCCACTATATTTTGTAAATAGACAAATTCTGTATTTGTCCATTATGACTCAATACAGCTTAGAAAGGGATTGGATGAATATCATTAAAAATTATAAGCAATGTAACAAATGAATACATAGCTACTGCTTAAAATTATAACTCTAGAGTGTGAATTGAGTTTTTTTTTCAGCTCACTCAGTAGCAATTTCTGGAATTCTCTGTGCTCTCTGGAGCCTGAGAGATGCTGACTAAGTCCTACCCAGTAAAGTCTCACAGGTGCTGAGGTTGGTGAGAAGGGAAGTACAGTAAATCCCTACTCAGGGACATGGATGGGTTCCTGGAAATTGCAACTTTACAAAAATGACATATAAGAAAACCAGGTCCTCTGCTTTTTAGTTCAATAACATCAGTAAAGCAAAACAATGTTGACTAAAACAACTACCGGAGGACTCAGTACATCCATGATTTCTGGGAACAATGCCAGGCCTCTTCATGTTCTCCCAAGGGCAGGTGAGTTTTTTGGGTTCAAATCAGGTTCTGGTATTAGACTCGATGCATTTGAATTGTGTTCCTGTACCATTAGAATCCATAACTTTGGTGAGTTAGTTAAATCCTCTAAAGTCACTTTATAAATAGAGCATGTTCACATACCTACCTTATTAGAGTTGTTTGAGAATTAAATAAGGAAAACTCTGCAGGGCGTTTTATGCAGTGCCAGTGGCAGAGCGAACCCTGAATGAAAAAGTAGCCCTTGTTATTTTATCTAACTGGTGGACTTACAAATAATACTTCATTTGAGAAAGGAATTTTTTCCTTCATTTAAAATCACTTTGTGAAAGCAGTGTTCTAGAATACTGAGAATGTAGAGATGCCAGGTCAGGACTCCCTTGGGATCCTGGTAACTTGAGTTGCTAATGGAGGCAGTGTTGTGTCTTTACTCTGCCATTCAGATGCTGAAGTCCACACCTTGCCTGCTCACTAGAACCCACTAGTGGAAAAGAAAACACCAATCCTGGTCTCGAATTTCTGTGTGAGCCACAGGTGCTGGTGGGTGCCAGTTTCTGGCAGCATGGCAGAGAGAGAAATGAACGCTTTTGCCAGTGTTGGGAATATAACTGTAGTGTGCCTATTACAAATATTTACCTTTTAGCTGGAATACCAGGGGACACTAGGGTTTCTGTTTGAACAGTGCTTTGAGGCAAAACTCATTGAAATGACATGGAAAGCTCTGCATAAATAAACTCCTTTATGATTATGCCTGTACCACCTCATGCCATCAGACTGCAAAATAAAACCTGGTAGGATAAAAGAATCCCAGTTATTTACATATTATTCTAGTTCTCAATTCAATTCATAGATAACTTTGTATAAAGCATAATAGATCTCATGTTGGTAAAATAGACCTTTCTGGAAGGCTGAAAAAGAAGTATAATTTGAGGTGAGGAAGTATTGGAGTTTGGGGGTCAAAGTCAAGATCTATTGTGTCAGAACAACATTAATTTGAAAAGAATCAGGCACCCACCCTGTCTGGAACCTAAAATAGATCCAGAAAAGCTTAGCTCTGATAGAAATAATAATTGAAGATATTAATATCTTCCCTAAGGGTATTTGATATCATCTACCAAAAATGACCTGTGTTGTATTTTAATTTTTCATATGTGTTTTGCTGCTACTGTTTTTATAATTTTAGATTAACCCCCAATATTCATACAAACTTAAATCCAGACTTTGATGATTTCAATATTCTCTAAGGAGCTAGCAGATAAACACTGAACTATGAGAATGAAATTGAGGTGTCTGCATTTTCACATCCAGAAGGCATGATAACTTGTCCTAAAACTGTTTGATCTTGTTACCATTCCTGCTGAGTGCTTTGATTCATGCAAAGGTATATAATGCATTTTATTCAAAAGCTTCCAAAAGCGAGATTGCATCGACAGAAATTCAGAGCAAGCTGCTGAAAGGCTGTATTAATCCCGATTCTGGGATATTACACTAAACATTTGACAGAAATCCAAATTTTCCTGTAGCCTTCAACTAAGAAGATGATATTTCATAATTTTCACTGTGAAAGGGGAAGACTTGATCTCTTAAAATGGAAAGGGTGACTTTAATATAATTTCCTTTCTTATTAAAAATGGGACAAGACTGAATAATATTCAACTAACAACTGTGCTTAGATCTATTGCTCTTTTTAGAAGCAAATAGTATTTAAAAAAATGGAGAAAAGATATAGAGGACAACAGTGCCAATTTAACATTTAAAGGATGAAGCCTATATAGGGATGAAGAACTATTTTAATTTCTGTTATTTATAAAATCCTGAAACAGACTGGGTCATTATTCTGGATCAATTCAAGATATATATATATATATATATAATATTTAAATTTAATTAATTTATTTTTTGCTTTTTGGGTCACACCCAGCTTTACATAGGGGTTATTCCTGGCTCATGTACTCAGGAATTACTCCTGGCGGTGCTCGGAGGACCATATGGGATGCTGGGAATTGAACCCGGGTTGGCCGCGTGCAAGGCAAACCCCTATCCACTGTGCTATCGCTCCAGCCCATGGATCAATTCAAGGTTTGAGTGGAAAGTGGAAAGTGGGGTAAATTTACATATGTTGTAAATACTAACCTGGCTATATCATTCTGACCTGGGCCTGTCCCAGATTAACCACCAAATATACCATAATACTATACCTTGCCAGGTTGATTCAGAGCACACGTGTCATACACTCATCTCAGTCTTACCAGCCACCACAGCTGAGTTCAAGAATGTCTCCCTCAATGAGAATTTGTGCTTGCTGGGAACCACAGAAACAGGATTTCTTCTTATTTTTTAATAAAACTAATAATCATATGATATTTAGCAAGTAAATCAGCACAGTTCTCCTAGCTATTTTTAAATTGGGATTTTCCAGGCATACAATACAAATATTATCTTCCACAAAACTCTGTTCTGTAAACTTTTGAAGATAGTGTGTGTGTGGCGGGGGAGGGGGGCAGTGAGTGGAAAGGGAGATTGTTCTATGTATAAATATCGGCATTTTGTCATAATAGATCAATGTGGAGTGTTTTGTCTCCATTTGTATATTGCTTTCATAATGGTGTTAGCACTTATAGGGCAAACTGGATGACGCTTTTACTTTTTGGCTTATGAGAAGTACAAAACATATAATAGTAACTTAATTAGTGATTCTTTACATTTAACAGGCGTGGGAGTTTGTATATGTTGTGTGCAGGAGGTGGTTCAAGCTTGGGGGAGCTTACCAGGCTCTGCCATGTGGGAGGGAAACTCTCAGTAGCTTGCTGGGGTCTCCGAGAGGGACGGAGAAATCTATCCCAGGTCGGTCACGTGCAAGGCAAACGCCCTACCCGCTGTGCTATTGCTCCAGCCTCTAAATAAATGCTGGTATTTGTAGAATTTATGAGGAATAGGCATGCTACTAGATAATAACACATTGTGGCAATACATGGCACATCTGTACACCACCTGGCATCCAGTAGAAATTCAATATATTGTGTTCCTTTTGCTTCACAGAAATATTGATTTAAAAGAGGTTTCAGTATATGAGAGAGAAAGACATTTGGTGTTTATGACCATGTCATAAACATGACATTGGAAGCAGACCTCCTAACTCAAATCCTAATTCAAACCTTCTGTTTGCAGAATTTGGAGTAAATTGTTTAATAATCATGTGCCTCAGTTTTCCCGCCTGTGGAATAGGTATATGACTGCTATCCATCTCCTAAGATGATTAAGTTTTTATATACATATATCTGGAGAGTTAGCACAGTGGGTAGAGTGTTTGCCTTGCATCTGGCTGACCTGAGTTCAATTCCTCTGCCCGTCTCGGAGAGCTCGGCAAGCTACCGAGAGTATCTTGACCGCATGGCAAAGCCTGTTAAGCTACCTGGGACATATTCGATATGCCAAATACAGTAACAACAAGTCTCACAATGAAGACGTTACTGGCCCACTTGAGCAAATCGATGAACAACGGAAGGTCAGTGCTACATTCTGTAGGAGTGCCTGACACAGACTATTATTTAAGCTACATGACATTCAAAGAATTACTTGGTTGATTTTAAGAGTTTATAAAAATTCTGGATCTGGGGGTGCTGGAGCAATAGCACAGTGGGTAGGGCGTTTGTCTTGCACGTGGCCAACCCAGGTTCTATTCCCAGGATCCCATGTGGTCCTCTGAGCACTTCCAGGGGTAATTCCTGAGTGCATGAGCCAGCAAGTAACCCCTGGGCAATGCTGGATGTGACCCAAAAAGAAAAAAAAATTCTGGGGCTGGGGCTGGGGTGATAGCACAGCAGGTAGGGTGTTTGCCTTGCATGTGGCTAACCCAAATTTGATACCCAGCATCCCATGTGGTCCCCCGAGCACCACCTGCAGTAATTCCTGAGTGCAAAGCCAGGAGTAACCCCTGTGCATTGCCGGGTGTGACCCCCCCCAAAATTAAAAAAAATTAGAATCTATATTTCTGGAGGAAAACATTATATGATCTTGCCTTTTAAATATTCACATAAACCTATATCCTGAGTCAGTCACCATTCCCAACAAACACACACAAGCACAAACACACACATATGTATGCACACAAACACACATACAACAGAGTTATCAGAGTTTTCTCAGCTTGTATTCCTTCCGCAATAATAACTTGCACATCTGCTACCTGCAGGATTGTAAAAACCAACCAATTTATGATTTGCCATAACTAGGTAGGAAGCTGGACTTGGAAGAAAGAATTGAAGCCAAACCTGACAGTCAGCTTGACAGACTGTTTATTAGAAAATTGGTCTTTACTCAAGATGATCTGATTGGGGAAAGCCATCAATGTCTTGTTTTAAGTAAATGCCTAAGAAAGAGTCTGGATTCAGAACCTGCAATTTAACTCAATTCATTAATATTGAAAAATTAAGGTTATTTCAACAGATGGGCTTGGTCAGCACAAGGTGCTTTACTGAACTAACTGGAACTATTTACTGGATTGGTATACAAGATACTTGCCAACAAAGACAAAAGACAAACAGCCCATGGAATCACACATTGCTGAATTTTTAGTTTTCAAAATAATTTAGAGATTTCTTAGAAGGTGATGGAATGTGCACAGCATCAAAGTGAACAATGAACTAAGAATAAAAATGAATCTCAGTTTTTTTTAATGGCTTATTCAGTATTGAAATGTTTTGAAATAGAACTCTTATACTAACCACCATCTCACTTTTTTTTCTTCTTTTCTTTTTTTTTTTTTTTGGTGTTGGTATCTTCTGTCTTCTTCCATTTACCAGTTTTTACAAATGTACCTTTCATAGAATATTCTAGCTGTTCTAGGCATTTCCAGATGAACTCAGGGTAAAATAATACCTTATCCATATTTTTTTCATTTTTCATGCTTGTTCCATCTCTCTGCTAATCTCTCCACAAATTAAAAAAAAAAACAGAACAACAACAACAAAAAACCCTTATTCAGTTCTCATTGCTTCCCTTTCTGTCTCATAATGATAATCAGGAGAGTCTTTATAGTGATAACTTTTAAATATGGTCAAATGCATTTCAACTTAGGGAAATTAAGAACTATGCCCATATGCCCACATACTCAGTATGGAACAAAATATAATAGTTAAAAAATACCTACGCAAGAAACACAGAGAGCAATTTTGCCAAGTGGAGAGCAGAGGGAAGCTTATGAGGAGGTGTTGTTTTGCAGTTCTTGAGAGATGATCAAAGAAATAGTACATGAAACCTTTAGGACTCAGCCTTGTGAGAAGTCTCAGACGCAGAGAGGCTATTCTGGCATGCTCACAGGGGATTATCTTACACCTAAGCTAAGTTCCACTTCTGTGACAGAAAAGAGACCATGTATCCAAGGTAGACGTGAAGGGAATCAAATAATCTCTGGAAATAGTTATACCAAAGGAGAAAGGGAAAAGAGTTATGGCAAAAAAAAAAAAAAGCCTCTGGAGAGACTCCCTCTTCTGTGTATCTATTAAAAATTTCCTTATCTTTGAGTCATTGCTCAAATTTAGCATCCCTGTGAGGACTCTATTGTAAACCCCCTAGCAGCTACCCTCTGACATGAGGTGTGCTGTTCGTACTCGAAGGGGTTGGAGTGTGTGTGTGTGTGTGGGGAAACTTTTGTCCTTCAAGGAATATCTGGAAATGAGATCATGTATGGTCATTAAAACTGAGAGGGTGCTCCTGACATGTAGCAGGGAAGGGGCAGGGGTGCTGATATGCACCCTAAATGAACAGAACAGGTCCTTTGGCAAAAGGTGTTGGCCATATCTTGTGAAAATTCTCCAGGCTTGCACCACTGCAGTCCAACTCCATCCTCAGGGCCTTGGACATCAGTTGTGTTTTCTGGGTGTCTGTCTTCAGTGTTACTATCTTGACTATCACTTCTATTTCCCAGATGTGTGTTCCGTATCTCTGTCCAGTTTCTAAGTACCCTGATGGATTGGAGAAGACAGAACACTTGGTGTCACTGCCCAGCAGTCTGATAGGTTGCTTCAAACATGGTAGGAGGATTGGGGGCAGGGGCAGAAGAGGGGGGGAGTGGGAAGGAGGAGAAGAGAAGGATATGATGCAGTTATTTTCCTGTGAGTCTGGACTGGAAGAATGGCAAGACAGAAAAGCATCATCCCCATCAAAACAAAGGGCAAGTGGGGGCTACTCACTTCATAGATACCAAGAAGAATCTTGCTAAGAATCAGAGGGGTAGGGACCTGCCAGACTATGGCAGGATGTCAGAGAGCAACAGAGGAAAAACAAAAAATGGGTATTTTGTCCTTATTTTTTTGTGGTTGTCTTGTTTGTGGTCTACACACAGCAATACTAGGGGATCACTCCAAATATTTCAATATGGAGAAGCTGTGTGTTCCTGAGACTCACACATATAAATTAGTTGTTCTAGCCCTTTAAACCACCTCACCATTTGCTTTTCAAGGTCACCGAGGGAAAAGTACAATTGCTGGATAAACCAGGTAAATCCTGCTCTGTCTTTGGCACAGGTGCTTCAATCCACTGTTCTTGTATGGAATTGATGCTGGATATGTCTGGGCTTCTGTGTTTTCTGCTGAGCAGAAAGAAAAAAAGATCACCTCTCTCCCTCTATCTGTTCCATCTCTTTCCCTCATCCTGATCACCCCCTCTCCCTTCTCCCATTCCATCTGTTCTAAAGAATTATTTCCTTTCTTTCTTTTCTTTTCTTTTCTTTTTTTTTATGAGCCACATGCAGTGATGCTCAGGGGATATTCCTAACTCTGCATGCAGGAATTTAATTCTGGTGTTGCTTGGGGGACCATATGGGATGCCGGGGTTGGCCTCACGCAAGGCAAACACCCGACCCTCTGTGCTATCACTTCGGCCCCAGGATTCTTTCCTTTCAGTGCTACCTAGAGGAAACACAAATGACTAACCCAGTCAATGCACAGAAGTCACTGTTACCATAAAACCATCCAAAGGCTCATGCCACTGTCGTTTGCTCACTATGGACCTCAAGTTGGACTGTGTCATTAGGAATGTTCCTCTGGCCATGGCATTTATTACATGCTCTTAAGTGCAGTTAAACTAGAGAAGAATGATGACCCTCTAGGATGAAGCCAAGTCAGAAAAAAAGTGCCAATTCCCACCAACCAACCCAGCACAGGAATCGAGTGACCTGCTTTCAGACCTTCTCAGTTGCTCAAAAGGGTATCTCTTCAGGCATTTCCTGGGGAGAAGAGGCAAACACCAAGTTCTCATCTCATCTCAGAATTCATCTCATTCTGAGATGAATTAATTGATGACAAGAATTAACTGTCCATCAATTAAGTGTTCATTTCTAACAAAGATAAAAGGCATGTGGATCTGTTCTAGATGTTTTCTTTACTCTAGGGGTCATTCCTGGGGGTACTCAGATACTGTGCTGCAGTGCTAGGGTTTATATCCTGAAGGTCTTGGGAGAAGGCATGTGGTGAGGCCCAGGCTGGCCCCATGCTCTCTACCACTTAATTTAGCTCCTTCCTCTGCCGCTTTTGTAGTTTTGGTGGAGAGCACAGCTAGTGGAACTCTCATTCAGTGGAGCTATTTTGAATCAAGGGCACACTGAAGGCCTCACCTGAACAAGGCATGTACTCTACCACTTCAGTCACAGCCCTGATTCCTAGATGTCAGTGTTTGCAGTGATAAGAATTCACTTGGCCCAAGTACACAGGGCCAAGAGAAATTTTTCTTCCTCCACTTGGCCAGTCTGATAGCAGCAAAGGAAGGTCTTAAGCCAGTCGGTACAGACTTTTGAAGCAGCTTTCTTGAGATGCAGATTTCAAGAGTTATCGCCTTTAACATTCAAATGCTCTTCCAACAAAACAGAGAGATAACACTGGGTTTCAGGCAATTGCCTTGGAGGCAGAATCCTGGTTTAATACTGGCACAACATTGTTCCCCTGAGCATTGATCTCTGATCACAGAGTTAAGATTAAGCCTTAAATACTGCTGAGTGTGCCTCCCCAATGAAATGAGCCCAAAGAAATAAAATGCCCTCTCTTGTCTACCATTGCTCTACTGGCTAAGATCATTGTGAACTTCACAAACAACTAGAGCAGAGCAAGGAAGAGTATCCACTGCCTAGTTCTGCTCCTTCTCCACTCAATATTGCTGTTTACCCTAGACATGCCTCTTCCCTGGTCTGGAGGAAAAAAAAAAAGCAAACAACCGCCTTCCTCCAGAGATGGCCACGAGGCTACTCTGCAGGAACTCCCAGCTGCTCCCCATCTTATGTGACATGGCAAAGCACAGTACCTCAGCCCGCCCTGGCAGGAAGGCTCCTACTTCATTCAAGACTCCTCGGTGGCCGTGGCCTGGTCCTTCTTCCTGGGGTTCTCTGTCGTTTTACTCCTGGCTGGGCTCTGCAGGAACTCCCGGGACCTCTGAGCTCAGGGCAGCCCTCTGAGACATGAATCACCCTCTACATTGTACAGCACATTCCTGAGCAGTGGCCTGAGGTGGATGCTTCCCTTTGCAGGCCACACCCTGGCCAGCCCATCACAGGATTCTCTCTCATCCCCAAGCTTTAAACATGTTTCCTTCATCTGCCGCAACGCCTCATCTTTAAGTCTCCTGCTCACTCCTTCCAGTTCAAACAGGCCATCCAAGGCAGGGTCAAAAGGATTGGTCCTGGTAACTCCTGAGGCTCTTTGCATTCACATTTTCTGTCTTACGCTTTGGCAACTGACTTTTCAACCTCAAAGTTAAGGTTGTGGTGAGCTTATGAATTGATGTGTTTTGGACAATTGCCCAGAGCAACTGCTTGTGTGTGTGTGTGTGTGTGTGTGTGTGTGTGTGTGTGAGAGAGAGAGAGAGAGAGAGAGAGAGAGAGAGAGAGAGAGAGAGAAAATGTTCATGTTTTGTCTACATTATTATCCCAAATATCTCCACCTTTATGACTGACCAATGAGACCTTTAAATAAAGAGACTTGTTGTCCATTGGTTCATCTGATTCTTCTGATGAGAAAAATGAAAAAGACAGAAAGACCAAGGATTTCGGTTTTGGGTCACATGACCTAGCGTAGGTCCTGCAACAGCTTAGGGATGTTTAAGCACAATAGAAATTCTAACGTAAGAACATAAGGATCCATCACTTTTAGCAAAATATCAGAAACTTTGACAGATACAAATCAGAGATTCTTTTATACAAGTTATGTGTCTAGTGATATTGCTTGAAAACTCCTGAGTCTGGGAGAAATCAAAACCTATTGTCCTTTCTCTCTCTTGTCGTACAAGAGGCTGGTGAACCCTGCTTTCCTTATCCCTGTGGGTGTTGAAGGAACAAGTGAGATAACAGATAAATACAAGATGTCAATCTAAATTTATGAGATTAGTAGCAGTCCCTGTGTGTGTTACCTGTAGAGACTGACCAGGTTCTGTGTTTTCCTTTATTGCACTTTGTTCTTTGTTGCTCTGCTTTATTGGCTCAGTTAGAACCAGAGGCAGAGATGTCCCCTCCCTTGGTTGCCTTCCTTTCGGAATCTGCCCTGACTCCTGAGTGAGCTGGTGACCTCACCGCTCCTTTGAATCCAGCTATCCTCAAAAGAATTCTCCTCAACAACTCACTTTTTGGACCTTCCCTGGTTATGATCCCCAATCCACCCTCCCAGAATTGTGTTTTCTAGGTGAGGAGAACACAATCAACTCTAATTCTTTGTTTTTTGACATTACAAAGGGCTAGGCTAGATGCTATTTAGTGATAAAGAACCTTAAGTCACTTAAGCAATTTTTATACAAGGACACTAAATATTTTCTCATGAGTGAATGATTCATTTTTGGGAAGGAAATAATTCACTAAAAAGGCCATTCTCTCTTTACAGAAGCCAAGTTGCAAGAGTGTTAGATAATTAAACTTTCTCTTTTATGTCTTGCAACAGCTCCATCAAAGACGTGGATGGTAAAAAATCCATTTTAAAAAAATTTTTAAAAAACTCATAGTAAGACTATTTTGCAAGAATTTCATCGACTTATTCACAAATAATTATTCAGAATCAATTCTGAAAAGGCAACTGTTAGGTTTTATGAGGGGTAAAATATATTAAATATGAAACACATCAACTAATTTTTAAATGAAACTAGCTTTTAAAAAAAGTGTACTGGATTAAACATATTTTTTTCATATACTCTTGACTTAAGTTTCAGAACAATCTGTGAAATGATGATTGCTGTTGAAGTGGTCTACCAAATGCACCTTAAAAGATGTGCAGCTTGCGGGGGGGGGGGGGGGGAAGGCAGAAGAGATGAACGCCCTTTCCCTTCAGAGGGCTGGGGGGGCACATGTAGCTGCAGTTTAATGCACATGAGTTGCCCCCCACAAGTGGCTCTCTGGCACAGCCACGGCTCCAGAAGCACAAGGACTTAATTCAGAGCCCGGCAGCTTGTGGCAGAAATGTGAATGGACTATGTGTTAAACTACAGTGCCATGCCCCCCGGGAGGGAAAGGGCATTTGTCTCTTCTACCATCTTCCCCTCCCCGCCCCCCCGGCAGCAAGGTGGCTGCCACCTCAGAGATTATTGGAAAGCCAGGTATGAGACGGCTGTGATGGGGCAACTGCAGCCTCATGGGAAAGGGGGTGAAACCGGCTCATCCTTCACGCCCAACCAAGGCCATGAGTTGCCCCCCACGAGCAGCTCTCCAGGACGGCCATAACACTGGACACACAGAAACCAATCTCGTAGTCATCTGGCTCTTGGCTGAAATCCCTCCAGATTTAATTAGTAAAATATCAGATATCCAGCAATAGAAAACAAATTATTTTTACAATGCCTTTTCAGCAGTTCTGACTGTTGGGGGGAAATTCCAAACAATAATGGTGCATCTTTTGTCAAAATAATGAATGTAATCAAAGTATAGAGAGAGTTAAGTAGAAATCATCTGCCTTACAGGCATTGGGAGGGGTGGGAGGCGGGTATATTGGGGTGTTCTTGGTGGTGAAAAATAATTACTGGTGAAGGGAGGGGTGTTCAATCATTGTGTGACTGAGACTAAAACTTGAAAGTTTTGTAAATTTTCTCACGGTGATTCAATAAATAAATTGACAAAAAAAAAAAAAAGATGCGCAGCTTAAGGCTCCATTTCAAAGTCTTGGCAGGTGTAAAACCTTACTCAGAAAAATAGCTGTGACCATGTTCAGGAAGCCCTGCCATTGCCCCATTCTATGCTACAGTTTACAGAGTTGGCCTAGGCATACTTAAATTAGCAATTTGGCCCAATAAAACATCAATTCTATGCCCTTGCCATCCAAATTCTTAGAACTGACCACTTTATTTCTTACCAGAATAGAATAAAATATTTTATTATTTTATATGATTGACTTAGAACATTTTATACTAGATCCAAATATGTGTGTGTGTGTGTGTGTGTGTTATCCCTTTTTATGTGATTGGTTTAGAGTATTTTATGTATAGTAATTTAGGTTTTCTCCCAAATTGGGCACATGTGTCTTGCTTGCCCCCTCCCGGGACTAACTAATCAATAGAAAGCCAGGGTTTACATTTTGAAGCAGCCCAGACAAAAATATTGCCCTAAGAATTCCATAAGGATTCCCCTAAAAATCCCCTGAGAGAGAGATGGGTCTCTCTCTTAGGAGACCTCCACTTCGTCAGTCTGGCCATTGCACTTCTCATTTGAAAACTGACTTTTCTCTGTTTAACTGTCTCACTTCTGGACATAGCTTGGACATAGCAGGTTCTGGGTTTGAGCACTGCCTCCAAACGCTTCCACTGTCATCATGATAAAATGAGAAACAAAGCTCTCTTTAGCAAATCTTGGATCAAAGTCTCAGATCATTTCACTTCTAACTTCAAATCCTTCTCACTATACAACTCTCAGCCCTTTAGTTTGTAGCAAATAGCTCCCTTGGAGAAGCAAACACAAATGCTATTTGTTTTTTTCCAGGAGAATCATTTCTTACTAGAGCGATTGAAGAAGGTGTAATAGGGTGCGTTTTCGTCACAGTTGATCCCAGAGGAAATATAGGATTTTGATGGCATAGGAGGTGTGAGGAACAGATAGCCCATGAAGAAGTCAGGAGAATTAGGCGAACAAAAACAAAGAGATAAAAGGAAGCTGAGCCATTTGTGGAAATAACAATTGAGAAAGATTGCTATCATGTGGGACCTCAGGAGGAAATAACAGCAACAAATGAGCGAAAATCTGGTGAAAAAGGAAACAAATACCTTATTACTGGTCTAAGATACTTAGACATATTCCAAAGACCACTGAGTATGTATCTCTGACTGAAGGATGGTGTGGTAGTAATGGTGTCCTAAGAAGATGAGCTGGTTATGCTGTTTCAGGGAAATGAACTTTATATACGCAAGAAAATCCTGCAAAGAAAGGAGGGAAAGGACCAAACAATTATAAAAGTCAAGATATAAACTATCCCACGGATTCAAAGAAAAAGTAATGTAGTGATTATAAGAAAAGGACAACGTATGAGAAACATAGCATGAAAAAATATATATGTATATATATGTATTATATATATGCATATGCTGTTTATTGAAAAATGAAGATGAGAGAATGGAAGTCTTATAACTCCATGTGGGGCACTAAGAGAATGATGGATGCCATTAAAATATATGACTTTAAAGAAGATAATACGGGGTGAAGAGATATTAGAGCAGGTAAGATGTATACCTTGTAAGTGGTTGACCTATGCTTAATCTCTAGAACCTCATATGGCCATCTGAGCACTTCCAGGAGTGATTCCATAGCATAGAGCCAGGAATTGAGTGCTAAAAATTATCAGATGTGATTCTCAACACACCCCCCTCAAAAATATATAGCAATCTTCAGGATTTTACAAGTTTCTAAAAATAAAGGAATATTAAATACCCTCCAACTCCATGCTTTCCATATATTAACTATAATCCCTTAATGTGTATTAACTCATTGAATTCTCAGCACAACTGTGTGAATTAGGTGGTATTTTAATGCCTATTTGAAAGAGAAAGACACCTAGGAAAATAAATTGGAACAAGTTTTCCAAGGTTATCAGCTAGTAAATGAACAAGGCAGGATGAAAGAGACCCCAGGTAGGTTTAACCTCAGAATCTGTGTCCTGGACCACCACTCTGTGTGCTGCACATTGAGATGTGCTGCTTCTCAACTTGATGGTTCATGATTGACCTGGAACAACCAGCTTAAAAGATCAGAGTCAGGTAAAAACTTGGAAGACTAACTAAAACTAAGAACACATATCAGGAAGGAATCTGTGGAGATAGCTGTGGTTGTGGAGGGCATGAGGTAACCAATGGAGAGAGAGAAGGACAGGCAGAGGGTGACAGATGATGGCTAAAGCATCAAAATCAGGATGGGGGCAAAAAGGAAAGAAAGGTAGCTGAGGCAAAAGATGGAAATTATCACTTACAGATGTACATATCAGTGTGTAAGAAACAACCAGAGAGTGGAATCAATGAAGGAAGAAATCTGGGCGAGTTTCAAATATAATGACAGTTACAAACAATATAGAAGATCAGGAAAGGAACTGGTCAAGCGAAGCCTAGCGGTAAGGTGGTGTTGGTGATTCTACATCAGGTAAAGTCCATGTCTTTATGGGAAGGTTTCACTTGGACAAATTTCACACTGTAACTTCAAACCTCAACTCCATTTATCATCTACTTGCTGCTCTTCCTCTAGTCAAGTAGATGGTGTCTTGTAAACAAATCACTACACGTCCCAAGACAGATGAAAAACTGCAAGAAAAACTCCACTTGAATTTTTAGTAGAGGTCAATGTAGATATTAATATAGATGACAGGTCTATAAATGTTTTTATTAAGTAAAGCTAGCACAGCGGTAGGGCGTTTGCCTTGCACACAGCCAACATGACCGACCCGAGTTCGATTCCTCTGCCCCTCTCAGAGAGCCCGGCAAGCTGCCGAGAGTATCTCGCCCGCACGGCAGAGCCTGGCAAGCTCCCCGTGACGTATTCGATATGCCAGACACAGTAACAACAAAGTCTCCAATGGAGACGTTACTGGGCCCGCTCGAGCAAATTGACGATCAACGGGAGGGCCTTTACCTTTACCTTACCTTAAGTAAAGCAGTTTTTTTTTCTTTTTGGGTCATACCCGGTGATGGACAGGAGTTACTCCTGGCTCATGCATTCAGGAATTACTTCTGGAGGTGCTCAGGGAACCATATAAGATGGTGGGAATCGAACCCGGGTGCATGCAAGGCAGGTGCCCTACCCTCTATGCTAGCACTCCAGCCCCCTAAGTAACATAGTTTTTATGTAAATAATAAACCCAAAGTTAATAATTAATCTGGAACAATGGCATAGCGGGTAGGGTGTTTGCCTTGTATGCAGCTGACCCGAGTTTGATTCCTCCGTTCCTCTTGGAGAGCCCAGCAAGCTACTGAGAGTATCCTGCCCACAGGGAAGAGCCTGGCAGGTTCCCCATGGCATATTCGATATGCCAAAAACAGTAACAACAAGTCTCACAATGGAAGCATTACTGGTGCCCGCTCCAGCAAATCAATGAACAATGGGAGGACAGTGCTACAGTCCTAAACTACTTTTTCAGATTTGATTTCAATGGAGGAAAAGTCAGAATCTCAGAAAGTTTCGTCTTGCAATTCTTCACACTTCGCCTGGTGCCCAAAAGAGCAATCTACTGAATGGAAGCAAATACTATGCTTCTATTTGTATATGTTTACCATTAGGCAAACTTGATATTTATTCTGGAAAAATTAAAGGTCACAATTTGTAAGCTTCTGCCATGTACCAAATCTTTGAACTACACTGCCATGGGAGAAGAACATGCATTTCTTTGACTTCGAAAAAAAAAAAAAGAGCAAGCCCAAATTGAACTAATCCATTCAATAAAGATTCATGTCAAATAATCCTGATTGTTTATCCTGAGCAGTCAAGAAGAAAAACTTGTTAAATAGAAAACAAAAGCAGCACATGAAAATACTTGATTTGGTTTCCTTCAAGATTTTTTAAAAGGTTGCAAATTGAACTTTGCCTATGAGTTCATGTTTGGGCAGACTTTTATGTAAGTATCTTTCATCCATTAAAAAAGCCTATTGACAAAAGAGGAATCCCAATTTCAGTGACTAGTTTACTTGTTCTACTGATATGCTTTTGAATCTTTTTAACTACCCTTTTTATTTCTACAAAATAATATAAGTAGGTAAGATGCTATGTGGATATAAATAACATGTACGCATAAAAATGTCATAAGCTGTTTTTAAATGGTCTTTTCCCCCAAATTTAATCTGAAACTCAAAATTTGCCTTAATCTCTATCAGAAATTGAATGTGTTGTATATAATTTGTCTCTGCTAGACTGAAAGTGAAAAATCAAGAATAGTTTCTATTTCACTTTATATTCCTGTTACCTACAACAGACAGTTGCTCTATAAGTACTCAATGAGTCAATAAACTAATAAATGCAGGTATATTCCTTAAGTTGCTATTCACTCTTTAGTACATAGTGAAGTATATTAAAATCAGAGAGTGTCCATAACCTCTTGTCCCTTTTTCATTCAACCTAAGTCTGTTTATTTAACTCCTTTATCCTCTGTGCAAAAAAGTATTAGAAATAATTTATTTAAAGACCAGAATATATAGAAGAATTTTACAATACACTGTAATAATTAGTTCTCAAAATATGCCAAAGGGATTTTAGACATGTATACTTTCTTTGAAAAATGAAATTCTAAACCCAGGTATCGCTGAGATTTGAAAGAGGTGAATTTTCAGATCATTTCTAGTATTAAGAATTATATGAACAAGAAAATATCAGTTTTCCTTCAGGCACACTTTTAATAACATGACTCTTTGAAATTTAAAATATCCTTTCCAGCTGCCTCTGAGAACAACTGGGTGTGTCCCCAAAGACTAATGTAAATAAAATAAAATAAAACAAACTGATCCTTTCCAAGACATATTGGACAGTCTGAACTGGGTTACATGTCAGAGTTGAAATAATATTATATCATCTCTTACCATGTTTCTATTTTATATGTCATATTTATCTGAATTTTAAATGAGTTGTGTGTAAATATATAATCAGGGGTCAGAAGGTTTAATAGGGCTGACTGCATGCAGTACACTGAATCAATTCATATTATTGGATGTCCAAGCACCCCTTGAAGCAATTCCCAAGCACAGAACTGGAAGAAGCCCCTAAAAAAATACTAGTTATGATACATACATGTGTACAAATACACATACACAAACATACACATAATAACCATATCACATATATCTTTATAATAATGGACTTTGTGACTCACCCAACTCACAGATTTTTACAGCATTTTATTTCAAAATAAGTTATAAAACTCAGAGACATAAGGACTTTTGGGGGCAGAATACACAATTTCCCATTATTGTTTTAATCACCATGACCATTCTCTCAATTGACTTAATGCTACAACTGTTTAAGCACCTCAAAGATCCAGGAACTCATCATGTCTCAAATCTATGAATCTCTAGAAACAGGTCTTGTCATAGGGAAAGCATCAACAATAAATTCTGTAGACACAGTAATTGATTTGTTCAGATTTAGTTTCTCAGTCAATGTAGGTGAAGTTGAATTTCTCTTCCACTCACACACACACACACACACACACACACACACACACACACACATACACACTTTGAAAATTTTAAGGAAGCTTATTGGTTGAGTCTGACTCATTCCTGGTCCTCAGGTAACAGACCAATTTACAGTCATCCCTCAAATCATGTCATCGGATATGGTTTACTCTACTGGCCATTCTCCTCTTTATGCATTCCAAAATGTTCATCAAATTTCTTTTAATATTTGACAGTTACAACTGAATACAAATTATTTTTAGTATAATTAAGCAGCTCAAAGTAGGGAAGATTATGACCTCCTCATTCATTAATACAGACTCTCCTTTTTACTTGCTACCTTCCCGGGAGCCTTTCATATTGAAACTACTGTTGATTTTTTACACATTATTATAAGCCAAGAGGCCTTTGTTGTTCAAATAGGTATGCTTAATTTTATAGCCATGCCAAATTTTGCATTAATTTCTATCAAATAACCTCCTTCATAATTCTTTATACTCTAATATCCTTCTTTGGCTAAAACTTAAACAAATTCAACCATGTGCTGTCCTCAAATGAGACATACACAGCTTCTATTATCTTTATTCACATCACCAACCCCAAACTTGAACAGCCGCAGGGCCATGAAAAGAAGCATGTAGCTTGCCACAAAAATCTTTTTCTGGTTGACATCAATCTCCATTTGGGAGTAATAATTCAAGCAAGGTCTAATCCACCACAAAGTATCAGCATCCAGACCACATTGCTCCACCTATTCCACAAGGAAAGAAAGAGAAACCTTGTGAACAGTTTCCACATGCTTAAACCAAAAGAATGTTTTGCCAAAAAACAAGACAGAAAAAAATTATTTTAATCCTCAACCTATGTCTCTCAAATTTATATCCACCTGGAATGTGATATTATTTGTAGACAGGGTCTTTGCATATGCAATCAAGCTAAGATGAATTCATACTGGGCTTGGATATTATGATTGGGACCCTAACAAAGAAACAGATTTGGATAGTATAGACATAGAAGGAAGATGGCCATAGAAGCAGGAAGGCAGAAAGGGACTTTTGCAGCCATATGCTAAATATTGCTGGCAACCACCAGAAACTTAAAGAGACAAAGCACCATTCTCCTTAGGATATTTAGAGGAATCCTAAGATTCAGGTGCTTTTAATGAAGATTGTGAAACAATTAATTTAATTTTTTTGAAAATAGTTTTTAGTAATTTGTCACAACGTCTCCAGAAAACCAATCTCATTATATGTCATATGGAAAATGTCTGTTTCTCCTGTTTCCTCAGATGTCTTGAAAATGTCAAGTTCATCCCATCTCTCATCAATTGCAATTCCTTTTATGCATTTCCTTTCTTCTCACTTTTCAGTCAATAAAGTGGTACTTAGTAATAAATAGTGTTGTACAACAGGCACAGAGCAATTAACCCATTGTGATATTTCATATTCCTTGAATAGAACTCATGTTTTCAACTAGATTACAATCTTATAAGGGTAGGAATACATATTTTTTACTCCCTTTTGTTACCAAAACCAAATTACACAAAGAGGTCATGCAAACTACCTAAATGGACACATACATGTTGTATAATAGTCTAACAACTGACTGTTAGACAATTGGCCTGGGAGAGTAAATTAACAAAACTGAGTTGCGGTTTTCTCCTAGTAAATAATATTAGAAAGAATTTGCAGCACATTAAAGAATATACTACAGTCTGATAATAGACAGAAAATATACGAAGTCAAATGATATATTTTTAAGGAATTTCACTATGGTAAATTTAAAAATAAGTCCACTTATTAGAGACAATATTATACAGTATATTTTTATTTTTAGAGGTATTTGGGAGTTAGACTGAACCATACTCAGGGACTACTCTTAGTTTGTGCTCAGAGGCAGATTTCAGGGAATCAGGCAGTGAGTGCCAGGTTATAGAACCAGGATTAGCTGCATGGAAGGATAGAGTCTTACTTCTGGCACTATCTCTCTGGTCTTAAAGATTATTTTTCTTATTTACTCTTTCCTAGATTTTTGTGTTATGCTAATCTTAAATATATATGGATGTTATAAAAAATGAATCTGAAATATAGAATCTATCTATAATAATGTGCTCATTCATCATTACTCAATATCATGAAAACTACTAATTGAGCAAGAAAATTGGCAAATTGAAGGGCCTTATCAAGAGCACTTAAAGTATACATAAAATTCAGACATAAATTGCAAGTCCATAAAATTTTAGTAAAATATTTTCTAATGTAAATAATAAACCCAACATTAATAAGATAATCTGTTCAGTAACTTGATCTCAAATCTGGTTTTTGCTTATTTGCTTTAAATGGAGGAACATTCATAAAATTGATCAGTATCATCTTGTATCTTCCTCTGTGACCATCTTCTTGGTTCCCCAAAGAGTAATCTTTGTCCAGTTGCTGAGACCAGATTCTATATATGATATTTCAAAAGGTTTTGTCCTCACAAACAAGATATTTGGTCTGTACAGTTCTAATTTCTTCAAACTCTACAGAAGCTATGATCTGAAACATGTAACAGATTTTTTTGGTCAGAAAAGACCTCTTTGTTATGATATCTTGCTCACTGAATTTCACTACTGACTTTTTATTCACATTATTCATTGAACATAAAACAAGTTTACTGAGAATTAGTTGTCAACTCACATTTCTCTACATTTCACATCATGTGAAATGAAAGTCAAAATCTCAGTGATATGGGATCATACTAATTCATGTGTGGTTATCAGAAAGCTTTTCCTCCACTGAACAAGAGTATCCATCCAATCAACTTTATCAGAGAAAGAAGATATATTGCCTGTTTTCTAATGGATCTTTTCTCTGGAAAGCCACATATATTCAGGTAATGTTAAACAATTCAAAAGCATGACAATTATTTTTTGACAAAGGAAAGACAATCTTGACTCGGAACCCTTGAGCTTTGCGCTAAACCTTCCCTTTGCATAGCAGAGTGTACAGAGTGATCTTATCTGTTACTATCAACCAGGTGATCCAATTGTTTTGCTGACTAATGCCAGGTAACCCAACAAACTCAGAGACCCTAAATCTGAAAATGAATGATTACTTTTTGAATTTGTGTGGACTAAAGCATGTAAGTCCTGGAGCAATAGCACAGTGGGTAGGGCGTTTGCCTTGCACACGACCAGGGTTTCATTCCTCCATCCCTCTTGGAGAGCATGGCAAGCTACCGAGAGTATTTTGCCCACATGGCAGAGCCTGGCAATCTACCCCTGGCTATTCAATATAACAAAAACAGTAACAAGTCTCACAATGGAGATGTTACTGGGGCCAGCTTGAGAGACTCGATGAACAGTGGGAGGACAGTGCAATAGTCCTACAGTTCTAAAGAATGTATATAGTTTTGTTCAACTGATACTTGACTAGTAGGTACACTCAGGGTATGTCTCCTCAACTGAAAGAAGTGATGAGAGGAAGCTGAACCATTTCCCTTCTGAAGGAAACATGTGGAGGGTCTCGCTGTACACACAATGCATCATGCTGAATAATGGAGACAACATGTGCACACTTCAGCAAATTTAGAGGAGAAACCTCATAGAAAGAAAGGATCCCATTTAGCATTCTTTCGGACAGGTGATCTAGCAAATGAGTCCCCTGAAACAGCTCCCCAACTCAGTCCACTACATTAATATTTCAATTCTCTGGGATGGAGAACTAAATGACTAACTGGCCAAAAATAATAATGCTTGGCTCAAAAACAACACCATGTCAAATGTAACCTCCTCTCCTTGAGAGAACTGTTTCCCATTTATGCAAGTTAAGGGCACACTGAAGGGAATCCCTGTTCCCAAGACAAGGGACCATTTGAAGAACCAAAGCGTGAAATGCAGCCTAAAAGGAGAGGCTTGGTGACTAGGAAAACAACCACTAGTTCTGTAGGCAGTGCCAGTGAGGGGAAATATGGGTCCAGGGAAGCCCTGATTAAGAATATGTGCCCATGAAGGAAATCCATTTTTGGAGAATAATGCACATGCTATAAATTTGGACCCGTGACTAATAACATGGAATGGGAAAACTATCACTGAACCTCACTGGGGAATGTTTGTCAGCATACATCTAAGAGCCACCAAGGTTGAGAAAAGATGATGGGGCAGGTGATATATACTCTGCATGTGTGTATTCTCCTTATCCCCCACCCCTTTTCTTGAACAAGTTCTCAAATGCAAGATGTCATGAGCAATAGTCTATTAGAGGAAGCAATATGATATCAGTCTGTCAGTCCACTCAGAACCAGACTCAACCATCAGGAGTTAGATCACAAAACTTGCAGGAAAAAAGTGATGGATGCAAGGTAGATTTTTATAGATTTGTGCCAGTCCAGCCCAAGACATACTTGTAGAACTTTAGAAATCTGCCTAAAATTTAACTATAAATAACTTTGTAAATCATTACGCCTTAATAAACAGATTTTTAAAAAGTTAGCAATCAAGGTCAAACCTTTCATTTGTGCTGTTCTTCCCTGCTACTTTTC
Organism: Sorex fumeus; assembly: GCF_029834395.1. Lineage (NCBI taxonomy): Eukaryota > Metazoa > Chordata > Mammalia > Eulipotyphla > Soricidae > Sorex > Sorex fumeus. The sequence goes on along the minus strand of NW_026606092.1, from coordinate 32,953,640 downwards.
AATTAACCACATTTTAGTAATTTTTTTATATCTACCGAGTTCTTTGATGATCCTCACATACCCATTTGCCCCTCCTATTCATAGCATTGCTAAATAAGAAATTCACGGTTGAACATGTATTCTATATGCCATCCATGATGGATCAAACATCTCCAAATAAATCATCCCGCAATGAGTTAAAAAATAAATTTAGGGATGTGGAGATGCTCAACAGGCTTAGCACATGCTTTTCCTGGGTTCCATTCATGATGCCCTGGGCAAAATCAGGGGAAGCCACTGTGTATTATTGGGTGTGGCCAGCAAGCAAACAATAAATTTAATTGGAAAGAAAAAACAACTTGAGTGTTTTATTATCTTCATAATCTGACACTAAAGAACAGTATTACTTGATGATCTTAATTAGAAAACAAGAGAATTTAAAAAAATATAAAAGCAAGGATGATAAAGGTGATGAAAATGATCAATAAAGAAAGAAAGAGGAGAGAGGAAAACTCTGTTGGAAACCAACAAAATCATACCTACCAATTCAATAGATCATAATGTAGCTAGTAAAACATACAGTTATTAAAATTTTATAATTCCATTGGATCATATAGAGATTATATTAATAAAAACAGTAAAATGAAATGGTATATCTCCAGTATTATTACTATAAATGAATGGACAGATGGACAGCTAGGTAAATGTTCTGAAGGAATGAAGGATGGAAGGAAAGGAGGAAGGGAGGAAAGGCCAAAATATTGAGTGAATTTTGTACTTACATGACCTATTTGTAATTAGAAAATATTATTTCAAGTATTGATAAATTGTGAAAAATGAAGTTGAAAATAGTAAAATGACACCAGAGCAAAGGTCAATTTTTGAAAACTACCTTTAATTTCTCTTAAATATGCCACTCACGTGCTAGAATTTGCCATACATTTCTAACTTACACCAATATTGGTTGAAACAGAGCATGAGTTTCTGTTAAATTTCTTGTTTATGTGAAGTTTTATATAAATACACACACAAAATAGACAGCACATTTTTATTTTTAAAAATGACTATTTAACTTAAAAATTAGGCACATCTGGTAGAATTAAGATGCACTTTGGTAGCATTTAAATTTTTCATTTAAATTACATCAAAAAACAGACAATGGGATAGAGGTGGTTACTTGTATAGGGGGGCAAGTTCTATACACAAGATAATGCTATTTAAATGGAATCATTCTACATGTGATTCCCATACATAATACATTATTGACTTACTTTGTCTTTGGTATCTAATACAGGGTATCTCAACAAATTAAAAATATTGATAAATTTTGTCTATTTAAATTAGATCATCAGAGATAGGATTTCAGAAAATGGAGGGACACTTTACAAGCCTATGACAGTTGCCTATATACCTTTGAGATGGACATATTATTACCACTCACACAAAACTATGTAGTATTCATTCAACGTTTATTTGCATCAACCCTGGCTGTCAACACTCTTGACCAAGCAACATACTTGTAAGTTCAAGTCCTTCTCTGCCTGAGAAAAAAGTCTGTTCAGCATTTAAGATCTTAGCTACTGGAGAAATTGAAGTGCTTTTGACACGGCTGAGATTTTCAAAGTAATCACACCTGTCATTCCAATAAAGTTAAGTATAAACATTTCTACATTCTACAAATAGTTTAGATTTTCAAGAGTGTCTGGCTAAATAGGTTAGGTATACCTACATATTTTCAGTGATTTTGTTTTTTTCTCCCCTTTTTAAATAGATTATTTTTTTTCCTAGAATTTTGAAGAATCAATGTAAAATGAAATAAATAAATAAATAAATGGATGTTAGTTGTAGATGATCACACATCCTTATATAAAGTATCTAAAGTGAGAAAATAAGCACATGACCACACATAGTCTCTCCTGTGTGTTCTTTTCACTTGGTAGAAAACAGTTTTTGAATAGAGAAAATGTCTTCAGACTGAAAACACAATAAACTTTCCACTTGGCAAGACAGAGAGGCCAAATTCTAATTTTCGGAGTGATATTTCTTAAGGAGTTCAAAGAAAAAGGTGCAAGTATATTTTCTCTGAAAAAAATATGATCACTAAGATATTCGTGGACTCTTGAACTTCAGTTGGTGAGGAGATAATCTTTGCTTAGAACAATCAAAGGATGTACTGAGGTCATAAAACTAATCCTATATCTATAAGGCGACTATGCTATCAACATTTTGAACCCAGGCACCACACACTGTTTCTGTGGGCACTACCAGGAGTGATTCCTGATCACAGAGCCAGGAATAGATCCTGACCACCACTGGGTGTGCCTAAAAGCTCCACCCAAATAATTTAAGTTGATTTATATCAATATCGAATGAAGTACAGATTTCTATTATCCTGAATTCTAATTAAAACTGGATTCATGTTAATAAATATACATATCTTTATGTATATTTCTTTTTCTTAATGTGTATATTTTATCAAGATACATATATGTGTGTGTATGTGTGTTTGTTTTTGTGTTTGTGTGTATGTGTATCCAGGACACTGCTTACAGAGTGCCCTGGATATTCCAAAGACAGAGACTCCACAATTTTTCCTAGCATTATTATAATGTTTTATAATCTTGACAGGATCTGTTTTGAAACTCTAAAATGACATGCCAGTCTCGTGCCTATTAATTTTCCCTTTCTTTAAATTTAAGGTCTACTGTTTCATTTTTCCCTAGGTTTATTGAAATTGTTTTTTCTTCTCTAGGATTTTTCATGGGACAAAATTCCCACTGTCTTCAATGTTACTTCAAATTCACCATTCCACACTGATCCGTAGCTCAGAAAACTACCCAAATGGAATTCTCCATCTACAGTGTTTTATCCTTTTTATTCCATGAATTTTCTGCTTGTTTAAGTTATAATTAGAAGTGAATTTGCCTTTAGATATGAATATTTTACTCACTACCTCTACCAAAATCCATTAAAAAAGGGAAAAAAATGTGAAATGAGGAAATGATCTTTAGTGAAAAAGTTTTTATCTTTTAAGAAATCAATTTGATTATTTTCCCGAGAAAAAATAGAACATTTAACTCTTTTGATTTTGTTAATATTTTTGTGGAGCCCAGAATGAAACCCAGAGTTCACATGCAAAGCAACATTCCTACTATGAAGTCCCATCCCCAGTCCCTAGGAGTCTTTGTAATGTCTGAAATCCTGACAGCCAAATAGCTGCCAAGTTAAGACTTCAAAAGCATTAAATTTTACATCAGCCATAATTATCCATAAATAAATTCACCATAAAATTTAGGCAAGTCAAAAACACATGACTTGCCCCCTCCCTTCCCATCCCCACCAGCCACAGTATATGGTAGCTGGGAAGAAGTTTAAATGAACTAAATCAAACAACACAAAAATGAATAAACATCTGGGCTTTGTATTTATTCAGTGATAATGTACCAAACCTCCTTTGAGTGTCTGGATGTTTATTTTATGAGCAACGAATTCCTAAATTTGTGATCCCAGGGGAGGACTTAGAATGATCAAAAATTAAGGTTGAAACCTGTGGAAGAGACTGGAAGAAACAGGGAGTTCCTTACAGAATTTTTATTCTCCCTTTCATGCTTCACTAACAAAACACAGTATTACAGGAATTGCAATGTACCCAACTGAAAGAGAACATTTCTTAGATTTACTTGTGGATAGGAAGAGCAACTGACATGTAAACTGAAGGCTTAACCATTATATTGGGCTACCCTTTCCCTCTTAACTACCCAGACCTCTATCAGCTAGAGCCTGATCTGGAGTGACTCTGCAGAGACCTCTGTACTGGAACTAAGGTGGTCAAAATGATGTTATAGAACGTAAAAGTTGCATAGGTCCTCAATAACATCTGGGAGCTCCCTCCATCAGACCTGAATTGCCTCTGCCTCCTCCAGATTCAAGTTACCTAGATGAAACATAAATCCTTTTTTGTTTAAGTTATTTTAGTTTAGACTAACTGTTAAGTATACAATTCCTAATTGACCTTGCAGCCTTATTGGTGAATTGTTAGGAGTTTGCTTACTCTAAATCAGTAGCACATCAATCCTAAATTGTTATTTAATTAATGAAAATAGAAAGGGTAAGGTAAATATAATTTTAAATATTTTTTTCAATTGGTCTTAAGTGTTTCAAAAAGCACGTTTCCTAGGTATTGCAAACTAGAGAAAAGCAGCATCTATCAGACTACAAAGGCGTCATTTCCACAAATTAACCATCTTTCAGCAACCACAGACATGTCTTCCAAAATAATTGAAACAGTTGACCATGTGACTAGAGTAATGCAATATTTGAATTTCCATACCTAGCCCTCTAAAATAGTTGTTTCCTTGAACTACTCAGCTATATATAGCTTAATGAGCACACTGGTGGTAGAAAGGTCCCAGGTAAGAGTAGATACTTAACCAGGACAAGGATACATCATATTTCATACAAAAAGGGAATTTGACTTCCCTAGGGAGGTATGATATGAGAAGAGAGATTCTATCTGAAAAGGCAGTTCCCATGTGGCATGACTAGATTCAGGGGAAATTGGACTAAATCCTTTCTGATGGCCTCATTCAGGCTTAGATTTCAATGATCGTTATTAACCTCCATTAATCATGTAATCACCTCTCCATTTTGTAACTGAATTTATATCATTTTAAGATAATGGCTTCTGGGTCTGTAGGGCCAAAGTTAAATATGACCTCCAAGAGTCACTCCTCACCTAGGTTAAATCTCAAATGCTACCACTGAGAATTCTTTCAATTATGATGTGAAGAGAAAGATGTTCACAGAAAGATTTGTGTCATGTCCAAGTCAATGTGACCTTGATTTTCATATTTAAAACATGATGCTCTCTAAAGATCTGACAGCTGGCTCACAGACAAGTACAAAATATCTAAGGTTGGAAGATAAATTTGAAAGTGATTATTTTTTAGCTACCCTGAAGGAACAAAATCTTATAGAAGTGATTTTATTCTAAAAAATCAATAATATGCATCAAAAATAACACTAACAAATTGCCATGTGGGTGGAGATATAAGGCAACTCAATAAGTCTATTTAATAGTATTCATTAGCGTAATTTGAAAAAGAAAATGCAAAAATCTATACTTAAGTGCCATTTTCTTCTCCTCCTGCTTTATTTTTTATTAAGAAAATAAATCCAAATAATTTTCCAATTTTTCATGCTACACATAATAATTGGTTACAGAAATAAGATTATTAAGTTTAAAATTTTTAACTTGACTATGACACATATTAAAAATGTTATTCTCATATTTCCTTTGCTTTCATTATTGTGTTATGTGCATCTGCACACCCTTTTCCACTATTTCCTTAGTTCAGACTTGATGTCAAGACTCTGTTCCTTCACACTGCTGCCACCAAAACTGTTTTAAGCTTGGTTGGCATGTGAGACTATGCCTGATGCTATGTTAAATATTCTGAGTACACTCGAGCATCAACAGAGATGTGTTCAGTCTAAGTCAAATAAACAGTCAAAGAGGAACTTTATTGAGTTTGGGTTCATCCATTGCCACTGGAATAGATCCTGACAGGTATTAGCTAAAATCACATTTGTTGGATTAGTGAAAATCTATGACTTGTCAGGGCACAGGAAAGGGAGCTAGTACTAGAAATAGAACTCAATCGAAGTGGAAACTCTTTCAACAAGGAAAAACAATATTACTGTGAAAATTCTCATCTCCCTGGTATGTGTCTTCTGCTTCCCCGTTTTTGAAGTCACTATCAAGGCAACATTAAAGGGAAAATTTTATTTATTTATTTTTTTTTGTTTTGAGACACATCTGGCAGTACTCAGGGTTTACTACTTCCTCTGTGCTCTCTGTGCTAGAGAATCATTCCTGGCAAGGTTGGGGAATATATGAGATGCTGGGCTTGAACCCTGATCATGCAAGTCAAATGCCTTACCCACTACACTATCACTTTAGCCCCTAAATGGGAAATTTTAAAACATAAAGCAAATTATGTATCAGGGAGACAGATGTTTTCGATATATTGTGGCAGTAAAACCATGAAGAGCCACCATTGCATCCTTTACCACCATATAATCAAAGCTGAGAAGATAGGAAACGGGAGGTGCCTTGCTTTAGCCACACACTGTGATATATACCATTGCATAAACCTTCTAAATCCACAATGTGACCCAGAGTTCTTTAGTCTCTGATAGACCTTAGACTTTGATAAACCTAGCATCAGGAAAAATAAACCCAGAAGAGGAAAGATAGTCTTTTTCTTTGCTGTTTTATATTCCTCCAGAATATTTATGGGTAACTCTTTCTTGAATGTAAGAGGGCTGCAAGGGGAGGAATGGGAGTGGATAAAGAAACAGCTAATGAAGCATCTTCAAGATGTAAAAATTTTGATACCATCTGTTTAAATGACCAGTTCAACATGTTATTAAATTGAAATGGGGGAAATCATTAACTGCCCTGCAGAGAATTCCATCTGCACATGACTACCAAGTTAGAAAATCCTTAACGTAGCTTTCTACTACTTCCATAAACTTTTCCTTAGGTACAATTGAGTCATCCCTGTCTAGGGCATGTATATATATATATACTCCATCTCTGGTTTGTTACTATTTCAGCGTTCTTGTACTTAAGGCAATCCTGGATAGTTTTGCTTTGTTTTCGGTTTTGGACCATAACTGGCTGTGTTCAGTGTTCAGTGCTTATTCCTGGCTCCTAATCAAGGATCACTCCAGGTGGCCCTCAGGAATCATTATGTGGTATTGGAGACCAAATCTGGTTCACTGTATGCAAGGCAATCGCCTTAGCTTCTGTTTGATCTCTCCAGTTTGCTCTTGGGTTCTTTCCTCTCTGGGTTCATGAGAAGAGCTAGCACAAAGTCCTGGTCAATAACAGCAGAAGCACTTGGCATCTGGCTAAGGGAAGATTCTTTTCACGTGATTCCACACAAAGCTATACTCCGTGAACACTTGAACACTGTTTCTGTCAAACTGCGATTTGTCTATAAATAACTGCAAATCCTATAGATTAATAATTTATATCTTAAAAATATTTAGAATTATTGGGTTACATAAGCACATTTTTAAAAACTATTAATTTTTTTATGTTTCATACCCAATGGTACTCAAGGGAGCCTTTCACAGAGATATTTTGCCCTGCAATGCAGGTTTAACTGTTCTGTACTAGGGCTTTGTAGTACTTAGAGGTCACTGCAGCTATATACAGTAATGTTTGGTGAACTGTCAGGGCCAGGGATAGACCTCAGGGCTTCACACAAATTAGCCATCTTGAGCTCTCTCCTCTAACCAATGTGAGCAGATTTTATTATTTAATATACTGGCCTCTTCAGAAACTATAATGTTCAAAATTCTGCTGTTCTACTAAAGGCCTTCAGATGAAAAAAAAAATGAAAGGCTAGTATTTCACTGGGATGGTCAGGAATGTGAAGCTACTGCTTACACCAGGAAACATGAAATATTATTTAAATGAGCACAGGTTTATTTAGAATAGTTAATCTAGACTAAACTTTTTAAGCATCAGTTTCTATTACATCTATGGCCGACCCGAGTTTGACTCCTCCGCCCCTCTCGGAGAGCCCGGCAAGCTACCGAGAGTATTCGATATGCCAGACACAGTAACAACAAAGTCTCCAATGGAGACGTTACTGGGCCCGCTCGAGCAAATCGACCATCAACGGGAGGGACTTTACCTTTACCTTTGCCTATTTGATAATTAACAATCCTTATGACTAATGGGACAAAGAATAAGACTTACATGAAGAGGGAAAAAATGAATTCATCTTGACTTTACTAGTTAACTGATAGTGTTATATTTGGCCGATTCCTAAAACACTGTCACTGTGGGCTGGAGTGATAGCACAGCGGTAGGGCATTTGCCTTGCATGCGGCCAGCCCGGCCGAGCCGGGTTCGATTCCTCTGCCCCTCTCGGAGAGCCTGGCAAGCTACCAAGAGTATTCAATATGCCAAACACAGTAACAAGAAGTCTCACAATGGAGACGTTACTGGGCCCGCTTGATTCCTAGTTTTCTTAAATTTTAGACTGTACTCTGTCTTCACAGGATAGATACATAAGAAGTTACTAACTACAATTTCCTGTTTGAATCTTTCCAAAACTAACAGAGAAATTAGTCACACATATTTACCACCTAGTATTCTGTTCCTAAGATAAGCTTTGACATTCAGTAAAAGTACTAAGTTGCTCACTTACTAAGATGAATCAAATGTGAGGTTTAAATAAATCTGTCTGTGAATTATTGTATTGCCAGACATCTACTCAGAGTTACCTGATTTTAGGATTAATGGCAGAATAAATCTGGGAAGGAAACCATTTTATTATAACAATAAGAATATTCCTATTTTAGAAATATATTTTAGCATTGGTTTTGCTACAAATATCACTACTATGTCTCAAGAAGGGAGATGAAAAATTTCTACTGTTTCTAATTTTAAATGAAATTAAATTTTAATGTTAACTTTGTAAAACAGAATCATTGTAGCTATTTGCTAGAATAAGATTTAACATGAGTAGATGTATGTTATGAAAGTATGAGAGAAAAGTCACTTCACTATAATTGTCATCTACAAATTATGAATTGCAATCTTAAAAGCATTCCCCCTTAATCAATAGAACCAATATTAAAATAAATTGTTAATTCTATACAATTCAATCTTAAAGTAAGCAAGATTTTTATTGAGATAAGAAATCAACTAAATTCTGGTTAGCTCTCATTGGTGTTTTGTTATCGGTCACCTCTGGACAGTGCACCTATTTCCAGTTCTCTAAACTGATTTTGCACCTTCTATGGGACCCACTTGAGGGGTCTTGGACTTTATTTGTGTGTCACAGTCATATGATGAAGCCATCAGAGGGAAGTCAATAGTTAACAGACACTTTCAGGCGTCTTGATATCTGCTGACCTCCTAGATTACTATTGCTACTTAGTGTTTGTCTCCTATATATTCCTGCTTTTATGTTAGCTTTACTGTTCATTTAAAATTGTGAGACTTATGGTTGTTTTGCATTTTAAGTTGTGTTTTCAGTTTTCTTATTTCAAAGATTGTTTAGAGGTTCTAGCCTGAGGGATGGAAGTCTCAAAACCATTTTATGAGACATGACTTGAAATATATGATATATAACATAAAACTTGAGTATCTGTATATATACTAAGATACATACATATGCATAATGATTTAATGGGGGATAATCATAGAATTTTATGCCTGAGTATTGTCTGCTGTAATATCTGATTTGTTCATCTGTGAAATGGAAAGAACAACAGCCATCGTACCCTTCTCGGTAAGTTATAATAATGGTCACATGATAAAGAATTTGTAAATTCTTACACAATATTACCAGTTGGAATTTAGATCCAGAATCTTACAAGCCTGAGAACACACATAACATTCATGTTTAAAAAGCAATGATTTACAAAGCATTTTTCTTGATATCTTCCATGGTCTCTACTCCCGCTGAGCTGGTCCTCCAGTTATTGGTTTCACCTGTGAACAGTTCACTGCCACTGCTGACTTCATCGAATATCTTCTTTGTACTTACATATGCATTTTATGTGAACTCTGGAGCGATTAGTTGCTAATATCAACAGTTGTGCACAGTCTAGGAACATTTATTGCTCCCCTGCTTGGCTTAATGTTTCTGACTTGGTACCATAATATTATTAATAGTCACAGGGTACAATAAAAGAAAATTAAGTGTTTATTTTGTTTAGGCTTTTGCCACTTTACCTACAGCCTTTTTCCATGACATTTGCACAGAAATGAGCACACACTACATTTTTAGATGCAAATCAGATTTTAGCTCTGCTAATCATACAGTTTTCTTTCTGGTAGTCTTCCAGGCTGACTTCAGTGTTACTCCAGATGCATATATATTGGAGAAAATGAAGAAATGGCCATGTGGTAGATGTTTTCCCTTTTGTAATTCATTAATGATTGTTTTTTCAGATGATAATTTAAAACCCAGTGTTATTCTAAACATTGCTCTGCAAATCCAGGAGTCTATCTGCTAAATTCAAACTGAACCCATTGTTCAATTGCAGTTGATTTTCTAATAAATAACTGGGAACCACTCTGTGATATAATATTAAAGACATGAGAGAGCTACAAGCAAAAGGTACTGAATATCCATGTCAGCATTTATGAGCCCTCAGTTTTCAGCTTGAAAGCCCCAAAGACATGAGAATTTAAGTGGGCATCCAAGGTCAATACAAAAAGTTTATTTCACATTTTAAAAATCTCTCTATCATCTCCCGCAAATTTACTTCTATATGAGGTGTTTGTTCTGTCTTGAAAAGATAAATTAATATTTTACATGGCAAGTGCCCCTCTAATCCTTGGTGGAATATATTTAACTTGATTTATATGACAGTGTTTAAAAGTTAAAAGCTTTTGTAAGGTTGCCTTTCAATTGATTAAAGAATTTAGTTTACCTTCCTGAATCAGACATTATCTCAGAAGACTAACTTCTAATGATTTTGTAATCCAATCACTTTCTCCTATTAACCATGATCATTGGTGAGCATCTTACTGGACCCAGCTGACAGATTTTAGTTCAGCAGTGTCATGTGGAAGAACTGAAATGTCACTTTTCAACCTGTGTTGCTTCATATCTCCAAAGGGACATTCACACCAGACTTCACTCTATCCACTCTAACCACCTGATATTTACAAGAAAACATGCAGGCTCCTGGGATAGGTTTAGCAAACGATTTGTTCTGAGCAAAAAAGACAGAATGCATATGACAAGAAAATCTCTGCAAAATGAGCTAATGTTAAATCTGAGAAAAGAAGTCTGTAAAAAAAATGAATGAATACATTTTTTCATTATACTCTGTAGTATAAAAGGCATTTTGTACACTACTTCATTTTATCTTTACTACAACTAATCAGGGAAATTATTGCAATAAACATTGTGCTGAAAAAAAAACTGGATCATAGAGGTGTGGATGTACAAATCCACAGATACAGATTTTCAGCCAAGCCCTTTCTTTCTGTAGCATAGATAAGTCAAGAATACTAAGCAAAGGTAGGCCCTGTTTTCCCTGTGGACTTCAGTCCACCTTTTCTGCTTCCTTCCATGCTTCTTCCAATCACACACCAGACGCTCACATTTGTATCATCTATTGATGATATTGGAGCCCTATCAATAATAGTTATATCAGCTACCACCTTTCCCCTTTCTCCAAAAGACAACAAAACCAATGGAGTGTTTGAGAGTGTGGTAGAATTCCCCATTTCTTTTCATTGTTTTATCTAATTATCGAGTTTTCAAAATCCTTATTAGGTTCCTTCTGTTTGTTCATTTGCATTAGTGTTTGATTTTATACCTTGATTTCAGTGGAAAGATACTTCTGTTGCAGTAACAGTCTCTCCAATTTCTGTGCATTTTTCCTCTTTACTTAAGTTTCGTTTAAAATAGTCATTGTTAATAAAGCTCCATATAGCTTTGCAGTCCCAATGTAAACAGGCTGAAAAGATTAGACAAACAAAATTCCCTGAGTGAACTACCTCTGACTATGTGGGTTAGGCTTACATCAGGTTGACCTGAATGTCAAGAAGGTGACACTATCTGTCGTTATAGTTATTTTATATTGTTTGCCTTTATATTGCTAGAACCCTTAGCATTTCCTAATTCAAAGGGAATGGAAATATGGGACTGGGGTATAGCTTGCAGTATGGGACTCAAATCATGTTTGGAAGACCAGCATTCAGGAAAATGGCATCATTCATAACTTTCTGAGGGTGCTTTCTCTGAACCACTGTTTTACTTTACAATTAATGTGGCTTCCTTCGTGTTTTTTTTAAAATAATAAATTAAATGCCTTGTATGTCAACATTTTACCTAGTTTTTTTAAATTAAATTTATTTATTTATTTATTTATTGAATCGCTGTGGGAAAAATTACAAAGCTTTCAAGTTTAGGTCTCAGTCATGCAAATATCAATCACAATTCCCTTTACCAATACTTATTTTTCACCATGAAGAACCTCAATAACCTTCCCCACCCCCCCCCCCCACCACCAATGTCTGTGGGGTAGATGAATTCTAGTTAACACTGTCTACTTTGACTAGCTTCATTGTTTTGATAAAAGTTGCACCATAATTATTTAGACTTTACCCCCCCCCCCCCCAAGCTCAGCCATGCTGAAAAAGCATTGTGAAATGATCTGCTTTCTACAGTGGGTTTAAGAATATCGTGGCCACGTGGTTTTGGATTTCTGCTATTTTATTTATTAACCCTGCAAGTATTTCTACTGAGAGTCAGATAATTAAGAGATTGGTCTCTGTGCTTCTGGGGCCGTGGCCATGCCAGAGAGCCGCTCGTGGGGCGCAACTGGTGACCTCGGTCAGGCGTGAAGGATGGGCCGGAGCGCCCCCCCCCCCCCCCCCCCCCCGTCCCATGAGGTACCCATCGCGCCCCCATCCCCGGCTCAGACCTGCTCTCCACCAGGCTCCCATGCAGCCGCCATCTTTCTTTCCAGAGAGGAGAGGGCGAATGGGGCAACACCCTTTCCCCTCCGGGCATTACCTAGTTTTTAAATTAGTTGTTTGTTCTCTTGTTTTATTCCTAGTCAGTAACTCCCCTGCTGTCCCTCACTTAACTACAGCCCCTGTTCCAGTATCCAGTGTATGTTTTGCCTACAGTACCCTTCTAAGTTCTTTTTAGTGTCAAACTTCCAAGACTGTTAGTTATGTTCTCATTTGAAATGGCAGTTGGCAGCAAGCTTATTTATTTTTCTCTATTTTAACTTAGTGTGCATAATGCACATGAGGAAATTTAATTGGGTAAACGTCTAAATGCAATTGCAATATAGGAACATAAAAATTTCTTAGCAGAGATAGTCAGCCATAATCTCATTATGTCAACAGTCTTACTCCCATTTTAATGAGTAAACTACCTTTGGATATGTTATTTTACACTGATGTAATCACATTATACATAAAATGTTGCATAGTTTAAATTCTGTGCTTTTCATGATAGCAATAAGCATTTTTTCCACTTTTTATCGTTGGGTTTATAACTATCATTTCTGATGCCTGTATAATTTGCTTTTGGATTCATTATAAATGAGCTTGCTATCAAACACTGGTATTCCATTTTATTTTTCTAAATAATTAATTCCCTGTTGGAGATCTTCATGCATATGGATTTTCAGTGCATTGGTTATTTTGTAATTGATTATTACTCATTCTGTATTTGTTTTATATATCTCTCTTCTACCTTCCACCCTTTAAAAGTTGAGGTTCTCTTAGGTTTTATGAATAATTTTTCATATTATTCTTTTTTCCTAAGTAAGCTTATTTATAATCATGTGTGAGTGTGGTGGGGGGGCAGATAGAGGAGGCTATTTGAAAAATGTTGGTTTATACGACAAAACCTAATTATCTAATTGTATACATTTTAAGATCTAGTCAGTTTCTCCCAAAGTGGGCAATCTGCCCAGGAAGTCTTGGTATAACATAGGACAGCAGTTTCTACTGGCTAACTTAGAGATATATTTTCAGAGAGGCACTGAGTAAAACTTGATCTGAAAAGGGGGCTGAAGTTCAAATATGTTTGGGAACTTGTGGTAGACTCAGTTTACTCTTGTTGCCTTATTCTGTAAAGTTTGTTTAGGAAAAATTACATGTTTTGCCCTGCTAAAATGCTACATTTAATCAGAACTGCACTTTATTATGGGTTTCTGTACCTATTTCTATGTTCTATCTGAAGGAGAAATATCTACTTAACAGCCATCTATTATTCTCCTGTAATTTAGGGTTTCCTTTTTTCCAAAAGAACACAGAGTTCAGGATTTCTAAGTAAAATTTACAGATTCTTCAATACTGGCAATAGATGATGATTTAATTTCATGAAACCTATGCTGAATTCTCCAAGGCCCATGAATTTGCAATAGAGTATTGAACTTGGTCTTCTCAAGTCATTATCATCTTCCCAAGTCCACTTTGGGGGCAGATGGTATCTAGACCATCATCAGAGATCAGGATATAATGGAAGTGCTGTGTCTGTCTAAAACATCTAATATTTCACAAATAAGCACAGTCTCATTCCATGTCTGTCCTTCTCTTTCTGACTCATTTCTCTTGGCATGATATTTTCCATGTCCATCCACTTATAGGAAAATTTCATGACTTCATCTTTCCAAACAGCTGCATAGTATTCTACTGTGTAGACATGCCATAGTTTCTTTAACACGTTGTCTGTTGTTTCTAGATTCTGCACTCTGGTTGTTCCCAGATTCTGTCAATTATGCACAGTGTTGCAGTAAACATATACAAATGCAATAAACATACATGTGCTCTTTTGCACCCTTGGGATATAGTCTCAGAAGTGATATTGCTGGGTCATGTGGAAACTCAATTTCTAGTTTTTTTTTTAAAGGAATGTCCATGTTGTTTTCCAAAAAGTATGAGACTAACATCCAAGAACAGTAGAGACAAGGGACAGGAGAATTGCTATGTGGTTTGGAATCTGCCTCATGTGCTGGGATAGAGAAGGGATCACTAATGATGGTTGGAGGGATAACTTGGGATGGGAGATGTGTGCTAAAAGTAGATGTAGGACCAAACATGATGGCCTCTCAGTATCTGTATTATAAACCATGATGCCCAAAAGTAAAGAGAGTAAGAAGGAAGGTGCCTGTTGTGAAGGCAAGGGATGAGATGGGGCGGGAGTAGCAGAAAGGATAATGGGGACACCATAGTACTGTAGCATTATCCTCCCATTGTCCATCAATTTGCTCCAGTGGACAACAGTAACGTCTCCATTGTGAGATTTGTTATTACTGTTTTTGGCATATGGAATATGCCATGGGGAGCTTGCCAGGCTCTGCCATGCAGGCAGGATACTCTTAGTAGCTTGCTGGGCTCTCCGAGAAGGGTGGAGGAATTGAACCCAGGTCGGCGTGAGTAAGGTAAAGACCCTACCCACTGTTATATCGCTCTAGCCCAATGGGGACTTTGGTCGTGGAAAACGAATACTGGTGGAGGGATGGGTGTTCGATCATTGTATGACTGAAACTGAATCACAAAAGACTTGTAATTGTATCTCAGGGTGATTAAAAAAAAGTTTAAAAAAATAAAACATCTAATATTTCAAACCAGATTCCGGACGAGAACAGTGCAGTCTTCTGCCCCCGCGCCTGGGTGTTCCTTCCCGGAGCCCCTTGGAGGGGAGCAGGTTGAGCTTTCCTCCCCGCCCCGACCAGGGCTCCGGCAGCTGAAGACCTCCAGGACCAGCCACCACCATGCTGAGACCACTCTCCGCACACATGAAGGTACTGGCAGAGGGACAAAGCCACGCGGGTTCCGGGGCCGAGACCTCCAAGCCTACTCGAATTGGAGTTGAGCATCTTCCACCCAGATCCTCCAAATTCCAGTAGGCGGGGGTCACACCCACCACCTGGCCCCCTGGCGCCGTGTAATCCCATCAGCGGCCAAGACTCAGAGACTATAAAATCCAGATTCCAGAACCGCGCGGCCGCAAACGCGGCTGCGCGACATCTTATCAGAACTTTTTTTTATGACATCTTATTGTCTCATTACTACTTTGGACAAATTTGCAGGCTATCGAATGTAGCCTGCCCACAGGGCAGAGTCTGGCAAACTCCCCGTGGTGTACCAAATATGCCAGATACCAGTAACAATGATGGGTCTCATTCTCCTAAATAGCCTTGAATATAATCTCAGGGCTAGGATGAAAGAGACGTTACTGGGGCCTGCTCGAGGCAATCGACGAATCGACGATGTTTTCTTAATATATTTTAACCAACATCTTTTCTCTCAGTGCAGCTTTCCTGAGCGATACCTCCCACCAACCCTCAATGGACATGTAGACACATACATACTCTCACCTTACATTAAAATATGCATGTACACAGACTTTATCATGCTGTCCTTTCTGCTTCTGTGGAATTTTGCTAAAATTTATATAAAAGCACTTACTTCAGTTAAACTATTTACTACATATTAGCCTCACCAAATAGTAAGATACTCTAGAGCATATACTTATTTTATTCTTATTTTATAAGAATATAGGTCATATACTTATTTTATTCTTATTTCCGAATGGATACTGTCAAAACCTATCTGTTGAAGGACAGAAAGAAGGAATACTGACTGAATTTATAAATGAAGGCAAACTCTCCCTCCATATTAAAATGCATGCATTTGTCCCACGTATCATAACTTCTCTTTGTTTGGACTTCCTTAGTTATACTTCAGGTTTCCCACAATGAGTCATTCAGTTTTCATCCATGCTTTCAACAGATGTACAGAAAAATGTTGGTTGGTTCAAGTAGTCTAACATAAATACTAGAAGCGTTTGGACCAAACAGCACTAGCTTGGCCTGTCTTTCAAAAGGGAAGTGATGGGTATGATTCATGACAATGACTAAAGACATCAGCATTCCCTTATCATAATCCCAGGTAATCTTTCATATGCAAGCAATTTATCACAGAGTCTAAAAGTGGGAAGATTTATGCATCAATCCAACAACCACCTGTCTCTTACCTATTTAATTCAAAACAAAGCAAATGAAAATAAATCCAAAAACTGAAGCAACAAAATAGGAATTCTGAACTTTGGCTAACAAAAGAAATCAACCGAGAAATCTCATTGTCTTTCATCCTGGTTTTATTTTTTTTTCCCCTGAAATTGACCAGCCTCATTGATTAAATGTCATTTGAAAGAAATCAGATATAAAGCTAAATTTTACTTTAATCAGATGATTTATTTTATGTCCTGAGAATATTTCTTAAGAATAGAAGTGCACTGTCATTGGTATACTTCCATTCTGACTTTTGATGTAAACAAAACTCAGTATAGAAAGGAACAAAAAGCCAGGTTACTCTTTCATCTTTTACTAAGAATTAGTGCATGTGGGGAAAAAAACATATTTAGATAATTGCAATTTTCTTCAATTATATACTATAACTTCTTAGCTTTTAAGGCATTTTATTAACAAAGCTTCATTTAATCCAGCTGCTCTGACATTGGACATTGGAGAGGCTCATGTTAGTGTGATACTGGCTGCAGCTTCTACTGACCATATTCTACAGTTTCCTGAGTACTATCCATGGCAGGCAAGCCATCAAACAGAACATGCTAGCCCTATATGCTACCTTTCACGCCTTCACGTCTTAATAGAGAAGCTATTCTCTAGATTTCTAATTTATGCTCATCTTCCCCTAGGCTCTAGGACACAGAGTCAATAATACCAAGCAATGGAAGAGAAGAAGAAGAAAAGAAATTAGCAGGTGAAATTACACTTTAAAAGGTTTAAATAAACCCATTAATCTCTAGTTAGCCTTTTCACATTTAGATTGAATATATTTCATGCTATTAAAGTGCACATTGATTTTTTTATATTACGAATTAATATTTTTCTTTTGGAAAATACATCTGATTTCCCGTATCATCCAATATAAAGTACTTAAATCAATAAGGCAGTTGCTGCTGATGTTATAATTACCCATTCTCTGTTTGACCACTTCCTCATCATAGCTGGATGTGAGATAGGGATTTATGCTGTGGTCCCTTGCTAGAAAGTACACATGCTGCCACAACTGAATCCACTGTCTTTCTCTGGGCAAAATTTCTCTGTCCGCTGACTATAGTATGCAATTAGAGAACAGTATCTTCTGCCTTTGACCAAGTCTTTTAAGCTAATTTATTTACATTTGAACATTCTGCTCTATCAGGAAGACAAGTCTGATTTTAATATTTTTATATCACTTAATTTTGGGGTATTAAATGATATTTATGTAACACTTTTTTCTTTAAACAATTTCAGCTATTCAGTTTAACATGGACCAACATTGTATCTCTAAAATACAGAAGAAAATATAAACTCTTGCATAAAGAGCCAAATCTTTTGAATCTGGCTTCAAATCAATTTTTATGTATATTTTTATTAATGAATCTCATATTGCCTCAATCATGCTAGCAAGCAACACTCCCTGTAACTTATACCAATAGTTAATTTAATACTATTATATATAAACATACATGCGACATATTTATATAATGTATCTTTATATATAATGTATTTCTTACAGAATATATTCACAATATAATAAAACTATAATATCTATTTCTAACACAAATTTACAATATATTACTAATACACATTCCTTGCATAATATTTACTTAATTTTTTTCAGAAACCTCATCTGACAATGAATTTCTAGAGGACAATGAAATTTTACTTTCTTTAAAATTTCTTCCGACTACAAAGACATAATTTTGTACACCAATATATTAATCAATAAATTTCCCCTTCTATAGTCCTAAATATACTCCCAGGATTCAGTGTTAATAACCCCACTATCTACTAGAACTGGGAATTTAAGACTGTCTAGAAATATCTTAGAGGATATTTTTTTTATCATTAAAAGGAGACAATCCATCTGGGGAACATAAAGTAACAAAATGGTAGACTAACACCCAGGAGTGGGTGAGATTAGAATCAGGAATTTTGCTCCTTGACTTGGAGGCCAGCCACACGTGCTAGGAGAAAAGGTAGCTCAGATAAAGAAGGGAGCACCAAATAAAGGGTGTTGGGAGGATCCTCCCAGGATGGGAGAAGCATGCTGAAAGAAGACTATAGACCAAACATGATTGCCACTCAATGCCTCTCTTGCAAACCACAGGACCCAAAAGAAGAGAGAGAGAACAAAAGGGAATGCCCTGTCACAGAGGCAGGGTAGGATGGGGGGATAGGGGGTGGGAGGGATGCTGGGGCCCGTGGTGGTGGAGGATGGGCGCTGGTGGAGGGATGGGTACTTGATCATTGTATAACTGAAACCAAAGCACAAAAATTTGTAAGTCTATAACTGTACCTCATAGTGTTTCACTAATAAAAAAAAAAGGAAAAAAATAAATAAAACTCAAGAAGACCCTAGTGCCAAGGAACTCTACTCCGTATGTAATATTTTTGGTCTGAAAAGCTGTCACTGAATCACCAGGCTTAATAGGTCCTGAGACCACCTAACTTCCTTGTGGACAGATTTTTTGGAAATAAATAAATGTTATTAAAAATAAAGGAAACAATCCACCTCACAGGCAGGACTGTAAGAAAAGAAAACATAATTTATAACCAGTTTAGGATACTTTATGCTAATGAAGATGTTTTGGTAATTATGCTGAATAAATAGGACTGACACACAAATAAAAATATATTTAAGACAAGGTGGATACTGGATGAATAATAGTTTACTTTGCATAAAAATAAATAAATTTATTTATAAATTTACTTAACTTACTTAAATAAATTTCAGTTTGTACCATCTCTTTGCATCATAAAGATGAAATCTAAAACTCTATATTTCAGCTCTTGACAGCAAACAATGGAGAAAGGACACAGGGATAAAATTGCAAGTCAAGGGCTGTGGCAAAAGGAAGTATCCATGTCTTGTCAAAAGCAAAAATATAACATTAGGTCCAACTAATTGTTATTATAGAGAAAGGTAAGCCTTTCTAATTTCATTTTAAGGGAAATGATAATCTATTGCTTATAAATACAATATACAGATAATTAAACTGTTGGCATGTAATTTAGTTCTTAAAAGAGTGTATAATGGTCAAATACAACATTAATGAATGGACCCCTTGAGTCACAAGAGCTTGTAGTCTCTGGTTCAAGATTTATAACGATTGAATTTGTGTGAGTGTGAATCAGTGTTCCTGAGCTTTAGAGAGAAATAATTCTGAAACAAATGTTTTGGGAATAATTAAATGAAGTGTAAGTCAAGGTCTTTGTCATCAAAGCACATATTAATCAATAAATAATCATCCTGTGTCTAACATTTTTCAGCTATTTTTCTTATTTTTCTTAGGATTGGGAGTGTGGACACCCAGCTGTGCTCAGGGATCACTCCTGGGGACTAGAGGGACCATGTGGGGTACAGAGGTTGACTGTGTGTAAGGCAAAGAACACCTACTATACTATCACTCTGGGCCCTCATTTACTTTTATTTAATAAGTTCACTTTAATATAACATGAATTCTTAAGGTCATTACTATTAAATCCATTTTACTGATACAGTTACCAAGTGACTTTCTCGGAGCACACTGAATGTCCAAAAATAAGTAGAATGATAGTAATAAATTTAATTTATTCTGCTAAGATGCACATTTTTCTATAATGTAAAAGAGCAGAATCAAGCATTAAAGACTTAGATAATTCGCTTAAGTTTAACTCGGGTGGTAATGAAAATATCATACAGCTTTTCAGAAAGGAATATTTGAAAGAGAGTAGAGGCTGTGGCCTTGGATTAACATATGGATACATGGTGGAGAAGTACAAGAGCCAGCATTAGTACCTGGAGCAAACTCATCTTCAAAAAGTTGTTTTTATTCTCTTTTGCCCTACCGAACAGTCTCCATATTCAGTTTAAGGATTATTATTAGGTTATACTTGACTCTGTGGAAAAGTACCATTCATTAATGGGCATGCTCCATGAGTCATGTTGGTTCTGTACTTTGAGAAACTCTTTTATCATTATTTTATTCTGAATTTTCTATAATGCTGTAGTTAGAGCCACTGAAAGAAGGCTCAGACATGTAGATCTGATAATATAGGGTATTTCAAACCCTTGAGTACATAATTCTGTTTTCAAAGGGTCTCAGGCAGATTGATCATCTGTTTTTAATAACAGTGGCTAAATCAAAAATTAAACTTTTTTTCCCTCCTTCTCTGATTTGCTTATCCAAGACTCTTGTTCCCTAGGATTACTTCTCAAAAAAAACGACTTGTCCAAGCCCTTGACTTATGCTCTGCCTTGGCGAAAACCCAAGTTAAAATGGTTTCTCCTGTTAATATTCCCAAACTTACACCTACCATTTTTCTCAAGTTAAGATTATACTTACTCTTTTACTCTGACCTATTCTCTACATTTCTAATGACTTCCTTACTACATTTGTAACCTCTGTATCCATCTCTATTCCTTTGTGTTCAAGACTGCAGTTGATTTATGGCTTTATTTCAAGTGGGTCCAAATTATACCTTTGAATAATAGGCAAAAGTTATATATGTATGCAAATATAGAAATATTACTAAAGATTAGTATAGCTGTCACTTCAAATGGCAACAAATTCTGAAAATCTGACAGTACTATTAGATGATTTCTTAAAAACTAAACGTATGCATGGGCTCTGCACTGACCTGGCACTGATTCATGGTGTTTCTGCCAATTCCAATACCTGGCATGAGGAAACCCTGCAATCCAGCATTTCTTTGAAAACTGCTGAAGTAACTAAGACTGACATTATATCAATTCACATCTTCTCTATTATCTCATCTATTACCCCTCTGAAATCATTACCTTTTGTTGTTTTTCGCATAAGGACCCCTTCCATAACAGAGCAATCTTTAAAAGAAAACACAAAACTGATATCTATTTTCCAGGTGTGGAAGTGGAAAATAATTACAAGATTTCAAAGCTTCAAAATATCTTGGTTTCTGAAGACACTGCAAATCATACAATTCTCCACTTTCACTAACATAAATGGTTTAAATTTTTATTCAGCCATGTACAACAATTATTTGTTAACTTATGTAGTCAATCAGCTATTATCTTTCTCCCAAACTGTGATCTCTTGTTTTATCTCAATTCTATGTGCCTCAAAATACACGAGTAGCCATGAAAGGTTGGAAGCAATTCTAAAATCTATACCTGAAATTAAAAATAGAAAATTCTACATTATTACAGCACATTTTTAATATGCCCTATATTTTACTGTTATGACTTCTCCAGATATGTTAGTCTATATTAAAAGTTAATATTACATAATAATACTAAAGAATTGTTGAAACAAAGTTGAAACTTCCTGGCTCCCAGGGACTTTCTCCATAGGAGCAGCCTAAATCTAGCTAACCAAATTCCAAGAAAATCATAAAAATTGACTAAGAAGTTGGCAAAGGTGTCCAAGCTTCCTCTAACTCTCATAGACAATGCACATTTTATGCCACATCAACGAAAAAGGGTTTTAAAGAACATATTTTAATAAAGATTAACCTTTGGTAGATTATAATGGGATCAACACCTAGAAATGCATGGAAAAATCACTGGATTCCAAGGATAAAACCCAGAGCTTCATCTATATCTTATAAATGCTCTACCACATGAGTTACATCTCTGGCCCAAAGAGAAATGTTTTCCTGAGGACTTTGCTAATACTCTAAAAAGAAGTGGGCCTTTTATTGCTAAAACAGAACTCAGAACAATTGTTTGTTTTGTAATACCAAATTCAAAACTAGAATTTGCCATAAAAAGTTTTGTGGGACTTTATGGAAACTTTATTTCTTAATATAATCCATCATCAGCATCATCCAGGGAGTTTTGATATAAAAGATTTTAGGGTCCTATCTTAAACTAGTAAATTAGAATCTCTAGCTGGTAGTTACAAATTTCCCTGGTTATTTTGATATTTAGCCTGATTTGAAAAGCCCAACTACAGTTCACAGATTGAATGTTAAATATTGCCTTAGCAGCTAAAATTTTAGTGCTTGTGATTATAATTTTATTACATTAATTTCCTTTGGATTTATGAATTGGAAGAAAAGCCTGGATGGGAAATTATTTGATCATTATTTTTGTCAAAATCCCCCATTTGGTAAAAGTCCTCAGAAAACCTTAAAGACACCTTTCAATGATAGATTTTCCTGCCAGTATCCTGATCTTTTATAGCTATAGCTCTGGTCATCCTCCAATCATAACTATAACTTTAAAAGCATGAGGAAAGGCCTGAAGGGAAGATGAGGAGTTATTTCTACCCTGAAAGTTAGAAGCTGGAAAGGTCTAGAAGAGTCCATCTGGTTTAATCCCTGTCTTCATGTGGTTACAATTTGCTTCTAGGAATTTCAAAGCAGGAAGACTTCACTGCTGGTGTTCCAATATCCCAGTAGTAAGTAAATTGTTCTTTAGAGTCACTTGGTGCTGCTACCATGCTTGTAAATCCTAATTGCCAACGTCGGTAAAAAAAAAAGATGATTTTTTTCCAGATGGGAGAGATTATACAGCAGGTAGTGCGCTTGCCTTGCACAAGGCAGAATCAAGTTTGATTTCCTGATGTCCCATGTGGTCTATCAAAACTCACCAGGAGTGATCACTGAGTACAAAGCCGTAAGTAAACACTGAGAATTGCTGGGTGGGGTCTCTCTAAACAAGAGGATGTTTCCCCTGCCCTGTATGTATGTCCTATTCTAGGGAAGAAATTAATATAATATGAAGGAATGGATTATAATTCCAATAGGAGTGTGACACTGAAAAGAAAATCATGAACTGCTAATAAATCTAGACAGAAACCCCAACACTTCATTGAACAAAATGTGAAAATAAGGATCATTAATAATACTCTGTGTTTTAGTGTCTTCATTTGCATTGGTGAAATCAAACTGTTCCTGGTTTGATATTACACAAAATATCATCTTATCATTATTTTATTTCCTCATGGAGACAGTCCATCAATATGACACTTGGTGAGCTGATTTTTAGATAATAGTAGAAGAAGAAACAATTGAACATGTTCCCTGACCATCAGTGTTTTAGAGTCATATAGCAAAGAGACAAATAATAAGCTAACATGTAATTAAAATGATATTATTTTTGTGGAAGGGGAAAAAAGATGTCAATGGATTCTAAAGAAACTAGATGAGCAGAATCTTCCTCCCTTACACAGTTCTTTTGGTCCCATTTATTTTGGAAGTGTGGAAAGACAAATGGCCAATGTGCTCCAAAACCTTTTCAAATAGTTTACCCCTTACATAAAACTGTCTTATTAGATTCCTATATATGTGAGGAAATATCCATATTTGTTTGTAATAAGTAAATGGTTCTTTTATAAAACAAACAAGTTCACAGAAATTCAGAGACTAATATGATGTGGGTCAAGTATCAACATCCTGGCTTGGTTAAACCTAAATGATAAGATGAAAAATCATAACTTTAGGCCCATTAGCTTCACTTAAAAAATGGTCACAAAATAAACGGTTAGAATTGGCTCCTCCCTCAATCAATAGCTGATTGGAAAGGAACCTAACAGTTGGAATAGTTTAATTTATCTCCAGAAAGAAAAGAAGTCGGTGGTATATATCTGTTCAATAATTGGAGGGACTAACTCCAATACCAAAAACTTCATGAATAAGAGATTATGTTTATGCTGGAACAGTACTCAAGACTTTCCAGAATAGTTTTGTTTCAGTTTCTACATATAACAATACAGGTCTGATAAGTAGATGGGATGAAATATATATCACCTGCCCATTTGAAAGAAGAAAACTGTGAGCTTAAGACAGTCAAATGAATCACTTCCAAATCACAAAGGTAACTGGCAAACAGGTGCAGATGTGTGAACACATACACAGATCATAAATCATAGGTTAAGACAGAGTCTGAAAAGCACAGATTACAGGCAAGAGAATACATAGATTGAATTGTTTGGAAGAGCACAGACTTTGCAAGTCTACACTCTGACAATCTTACAAAAATCCATTGCAGAACTGGAGAGATAATTCAACAGGTTGAGTACATGAGATGCATGCAGGTCGACTAGGGTTAAATCCCTGTGGCCAAACAGTCCCTCAAAGTACCACCAAAAGTGATACCCAAACACCATGTGGGCATGGCCCTTTAGCCAAACCAAACTGAAAAAAACACACAAAACATTGCAATGTTTTTCAGAAAGCAGAGTTGCTGAGTTGTCAATACTGAAGTAGGTAGACATTCCATGTCCTGGTTACATGTTTGTTTTAAAAGAACAAAATCTCCTTGGTACAATATACCTCTATTATTGGATTAATTTAATTTGAAACACTTTATTATTAATGTTGATATTGTCAGCAGCAGCAGCAAGAGCATTTTTATTATTTTTTGGATGAAAGCCCAAACTTCAATAATAAGAAGAGGGTCATGTGAAAATAATGACCAAAAATAGCTTTGTCACCTGAGGTAACAGTCTTGACAATCCTGCATTTGCTTATTTGAAATTTAAAGTATAATGGACTCTGAGCATATAGTTTGAAATAAAATCAGATGAGTTAGTGTTCAACAGTTTGAATAATAGAACTCAGTTCAATCAGTTGGATTGACATCACTGTGTAATCAGAAAAATAAAAATAATTTATATAAAAGATTGGATAGTGAACTTTAAAAACTATCATTTTCCGCTCGCCAATTATGCAAAACCCCAAGATTGTAATGTAGCTAAAAATGGTCAGATATTATAGAAAGCTCTTTATTGTTCTCATTCTGATAAAAAAACAAAAATAAAACATTCGGTAGTCTATTCACTGGAATCATTGATGGACACCAGTTCATTCAATAGGTCATTGTGTTTCCTGCAATTCAGTCTTCCCACACTTTTTCACAAGGGCAGTGATTGGCTGTGACACTCTTAGGGGAAGAGCAGGGGGACAAGCCTTTGAAGAAACAATAACTACAACTTCTCTGAACTGCACCCTGGAAAACACACACAACAGAGTGGTTCTGCGGGGGTAAAAGCAGTGCCCAGGCCCAGATCTTTGAGAGGAAGGCTTAAAAATAGCCTGCAGCACTTTCCTGTTTGGAGAACTCAGCAACAGCTGTTCATAGCCTACATTTCTTTCATGCTTCCCTCCCCACCACAAAGAAAATACAAACGAGCACTGGCTGTAGGACTGGACATTATTCAACATTGATGTGCCTTCAAAAATAGCACAGGAAGACTCATAGACACAATGGAGGGGAAAATGAGGAAAACCCAGGAGGAGTAGAAAGAGTAGGGAGGAGATACTTTGAAACAATGAGAAATTTTCAATAAGCAGGAAGACAAGAAAGAAAGGAGAGGATTTCAAAAGTTGCCTCTGAGAAGCAATACACTGGGATGGAAAGGATACTAGTGTGAGAATTCGAAAAAAAAAAATCATGTTTTTGTTAATGCTGATGCTAATTAGTCATGAATTCTGGAACAGGTACCTTAATGTTTTAAGGCATTTACCATAAAATGGGTTGAATGTGAGAGGAATACACCCAATCAAACTCTAAGAATACCTTTTCATTCTAACATTGATATAGTTGATGAAAGTATAGCGTATGTGGGCAGTGGAGTATTGATTGGGAGTAACACTGGATTTACCTTTCATTGAATTATGTTTCATTCCCCTTCTCTAGGATATTAAGGGATTTGAAAATGAGGCAAACTAGAGCACACCAGCTTTAGGCCACCTCCTTCCCCATCCTAGGAGATCTTCTTAAAGAAAGCTATCCTCATAGTCTGCACTACGGCTATGTACCCAGGAAGCTGTATGGAGCACTACTCAGAGATTCACAGCCACGGAATTCCCTCTCCTTAATGATGTCTCCCTAAGGAATGACTGAGGTTCACAAATTCAGGTGGATGAAATGCAGCTACAATTTTTCAATATAGTTACCTACGAAGAAAAAAAAAATCAGTTCTTTGAATCTTTAATGTGAACTGTTTAGTGTATAAATATAAAAGTTAAAAAAATGGCACTCCAATTACAAATTTTCCTAGGCTTTCCCTAAGACCTCTACCATCAAGAAATCTACCTGTCCAATTTGACAATCTTAAGAGATGGAGTTTTTAACTCTGGTTTCACTCTGGCACAACTGCACTGAGAAATCAGTCAATATTAAATGGAAATCCTCGGTATCTGAAATAAATGAAGGTCTTGATGCTATAGAAACTCTTTCCACAGACTTGAGGTTAGGCCATCTCAAAGGCCTCTATAGCACCGTCATTTTAATGAGAGATGGATATTCTAGGAACAGGTTGTTGGTATCCAGGGAGATAACATTTAAATCTGAGTCCTGGAAGAACTTAGAGAATAGAAAATCACCCATCCAGAACAATTTTGGACTCAGAGAATTTCTATTTGATACCAAAGCCCTTAAATAACTAAATTTTCTAGTATGCTTACTTCTAATTCATCTTGACTTGATTTTCTTATGGAAAAATGGAATTATACAAACTTTAAAGTAGCATAAAATCCTATACAACTTTTAGTTTGACCCTTTCCTTTTACTTGCACAAGAAAAATGCTTACCTTTATTTTTGAATAGATGCAAGGGGCTAGAAAGTCAGTACAGGGCCCACAACACTTGTCTTTCTTGTAGCTGAGTTTTTTTTTTCAATTTGAAAACCACATATCACAAAACCACACAACACAGATATTCTTAGGGACCTAATATAGAAAATAGAATCTACAGAAACATAGAGATTAATTTTCAAGTTGTTTAAATTATAATATACTTTATAAACTAATGAACTGATTTCCTGGGAAGATATTAGTCAAGTTTAATAGGACGAATTCTATGTTACTAGGAAAAGGTGATGATGATAAAAGTTAGAAATAGATGTGGATGCTACCAGAACAGTATGCGGAAGTCTCAGAGACAGAACACTAACCCTGGGAAGGGGCAAAAACTCCTTTAAGTAATCTTTTTCTTTTTGACATGACTCTTTCCCAAATGAACAAGTAGGTGCACTTGTGACCAAGCTCCCTCTGGAATCCCTGACTGGGAGGGAAAGGATGTTTTTCTCTTCCGCCTCCCCCCCACCTCCCAGTGGCAGAGTGGCCGCCACCTCAGAGTTTATATGAGCCAGTAGTGACGGGGCAACTGCTGCCTCATGGGTTGGGGGAGGGGCAGCACATCCTTCTCGCCCCACAGAGACCACAAGTTCCCCCCCCCCCCCCACAAGCGGCTCTCTGGCACGGCCGTCGACCCAGAGGCACACAAACCAACTTGGAACTATGAGGTTTTTGGCAGAAATCCCTCCAGACTTAATTAGTAAAATATCAGAAATCCAAAATTGTGGCCAGGCAACATCATATGGTCTTGATAACCAGCAATCGAAAACAAATTCTTTCACGATGCCTTTTCAGCAGATCTAATTGTTGGGGTAAAATTCCAAATAATAATGGTGCATCTTTTGTCGAAATAATGAATGTAATCAAAGTAGAGAGAGAGTTAAGTGGAAATCACCTGCCTCACAGGCAGAAGGAGGGGTGGGATGGGGGGGTATATTGGATTCTTGGTGGTAGAAAATATGCACCGGTGAAGAAATGAGTACTTGACCATTGTATGACTGAGACTTAAACCTGAAAGCTTCGTAACTCTTATCACGGCGATTCAATAAATAAATTAAAAAATAAATAAATAAAATTAGAAAAAAAGAAATATTTTTCAAAGTAACTTACAGTAATGCTAGTTTCTCTATAAAGCACCGAGTGAACAATTCTAGTGAAGTAGTTCCAAAGCTGAGACTGAAAACAACCAAGATAAATCTTACCAACACTGATTTTAGAAATCTTAGGCCTACTTAATGGGCAATTAAGAGCTGCTGTATGTAGGCTGGAGAGATAGTAGAGCAGGCAGGATTCTTGCCTTGTACAGGGCTGACCTGATTCAATCCCATATGGTTCTCTGAGTCCCGAGGGAGGAGGAAGCATCAGGCGTAATTCCTGAGCACCACTGGGTGTGACCACAAAACAAACAAAAAAAATGTCCGATGGACTCATAGATGGAAATAGAAAGAACCAGGACATCTCTGAGCAAATATAGCTAGGTGAGACAAAGATATAGGAGCTAAGGACAAAACATTCCATGCAAATATAATGTACAGTATCTACTGTACATAGTATGTTCTTCACTGTCAGTTCAGTAAAGACTAGGTACAGAGCCAAGAGACTGAGGTTTGCTCAAAAGAAAAGTCAAGTGAGGACACAGGAAGAAGGAATTGCCTTATGTGTCATCATCAGCATAAGTCAATATGTCTGAAAGCACTGAATATAATCAGCCAGACTCAGGCAGCCAGTCCCAGGAAAACACAACTGAGACAGTTGACTACAAGTTTTTCTGGTACCTGATTCCAAGGAAATGCTTTTAGCCAAGTCCTCTTTGTGGACAAAAGCTCTAGTGGTTTGTTTTGTATTTTCTGAGTTCATAATCTTGTTATGGTTTCTGTTAAGTGCTTTTCTCAAGGAGAGGTCAAATGTAGTCTGCTTACCTTTCCAAAAGAAACTGAAGAAACCAGGGAAAGACTAAACAGAGAAAATCATGGAATCTGTTATTAAGAGAGAACATGACAGCTTCTCAAACTCCTGTAATGTTCATCTAAAATGTTTATCTCTATCATTCAATAGCTATTCATTGATTCATTAAATATGTGACATTTGTGACATGAAAGATGCTGTATTAGCAATATAGAAATGATGACACATCTTTTGGGTGGAGCTTATCACATGACTCAAGAGACAGATAATACATATATAAATAAGTATGCATGGGGACTGGTGAGATAGCTCAATGGGATAGGTGCATGCTCTGTATGTAAGAGGCCTGGGTTAGATCTCTGGCAACACACAGTCCCCAAGAATCTCTAGGAGTGACCTCTAAGCTCTGAGCAGTCCCTAAGTGCCAGCATTGCAGACCAATCCCCAAATCAATTAATTGATGTGTTGTTAATATCAGGTAATGAGAATTTTTCTAAGTGATAACATTGCAAGAATTGGGGTTCTCCAGTGTCTGACACAAATTCTTTTAGATAAAGCAATCAGGAAGGCTCTCTGGGACAAGGAAGTGAGGAAAGGTCCTTATAAAGTAGAGTGGAAATTTTGGAAAGATATAAGATTACTGAGCCTTGGTTCTGGGATGTGAGCAGAGTTTTAGGATTTTAAGATAGTAAGTACTTGGCTAAAGTTGAATGAGCCAGGGGCAGGGATAAAGTGGAAAGAAGGCAATGGAGTCACTTCCTGTTAGGCCTGTTGGTGAGTTCAGCATATTGTTTGCCAGATGTGGGTCTGTGATTTATATCTGTTTATAAAGACTTATGAGAACTTAATCTGTTTCTTTAGAAATCTATTAAACCTTTTCCATTAATTTGCATTGTTCATATTACAGAAGGGCTTTCTCCTCTTTCCTTTATGTCACCATCACCAGAAATTAATGTTTCTGAGGGATCTTCTAAGGCATTCCCATCTACTCCATAGAGGAATATGCCAGTTTTTCAGACTCTACTTCTCCTAGGTCTACTCTCCAATGAGACACCTGCCACGCCAGCCTCAGAAACAGACACCAGTTGCTGTTCGTGTGTAGACCATCTTTCCTCCAGAGAGACTATTCATAAAAATATGGGCTTTGGTGTCAGAAAATGTGTGAGTTGTAATTCTAGCCCCATAACTTATGAGTTAAAAAACAACTTCTTGGTCTCCACTGTGAAACATGGATGATAGCATTAGTTAGTGCCCTTCATGTGCAGTAAGGAGTTGATAATCAAGAGTCCTCGATGATAACAGTTGCTAACAGTAGATTTATAAATTCTTGAGGAGAGGGGATGTGCCTTTGACTTTGACTGCCACCTCCACTACCAATAACATGGCATGTTCCCGGTCAATAGCAGAACATGCTCTAAGGATTTGAAATTCTTAGGGGTATGCTCCTGTCCAGATCTGTGACTCACTATATGATCAAAAGCACACTTCATTTTAACTATTGCAAACTTCTGCCTCCTTATCTATACTAGGAATAATAATATCCATCTCAAATAGGTAATACATATAACCCTAAAGGTCATCATTGAAAAAAATAGAGTATTTCTTGTTCTACGATTCTGCCATATGGCTTATAATTTTTACTGAATTAATATAAAATTTAGTTGTGCAAATGCAAAATTTAATTAAAAAGCAGTCCATGGGTGAATTACAAATCACTGACAATTTCTTCTGGAAATGGATCACCAGGGAATCAGTAATCTTTCTATCTCTTTATTGCTCAGAAGTCACAAGGAAAGGGTTAAGGTTTAAGGTGCATATGACTCAGCTATAGCTATCAGAATCTCATAGGTTTCTTTCCAAGGCAAAGGTCATTAATGGTATCTCTTCTGGTAAATCTGAAAAACTGCCTTGTTTTTATTTCAATTTAAGTTATTTTTACCTGAATTTGCTATTATTCACATACTGTTATAAGAAATCTCACCCAGAATCAGTGAGTGCAAAGTTGGTATAGGTAAGAAGATCACTGGGCCCAAGCAGCCATGTCTAGCAATTTTTAACATTTTTTAAAAACAGAAAGGGGAATAGATAACAACCTAAATTTTACATACAAGTGTCTCGGGATATGACACTCCTTCATTTTAGAATTCTAAATGATACTCTGATTTTTATAGGATTGGCATTTTTGTTTATATATTTCAATGTGTTTTGCAGAAAGCCAGATGTATAGCATTAAAAGAATAAGGTAGAAACCATTATGTATGGGTCCACAAGGGAGAAAGAAATATAACTGGACATAGAAAACAGAAAACATAGTTGAAAATAATAATTACCACACATCAGTAAATAATCCACAACTTTATTTAAAGGTATCACATAACTATTCTCATGACTTTGGCAAAGATAAAAATTCAGTGACAGTATGGCAGTACAGACAATATTGTAAATTCATTTTGAGGGTATCATCATAGCAAGGAATTTTATCTGAAACTCTTGTTTTGAATCTCCAGCTGTGACCACATTTATAAGATGCATTTATAAGCATTTGGTGTTAGTCATCTTGGACAATAATAAACTTTTCTTAATTACTCTATATCACTAATTTTCTTTGCTAATAGTACAGAGGAGAGTAACAAATTTGAACAGGACACATAGTCTAAGAAAGAAAAGTCGGTAGACTGAATAGATGATGTGACCAAGGGCAGGTAGAGAGACTGTGTTAAAAGGGAGGACCTGGACCATCTCATCTCAAATAGGCCTACAGTGCTCCATCTTTATTTCTAGGAAGCATTAAAGCAATGGGAGAGAGGCACTACTTTTCTACTCATTCAATAATTCATCCACTCAGAAAGAGTGGGTCTATGAGAATGTGATTATTATCTTTTCAATGAGTATATATAAATATGCTTCCTTGGGCTTTTTGGGGGGTGATACTATAGATTATAAGATTGAGAACTAAGAGATCCATACAGTAATCCTCGAAAACATTTTTTTCCTTAGAGAGTTACAGATTAGCCTCTATAGCTTGAGACTTACTATCCATTACACCTTAACTGTACAGCTTCACCAGTCCCCAAACTATACAGGCTCACTAACAAATCAACAACAGGGTCTAATTACTCTCTTGCCCCAAATCTGAAGTCTTGAGTTTTTCCCTAGTGTTGTACAACAAATGTTCTCTGTTCTATCTTTCATCATGATGTTCTCTACATTCCTACAAATATAGTGAATTCAACATTTTCTTGAGATTTTTATAAACCTACAGAGTTATTCACTAATTGATCATGTCTCAAGTCATTCACCTTTTAACATATTTTCCATTATCTACTCCAGATCTTACCCCTAAAAGGCAAAGTTGCCAATGTATCAGGACACTAAACCTCTTGGCAGTGAATTTATGGCCTGACCCTTTATGATCTGATTCCTCTCACCCTCTCTAATATCAGGTTCAAACTTTCCTCCCATAACACTCTGCAATGCAGGTCTGACCACCCTATTGCCATTCTTGACACTCTCTGCTGTCTCACACCACTGTGCCTTTTTTCATACAGTTTTCTGTCTAAAGTGCCCTTCCCTCTCTCATACACCGCCAATCTCTTCTGTTCCCCCCTCCAATATATAGGAAGTTCAACTCTCATCAAAACTTCAAGTTTTTCAAATTTATTTTGAAAATAAATCTCCAATAAGCTGACATCTATGTTTTCCCAGTATCCATTTTATCATAGCAACCATAATAATAGGCTAATCATGCATGTTTACCAAGCTTAAAGATGATTTATTATTAAGCTTAGATAGTATGTTTATTATATTCAGTTTAAAGATTCAGTATCATTTGTATGAGCACATGCATACATCATATACACATACATGCTCACAAAATGGTGACAGAAAAAAGAGAATAAATACATTGTTCCCAATCTGTTAGCTCTTCCATTCCATCTTTTCTGCTAATAATTTATGTGCTGATTTACCAAATGCTAAAGTACAGCCACTTGAGTATTTAAATTCATAGTACTAATATTATTACCACTCAGGATGTTTTGGTAGGTGGGGAATATATTAAAAAATATCTCTAGACAAGGATACTATGGGGAAAAAATAAGTACTCAGTTACTTGATTTTAAAAGAAAAAATGGAAAATATAATTAGAAGTTTTCAATAGTTCAACTTGTCTTCCAGTTATCAAGGAAAATATATGAACAGATTAGAGACACACCAACGCTTCACACAGTTGACATGTGATGTGAACAAACCATATCTGCATGGATTTACACACTAATAATGAGCTGATAACAAGTTGTTACCTGCCAGAAACAATTAATGTATCCAAAACTAATATATTCCAACAAGAGTCGCTCCTTTAGTTACTGGAACTGCTGCTTCATCATAGATAGTTTCTTTAGAGCTGTAGATATATATTTTATAGAAAGACCTTCAAACTAAAAAATAATAGGGTGATATAGAATTCAATCCTGAGATATCGGTGTGGAGAAGATTCAAACTTTGGCAGGGAGGCCCAGCTGATCCAGTTTATACCTAGAAATAAACTCACTAACTTATCTGGGTAGTTTAAACAGTAGACTGGAACATAATTACCAGATTGAAATTACATTTAAAATCAGAAAACAGTAAAATATTTCCTTGATTGTACTCCCAGGCAATAATCTATGTCTACATCACATAATGTTGTGATGTTCAATGATTCAAATTAAATTAAGTAGAACACTTACTTTTACAGATCATTTATTTAGAAGTACATTAAAGCCAAGAGTGTACATAAAAATCCAGCAGTATTCAAAGAAGGTTACAATTTTTTTCCTAACAAGTGAGTCAAATTTACTTAACTGAATGCTTTTGGAGATGATGATATTAGGAAATAAATTCACTTTTTGACATTTTTTTTGTAGACAAGTGGATATTATTGGATTAACAAAGCAGTTTGTGGTAATCACTATAGATCTCCTGAATTTTATTACCAGATGATGATCAGAGGGCATGATCCGTCGTCTTATAATGAATCCAAAGAAGTTAAAAAACAAACAAACAAAATTTCCAATAACTAAGTAAAGAGACAACATAGGAGTTAAAATATTTGCCTTGCATGTGACTGCTATGGGGAACCCTGGCTGCATACTTAGCACTGCTAATCATTCAATACCACCAACATAATCAAAGAAATAAATGACCCAATTATCTGGCAGAAGGTAGGCACAGTAAGATTAGACATCTGAATTTTAAAAAAATGGAAATGTTTATAGAATAGAAAAACGCAGATTATATTTGCAATTATCAGAAAACTTTCTTTGTACACCACACCTTCCAAATTAATTCAGATTCTAGGCTGAATGAATGTACAAAGTTTATCCCCATGGAAACTGAACACTATACAGATTGATAAGGTGATAGATCATACAACAGAATTAAGGCAACTGCCAATTTTAAAAGCTTAGCATTGAAGATTGGACACAACACATTTATTTTCCAAATATTAGAAGTGCCTCATCTATATTCGAGGATAAAGGACTGGTAAAATTTGATTTAACAGAAAATGAAAAGCCCATCTACAAGAGTCTATCATCTTAGTGCTGGCCAAAATGAGGCAGGAGCTCTGTTTTCTTAATACTGCCCTAATTAGAAGGAGAGTGTTTTGAACAGTGACATTAAATCCGTTGCTATGGCTTCCTGCCTGAGAATTCACAATGCCAAGTTTTAGCAGTGAGCCAGCAATGAATAAGCTGAATTTGGTGCTCACCAATAGGGATTCCTGCCCTGTACCCCTGCCAGGGAGAAGAGTAATCAAGAAGATTACCAGGAGGTAGCAGAGCCCGAAGAGTGGCCCAGCCTGTCTCCACTTTTATAGACACTCTTATGTTTCTCTCTAGTCACTTTGTCAGTCATGACAGCTTTTCAAACAGCACATTTGCTCTGCTGTTTCTGAGCCTGGAGAAGCATGTGGAAATTTGTTTAAACCTCCAAAAGACTTGTTTGTTTGTTCCTTGGGCAATTTCAGCATTTCCAAATTTTATCTGTGCCTGTGACCAGCCAGGAAGAAGGCAGACGAGAAGTTCAAAGCAGAGCTAACTGTGCTCAGATCCAGGTCTTTGTCTCTGGGAAATAATAGAAAAGTAGCCACAGGGGATTCTGTCTCTGTGTTCTCTGAGAGATACAAAAAACCTCAGGTAACACAAACCAGAATGAGGTTCAAAAAAGGAGCTAATAGGCTCCCCCCTGCCAGAGCTGTGCCCCATGTTTACTATCTATCTTGATGCCTAAGACCCCTTCTAGCTTTAAAATGCTCCACCTCTGATCCTGCAGCCTTTGAAATTTCATGCCAG
Source organism: Sorex fumeus (assembly GCF_029834395.1). Taxonomy (NCBI): domain Eukaryota; kingdom Metazoa; phylum Chordata; class Mammalia; order Eulipotyphla; family Soricidae; genus Sorex; species Sorex fumeus. The sequence continues at coordinate 32,918,292 of NW_026606092.1, read as the reverse complement.
GTTTTAGTGATTTAGGTTTCTGTGAAGAAAAAGGAAAAAAAGAGAAGAGAAGAGAAGAGAAGAGAAGAGAAGAGAAGAGAAGAGAAGAGAAGAGAAGAGAAGAGAAGAGAAGAGAAGAGAAGAGAAGAGAAGAGAAGAGAAGAGAAGAGAAGGAGGAAGGGGAAGGAAGGAAGGAAGGAAGGAAGGAAGGAAGGAAGGAAGGAAGGAAGGAAGGAAGGAAGGAAGGAAGGAAGGAAACAAACCCATGGGCCACACCTGAGGTGAATTTGAAGTTGTTTTGTGAATGCTTAGCATTTGAAAATTGTGTTTTATATTGGGGGAAGAAATCGGGAGATGGTGTGTGTGTGTGTGTGTGTGTGTGTGTGTGTGTGTGTGTGTGTGTGTGTGTGTGTGTGTGGTGTAGCTTTCAGGCTTCCTATCTGGAAGATAAAAATGACAGATTTGGGATAAGCACATTTGCCAAAAATGACTGGCAGGGAGTGGTGGTGGGGAGGAGTGGGGGTGTCCAGACAAGTTCATGGGTTCATTTCATGATATTTATATTTATATTCGATTGAATTGATTATGGAGATGGTAGAGGTAAGAGATAAGAGGAGAGTGGAGGAAAATGGAAATGAAAAGTGGCAAAGACGTGGTAGAGTAGGACATGATCTTTACTATGTGTCTAAATCTTATAGTTGGTTTAACTTACCTCAAAAGTCTAGAACCCAGCGTCCTAAACTGTGAGGTTTAACAATATGGGGGTGTGAAAACACTTAAAACTTTGATTTAAAAAAATTTCTTTATGATTTGTTGCAACACATTCTTGATTTTCCTACCTATTGTTTCTGGCTATATACCTGGGGTTGTATAAAAATTTCTTGAGCAAAAAGGGTTTTGGAGTGGAAAAAGTGGAAGAAATCCTGGGATGTCGCTCTCAATACATGGGAGTCACCAGGCTTACTGGGAGGCCAGCTGTGGCAGGTCTCCTCGCATCGCTAGTGGTGCACTAGGAGGAGGCCAGGAGCCTCTTTGAAGGAGAAAGAGTACACGGATGTGCAAGAAAGACACATACTCCGGAAGCACTTTGGAGAGACAGCTCATTTATTACAAGCCGGGTCAACCTTATATATTACACGGAGCAAGAAACAAACATCTTAGAAGGATTTCCAGAACATACTTGCAGAAAGTAAAGCAGGCTTTCACACTTCCCAGTTCCTCTTCGAATGGGTTCCCATTCGTTCAACCATCCTCTGGCATTGTTTTTACTGAGCTCACAGTTAGGCAAGGGAAGAGGAACCCTTGCTGGGAAGCCAAAAAGGAGACCTAGGGTGGGTAGGTCGCTTACCACTCCTCTCATTCAGGTCAAGTCTCGGGGACTTGATCCTCACTCCTAGCTGTCCCCAATTGTGCCTTGCAACATGTCCCACACTGGACTTGAGCAGGTTTGCACTCTTTTCTCCAAGAGGTGATGAACTCAGATCTCAATGTTTGACAAGATTATCTCACAAGCTCTGAAAGTTGATTATCACAGCTGCTGCAGAGATAATCGCTTTATGATTCCAAGAACTCCAGTCCTTTCTGAAACACAACAGTCATGCCTGGGTCAGCGGCCTCTTTGATCAAGGAACATGCTGACTGACAATATGATTTGATCTCTAAGATTAGTTGCCAACCCAAGACTGATCTCTCTTTTTTTTTTTTTTTTTTTTGCTTTTTCTATCATACCCAGCGGTACACGGGGGTTACTCCTGGCTCTGCACTCAGGAATTACAGTGCTTGGGGGACCATATGGGATGCTGGGAATCGAACCTGGGTCAGCTGTGTGCAAGGCAACTGGCCTACCCGCTTTGCTGTCCCTCCAGCCCCTACCTCCAAGACTTATTTCTTTGTGTGGGAAGGAGGTGGACCTGTGAGCCTGCATGGGAAGTTACCAGTAATCTTCCAATGACTGAACGTGGGGCCAGGTGTCAATAGTCTTATCATTTCATTTGTGGCTTTTTCACAGGTGGTTGGACATATAAGGATATTACCATAGGATTTTGAAATATTATTGTTTTTAAAACCCAATATCAAATTGGTAAAATGAGTTGATCCTTAGGGAGAAAGAAAAGTTTTTGATTAATTAGATTTGAGATAATACTTAACTCACAAAGCTAGTTTGCAAGGAAATAATCATGTTTTCCTGCCTTAACAATCTCTAGGCACTAAATATGCACAAACCAGAGATGCAATCTCTTAAACACATTTTTCTAAAGACCATAAAATGAAGAAAATGCCAGGTGGACACATGTTCTTACCACCTCATCAAAGCTTAGGCTACAACTCAATGCCAAAGAAAGTGGCACAAATGTTTTGATTTTCCAGATTCCTTTTTTCAGAGATGAAAAGTGGATCCCATCTTGTTTCTGACCCAAAACTATTTTTCAAATTGTCTGATGTTAATTCAACTACCATATGCATTTGAAAAGACTTTGCTTGAGTCTTTTAAGAAATAGTCTAATGGAGACCAGGGAGATAGTAACAGTGGGAAGGGCACCTACCTTGTATGTGGCTGACCTAGATTTGATCTCTAACAACCCATATGGTCTTCTGAGCACTATCAGGAGTAATCCCTGACCATAGAGTAAGGCCTCAGCTTACTAGTATGGCCCCAAAACCAAATGAAAGGAAGGAAGGAAGGAAAAAAGTAGGGGCGGGACAGAGGGAGGGAAGGAGAGAAGGAGATAGGAAGGTTTTGCACCAATTTTCTACCGTTAACCTGCTAACTAGTGAAAATAGGAGAAATTAAAAAATCATATAAGCCAGAGACATAGCTTAAGTAGTAGAACATATGCCCAGCATGTGCAAGGCCACAAGTTAGATTCCCAATATTTCACAGCTCCATGAGCACCACCAAATATGACGCTACTGGCTCTAAATATGATGTTCCCCTGGGTCCAAATATCAAAAGTTCAGGACTCAACAACTTGGCCAAATACCACAGGGAGCAGTCTCTGTTCCTTCCCTGCACTATAGGGGGATGGCCTCTATTAAAATTGTATTTTATAATAATATTTATATACAAATATTTATAATAGTACAGTGACATAATCCAGGTGTACGTTGGGTTAAGTAGAAAGAACTTTTTTTTGCAGACAGACAGGAACTGAAAGCCACTGATTTAGACCATCTGCGTTGTCTGCCCAAACAGTGAGATCTCACCATTTCTTCAATTCCTCTGAATCTCAAGAAAGTACTACTTTAGACAAAATATTTTGCCTTATATTTTACACCATAAACACTCTGATCAGAGACACTGCTCCAGAGTGCATCTTTCTGCTGCCGAATTTTGGAAAGCAAAAGATTTCTGAGGGACAACTTGAGTGGGAGGTTTGCAAACTAGACAGAGTAGTAATTTATCTCAAGTATCAAAATATCAACTGGAATGGCAGAACTGAATCCTAAAATTGATAGTAAAACTTTTGAACAGAGTGACTTTAGGGAAGTCTAAACACTAAACTGGGAATATAAACTGACTTTTCAAAGTTTATCTTGACACATTTGAAAGGAATCTAAGCAAATAATTCATTCTCACATAGTACAAAGTATCTAGGATTGAATTTTCCACAGAATTAAATCTTTCTATGCATTTTTCTAAGCTAAGGATATATTTATGCTATAGATTTCTTTCCTTATAAGATCTCTTCCTTTCTTTCCCCTGAGACTTACAGGTTCATCTTCAGACATTTGCATCTTTATCCTTAAGTTAAAGGCAACACAAAGGCAAGGCCCTATGTATGTCTTCTTAATCACGGAAACTCTATCTCCAGAGCTCTGTTAGTTAGTCTATGTAGCCAGCATCATATTTATTCCCCTTCTTTGTTATTCCTTACCCTGTGGTCTCAAAGAAACTTTGAGTTTCATGGAAGTAGATAGATCAGTGGACTCTATCTTCTACTCACAAAGATAAAAATGGCCAAGTTGAAACTCAGATGAGAAAGGAGATTTGTCCAAACTAAATCGGCCATTGATGACAATGCTGGGATAAGAACTAAAATTCTTCAGTATAGTCACCTAGAATTCTTCCAAGCATTCATTTAACTTCACTATGTATTGGGCACTATGTTATACACAGGAACATGGACATGGGGATAATGGTGATAGCTATTTTATCCTACGGAAACTTGTGATCACAGTTGACCAACCTATAAACTACAATGGGTAGATTATGGTAATAATTAAAAAGAACTATTACCAAATAAATATAATTATAAAAGTGAGTGCCTAATCAAGCCCTGTTGAATCAATTTAAGAAACTTAATATGTCGGGTATAAAAACTATTTTTAGAAAATTTTACCTAAAATAAAGTACTGGAACATGAAATTATATTGTCAGAGCTTTTAACTGATTTCAGCAAGTTTAGTGACAAAGTTCCCTATTTATAAAGTATAAATAGTGAAAACATTTCAGACACAAACTTAAAGTTTTATTTAGTGGTTTGTTTAGTTGATTTATTTGGTATGTACAAAGAATTTAGACACAGAAATCTTGATTTGTTTAGTTCTAAATTCAGATCTATTTTGTTATATAAAATATATATTATAAATGTATATATTTTATATAATAAGATATATTTTATTAAATAACATCTTGCTATTATTAACAATGGATAAGTTATTAACTTTTTAAATGATAGATTTGTACAATTGTCAATTATCAATCCATAATCAATTGTTATTGGTGATCTCACTCAAGCATGAAACTTTTCTCCTTTCTATTTTTCATGAGTTCCCTTAGTAAATTAGTTTTATGAAATGTCACTATTATTTAATAAGGGCCTATTATTTAATAAGGACCTATTATTTAATAAGGACCTTCTATGCCCCAAATATTTGATAAGAACATTAGCAACAAAATTTAATAGAGAATAGCATTATAGTGAAACAGTTGGTATACCACCTTTGCTTTGTGAAGGCATTGAGTTTCCTAGAAGTCTCAGTGCCAATGTATCTCCTGAGTTTTCATAACTGCATCACTAACTTCATATCTACTCATGGATTTACTCAACATCTCAAACTCCACAATGACTTTGTCTTAACTGCTTATATCCATCTGCTTCATATATGCCCTTTATCAAATGTCCTGGCATTATAGTTTTGCATATGGGCAGAAATTCTAAAAATTGGGTTATGATCTGTCATTTCACTGACCTTTGGCTAAGCCTCATTCATGCAATTATTTTAAATTGCTGGTCCTTTTCCACCCGATAGCCTGTTAATTAGAGTTGATTTCTGAGGGCTGCAAGTACGAAGAGATTGGATCCATTGATTAGAAAGTTGTTCTAATGTGTATTTATTTATATTTTTGTGTCATTGATATTTCTTTAGTCTTATCACTTTCTTTGGCTAACACGTCTTTGGCTCTCTCTAGAAAATTATTTGGGTCTCAAAACTGACTAAGTATTCTACTCTCCTCTTGATCTCATCTCTAAAATGGAAATCATGTTGCATGATACACAGGTTGTTGAAAGAATGATTTAAGAGTATATACCACGAGAAAGATTATCACCTATCATCTTCACCCAGAACTATAATACAGGTAGCTAAAAGAACTAATCAAAAATTGGTTGATGAATCTGTACAGTACTTAACACACCACCAATGACAAATAATCTACCTCTTGTTCATTTTCTACCCTTTATGCTTTCTATTTCCTTCATGCAAAATATTGGGTTCCATGGTATGGGTAAAAGTTTATGTATATAATTTGCACTTGGGAAGAACTTTTACAGACTGAGAGAAAAGTCTTCAGAGATATGCAGATGGGTTATGAATTTGAGGGGTCCTTCTGGATTAACTCTAGGATACCCCTGTTCTTTATCATAGAGCACAAGACTATTAATGGCTCCCATTGGAACTGGCAGCCATGGAGAAAGGAAGGAAACTATCTCTAGGGAAGAGTCTGGTTTTGGAGTCCTAATCCTGTCTTCTTTCCCTGAGGGAAACTCCCTTCGTACCCAATGACAGCTCTCCAGGGCTCCGAGGGTAAGCATTTTAATCCCAAATACAATCTGTAGTTTGTTTTTAATCACAGGAAGAGAAAGTTCTGGCATTAGACATTTAGCTCATGAGAAACTACAGCTGCAAATTGCATTTTGAAAATTAAATTTCATTTAATATATGTCAAAATCTATTTAAAGAAATCATCTGGCGAGTCCTTTGTTATCTGGTGAATCTCTTTTGAAAGAGGAAAAAGCATCTCCTAATGCATCTTTGGTATAAATTTGGATTCACATAAATAGAACTTTCTTAAATGAAGTGCGAATCCTTCAGTTACTACAGAGTGAGAACCTGTGCCTCATCTTTGGTGGTAGTCGTGAGGTCTAACCATTATTATTTCTACTGCCCAGATTCCCTGCTGGACCTCTCCTACATTCTGGGAGAAGGTATCTGTGCACATGGAGCCTGACTGATTTCAATGAATGAGCTCCAAACAAAGAAAGAGATCTGTTTTGAGATGAACTCTGGTAAAATGACAGCTGGGGGGGAGGGGGGCTAGAACCATAGTACAGTGCCTGGCATACAGCTGATCCAACTTCAATCCTGGAACCCCACGTGGTCCCCAAGGACATGCCAGGAGTGGCCCCTATGCACAGAGCCAGGAGTAACCCCTGAGCACTGCTGGGTGTGATGCAAAAAGAGTGAACAACGACAACAAAATGACAGCTGATGACACTGAAACTCCCCCACTGATCCCTATGGATGACTCACAGAGGAGAGAAACCAGCAAGCTCCTGAATCAGTTCACAGAGAGGTGTGCGCCTCTAAACTATGAAATGTAACCAGGACACATGGATGGTGCAGTAGCTTGCAGTAGTAACTTTAGTGCTTACTAGTCATATAATTTGGACAATCTATTATATTTTTCTGAGCCTGATTTTCTTAATCTATATAATGGGGGATATTATAGTACATTCCTGTATCATAATTATGAAAATCAAATGTAACTGAAATATTTAAGATAAGCACCCGGGACATACAAAATATTCTATATTACTTAGTGTTGTTTCTTGTTCATCGATTTGCTCGAGCGGGCCCAGTAACGTCTCCATTGTGAGACTTCTTGTTACTGTGTTTGGCATATTGAATACTCTCGGTAGCTTGTTTATTATTATCAAGTTCATTAATTCTGGTGGGAATGAACACTCATCTAGAATGTTTTAAGGTTGTCTGAGTTTCAATAAGCTGTCCATATCACTTCCCACTATCATACACTGTGGGGAGTGTATAATTAGCCTGTCTCCTTCCATCCAAGAATTTGGTATCCTATATAGGTCAGGACTAGTCTATCTTGAACCAGTGACTAAATCTTAGCCTTTTCCTCTCTGTCAGATTATACAGGTTCTGTGCTTCATTCTCACAAAGTCCTTTCTCAACCAAATGACAATGGGATAAGATGATTCCATTTATATCAGCCTTTTTCAGGTGACATAATACAACTCACTTTAGCACTTAAGAGCTAATTCTTAATTCTAGAATTTCAATACCACTCAGCACTCACATCTAAAGTAGCAATGTGCTCAAGCAAAGGATTATGCCCTAATTAAAAGCAGGCTGTAAATATTATATGAGGACCCTGGCGTTTCTGCTTGGTTTAAGTTACACTGACTTCCAATCATGCATTTTATCTTTTGGCAGAGATACATAGGTGCCCAATAAATGTTACCTTTGGTGATAATAAAACAAAAGTCAAACTTTTAAAAGTGAAATATCCAAAAGACCATTGTCTGGATTCTTGGCAGCGGCCAGAGAGGCCGTTTTCCCAAGTCAGCAGCCTCCTCAGAGGCTGGCCAGGGGCCAGTTCCCAGGGTTGGCGCATTCCGGGGGCCTGGCACGAGGCCACGGGGATGCTGTTTCCTCTTTCGTTCTCTTTATGTCGTGGAAAATCTTTTCTGCTCACCCCTTCAAGTCATCTCCCCCCAACCAAAGTGAAAAGAAGGAATCACTTGGGAAATGATCTCCAAATCTCACCTCCCACTGCTCCCAGTTGGCAGAGTCAAAGCAATTGAGGGTCTAAGACAAACAAAGGAGGAGCAGCAGCCCAGTCCTCCAGCTTGATTCTATCAGGGGCACAGGGCCGGGAGGCAAAGGACCCAGCAGGACCTTGCGCATAGGGAATCATTGTACACTCGCTTGGAAGACTATGGGCAATTTTGGAAGCTTTTGGAATAAAACTGCCTGTTATAAATAGACATTGGCTAGACTTCAAGGTGGAGAGCCAAAAGTAGACCAAAGTTTCAGAAAAAATAAAATGCTCCATATAAGAAGGTCTGGAGTACAGCTCATTAATAGAGGACTCCTGAGCAATTGGACTAAGAAGAAACGAACCCAGGTTTTGGTTACTTATAGCCTGGAGTTAGCACCTGGTTGAACATTGCTGGTTGATAACATCATGGCTACACTACTCAGATTTAAACATCATGTATGTGTATATATCAACCAAGTATAATTTTTATGTCTTTTATGAAAGCCTCTTTAATCTGCAGACAAAGAAAACTGCCATCTGGGACTGTCATGTGTACCAGCCCCTCAAATTCTTAGTGTGATGTCTGTGTGCTCAACTTGAATCCTTTCTCTGAGTATTCCCAAGCGTCCTGTGAGTTAGAGATTATTAGGTCTATGTATGACAAAAACACCAGCTGAGAGACTCTTGCCATACTTACAAAGGTGGTAGTGGAAGCTTATGACAGATCTGGATTCAAATTCCATTCAATTCATACTCCGTCCTCTGTATTCCAAGACATTCGTTTCTACTGCTCCCATTCAGTGGAATACTTTAACAGTAAGTGCATAATACAGAGGAACACTATAATGGCAAGTGAATAGTACATATCTCTTCTGAAAATTTCCTTCACTATTTATACAGCTGACTAGTTGAAATTTAATAGGTAGGAGTTGTCAATAATAACAATAGCTTTCATTTGCATCAAGTCCTATAGACTCCTAAACAATTTCTTGATATTTATTTCACTTTACTATCATGACCCTACTTCTGTAGACATAAAGATTTTGAGAGTTTAAGAAACTTGCTGAAGTCTAGTCATTTACTAAAGAATTCATCTCCAGTTTAAAAACAAGGATTTAGAATTCTAATACTGTGATCAATCTACTGTATGGTATTCCTTATACTCTAGCTACTGTAGAGCATATGCATAGCCCTAGACTTCTTTTTAAAAATAGAAATTCTTTAAAAGACTATGTAGAATTTGTGTTGTGAAGATGTAACATTATACTCTTCTGGACAAACCAAGTTGCGCATTCAGGGGAATGGACTAGAAACCATACTTGAGTCCATTTCTAACAATATATATTTATATACTAATTTTTATTGTGGTAATTTTGGCTTCTAAGACTATATAGCTTAAGGGTACAATTTTACACTTCAAAATGTATAAATGTATATTACCACACCAAATACTCACTAATTGGCCCCTTCCCCCACTTTGACGCCCCCTTCCCACACATACACAGTGGCCACCAGATCTCTAATTTTTTAGAAGAATTTTAAGAGGTTTTTCCCATTGGACTTTGTCTGCTGCCTTGCTTTGCATTTCTATAAATCTCACATTAGAGTGAGATCATCTTGATTCATCTTTTCCCTTTTGAGAAATTACACTTAACATGGCCCCTTCCAGTTCCATTAACGTTACCTAAGTAACGGTTTCATCTTTTACCACAGTGAGTAATATTTTACTGTGTATATACACCACATCTACTTTACCCACACATTGGCTATTGGACACATGACGGGATTCCATATTTTGGCTATAGTAAATAATGATGCAATGAATACGGTATACATATATCTCCAAAAATTGGTATAGGGTTCGTTGAGTGGTATTTGGAATAAAGGGTTCCTGGTTCACTGTTTGTGGAACTGTATATTTGTTCACCCTTCATGGAAAACAGTGATTTCTCAAAATAATAAATAAATATCCATCCCTCTCAGAGAGCCTGGAAAGCTACCGAGAGTATCTCACCAGCACGGCAAAGCCTGGCAAGCTACCCCTGACGTATTCCATATGCTGAACACAGTAACAAGTCTTACAATGTTACTGGGCCCGCTTGAGTGAATTGATGAACAACGGGAGGACAGTGACAGTGACGGTAATACCATGTAATTCAACAATTCTAATAGTTGAATTATCACTGTCACTGTCCTCCCGTTGTTCATCGATTTGCTCAAGCGGGCCCACTAATGTCTCCATTGTGAGACTTTGTTGTTACTGTGTTTGGCATATAAAATATGCCATGTGGAGCTTCCCAGGCTTTGTCGTGCGGGCAAGATACTCTCAGTAGCTTGCCAGGCTCTCTGAGAGGGGCAGAGGAATCGAACTCGGGTTAGCCATGTTGGCTGCGTGCAAGGCAAATGCCCTACGCGCTATGCTATCACTCCAGCCCAGTTGAATAATAAACTAGTTTATCATGGAATAGTATTTCTTCTCCTCATTACAGAAATGTGAGAAGCGATCCATATGATCCTGCAATACCACTTTTGGGAATATGTTCAAAGATTGCAAAAAAGCACAGTAGAAATGACATCTGTACCTGTATGTTCATTGCACCACTGCTAACAATGGCCAGAATATGGAAATGATCCAAGTGCTCAAGAATAGATGACTGGTTAAAGAAACGTGGTACATCTACACAGTGGAATAGTATGCAGCTGTTAGGAAAGATGAAGTCATAAAATTTTCTTATAAGGGGATGGTCATGGAGAGTATCATGCTAAATGAAGTGAGTCAGAGAGAGAGGGACAAACATAGAATGACTGCACTCGTTTCTGGAATATAAAATATCATAAAATGAGACTAACACCAAAGGACAGTAGAGATAGGGCCAGGAGTATTGCTCATAAGCCTGCCTTATGAGCTGGGGGAGAAGGCAGCTGGGATAGAGAAGAGGTCACTAAATCAATGATGGTTGGAGGGATTGCTCGTGATGGGAGATGTGTGCTGAAAGTAGATAAAGGACCAAACATGATAGCTTTTAATATTGTATTCCAAAACAAAATGCCCAAAAGTAGAGAGAAAGTATGGTGGACATTGTCTGCCATAGACGTAGGGGAAGAGGTAGGATTGGGGACGGGGATACTAGGGACATTGTTGGTGGAAGATGTGCACTCGTGAAGGGATGGGTGTTTGATCATTGTATGACTGAAACTCAAACATAAAAATTTCATAACTGTATCTTACAGTGATTCAATAAAAAAAGATTAAAAAAAAAGAAATGTGAGAAGAGAGAGGCTCTTTTAGGGTGCAATATATATATGAAAATCAGGCTGGGCAAATACTGATGACCAACTTATTTTTTCTCCAAAATGTGGGCCATAGAATGTTCATGTTTCTGCTCCCTCAGAATTCCAATAGGGTTTGACAAATGAAAGTTGCTATCAGGAGCCTGGATAGTGGGTGGGAAGTGGGTGGGAATTTCTGTGTGCCGAGACCTTCCTTGCTATACCAACACTGATTAGATGCATCCCTCCAGTTACAGTAATATCTTCTCCCCCATAGGGCACTCTCTTTAGAAGCACAGCATTCTGGAACCACTTCTCCTTGCACTTTTAGACCTAGTAGTAGTCCTGGAACTTCAGTGTTTCTAACCTCAAGGTACTCCTCTAGTGTGTGATTGAACTCTCTGTATCTCATTGTCTCTTTATAGAGACACCCATTGTCATACTTTCCTCTACAGCCTGCCTGAGAGTGGCATCTGCTTTCTTCTAAAACTCCAAGTAATACAGAAAAAGAGAAAATAATATAAATAATGTAGATGCATGGTACTTGTAGGTAAAACTATAGAAAGCTATTCAAGACCTAGTGGATAGAAAATATAAATTTAACCTATTAGATCAAGTTTCCTCTTACCTTCACTTCCTGCTGCACCTCACCAAAAAGGAATTAGATAAGGTGCTCTGGGACTTATCAGGAGGCTTCCAACCTCAGAAGGACCTCAGAAGACCTCCAAATATTTGCCAATCATGGCCATCTAGCTAGTTTCTGCTTGGGGGAAGGAAATGACTGTGTATGAGCCACAACCCAGTTATCTGTAGCTGATGCCTCAAGGACTTGACTCTCCAAAGTTTGCTTGCCCATACCAGATTACTGCCAGCTTGTATGACCTTCATGGTTGGCAACAACAGCTTTTCCTTATAAAAAGGCCAGCAGCCACTGAGCCTAATTATCCACTACATCTGACAGATGAATCTCAGAATTTATCAGACCAAATGATTTTATTTCACCCAATGCATCTATGTGCACAAGCACAGTCAACAAATTAATTGTATTAGGAAACCTACCAAGCTAAAGACAATTGCTTAAAAGTCAGAAGCAAAAGGTACTGAGAGACAGAAGGCAAGAAAACCTCAGAGGCATCTTCAGAAATGGACAATTATAATCCATTAAGCCTTGTTAAGAAATTCCTATAAAATTTATGAGGAGGAAACATCTGGAACTGACTGGAAGGTAAAGGAACCAGGAGGAACCACTATTTGGGTTTGTACACATCAGCACAGACAATGGAATTCTGTGTTAGGAGATTATTGCAAAATGAGTACATGAAAGGGACAGATTGGAGGCTGTGCATCTGCTGCTAAGTGAAGTGTTTTAATACAATGGTTCCTGGATTTGCTCTTGAAATATTAATTGAAACTGGGATGAATATGAGGGCTGTCTCTTGAATAGGGAACTGGCGGAAAGAACGTAAATACTTGCTAAGCTGAGCCAAGGCAACAGGAGACATCAATGCAACATAAGCAAGCAAAATGCTGCCTAATTCACAGCCACGAACCCTGTCGCTGCTTAATAAATATTAATTGATAATGATAAACTTTAGTACAGGGTGGTAAATTACTGTGAGGCAGTTAGGTTGCTGATATACAGCTTATATGTGTGTGTGTATATCTGCTTATACACAGTTGGTATAACATGCACTGATAAATGAATAAGAAATAAAAATCAAAATGATTTAGCTGTGCTCTGTGTTTCAACTCTCACCAAGATGTATGGGTAAGAGAATATTAACACTAGAGTGGTGGGCCAGGGGCTTGGGGGAAGCTAGAGGGGACAAAAAAAGGTTAAAAACTCAGGATTACAAGAGGGCTTTGTTAGGGTTTTGGCAATTCTTCAAGTAGAAGCCCAGCACCTTAGAGTCATGCTCTAATTTTTTAAATTAGCAATGTTTTCTTCCATAATATCTGCTTTACGGAATGCAGAAACACCACAGATTAAGTTGGGAATATTTTCCTAGAGAGGGATATGAAAGCTCTCGTCTCAAGGAAAGCTCTCCCTGAGCAATTCAGCCAGAAGAATAATCTCCTCTTTCTATTCTTTTTTCTTTTGGGGTCACACATAGAGATGCACAAGGGTTATTCCTGGCTCATACACTCAGGAATTACTCCTGGTGGTGCTTGGGGGACCTTATGGGATGCTGGGAAATGAACCCGGGTCCGTGGCATGCAAGGCAAAAGTCCTACCCGCTGTGCTATGGCTCCAGCCCCTAACCTCTTTTTTCAAAAACCCCGTCACCCTTATGGGCACCATTGCACAATTCCTTGTATCACTGTAATACGTATATGTGTATAACTCTATTTTGTTGGCCAGAGTGATAATTTAGTGGGTAGAGTTTTATCCCTGGAACCAAATATGTTTCCTTGAGCCCCACCAGGAATGATCCCTGAGCACAAAGTTAAGAATAAGCTTTAAGCACTGCCATGTGTGGCCCAAAGATTAAAAAAAGACAAACAGCTAGATTTTTATACATATATAACTATTTTTAAATAGCTTTGTAAAGCAGGAATCATACTTTATTTTTATTTCTTAGCATTCTCCTCACATTGCCTTGAACCTATTAGGTGCTTAATTCTTATACTGCTCTATTGAAAACTAGAAAGGTAAGCAGAGAGAATCTCAACTGCCTATTAGGTTTGATGACCTGTTTCCAAGGAGATTGATGCAGGTTTTACCTCTTGTTATGGACAAAGCACTAGAGAGTCTGCTCTGGGAACAATCTTTGGCTGCTAGAGGATAATGGAGAAAACTCAGTTGCCATGGAAACTTGTATGATCTGATGATTCCCATTGTTGAAAAATGGTAAGACACCAAGAGAATGACAAATAGATATTCGAGCCCAGAGAAAACACAGACTATGCCTGACAAACATTTCTGTTCATTTGTACAGATGTCTGCTGTAGAAGTAGTATCATTTCATCATCTTTCAGTATCAGCACTTGCAAAGGCTTTTGAAAACGTTGCTAGATCATATTTTGATTGAATGATGGGAGACCCCCAATGCACACCCACGTGCATCTGAGGCAAGCAGGCAGCACTCATGGCTGCAGCTGAATATGGAAGCTGAGTCTCTGGTACCAGTATTACTGAGATCTTACACTGTGACTCCAGCCAGGTAAGTTATTCATGAGTAGGTGTTTGGGGCCATGCTTGCTTAGAGTAAAGGCCGGTGAGTCTACCTAACCATTTTTGGTAAAATACGTCGTGGCTAATCTAATTATTTATATAAATTGGCCTCCCAGAAATTGCACATGGTGCAAACACATTAAGTTACAAACTTCTGGCTCCTGGAGGGCAGTTATACCCTGCATATACCTTGTCATTCACCGATTCCTCCCTGCTTTATCCTGTTCTAGCCAATAATTCCATGAGTACACAAACATACACAATCATTTCTCACATGGGTAGAAATTACTGATACAGGATACGTATACAGATATACCTACACACACACGTGCGCGTGCGCGCGCGCGCACACACACACACACACACACACACACTTTTTTTTATAAGAGCACTTTCACCTGAAACTATGCCTGAGCTGTAATCAATAGGTACTGGCAAGACAGATGTGCTAACAACATGTAAAGCCCTAATCCTGATCAGGACCTTTAAGATTGGCAAGTGCCAATCAAGGAGCTCCAAGTTCCTGGTATAAAACACATTTATGCTTCTGTAAAGCCTAGCTATGTAATGTAGCACTGTAGCACTGTCTTCCCGTTGCTCATCAATTTGCTCAAGCCGGCACCAGTAACATCTCCATTGTGAGACTTGTTGTTACTGTTTTGGGCATATCGAATAGACCATGGGGAGCTTGGTAGGCTCTGCTGTGTAGGTGGGATACTCTCAGTAGCTTTCCAGGCTCTCCGAGAGGGATGGAGGAATTGAACCTGGGTCGGCCGCACACAAGGCAAATGCCCTACCCGCTGTGCTATCGCCCAGCCACAGTTATGTAATATCAACTCTTATTCTTCTATTCTGTAAGCTTAAAGAAGCTCATTATCTTATTAAATTTTAGATTTGTTACTTGTAAAATTTGACTTATAAGAGCTCTAACTATAAGTGGCTATTATATTAAATGCCAGCTTCGTTTGAAAATGCAGAGATCACAGCTCCACACATACACACACACCCCTGGTCATGCCCTGTGTCCACTGCTGGGAGTATCCACTTCTGCTCCCTTGGACTGTCCTCCATTCACACTCTACTCTCAATGGCCTTGTTGTTCTATTCTCCACCATCCCTCGCAGCACTGTTGATTGCGGCTCTGCTGGTTTCTGATCTCTCCTGCCATTTGAAGCTCATTTAGGACACTGAGTAAAAGATATCCATAGATTCCAGGGATCTTCACTGGAGGACAAGTGGATATGTTATTTTCTTGATATGTCATGATGAGCTCAGTTAATATGGTGGGCAGTGTAAAGTGGGTTAAGTAATCATTGAAGAGCCAGACATTTCTCTTACTGTACCTTTGTGTGCTTTCAAGTGAGAACAGTCAAACATTCCAAGTACCACTCTAGATTTATTTATTTGTTTTATTTTTTGTCACTTCTGGCTCAGATCTTACTCCTGGCTTTGAGTTTAGAGATCATTCCTGGCAGCATACTGAGGACCTTATGGGGGTACTGGGGATTGAATTCAGATCAGTGCAAGGCAAGTGCCCTACCTGCTGTACTATCTCTCCAGTCCCTACATACTCCTCTGGAAAGAGGTTGCCCAGGCCAGAGATAGTCAATTCTTCATTCTTAATTTTTTTCTCTAAAAAATGACTTTACTTGGATCCTCAGACCCAACTTTCCAATTCCTAGACCACCTTGCTACACCTTCCAATACTTGATTCAGGTCTTATCAGGACACCTTGGAGATGATTGAGATAGCACTTCAGGGAGAACAAAGCAGATGATGAAACACAAAGATTCAGCCATTCTTTGCCACCGCTCCACTTAATGGAACCTTGGAAAATCTCAATCTTGATAAAAGAACAAACGACAGACTTCCTAGTGGCAATATTGACCCCTATCTAGTTGAAAAGCCACAGAGTAACCAGTGTACATTCCCGCTAGTGAAGGTGGTCAGGATAGCTGCTGGGGTTTGAGCAGCTAGAAACTGGCTCAGCAACCTGGTATCTTGTGCTCTGCACAACCTTGCTTTGGTGAGGGGTGATCCAATTTTGTGCCCCAAAACTGAGAAGCCACAGTCATTCCCAAGTCACTAAAACATGCAAAATTTTAGCTTGGTATTCAAGGTCCACTGACTGTTAAGCAAGACCATCAAGAATGCCTGATTCTGTGTTTAGAAAAAGTCTTAGTGAGTTTTGAGCTTTTCAAAATATTTTTCTTTGCCCATTTCCTGGTCTCTTGGTCCACACATCTTTGCTTAGTGAGTCTGCTCCTTTGCCTGCCTTGATGTATTGGATATCCTAAGGGAAAACATAAGTCACTGTTAGAAAGTTAGCATCCAGGAAAAGAAAACCCGGATTTCCAGGTTTCCATTCAGGTACTGTGAACACGGCTGTTCCTCGCCGTGGCCCCTTGGAGGGAGCGGGTTGAGCTTTCCTCCCCGCCCCGACCAGGGCTCCATCAGCCGACGACCTCCAGGACCAGCCACCACCATGCTGAGACCACTCTCCGCACACCTGAAGGTACCGGCAGAGGGACAAAGCCATGTGGGTTCCGGGGCCGAGATCTCCAAGCCTACTTGGATTGGAGTCGAGCATCCTCCACCCAGATCCTCCAAATTCCAGTAGGCGGGGGCCACACCCACCAACTGGCCCCCTGGCGCCGTGTAATCCCATCAGTGGCCAAGACTCAGAGACTATAAAAACCAGATCCCGGAACCGCGCGGTCACATTCGTGGCTGCGCGACATTTTATTATGACATCTCATTCCTACTTTGACAAACTGGCAGGCTCCCGAATGTAGCCTGCCCACACGGCAGTATCTGGCAAACTCCCCGTGGTGCACCCAATATGCCAAATACCAATAACAATGATGGGTCTCATTCTCCTAAAGAGCCTTGAATATAACCTCAGGGCCAGGGTGAAGGAGACGTTACTGGGGCCTGCTTGAGGCAATCGACGAATAATAGGATGATCTGTGATCTGTGATCTGTGACTGTGAACATATGCTTTTTAGTTACTCTGTTTTAATTCCTTGCCACTACTCTCTTTGATCCACTGTTGTTGGTGATTTGATGTTATTTTTATAGGGTGGCATAAGCCTGGCTGGCTGAGGGGGTCACATATTTTTTTTCAAATGGTGCTTGCAGAGAAAGAGAACACATGTCAGGTTGTGGGGCTCACAAACATTGTTCTCATACCTACGCATACATGCACTTCTCTAGTTGAGGTGTTTGTCTATTGCTCGGCTGGGGCCTCACTCTACTTGAGGAGCACAGTTGTATTGGTGGTGCTTTCTGGGAGTACCCCTTGCTGCAGTGCAGTAGGAAATCTTACAGCATTGAGGTCACGGCATTACTATAGGTCCAAACAGCAGAGCTGCTTAGAGCATAAGGGACATGAAGGATTTGAAATCAAGTAAGGCATGTGCTCAAGTGCACTGAACAATGTCTCCAGACCTGTGTGTTGATAATCCTTAGAATTTAATCCACTGCCTTTCTGTATAATTTTGTATTGCAGCATAACCCACACCTACTTATTCAGAGTTGTCTGTGGTTACTTCCACCTACCAGGCAGATCTGAATAGTTGTGACTGCAAAGCTTGTTTGTCCCACCAATACTGAAATATGTACTATATTTTTACAGAAAAAGTTTATTGCCTTTGCTTCCAATCACTAAACAGGAGGGCTGTAAGTGAATAAAGATAAAAGAGCAGTGATTTAGATTTGAATTTGTGTATTAGTCTTTTCTCTCTCTCCCTCCCTCCCTCTCTCCCTCCCTACATCCCTCCCTCCCTCCCTCTCTCCCTCCCTCCCTCCCTCTCTCTCTGTGTATGTGTGTCATGTCTCCTTCCATTCCTCCCTCTCTCATGCTCACCCAGTATGCTGACAACAATATTTTCTACTTAACCTACTGATATAAATGCTAATATCTCTCAAAAAATAATCTCACACTCACGCCCATAAATAATATTTACTAACTACCTGGGCATCTCTTGCTTCAGCCAAATTGACACATAAAATTAAACATCACAATTTGATATAAAAAAAAGAAAGTCCTAAGAGATAGTACAGGAAGCTAAAAGGGGCTAAGAAATAGTATAGGGAACTTTTTATACATGCAGCTGAACAAAGTCATATATGTAGCATTACATATATAGTCCCTCAAGCACTTTGAATCATGGGATTCACACGATCCCTGAGCATGTACTCAGTCAGGAGAAAGTCCAAAGCACTGCTGGCTGTGGTCCAGCCCCCAAAATTAAAAAAGACAACAACAACACAGAAGATTCCTTGAGTGAAAAGATTTCAGAGCTAAAATATGCTGTCATCAGGAGATGTAGGAAAATACTCTGGGTTTATTCACCTTGAATTAAATTCACCTGCCATCACTTTAAAACACAACTGCAGATTCCTGCCTCTATTTCTTGTCCCAGTGCCTCAAAGCCTGTCACTGCCAGCGTTCTCCTGCCAACTCCCTCCATTTGCTACTACATATGCTATTAGATCCACAAATAAATCATAAGTACTATTTTGAATAAATGTTTCTTTTTATCAGTCAGAGGCACCTGCAGGAAAAGATGTCATACTCAAACTATAGAACTTAGAAGAGTTTGTAAAAACAGACTAACAGGAAGTAAAGTGTGAATAGAGCATGAAAGGTAGCATGAAAGGTAGCATGAAAGACTGAAAACAATCAGTAGTCATTGCTACCAAGAAACTGGACGGGTCTAGGGAGAGAGAGAGCAGAACACACACACACACACACATACACACACACACACACACACACAAAACTGGGATTTAATTGTAGGTAGATTGGTGGGAAAAGTTGCCCAACAAGAGCTGTAACATGAAGCAGACTAGCCCAGTCACTGTGGTTGATGGTTAGACAGTGTCAAAGCAGGGACTCTAGACTTCCATAATTCGGTTCCCCCCATTCACCAAATTCAACCAGATACCGAAGTATAAAGGATCCTTTTGACAAGGTCCATATGAGGTGGACTGTCCAGGCAAAAAAGGTCAGAGTGGATGACAAAGAGAAAACAGAAACTTTATGGCACATCCCTATATGAAGCTTTAATGATGTTTGCGGGTTGACTTACTTAATGCATGCCTGCATAAGGCATAACTGCCTATTGATTTGCACATAAATCTTCAAGAAGCTGAAAGATGAATGGAAGGGCTTATGTGGAGATTTTCCTGATCCTCAGAATCTATCACAACTACACAGATGTCAGAGCTAAAGATCTAGTATGAGCAATCTTTGGTTCTCTTCTCCATGAGAATATGAGAAGGGCGACCACAAAGGAATTCATCATTCAGGAGTGAAATCATTATTCCATCCATGCTTCAAAGCAAAAAGTCGAATCATCCACATATTAAAAGAAAATGTTTGTTATTGAAATGTGAACTCATAAAAAAGGATAATTCACTTCCCAGTGCTCTCATCAGCTATATGTTATCACAGCTACAAGTGTCAAATAGTCTCAAACATGCAGCTTCACAAAGATTCTTGCAAATATAAAAAAAAAAAACAGTGTGAAATGCTGACTTTTTCTGATCAAAAAGCACCCTGGAGAGGGTTCAACAGCTTTGGGTCAAGAAGAGCCCTTGCTTTCTGGGATGGTTTTTGTTGTCATCAGAGAGAAGACTGTACTTGCTGTGAATATGTAGCTACTGGGCACACTGCTACTGGCAGTGGCAAACTTGTAGTCACTTGTCTTTCTCCCAGCTCTTTATCCCCCACGTTGAAATAGAGTTTTCATTTCAGTTTCATGTAACTGTCACTTTCTTCTTATAACAGGTGATTTATTAAGTTAAAAATCATCAACATCAAAGAATAATCCAGCATTACCCGGCATGCATACTCTTATACACACCCCCTTCTGTGCCTTGTCCTGAGAGCAAAATTGTGGCTAAGAAATGAAACTCGCGTCTCCAATTCAGAAAGCTTTCCCCGGTCTGGAATGTGAATTTCTGTATTCAGTGGTTCTTCTAGCCAAAAATATTAAAAAACAACTGCAAGGGAGCTATAATTTCTATTCAACACTGTATGATTTGATTATGTAAAATAAAAAGTGTAATGAAGTTAATATTGCCTTATTCCTGCAGTACATAATGAAGACTTTCTCTCCAGCAAATCTGAAAGTGGAAATTACCTCTGGGCCTCCTCTAACAATAAGGGTCATGATTACTACAACAGAATTTCAAATCTTAAGAACTCACTATGATTTTTTTCTTCTCTCTATTCAGTTTTTGAAAAGGACATTTTCTCTTTCTGGGATATAATATAACAAAAGATAAAGAGCTAAGTGATGAATAAAAGATCTCTACTCTCGGTTGCATCCTGCTTTTTAAAATTTTAGGTAAAACATTAATTCCTTCAGAAAAGTGAGAGAACTGAATAATACACTCTCATTCAGAATTTTATTATTCAAAAAGTATCACAAGAAAATGCAATGTAAACATAACCATGCCTGGAAAACAAATAAAGTACTAAATAATGTGAGGTGTTTTATTTTTTCCAAGTATTTCCCAGAAACTCTTGCCCAGAATCATTTCTGTGTGCTGCTTGCCTAATTACTTATCGCTCTTTCAGCACCGAATCAGAGTAGAGCTGTTTATTGAGGTCAAGTCCTTTACAGGCCAGTCAGTTTTTATTTGACTCTATCTCTCTTTCTGATAGTCATGATAGACCCCATTTGCATAGTACTGGTGGGGGCTGGCCAAGAGGGGTGGCCAAAGGAGGGCTGGTTTAATGGTTCCTCTTCTCACAGAGGCAGCATGAAAAGTATAATCTTGCTGCCCTTGTCCAGCAGTAGCATCTTAGATAGGGGGATCAAGTTATAGACAAACAGACTAAGCACATGGTCTTACTTACAGCATCTTTAAAATGAAGGCCAATTTATAGGTTCATAGACTAAGCTTTGTAATATTGAAAAGCACTTAAATACCCCTATTTACTGGGCAACAGTGTCAAAAGAAATCACTGTATCACTGTCATCCTTTTGTTCATTGATTTCCTCAAGCAGGCACCAGTAGCGTCTCCTTCATCCTAGCCCCGAGATTTTAGAAAGAGCCACATTCATGGCACTTTCAGGGTCAGGAGAATGAGATCCATCATTGTTACTGGTTTTTGGCATATTGAATACGCCACGGGGAGTTTGCCAGACTCTGCCATGTGGGCAGGATACTTTTGGTAGCCTGCCAGGTTTTCAAGAGTAATAACTAGATAATAAGATGTCCAGGAGCTGGGTTTTAGAGTCTCTGGGTCTTGGCCGTTGATGGGATTACACGGCGCCAGGGGCAGTTGGTGGGTGTAACACCTACATACTGGAAGATGGGGGATCTGGGTGGAGAAGGCCCAGTTCCAATCTGAGCAGGCTTAGAGATTTATGCCCCGAGTCCCGCACACCTGGGTTCTTCTGCCGGTTCTTTCATGTGTGAGGCTCGTCTGAACATGTGGAATGTGGTCTCAAGCATGGCTATGGCTGGAACTGGAGGTCTTCAGCTGCCGGGGTTCTGCTTGAGGTGGGGAGGGAAACTCAACCCACCCTCCTTCAAGGGGCCCTAGTGAGGACAGCCAGGCACTGAGGCAGGAGACTCTGGACTGTTCTCTTCCAGGAGCTGGGTTTTATACTCTCTGGGTCTTGGCCGTTGATGGGATTACTGGGCGCTGGGGACAGGTGCTGGGTGTAACACCTACATACTGGCTCTGGGCTGGTGACAAGGAGCCCTTCAGCTGCCTGAGAGAAAGTGGAGTCGAAGGCTGGGTGTGGTAGAGGCCCTGGGAGGGGGCAGGCAGCGAGGCTGCTGGCTACCTGGGCACCAGTACCCCCATCAGTCCAGAACCGCCAGCATGGTTCTAACTTGACATTTGGAGGTTTTGACCGTTTTCCTGAGTCTCTGAGGAAAGAGCAGGCATTCTGGGACTTCTGATTATGCAGATATGCCTGGACGGTAGCTGGACCCCACCGCCCCCCAAACAAACGTGGCAGTAGAGGACAACATGGATGAGAGAGAAAGAGGCTCGGGGGGGGGGGGGGGGGGGGGGGGGGGGGGGGGGGGGGGGGACGCTCCAGTGCAGTCCACTCCCGGAAGCCACAGCCATCAAAGCCACACGGAAAACCGTGTCGGGGGACAAGAATGACAAGGAGCAAGGGGACAGTGCACAGGAAGCACAAAAGAAAACACATCTTTTTTTTAGGATCTGTCCAATTCAGGCATGCGGATGTAACAGTCTGTCCCTAAGGAAACAAGGAATATGCTTCCCTAGTGTGAAAACTCTGCTATGTATCACTGAAAGGAATTAACTTTCCTGGAGAGGACCAAGCAGTAAGTTCTCATTTCCACAGTATCCTTGTATGCCAAAAGTCAAGAAACAAATTTGCAGCTCCCATAAGATTCAGGGTAGAGGCACATAATAATGGAAATGCAAGCGTGGTTTTTGACTTTCAGCTAGCACTGGTAATATGACAGGATTTGATTCATACTCATATTTAAACCTGGCCCTAAGCAAAATTTAAAATGCAGGGAAAAAATTTCATTGAAACTATTTCCTCTTTCTAATTTGCAGGTGCCCTCATGGTAATCCATTTCCTGCTCCTGTGCTCATCCTGCCCCAGCTCTTTGTATCTGCATTCTAGTTTATTCCGTAAAATTGGTAATCAAGTAAAATTCTACTAATTGAGTTGACCTTTAGTAATTAACTAATACTTTCAGTAATAAATGCATCCTTTACAGGGTCTGTATATATTCTCTGGCACCCAAGGCAAAATTTGAAGCCTCATGGACCAACCAAAGATTTCTGAACCAAACCTTGAGTTATGGGGTTAAGAAAGTTTTTCTTGTGATGCATACATAATACTGCCTCTGCATGTCTGTCCCCCTACTTAAATATTGGCTCCATTCCATACCATTATGCAAGATGCATTATCTTCTAAAAAAGACGAAAACTTATTTCATAGCCCCACATCTATTAAGAATTTGAAAATGTAATAGACACACACACACAGACACACACACCATTTCCATCACATTTGCTTCTGTAAATAGAAAGATATAGGTGATGATATTAGGTCACATCCAGTGAAAAAAGAAAGTAGCATACTATAAAAGTCCTCAGGCTTTAAAGGCATGCTGAATACTATGTGTGTGAATGAACTGCCCACATCGTCACAAAATTTGTCACTACTTTTTTTTTTAATCTGGGGGAAAATGTTTTATTGGTGAGGAGTGTTTTATCTTATTTGTGTATTTACCACCCATATTTCTTATTGAACCACAGTGAAATACAGTTACAATGTTGTTCATGATTCGGCTTCAGTCATATAATGTTCCAACACCTGTCCATTCACCAATGTACATTTGTCACTACTTTCAAGAGATGGACAACGAAAGTTTAGTATAACCCTCCTCTCAATTTTCAGGAAGTCCTATTTATGAACAGTTTATGAGGTGAAGCTTCAGCAGTTATGAAGTAAACAACTAATCTATGCACGGACAGAAAAAGACGTACAGTAGCAGTTAGAAAAGTAGAGCTGGTGAACAATAAGATTTTATTGAACACTTACTCTGACCCAAAGTCCTGGTCAGGTGCTTTTAGCATACCAATAAATAAATTATCCCTACACAGCAGGCAAAAGAAGCAGCCAAGCCAAATTCCTATTTTTATAAAGGAGCAACAGAGAAAGAAATAACTTGCTCTGTTTATGTTATTTCTTGGTCTGTCTATATACATTGTGAGATAGAAGAGTGACCTAAACTTATTAGCTCAGAAACTGTAAAGGACGGCCAATCTTCAGAAATCAATAATTTCATCTATTTCCTTAGACTAACCACATAGTCATACAAAAAAGCAAACCCAATCAGGTTGATAATGATTTTCATCAGCTTTAAAAACTGTTAATAAGTTTATCAACAATTGAACTAGCTTACATACCTTAGAAGATCTCAGAAACTTTCTTCTCTCTTCAATATGTGAAGATCTACTACTGAATCCTTGTTCAGCATAACCCCACAGTTCAGATATATGGGCGATGGAACAACTATATATAGGTTTGGCATTTGGCATCAGCTGTACAGTAGTGTTTTTGTATAGGTTAAAGTCTACTTCAGCTGGAATTAATGTAATTATATATAATGTTGACAGATTATGACATTTGCCTATTAAGACACTATGTAAACATTCCAATAATTGGCTGGCTTTTGAGTTTGTGAAAAATAAATGAAACACAATCCCAGGGGACATTGCTAATGGGGTAACTGGAATGGAGGTTTCAAAAGCACAGAATTCAGGAAATAACAGTCAAAGAATAATGCATTTTAAGCCAAAACATATAGAGTAGTAAATGAATATTTAGTACTTACCACAAGACTGCTGTCTAGAGACAGCCTTTTTCCAAAGTCCCTTTTCTCAAGCTGTCTCTTTTCCTCCATGGGTGAAGTTATTTATTTTCCTTTGTGATTTATAAGAATTCCCCTTCTGTTTCCAGGGTCACTGCAAAAAGTGAACATGTGTTTTACCATCCAAGTGAACAGTGTTTAGATCCTTGTTTTTAACTTTCCAACTAGGAACAAGTGTTGAAGCCAAAAATACTTAGATCTAAATAATAAGTATAGAACGGAGCTCTGCTGACTCAGAAGACTTCTCTAGGTTGCAAATGTCAGAGTTATCTTTATGGAAGCTACTGTGTTTTCATAGATGTTGCTAATGGTGTTAGGGAATGGATTTGCCCATTGAATCAGCAGACTATTAGAATAGCAAGCAATCCCTTTCATGCCATACTTGTTCCACACCTGCCCTTTATCAGCCAGAGTCAGTCTGTTACTGTGCTTCTAGATGCTGTCTGCAAATTCTATGAGATCAAACTCATAAATTGATTCACTATAACCAAGAGTTATTGATCTTAAAGCCTGATTAGAGGAAATTGAAAGACAGATACTATCATCTATATTAATTAAAAATAGGTAAAAGGTAAAGGTAAAGGCCCTCCCGTTGATCGTCAACTTGCTCGAGCGGGCCCAGTAACGTCTCCATTGGAGACTTTGTTGTTACTGTGTCTGGCATATCGAATACTCTCGGTAGCTTGCCGGGCTCTCCGAGAGGGGCGGAGGAATCGAACTCGGGTCGGCCATGTTGGCCGCTTGTAAGGCGAACGCCCTACCCGCATTACCTTTGAGACAGGGTGATTCAGAATAAATGGTAATAGACATGAGTGATAGTACATTGGGTAAAGTGCTTGCCTTGCATATGGCCAACCCTGGTTTAATGCCTGGTATCCCAAATGGTCTCCCAAGCCCCACCAGATTAATCCATGAGCACAGGGCCAGAAGTAAGCCAAACAAAACACCAAAACAACAACAAAAACCCAGAATGAATAGTAAATGACATTATCATTGCCAATGAACATTTACTGAATACCAACCACATTGTGCCATATCACATACAATTAATCTCTGTACTTTTAGGAAGATTTCTTTTCATTAAACAATTATGCATTTGGGGGGATTGGTTTGTTTTGTGTTGGGGTCATATCCAGCAGTGCTCAGGACTTACTCCTGGCTGTGTGCTCAAGGATTACTCCTTGCAGGCTCAGAGGACCACATGTGATGGTGGGGATCAAATCCAGATAGCCACATGCAAGGAAAATGTCCTACCCACTGTACTATCTCTTTGACCACCAGTTATAAATTCTTGTTTTATCATATGAATCATTGAAGTTTTTTACTAAGATGAAAAAGACCTGAAATTTTAAAAAAATGTTTGTTCAGGGCTATCTGTAGGAAATAATCATCTAGCCTCTTAGAAACTTATCCTTATCAACAAGAAAATGTATAAAATAGGGAATCAAATAAAGTGCATGAAACTGTTTGAAATAAACAAATTAGCAGTTACATGCAAATTACAATTATACAGATTATATTAACAAACAACTAAACTAAAACCCTAAACAAAATTTAATATATTTTTGATAATTCAGAAGGCACTCTGAGGTACAGAAATTGCACACAACTTGCATAAAATACACAGTCATTGTATAGCTGATATAGAAGAGTTGATTATAAAAATATCAGAGCAAAAAATTTTTAGTAAAATTTAATGAAACCACATTATGACTCATAATTGATCAATGTCTGAATTGGATGAAAAAGACTCAATTTTATAAACTCTTTCTCTTGGCTTGCTTTGCTATAAACATGTATAAACAAATCTCATTGTAGCCAGTTGTACCAAATTAGATTTCCCTTCTGCCATAGATGCTCTCTATCTTTATCATTCCACCTCTCACTTTCAGAAACACTATTTTTATTAGTGATTTATTTAGAAACTCCTCAGAGTGGATTCTGAATTTAGGATAAAAACCAAAAACTTCAACATTATGTTCAAGATGTACTTTCTGCCAGCTACTCATTTACAATCCCCAAACACAGTGAATACATTTCTGAGACCACACCTTTGATCTTACAACTCACATCCATCTGGTCTGATCTTCCACCTGGTCCATTGCCTAGTGTGGGTCCCATCTCCTTCCCAAGACCTTGCTGATCTGCTTCATTTGGCAATGATGTCTTTCTAATTCAAGTTTCCTAGAAGTCCTTAGGGACTTGCCCTATTAATTAGTATAGTCAACAATGATAGGTCTTTAAATATAGCTAACTTCTTAATAATTGGACACACTATAAAATGATAGTGTAGTTAAAAGCAAATAAACTGGTTCCCAGCAGTATTTTTTTCAGAACAAAGTTAGTTTCCATATTATTACTATGGGAAAAACTTGAGTCAAATGAACATTAGGGGCTTGTCTTTCTTGAAATTCTTACCCACTTTGCAGTGCATTCTTTGTCTCAGTGACTGTATGCATTGTTAATTCAACCCACCTTCTATAATGATGAGTATATCTAGAGTAATCACTCAAGCTCCAGATTTCACCCTCTTTCAAAAGCTTGCTCCCTCAAGTCTTATCCTCAAGAACCCTGTGGTTTGATAGGTACCAGTGATCATCTTTTGACATATGGCATGCTTCTGTTGAGTGCGAAATGTATAGAGAATCCACAGTGATGTTGATTGCTTAGATATGAATAACAGATTTAATCCCTGCCTTCAGAGAACTTGCATTTAAGTGGCAGTGGGAGAACTTAGAAGATAAGCAAAAAAACAAATGAACTATAATGGATACCTACAATAAAGTAAAAAATAATTAGATAAAAGCATTGAATACCAGGTCTGTGGAAGGGGATGAAATTTAGATTCATAACTTTAGAAGTTAGTCTTGTAAGCACATAGATAAAGATCACTTTAGATCGAGAGACCAATATCTTCTGGGAAGTAAGGCTGAAGATATTTATGTAAAGCTGAATAGGGGACTGGTTTCTTAGGAGCAAAGCAAGCCAGGAAGAAAATATCTAATTTTTTTCCCTCTGATTTAAGTAGCAACTAGATTATACAGGGTTTTGTACGTCAGAGTATTTTGTTTGTTCAAAGATGAATGGCTATGATTAGATACCGTGTCAGCTTTGTTCCTTAGCATATATTATTACATAAGTTTCTTAGATCAGGAAACAGCTCAGGTATCAGGGTGCATGCTTTGCTTATATACAAAGACCCAAATTCAATCACAAACAGTTCTAAAGAACTCCCTGAGCATCACCAGATGTGACCCTGTTGACTCCCAGTTTTCTGGGCCTAGCAACTAGTACAGCATTATCAGGGTTTTAGCACTGTTCAGCCTAGTGACTGAGAACTGTGATAGTAGGCCTGAGCATACCTTAGTACTACTTGGGAGGCTCGGCCAAAGCGTATATTTTGTTTGTTTGTTTGCTTGTTTGTTTGGGGGCCAGACCCAGTGATGCTCAGGGGTTACTTCTGACTCTGCACTCAGAAATCACTCCTGGGAGTGCTCAGTTGACCATATGGGATAGGGGAATCGAACTTGGGTTGGGTGGTTTGTAAGACAAGCACTTTATCTCTCTGCCTCTCTGAAATACGTTTCTTAATATATCTAGTCTGGTTGATTCATCTATAAAATGGCATTAATAATAAGATCTTACTAGAATATTTTTTTTCTTTTTGTAGGGGTAAAGGGACCATACCTCGGACTTCTCAGGGCTTACTCTTCAGATGGGACTTGAGGGGTTTCATTAATCAAACCTAAGTCGGCAGCATGCAAGGCAAGTGCCTTAACCTCTGTACTACCGCTCCAGCTTCATAAAAGAGTTTATAATAATTAATGACATCAACTTAAAAGTTTTAGGAGCCTTTGGAATCTATTTGGTAAGTCTTAAATATTAGATTTGTTGATTATAACACTGTGTAAATATAAATTTTATTTTTTAATGCTGGGAATTGAGAATAGGGCCTCACATATGCAAGGCATGTACTCTACCACTAAGTTACATCCCTGACCAGCCTTTGTGTAATTATGATTAAAGTCATCAAGGAGCAGTTCTAACTTATGGATTTTATACAGCTGAGAATTATAATTTTGGGAAATGGTTATTTTAACAATTCTTAGTCTAGTTTTCCTCTATGGCAATCTGAGTCAACTGCTTAACCTGGTGAACTCATTCTTATACGTTTATGGTACAGACAAAACTTGATCTTCAAACTATTTGAAAACTGGTATGGCATAGGTATTAATTGGATGGGTATGACCAAACGGCAATAAGCAGGATAGACGTAGGAGCATATCCTTATCAATCTGCAGTCTAAGTGTGTGTGTTCCTTCATCCCTCAAACATAAATGCTGTGAATTAAAACATAATCAATTTCTACATCCAACCAAAGAAAAAGCCATAGTCAAGTTACCCCCAAATTAAAGCAAAGTTAAACGAAAGAAAAAATACAGCAGCCAAGAAGTGTCAATAGAAAAGGAGGAAGAGCCCCCGAAAAGAAGAGTGCAGAAGGCTGGCATCCACTCTGCTTCTGGTTGTGAGGGAAGGAGAGTACTAATAGAAAAGACCTTGCTTCAAGTGAAGGTGAGTTATGTCATATTTCCAAGACGCTTTGGTATGAATACTGCACATCTGTATCATCTACTGTCCCTCTTGCTTAAAGGCCCCTGTCCTTAAGCTGTCTTCCATTATACTTAACTCCCACCTGTCTTTGCTTTTTAATAAAGTGCCAACCAGCAAACATAGGACGGCAGTATTCTGAACATTTTAAGACAAACTTTCAATTATACATCTGGCTTTTCACATTAGATCTGTAATCAATTAATATATAGGTCAGTTTGAATTTCTATAATAGTATGTCATAGATTGTAGGGCTGAGGAGTAAAAATTAATTTCCTCCAGTTTTAAGAGCCAAATTGATTTTTGATGAGAACTACCTTTTATCTGACTGCCATTTATTAGTGTCCTCACTTGTCCTTTTCATTGACACAGTTGCTTCTCTATCAGTTTCTTTAATCATGAGTTCACTAGTCCTATCGGATCAGGATCTTACTATCCAAACTTTACTTAATGTTAATTATATCCTAAAAGGCTCTGTATCCAAAGGAATCAGCTTGGAGGGTTGGACTTCAACATGTAAATTGGCGGAGGGGGAGCTCATCTTCAGTTCAAAGTTAGTTTCAGATATCTAAGTCTATTAATCAAGCATTGGAGTCTAAAAATTGAGAGAAAATGTGAGTGTCACATCCAGATCCTATCCCTCTTTGAGGATTATTTGCCTATATCAATCATGTTTGCTTCTGCCCCATCCCACCCCAATCTTGCTATGATATACTATTTTTTGAGTGTCAAGTTGGGTTCTGTCAACAGTGGCAGTATGAAAGTAAGAAGGAAACAGGACGGGATAAACCTTTTCTCTTCTAGCTCCAGATGAACCGCACACCAATGGCAGCTTAAATGTCTTGCAATATAAGTAACTCCAGTCACTGCCATGGTTTCTCCAGTCACTCAGCATAACGCCAGCAGAAGCTTCCTAGTCTTTAAGTCCCATCACCTTGTGCCTTTTGATTATCTAGCCTTTTTTATAGCTTCATTACACTTCCTCTACTTGAAGGACCTAATCTCTCTGTTTTAGACTAGTAGACACTGGAAGTATACTCTAAGATGCCTTCAGAGAGGCAGTTAGCCCTCCTTCAGTAACTTCTGATTTCCATCGAGAACCATCTGAAAAATATATGAAATTTAAATGTCTACTAGATTGCCAGCCTCTGGAGGGCAAGGACAATAGTTTATGATCTATGTTCTTCAAAGTAAAATAACACCTGCTACATAGCAAAGTGAAAGAAACTCAACAAGCATTTTATTCTTTTGATGAATCGATAAATGAGTGAATGTTTACAGTGACATCTATGAACACAAGGTAGCAATATAGTGTTGCTGAGGCACAGAAATATGGTATGCATTATAACAAAATTACACTTAAGCCAAATACATGTGTAAATATCCAAGCCTCAAAGGAAATATTCTGTCATGATTTTGAAATATTGTCAACCTAAAAATAACTGCTTATACTCTGTATGCAATAATATAGTGCCATAAACCAGTCCTATTTGTGTATTTTCCCTGCTTCTCACATCTTCAGGTTATAAAGAAAAATACACATGCCCTCAAGTGACATATAACTATATGACTCTCCTGTCGTACGTGCAGAGGAGAATGGTCACAAAAATGAAGGACGACAGGAAATTAAGCATCTTTTTATTGACTGATGCTCATAGATACTGATCTCCTTTTCGCCCTCACATACATTTCTCTATAATGGATGGAAATGCTATTTCTTGGTATCTGTAATATCGGAGTTGACTTTAATAAATTCTTCATTTTTTCTCAGAGACAGTAATAGCTTTTCAGTGCTAGACAGACACTTTAATATCACCAAAAATGTCAATAATTTCTTCTTTCTGCTAGATATTGTTAATAGACTATAAGATTCAGGGGACGAAAATGAAAAGACATTTAGAAAGCTCAAAGGCATGTTTTCTCACATGCATATTCATATATGCTCTCACACTCAGACACAAGCATTCATATACATTGAAATGCAAATATTTCATCCTTTCCTGAGTCCCCCACTAAGGGCCCTGTTCTGAAATGTTAATGGTAGTGTGATAAAATAAATAAAAAATGGTACTTCCATATTAGATTTGACTTATGTAAATCTAAGTTGTTCCTTGACTTCTGTGAGTTTACCTTTCCTATGAGATAATGTACATGAAAGTCCTTCCATACCTAGATCTCATCCATTTCATCAATGACCTTCATTATGCAGCACACAATGCAAATTATCAAATTCTGTAGCGCCTTATACACCCAAGGAAGAGATACTCTGTCATTGGCATATGCCACCTAGCATCAGGCACACTGGCTCCTCCATGGTAAAAATCTTGCAAAGAATTGAAGAGGGAGCCAGAGTGACAGTACAGCAGACAGGACTGCTTACCTTGCAAGCTGTCAACCCAGGTTCGACCCCCAGCATCCCATTTCATCTCCCAAGCACAGCTGGGAGTGATTCTGAATGCAGAGCCAGGAGTCAGGCCTGAGCACAGCTGAGTATGGCCCTGAACCGCCCCCCCCACCCCCAAAAGGATCACTGAATGATTAACATATCAAGAAGAAATAAAAATGGCGGTGGGTTTCCTTTCCCAGTGATAAATAATTCACTGCTTTTTTGCCATGGCTGTACTTTAAAATCACCCAGGAGGTACTAAAACATATGAAGATGCATGTAGAGCATGGAAGTATGTAGAAGAGTGGACCACAAGTTCTAGAGTTGGTAATTATAGCCAGTGTGCCTGACGAGATACTAGAGTGGCATTTGTCTGAAGAAGTTTCTGTTCATCTCTTGTCCCCATTTATTTGATGGGGTTAGATTTTTTTCCCTTGTAAAGTTCTCCCAATAATTTGTAGCAATAGCACAGTGGTAGGGCATTTGCCTTGCATGCGACTGGCCTGGCCGACCCGGGTTTGATTCCTCTGCCCCTCTCAGAGAGCCCAGCAAGCTACCGAGAGTATCTTGCCCACATGGTAAAGCCTGGCAAGCTAACCGTGAGGTATTCTATATGCCAAACACAGTAACAACAAGTCTCACAATGGAGATGTAACTGGGCCCACCTGAGCAAATCGATGAACAAAGGGAGGACAGTGCTATAGTGCTTAAATATTAATTAACCCATTATCTCAGGAGTTTTGGGTTAATATTTTCTCCCATTCCTTGGGCTATTTTTATATGCTGGTTATCATTTCCTTTGAAGTGTAGAAGCTTCTTAGTTTAACATAGTCCCATTTCTTTACGTTTTTTTCCACTTGCTTGGTCAGTAGTGTTTCATCTTTGAGGTTGCCTTTAGCTTTCCTTCTTTTTTTTTTTTTTTTACTTTTGGGTCATACCCGGCAATGCACAGGGGTTACTCCTGACTCATGCACTCAGAAATTACTCCTGGCAGTGCTTGGGAACCATATGGGATGCTGGGAATCGAACCCGGGTTGACCCTGTGCAATGCCCTACCCTCTGTGCCCTGCCTTTAGCTTGAATGACATAGAGCCTCTGTTTTCCTCTTTGTAACTTATGAACTAAGGTCTGATATCTTTACTCCATCTTGATTTGACATTTGTGCATGGGATTAGAGAAAGGTCTGAGTTATTTTTATTTTTAATGTAGTTGACCAGTTTTCCCAGAACTACTTGTTGAAGAGGCTTTTCTTGCTCCACTTCATATTTTTTGCTCCTGTATCAAAGAGTAACTGATCATATACCTGAGGATCTGTCTCAGAATATTCAAGTATACTAAACTGATCAGGGGTTCTGTCTTTATTCTAGTACCATGCTGTTTAAATTACTGCTGCTTTGTGGCACAGTTTGAAGTTGGGGAAAGTAATGCCTACATTTTCTTTTACCCAAAAATTGCACTAGCTATTGGAGGAGGATGTGTGTGTGTGTGGGGGGGGGGGGGGGTTGTTATTATTTCATATGAGTTTTAAGAGTGCTTAATCTATTTATTTGAAAATTGTCATGGGTATCTTTAGAGGGACTGTATTGAATCTGTACAATGCTTTGGGGATATTGCTATTTTAATTATAGTAATCCATCCAATCCATGAGCAGGGGATGTGTTTCCACTTCCTTGTGTCCTCTTTTATTTCTTAGTGATTTGTAATTTTCTTTGTACAGGTCTTTCATGCCTTTTGTTAAGTTGATCAACATTATTTTATTACTGAATAATTTTATTTATTATTTCGTGACTCAGGGATCACACCCGTAAGCCACACCCTGCTGGCACCAGATAATCTCCTCATAGGCCACCCTCCAGAACTCAGGATGCTCCTCCCAGACAGGAGTATAAAATGAGGCTCCCAGAACCATGCCATCAAACTCAGCATCAGGTTGTGGGGTGGGTGAAAACCGTCCATGCCCCAAGGGATCCAGCCCCGGCAGTCAACCTCCACTACCCAACCACCGCCACGCTCCAGGCCACTTTCCTGACCAGGTGGCCGCAAAGTGCAAAACGGCCGTGTGACACATTATAAAACACCTGCTATCCATTTTCCACTATTACTACGCCATATCTGATGGGGTTTAGACAGTAGGCAACAAATCATAGAAAAAATATATAAATATATGCCTCTTGCAGTCTCCTGCCCCCGCGCCTGGCTGCCCTCGCCAGAGCCCCTTGGAGGGGAGCAGGTTGAGCTTTCCTCCCCACCCTGACCAGGGCTCCAGCAGCCAAAGACCTCCAGGACCAGCCACCACCATGCTGAGACCACTCTCCGCACACATGAAGGTACTGGCAGAGGGACAAAGCCACGCGGGTTCGGGGGCTGAGATCTCCAAGCCTACTCGGATTTGGGCCGAGCATCCTCCACCTAGATCCTCCAAACTCCAGTAGGCGGGGGTCACACCCACCAACTGGCCCCCTGCCGCCATGTAATCCCATCAACGGCCAAGACCCAGAGACTATAAAAACCAGCTCCCGGAACCACGCAGCCACATTTGCGGCCGTGTGACATCTTATTATAACATCATATTATCTCATTCCTACTTTGGACAAACTGGCAGGCTACCGAATGTAGCCTGCCCACACGGCAGAGTCTGGCAAACTCCCCATGGTGTACCCAATATGCCAAATACCAGTAACAATGATGGGTCTCATTCTCCTAAAGAGCCTTAAATATAATCTCAGGGCTAGAATGAAGGAGATTTTACTGGGGCCGGCAATCGACGATTAACAGGATGATTTGTGATTTGTGATTGATTGTGATATGCCTCTTGGAGAGCCCAGCAAGCTACTGAGAGTATACCACCTGCATGGCAGAGCCTGGCAAGATACCCTTGGCATAATCGATATGCCAAATATAGTAATAGCAACAGATTTCATTCCCCTGACCCCAAAAGAGCCTGCAATCATTGGGAAATGAGGAGTAAGAAGAGGCTACTAAAATCTCAAGGCAAAGAGGAATAGAGACGTTGCTTGCACCCACTTAAGTAATTCAAGGATCAACGGGATGACAGTGATATGGTGATACAGTGAAATAATTTAATTAATAATTATTTGTTCACTATAGTTAGCAAATATATTTTTATAATTATTATTTAGTTAACATTATTCCAAGAATAGGTGACTGAATAAAGAAACTATGGTACTTGATTCTGAGGCACAATTTCCTATGGGATTTTTAAAAATATATGTGCCTCTTCTCTTTTATTATTTGCAAATAGGAAATCTATCGACATTTGCATATTAATTTTGTATCCTGAAACTGGGCTGGAGCAATAGCACAGTGGGTAGGGTGTTTGCCTTGCACGCAGCCAACATGGCTGACCCGGGTTCAATTCCTCTGCCCCTCTCGGAGAGCCCGGCAAGCTACCTAGAATATCTCGCCCCCTCAGCAAAGACTGGCAAGCTACCCTGTGAGGTATTCAATATGCCAAACACAGTAACAACAAAAGTCTTACGATGGAGACATTACTGGGCCCGCTCAAGCAAATCGATGAACAACGGGAGGACAGTGACCCTGAAAGTATACTATACAAATCTGCAATGGCTGAAAATGCCATTTCTTGGTATCTTATTTCTAAGAGCTTTTTTATTGTCAAAATAAAAATACAAATAGCCAAAGACACAATAAAAATGCTCTGCACCACTAATCATCAGGCAGATGCAGTAAAAACAATACATCATGTTAGACCACAGAGAGTAGTTTTGGCATGGATGCAGAAAGAAAGGGACTCTCAACTCATTGCTGGAATGTACAATGATCTAGCTTTTATGGAAAACATTATGGACACTCCTCAAAGATAAAGAAATTGAGCTTCCATTTGACCCAACTTCTTGGTCATACACTATTTTTTTATGCTTTTGGGTCACACCCAGTGATGCTCAGGGGTTACTCCTGACTCTGTACACTTGGCTGTACTTGGTGGACCATATCAGGTGCCGGGAATTGAACCTTGGTTGGCATGCAAGGCAAACACCCTACTTGCTGTACTATCGCTCCAGCCCCTGACCCAACTTCTTGGAATATACCCCAAGGGACCGAAATCTAAATGAGAAAAGATATTTGCAACCTTATGTTCCTTGCGGCATTGTCCACAATAGCCAAAATCTGAAAACAATTCAAATGTCCAAGAATCGATGACTGGATTTGGTACATATACACAATAGAATATTATATAAAAAAAGATAAAAGTCATTAAATTTGCTGCTACATGGAGGGACCTGAAGAGTGTTTTGCTGAGTGAAATGAGTCAGAGGGAGAAGCACAAACATAAAATGATTGCATTCATTTAAAGGATATTAAAAATTTACAAAACATAGTACAGTAACAAGATACAAAGACTGAAAGAAAAAAGGGCGGTGAAGATGGGTCCATGGTAGGAAGCTTGCACAAAGAAGGAGATGAGAGTACAGTTAGGACAGAAAAGGGATCACTATGACAATTATAGTTGGAGATGATCACTCTGGACAAAAACTGTGTGCTGAAAGGTGATAAAGTGATATGCATATTATCCTTTCAGTAACAGTAGGGGAGAGAGGGAAAGAGAAAGGGAGAGAGAGAGAAAGAAAAAGAAAGAAAGAAAGAAAGAAAGAAAGAAAGAAAGAAAGAAAGAAAGAGAGAAAGAAAGAAAGGAAGAAAGAGAGAGAGAGAGAAAGAAAGAAAGAAAGAAAGAAAGAAAGAAAGAAAGGAAAGAAAGAAAAGAAAGAAAGAGAAAGAAAGAAAGAAAGAAAGAAAGAAAAGAAAAGAAAGAAAGAAAGAAAGAGAAAGAGAAAGAGAGAGAAGTGTCTGCCTACTGCTGAGGGGAAGTGTGGACAGGAGAGAAACAGAATATTAGAATATTGGTGGTTGGAAATGTGCACTGGTGAGGGGATTGATGTTGGAACTTTGAATGACTGTACCTCAATCATGAACTTTGTAACTGTATATCTCACAGTGATTCAGTTAAAATAATTATTTTTAAAAAGCACTTCTCATAGAGGCAGACTGGTTAGTGGGGGGTGGGGGGAGGGGCAGTGGGGGAGCATTGATGGAGACAGAGGACTCTGGTGAAGAAATCCGTGTTGAAATATTGTATGGCTGAAAGTCAATCATGAATAAATTTGTAATTTCAGGGTGGCTAAATTTTTTAGAATTCTTTTAAAAAATAGTAATGTTGCTTAAACTTTGGTGCAAACCTCCAGCGGAGGCCCTCAGACCCATCTCCAGATTTTATAGAATGGGATCTAGTTATCATGACTTTAAGATCCCTGAATGATTGCAACATTTTACCAAGTGAGCACCAGTTTAGGATCCTTCTTAATCTCCTTCCATTTCTCAAGGACTGAGCGACAGGCTATAGGCAGCAGTAACTCTTTCTTTAGCCACTGTAACCAGCAGTTCTTAAATCTGCAAGCTCTGGCTCTTAAGAGGAGAAATACTGACTACAAATCATTTGGATCAGCACCTTTCTTTTTATCTTATTTCCTCATACAACACTGCATAAATTGGTCTTTTGCTTTTTTGCAGAAAAAAAATGCTAGAAAAGATAGATATATCAAGTCCATTCCCCCAAATTAATGCCCAAACATCATAAAAACACAAGGTGAAGCTCACACTTTAAGGACAAGGGAAACAACTTCTAATAACCAGGGCAAAAGTGACAGGAAATCATGATTCAAATGCCGCTAAACCTATTCCCTCTTTTCCACTGCTTTCCATAAGTGTTTTAGTGTCCTTGTGAATCACAAACAGCAGGAGGAAAACGAGGAAGTCATGAATCTGTAGAATTTCCTTATTGCTACCAATATGAATGCTTGGGACTCCTGTCAGATTTGAATTGAAATCTTTCCATCTGGATCTACTGAGTTCACGTAAAAGAAGCCATTGTCTTCTGATACTCTATCCATGAGGGCTGGAGTGATAGCACAGCCGGTAGGGCATTTGATCCGGGTTCGATTCCTCCATCCCTCTTGGAGATCCCGGCAAGCTACCAGGAGTATTCTGCCTGCACAGCAGAGCCTGGCAATCTCCATATTTGATATGCCATAAACAGTAACAACAAGTCACACAATGAAGATGTTACTGGTGACCGAGTAAACCGATGAACAATGGGAGGACAGTGATACAGTGCTATTCTACCCATGTAGAAATTCATATTGTTTCATATCATAAAAACACAGGGTGAAGCTGTGTTTTTACATAAAAACTATATGTAGAACTTCATATAGTTTCCTTTTAGAAGCTATATTGGTTCAGTTGCTTTTTGTTCAAAAACTGTTATCTCTATTCATGACTTACAGGGGTAAGGATGTATATGTGCACCTACAGGTGTAATTAAGTATAAGTAAATGTGCATGCATGATATGTGTGTGTCTACACGCACACATGGAATTCTGACCAAAAATGTCTGTCTTTATTCCAGACATGAGTAAAAAAAAATCCATGTGATGTTCAATCATAAAATTTCTATTTAAATCCTAACAGCACCCTGAAATGGACTTTAAAGAAGAGTACATACTAACAGATTTCCCAAATGTGTTGCTCATCTTTGCCAGATAAATTAGTGGCTGGAAACACTCTCCGAGGAATGTGACAACAGCTTTTCTTCTTTGAAGTGGAGGAAAATTCTGCATGACGATAAAGAGTGGTTTTAAGAAAACAGTCTTAGGAGCTCATGTTTATTAAAATTCTCATTGTAGGAGCTATTCAGTAGCTTACAAGTTAAATGTGGACAGACCCCCTAAGAATGCTACCACACCAAAAATTAATGTATCTTTTCTAACAGAAAACAAAGCGAAGTCTGGATTTGAATCTTGTGAGTTTGGGTCATCCTTCATCACCAGTAGACAGGGGATCAAAGCAATAGTACAGCATGTTCTTGACTTGCATATGGTCTGATTCCTAGCATCTCGTAGAAGTAATCACTGATCACAGAGTCAGGAATAAGTCCTGAGCACCACTAGGTGTGACATCCCCCTCCCCTGATGCCCCACTGCCAAAAGGAAAAAAAAACAAAAGCATTAAAGAAATAAAATTTGGGTCTGGAGAGATGGTACAGTGGGTACAGCTCTTGCTTTGCACATTGCTGACCTGAGTTCAATCCCAAACATCCTCTACGATTACCCCCGAGCACCACCAGGAGTAATTCTTGAGTGCAGAGTCAGGAGTAACCCCCGAGTATCACCAGGTGTGACCCCAAAACAACAAAAACTGAAAACAAAACCCTTAATATTAGGGCCAATGAGATAATACAGGTAGTGAGAGAGGTGATTGCATTAAAGATGGTCAACTCTGTTTTAGATCCTAGGACTGTATATGGTCCCTTGAGTACTGCCAGGAGAAAACCCTGAGCACAGAGTTAAAAGTCCTGAGCACGTCTATGTATAGCAGAATATCAAAACCAAAATAACTGATATTAATTTGACTAAGTTTTCTTGGGCAGTGACACAGTGCAGGTTTTCTTGGAATCTATACATGTAACACTGTAACACTGTCATCCCATTGTTCATCGAATTGCTTGAGGGGGCACCAGTAACGTCTCTATTGTGAGACTTGTTGTTACTGTTTTTGGCATATTGAATATGCCACGAGGAGCTTGCCAGTCTCTGCGCAGGCAGGATACTCTCAGTAGCTTGCCGGGCTCTCCAAGAGGGATGGAGGAATCGAACCCAGGTTGGCCACGTGCAAGGCAAACATGCAAGGCAAACCCACTGTGCTATTGCTCTAGCTCCTTGGACTCTCGAAATATTCAAAATACAGAAATGACCTTACTTTATTGTACTTTATTGTATAGTTTTTAAAATATGGGTTATAATGAACCATTAAATTTTCACTTTTAAAGTATAATTCTGTGACAATCTATTCTATGGCTCAACACTTCACTTTCTTGCTACAGAAAGTAAGGGGCTCTCAGCGGGTACACAGAGATGTCTCTATCAATCTCTAAATCTCCACAAAGTCTAACTTTTACATGTCTCCATTATTCTGGACAACAGCATTCTAAACAATTCTGAGTTCACACTATCCAATTTCCCCTAACAAGATAGGTAGTCCTGAGCACTTTAGTTACTATCATTTGGCCTCAGTTTCCTCATGTATAGCAATTGTCTGTGAAAGATTATTCTGAGGGTTATAAATGCTGCCCCTTTTAAAATACTGAAATAAAAACGCAATGACTGTTAAACTTAGTACCTCAACAGTATGCCTTTCATTCACATTTCAGAGCTGTTTATTCACTATCATTTTGTCCTGAATCCCATGTGAGACCTTATGGAGAAAAGAAGGGAAAAAGACCAATTTTACAACAAATCAAGATGGCAAAGAAATACCTCCAGATTTCATGGAATTTTGAAATCTAAGAGGAAGAAATAATTTCCATACCTATTTGTGAAATGAAGGTCAAAAATTCACTGAGTGAATCAATAGATGAATGAATTACTTCTGAGCAAAGAATATTCACTTTTGGTTGGGATAATGCTGGAACACTAGACTTCATTGTCATTGCATGTGCTGCCAGCTGATTTTCAGGCACAAACTATTACTACATCTTTATAGTGTATGAAATAAAAGCTAACAGACAGAATGGCAGGGGCTTGGACCAGGATAAGCATTTCAGCTCTGGCTGCTCTTCTCAAACCATCTGTTTCTTTTCTCTCAGTCATTCCTTGTCAAGATATTCTCCACGATTTAGTTTCCTCGGCCTCATCTCCATTTATTGCTTTAAGAAAGGTTTCTAGTTCAGTATATGAAATGTCTACATGTTGTCGATGAACTCTTATGGGGAAAGTCAGTGTAGAAAAGAAACAAATAAATAAAAAACTTCAATAAACAAATAAAGTGAGCACACAATCCCAGTGGACTGAAAGAATATTTAGAGAAGTGACTAGGGAAACGATTTTCACACGATGTCATCTGCTAACACTAATGAGTTAATTAAATTAGAAAAATTCCATTGCCAAAAGCAAAACATTCAAATACGTGGGATGCTGGGGGAATTATAGACCATCCTAGTAAATGCATTCTTATCAAGCTTTATTTTCCCCTTTGATAAGACTATGGAGAGCTACATTTATAAAACCATCCAATTTTGAGAGCGTATTTTCCATCTGGGACCAGTTGGGTAGAGTATGTTCTAAACTCTGTAAATCCTACCGAGAGACAACAGGACTTGTTAAGAAAACTGTTTATAAAAAGCAATGTTTTGTGAAGATCTAGCAATAAAAAAGTTAATTGTGATGTCCCCATATATTGTTAAATTCATTATTCTTCATTAAATGCCTTTGTACACAAACAAAAAGCCAAATAGAAATTTATCGGAAATTGGATACTGTAAAACAAATGGAAAGTCAATATATTTTTGCTAAGCTTTTTAGATGGCAATTAGAATATTTACAAATACCTGAAAGATTATTTCAAGTTAGGAGGATCTCTCTCTCTCTCTCTCTCTCTATCTCTCTCTCTCTCTTTCTCTCATAATCCTATTTCACAATGTTTTGCCCAAATAATCCTGATGTAAAAGAAAAGATCAAATCTTTATATAATAGATATAAAGATTAAGGTATTGAACCTTAAAAACCCATTACCATGCTGAAAACAATAGAAAGAATTATTACTACACCATGAGATATAGAAAATGACGTTAAAGAGATCTTAATATTCTCTGTCAAAATAAAATGTATGAGAAAAAGTTTTAAAGATGTTTATCATGATTTCAAAACTTAATTTACTTAAGAG
The DNA here is from genome assembly GCF_029834395.1 of Sorex fumeus. Classification (NCBI taxonomy): domain Eukaryota; kingdom Metazoa; phylum Chordata; class Mammalia; order Eulipotyphla; family Soricidae; genus Sorex; species Sorex fumeus. Next base: position 32,876,715 of record NW_026606092.1, on the reverse strand, counting down.
TGCTATTCATTTGTGGGAAAAGGAACTGAGCTAAATTCTCTTGTAAAACACTTGATGATTATGTACTGACATAGTTCATTAAGGTTTTGTGTATCTGTATATATATATTTGTGATATACATATAAAACCATTATGCACATGATATTTGCATTTATATATGCATATAGGGTGTTTCTCCTTTTGTCAACTTTACTCCTCACAAAAAATTAAACAAAATCAGAAATTATATATGTTTTATTTCTGTAGTACTGGGGATCATATTAAGATTTTTAAAAAACATGATGACTTGTCTCTGTTTATTTGGACTTTGAAAGCTCAGAAATAATAGATGTTCAGCGAGTCGTTGGATAGACCAATACTCCTCAAATTCATGAATAGAAATCACTGAAGATCTCTAAAATGTACATTATGGCTTAGTGGATCTGTATCAGAGTCTAAGAATCTTCATTTCTAAGTGGATGCATCTGACCTGTGGACTAATATTCTCAACAATATAATTTCTCAAGGTTAATTAAAAAACAAAATTACACATTTTTTCATAAAATTATCCTCATCCAGCTAGATGTTACATATGATATTTCTTCAAATAACCTAATATACTTTATGGACTAGATTTTAGTTTATGTACAATAATTTTCTTCATGTTTATTGAAATAACATGATTCATAATACTGTTAGTGATAGTTTAATGTATATATCATTCCAATATTTCTAGAGTGATAGCACAGTGGGTAGGGTGTTTGCCTTGCATGCCGCTTACCCAGGTTCGATTCCTCTGCCCCTCTCTGAATGCCCAGCAAGCTACTGAGGATATCCCATCCACACAACAGAGTCTGGCAAGGTCCCTGTAGCATATTCGATATGCCAAAAACAGTAACAAGTTTCACAATGGAGACGTTACTGGTGCACGCTCAAGCAAATCAATGAACAATGGAAGGACAGTGCTTCAGTGCTACAGTATCCCAAAGGTAAAAAGTAAAGGTAAAGGCCCTCCCGTAGATCGTCGATTTGCTCGAGCGGGCCCAGTAACGTCTCCATTGGAGACTTTGTTGTTACTGTGTCTGGCATATCGAATACTCTCGGTAGCTTGCCGGGCTCTCCGAGAGGGGCGGAGGAATCGAACTCGGGTCGGCCATGTTGGCTGCGTGTAAGGCAAACGCCCTACCCGCTGTGCTATCGCTACAGTATCCCAAAGACAGTCCCCAATACTTCCCCCAACTCCCAGACTCACTTCCATACTTCCATAGATCAACTCTTCAATATTATAACCTTTGATCATTTTTTTGCTCTCTTACTATGCTTCAAATTGCTCGAGTGGGCACCAGTAATGTCTCCATTGTGAGACTTGTTGTTTCTGTTTTTGGCATATCGAATGAGCCACAGGGAGCTTGCCAGGCTCTGTTGTGTGGGCGGGATACTCTGGGTAGATTGCCAGGCTCTCTGAGAAGGGCGGAAGAATCGAACCTGGGTCAGCCACATGCAAGGCAAATGCCCTACCCACTGTGCTATCAGCGTTTGCCTTGCACACGGCTGACCAGGGTTCGATTCTTCTGCCCCTCTCGGAGAGCCGAGTAAGCTATGGAGAGAATCCCACCCGCAGGGCAAAGCCTGACAAGCTACTCACGATATATTCAATATGCCAAAAACAGTAAGAACAAGTCTCACATTGGAGACGTTACTGGTGCCCACTAGAGCAAATTGATGAACAACAGGAGGACAGTGCTACAGTGCTTCTATATTTCACATGCAAGAGGCATCATTCTGTCTCTATCTTTCTCCTTATGACTGACTTCACTAGGCATGATACGCTTCAGTTTAGACAGTCTCATGGAAAATTGCATGATTTCATACAGCTGAGCAGTATTACATAGTGTATATATACTATGATTTCTTTATCTAATATTCTGTTTTTAGGCACCTGGACTATTATCAGGTTTTGGCCATTGTCAATAGCGTTGCAATAATCATAAGGGCACAAAGTTATTTTAAAAATAGTACATTTTGACCTTTGCGGTGAATGCCAAGAAATGGAATTGCTAGGTCATCTTGCTCAATTCTTAGTTCTTTGAGAAGTATCAATGCCGTTTTCCAAAGAGGTTGAACCAGCCAACATTCCCATCAATTGTGAATGAGGGTTCCATTATTCCCCACATATACACCAGCACTGATTCTTGTCTTACCCTCCACTGAGGACATTTGAAATTCTAGACTCTGAGGTTGAAATACGTTTACCCACCCCCAGGCTCCCTTTTTATCAGTCCACCAAAAAAGTTATTGTCTCAGAAATAAACCTGATGTCTCACAAAAAAGCACTAAACTTTGAACAAAACTAGGGAAATCGAGTCTAAGAGCTGTGGTTACCAAAGGGATGCTTCTCTGGCCTGTGGTCTTGGGGATTAGCCAGGACTTTAGATGCACTATGTGATGCTTGAAGAGCAAATGGTGCTAGAAAAATCCAATGAGATTCAGATCTATCCATGGCAGCCACATTAACCCTTGTGCTATCTCTCTAGTTCTACTCTTCTAGGTTTTAAATGGTCAGATCAACTGGGTTTATTCACTTTATAAAAGAATAAAATATGATATAGACTATAATGTGAAATCCTATGCTTTCAGTCTCACCCTTTTACTCCTTTCCTAAAAGTAATCACTGTTAACTATTCATTTGTTCCCATTCATAATATGTCTTCAGTTCAAGGTGATGGACGGCATTCATTTGTCCACACCTTAATATCTGAAGGTCATGTGAGTCTTTTGACCACGAGACTGTAAGACAAAAGCAATCCTGAGTGCTGGGACTCAGACTACTAGTACAGTGGGTAGTGGGTTTACCTTGCATATGGCTGACCCAGGTTGGATTCCTGGCATCCAATATGGTCCCCCAAGCACTGCCAGGAGTAATTCCTGAGTACAGAGCTACATGTAACCCCTGAGAGTTACCAGATGTGGTCCCCAAACAAAAAACAATAGTGTTAAAAAAAAAAACCAATGCAATACTGAATTCTGACCCTTGTACTGATGTCTGAAGATGACTTGAAGAAAGGCTTCAGGAGATGCGTTAGTGACTAATGCTATTGCATTTCAAGCTTGAGGCCACAAGTGTAATCCACAGAATTGCCTACAGGAGCCAAGTGGAGTTCTTTGAGCCCTGCTGTTTGTGTTTCCCAGTGAAAGGGACTTGAAGATGGCCCAAGGGCTCACATGTCTGTTTTGTATGTTGATAGCTGAGTCCCAGATGCTGACTTCAGGTGCTGAGCTTAAGCCTGGAAGCTTTGCAGCACCTTTGCTCTTTCTGCCAAGACAATATGCCATCTGTGATTTCTTGCACCAGAAACAATTTCCAGCTGCACCACAGCCAGTAGTGTGCAAGTACTTCAGCTAAAGGGTATGATATCCCACTTCCAATGTGTGAGTACCACAACTGAAGAAAAAAAAAAGAAGTGCAACCATCACAGTGGTTGCTACAAAAAGACTATGCACAAACACCATGACTAAATTTTTTTGATCCCCAGTGAGCAACTGTGCAAGTTCAACCCACTGCAAGCACCACCACCAAGTACGGGAGCCACCACTGGCCACTGTAACAACACAGACAGAGCAAAGTGGGTGGGGGACGGCGATGGAATTTATTATCATTTGATGCCCTTGTGTCCCATGCTGTGAAGACACCCAGTCGCACTAACTGAAAAAGCAGACTTTGTGGTGTCTAAGTGGATAATCACACTAACTTCAAATAAATGATAAGTCCACCCTTGACACCCCAGCTCTAGTCAGGCCTTCAGCGAACCACAAACCATTTGAGATCTTGAGACTAATAGAAAAATCCCACAGATTTTTGACCATGATCTTATGAGAAAAAAAAAAACAGGCCATAATTGTTTAAATTAACTGAGATCCAGAGAGATTTTCTAATGTAGCCACAGTTAATTTAAATAGAATGTCTTTCCATTGATTTGGGTTGTTGTTTATGACTTTCAGCAAAGCGCTATAAATTTCATTTACAAATCAATGAGCAAATCTTCATTAGATACTAAGTATTTATGTTTTTTGGGTTGCTCTTGATATTAAATACTATTTTCTCCTTATAGTTTTTAATTGGTTGTAAATAGCACAGAAAATATATTGAATAATAAATTTTGAAATTTGTAGTTCTATATTCTTGATTCTTTTGGAGTTTCAGGATAGAAACTTTTTGAATTTCCTTTACAACTATTTAAAGGTCTCACTTTCCTTTGATCTCATTGTATTGGCTAAGATGATAATGGGACATTTGTTCCAAATTCAATGAAACTATGTTTTCATATAAGTATGAGAGTCTCTGGATGGTTGTGTAGCAACCAATTACCACAATGAGGAATACACACATACACACATATGGATATTACTGTCACTGTCACTTTCCTCCCGTTGTTCATTGATTTTCTCAAGCGGGCCCAGTAACGTCTCCATTGTGACAATTCTTACTGTGTTTGGCATACTAAACACATCACGGGTAGCTTGCCAGGCTCTGCCGTGGGGGCAAGATACTCTTGGTAGCTTGCCGGGCTCTCCGAGAGGGGTGGAGGAATCGAACTCGGGTCGGCCATGTTGGCTGTGTGCAAGGCAAAAGCCCTACCCACTGTGCTATAGCTCCAACCTATATGTATATAAACATATATATATATATATATATAAACATAGATAGATAGATAGATAGATAGATAGATAGATAGATCGATAGAGAGAGAGAGAGTCCTGAATTTATACAGTGCTTTAAAATGTTGGTTTAGGGCCACAGAGATAAAGAGATAGTACAGTAGGTAAGTTTCTCGCCTTGCATGCAGTCAGTCCCTGCTTGATTCCCCAGCCAGCACTACATATGGTCACCAAAGAACCACCAAAAGTGATCTCCAAGCATAGAATCAGATGTGAGCCAGGAGTAAGCCTGGAGAACCACTGGTGTGCACTTCCCCACAAATGTTCTATTTTTAATAGTTTTTATAGCAACATCCCCAACATATCTCAGGGTCCTAGAAACCACTCCACAACTCAGAGTTGTGGGCTTGGAAGCTAAGTGCCAGGTCTGACTGTGTGATGCTGCTTAAATTCAGAGTGCTGAAGGACATTAAGACACCTTGAAGGTTCTTAGGGAAAATGAGGTGATGTGGAGACTTGGAGCCTAGTTTATGCAAGGCATGTCTTCTACTTCCTTTAAGGAATTTTTTCAGATAACCAAATATTTCATTCAGCTTTTTTCTCTTGGGTTAGTGAACCATACCTGACAGAGCTCAGGGGTGCTTCTATCTGTGTGCTCAAAAGTGGTCCCTGATACTTGAAAAACATATACGTTATCAGGGTTGACTGCATGCAAGCTAAGTACCTTAACAACTATACTATATCTCTGCCTCCCCCAATAGTATCTTTTTAATTTAAAAAAATTAAAAAATTAATAGCAGTATTTCCTGGCCCTCTCAGAGAGAGCCCAGCAAGCTACCGAGAGTATCCTGCCCATACGGCAGAGCCTGGCAAGCTACCTGTGGTGTATTTGATATACAAAAACAGTAACAATAACAGGTCTCATTTCTCTGACCCCGAAAGAGCCCCCAATACGCCACTGGGCTACACTAGCACGTGACAGGGATGAATGGAGATGTTACTGGCGCCTGCCCAAGCAAACTGATGAACAATGAGATGACAAGTGACAAGTGACTCGTGACAAAACAAAAAGATTAACAACAAAAAAGATCACAAAGTAATATTTATATGCTTACCATCCATATTTAACAATGTTAATCTTTGCTCAAATTAATATTTTCTTTTAAGAATATAAGGCATTATAGATGTAGCTAAAACCCATTCACTACTATCCCATAATAGGAGAATATATACATGTTTTACATGTATGTGTGTATACAAACAATGAAAAATAGTATTGTTCTTAATGTATTTATAGGTTTATGTATATGGTGCCATGCTTTTTTTTTTGTATTCAGCTACAACTTTAATTAAATTACTTCAACTTATTCCTCTTCTGGGAGGAATGTGGTTTGGGCCATACAAAGGGATGGTCAGGTGTTATTCCTGTCTGCTCTACAATAAGGAATTACTAGTAACAGTGCTCAGAGGACCAAATGGGATGCCAAGGATCAAATCTTGGTCAGCCACGTATAAGACAAATACCCAAACCACTATACTATTGCCCTGACTCCTATTTTTCTTATTTTTTTAAACAGAATCAAGGCTTATCTGTGTTGATAAGAGAAATCCTTGTTTATTTAAAATATGAATGGAACTAGAGGGTATCATGCTGAGTGAAATGTGTCAGAGAAAGAAGGGCAAATATGGAATGATGTTTCTTATCTGTTGTACATAGAGACAAAACAAAGAAATAGCATTAAGACATGTCAAACACTTGGCCTTGTATTAAAATTCTAAGACTGTCAGTAGGTGACAGGTAGAGGTCGGGAATGAAGAGATGTACTAGAACTGACACACAGACAATAGTGGAGGATATTGAACGTTCTGATAGCAGCAGGGCACAGTAACACTGCACTTCAAAACCAAAAATATTAACACAGTTGTAACCATGTCACCTAAACTATAATAAAACTCAATTTTAATTTATTTTTCTGATAGGTTAGCTTTGAACCATACCTAACAGTGCTCAAGAATACTCCTGGCTCTGTGTTCAAGATCAGCACAGAGGTGCTCTAGAGACTATGTGTGATGCCAAGAGTTGAATCAGTATTAACCACATGTAAGACAAATGCTTCAGTCCCTGTATCCTCTCTCTAGCCCCGAATAAGATGGCTTACACCCAAGAATAGTAGAGATGAGTACCAGAGGATTGCTCCGTGGCCTGGAAGCTGGCCTCACATGCTGGGGGAAGAGGCAGCTCAGATAGAGAAGGGACCACCAAGTAAAGGGTGCTTGAATGGTCCGCTCGGGATGGGAGATACGTGCTGAAAGTAGACTAAAGATCGAATGATGGCCACTCAATACCTCTATTGCAAGCCACAACACTCAAAAGGAGAGAGAGAGAGAGAGAGAGAGAGAGAGAGAGAGAGAGAGAGAAAGCAAAAGGGAATATCCTGCCACAAAGGCGGGGTGGGGTGGAGTAGGGGTGGTGGGAGGGATACTGGGGTCATTGGTGGTATAGATGGGCACAGGTGGAGGGATGGGTACTCAAACATTGTATGAATGAAACATAAGCATGAAAGTTTGCAAGTCTGTGACTGTACTCACAGTGTTTCATTAAAAAAATAAATTAAAAAAAATTTTTAAAAAGATTTTTATATGCATTTTAAAAAGGTAAAGGTAAAGGCCCTCCCATTGATCGTCGATTTGCTCGAGCGGGCCCAGTAACATCTCCCTTGGAGACTTTGTTGTTACTGTGTCTGGCACATCAAATACTCTCGGTAGCTTGCCGGGCTCTCCGAGAGGGGCAGAGGAATCAAACTCGGGTCAGCCATGTTGGCTGTGTGCAAGGCAAACGCCCTACCGCTGTGCTATCGCTCCGGCCCAGCCTAGAAATTATAGATTTGCAAAGTTTGGCTACTTGAAACCTTTAAACCTCATTCTCCTAGTATTTGATAATTTAAACAATTTGTAATTTTATATTAATTTTGAATTAATGAAGAATGCAGTATTAAATTCTAGAAAAGAAAATAGAAATGTGGGAAGGAAGGTAAATTTATTTTCCCATTGACTGCCTATGCAAATAGAACTCAATTTTTCTCAGCATCCCTGAGCCTCTTCCTGTTCGTTCCTGAGGCTGTGCCTGTCTTCTTCCCCTCCCAGGTCAGTTAACCCGCCAGTATTTGAAACCGGGACTCGGCTTTCTCTGTGCATGCGCCCCAGGTGTCCTCTAGGATCCTGGGACACCCAGCATTCCTGACCCTCTTCCTATTCATTCCTAACACTGTGCCAGTCTTCTTCCTCTCCCAGCTGGCACCACCCCACATACCAGATACCCATGGGAGCATGGCCTCTTCAGAAGTGGGCGTAGCTTCTATGGAAGCGGGCATGATTTTGGGCTGAAAGATGCTCACGCAGCCGCAGGTAGTTTAGTTATACCAAGAATTCTAGTGTAACATCTCAGTCCCCATACCGCCACACCAACATGAAGAAACAACACAAATCCCCATGTGGGGAGGATGATTAAAAGAGTCCAGAAGCCTCCATAGGTGCTACTTACCTAGAGGACCTCTTTGAGAAAGAATTCAGATATGAAGTAATGAAGATTTTCAATGAACTCAATGAAACAGTGAGACAGATATCAGGTAACATGAGAGAAACAATCGAGAAATTACAGGAAGAAATGAGAGCAGAAACTGGAAAGCTATGCACAGAAATGTCACAAATAAAAGATTTTTTATAGATGAAATAAAAAGCTCAGTCTGTGTCCTCAACAGTAGAATGACCACAGCTGAAGGCAGAATCAGTGAGCTGGAAGATCAGCTGCACCAAGCCAACAGGCAACAACCAAACAATGGCAAGAGACCTCAAAATAGCTCGAGAGCGAATCAGAGTCCTAGGAGATTATTCCAAGAGGAACAACATTAGAATCATTGGAGCACCAGAAGATCATGGAAACAATCCCAATGAAAAATCCATGGTTAAACAAACCATTGCTGAAAAATTCCCAGAGTTCGACAATGCAGCATTTCAGATTCATGGAATCCAAAGGGTGCCAGCTGAAAGAGACCCTAACAAAAACACTCCAATACATATAGTTAGAATCATGGATGCTGCGGGTAGGGACACAATACTGCAAGCAGCAAGGCCCAAGAAGGAAATCACATACAAAGGAGCACCCCTTAGATTCACAGCAGTCCTATCAGAGGAAACCCTCCAAGCCCAAAGGCTATGATGGTATGTTGTGAAAAAACTCACTGAAATGAACGCTTCACCAAGAATACTCTATCTGGCTAAACTCTTACTCAAACTCAAAGGAATGGTACACTATTTTCTGGATAAACAGCAGCTCCGGAACTTCATATTCTCAAAAGCAAACCTAAAATAAGGGCTAAAGGGGCTACGAAAGGACAAGGAAAAAACCCTACAAGCAAAACAGACCCTTACAGAAAGATGACACAAAACCCCATAACAATAATCTCTCTCAACATCAATGGTCTAAGTTCAGCAATTAAGAGACACAGAGTGGCAAAATGGATTCAGAGACAGAACCCAACATTCTGCTGCCTACATCTCATCTGAACAGTCATCTGAACAGTCAGAGCTAACAAAGTCGAAGGATGAAAACAATCCTGCAAGCAAACAGCTCCCTCAAAAAAGCTGGGGTGGCCATACTAGTATCCTACAACATAAATTTCAGGTTGGAAAAGATTAGAAGGAACAGTGAAGGCCTTTTTCTAATTATCTAGGGATACATACAGCAGGAAGAAATCACACTCTTAAATGTATACGCACCTAATGAGGGAACAGCTAAATATTTAAAACAACTGCTAACAGACTTTAAGGAGAACATTGCTAGCAACACTATAGTAGCCAGAGACTTCAACATCGCCTTATCACCTCTGGATAGATCAACAAGACCAAAACTCAGCAAGGAAACATTGGCTTTGAAGGAAGAAATAAAAGAGAGAGGGCTTATAGACCTATACAGGGCTTTACACCCCCAAAAGAAAGAACACACATTTTTTTCCAGTGCACAAGGAACATATAGACCATGTGGTAGGCCACAAAACATACCTCAATAGAATCAGGAAGATAGAAATAGTATCAACAATCTTTTCAGTCCACGATGCACTGAATATAGAAGTGAATCACATGCCAACACAGAGAACCAAATCAAACACCTGGAAATTAAACAACTGAATGTTGAACAATAAGTGGGTCAGGAAGAACCCTAATAAACCGAATCAGAAATGAGAAGGGGGATATCACAACAGAAACCAAAGACATTCAAAAGATCATCAGAGTCTACTTTGAAAGTCTTTATGCCACAAAACAAGAGAAATTAGAAGAAATGGATAATTCCTGGATTCCTATAATCTCCCAAGAATTCAACTTTTCTTTTCAAAGTTAATTTATACTTTTTTCCATATTTTGACATGAAATCGATATATGGAAGTAATTATCATAACCTATGGAATATATTCTTAAAAAATAAATGTTTTTCTCCTTACTTTAAATTAGAATATTATTCGGTTACTGAAAAAATTTTAGATATTCAGCGATAGCACAGCGGGTAGGGCGTCTGCCTTGCACGCAGCCAACATGGTCGACCCAAGTTCAATTCCTCCGCCCCTCTCGGAGAGCCCGGCAAGCTACCGAGAGTATTCGATATGCCAGACACAGTAACAACAAAGTCTCCAATGGAGATGTTACTGGGCCCGCTCGAGCAAATCAACGATCAACGGGAGGGCCTTTACCACAAATGTCATTATAGAACAAAAATTTTTAAATTTTCTCCAAAGACATTATTACATAATTCTTACATTTAATTGACTATTAAATTTATGTGAGAATACACTTTGTAATCATTTGGGTGGCTTTTAAATGTTTCTCCTTATTAATTTCAGTATTTCTGTCTAATCTACACAAAATATAATTAAACTAAGATGTGGATATTTTGATAGGCCACATCAAATTTCTTAATCATGATCACATCTATGCCTTATATTTTGCTGTATAAATGGTCATTGTGGAATTTAGCAGATATTGATACATTCTGAAAATTTGAATATCATGTTTTTTATTTGTTTTTCATTTCATTTTTATAAAATTCTTTTGGACTACACCTGACTCTGCTAAGGACTTATTCGTTGTTTTGGTGCTCGGAAGACCATATGCAGTGTTGAGGATTGAACCCAAGTTGGCTACATGCAAGGCATGTGCCTCATACCTGTATTAGCACTCCAACACTGACTTTTATGTACTGCTCTCAATGTATTGTTGTTCAAAGAATAAAACAAATTAATGCCTTTAGTCCTCAGTTTCTTCACATCACATATAAAGATACTTGAACTCCAAGGTCCCTTTGGTCCCTAAAATATTAATGCATAAAAAAATTTAAAGAGATTAAAACTTTTACTGTAACTTCATTACATCTCTTCATTTATAGTTTTTTGAGGTTTAACTTGTATCATAATAACAATCCAAAGAGTACAGTTCAGTAGCTTTCAGTGGATTTATAGGGTTGAGCACTCATCACCACAATCTAATTTTAGAAATTTTCCAATAGTCCTAAGGAAACTTCATCTGTATTATAGTGGTTTCTTCCCTGACAAAAGGCCTTTTCTACACTTAGCTGTAGGTAACTACAAATATACATGCTGTTTGTATCCTTGTGAGATTGTTTACCCTGGATACTTTAAGTTGATTTTTTAACATATAATTTTAAATATTAAAAAGATTGAAATTTGTTACTGACTTTTTTCATGTAGCATAATGTTTTACAAAATCATTCCTGTTTTCATGTGTATTGACATTTCATTTCTTTTTAAAATGAATATTAGTCTACTGTATTGAAGACAATGTTTTATTAGTCCATTCATTGATATTGGTTATTTGAATTGTTTCATAGTTTAACTATGCACTCCAAGTACAACTTTTAAGTGTGAACATATATTTGTACTTCTCTGGGGTATAAATCTAAAAGTAGAATCTTTAAGTCAAATGGGAACTGTTTAGCATCTTGAGAAACTGATAAATTTGTTTTCCATTCCCACCAGCAATGTATTAAAGTTCCAGTTTCCTATCAAAACTTTTAGTATTTTATTACATTTTTGGTAAAAATAAATATCAATACTCTAATAGTGGTATCTCATAGCTATCATCTTTTTATATGTCTATTGGACATTTCTGAATTTTCTTTGGAGAAAGCCATTCAAATTTTTACCTACTTTTTAATTGGATAAATTATCATTTTATTGTTGATATACAAATGTTTTTCTTATTCTAGGTATATGTTCCTGTTCAAATATATTATTTGTAAACATTTTTTCCTATTTTGTAGATTATCATTTTACTTTAATACTTACCTTTGAGACAGATATTTTTAGTCGTTACTCAATTAAAAATTATCTATATTTTTTGTTTGCTAATTCTTTTCGAGACATGCCTAAAGAAATAATTGCTCAATTCAAAATAATAAAAATGTGTTTTGATGGTATGAGTTCCAAAATTTTAGCTCTTGAGATCTATGATTAATTTTGAGTTCATTTTTGGTCTTGGTAAGTCAGATCCCAACTTTACACATGGACTTTCTATTGGCTCAGTGCTATTTATTGAAAAGAATATTTTTTTTTCCATGGAACTGTCTTGGCATCCTTGTTAACAAATGATTGACCACCATTGTGGGGATTTGTTCTGTATTCTATTATATATATTTACCATTTATATCTTGTTTTAGGTGTAAACACATAATCCTGGTAACTGTTTAGTTTTGCCATACACTTTAAAAATGAGAGCGTGAGCTTTTCATATCCAGGCTACATTTTATAGATTGCTTTAGCTAGCTTTCAATACAAATATATTAGTGTATACATATATATGTATTTGTGTGTGTTTGTTTGAAAGTATGTATGTATACACATACACACATATATACATATCTGCATGAAATTTAGCAACATCTAATAAATTTCTGCAAAAAAGAAAACTAAGATTTTGAATTTAGAGATCAATTAGGGAGTATTTCTATTCTAATAATGGGTACACGCTTTACACTTTAGTTGCTAAATGTACTACTAATTGCTATTTTTCCTTTTATCTTTTCCTCTGTAGTAGGCTGGGTTGTTTTGTTAATCACATTTTAGATTCTTCATTGAGTTACATCTCTTTTAAGTTTCAAGTTGAGAAACTAGGTCATACTTCATTCTAACATTTATGCATTGTTCTTTAAATAATGTACTCAATTTTATTTTAGTTCTAAATGCTTATATTTCTTTCTTTTTTTTTTTTTTTTGCTTTTTTTTGGGTCACAGCAGTTGATGCACAAGGGTCACTTCCTGGCTCTGCACTCAGGAACCACTTCTGGTGGTGCTTGGGAGGCCACATGGGATTCTGGGAATCGAACCCAAGTCAACCGTGTGTAAGTCAAACGCCCTACCTGCTGTGCTATTGCTCCAGTTCCCTTATATTTGTTTCTTATAATTTAATCTTAATTAAGTTATGAAGACTTGTAAGAGTTGCATATAATGTCCTCAAACTTAAATAAAGTTGCATGCCTAAACTTGTCGATTAAAGAAGCTAGAATAAATTGCAATATAATTCTGTCATCTTTTACCAATACACATTAAACACTTATTAAATGCAAAACACAAATATTGTCTTTGTATTCTAAATTTTCTGAAAATATATTCATTCCCATCTATGAAGAAAACTACATTTAACTGCCATGACCTCAGGAAAAAAAAAGTTAAGAACTAAAACATAAATAAATATCCTCATCACTTCAAGTTTGTTGCTTTGATTAAATATTTGCATTTTTTCCATTAAAAAAGAATTTCCGTTTACTGCCAAAAGGAAAAAAAAAAGGCTCCATGAAGTTAAATTTTATTTGGGGAACTTCATTCAGTCAAGCTTTTCCATAGCTTCCACTGTACCACTGACTTTTAAAATTACGCCAATGTTGTTGAAGGTATGAAACACAATTATATATCTTGGAAGAGAAGTAAAATTCTGACTATTACATCTATTCTTGGCAAATATAACATGTATCCAAATGGAAAGAGTCATGTTAGGTCACTAACTTCTTAACACTTTGAAGATCAGAGGAAATCAAATATCAAACACACTGGAAAAGTACAAATATTTAACATACTGCATCGTTGTACACATTTTTAGGGTACATGGCTATTTTGCAGTCCAACCATGGATAAATGAACCTCAGAATTAGCACTCGCCACTGAATAATAATTGAGAAAGATCTGTAATATTCAGAGGTACATGTTTTAAAATATAAAAGTAAGAATTAAGTACCTTTAAGAATCGGAAACTGAGTTCAGAAAAAGAAAATGGTACTGAAGTATTTGGTTTACTGAGTTCTGGACCAAGAAGCTCAATAAATAAATAAATAAATAAATAAAAAGTTGCTTCAAACAAGTATGATGAATTGAAAAGCATTCCATGAGTGTTTGAACAGAGAAAGGAAACACCCGTTCTTCACTAAAAATATAGGAAGGGTCATAGAGATAAGAAAATGAGGGATCAAAGAGATAAGGCAAGGCACTGGGGCCCACACAGGTTTGATCCCTAGCATGGCATATGGACATTAAGAGTGATCCCTGAGCAGAGAGGCAAGAGTAAGCCCTGAAAACAAGTGTGTCCACTCCCAAAAAAATTATAGAGAGAAGACAAGGTGATCCTTGACTTTAAATTTGGAAAAAATTAAGTGATGCCTGAGGCTGCAACTTTCACAGGACACAGATTTTCACAGAAGAAAGTTGAGTTCACAAACTTAAAACAAGTCATTTAATAGCTCAGCTTCATCTGAGACGTGCCTAACTTCGAACTTTCTTTTATAAGGAAAGTTGAATTTGATCAACCATGTGAAACTCAGTTCTTCAATAGATAACTGGTATATCTTTGGAGGCATTTACAATCAGTGGAGGTGACTGTACAGAGAGAATGGGAAATTTTTTCCACTCAAGATGAAACAGAGAATCTAAAGCATATGGAAATGAAAGAGACAGCTAAACTGAAAGAGTAAAGTTTACTGACAATGAGATAAAACCAACAAAATAAATATTGACTCCAATAAAAGACTTGTAAATACGGTATCCAAGTACAGTCCTCAGTGTTACTGATTATCAGGGAAATGACAATAAAAATCACTCTAAGATATGCACTTATCCATATTATAATGACTGTTAAAATTAATTGATAAATATTTGTGTATAAATATATTTATGTTTAAATATTTTTATTGAATTGTCTTTCTGCAGAAATTGTCTAGGGCTGTTGGTATTATTAGCCCTTATTTTGTTCAATAAGGTTCTTATTTTTGTTAGCCCTTATTTTTGTTCAATGATGGTCCTCATTCCCCTGACCCTGAGAGAGCCCCCAATATGCCATCAGCTACACTAACACGTGACAGGGATAAATGGAGATGCTACTGGTGTCCACTTGAGCAAATTGATGAACAATAGGGTGATAGTGATAGTTCAAAGGCAAAAATTTTGTTCAAAGGCAATGTCTTTCCCTTAGACATTTTTAGTAATTACTAAAAGGTGTGAGTAAACATATTGATATTTTTTAGATTAACTTCTTTATGCTTAAGTATCTTTTCATCAAATTGTCAACCATAACACAACTGAGTCTAAATTCATCCATAAGTCAATAAAGCAGGATTATTCATACCCAAACCCATAAAATGATAGCAGGTATTGATTAAAATGTGGATAAAAATGATTATTGTGAATTGTTGGAAGAGAGGTAAAATAGCAAACTGTTAAATAAAATAGTACAGAGGTTGGTATAACTAGAAGAGAAAATAGCTTCGAAAAATTAAAACTCATTAGCATTATGCAAACCAAAATGTTTCTCTTCCCCAGACACTCATCAAAAATCTAGTGCATGCCATGTTCAGGAGATGGCTTAAAGGCTTAATGTGGGTGTTTGGCATGATGGAAGTCTAAAATTGTTTCCCAGAACCATTAGATTTCTAAAGCCTTACCAGGAATTGGCACATTGAATACATCATGGCTTTGCCATGCAGGCTAGATACTCTCGGTAGCTTGCCGGGCTCTCTGAGAGGGGTGAAGGAATCAAAACTAGGCAGCCAAGCCGGCAGTGTGCAAGGCAAGTGTTCCTACTGCTGTGCTATTGCTCCAGCCCAAACACAGTAACAACAAGTCTCACAATGGAGACATTACTGGGACTGCTCCAGCAAATCGATGAAAAATGGGAGGACAATGCTACAGTGCAGTGCTAGTAAAGTAAAGTAAAGGCCCTCCCGTTGATCGTCGATTTGCTCGAGCGGGCCCAGTAACGTCTCCATTGGAGACTTTGTTGTTACTGTGTCTGGCATATCGAATACTCTCGATAGCTTGCCGGGCTCTCTGAGAGGGGCGGAGGAATCGAACTCGGGTCGGCCATGTTGGCTGCGTGCAAGGCAGACGCCCTACAGTGCAGTGCTACCAGGAATTATCTCCAAGAACATAAAAACAAACAAAAAGCTACTATAGGATATTCTGATGAAAAAGTTTGTGAGTTTTTCAAATTTTTTTGGCATAATTTTAGATAAATAGATGCAAATTTGAAAATAAGGGGTTTCCCTCCCCCCATTTTTGGCCCAAACCCAGTGGTACATGGGGCTTACTCCTAGCTCTGCACTCAATGATCACTGCTTGGCAGGTGGGACCATGGGGAACCAATGTCAGGGATTAAACCCAGGTAGACTTGTGCAAGGAACCCTAGCTGAAGTACTCTCTCCAAACCCATTAATTTACTTTACTGCATTGAAAGTAAAAGTTTAAGAATGTTACAGAAATACAGCATAATGTAAGATCAAGAGGAAAGCAACATTCACAGAAAAGATATTTTAATTTATTACTACAAATTAATTAAAATGGTTAAAAAATAAGCTTTACCGATATATGTTAAATGACATCATGGTTGTTTACTTCCATGGCTTCATGCATTCTGGAAAAACTTTAACAAAATTATCTAAAGAAATTCTAACTATGCATATATATATACACTATATAGTACATGTGTTTATACATCCACATGTGTATATATTTAAAAAAGGCAGAGAAGACATTGTGTCTTTGCTCTTAATACCAGTAAGAACTGAACAAATGGTCTTAAATTTTTCTTTGAATGACTATTTGCACTAAATTAAAAGAGCAATAGCCAAAAAATCAAGCTACTTTTTAAATTCAAAAGATAAAAGTTTGGTAATATGAATCAACAATTTATTGCAATTGTTGTTGACTAAGACATAAATAATATATTTTTAAACATATCATGAAATTTTGTGGTGGCCAGAAGTCATCACACTTTCTAACTGGGCTGGTGAGGGGGTTGCTACCAACATCTAGCTTCTCTTCTAATAATGTGAGAATTATTGCTGCATTTAGTCAAACTTTGAAAAGTTGTCATCCACTGGCAAGCAGTCATAGAGATTACAAATATTTATGATAATTTGCATATAAAATGGGAACAATGTATATAATTTATCATTTACATCTGTGTAAGAAGCTTCATTTATTGTCATAAGATATTCTTTGCCTCATTTTTGAGGTCTGAGCAACAATTCATTGACGGGATGTACCACTATGTGTTCTAGTTATTTCTTACTGTGAAAAGTGTAGGTTTTTTCCAAGTTTCCACATGGCTGCTCAACTTTGTGCAAGCGCGGACCATTTGCTTCAGGTACAGTGATGATATTAGCAATGCTGTCAAATGTCCACTATTTCCCTTTTATCCCATGCCTTCTAGTTTATCTATCTGCTTATAATTCTTATTGGAAACAAGCTCTGATACTTCCTGCCATGTTTGGAAACAACAGCTCCTGGTGCTTAGTTCTTTTCTTCTCCATGTAACTGCTAAATTCTGAGGTGGAGCTAAACTTCATGTAGATATTCTGGACATCTTTACATTGTGAGTTTTCATTCCATCACCAATCTTACAATCCACTTGGATTGCTTTGTGTTATATTCTTGTTATCACCAAGTGTGGCATCCCTGAAAACTATAATTTCTGGATATTCCTTTTTTGGACAGAAACTTGACATCAGGAAAAGTTTCACCTCTGAAAACTACATTTCTGGATATATCTTTTAGTACAAAATCCTGAAATACCTAGTTCTGGGTGTAATACTGGTATAAGGGATATGATTAAGGGAGACAGAAGCCTACTGGTCAAGTCTGGTATAAGTTAGTTTCCTCAAGTCTCATATTTTTTAATTTATGAAAAATATGTCATAGCGACACATCATAAGACACTTCCTTCCCATTTTCTATAATTACCACATCATATTTGATGGGGTTCAGACAGTAGGAAACAATATATGTATATTTCCCTCTTATGATATATATGCATATGCATATATATCTCGGATTGCCCGGCAAGCTACTTACAGAATCCCACCCTCATGGCAGAGCCTGGCAAGCCACCCGTAGTGTATTTGATATGCCAAAAACAGTAACAAAAGCGGGTCTCATTCCCCTGAAGAGCCTCCAATACAGCAGCATTGAGAAAGACAAGTAAGGAGAGGCTGCTAAAATCTCAGACCTGGGATGAATGAAGATGTTACTGGTGCCCACTCAACTAAATCAATGAACAATGGGATGACAGTGATATAATGATCATAGCACCTCAGCCATCGTTAGGACCTCAACGCAATCTACATTATCGATGCACTAAAATGATTAAATAACTTATCTTGTGATTCTTTTTAAAAACGTTTTCTTATTGATTTTCCGTGATTTGCAATACAGCTAATGATCATTCCTAATCCATATAATTTCGATAGCACAACTGTCCCCAGTGCATCCACCTATATCCTAGCTTCTTAAACTGTGGCCACTAATCCATATATAGGTTACACAACTGAATGTGAATACTACAAAAAAATTGGCAACAGAAAAAGGTTTCTGAACATGTGAAGATCAAAAATTAAATCAAAATCAAGCATAAAATGAATTCGAGGTATTTATGGTAGTTCTCATCTATGTTTCTTTTCTTTTCTTTTTTTTCTTTTCGGGTCACACTGGCAATGCTCAGGGGTTACTCCTGGTTCTGCACTCAGGAATTACTCCTGGTGGTGCTCAGGGAATCATATGGGATGACACGATTTGAACCCGGGTCGGCCGCATGCAACGCAAACGCTCTACCAGCTGTGCTATCACTCCAGCCCCTATATTGCATTTTTTTAAGGCAAAAAGTGATCGTGAGTGGATAAAGAAGCCCTGACATATGAGATACTTAGCAGAGTACCAAGCACACGATAAGCACTCAGCTAATAAAATGAGCCATAAAAATTTGCCCTTTTATAGATTTCCAAAATTTTTATTCAGAATTTTATGCTGAATATATAATCTATAATCTACTACAATTATAGGTAAATTCCTGAAATAAGCTATTCATCTGCACCAGAACATCTAGTCTTTTTATTGTCATTTTTAATTCCAGAGCATCATATTCTCGGTGTTCTTTCTAAACCCTAAAATATGTCTTTCATGGACACATATTTCTTATCTCACTGAAAACAACAAGTTTTTGTTTTCCCTTTGCATGCTTACCAAGTATTCTTCACTGAAAGATTTTATTTATTCAACCTTCACTTGCAGCGAGGACATGAATAAATGATAGGTGTTTATACATCTGTCCTTCTCACTAGATTGCTCACCCTCAAGGATCAAGGACACAGTTCACTTCTCCAGTGATCCCCATACCCATGGAGAATGCTGGGGACAGGTTCAACTTGTTTGAAGTGAAATTAAACTCCGGAGCAATGGCTTTCCTTACACATAAATTATGCTGCTTCACGCCTACTTAGAAATAGCTGGTGATTTGTATCTTAACAGCTTTGATTTGTATCTTAAATTAAACATTACCCTGTCTGGAAACTGTAACTCAACCAGAGAAAACCTGATATTTAGTTCCTCTTTTATATTACCGTTGGTTACTTCAGATTACTTATCTGGAAAAGTAAATTCTTTCCTCATAAACCTATAAATGTTCCTTAAGAATATCTCCTTCTTATTAAAATACATATAAACACGCAAACATAAAAACACACATAGCTATGGAAATTCTTTTTCAATGGTACACATGAATATATTCTCAGAAAAAGAAGTAAAAATCCTATATAAAATATGTGGAAAACAACAAAAGTTTTCTCTCTGTACACTCCTAATCATGTCCTCTAGAAAAGCATGGATAGATTAGCAAGTTGTCATATTGTAGAACTTCTGCTGAACATACACGTGTTTAAATATATAAGGTTTGTGAAACTGAATAGTATCCTATTGTGCCATTTTATATAACATACTATCTGTATAAACATAGGTCCAGCCTTTGACAACTTTTATCACTAAATAATATATAAAAGGATCTTGAACCATGAGATACAGAATTCTTCAATCCTTAAATGGTGATATTGGCTCCATTCTGTAATTGAAGGAGCTTTGTTTATTTGACTGCCCACTCCATTAATGGACACGAACTTCCCCATTGCAAATTATTCTACAATGTAGATAATTGTGCACACCTCTCACATGCATGAATAATCAATATATATATATATTTAATTTTTATTAGTGAAACACCATGAGGTACAGTTGTAGACTTACAAATTTTTGTGCTTGTATTTCGATTATACAATGATCAAATACCCATCCCTCCACCAGTGCCCATTTCCCATCACCATGGATCCCAGTATCCCTCCCACCCCCCATCCTCCCCATCCTGCCCTGCCTCTGTGGCAAGGGATTCCCCTCTGTTCTCTCTCTCCTTTCGGGTGTTGTGGTTTAATCAATATATTTTTGATAAACAGTTATTTGACATTTGTTAGGGTCCCCTCAAACTTTGAATGCATCCAAAATTTTGTTAATCACAATTGCTGATCCCTTCCTGTTTCATCCCAATAATTGTGTGTTCCAGAACAGAGAAAAGGACCCACAATTGCCAAGAAATTTAACTGGAAACCTGCAGAAGCAAATATACATCTCACTCAAATGTTCCCAGCCTCCACACAATGACTTATTTTTGAATCACCTTCTGTCACCAATTCAGAAGTCCTGAGGCCCCTTTCTCTAACTCTCCTAGTTCCAAGCTCAGTTTATTTCTAAGCTCTTTATTGTTTTAAAAGTCTGATCAAGGTTTTAGGAAGGCAGAACAATAAGGATTTATGTGAAATTCTCTTCAGGGCCAGAAAGGAAGCACATCTCAAGGAAATAAAGGGGGCATGAAACCAAATATCAAAGACAGCCGGTGCGAAGAATTTGAATCTAAAATCAGTTTTTCTTTTGTTGAATGGTCCTATCTATTATAGAATATTAACCTAGTCTTGGCAAAACTGTATCTATTTGTATGAAGTCACTGTGACAGAGATATAGGTATTGTTGAACTGCATTGCTGAATTTCACAGAGCAGGTACGGCAGGGCCGTGACCTAGAGTTGCTTTATCAAGGAAGCTGTGAATACGTTCAGTTCTCAAGTTCCTTCTATCCCAGGGCAGCACGGATCTAATAAGCCAATGGCTCTGGAAGATAGCGAAGGCAGTAACAGAAACTGTAAGGCAGTCCTGATCTCTAACCACTGGCGGGAGGAGCATCTGGGTAGCACTGCACTGGCTGTAGCATTGTCCTTCCGTTGTTCATCGATTTGCTCAAGCAGGCACCAGTAACGTGTCTCCATTGTGAGACTTCTTGATACTGTTTTTGGCGTATTGAATATGTTATGGGTAGCTTGCTAGGCTTTGCTGTGCGGGCGAGATACTCTCAGTAGCTTGCCGGGCTCTCTGAGAGGGACAGAGGAATTGAACCCGGGTCAGCTGTGTGCAAAGCAAATGCCCTGACCACTGTGCCATCTTGCAAGTATGGTGGAGGCCTCCAGTTCTTTTTTTCTCAGACTTACAAACTTTTGTGCTTACATTTCACTCATATAATGATCAAGTACCCATCCCTCCACCAGTGCCCATTCTCCATCAGCAATGTTCCCAGTATCCCTCCCACCCCCACCCCATACCCCCCCCCCCTCCACCCGCCTCTTTGGCAGGCGCATTCCCTTCTACTCTCTCTCTCCTTTTGGTGTTGTGGTTTGCAATACAGGTGTTAAGTGGAAGCCTCCAGTTCTGTTGCAGAGCACCTGACAAGTGGCCCACATGGTCCGAGTGTTAGCCCTACATAGGACTAACCACCAGACCAACAATCTGAGCACACAGCCAAGCATGTGTGAGTGCCACAGCCAAAGTGGAAACTCAAACTGTCTGAGCACTGTGGCAAGCCAGTGTGTGAGCACCACAGTGATCCCTGGTGAGTATCACAACAAGAATGTGTGCGAGTACTGTATCATGAGTCTACCACATCTGCCGTCATCTCAACAACAGAAGGAAAGGAAAGACGGGAAAATAGAAAAAGGAAAGAACACTTTCGTTTCAATGGAGGCAGCATTTGCTGGATGTATGGCTGCATGTGGGTTCTAATATCCCAAAGGAGGAGCCTCTAAGTCCAGGAGCACATCTACATGCTTTTCCACCAGGATTCTCTAAGAATTGGCGGGAGTGATAGCACAGAGGGTAGGATATTTGCCTTGCACACAGCCAACATGGCCAACCGGAGTTCGATTCCTCTGCTCCTCTCGGAGAGTCTGGTAAGCTACTGAGAGTATCTCGCCCACACGGCAAAGCCTGGCAAACTCCCCGTGATATACTCAATATGCCAAATACAGTAACAATTGTCACAATGGAGATGTTACTGGGCCCGCTCGAGCAAATCCATGAACAACGGGAGGAAAGTGACAGTCTCTAAGAATACAATAACCACCCCTCACACAATGGAAACGTTTTGAAGTCAAAAGTGAGAACTGTGTATCTTTACAAGAATGTAGGATGGTGAGAGGTAGAAAAAAAGCAGAAATCAATAGTCTAAATCTCAAGTAAAAAATTATAATGACAATATAACCCCATACTTTTTGTGAACTTGGCTCAAAAATCTCCCAAAAAACAGAAAATATTTTTGATTTCCATTTAAAAAGATAAAAAAAAAGATGTAGAGCACTTGTTAAAATGCCCTGGAATTCATTTGGTTTGTACAAAACTCCCAAATTTGAATAGTTCCATTTGCAAATCAGAAGAGGATGCTATGAAATAACAATAGTAGAAAAGGGAACTGACAGCATCTATGACAACAAACTCCTGGACTCTGTTGAAAAAACTAAGATTACACCAAAAGGGTGAATGGAAGGCAGTGGAGGGGGTACAGAGCAACAATCATGTAAAGAGAAGTGGTCTTTGGCACTTTGTTGGTGAAGCAGTGTCAGTCATTTTGTATATAGAGAGCAATAAACCCATTGTAACCACGTTGCATCAGCTGCAATTAATTTAAAAAATGCTTTTGTCAACCAGAGTGCTATTAACAAAAGTGCTGAAATTCAGATGCTCTCATTCATACCCCTGCCTCTCCTACACACACGTATACACACACACACACACACACACACACACACACACACACACACAGCACATCTGGTGGTTCTCACCCATACCTGCTCCATTCTTCAGTCAAATATAGTCAAAATAAAGTCAATTGCGAATTGAACAAACGATTCTCAATCCCCACCAAGGAGAGTAGCACTGTAGCACTGTCCTCCTGTTGTTCATCGATTTGCTCAAGTGGGCCCAGTAACGTCTCCATTGTGAGATTTGTTGTTACTGTGTTTGGCATATTGAATACCTCATGGGTACCTTGCCAGACTTTGCTGTGTGGGCAAGATACTCTCGGTAGCTTGCTGGGCTCTCATAGAGGGGCGGAGGAATCGAACTCGTGTCCGCCAGGTTAACCGCACGCAAGGCAAATGCCCTACCGCTGTGCTAACACTCCAGCCCACCAAAGAAAGTATCTAGGTATAAAGATACTTGCAGAAGGACAAGTAGTGAGTAGGAGACTAGCATTTTCCAGATCAGATATTTTTAAAAACAGCAGATAAGACTATCAATAAGAGGAATAAGACTGTTAATAAGAGGGATATTTAGAGTAGTGCAATTTATCAGTTTCCAAAAACCTGCATTTATAAAATCCCCCTTGAGTCTGCCTCAGGGCTTCTGAGTAACCTGCTGCCTTGCTCAATTGCTATTATCTTAGGTCCCTGCACATAGATGGGAACTTGGGCTCAGGGCACACTCACCACCCCAAAGACCAGCATGTTCAGAAAAAGAAGGGGCAGCACTGGAGAACTGGGGAGTTACCCTCACTGGCCCTAGTCACCAATATCTAGAAGCACCTATTCCCAGATGCCAGGCACTTAAAGGCTAAACTCCAACAGAGTGATTCCAGTTGGATGACATAATATCATCCATGGAGTCCTCTGATGAACTCTAAAATCTTTTCGAAGCATTGTTTTTAGTTGAGTCTAAGGAAAGGAACAATTTTTTTTCAGTGCTTCAGAAGATAAGGAAGGGAGTAGAGAAAACAAGATGAGAAGGAGGAGAAAGGAATATTGTACAAAGAAAACTCCTTTTATCAATCCAACCAAAAATGTTTAGTTTCCTGTGCACAGTTCCCATATGCCCTGACAGAGACCTGAAAAATTATGTCAAAGTGTGTGTTCTAGAAAGTTTAGTGGCTGTCAGGGAAATGAGATTGATGTATACTTTCAAGTACTAAGGAAGAGTGCATTGGTTTCCTCTGGTTTCCTCTGTATTTATTTATTTTAGGCCTCACTTCCCAACAAAATTTGTAATTAGGTACAGAAAATATACAGAAACAAAACTATAAAATAATTGAGGACAGGAAGATACAAACAGAAAAACAATAAAACTTAGGTTAAGAGTAAATTTTTAAAAAACACACAGTATGCTAGCCAGACAAAAGATGATGTATAGATTTAAAGTTTTAAGAGCTTTAAGCATAGACAGCATATTATGCAGGACACTATACACACATACCAAAAAAAGCTGATTTTTAAAAAAAAATAAGAATCACCGATGCCAAACCTGTGTACCCAGTGATATCACCTTGTAAGGTTTTCAAACATTCTGTAATGAACCGTTATTTTCTGAACAGGAGAGGGAATGATGGGAAGCTGAATTTTTTAATTATTCATTTCAAGGGCTTGGGGGCCACTGGCAGCAGAGCTCAGGGGCAACTCCTGGCTCCATGATTGGCAGTTGCTTTCAGCACAACTGAGGAGCAGTCAGCTGCATGCTGACTTAAGCCCAGCATTTTGTGTCCTTCCAGCCCCAAAGCTGTGTTTTAAAACACATTTTTGAAGTGATTGTGATATCCTCAAACTAGAAATCAAAGGTGAATGGATTTAGAAATCCTGAATTTCTAAATTTGAGATTACGTTTAGAATTAGGGGAGGAAATTTAAGAGGTGGGGGACTGAAAAATTGGGTTACAAAAATTATGGTGAAGGTGGAACTCTCAGGGAGGCCTCTAGGACTGGTTTACATTTAGAAAGCTCAGAATTAAGGCCATTTCAAGTAGAAAGAAAGCATAATCCAGACTGTAAATACATAATGCCCTTATGCCATGAAGGAAAGGGCGCTGTCCCTAGCCATTCTGAAGAAGACATTGGTGGCTCAGGTTGTCCTGTCTTTCTTTTTGTGTTTAAGTTAAGTGTTTAAATTAAGCAAACTAAAATATGATTTTAATAAATAATGCACACATTAGTAATGAGTCTTTTCTTTTTTTCCCATTCTAAATATTTTAAATTGACAAATATTCTAAGCTTAGTTACAACACATAAATCCAACCAGTCATGATGCTGTAATCAATGACCACTTACTGGTCAGTATCTGCCGTAGGAGATAGTGTGAAAATATATTACCTAAACTATTCAGCAAAATAACAGTCTCCACTAGCAAATACCATTGCTACAATCTTCATTACACAGAGATATGTTGCTTGTTTTTATTTCTTTTTTAAAGGATATCCATTGGATTTGTTTCATTTAACAAGAATAAAATGCTTACCTCAACTCTCTGTTGCTTTTGTAATGGATTACCAAAAATTTAGAGTCTAACATAACACCAATTATACTTTATAGTTTATCTCATAGCATATCTTATAGTATCTTCTGGTTTTCAAAGTTTGAAGTTCAAGTCAGTCTTGTGGGGCTAAAGTCAGGATATTGGAAGACTCATTCTTTCTTGAGTCTCTGAAGATAATGTATTTTACCTTGATTATGTTGATTTAAATTTCTGCATTTTCAATATTTTTTTAAAATTTAGGAACCATGATTTGCAGAGCTTTTCTAAGATATTATAAAAGACTTGAAGGCACTCAAAGATCCAACTCTAAACCGAACACCAGTTTCAGAAACCCTTCACCAATAATCTAAGAACCCTTCTCCCTTTCCTACCACCTAAAAAAGGACCACAGAGATAGTATAGAGGTTTAAGCACATGACTTTTATGCAGGCACCTCTGATTTGATCCCTGGCATCATCTGGCCCCCTGAGCACCACCATATGTGGCCCTGAAGAGGTCAGAGCACCGCTAAAATGGTTTGAGTCATTCCTTACATCCCAGAGACAAAATAGCATGAGTTCTCAGGCTGTTAGCACTTGTGTCAACCTCTCCGAAGCCTAACTTTTAAAATCAAATCATAAAGAAATTTGAAAGGCTGCATATATAATAAACAGTACAAAATCCAAATTAAGAGGAGTGAAAATATATACATTTACTTATAAAACTTGAAGTAATTTATACTAACACACATTCATTATCTTACTATTTCTACAGGTAATTAATCTGAGAACAGCTTTTCTGGAACTTCAGCTCAGATCCACAAAGGCTGAATCAAGGAATCAGTAGGTCTCAGGCCTCATGTGAGTCTTTAAACTTTCTGAATTGATGTTGTTGACACATTCATCTCTCTTTTGTGTGGTTTTGTTTCTTTGGGGGCCACACCCAGTGGTGTTCTAGGATTGTCCCCAGGTCTGTTCTCAGCAGTCAGGGGCTGTCAAATGCCTTATTTGCCATACTATCTCTCCAATCCCTAGAATTCTTCTTTTTACTTCCCTAAAACTCATGAGATTTGCTTTTTCACAGGCACTATGATACTTTCTGAGGTTTAAATTCTTAGACTTCTAGAGCTCTTTAAGGGACTGAGTTATATATAAGAAACTGTCTCTTTTTAAAAAGTTAAATTAAGATCAAATAATAAGGATCTGAATTTTTAGCAAAATTTTTCTACCTTTGTCATTTAGCATAATTTAATCACAGGAGTGGAATAAACCATATTCAAAGACATTGCATATTAAAGAGGCAGGGAATTATACATAAGAGCTTGTCCATAAAGGATCTGGGATCTCAGATTCTATAAAAGTAGCCACAAAAAATATTGCAAGGGTAAGAGAATGAAAAATCTCAAATATGAAGGAAAGAAAGACCAGCAAAGAGTTTTCAGTTTTCAATAAAACACATGATTTATCTATGAACTTCTTGTAACTTAAAATAACATGCAGACGTGTTCAAAGTTTCTAGTGTTCTTTAATCAGTTCTCAGTACTGATTTATAAAAGCTATTTCTTATGTCTTTACATATGAATAGTGAAATGGAAGAGAATCAAAGTTAGGAGGAATAAATAGAATATGGTAAAACTTATAAACAAAATAAAACATTATGGAATATATTTATAGCCATGATCATACCATGGAGAGAAAGCAATAATAGAAATGGAGTTTGGTGAGGTGCTGAGTATCAGGAACCCATGGCTAATGACTAGGGTACTCCTAATAGAGTTACAATGAGTTTTCCACAAGTGAGAAAACTGAAACACAATCAGGAATTGAAATTACGGATCAGAGATCCAGTAAGTAAGGAAATTGAAAAAAGAATTCAAGCACTACATAGCCTTCAGTGTGTATTATAGAAACATTACCTGGTTCTTAATGCCTAGGTGGATGTTACCTGGTCACCGTACTGTGAAACAAAACCTTTCCCAAGGGGCATCTTACAGAATCACTTGATTTTCAAAGGACTGATGAAATCATTCTGCTTTGCTTTATGGTTCTTATTATTGGTTCTAAATCTTCAGTAGAGTACTTCCAGTTATTTTAATTTGTAACTAAAATAAACTTGTGAGTACCAGGTATCAAATATGGAAAAAAAAATTCAACTTGCAAGACATGGGAACTAACCTTTCTCCCATCTACTACTATGACCCCAATTCATTCTACCACTTAGTTCAGTCACAAGATGTCTCCCTTCCTTAGAAGGCCTCTGCTCTCACTCATAGACTTAACATTTGTCTGTTTAATTGCTCCTGTTTACTTGGGTCTGTCTCCTACAATCTGACCATCTGGTCCTCAGCAAAGATTGCTTTCAACTTCTTTCATCTTTCTGTTTCCGTTGAATTTACTAATTTAGATTTATAAAGCCTGTAGATGAAGAGGATTTTGAATGCACTAGCTCAAGTTCATTTTCAATGAAGACCATTCCATCACTGCTAAACACTTCCAAGGTGAAGTGTCTTTTTCATGAAGTCTCAGTTTCTTTCTGTGAAGTTCTACAAGATCAAAACTATTTTCCTATTATTAGGCAATAACTGATTATCATCAACTTATACCCCTAAATAGTAATGGAATTTAAGAAGGGTCGTGTTAAGTTACTTTTGAATATTAAAACTTTTAACTATATATAGCAAGCAGAGCCTGGAAAGCTACCCGTGACATATCTATATGCCCAAAACAGTAACAATAATGGGTCTCATTCCCCTGACCCTGAAAGAGCCTCCAATATGGCAGCATTGGAAAAGACAAGTAAGGAGAGGCTGCTAAAATCTCAGGGTTGGGAAGAATGGAGACACTACTGGCACCCGCTCAACTAAATCAATGAACAATGGGATGACAGTGATACAGTGATATAGTGATATAGTTTATGGGATTATAACTTGGTATGATCACTTCGGAAAGCCAGCAGTATCACCTACAATATTGCCGTTGACACAGCAATCACATACAAATTTAACAGATGGGATAAATTAGTTCACCAAGGGACACATAGTATAATACTTTTTGTAAAACTCTTTGTAATAAGTCCAAACTTAAAATTCAAAATGACCATGACAGTAGAATATTATCATACAATAACATGCATGAAAACTCTTACAAATAACAAAATAAGTATTAATTTATCCAAAGTATAAAAACCACGAATTATAAAAAATTTATGTTACCCTATACTCATTTTTGCACTATTTAAGTAGCCAGAATATCGAAACAAGCTCCATGTTTGTTGATGGATCACTAGTCCCAAAAGATGTATGTATACACACATATACAATGTAATTCTACACAGCTAACTTTAAAGTAAGAATGTTAGAAATGTTACCTCTTGGAACAATATGGATGGAACTTGGGGAGATTATGATAGACTAAATAGTAAGTATAAATACCATTTGGTTTCACTGATGTATGAAATATAAAAAAATAAAGCAACAAAATAATAAAAGATGACCAAAAACTCCTCTGAAAATGACAACTAAATAACCTGCATCCGAAGGAAAAATGGCAGAGCAGAATGGAGGAGAGGGAACAGACTGGAAGATGAAGGGAATCAATTTAATAAGTTGAATTGGTAGTGGGTATAATGCAGTGTATATACCTAAGGAGGTATAAAAACTGTACTTCCAAAACATAAAGTATTATAAACCAATGGGAAATTAATTAAAAGAAATATGTATGACAATAATTTGATTAAAAGAAAATTATAGCGCTGTGTTTACATTGCATAAACTACAAAAGGAAGCAAAAATCTTTCAATAGTCAGCCTGCCTATTATCATCTTAGGGATAAAATGTAAGGATACTTCTAGGAGTGCTTCCAAGATCAGTTAATATCAAAGATAATATAAGGCACTGGTAGAACTTTACAAGAAAAAAGTCTACGACATCAAAAAACGGGGAGAAGAAATGAACAGAACCATCTTCAAAGAAGAAATACAAATGACTTTAAGCCACATGAAAAAAAATGCTCTGTATCACTAATCATCAGGGAGATGCAAATCAAAGCAATGAGAGAGATAGTACATTAGGTAAGGTGTTTTGACCCAGCTCCACTTCTTGGGTCCAAAAAAAAAAAATGGAGAAAAAGACATTTGTCCTACTTTGTTCCTCGTAGCACTATCCACAGTAGCTAGGACATGCAGACAACTCAACTGTACAAGGAAAGATGACTAGATAAAGAAACTGTGGTCATATACTCAATGGAATATTACTTGGCCATAAGGAAAGATCATAAATTTATTGCTTCACGAGGGACCTGAGAGTGTCATGCTGACTGACATGAGTCAGAGGGAGTGGGACAGACACACTTTATTCTGAAATGGTAGAATAACTGATCACTGTATCACTGTCATCCTGTTGGTCATCGATTGCCTTGAGCAGGCCCCAGTAACATCTCCTTCATCTTAGCCCTGAGATTTTAAACAGTGTCACATTCGAGGCTCTTTCAGGGTCAGGAGGATGAGACGCATCATTGTTACTGGTTTTTGGCATATTGAATACGCCAGGGGTAGTTTGCCAGACTCTGCTGTGTGGGCAGGATACTTTTGGTAGCCTGCCAGGTTGACCAGAGTAAGAATAACTGATAACCAAAGAAAAAGGAAGCATAGAACATGAGAACTCTATTCAGTAGGAAACATGCCACTTGAGGGAGCTGGAAGATAGAACAGAAAGGGGACTGGCTGTCTATCGTGGAGGGAAGAGTTTTACCAGGAGGAGGAGATGGTGCTATTAAACCCTGTCAGCAACAGTACTGTAAACACAGTCCAAAAACTATAGATAGATAGATAGATAGATAGATAGATAGATAGATCGATCATAGAAGCAGACAAGCAGACTCATGGGTGGGAGGCAAATGAGGTAAGAGAGGTCATTGATGGAGGGAAGTGGACACTGGTGAAGAAAATGGTGTTGAAACATTGCATGTCTGAAACTCAATCATGAATAACTTTGTAATTTTATAGGGACTGAATAAAATAATAATAATTTTTAAAATTACCCAGCTGGTATCTTTATGCACATAATCTCTATGCATGACATACTTCAAAAAAGTTTTAAAGTGTTCTTCCTCTTCCAAATAACTGGAATAAATCAAATTACTTTAAACATTTATTACCCATATGGTTTCTTGAGTGTTCCAGCTCCTGGCCATCTACTTATGAAATATTTTAATTTGGCAACGCTCTGATCACTTACTTGGAACTGAATCATATTGATTGGAGTGCACTGCTCTTTAAATATCCACATGGCATTACCTCCTTTACTCCAATAAGTTGTGATCACCATAAAGACATTACTTTTCCATTGAGTCTCTAGTACTACATGTACTTAGTGGCCTTTTGTATGAGCTTATAATACTCTTTTTCCTTCCTCTTCCTTGACAAGTGCATATAAAAAATAAGATTTACACAAGGCCTATTTGATAAACCAGTCAAATGAATTTTCCAGTGAAAACAAATTTAATTTTGCTCTTGTCACTTAAAAACATCTAAGAACTGAACCTTTTCCTGATTTATAAGCTTCTTTTAGATGTTTCCTGATGGACTAGAAGAGACTATTATTTAGCTGAGTTAGCCAAATACAGAGAATTCAGTAATTCTCGCTTCTGTTTACTTCATCTTTATCACCCAGAGGTTGATCTAATCTCAGAATCTGTTCTTTATTATTTCAAAAAGAAAATAATAGTGAAGACAATGATGTGAGAATCATTCTTACTCAAATAAAGTTAACAGCAGTATTCTTTCTGATGTGCTATGTAGAGGTGAGATAATTAAAGAGTACTGAAATGATTTCTCTAAGGCATAGAAATAACTAAGTTACAAACAATGAAACAAAATAATGCTTTTGATTTTGATAAAGTTTTTTGCCAATAACATCGTTTTATAAAAAATATTATCAGGGAAATCTGCAGTCACATCATGAGTGCTGTTTTCTCTCTGCTTTTACACTCATTTGCACGCTTAGCATCTGGCATGGATGGTTGCTTTGCAAGGTTTGCTGAATTTTCTCTTCCCACTTTGCACAGTTTCCCCCAAAGAATATTCATGGGCACCAGACATTTTCAGGGACAAATGGTATAGTGAGAGGCCAGCTTCTGTGCCATGTTCATATTCCTGGCACCCAGCTGCCTTAGCACAGCCGGCCTGGTCCTGGGTTTTCTATAGATACATAACGATCTAGGAAGGAAAGTGAGAGAACAGAATTGTGAGTCTGTGAAGGTTCTTACCATGCTTGTTGAGGAACTATGACTCGAAAATTGAAGACACATGCCAGTTCTTTATAAAGAGAAGAACAGAGAAGGAAAATCTAAGAAAGCCACTCATGCAGAAACTATTGAATCAAAGAGTAAAGACAATTATAACATCTGTTAATCTTCTGTGGAGGTTATAATTAAATGCTCTGAAGAAACACCCTTTCAGGGGGTGATCCTTTAACATCTGTCATAAGGACACACGGCATTGTACAGTGACAAATCACTTTGGCACTTTGGGAAAAGGGGACTTCTGGTGATCACAGACACTTCAGACTCTCCAACCACACAGCTCAGACCTTCTCGATCTGTCCTGGGAGAGGGGTTTTGTTCCTCAGTGCTCTGGATGATGGGCTGAGCTGTGCCTCAGACCACAGTTGTTGATTAAGGAATAACAGAATTGTGAGGTCAGGAATGGCCTTGGACAATCCATCCCATCTCCCCTTCTCATTGCAGAGGGAGACTTGTGGATGATTTTACAAACAGTGTGGATTCTTGTGCACATTACACTAGGTTTTACCACACTGCTTGCTCCTTTAATTTCTCTTCTAATTTGGCTTATAATCGAGATGTGTTTTTTGAAATAGGATCACCTGTTTATGAGGCCCTATTATAATCTTAAGTTTTTTAAAAAAAAAGATTTTAAAATATTTACATAGTTCCTTATTTTATATCTCTTGGTATATGGGAGACATTGGATATCATCACTTAACCTCTACTCCATTTCTGAGAAAGATAGGAGAAAAGGTAGATTAATGAGAACAAAGCAGCAAAGCAAAAACCACATAAAATAGGAGAGATCTCACTGAGAGAAAATATTGAGAGAAATAGGGTCAGATAAAGAGAATATAAGATATGGAGGATAAATACAGGAGAATTTGGATAAGATGGTTCAGGGATGCAAAAAGATATCAGATCAAAACTCACTGAAAGGAGTAGGATACTAATTATAACCATCTAACACCATAAACTAGTTTACTTACTGTTTGCACCTCAAATAAATGATTCTACTACGTATTAAATATGATAGTATTTGACATTTTTCCTAAACGCAATTCAGAGATGTCAAACCCAGAGCCATTACATAAACATATGCAATGTGTTGAACAATGGAAAAATCTACCCATACGGTGAGAAGGTAACAAATGCATTCATGGCTGGGGAGGGGCCTGGGGAGTAAGAACTCTCCATGGAAGTTTTGTTGGCTATAAATGCTGATATGTACTGAATCATTGAGCAAATGAGGCTCTTGACATTAGTGTCAGGATTAAACAATCACTATAACCGGGAACACAGTGCTGTCATCAGCCATCTCTCTACCATATGATGGTATAATAGTGCTATTATCATTTCCCTTCAGCATCACCTCTTTAGAAGAGCCATAATGTTTTAAATGTTAAAGAGCAAATAATTATGATAAGAGCCACCTAAAAATAATTTTGTGCTTGTGCTTCATGTACATTATCTCATTTGCTCCTTACACTGATCCTTATGAAGTTAATATAGTCTAAGCATCCAGTTAAATATCATAGTGTACAGTCTGGAATAAACTAATCCTCCATACCTAGATTTTATCATCTATAAAATGGGATTAGTATAAATGCTTATGTTAGTATGCTGTTTGGAGGATAAATTATGGAGAAATAGCTCAATGGACTGAACACATACTTCGCATACAGGAGACCTGGGTTCCATCCCTTAGCACTGCATGGTCTACTGAGCACCTCTTAGAGAGATCACTAGACATAGAGGCAAGTATAGCCCGAGCACTGGTAGGTCTGGTCCCAACACCAAAATAAATAAAATATTTGGGAAATTAAGTGAAGCGACAAAAGTAGAAAGCACAACAGGGCAAGGAATAGTGTAATTACTTAATATTATATAAGCCGGATAGTCATTATTAGTACTACATTCTTATTATGAGTAAATCAAGTTTGATCAGAGCTCAACCAAAGTCAAAAGATTAGAAACATAAATTGGAAATCAGGTATATCTAAGAGTAAATAATATGTGAGCACATGTGGTGGCTGTGCTCACATGTTATTTTTTTTACTTTATCTATATTAACCAACTCCAAAGATTATGGTCTTTGTAGTATATGATGAAGACTTTTAGGAAAAGAACGTTGAAATATTCTCTAGTCCATCGCAAGAAAAATAAATCACTCAGATCAGGATAATTCCTTCTTCCTACTTCCAAGTCCTCAGTAATATGGCAGAAAGATGAACCTGCATCTAAGTTCTTCTTCATTTATTCTCATACTCACAGAGTATTTGACAAATGTTCTGAATATTGATGCTATTGTGATAAAACAGAAAGAAACTTATTGAAAGTAGGTAATAGAAAAATATCTCATAACTTTTTTTGCCTTGAATTTATAGACATTTTGAAAGTCATGAGATTTAAATAATATTAATTGGATTAGTCAGGGGCATTTTCAGAAGTGTAAGAATAAAAAGTACTGAATTAAAGTCAGAATTCTTGCTTTTATCCATCTATTCACTGAATATTTGCTTAAAACCTCCCAGTTGACAGTCACTGTTCTAGGTGTTAAATTCTCAAAATTAAACAAGACAACTACTTCTGCCTTCATGAAACTCACACCCTAGATGGACAGATGATCTTGATCAAAAGTACGGAACATAGGGACGGAGTAATAGCACAGAGGGTAGGGTGTTTGCCTTGCACGCGGCCGACCTGGGTTCAATCCCGGCATCCCATATGGTCCCCCAAGCACCGCCAGGAGTAATTCCTGAGTGCAGAGCCAGGAATAACCCCTGAGCATCGCTGGGAGTGACCCAAAAAGCAAAAAAAAAAAAAAAGTATTGAACATAAATTTAAGGACATGAGTCAGAAATCCTATGAAAAATAAGTACCTGAAGTACCTGTTATATTGAATATATCACTGTATCACTGTCATCACTGTCATCCCGTTGTTTGTCGATTTACTTGAGCAGGCGCCAGTAATGTCTCTTTTTGTCCCAGCCCGGAGATTTTAACAGCCTCTTCTTACTTGTCTTTCCCAACGATTGGTGGCTCTTTCAGGGTCAGGGGAATGAGACCTGTTATAGTTACTGGTTTTGGCATATCGAATATCCCACGAGGAACTTGCCAGGCTCTGCCTGTGTGGGCGGGATACTCTTGGTAGCTTGCCAGGCTCTCCAAGAGGCATATGTTTCTCGGAGAGAAATATATAATATATATAATATATATTTCTTTTTATGATTTGTTGCCTACTGTTTGAACCCCATCAAACATTGTGTGGTAATTATGGAAAATGGGTAGGAAGTGTCTTATGATGTGTGGTGCAGCCGCAAAGCAGCCACGTGGTCCGGAAAGTGGCCTGGAGCCTGGCGGCTATTGGGTATTGGAGGTTGGCTGCTGGTACTGGGTCCCTTCAGGCAGGGAGGGCTCTCACTCGCCCCACTCTGGGGCGCACCTTGTGCAAACAGCCTGTCGTGGAATCCAGTGGCATGGTTATGGGACCATAACCATATTGAATATATAGCAAGAGTAAATAGCAAGTTTGAGCAGGAGTTCTTCAGATGAAGGTAGGGTTGGGGGGACAGGGAGGAGTATTAAGGAGAGGTGCTGTGTATTAGAATTGTTGGAAATAGATTAGCAGGTTGGAAGGGAATAGTTCGCACTTAGGCAGAGAATGACTTTATTATTCTCATTACTTATTTGTGTTTTTGGGGAGCCACATCTGGCAGTATTCAGGGCTAATTCCTCTCATAGCCTGGGACACCATGTTGGGGAGAACCAGGGACCAAACTTTTGGTTGAATGCAAGGCAAGCACCCTACTTGCACTCCTATCACTATAGCCCCAGGCAGTGAGTAGCTTTAGAAATGTCATTATTTTTTCTCTCAGGAAGATGGCAGGATGAAGAACTTGGTTGTGAGCACCAGAGACAGGCACACAAGATATTCTACCTTTCTTTTCTCTGTTTTCAAGAACACACAGTAGAGAGAGGACTGTGACTATGCAGGGAAGGAAAAATCCAAGTATTGTTGATATTGAGACTTACTAAATGAGAGAAGAACTAGGAGAACCAGAACCCTTGCTCTCTTACCTGATCAATAAATACTAGTTTCCAAAAGGTTCAGGGAATACTTCTCTAACTCAAAAAAAAAAAAAATAATAAAAAGTGTATTGTGTAGATTTTACCAGATTTGACCTGGTTTAGTTGATGGGTTATTAATGATCTAACTGAATTTTCTCATTTCCCCTTCACACGCACATACAAAATTAAAAGTGAAGACTTGTAATTTCTCCAAGAAATGCAGTGCACTTTAATTTTTCGCTCCTATAAATAAGACATCCCCAAAGCAATTTTCTGTAACAAGTGTTTCAATTGACCTGCATGTGAATGAAATTTTCCTCAGTTTAATAAGGCCCTCTGCTGGCAATTTTCAAAGTTACAGTTTTTCAAATTACTTTCAGTAAACTATTTTGATTACTTCCAGTTACAAAGTAATCCCACATTCCTAATGAATCAAATCTGAACTATAATAACAGGTGAGGAAAAAATAAGAAAGGAAAGAATTAAATATCATTTCATGGGGGCTATTTACTTAGTATTCATAAAATAACATTTCGTGAAGTATCATTTATTTTCCTGTGATAAAGCTATTTGGGTGTCAGTGGTATACAGAAACAAAGGATATTTCTTACATTAAAATATATTGAGTATTTATGAGACTATAAACCAAATTATCAGTTTTAGTTATCAAGCACAATAAAATGGATCATTTCTATCTACCACAAGGGTTATTGTCTATAATTAGAATAAAAGAAATGTCAAGAGCAGACTTTTAAACTATGGCACAACTAATAACTCACTTTTCCCTTGACAGCTGTCAAAAAAATAGACAGATGATAATTTTGATAATTCAATGTAATTTAATAATCTAACTTAAATTTAATTTAAATATAATTTAAATATTAATATAAGAATGCTTTAGGAGCAAACTATCTTGGATTCATTTGTTGGAGTTATTTCAATAATTGGTAACATTTAGCTACTAACGCCTAGAAACCTAAATTTTTCCAAAAAGACAATAACCTCCTGGAAAGAAAATTTTAATGGAAAAGAAATTTGATCACAGTAATTTGACTCAGCATGCACATTACTTATCATGTGATAAAAAATCTGCAGTGTAAATTTTTTTTTTTGCTTTTTGGGTCACACCTGTCAATGCACAGGGGTTACTCCTGGCTCTGCAATCAGGAGTTACTCCTGGCGGTGCTCAGGGGACCATATGGGAGGCTGGGAATAGAACCTGGGTCGGCCGCGTGCAAGGAAAACGCCTTACCTGCTGTGCTATCTCTCCAGCCCCAAGCAGTATAATATATTTTTAAAAATTTATTGAGGGTATAGGGATGGTATGGGAGATGCAAGACACATATAACAATAGGAATTAAATAATTAAATAGCACAGCAGATAGGGCGTTTGCCTTGCATGCAGCTGACCCGGGTTCGATTCCTGCATCCCTCTCGGAGAGCCCAGCAAGCTACCGAGAGTATCCCGCCCACATGGCAGAGCCTGGCAAGCTCCCCTTGGTGTATTCGACATGCCAAAAATACTAACAAGTCTCACCATGGAGACATTACTGGTGCCCACTCGAGCAAATTGATGAACAGGACAGTGCTATAAAGATATATAAATATTACTTAAAATATTACAAAAAGCAACTAAGAAAAAATCTCAGAGCTACAGCAAGGTGTGTGTGTGTATACATGTATGTAGAATACACATATTTAGTACCATATGTCAAATAGTGTCATCCCAAAAATATATATGTTATATATTTATATAAACTTATTAGTACTAGTTTTATTAGTATGTACATGTATATATGTGTTATATATGGAAAGAGAGCTTTGATTTTTTAATTTTCTAAAGACAGCCATGAAAACGGAAATTTTAAGTTATAGCTTGGCGCTGATTTAGAGTAGTGTTTTGCTTTAATTTCATTTGCCAAGTGAAGCAAGCACCCTTTGCAAAATGTTTGTTAGACATACATCTCAATACTATATCACTCTCTCTCATAGTTCAGAACTAATATCTTTTCTTTCAGCACCTAATACATATACTCCAAAATGAATTTGGGAGTTTTCTTCTTGAACTCAATCCACTGAATTACTAAAGGGCATCCAAATTCTACTCAAAGTAATTGCCAATCCAGAAAGTTTATTTCTAAGGGGAGAGATCTGGTTCCCTGCCTTGAAAATAACAAGATTAATTTATGTAACTACTGGGAAGTATATTGTATAATTGAGGCTTTCAAAATGACATGATACACTCCATTAGACAAGTATGTATTGGGGCATGGTAAATGTTGTGGGTAATGGTCTATGTATCCAAGAGATTTAATATTTCATCTGTAAAGAAAGCACAATTGGGAACAAAAGCTCCAAATGCATTAAATTGTGTACAATTAGAGGGTTTGAAAAAAAATAGTTATATGGTACCTTGTATTTAACTGGGTTTATAATTTACCAGTGTTTGACCTCAACTGTTTTTTAAAATAATACCATGTCACTTGGCAAAGTTTCCTAGGGACCATATACAAGGACAAAATAAAGGACAATATTTAATTTTTTTTTACCTAAATCCTCTGAATTATACTCTGAGGTTAGAGGAAATTAGTATGGGGCTGAAGAGATGGAGCAAGGCATGAGGAATTTGCTTTGCAAGTTGTGGCCCCTGGTTCAATCCATCAGTACCATATACAGTGCCCTAAATACCGCCATGAATGACCTCTGAGCACAGGGCCAAGGAGTAAGCCACAGGGTATAGTCCTAAAAACAATCAAACATGATGATCTAGGAACTTAGCTGTTCAATACCCATACTTGTAATCTTGATGTTTAGACATAAGTGGGGCAACTTGTAAGGGGATTCATATCTGAAACTGAAATAAAAACTGATACACAAATAACTAGGGTGTGGACTTTAGACACTTTGGAAGGACCAGAAAATATGAATCATCAGTTCTGGGCAAAGTTCGTGAGAAGAATAGCCTTCCATGTCCAGAGAGCAGTACAATGAAAGGTTAAGAGTAAGGGTTCAAGGTATATATATATATATATCTATATATATCTATATATATAAGTATATATAAAATATATATTTGTATATATATCATACTATATGTATTACACATACATATGCCTTTAGCCATATCTATAAACATTACACATGATCTCACCTTTCTAAAGCTTGGTATTTGAATCTGAAATATATGTGTAAAATGATCAAAATGGGCTAGCATATGCAAAGAGCTCAGAAATGTGACGGGTATACAGTAATCAACAGTGCATACGGGAAAGGAATTAGCTAAAATCTTTTTTACAGTGCTTATCAAACATCAAGCATATTTTTCCTCTTCAACAATTGGGACCTTGCTCTGTGCCAGGTACTAAGTGATATATGAAACTACAAATTTGGCAAAGTCCTAGAGGATAAATTGGGTAGATGGAGAAGTTGCCACAGGCAGGAATGTGAAGGTATAAGGTCTTCAAGAATATCCAAGTCCCTGAACATGTTCGCCACTCAATGCCTCTTTGGCTGATCACAGCGCCCAGGAGGAGAGAGAGAACAGGGGGGAATGCCCTGCCACAGTGGCGGGGGGGGGATGGGGGGATGGGAGGATGGGGGGGGGGAGGGATATTATCCTGGTGGTGGAGAATGGGCACTGGTGGAGGGATGGGTATTTGATCGGGGTATGACCGAGATTCAAGCACAAAAATTTGTAAATCTACAACTGTACCTCATGTCGTTTCACTAATAAAAAAGAAAAAAAAAAGAATATCCAAGTCCCGTATGTTATGGTAATGTAGCTACTAATAGCTAAATCAGCAATTCCAATATGTGTCACCGATGGAACATTTTAACTGTTTTTTGATTCCTTCGTGCAGATGTGAATGCATTTAGTTTAGGGTGGAATATAAACATTTGCAAGGAAAATAATGTTGGCAATAATTAAGTATTGAGTTCTTATTGAAATATGCTTGATATAATTCAAAGTGGTAAGCAGTGCAACTATTGCAATTTATTTCATCCCCAACTGACCCTTTGCCATCTGTGAGGTAGATACTCTTGTTATCTTCACTTTGTAAAGAAAATTTCATAAAGAAAAGGCAAATGAATTAACCAAGACCATAAAATTAAAGGTGAAGGAAGTAGGACTTGAGCTTGCGAAGTTGGTTCTAGAGCCCAAGTCCTGAGTCACTCTGTCATGCTATCTCTTGACCCTTGACTTAAGAGTCAGATGATCTCTAATTAGGGCCAGGGATCTCTGGGAGAAATAAATAAGAACTTGAGGGACCTGGAGAGCAACGAGCTGAGGTAGTTTACCAGGACTTTGAATGCTGACGAGTCTGACACTGGACCTTTCTCAGTGTACACCTGTGACAATTTTCTCAACCAAGTGCACAGACTCATAAGTAAAGGGGTACTTAAAGAGTTGAAATTTATTCATTTAGTGTTGTAGAGTGGACCAGGACTCAGTAATAGGTATCTTGCGATACTGTGACATAGTTCTTGTTTTTTATTTTTAAAAAAGTTAAATGAGCGACAAGGAACTACAGGTTCCACAACAAAAACCAGTAAGATACTGAGAGGGTCCAAAGGAGGAAAACCATACAAACATCTCACAGGCAGAAGTGTCAGACCAGGAAGGCTACAGAGAAGAAAAAAAAAAAAACGCACATTAAGTGTAAGCAGAGTCTAGCCAGGTGGTAAGAGTCCAACTGCAGAAATAGGGAATGAAGAAAGAAAAAGAGTGAATTAGAAAGTCTAGAGAAGACCATCTCGTGTCAAGAAGAGTCTCAAAGAGGAGGGAGGAAAGCAAGGCATTCTGTAGTAAAAAGATGGATGATATTTGAATTAAATCAGAAAATGGTACAAAATGTCAGAGCTGGGAACCACCTTTGTCCACTGATACTGTACCTGATGAGAAAGAGTGCATGTACTATTTCAGTTGTGGGAACTCTTGCCTTAAGCCATCAACTGTAAAATTACCACAAAGTTCTCTTTGGTTCTCTAGCAAACATACCAAGAGGAGAGAGAAAGAAACAGACCCTGGAGCCAAAGACAAAACAGTGATGTTGTCTCTGCCAGCTCCACCTTCATCTCTGACAGAGAAATCACAGAGACTTCTTATTTCTGTCTTCTTGTTCCCCCGTGAAGTCTTCGTAGGTGACTTTGGACAAATCATGTTCCTTCCTTATGCTTCAGAGTTTTGTCTGTAAAAACTGTTTGGCATTGGGGGGAAGGGAGCTAGAGTTATAGGACAGGCTTTAACACTTCTTCCAAGTGGCTAACCCTGGTTCCGTCCCCAAATGGTTCCATGAGCATTAATCCCAGGAGCAGACCCTGAGCAGGGATGTGACCCAAACTTCATATCTCAACCACAAAGGAATTTGATTTTAACAAAACGATAGTAAACTTCTTAGTTGCAAATCTTCACTTTTCAAAGGAAATTCACAAATAGCACCAAGCTCCAATACAAGAAACATCCGAGCAGCATGACTCTGGCGGAAAAATTCAGAGCATGCATGTACCTTTAGAGCTCCAGGGAAAACATTCAGATATTTTAGGACATTTCAGGCACTGTTTGTTTACAGTGCACTGAGACTAGAGAAAAAGCAAGAGACTGTTGCGGCTGGCACTGTTCTCCCCCTGGTTGGTGACAAGAGAGGCTGCATTGAGAAACAATCCATGTCTCAAGGAGTGAGTCATGGGGATCGCGTGCAGGAGGTGACTGGCTTGCTGCTGCGACTTCTAGCCAATCTGGGCAGCAGAAATTGCCAGACTTAGAAGGCTGGAATCAGCTGCAACATTCTACTGGCGGCAAAAGGCTAAAGTGCAGACAACGAGGAGCAAACCTAGGAGCTTGAATCAGGAACCGAAAAAAAAATTCTCTTGGTCCTTAAGGTGAGGGAGGGGCAGGTGCTCTGTGCAACCGTAATCAGAGAGAATCTGCACACAGATTAGCAGGGCACTTCTCCTGGGGAACCACTAGCTCCTATTCCCTAGAAACAACCATCCAGCTGGGAGCACTAGAAGAGCACCAAGGAATGTGGAAAAGGGGATGTGGATCCTTGCAACCTTACTGAGAAGAGTATCAGAGTATCAAAGTTTGACTCGTTCGCATGAATTCCCATACTAAATTAGAAAACACGTCAGAAGACATCTCCAGATAGCCAATGCCGAAACAATCTGGGCAGAAGTGGTTTCAAATTTTTTTCTATAATTTCAAATTCTTCAAGAATGAATGAACGTGTGTGCACGTGTGTGCTTGCTTATGTGTCTCTCTGTGAATCTATGTATATTTGCATGTATATACTTGTATACATGCATGTTTGGGAAAAGGTTATGCAGGAAAGAGCAAACAAGCCATAAATAAACAACATGCACATGTCAGAAATCTATAAACTACCAGAGGACAAGAGATAAAAAGTGGGCATTCCCTCTTAGAACACACTTCATTAAAATTAGTCTTTGTAGTTTTTATGTACTAAATTTCTTAAGTAACCTAGTAGCTTTTTGTTTGCTTGGCTGCTTCCTATTTCCAAAAAAAAAAAAAATTAAAAAATAATCAAACCTGCCTGCAGAGGTAAATGAGAATTAGGAATTCTATATCTTATTATCATCTGTGTACTGGTGCCTGTTCTCAGACATAAGCAGTCCTGTGCACCTACCCCATCAACTTTTACGCACTATAATTAAATGGAACAAATGCATACTTGTTGTGGCAGTCCAGAGAGCCTGTACAAATATACAAACAGCATCATCTCACTTTTAAGAAAAGCAAGCTGTATAAATAAGGAAAAAAAAAAGGTTACAAGAGTTGAAAAAAAAAAAATCCCAACAGTCTTACTTGTAGTTAGAGCTTCAGTCAACACACATCACAGTCCTGGAGACAGACACAGGAACTGCAACCATTCTTTGCAGCTAAAAATTTCCTCCCGGGTTTAGCCTCTGCTTATTTCTGAAGCATTGAAAGGCCACGCTAAGAGAACACACTCAGTTTTCCCCGAACATCCGAAACAGCAGCAAAGTCTTGCAACAGATTCGGAGCAAGTTTACGGAGCTTTGCTCCCTCGGCTGCGGCTCCGTGGTTGCTCCGAGCTTGTAAATACAAGCTCCGTGGACAAAGTCCCAAATGACATCACTGGCAGCTGCTTATTGTTGAGTCTTTATTAACTGACTGTCAAAAAGAAAGGAGGGGGCGGGGAGCAAGAGTATCTTTTCTGCGGCAAAACTCAGCATCTCAGGGTGGATTCCAGCTATACAGGCGTAAATAATCCCATTGATTCCAATTTTCAAGAGTTTGGCTTCTCTCAGGTCAGATCTTTTCGTCTAAAAGAAACAGAATCACCTCCACCAATTCACACTGGATAAACCGAAGACCCGGAGAAAAAGTTTTTAAAGCCCAGTACAGTTCTGTGGCACGTTCCTCCACCTGTTTGCAGTCTGCTTTCCAACTGCAGGAGTCAGAAAAACTTGAATCCTAGTTTCTGTTTCCTAACAATTTTTACCGGCAAATTGATACCAGTTAACACTTTGATTTTCTAGATGAATGGTACAGAGTTGAAACTCTTTTTCACTTGATACGAAAATGTTTCCACTTGGGGTTAAAGGAACTCCTCTGAACTGTGAGCAACATTGTGTATACAAGTGAACAGGGTTTTTCTGAGAAGAGCTCCGAATAGTTTTTTTCCCATTTCATGTATTTTTAATGTTCTGCTTACACCCTCATTGTATCAAAAAAAAAAAAAGGGAAAGGGGGCAAAAAGATAAGAAAAAATAAGAATGAGTAAACTCTGCCAAGAATTTCTAATAGTTTCAAGGAGTAAAGAAAATCCCACCCATTTCCAAAAAGCAAGATAAAAGTGACACTTCCCCCAGCGTTTCATTCTCCCATGGAATCACTCTTCTGTTAACCGATTCTGGTAGTTTTATGATTCATTCCCCTGCCTACCCTGAACCCTTACCTGCAGAAATACACAAATCCTACACCAAGAACCTGCAATGAAGCTCAAACACTCTAGCCCACTGTTTTCCTTCCTTCCTCTGAATGGCTGCAATGATGCTGACTATTTATATTTATTTGCTGCTTTTTATATACTGACTTATATTTTTAGCTTGTTTTTCAGCCATCTGTGTTCTGTCTCCACAACTCAGTTTGAAAGGTCTTTGAGGGCAACCATTGTGTCATAAGTGCTATTTGTTTATATTCAATTCTCCTGCTATAGTGAACCTTAAACAGAAAAGTGGGGAGCAGTGGACACTGTGGTGGAGACAGGCAGAAGGGTAGCAGATAGCGTGGAATGGTGTATATTTAGACTGAGCACTCTCTATACTCTTGGAAAACAATGGTTTCACATCTTGTGGCTTATAGTGAATGCTCACTGTATGTGCAAAATTAATTTCTCAAAAATTAATTTCTCAAAGAACAGTGATAGATTATTGATTTGGTAGTGTTCCAGACCTTGGCTATACCACTTTCATAGTGGAATCAGACAATAAATGTGTTATGTGACACTAATGGGTCATAAACCAACACAATAGAGAAGGAAAGAAATTTTCTAAGTTCAAACCCTTAGATCTAACAATTTAACTTTCCCAGCGATCCCACAAAGAAGCTCAGAAGTGAGCAGCTGAAAATGTTCCTTGCAGCGTTATTTATAAGTCATTAGAGTGATTGCTAGAATATTCAATATGAGAAAAGGTAACTGACACAAAAGATAGTACAGTTAATGTTTGAACAGTGTGAAATTGAAAATGAGTTTAATGTTGAAACCCTGAAAACTTCATTACTAATAGCTTAGTGTTGACAGGAATTCTTACTGATAACATAATTTTTCATGCTGTACTACGCATTATCATCTGTAATCTCATAAAAGGTAAGGTGAAGAAAGAAAATCACAAGGAAGCTAAATATATGTACAGTACTATTCTAAGTTTATAAATATAGTAAGCTTACATCATTTGTTTATAACAAAATAGGCATATAAATAGTCCCACAGCTTATACCCGTGTTGTTGAAAGGCCAACTTCTATAAAACTTTGAGGAACAGGGAACT
This sequence comes from Sorex fumeus, assembly GCF_029834395.1. Classification (NCBI taxonomy): domain Eukaryota; kingdom Metazoa; phylum Chordata; class Mammalia; order Eulipotyphla; family Soricidae; genus Sorex; species Sorex fumeus. Next base: position 32,831,735 of record NW_026606092.1, on the reverse strand, counting down.
AGAGAGAGTATGGTAGACAAGGCTCTTGTTTTACATATGACTGACCCCAGTTTCATCCCCAATACCCTATATGGTCTCCTTAAGTCCTGCCAGGAGTGACCTCTGAACATAGATCCAGGAGTAAGTACCTAGCAGAAATGGGTATAAAACAAAAACAAAGAAAAAAGACACCCTTGAGGAACTTGAAAAATTGAGGTAACTATGTTTATATTGACATGGGTCAAGAGGTTGTTTGTTTAATGAATAAAGTAAATTGTAGTATTAAATATAATATAGGAGAAGGGAAATTCTACAACTAACTAGTAGTTGGTTTTCCTTAGACAGTGAGATTAGAAACTGTCACTGAAGTGTTGCTGTGTCATTTGACTTTTTAAAATTTAGTATGTCCTATTTTTGTTATTAGAAAATAATAAAAGTACATAACCATATAATTTTCCAAATGTATTACAAAAAGAAACCTAGAAAGCTTTTCAGCAGATGTCTGAGATATACTGGAGTAGGTTCTGGAGCAGGTACTACTGACGAGTACATATTTATGCAGTATCTGTTAGCTCACAGTAGTCTCTGGGTGTGGATGAGGTCAAGAGAGCAAATCAGGCTCTAGATGAATTCCTTCATGAATGACACACCACTTTCTCATGGCATTTGAGGACTGATTTGAAAACCTTTTAGGCCCTATCCAGCTCAATACATGATTCCAGTTAAGAGCGCAAAGCATCAATTTCTGACCTTTCCCTAGTACAACTGATATTTGAGAGATGGAATTTTAAGGTAAGACAAGTAAGAACCACTTTGGTTTGGTCTGATGGTTGCTAACAAGCACTGGCGGGAAAATCAGAAACGTGTAAGGGCACAGGCTTGCCCAGATTCTTGTCCAGGCTGATGTAACCTTAGTGGGGAAAGATAGGACGGACTAATCCACCAAGGGTGGATTCAGAGCTTTACTAAGGAGGGACTCTTGGGATTGGAATCAGTGGCCTGAAGTGGTGGCACAAAACAGTTCTGTCACTCCTACATGCAGCTTACAGGGCCTGTATAATGGAAATTTGCAAGTGAAAGGCATACATTAGATGCTGACGTTTCTTTAAGGGAAAAAAAAGTAATCCAAGAAAAAGAATGACTGAACATGTCTACCCAGGTAAGATCATTTGTTCAGAAAGTACTGCTTTCATTCTTCTAGAGAAAACACAAGGGAGTCTTTTCTTACTTCCTACTGAGCAGTTATCTTATATCTGCAATAATTTTGGGAAAAGGAAAATACAACTCATATTTCTTCTTTTTGTGTTTTTATTTTATTGTGCTCCATGTGTCATTGGAATACACAGTCAGATTTGGTTTAAATGCTCATTCGGAGCCCCCTGAGGGAGCTGGAGTTCCTCTTTTCCAAGTGAGAGATAATACAGATCTTGACTTACCATTTAGGATTAAAAAAAAAAAAAGCAACAAAACACTTAAGGGCATAGTGAAAGTAGACTGGTGGGGGGAGGGGAAGCTACCTTCCTGCCTCTTCCTGGAAGCTAAATGACCTCCATACGCTGAGGCACAGGGCTTATCTTCCCTGACAGTACCTCTGCTCCTTAAGTCAGGTACAGTTGACCCTTGAAAAACATGGGCTTGGTGCTCTCTTCTCTATCTGAGCTTCCTTCTCACCTAGCACATCTGGCTGGCCTTCAAGTCATGGAGCAAAATTCCTGGTACTAATCTGAGCCATTCCTGGGTGTTACTCTCCCTTTTTGTTGCTTTATGTTCCCCAGGTGAATGCAATCTTTCTGTGTCTATCCCGCTCTTTCTGACTCATTTCGCTTAACATGATACTTTCCATGTAGTACCACTTGTATGTAAATTTCATAACTTCATCTTTTCTAACAGCTACATAGTACTCCATTGTGTAAATGTACCAAAGTTTCTTTAACCAGTCATCTGTTCTCGGGCACTCAGGTTTTTTCCAGATTCTGGCTATTGTAAAGAGTGCTGCAATGAATAAACAATTGCAGATGTCACTTCGACTATACCTTTTTGCCTCTCTGGGATATATTCCCAGGAGTGCTATAGCTGGGTCAAATGGGAGATCAAATTCTAATTTTTTGAGAATCGTCCATACTGTTTCAGATAGAGAAGAGAGCACCAAATAAAGGGTGTTGTGAAGACCCTCCCAGGATGGGAGAGACATGCTAAAAGTAGTCTACAGACTACCAAACATGATTGCCACTCAATGCCTCTCTGGCAAAACACAGTACCCAAAAGAAGAGAGAGAGAACAGAGGGGAATGCCCTGCCACAGCGGCAGGGTGGGACGGGGGGGGGGGGGGGGGGGGGGGGGGGGGGGGGAGGGGGGGATGGGGGGGAGGGATGCTAGGACCCGTGGTGGGGGAGGATGGGCACTGGTGGAGGGATGGGTACTTGATCATTGTATAACTGAAACCCAAGCACAAAAATTTATAAGTCTATAAGTGTACTTCATGGTGTTTCACTAATAAAAAAATGATAAAAAATAATAAAAATTAAAAAAAATTAAAAAAATAAAAAAAAAGAAAAACATGGGCTTGACGGGCTGAGATTGGGAGTTGGGACCCCTAATCACCCCATCACCACCTTATCTAAGTGTGACCCATTATTTTCTCTTTCTTTACAAAGCCTACCCGACAGTATTATAACAGACTATGTTATGACTGTATATTTTTCTTTTGACCTTGTTTTTTAATTTTTATTTTTTTAAGCCTGCTATTTGATTCCACTGTAAATGTTTCATTTTTTGAGGAAAACCCTAAAGTCAAGATGGAAATGAAATCTATAAGGTTTGCAAATCCAAAAAAAATCCAAAAGTTTGCAGATGATGGACACCTTCCAGCCCGTCATCATAGACAATGATGACAATTCTACTTGAAGTGTCTGATTTCCATTCTATCTCCTGTTCTTCTCCCTAAAGCACAGAAACTGCCACTTATTAAGCATTTACATATGCCATTTGTTTTTATTATAGCACCTTTAAAATAATCTGGTGAGTCACATCCTATCATCTTTTTCCACTCTTTAACCATTAAGGAAACGGAGGCCAGAGAAACAGTCACTCAAGCAATTTTGATTATGAATGCACTAATAGTAAGAAATTTACCCATAATTTAACTCAGATCTGTTACATAGGGAGTTGGAAAACCAATGTGATTTTGGTTTTTGAATCATATTTGAATCATAAGTACATCGTCATGAAAATACTCATTCTCAATTTCTTTTTTTTAAAATTTTTATTAGTATAACACCATGAGCTACAGTTGTGGACTTACAAGTTTTTGTGCTTGGGTTTCAGTTATACAATGATCGAGTACCCATCCCTCCACAAGTGCCCATTCTCCAAGAACAGATGACTGGTTAAAGAAACTTTGGTACATCTACACAATGGAGTACTATGTAGCTGTTAGAAAAGATGAAGTCATGAAATTCACATACAAGTGGTACTACATGGAAAGTATCAATCTCTTTTTTTAAAAATTTTTATTTTAGTTTTATAAAGTAGTTCACAATCTTTGATAACATTTAATATTCGAACACCAATCTCATCTCCATTATATCTTCCCACCACTATATTTTGGATGTTTCCATCCTGAACCCCAATCCCTGCCCCAAAGCAGAACCAAATTTATTTCTTTGTATTTGTTATGAATAAAACAGTGAAAATTATTCAAAAAATTTCCTTATAGGAAAGTATGTGAAGATTATTGTATTTCATCAAGGGGTCATTAAGCCATTCTATAAGAGCTTGCTAACATGTTGTTAAAGGTTGAGCGTTGTGTGCATATATATATATATATATATATATATACACACACACATATATATACACACACGTGTGTGTATATGTGTAAAAATATATTTCCCTCTAAGATTTGTTTTCTTCTACTTTAAACCCCATCAAGTGTGGCATACTACTCTTGGAATATTAGTGGTGTGAGGTATGAGATGTTGCGAGGTCCAGGTGTAGGTTCACTCATGGGTGAGGCTCAGCAGGAGAGTGTGGAGAGTGGCTGTGAGCAGGGCAGTGACTGAGTTCTGGAGATTTTCGGCTGCCAGGGCTGAGTGAGGAACTCACCTCCCCATCCCACCTCAGGTTACCCAGAATGAAACAGCCTGACACGTGGGGTCCAGCGGCATGGCTATAACGTGTCATTTTATGCTCTTTTCAGAGAGATTTATAATAAGTCTCTGGATCGTGGCTGTTGATGAGATTATATGGCCTTTAATTTCTAATGTCAAATATAAATTGAGACAGTTAATAGATCTCAGAATTTAATCTCAAATTAGCATGACTTCCATAACCATCCTCTCTGCTTAGCTAATAAGGGAGACAAGTTGCAAGTTTTAAAGATAGGAATAAGTGGGAGTCCAATAAGTATACAGGGTTTAGTCCCAAGTAAGTTCACATGAGTAAGATACTAGAGGAGTATCATGAGTAATATTCTCATGAGTAAGATACTAATTTCTCCTTAGCATTTGAGAAGACACAAATTAGTTGCAGAAAGGAGAAAGATACAGGTTTATTTGTCTCTTTCCCTAAATACCGAAATTCTTAGAGTCTTCCACGTGTCTTTATTTTGTCTAATAGCTATTTTTTCCCTCTCAGAGTTAATTTTTCTACCAGAGAGTAAGAGGCAGTCGACTGCCCATCTGCCCTTTAAAAGTTAACAAAATCAGGGGTCTGGAGTGATAGTATAGCAGTAAAGCATTTGCCTTGCACATAGACAACCTGGGTTTGATCTCTGACATCCCGTATGGACCTCAAGCATTACCAGGAGTTTTTCTTGAGTTCACAGTCAGGAGTAAGTCCTGAGCATTTCTGAGCATTGCTGGGTGCGTGCTCCCTCCATAACAAAAAGAGTGAACGTAACCAGACATTAAAGCAGAAGGGATTAGCAGAGGCCCAAGGGATCCTGTACTTTATCACTAAATGTATGAATTGGCTACTTTTTGAAACCATAGAGCCTCACCTAACTCATGCGAGGCCATGGTAGTCTCATATTCTAGGCATGCACCTTTGGTACATACCCTGCAGAGAGACTACATGAACCTTGATGTTGGTGATCATCTTCCCAAGGGTATTAAGCTCCTGGGTACAGACACATCTGCGTGTTGATGAACGCCCCTAGCCCACTGCTGCCACTACTCATGGAAAGAGTTGAGGACAGAAAAAGCTGCAAGCATGCTCAGTTCTCACTGTGTTTTGTCAAGTCACAGAAGTACCGCAGCACTTTCCAAATCGGTGTGGTTTTGAGAATAGACGTTAAGAATGAGAATGCCAAGGAGCCCTAGATTCAGGGCATGTTTAGAGAGCGCTCCTAATTACTCTCATGCAGATGGCCCTCATCCCATGTGTTAAACACTTATAACCAGGGGAGAAGATATATGAACCTCTTTCCTGCAATCTGACATTGATCTCTGTCATATAGCTTCATCCAGGTTCCCTGGGAAGAGCACTGTGAATAATTGGAAAATTCCTGGTAAGCATTATCCATAATAGTTCCCATCTGAAATAAAGTGGGTGCACCATGGGCAACTTAGAAAAGAAAAACTGCTGCACCAATGATCCCAACAGATAGCTTGGATAAAATGTTTTATAGGTTTCTCATTGCTGCAGATGTTATAGAACTCACCATACATAAATCAAACAAAACCAAGAGGAAACCATAGAGTGTGAAGAAGTCCAACAAAGTTCAGATAGATATACGCCCTAATGACTGCTTCAGTGCATTTCACGACATATCAAATTTCAAGCTTACAAATGCCTTTCTCCTCTTTGGGGCCCTCAAGGGAGAGGGGGTTGCTTGCGGGTATCCTCAACACATGTGCTGTCTGCAGGCTGGTTTGCGGACACTTTTGGGATACCAGGAGACTCTGGGGAAGAAGTGGGTAGTCTATTAAGAGGACTATCAAGCAGATGCCTTTAAAGAGGAGGTAAAGACATAAAATTATGCCTCCTAAAAATATTTGCCTGGTACTGCCCCAGAGATAAACTACTATCTCCCAATTCATTTGCTTTCTCTGCCAGTTCAGGCACCAGACCCAGCTCGGGAAGGTACAGCAAGGGTTAATGTTCCAAAAACTCTCAATGAAAGGCCCTATGTAAGTATAAAATATCACCGTGAAGTTGGAGGATTTTATTTCAGCCTCCTCATTGTGTCGTTGACAGTGCCTACTGTGAGTTTGACATTTTTAACTACTTTGCTTGCCCCAAATAAAAAGAACTAGACAAGAGGAGGTGGGAAAGAGGGAACAGTGGGAGAGAGAGAGAGGGGAGGCCTATCTTGCCCTGACTTTGAATTTATACACATCCAGTAGGCAGCATTAAAGCCTAGCAAGAGGGGTCCAACAAAGCTACTCCAGAGATTTATGTTAATTCATTAGATGACAAGATGCAAGTTGCATTCCTTTGAACCTGAGCATGGGAGTCCTCCTGAAACCAGAGCCTGGAGGAGGCCTCAAGGGACATGCTGTCTGCAAACTGAGACAACAACTCATTTTGTCGTCCAAAGTCGAAACAGAAATAATCTGAGTTTGATTTTCACCAGATATCGAGAGACCATTAAAGTCAGTGATCACATAAGGGGAGGAAGAGGACAGAGACACTGACTGCCCGTGATGAATGTGTGAGAACCCATTACTTGCCTTCACTGAAGCCAGCCCAAATGGCAAAGATGTCAACTCCCCAGGGTTCTGGCAACCCAGGGGTTATGGCTCCTCTAGAACTCCAGCTGTATTTTCTTAAATGACCAGCAGGGCCTTGGCCCTAAAAATTCTCAAGTGGGAATTTTAAAGTATTACCTTCCTATTAACATAGGAGAATGACTTTCAAATTATTAGTGATCACTTGTTATTTTTATGGATTATAATGGTGGTTGAACCCACTCATGTTAGATTAGAAATTATTAAACAGAGAGTAAACAGATATTATTATACATTAAACAGATATTATTATTAAATAGATATCATACCATGGCTATAGTATATTCTGGAAACATAAAAATAAAAAGTTTCTTGCTTTTTGGAAGAGGAGTATAGCTAGCATAACAAGAGAACACTGAGATACTGAGTGATAGGATTTTTTTGTTTTTTTTCTTAATGAATCACTGTGAGTTACAGTTACAGACTTACAAACTTTCGTGCTGATGTTTCAGTCATACAATGATCGAGTACCCATCCCTCTACCAGTGCCCTTTCTCCACCACCAATGTTCCCAGTATCCCTCCCCCCATCCCACCCCACACCCTTCCACACACCCATGCCCCTCTGTGGCAGGCACATTCCCTTTTACTCTCTCTCTCTCTCTCTCTCTCTCTCTCTCTCTCTCTCTCTCTCTCTCTCTCTCTCTCTCTCCTTTTGGGTGTTATGGTTTGTGATACAGGTATTAAGTGGCCATCATGTTCAGTCTATAGTCTATTTTTAGCATGCATCTTTCATCCCAAATGCGCCCTCCAAGCATCCTTTACTTGGTGGTCCCTCCTGATAGGATATTTTTGAAATGAAATGGTAGGGAGATATTGACAATAAAAAATAACTTGTGTGTTGTATAATTGGAAGAGTCCACATCGTTCATACTGCTAGACCTCTTAACTGCCAAGAATGGCAGGCGGAAGACATGTTTATAGGCAGGGCTAATCAATAGAACTTAACTACATGTTATTTTCCTTGTCTGATTCATCCATTTTGACTGAACTACTGAGCTTCCATTTCTTCTTTACCGGTTAATTTAAACCTTAATAATTACAGCAAAAACATGTGTCTTCACATTTGCTACTGACAGCAATTGCTGGTCATTTTTAAATCGGTGTATATTTAGTTTAGAACTTTAAAGAATTTAAGGGCTATATCTTAATACCTCTATGTGTGTAAAAGATACACTGTACCAAAGTTTCAGTTCCAACCCATCACCAACACCTACCTACGAATCTCTCTAACCTCTCTTTCCTCTAATAACCACTGCAGTGTTCCTCTTAGTTCAGACACTGGTTTTGTTTTATGATAGTTGGTTTGCTTTATTCCAGGGGTGAATCCATTTGGTAATTATCTTTCACTTACTAATTTCATTTAGCATAATCACTTTCAGATCAATTCGTTGTATTCTATAAAAGTATAATTTTATCTTTTCTTAAAGGTAGAGTAGTATTCCATTGAGTACAGATAACATAGCTGCTTTGTCCAGTCATCTATTGATGGGCATTTAGGTTGAATTAAATCCACATTTTTGGCTGCTATGAACCATACTAAATGATCATTATGTAGAAATTTGATTTCAAATTGGTGTGTTAAGTCCTTTAGATAAAAGTGAAAAGCAACTATTAACTCCAAACCATATTATTGTCATCTTGACACAGAGGCCCTATTGTATAATTCAGTAGTTCCCTCTGTGCTACAATGGTGCTAGGCATGAATAAATAGTTTGACTGAAAGCAGTTTAGTTTAATAGAGAAATGAGATTTAAAATCACATGATGATGACTAAAAGTAAAGGCAAAAAAGACGATATTACCCAGATTAAGATTAAAGAAAATCACAGTTCTGAGTGAGGAAGTTGGGAAGGCAAGGTATCTAGGTTATAGGCCTCAGGTAAAAAAAAAAAACTTGCTTGATTTTTCTCCTCATTCTCCTTTTCTCTTTTGTTTTTAGTTACCCCTCTTCCAACTCACATGTTAAAAGCAAATTATTAAAAGCAAACCTCCAAGAAACAATCAGCACACTAAATTATACTGAAAATTAAATGTAAAAAATGAAAAAGGAAAATTATAGACTGTCTAAAAATATTACATGATGTTTAGGATTACATAATATATTTATGTATCAAATCCTTTTCACAACTTTTTAAATTTCTGGCTACACCTAGAGGTAATCTTAGGGCTTATTCCTGACTCTAACTTTACAGGTTACTCCTGTCAGAGTTTGGAGTATCATATGCAGTGCTAGGATTCAAACTGGGGTCATCCCTATTCAAGGCAATGTAATTTATCTTTTAATTTATAATTGAATTTTTTCATTCATTCACTGAATCATTCATCAAACATTATATGAGCTATTCATAAACTACAAAACAAATGCTTGTTGATTAACTTCAGTATTCCAAAATCTACTTTACTAGGAAACAAATCAGCTGAAAATACTCAGGATACTATATTGGTTTGACTGGGAGTGTATTCAAAAAATGCAATAAAAAAGAATATTTTTACATATATTTTGATTTAAAAAATTAATTCCAAAGTGCAGGGGCCAGTAGCCTAAGGGAAGAAGGCAATAAGTGATATAGTAGAAACAGAAAAGTTTCAGCAACCTGGTAATAAAATGCAGTTAGCTGAGCATAAGGCACCAACCTCTTGGTTACTAAGAATTTAGTCACTAGTAAGGAGCTCCAGTTTATCAATGGAAATGTAATTATTGACTGAGTGTAAATGTTTCATGAGATCAGAAAGTCCAACAGTCACAGACTTGGTGAATCATATTAGCTTGCAAGAACCTTTCCCTTAACATATTTCATATTTTGGAAACAGTGAGCAGAACTTGCTTTCATTTCAATGAAGAGTAAGAGTCATTTCTACCAAGCACTTTGGACTTTGGAATTGGATTAAGACAACCTGGTGCACTGTTGGTAAACTGGTAATTTCCTTAGTCCCACACACCCTCATCTACAAGCTCTATGGCAACAATAAATTATATCCAGTCCCACGGAGATATTCATTCTCTCTCAGAAGGGATAAAGAAAGATGTGACAGAGGTCATACTTGGGTGGATGCTGGCTTCTCACTAACTTTAAAACAAAAGAGATGGAAGGAAAGAAGAGGATGTTCTAGAATAGATTAGGATACAGGTGGAGACAAGGCTCTCAGAGTTACTCCTAGAGATGTGTGGGCCAGGAACACTTGAATCGGTACTGAAGACACTTGCTTAAGACATATTGCATTGTGCATGTCAGGGTGAATTACATCGTTGAGCTCTGCACTGCTTTCTAGATTTATTTCTCATTTCACTCTCACAAGTTTCATTTTGCTCTCATTTCAGTTCACTCTCATTTCACGTCAGAAGTTTGTTTCAAATGATTTATTTTTATACAAAGACTTCATAATCAATTATCTATAATATAATCTACAATTAATATAAATCAAAGGATTTTATATTTATTAACTGTCAACTGCATGTAATGCACTACAGGAAACATCACCAGTGCCTGTTCCCTATGACTCTGAACTAGATGGAGAAACATTTACCTGTATTCCCAAACCCTCTTCCTGTCCACAATTCCATGGTTTTAGTTTTGACTCTATGAAATGCAAATACAAGGCTTAATATCATCCCACCTAAGTCTCGAGGTTGGCATTCAACATCAAGTGTCCTGGGAGACCACTTAGTCTGGTAAACTAGCAGCGTTGGTTATTCCAAACTCTTCCATATAAAGTAGTCCATATTTTGGAAAGAGTGAGTTGCTAAACTCATAATAGCCACTTTTATTAGTAACTTCCAAAGCCTAAAGCAGAAGGGGTGTAATCTAGGTGAAAACAGTATATTTCTATACAAGTGTCTTAACATTCCCAAATGACTTCTTCCCTCAGTGTCTCCTCTATAATCCTTCTGATTGACTTTTTCATTTCCTGATCAGCTCCTACTTCCTCTAGGAACAAAACTCTGCTTCGTGTGTTTATGTTAATTTTCCTGCATCTTTCCTTTGGTAATGTCCCTCCCTTCATTACCAGTTAAATAATATTTGGTCAAATGCAAAGTCCTTAGAGAGATTCTGGTTCACTTCTTGGATGTGCTCTTTCAGCCTGGAGCTTGTCCCTGCTCAAGCAGCAAAGCCTAAAGCTGTAAAACCCTTTGGGATCTGCCTTATTACAAGATCCCATCCTTCCTCTTATGGCTCTGGTTCCTGTCTAGTTACTGTCCATGTGTTGAAGTTCATATTGAAGCTCAAAATTCTGAGTTGGGTCACTCCAGTGGCCACAAGCACTCTATAGTAGCCAGAGGGATTGAATCTCCATTTGCTGTCATGATTCACCTTAGTCTTGTGTCCAGACCATATTCTTTTCTGCCTTCTATGGCTGTCTATCCTCAATCAATACTCTACAATATCCTTGGCTAAAAATATATATAGTCTTTTGATTTACAGTCCAGGACTTTGGCTTGCCTGCTGCTGGCCCTGGTTCAAACTCCACCACCAAATACCATCCCCTGAACACTGTCAGAGATTGCTCTAAGAATAATTTCATGAGCATCATCAGGTGTGCCACAAATGCCTTTCTCAAAAATGTCTGTATGAACTCTGATGTGTTCTGGAGAACACAACCATGTCAAAATATCAAGCTTAGTATGTTTTCTCCAGAATATGCAGTAAAGTAAGTTTTCTTGAATAATTAGAACATTGAATCAATATGAGAAATGACCACCTGGAGAATCACGGATTAGCCTCTAGAGCAGACATGGAGACAGCTAAAGATTTGAGTGATTAAAACACACACTTAAAGCAAACAGAGCAGCAGCAGCTTCAGTAAGTAAATAAGATATATAAGGTCAAATATTAATAGCAACTGTACTAATCACAATCATTTATATAGCATTTGGTATGTGCCCAATCCTTGTCACAGAACTTTAAATGCCTTCGCTCACTCATGTGAACCACAAATGACTTAGACATGAATGTGGCTTATAGACAGTAATTAGTAGTACACCATAGTGAGAAATTGAGGTGCATTTCACTTGAGTAGCCTGTGAAAAATTGAACAGCTTGTGAGTGCAGAGCTACAATTTCAACTCAGGAAGCTTCGTTACAGTCTTCAAAGATGTCCCTATCAGAGTATGTATATGAAGGTCATATATGTGCTTTCTATACAAGGAGACTAAGGAGGGTGGATAATATGTGAGAAATTCAGAAATAAGGAACATATAGGAGTCAGAGGTAAACTCAAACACACACACACACACACACACACACACACACACACACACACAATGAGAACAATAAACCATGGCAGAGACCTTGAATGTCTGGCCTGATTCTAGCACCATCTTCCACTCATAGGCCAGGAGGCCAACTCAGGCTTGACCAACTGAAATACACATGTGAAGGCAGATAAGTAGGTATGTCTGGCTACAGTTAAGGGTTTGTATGTAGGAATACAGACAGCAATTGACATAAATAGGAAATAAAATTGCATCAGTGGAAGGGAAGCAAGTGATAAGATTAATGTATTTTTCCCACCCACAGCAATAAATATCATAATACTGGGTTGAGAGAGAGAAAACAATGGAAACAAGGCACATGAATGTCGTCTACCCTGGTTTAATCCCAGTACCCCATGATTCACTGAACTCACGGGTGCAGCCCTGGAGGACCCCAAATACCACCAGGGAGTTACGGGTAATACTAGGTACTTCAGGTCCCAAGCAGTACTGTATCTGGTCTTGGCCAACACACACACACACACACACACACACACACACACACACACACACTTCTTCATTATCCATCAGTCCCATCAATATTTTGAGGACTTTCCCTTTTTTTCCTTAGTAAGAAAATCTATCTGACTGGCATATACCCTGGCCCAATTTCAAACCCCTATACAGATGTTCCTGTGGGTCTTACATAGGCACATTTTCTTTCCCTTTATAATTTCATCTGATAAACATAGTTTTCCAAATTTCCAGCAAGTAGGATGGATGAAGAACATCAGGCATATTTTTGACTTCCTAGCATGTCAGTTAAAAAAAAATGACACTGTTTCTTTTGCTTATATCCAATTTTGTGGTACTGGACAAACCAGTAATCCCATTTACCACCCGCCAATCAGGTCCATGGGTCAGTCACATTCACCCCTGATTCTCAGAGACAGAATCACGTGAGTTACAGTGAGGAACCTGGAACAGTTCAGGTTGTTGCTTCTTTTCAGCAATGGACAGCGGGAATGTGCAGGACTGGCATCCTGAAATTAGTGTAGGAGGCCTGGGGGCTCTTTTGATGATTCTCTGCCAACAGGGCTCTTAGCTCATTGGAAGGGCCTGTGGACATGGTCCTGCTCAGACTCTGTGGTGCTAGAATTTTCCAGGCTACCCCAAGGTGCTAGGGGCTTCAGGGATGCACATATGTTATGCACAGTACAATGTGCTCCCAGGGAAAAAAAAAAAGGTTGACTGCATACAAAACATAAGCCTTATGCCCTGTACTATCTAGCCCCTGGAGGTGAATTTTAAACCAGAGTCTATCCCCTGTCTCTCTGATGGAAAAAAATGGGAAACAATGGAGATCAAAAAAAATGTAACATACCCTACACTGCAAATTATTCAAACCTTTGTTCAGACATTCTTTAATTCCTGTAGCACTGACCTAAATTTCTCTGAGCTCTGTGTATTATTCAATGGAAATTGAACCCCAGGGTGGGTATAGAAGAGAAAACAGCTATTTTATATTTTCCATGGAAACCCTATACACTATGGGATGCTTAGAAGTAATGAACAGCTTAATATCTTGGGGGGATGACCACCTTTACCTTATCCAGCATAATGGAGTAATAATGTAGCATAAATCACCACACTGTCTCTTGAAAATTCAGGGAAGCCTTTTTACTTCACTTAGAAAAAAATCATCCTGGGTCATTCCTAAAAACAGATTAAGCATCTCTCCACAATTTTTAATCACCTCTTGGTTCTTCAGAACACTCAGTGTGGGGGTTCTCAGAAGAAACAGAGTGCTGAGGATGGATTTTAGTTATCCCTCTGATGCTAACTTACACCTTTAGCACAAAATCTCACCATCAAAAATAATAGTCACTATTGTTAAGACCATGGACATATAGTCTTAGGCACACAGACAAGCACAGGAAATGTGTGATACAACTTAGAATATATAATCAATACAAAGTCCCTCTCTGTGTGTCTCTTTCTCTCTTTCTCTTTCTCTCTATTCTCTTTCTCTATTTTCTCTATTTTCTCTATTCTCTTTCTCTCTCTCTTTTCCTCAACTAGCATTGTTTCTCCCCATTCTCTCAACTGTTGTCCTCTTTCCCTTCCTTTTGCCCATCTTTCTTCACAAATGATTATTTAAAGGTGATTTAAGAAAAGAAGGACTTATAGTTACATATACCTTAGTTCCTAACACTTTTCAGAACTCTGTTTCATACAGAATGACTTCATCACAAGGTAACCCTCCATTGCTACTAAAATAAATCTGTAGAGAATGAAGACATTTATTTCCCTTTCTTCAATATGACTTTTACAAAGTTTTAAAGTAAACTCGGGAAGGAAATGTTTCAGATGCATATGGGTTCCCAGTGAATGACATCAAAATGCTGTGCCCTCATAAGATGTCTCTAGAGACAGTTATCTAACTGGACATCTGCACCTCTTTCCGTTCCCTGTCAGTCTACTTCCTGTTGTGCAAGATTCTTTGTATGAAGAAGGAACTGTTTTAATTACACGGATTGACTTAGACCCTTCTGTTCTGCTTGGAAGAATCTCATTGGCTGTCCAAGGCCCAGGTGTCTATTTGGAAATACATTCTTCCAGGGCAAGCATCTGGCTCTAGGTGCTTGGCAAACCAACTGTGACAGGTTCCTCCAGCAGCTGCAGTGACTGGTTGGGTTTCCAGGTGATTAAATAATCCTGCTTTCTGGCCCACTTATGTGTTTGGATTGAAGCCATTTTCCTGGAATAGGGCTCAACCAAACACAGTTGTCTGTTCACTGACCACAGCTTGATGTCTAGGGTTTGGGGTCCCCACTGAAATTTTGAAATATCCTTTCATCTTTCCCTACTTCTCAAACTTAAGAGTTAACACAGACATAAACAACATAAGGCTCAACTTTCACTTTTAATTTTAAATCACTCTAAAACTTGATAGCTCTGCCTTGAAAAGCAAAGGCTGATTCAAACCCTGACTAGAAAATAGTCCTTTCTTGTGATAGGGGGCATGCCCATGCAATGCACGTTCAATTACATGTGTACACCAGATGAAGATATGAATCGAAAAGAGATATAGCCAAAGAATTTATGTTTTCTAAAGACACACAGCATGTCCCGGAGAAATAATTAAGAAAACTTAATGCTGCTGATATGCAAATGCCAAGAGGCCTCCTATGGAATACAAACAAATCTGCAGCTGATGATGATTTAATATAATGAAGCTTTATTATAGCTGCAAGGGGTTCTTCTAGGCCAAAGGTTTAAAAACTTTGGTTCTAGGAAACAAAGTACCCATGAATCTACCATAAATGCATATTCCTAGCTCAGTCATACTTCCTGAATCAGAAAACATGGGTGGGCCCCAGTAGAGGCTCAACAAGTCCCTGAAGGGATTATAGTGGACTTGCTAAAGTTTAAGAACTTCCATTTTAAAGCTTACTGTTATCCAGGTCAGAGAGATGGAGGGTTATTCTTGTAAGGACAGCGATACTTACACACTTTCTAAATGATCACTTCATGAGCCATCCCTTCTGTAGCTAGATCTAAATCATGACACTAATACTCTCTCCTAAAATGTATTATCAGCTCTCTAATTCTATGCTCTCACACATATTTCCCAATCAAAGGGTGGTAATTAGCTAGAGATTTGCTGGAGTATACTGTGTGAAGTGATACAGACATGCAGATGCATCATCCCCTTTGCTTTAAATTCTACTCAAAATTCTTTCAAGGAACAGACATAAATATTTACAGATGACAAAAATAGATCGACAATGGACTTTCAATTAAGACCGCATAAAAATAGCTTCAAAGCATCCCTGTATTATAATGAAGGGTATATTCCCTGTAACTCTATTTATTCACTTAGTTTGAGGTATGAAATCCTACAGCACTTTCTAAGTCTCACTTAGACTCACCCAGGTAAGAAGTTGAGCTATAGATATGCCATTATTTATTTGATAAAGATGTCTTTGGCCCTATGTTAATTTTTTTGTGAATGAACAGAGAATTTCACTGGGTAGGAGTGCATGCCCAAAATGCAGGAGGCCAAAATTCAATCCCTGTTGCTTCTATGAATGAGTCCCACTCACAGACCACGAGTATCCCCATGAGCATCACAGAACATAGCTATAAAAGAAATAAAAACGTAACAAAATCACCTGGCAGGAAAGATATTAGTGGTAATAACTACTACTATTATCCAGTGACATTATGGTGAAATAGGCAATTTATATAATGTCACTGTCACCCCGTTAATCATTGATTACTCGAGCGGGCTCCAGTAGCGTCTCCATATGTCCCAGCCCTGAGATTTTAGCATTGTAAACTTTGCTCTCTCTCCACAGATGCGGCACACCAGCTGGATGTCCTTGGATATAATGGTGAAGCACTTGGCAGGAATGCACAGTGGTTGGTATCCTCGAAGAGCCCCACCAGGTAGGCCTCGCATGCCTCCTGCAGCACCATGACTGCCAAGCTCTGGGAGCGCAGGTGGGTCTTGAAGTGCGATCTTGTGCACCAGCTGCTGGAACGGCAGCTGGCGAATCTCCAGTCAGTCTTGTAGCGGTGCAGCTTCTTCACATCACCCATGGCTGGTGCACTCTTGAGGGCCACCTTGGTGGCCAGCTGCTTCTGGGGTGCCTTCCCGCCCATTGATTGCATGCTGTCTGCTTAGTACACGCCCTTTCGTTCTTCCTGACACAGCTGGAGACTCCTTAAGGGTTAGGGAAATGAGACCCATTTTAGCTACTGTTGTTGGCATGTTTGGTACACCAGGGGTGGCTTGCCAGGCTCTGCCGTGAGGGCTGGATAGCCTTGGTAGCTTGCTGGGCTCTCTAGGGTAGAATATGGAGGCTTTTGGAGAGATCTCTAATTATTACTGCAGGTGTTCCCAGTCTACTGAATACAAAATCCTGGTGACCGGCCTACTGTGACAATTTGTACACTGACAACACGCACCTGCCTGCATCCCTGGGCAGCACCTGGGGCATCTGCGGCCTCAGGTTGATCTCCTTGAGGTGGATGGAGTGTGCCAGGAGGCTGTCGAACAGCTGGCAGAGCAAGATCCCATCGCACAGGCTCTGTCCCAGGTCAAACACCTGCGCCGAGTCCCAAGTCACTCAGTGGTTGACGGACAGCGGCCCACAGTGGACAAGTCACTGCACAGGCCACTTTCGCTGCCCCAAGCTAAATGGTGCCGTGACTTGGCCCAGCCGGGGGAGTCGGTGATGCTGCGGCTGCAGCTGGGGGACTTTCCTCGCCCCGCGGATGTCATTCTGTCCCAATCCCACAAAGCAACCGGCGATGTCCAGCAGGAATCACACGTGGAACTCCACGCCCAGTGTACTGAGCTGCACGTCCGTCACCCAGGATGAGATGGTGAGTCGGGTTCGGGAGAGCGCTAGGGATTCAACCAGCATCGCTGCCGTTTTGCCTCCTCAGGTGATATTTAATATAATGTCACCTGTGTTTTTTTAAAACTTCTGGGAAATAACATATCGCCTGAATAGTAGCTATGAATAATACTTATTGGAATTTATTAAAAGGAAATTTTTTCAGAGATTGTATAAAATAATATATAAGGAATTCCCCTGAAATATTTTTTAAGTGGGAACAAAGGGATCTAAATTTTATATATGGGAGAACTCCTAGTGGTGCTTGGGAACCATATAGTGCTGGGATTCAAACCCAGGACTCCTACATGCAAAGAATGTGCTTCAGACCTTTGAGCCATTTTTCTACTTCAAAATATGCATGGTGAGAAAACTGATTCCTCCACAAAATAGATGAAAACACATACATCGACTAGTATATTTTTTGCAGCTATTAAGTAATCTCATAAAGTAAAGGGAAATAAGATACAGGTTTTATAAAAAATATAATTTTATAAACATCCCATTAAAAATGTGAATATATCTACAATAGAATCCATATATTTAAATGCACCAAGATAAGCATTGAAAAATGACTAAAAAGAAGACTGATAAATTAGGGATAGTTAGAATGTTTAATTTTACTGAAACTGGAAACAATATTACCTCCATTTTACAGATGAGGTAACATATGCTCATAAATAATAACTAAAATTACAAAATCACTTAATAGACCTCTCTGTCATCCATACTAATCTGAATCAAAGACCATGTTTTTGAATCTTCTATTACCCAAAATTTCCCATAGCTTTAGTATTTTGACACACCATTGTTCATGGTTCAGTTGGGAAACAATCCAGGTCTCACATCTTTTTTACTGTTCTGTTGCAAAGAACATATAAAATATAATTTTACCATAGGCCATAAATTACCTTTAGTCTATTTACTTGGAGTTTCAAGAAGCAGTAATATTAAACTTTTAATTATGAATGCACAATATGTATTATATATATGCTAATCACCTAACATATCCTTTTATTTCTTTTATTGACAACATGTTTGGGTATTGTAAACATTATTCACTGTATCTTTTCATTAAAGCAACAGAGTCAGAGGGCTTTAAGTTTGTGTCCTATATACATAGGTAGAAAGTATCAATGTCACATATTATACTACATCTCTAAGTCTAGGGAGTCTTTAATTTATTTATTCTGAAATACTTTTAGAGGAAGAAGCTTCCTCCAATTCATTCTATCTCTTACTCTAGCATAAAGTTTATGTGTTTTGGCATAAAAAAATATCTTGGCATGGTACTGATCATTCAAAAATGTGAAAACAAGCACATTTGGCCTTCTGAGAGTTTGGAATTAAATATGAGCAGCTATTAGAGATAATGGGCAAATCTGGCATTGCCTCCTCAACATCCTTAGAATAAAGCCCATTAAGAACTGAGGTTTTAATAACAATTAACTCTGGCTTTTAGTAGGACCTCATTAAATATTTAAGTATTAATGACCAATTGAAGCCAAACTTTCTAGGCTCTAAATGTCTGTACCCCAGAAATATCCAGCAAGCTGCCAACCCTAGTGCCACATGACTGGAAAGCCAGTCATTTACTTACTGACCCCACAATCATTTCCTTTCCATCTCTTTCCAACTATGGGGCATTTCCCAAATCCCTTTGTATTTATTTTCCTGCCCTCACTAATCCATTTGCCTTGATGCACTTTTAATGTGCGATTTGCCCTCATTTGCTTCCTATGTCAGCAATCACTCTAATTTATTATTGGATCACATAATAAGTTTTCACATCAAGGAAAGAGATTTCAGAAAAATCCTCAAGGAATCATGTCTTGTAACAAATGAGAATCAAATATTTTCACAAAGATATGAAACACTGGCAGAGCCTGGCAAGTTACTTGTGGGTAGTCAATATGCCAGAAATGGTAACAATAACGGGTCTCATTCCCCTGACCCTGAAAGAGCCTCCAATATGGCAGCGTTGGGAAAGATAAGTATGGAGAGGCTGCTAAAACATCAGGGCTGGGACGAATGGAGACGTTACTAGCTCCCGCTGGAGTAAATCAATGAACAATGGGATGACAGTAACAGTGATACAGTGATGAAACATTGTGATAAATTTAATAATTCCTGCCCAGATTCCTTTCCTCAGAGTAGTGGTATTAGCAAGTGCTGGCTGAATTTTTTAAGACATCACCAATAAGCATGTAACAAAAAGGTTTCTGTACTCTGAAAGAACTTAGACCTAAAATTTAAAAAAAAAAACCCTGGTGATTGGAAGAAAATATCTTCACATCATACATAAGACAAAGGGCTAATATCAAAGATACATAAACTCAACAACAACAGATGAGCCATATCAAATAACAGGGAGAGGAGAAAAAGAACATTGGCACAGTGTTTTGAAAATGTGGAGAGATGAACAGATAATTTATCAAAAATGACATAAATGAGGTCAATATATTTATTAAAAAGATTATTCTTCACTAGTTATGACAGAATGGCATATAAAAATGACTATAAAGTATCAACATCTATCAGGAAGAATAATTTGAATCAAAACGTTGAGAAATAATAAGTGACAATTGGAATGTTTCAAAATAGGAATTCATATTTACTGTTGGGGTGACTGTTATTTGGTTCAGCCCATTTGGAGATATCTTAAAAAATAAAGAATAAATATATTCTTTATATTCCACTCCTAATATTCCACACCAAGAACATATGAGTTGACAAAGTAACTGTGATTATTTACACAAATAAATACTACTTAGTTTTCAGAGAAAATGAAAAATTTCAGTTTTCTGAAACTTGAATGTAATAGGTCATGCCTAGTGAAGTGAGTCAGAAATAAAAAGACAAATATCATGTGATCTTAATCTCATGCAATGTATAGAAAGCAAAGCACGGTATTAGATACTTCCTAGTGGAGATAAACTCTGAGATATGATCAATAGGAGTATGATATGAGGACACTACAGGGACAAAGTAAGGGGCCTTGGAATAATGGTGGAGTTACCTTGACAATGTGGTGTAGGACAAGGTATAGCAGCACTGCAACTTTAAAATAATACATGAATACTAACATAAGCCAATTATTATACCTTAGTAAAACTCATTTAAACATTAAGAAGAAACATTTTCCTCCCCACCCCAACGAGACCCTGAGTGACCGCCCACGAACGGCCTCTCCGGCTCCTGATCAAGCTGCTTAATGGCCATGATCCCAGAGACTCAGAAACAAATCTCAAAACCCAGCGGCTTTTGGCAGAGATGTGTCTGGACCGCACAGTAGGTTACTGTGGACAGGCCACTCCAGAGGGGAAGGGGTGTTGTCCCTCCACCTGCTCCCCCTTGGTGAATCGGTGGCCGCCATCTGCCAGAGGTCATTGGACAGTCAGGTTTGGGCTGCAGTGACAGACAGGCGGGGCCTCACTGGATGGGGATGGAGCCGGCCCTTTCCTCCCCACCCCAACAAAACCCCTGAGTTGCCACCCACGAACGGCCTCTCTAGCTCATGATCAAGCTGCTTAACAGCCATGATTCCAGAGACTCAGAAACAAATCTTGAAACCCAGCGGATTTTGGCAGAAATGCTTCTGGACCCCGCAGTTGGTTACTGTCACCGGGCCACCCCAGGGGGAAAGGGTGCTGTCCCTCCAACTGCTCCCCATTGGAGGCTCGGTGGCTGCCATCCTCCAGAGGCCATTGGTCAGTCAGGTGTGGGCCCGCAGTGACAAGACACGCGGGGCCTCATGGGATGGGGCTAGAGCCAGCCCTTTCCTCCCCGTCCCAACAAGACCCCGAGTCACCGCCCATGAACAGCCTTTCTGGCTTCTGATCAAGCTGCTTAATGGCCATGATCTTAAAGACTCAGAAACAAATCTCGAAACCCAACAGCTTTTGGCAGAAGTGCATACAGTCCCTGCATTGGGTTACCAGAGCTGGGCCAACCCAGATGGGTATAGGTTTCGTGCCTTGGCCTGTTCCCCCTGGCAGTCCGGTGGCTGCCATCCTCCAGAGGCCACTGGACAGTCTGGGCCCTCAGTGGTGAGACACACGGGGCCTCACAGGATGGGGGTGGAGCCGATCCTTTCCTTCCCACCCCAATGCGACCCCACATTGCCACCCATGAACAGCCTCTATGGCTCCTGATCAAGCTGCTTAAAGGCCAAGATCCCGAAGACTCAGAAACAAATCTCAAAACCCAGAGGCTTTTGGCAGAAATGTGTCTGTACCCCACAGTAGGTTACTGTTGCTGGGCCACCCAAGGGGGGAAAGGGTATTGTCCCTCTGCCTGCTCCCCCTTGGCGGCCTAGTGGCCGCCATCCTCCAGAGGCCATTGTACAGTCAGGTTTGGGCCCGCAGTGATGAGACATGTTGGGTCTCATGGGATGGGGGTGGAGCCGGTCCTTTCCTCCCCACCCCAACAAGACCCCAAGTCATCGCCCAATGAATGGCCTTTCTGGCTCCTGATTAAGCTGCTTAAGGGTCATGACCCAAGAGACTCAGAAACAAATCTCGGAACCCAGTGGTTTTGGGCAGAAATGTGTCCAGACCCCACAGTAGGTTACTGTAGCTGAGCCACCCCAGAGGGGAGAGGGTGTTGTCCCTCTGCCTGTTCCCCCTAGGTGGCTCAGTGTCCTCCATCCTCCAGAAGCCATTCAGGTTTGGGTCCTCAGTGACGAGACACGCGGGGCCTCATGGGATGTGGGTGGAACCGGCCTTTTCCTCCCCGTCCCAACGAGACCCCAAGTCGCCGCCCATGAATGATCTTTCTGGCTCCTGATCAAGCTGCTTAAGGGCAACGATCCCGGACACTCAGGAGCAAATCTTGGAATCCAGCAGGTTTGGGCAGAAATCCCTCCAGACTTAAGCGTTAAAATTTCAGAATTCCAAAATTGCACGGCCACTACTGCAGCCATGGGACATCATATGTTATTCATAACCAGCAATAGGAGGCAAATTGTCTACGTTGCCTTTTCAGAAGATCTGAGTGTTGGGGTAAAATCTCAAATAATGGTGGTTCTGGTGTCGAAATAGTGAATGTGATCAAAGTAGAGAGAGAGTAATGTAGAAATCATCTGCCCCACAGGCAGGGGGAGGGTGTGGGATGGGGGTATACTGGGATTTTTGGTGGTGGAGAATGGGCACTGGTGAAGGTACAGGTGTTTCATTGTATGACCAAGACTTAGACCCAAAAGCTTTGTAACTGCTCTCATGGTGATTCAATAAATAAAATTATAAAAAATGAAAAAGAAGTAAGGTGGAGTTCATGACCAATTCAGTCAGCTAATCAGTGGCTGAATAAATAGCAGTACTCCTACATAAAAAAAAGAAGAAAGAAACACATATTTAAATCTAATTTTAAGGGAATAAAAACAGCTGTCATACTATGCAGTAAAAATATTTATCCTTGTCAAGTATATAATAAAGTAAAAGGAGTATTTCTTGCTGAATGGCAGTGATCGAAAGAGTTTACAGAATACTGTTATGTTCTCTGTCTTTTACTTGCTGCTTTAGGTATTCATTCATAGAGCATGTCTTTGTAAAGATCTTGATAAGTCTCACTAACTCCAGCATTTCTGGACTACTTAAAAGTGCTTGAGAAGTTAAAGTTGGGAGAAGAGGGATATTTAAGAAGAAAACAAAACAGTTCTCTCAAGCACTGAGGAGATAATATGTAAGGTAAAGTATTTGCTTTTCATGCAGCTGACTTGAGTTCCATCCCTGGCACCACATATGGTTCCTGAATCCCACTAGGCCCAGTGAGTAGTAGTGAGCACAGCCAGATATGACCGAATACCCTCTGGTTTGCTTTCCATCAGGAAAAGCTTTATAGAGCAAGTCACAATTAAGTATTTTATTGGCTTGTCTCTACGAAGCATTTCACCTGCTTCAAATTTTGCTGGGTATTGTGACTGTAGTATATAATTTTTTCAGTGTTTGAGAATGGAAATACCACTAAGATGAAGCGTGTTTATGTGAATTCCGTGAGCAATTTATTGTAGCCACATGGAAGGCTGGACAGATTTAGAAAAGTGTTTGGTATATAAGTAACCACTGTAGTACTGTCCTCCTGTTGTTTATTGATTTGCTTGAGTGGGCAATAGTAACATCTCCATTGTGAGAATTGTTACTGTTTTTGGCATATCGAATATGCCACGAGAAACTTGCCGGGCTCTGCTGCTTAGGCGGTATACTCTTGGTAGCTTGCCGGGCTCTCTGAGAAGGATGGAGGAATCAAACCTGGGTCGGTCGGCCGTGTGCAAGGCAAATGCTCTACCCACTGTGCTTTGGCTTCAACCCATAAATAAGAGCCAAATAAATTCACCTGTGACTTAGAAAGGGTAACGTAAATTATCTTCATCTTAAAATGGTTATATAATCTTGGGGAAGTTATGCAAAGTTTTATTGTTACAATGCCAAACCTTTAAGAAATGTTAGCATTTAGAATGTTCTAGCCATGGGTCTGGAGAGATAGTACAGTGGGTAAGGCACTTGCCTGATTTAAGGCTGACCCAGGATTGATCGCTGGCATCCCATATCCCTGAGTACGTCAGCAGTGATTCCTCAGCGTACAACCAGGATAAGCTCTGACTATACCAAGGTGTGTTCCCCAACAACAACAACAATAACAACAACAAAAGAATTAGAATGTTCCAGCCTTTTGTGAGGCAAAAGGGAAATACTGATAAAAATAAACAAGCCTGCCCCCATATACCTACTAATATCTAATAATAATAATAAACCTGCCCCCATATATCTAGTGATTTTCTTGGAAAAAACTATTGCTAGCTACATACTTAAAATCCAAAACATTTTCTAGAAAAAAGAACTGGAAAAAAATGAATGAAACATACATTTTTTCATTCAAGGAAACTTACTTGGACAACATGTCAAAGCATATCTTATAGTTTCAATACAAAAATGACATGTGAATAACGAAAAAAGAAAGAAAGAGAAATATTACTCTAATGGGAAATACCCAATATTCTGGTGTGCTTGGGCCCTGTCTAATAAAAGTCATTTTACTGATTCTTATCCTTTTTTCCTTCCTCCCCTCCATTCCTTTCTCTCTTCTTTGCTTCCTTCCTTCTTCGTCCCTGCATTCTTTCTATTTTTTTCTCCAAGTCTTCTTTCCTTCTGCCCTTCCTACAAAACTACTTATGAACTAGGCACAATTGTAGACACTGAAAGCTGTAACGTTTTTGATGTTGGAGGAAAATAGCAAAAATCCAGTGTCTGGAGAAAGAAAATGAGAGGCATTATTGGAGTAAATTAGATGAAAATGGTGGGGCTGAGACCATGTAGCTGTTGTAGACCAAGTAAGGACTTTGACTTGAACTTGAAGCAACATATAGCTCCACTGGTGGTTGGGAACAGAGGACATATATGATCCAATGACACATTAATGAAACACTAGGACTTCTAGGGAAAGATGGGTTGCAAATAAGATAGCAGTTAGGAGACTATTTTGAAATCTAGGGAATAACATAGTGGATATTTTTGAAAAGTGGGGGAAATGTTACAATCCACTCAAAATTAGCATATAGTTTAAATGTTTATCTTAGACATGATTCAGTTAATATGTGATGGAAATAAATTTATACACACAAATTTATCAAACATTTTACCTGAGAAATCAGAAAGACTTAATTCCTTTTTATGAGATCAGGGAAGCTTGCAGGAGAAACAAATTCTCTCCTGCAAGAGAGAATCAGGTGTACTTCTGAATATGCTAAAGGTGGAGGTCTAAGAGGTATGTAATTGGTGACATTTAATAGACAACTGGATATATGAACCTGATGATAAGGATGGATATAGACTTGGGAGCTGTCAGTATATAACTGGTATTTAAAATCCTGAGACTGGATGAGATCACCAAGGAAGTGAACATAAATAAAGTAGAAAAGATATTCAGACAGTGAGGTAATGCTCAGGCACAATATAATCTTCTTTATGCCCACCAGATGTCAAAGCCCCTTTATATGCATGTGGAAGCCACACGGAAATATCTGGACCTGTGCATTCTTGCATTCAACAAATAGTTGTTGACTGCCTACTAGTAACAGGCATTGACTCCTCAAAAAGAAATGAAGGTATGAAAACATTAGATCTTGAAGAAAAAGAAGAGTCTGTCTCAAACATTCATGAAATACAAGCAAATGATGTTTCTCCAGGTGAAAGAAATTTCACCTACCTCTTTTTTCTTGTTCCTGAAAGCAAGTCGGCCAGAGGGAAGTGGAGCATGAACAATTGACTGGTCTGGCCCTCCCCAACAAGATCTTCACTTCTGCCTCCCTCCTAGCTACCCACCTCAACCCTGATATGCCTCACATTCAGAAATCAATTTCTTTATTCTAAAAAGGGCCAGTCTAGCTCGCCTTGTTAATGGGAGAGTCATGCTACTTCTCTATCAATGAGCATCCATATTTCAATGTCTCCAGTGGGGAGTAGTATAGATTGGTTCTAAGTTCAAAGGATGGAAAAGCAATACAAAGAGTCTAAGCAAATGTCAAAACCTAATGTAAGAATAAAAACAACTCCTGAAAAGGCATAACTGTTGAATCTCACTTAAGGAATCATCATGTCTTTAAATATATTCCTGTGACATCATTATTATTCAGAGTTGCTCCTTGGTAGAGGAAGAATCACTTCTTTTACCAAACTCTTTGACTAACTGATATAGTCTTTTCTGTTTTAATAAGCAACTTTCCTAATGCTTTCTTATATTTCTGATAGCTTGCTCACAAAGTCTATACCATGCCATGTGTAATGTGTGGAGATTGTGTTAGCATGTGTTGTGTATGAGGCAGTGAGGAAGTCTAAGTATGTGTGTAAGGGGTACACGTGTGTAACTGTGTGTATGGTAAATGGAGGGATGGATATGTTCGAGTCTGTGTGGTGTAATATTCTTGTGTATGTAAACAGATTGTGTTTAAGTGGTGTATATATATATGTAACTATTTGTGGGCATGGGTATGTGAGTGTGAGCATTGTGAGTGCTTTGGAGGTGAGAGAGGGGGATCATTGGATGTAGATGTGAGTTCATGTTAGTAGAAGTGTGTCCGAGTATGTTTCCCCCACTCTGAATCTGAGTCACTTCTGTGCTGAGACTCAGTCTGCGGAGAAACTGTAACAGGGCCAAGACCCACTTGGCAGGAATTTCCTAACCCTCCTGGAAGACAACGCTGGGATGCATGTCAGGTGGGGTAATGAATCATTATTTAGATACTAGCAATCAACATTAAACTAAGAGCCCAAATAAACAGTGTATGCTAAGTGGGGGCCTCGTCAAGCATCTGGTTTGCTGAGTTTCCTTTCCTGATGAAGTTGTGTGTTTGCCAACTGAGATTTCATGAAGCCACAGGTTTCAGCAAACAGATGCCTATTTCATTGCCAAGAGGGCCACTTCTACTCCTACCCTTTCCAGATAGAGAGGGGAGAATCTCCTACTGCCTGAAAACACAGATAAAGTAACTGAGAGGCCAGTCAGTTGTCCGAGGCAGGAGGGGAAGTACCATCTGAAATCTCTGGAACAGTCTGAAAAAATGTTAGCAAGACTGTCACCATTACCATCTGGCACTGTCTTTCTGAAAGAGGGGATTTTTTTGGATTCCCAACAAAAATGGAGAGTTGGAAACATCTGGACCCCACGCCAGAATCTGCAGAGAACTCTTAGATGTGTTATATCTTTACTTCTTAATATCAGTTCTAAAAAAATGAAAAAGAACCTTAGAAAACTCAGCATCACTGGAGCAATCACAAAAAGAAACCCATCAGGATTTAATCCTCCCTGCTAATTTTTGTTATAAAATTAATGTAGGCTTATGATGGACATTATTTTTTCAAACTTTAATAAATATAAAGACAAAGCATTTTATCACACTTATTTTTAATGTGAGGGCTTAAAAATCAATCCTCAAATCTTCCAAAAAGAATCCATCACTTGTACACAAAGAATATTTATCCCTTAAACATATAAAAAAAAGATTGTTTTCATTCACAGACACAGATGGATATAAGACTGTTTTCAGTTTTATAAGTTTAGCATAGTTGTAAACAATCTGCATAGAATTCTTATGCCAATCACCTTAATTTATTTAACCAATCCTGCTGATGGGTATTTAGATATCTACAAACCCAAGTCTATTAAATGTAAATATATGTGTGTATATATATATGTATATATATACATATATATATATATCAGAGTCCCTTCCTAACAAACCATAATATGCTAGTTAGAGAAAAAGAATTTAAGATCATCCCCAGAATAATTATTTATATATCTAAATGTTTCCTCACTAACAATACCTGGTGTCAGGTAAGGCTTAAAGTCTTCGTGCTCATATCTGTCCTTTGTGAAATCTTTTTTCTTTATCATTCCCAGTGATTTCATTCTCCTATTAAATACTTGGGCTGGAGCAATAGCACAGTGGGTAGGGCATTTGCCTTGCATGCAGCAGACCCAGGTTCTATTCCTCGGTCCCTCTTTGAGAGTCTGGCAAGCTAACAAGAGTATCCCACCCTCCTGCACAGCAGAGCCTGGCAAGCTCCCCAAAGCATATTCGATATGCCAAAAACAGCAACAACAAGTCTCACAATGGAGATGTTACTGGTGCCTGCTCGAGCAAATCGATGAACAACAGGAGGGCAGTGCTATTTGCTACATTAAATCCTTGCATTGCTACCAAGGCTGCTTTCTGGATGCTCAGTGAAGTCCCATGGAAACCAGGTAATGCGGAACTTTGTGACCTTGGACTTGGACTCAATGGGACCAGGAGCAGAAATCCTCTGCCTGCTTCCCCCAGTCTCTGGTGACCCATGGGTCATACCCACAAGCCACGCCCTGTCACCACCTGATAATCTCCTCATTGACCACCCTCCAGAACTCATGGCTGCTCTTCCCAGACGAAAGTATAAGATGAGGCCCCCATAGCCATGCCACCAGACTCCCGCCAGGCTGTTCTCACCTGGGGCACTCCAGAGGGTGGCGGGCAAGAGTCCTCCCTGTCCCGAGGGACCCAGCCCCAGCAGCCAACCTCCACTACCAAACCGCCACCACGTTCTGGGCTGCTTTCTTTGAGCCCACACCCCATGTCCACACACCAAAACACACTCTTTCCCTCCTCAAATCTTATCTGATTCACAATTTTTTCAGTGTTCCTTCTCCAAAATTTCCTTCGGAGTTGTGGTTCAAATAACTTCATCTGGACCAAGTCTTTCTTTGAGAGGTCAAAGAGAGTGATGAAACTACATGAGTCTTATTGGCCCCATGGTTCCACCAGGAGGGCTGGTGGGGTGATGCTAAGTTACTATCTCTTTCATTCCTGACTCTAAATTCCTGACTTGTAGGCAAAGAGCCGGAGTAAGGTAGATGGCCCTTAAAAAGAAGGGCACTCCCAGCTGATATAAAGCAAGGTCAAAAGCAAAGACACAAGGAAGAGAGAGTTTGCTGAGGATGCTTTCATGTGTTTTATTTGAACGAAGGCTCTGGTGGGTCAGGCATGCTGCTCTCATCAGGGCTTCAGCTCCTTTTTCTGTCTTAGTCCCCCTGGCTGCTTGTTTTTCATATTGCCAGCCTGGTCTGTGATGCCACTTAGGATGGCAAAGCCAGGAACCTCCAACAAAGGTCAGGGTCAGCCATATTATGAAGCCTGAACTTTGCCCAGTGACCTCTGGGAGGAGTAAATGATAACATTAATAATATTTACTTACTTGTAGCTATATATTACTAATTTTGTCACTGTGACATACAAAGTTGTTGATAACTGAGCTTCAGGTATACAATGTTCCAGCTTCAATCCCACCACCAGTGTTGACATCCCTCCAACAGTGTCCCAAGTTTCTTCCAATCCACAATCTGTCTTTTTGACATACTTATTTTAAAGTTAATTATATCTTTTGGGCCCTATGCTTAAAGTAGTGTTAATTTAGATATATACAGATAATTAAACTCTACAGCCCAGATGAATTTACAAAGACTCTTACCCTTGCCCCATATTAACTCCAAAATATATATTCTTCACTCCTCCATTTCTCTCCTTCCTGGGCATTTAAATCCCTGAAATTTAAATCCAGATGTCTACCTTTAATACCTTCAATTCCCCCATAATTGTATTTTATATACCACAGATTAGTGAAAACATCTGTTATTTGTCCTTGTTCTCTGACTTGATTTAACATTAGGTCCTCCAATTCTATCCAAGTTGCATCAAATTGCATGATTTCATCATTCCTTGTGGCTTCAGAGTTTCTATTGTGTATATGTACTACAATTTCATTATCACCTCATCCAATGTTGGCATCTGGGTTATTTCCATATTTAGGAAATAGTACTAAATTCTATGATGAACATTAGCATGTACATATCTTTTCAAATCAATATTTATATATCAAGGGATAAGTACCAAGAAATAAAATTTCTGGCTCTTTTTTGGAGTTTGATTCTTAATTTTTGAGAGAATTTTCATACTGCTTTCCATAGTGTTAAACCAGACCACATTCCCACTTGCAGTGTATGAGGTTTCTTTTATTTTTAACACATCCTTGATAACACAGGTTGTTTCTAATCTTTTTTGGTATATGCTGTTTTCATTGATGTGAGATGACATATCATTTTTGTCATAATTTGGATTTCCCTTATAATAAGTAACAATGAACACTTTTTCCTATTCCTATTGTCTTTATTATATAGAAGGGTTTATTCCTCTCTCCATTTTTATTTATTGTTGCTGATCTTTTTGAGTGCTTTAAATATCCTGGATACTATCTTTCCGAACTATTGCATAGAGATATTTTCTCTCATATAGTAAGGTAAGTATCTTTTAATTTCAGCCTGAGTTTCTTTAGCCAAGCAAAAGCTTTTTATGTTGTTCCATTTGTTTATTCTTGTTTTTAATTTTTGCCAATTAAATAATATTATTGAAAACATGTGTGAGGTACAAATCCTGAATAGTTCTGTCTACATGTTTTTTGATGTAGTTTATGAATACTGGTCTAGTCTTAAGTTTTTGATGGACTATGAATTGGCTTTTATGTACTGTATGAAATATAGATCCAAATTTTTCCATGTAGCTATCCAGTTTCCTCAACCATTTTTTGAAGCTGCTTCTTCATTATATATATCCATCCCAAGTCATAAATTATCTGTCCTTATATATGAGGATTTTTAAAAATGACTGCTCCATTCAAAATAGTGTCCAAAAGTATCAAGTACCTACGGATAAACTTAAAATTAATAAAAGACCTTTGCCTTGAAGACTGTAACTACCTTAGGAATTTGAAAATATTCCATGTATATTGACTGGAACAATCAACATTGTCAAAAGTCACCATCCTTCCTAAATTATAATATTCATTTGACATAATCTCTTCTTGTTGTTACTATGTTTGGTATATCAAATATGTCACGGGTAGCTTGTCAGGCTTTGTTGTGCGGGCGAGATACTCTCAGTAGTTTGCCAGGCTCTCCTAGAGGGACAGAGGAATTGAACCTGGGTCAGCCGGGTTGGCTGCTGTGTGCAAGGCAGACGCTTTACCACTGGAGCAATAGCAGAGGAAGTAGGGCATTTGCCTTGCACGCGGCTGACCCGATTGACCGGAGTTCAATTGCTCCGCCCCTCTCGGAGAGCCCGGTAAGCTACTGAGAGTATCTCACCCACGACAAAGCCTGGCAAGCTACCCGTGATGTATTCCATATGCCAAACACAGTAAATACAAGTCTCACAATGGAGATGTTACTGGTGGCCACTTGAGCAAATCGATGAACAACTGGAGGACTGTGCTATAGTGCTACCATAATCTCTTCAAAATTCTGGGGACATATAAGGAAGGGGGTGGAAGGAGGGGAAGAAGAAAAGTGCCTGTCATAGAGGCAGGCAGGGGGTTGGGGTAGGGGGTGATGGGAGGGTGCTGAGAAATGTACACAGGTGGAGGGACATGTGTTGAAATACTGTATGACTGAAATCCAATCATGGACAGCTTTGTAAGGATCTATCTCGCACTGATTCAAAGTGAAAAATAAATAAATAAATAAATAGAATTAAAAGTACAAAATTCTGGGGACATTCAAGTATTTAGAAGTGTAACTAATGAAATTTGCATGGGATCATAAAACACCCCAAGTTGTAAAAACAACTCTGAGAAATTATAAATGGGAGGTATCTGATTACCTGACTTGAAATAATACTATAAGCTACAGTAAAGAGTATGGTACTTTGACATTTATGCTTATAAATGTCAAAGCAGAGGTTAAAGTTGAGCATATCTTTTCTATCAAAGGCCAGATATTAAATAGTTCACACTTGGTGGGCAACTAAGTAGCAACTGTCACAATGAAATAGTTCTGTGGTAATGTCATACAGTGGCACAAATATATATATATATATATATATATATATATATATATATATAACCTGAGTGTGCTGTGTTCCTGTAAAATGCTATCAACAGAAACTTGAAATTCAACTTGGACATAAATATTTAGATGCCAAAACTACTATATTTTTATTTTTTACTATTAAAAGAGGTTCTCTGCCCCCGCGCCTGGCTGTTCCTTCCCGGAGTCCCTTGGAGGGGAGCGGGTTGAGCTTTCCTCCCCGCCCCGGCCAGGGCTACGGCAGCCGGAGACCTCCAGGACCAGCCACCACCATGCTGAGACCACTCTCCGCACACCTGAAGGTACTGGCAGAGGGACAAAGCCACGCGGGTTCCGGGGCCGAGACCTCCAAGCCTACTCGAATTGGAGTCGAGCATCTTCCACCCAGATCCTCCAAATTCCAGTAGGCGGGGGTCACACCCACCACCTGGCCCCCTGGCGCCGTGTAATCCCATCAGCGGCCAAGACTCAGAGACTATAAAATCCAGATCCCGGAACCGCGACATCTTATCAAAACTTTTCTTTATGACATCTTATTATCTCATTCCTACTTTGGACAAACTTGCAGGCTATCGAATGTAGCCTGCCCACAGGGCAGAGTCTGGCAAACTCCCCGTGGCCTACCAATTATGCCAAATACCAGTAACAATGATGGGTCTCATTCTCCTAAAGAGCCGTGAATATAATCTCAGGGCTAGGATGAAAGAGACGTTACTGGGGCCTGCTCGAGGCAATCGACGATTAACAGGATGATGAAATGAAATGAAAAAAAAGAGGTTCAAATCATTTTTAACTCATGGTCCACAAAAGAAATGGGGAAAATGCAGGTAGTAGCTTATATCTGAATAGGACCTTGGTTTGTCAGCCCGTTTAGATAATCATTCTGGAAAGGGGGGCACAATTTAAGATGAGATAGCATGTTGAAGTTAGAGGCGATGGCAGTGATCTGTGTGATACATGACAAAGACAGAGTCCTTGGAAGACATACTACCAAGTCAAGGGGAGGAAGGGGCCAAGGAGAGAGAACAGCAGCAGTAGAGTCCTTGCCTTGCATGTGGCTGACCTGGGTTTGGTCCCTATTACTCCATATGGTCCCCTGAGCCTTCCAGGAATGATCCCTGAGCACAGAGCCAGAAGAAAAGCCCTGAGCACCAATGGATGTCGCATAAAAACAAAAACACAAAATAAAGTAAAGAGGATGAGAATTTTATTGGCAAAGCTGTCATTAGCAGATGTGAGTTTACAGTACTTACATGATTCAAAAATAACCTTTGGTGTTCAGCATAGATGAAACTGGCTACCCGTGATGTACTCGATATGCCAAACACAGTAACAACAAGTCTCATGATGGAGACATTACTGGGTCCGCTTGAGCAAATCAATGAACAACGGGAGGACCGTGACCGTGATTACGAAAACTAAAGCACGTAGCGTTGGGGTGGAATGGAAACTTAAAGTGTTGCTTTAGACATTGATTTGCTTTGGGAAGACTATAGGACATGAAGGTGGAAAAAGATAAATCTGTGTCACCACGTGGAATTGTTATGAAAGTAAACACATGGTTTGCCTCGGTACAGGCTGTTGGGCTGAAAAGGCAAAAAATAGAGAAATGCTGTCAATTTTTCTGCCTCAAGGAAGAATTAGATTCTCTCTCCTCTGACCAATGGGAATTCCTCCATCTCTGCAGCATGTTTAACCTTTCTCTTTAAGTGACCTTAAGTCGATTACCTCTCATTTGGCTGCCAGAGTGATGTGACTGGCTGGTACACAAGCTTGTCAACCAATACCATAGAGACCTTCAGTTCGTCCATCTTTACAAAATTGCTGCTTGACAAATTTCGTCTTCTAAACAAAATGCCAGTTGTATTCTTAAGAAAATCCACATTGAATGTCTAGTATTTGGGTCTCTTGATGACCTATGGAGCTGACTACAGCATCCATCAAAGCAGAGAGTAGGACTCAGTCTGAAATCATGATTCCCAAAGTGTAATACTTAGACCACCTGCATCAGCATCACCTGAGACTCTAGAAAAGATTAAATCTTGGACCCTTCTCTTACCCTAACCCCATTCACTGACTTCAGCCTCTAGAGGTGGGACTGAAAATTTGTGGTTTTGCTATGGACTGAAGTTACATTGTACTGTAAAGTTTAAGAATCCCTAGCCTCACAAGCAGTCTGCTTTCCTGGCATGATCTGGACATCTCTGAAACAATGTGCCCCCACTTTCTGCCCTGGATTATTATGGACAATGACTTTTGGTTGTTTTACTCTAAGAATGACCAAGGAACATGAATGACCAGGTGCGATCCAGATGGCAGT
The DNA here is from genome assembly GCF_029834395.1 of Sorex fumeus. NCBI lineage: Eukaryota > Metazoa > Chordata > Mammalia > Eulipotyphla > Soricidae > Sorex > Sorex fumeus. Next base: position 32,797,717 of record NW_026606092.1, on the reverse strand, counting down.
TTCTCAATAAGATAAGAATTCACACTCCACCTTGACTGGTACACACAGTATTTTCCATGCAGAAAAGTTCTCATCTCTGGAGTGACCACTGCAAGCCAGTGGATTAGGAAAACCTGGGTCTCATTGGGCAAAAGCTAGCATGAAGACTGGAGATATAGGTCAAGCAGAAGAGCAACTGTGAGATCTTGGGTTCAATCTCTGGAAACGCATGGCACCAAATACCATCAAGAAAAGACCCTGAGTTCCCAACTACCTGTGTTGTGGTCTGAGTTCCACACCAATAGCAACAAAATGAATATCCAACTGTATAAACTTGGAGAAAATATCAGCTCTGAATTAGTGATCTGATTAAAAGGACAGATATGAGGTCAGACTATAAATGAGAACTTCTTCTCTATAACCTCAAAGTTGCATCAACACAGGCAAATTATTGAAACTCTCTTTGCTCTTCTCCTTACCACCCCCTGCCTTTTGTTGCTTTTTAGGTCACACCCAGTGATTTTCTGGGGTTACTCCTGACTATAAACTCAGGAATTACTCTTGGCTATGCTCAAGGGCCCACATGGGAGGCCAGGGATCAAACCCAGATTGGCTGCATGCAAGGCAAAAGTCCTACCCCTACTCCTTGTATATTGCTCTGGCCCCTTCTTACCTCTTTGAAGAGGTGGTGTTGCTCTTTAATAAGAGTACCTAGCTCATCAAGTTGCCATGACTTAATTTCATGATTACACACATTGCCCCTCTCAGAGAGCCCGGCAAGCTACCGAGAGTATCTCGCCCACACGCCAAAGCCTTGGAAAGCTACATGTGACGTATTCAATATGCCAAACACAGTAACAACAAGTCTCACAATGGAGATGTTACTGGTGCCCACTCAAGCAAATCAATGAACAATGGGAGGACAGTGCAGTTCTATACACATTGGTTTGTAAAGCATCTTGTACAGAGCCTGGGTCAAATATCACACTGGCACTATTTATTATTATTTCTGTACTGGACAATCCTAATCTTCAACTAGCCACATAGAAACAGAAAACACAATGCAGGTTCATGAGGTAAGCATGCTCTGGAGATTTTCCTTAAAAAATGAATCTTTACCAGATTAGGGTTTCTTTCCAAAATAACTGTGGCATCTAAAATGATAAATCAGACTGGAACACATATCTCTGAGAATGCTATATTCACTACTAATTCAAAGAGCTAAATCTGAATCAGACTCAGTAGTCTTTTTCTTGAAACTCAGAGCCAAGACATAGCCCTATGGCTTTTACATCCCAATAATCCATTGAAGAATAGGAAAGGAGTTCAGTGGAAGAGTATTGCTTCTTGACAACAATGGCCCATGGCTTTTAATTCCTGTCTCTGAGATCCACACTCGATTTGCTCGAGCTCGAGCGGGCCCAGTAACGTCTCCATTGGAGACTTTGTTGTTACTGTGTCTGGCATATCGAATACGTCACGGGGAACTTGCCAGGCTCTGCCGTGCGAACGAGATACACTCGGTAGCTTGCCGGGCTCTCCGAGAGGGGCGGAGGAATCGAACTCGGGTCGGCCATGTTGGCCGCTTGTAAGGCGAACGCCCTACCGCTGTGCTATCGCTCCAGCCAACAAAGTCTCCAATGGAGACGTTACTGGGACCACTCGAGATCCACACTGGAGATTCTAAATTGGACTTGGTGATGGCTCCCCCCAATTGGTGGCCCACTCATTATACCTGGTGCATTGGATTCTGATTAAACTGAAACTGCAAGCAAGGATGGGATTAAGTTTCCTCAGGCTACCGTGACAAATTACCACAAACTAGACAATTTCAAATGACAGAAATGCATTCTATGACCATTCGGAGATGAGGAATCCAAATGGAAAGTTCTGGCATGGTCCAAGGAAGAATCTTTCCTTGCAGGATCTAAAGAAGAATCCTTCCTCTCCAGGCCTATGTGTGCTGGTTACCAGCAACCAAGGCATCCCTTGGCCTGTGTAGCTGCATCAGTGGCTCCCAGTACTGTTTGTTATCTCATGGCCTTTATGCTGAGTGTCACTCCTTTTATATTGTCATTAAACTCAGGGTCACCTAATCCAGAACAATTGCATCTTGGCTGTATGAGGCAGGACACTGTTTCCAAATAATGTTCTATCACAACTTGCTTCAGTTAAGACACCAAATATTCTTTGGAAGGACCTCAATTCAATACACAGAAAATGTCATGTTTTATCTCATCTCAAGTGCACACCATTGCAGTTGAAGTTGTATGGCAAGTGCTGTGGTACTCCCAGGCCCCAGCAGGAGGGACCATGGGTCAATTCCTGATGCCTGTCCTGGAGAGAGGAGGCTCACTGGCCCTCCTGCCGCTGATTTGTCTTGATGGTATAGAGAAAGGGAGCACATCGGAAAACATAGGGAAGCAGGAGTCCCGAATGGGAGTCAAGGAATCTGGGAGTTGGAGGTTGGCAGCAGAAAAGTGCCAACTGCTCAGCATAAGGGCTAGCTGGGCAATGCATATATGATCTGCTAAATACAACACCTGTCACTGTTTTTAGGGCAGGCTTGTTTAGATTTGTTTCAGTGAAAAATAAAAGAGAAACTGGGGAGTTCGGAGCTATAAAGACAGTGCAAGGCAAGGCACTTGCCCTGCTTGAGGCCAACCCAGGTTTGATCCCTGAAACCTTCAATAGTCCCCCCAGTACCAGGAGTGATTGAGAGATTCCCTAAGCACAGAGCCATGAGCAACCCCTGATCATGGCTGGGAGTGGTCCCTGAAAAAATAACCAAAATATGAGATTGAGAGGTGAAAGGGGAAATGCCACTGATAGTGGCTGTGGAAACATGGGGTTCCTGGAAGCATGGAGGTTTCAATATCTGGACATGGGGGAAGATGCTGAGACTTAGAGATGTCTCACCTGTGCCTGCCTTAGGTTCCTGTCCCTGAGCACAGAGGATATGAAATCAGAATTGGGGAGTCAGGCATGAAATCAGAACTTTCCCCCCTTCCCTTTGGGGAAGAATCTGATCAGCTTTCCTATGCCTGACAACAGCATTGGAGGAGGCAATCAGTCACACACCCCTACAGTGAAGGGAGGGAATTCCAAAAGATCGCTGAGGAGCTGGACGGAAGCCACCTACTGTCACATTCAGTAACTGACTGGCAGTCCATTGCACCAGGCCAGTCTCCCCTCCCAACTCTCATGGCGCTCTACTGGGGCAAGTCTCCAAAGAGGTGGGTTTTCCTTAGGGAGTCCACGGGAAGACATATCTGGAGAAAATGTTCTCAAGAGAACAAACACCTGGCAGAATTTACCACTGAGAGCACAGACGGTCAACTTAACCAAAGAGTAAACAGATCTGAGCCATCATGTAGGGCCCCTACAGAGATGTAATTCCATTTAGGAAATGAGCCATTCTCTCCCACTTATCCAAGGGGTCAGATACTTCATATGAAACAGGTTTGATTCCATGAGCAATTATTTGCCTGATAGAAGATTTCTAGTTTCTCAAGATCAGAATTCAAACTGAGAGCCTCAGGGAGCAGGGAAAGGATGGAGAGAAAAGTTGGCCTCTTGGAATAAAGAAAAAATGCTTAGTCCTGGCACACACTGCAGCAAGCACACAAAACCCTTTTGTTCCCAGGCCAGACCCCAAACAATGCATCTTAGGGACGCCTTTGAGAAACCCTCACGTGCCCACTGGAGCAGAGCTGACCGAGTTACCAGCCGTGAGCCCCAGAGTTGTCTGTAAATTGCTGGAAAATGAAGTTCTATTATAAATCCCCTTACCAAGCTGGGGTAGGGGGCTGCCGTGGGCACTTCTCTCTGGCTCTCCATGTGTGGCACTTTCACTCATTTTTTTAAAAAAATTGTTTATTAGAGAATCACCATGAGGTACAGTTATAGACTTACAAACTTTTGAGCTTGCGTTTCAGTCATACAATGATCGAGTACCCATCCCCCCCCCCCAGTGTCTATTTTCCACCACCAATGGTTTCAGCACCTCTCCCACCAACCCCACCCACCCCGTCCCCTCCACCCCACCCAAGATATAGTAGAGATAAGTACCAGGTGGATTACTCCACAGCTTAGAAGCCGGCCTCACATGCTGGGGGAAAAGGCAGCTCAGATAGAGAAGGGACCACCAAGTGAAGGGTGCTAGGAGGGCCCGCTCAGGATGGGAGATGCGGGCTGAAAGGTAGACTTTGACTCTTGATTTGAGAAAAGGTCCTGATTCTGCGAAAAGTAAGGGAGAGGTTCTTTACACGGGAACCTCTGGCTGCCGCGGGCACACAGACAAGATATCAGGCTTCGTGGAGGTTTGCCTGCCTCACCTGCAGGGCTGCTTTCCTGGCTGTGTGCTGGGTGGATATCAGCTCCCTGAGGGCTACGGAGCACCACATGGACTTGGAGGCTGCTCACACCTGCTCTACACATGCATGGCATCACACTCGTGATCTCTCCCCCAGACATCACACTTGTTTTCTTTCTACAAGTTCCACCTCTCACCTGGTCACCACCCGGGCACATAGAAGGAAGAGAAGGGCAGCAGTCGTGCAGAGGGAGTAGATTCAGAAACAGCACAAGAACAGGAGGGAGAGGAGTAAAAGCTGAGCGTGATTCCACTGCGTTAAGCTGTAGGCAGAAGGGCTGTATTTGTTGGCCATGATCAAGAGCTTGAGGTGGTAGGCAGACACTGCAACTGCAGGAGTGGAGGAATTCCCACGCATGCACACACACTGGGCAAGATGGTTGGCAAAAGGAACACACGTGCTGATCAGACTCAACAGAGAAAGAAAGAAGCAAAGATCAAGGAGTTAGGGGAGAAAGAATACGCGCAGAGCAGCAAGAGGTGAACTTCAGAATCCTGCAGCCTCTTTGCGCGCTCCTAAGAGAAAATACTTCTTCCTGGTCATTTCAGGAGCTTCACCCGGGTCTCATTCAGGCCCTTTGGCAATTGAGTGCAACCTGCTATCTGAGCACCAACCAACTAATTCACCTTGAACTAGGGACTCTGCGGGACCATGAAAGACCAAATTGTGCAACTTTTGCTGCTGTAAGTCACGGGGACAGCGAGAGATAGGAGGGAGGGGTCTAGGCCACGCTGACTGCAGGGTCTGGGAATACTCTGGGAGTAGCAACCCACGCACCTGGTAGGTAGGAAAGAGAGGCAGGGGAGGAGTGGCCTTGGGAGAAGAGAAACCTGTGAAAGAGCTGATACTCAGGACTTGAAAGAAGTGAGGGTAGCCGTTTTAAGGATGGGACCGTTTTCAAACTCAAACTTTCCCCCGTCTTGCTGTACACAGCATCACTGGGAGGCAGCAAAGGTGCAGACTCTAGAAGTCTGAAGACAAAATGGGTTTGACGGTCAAGGTTGCTTCACTATGCAGTGACAGGTCTCAGCTGTCTCCTTCCGCAGTGCCGGCTTCAATGAGGGCCTTGGGCGGTGAGCACACGCATTTGCTTAGACCGGGCGTGCAACAGCCCCACATCCTCTATCTGGGTTCATTTTTGCATTTTCCCGCAATGCTTCCCGCAAGGCCCTATGACCAGGACACTGGAGAAGTGGTTAAACCGTACAAAGTCCGACCACCCAGCATTCAGCATCATGCCTTTCTCTTTCTTCTGATAAACCTCAACGAGAACAAACATCATTCCCATCCGTCTTCCCAGGCCTTTCTGGGGAAGTATTTTCTTTCTCAAGATTAGAGTCAGTGTTCCCAGGGAGAAAACACCTTGCAGTTTTAATTAATACAGACTTCTCTGCCTCCCAGGGCTCTTTAGCAGAATTAATCCCTACCCGGTTGCCTTAAGCTCTTTAGTTGACAGGCACGGGTGTTCTCACCAAATAAACTGGACTCTGAATCTTTAAGCCCAAATCTCTCAGCCACTGCCCCTCGGCTCATATAACAGCCTCCGGGCTCTCTCCAAATTGGCTGGTAGGTTTGTGTGAATCCGAGTTTATCCTCAGGCTTGTGCAATTAAGTGTGAAAATACTTGAGTCTTGCCTCAGGCGAGGTTTGTGTTTGTGTGGTCTCTGCTCTGAGCAAAGGTTCAATCCTGAAGTAACTGACAACCCAGCCTGTAGTTCCTGCTCTCCTGAGTGGGTGTCTGAGCAGCTCAGCTCCTAAGTGTTTGAAACGGTGGTGGTGGTGGTGGGGTGATGTGTGTGGGGGGTGGGGGTGGGGGAAGGGTACTGAGTAGGAGGATGAGCAGGGCTTGAGGAGTCTGACAGATTTGATAGTTTGGTTTAATAGCCTGAAGCCATAATTCCTGAATTAGTCACAGGGTCCAGGTTAGAAATTGTTGCAGGAAATAACTCTGCTCATTGATTTGTAAAAGCTTGTTATATACAGGGTATGTCAATATAAATAATTTGCATTTGGGGTTTTGCCTGGCTCAGTGCTTTGCTTTTGTGGATTTGATTTGTTCCAATGTGGGCTTCTTATTCCCCTAGAAAACCCAACCAAAATAACAAACTGTTACGAATACATCCCAGCTTTTTAAAAATTTCTTTCTTGCTCAGCACTTGTCTTACAAAAACATATTGACCTGCGTAAAGCAAGTAGTCAAAAACAGCACCAGGCGTCCTCTGATGCCCCATGAACCAAAGAAACATAATAAAATGTTTAAAAATATTAAGCAAAATAGTTAAATATACTAACTAAAATGGGAGTGAAACACATCTTCACACATTCAGTATTTGCATTCACAGATTCAGGTGCAGAGGTGGGGAACACAAGGTCCTTTTTGCATAAGTTAGCCAATGTTAAAAGCTATGGTCCTCACTCAGATCTTGTAAATAATTGATAAACTTATTTAACTAGATTTAAGTTTCAAACTTGGGGGGAGGGGCACACCTGGCAGTGGTCAGGACTTACTCTTGGCTCTGTGCTCAGAGATCACTCCTACCTGGTCAGAATTTTTTTTGAAAAAGGGAAGGAAGGAAGGGAGGAAGGGAGGAAGGGAGGAATGATGGGAGGGAGGGAGGGAGGGAGGGAGGGAGGGAGGGAGGGAGGGAGGGAGGGAGGGGAACTATAAACCAATGGCTCTCAAACTCTGGGACTTATCAGATTTACTTAGAGAGCCAACAAAAGTAAGAGTCTAAGGCTTGTGGAGGCAACCTTAGACCTATCAGTCTAATAGTAAAGATCTCTGAGTCTAACTTTAGGTGAGGGGTGACAGTGGTATTTTTGTTACCTGAGCACTAAGCTCAAGTTATCAGGGATCCTCAGAGTCACTCCTGCAGTCTCTGAGATACTTGGAGCTTCTGAATAACTCCAAATAATTACTAAGTTCCCCTCACCAGGTGAACTTTTCAGAGAAATGATTTTATGGCATCATTAAAAGATGCAGACCACCTTCTGAGTAAGTGAGGTGAGCTCTTTACCTCCATCCAAAACAACCCATGGGAGGCCCTGTTGGCCCTGTTGGCCCTGGGTGGAGAGTCACACTTGGATGGCATTAAAGTGAGTGTCTTTAATCTTGGGTTCTGTCACGTCACCAAATCCAGTCATGGGCCAAGCGCCTTGTGTTAGAGGAGTTGACTGTCAGTCAAGAATCAATTCGATCTATATTTTTGCACAAAATCAAACAAGCTGAGACAACACTGGATTAAGATTGGGAGGTTGAGGGTCTTGAGAGTGACTTAGGAAGAGAGATTCTTTGAAGAAACTTCCATGCATAACAGACACTGTAAATTATGAAATTTGTTTGAAGATGACTAGAGGTATTTTAAGTGCTTCCAGAGTTTCTATGTGATAGAGAGGCAGGGAGGGCATGGAAGCAGTCATAATTTTTAAAGTTTAACCTTAGATTTACCTAAGGAAACAGTGAACTGCCTAAGCATGGGCTATGATCCCATCCCTCAGTCAAGTATGATTCAGTCCTGCCTCAATGCAGACATTTCTATGCCACCCAAGTAGCTACGGGGAAATCCCCATGTTAATTGTCTCAAGGTGCTTTCAGCTTATTTTAATGACTGTAACATAGTCACAGGATTTAGTTTTTAACATGATACTTCGAAATCTGATAACAGCTTACTGATATTAACTCAAATCTTGTTAGAAAACCCCCACTTCTTTATCAAATTTCAGTGACTTTGGAAACTTTTTAAATCTGTGGATCCAATGTATATTTAAATGTAAACCATTTTAACATGTTTTGAAGAGAAAGTTATTTATTTCATTTGATAGCACACTTTATTTATTTTTTTGCATGTTGGGTCACACCCAGCGATGCACAGGGGTTACTCCTGGCTCAGGCACTCAGGAATTACTCCTGGCAGTACTCGGGTGACCATTTGGGATACTCGGAATCGAACCCTGGTTGGCCGCATGCAAGGCAAACACCCTACCTGCTGTGCTATTGCTCCAGCCTCTGATAGCACACTTTAAAAAACAACTTTATTTACATAAAACAACTCAAAAGAAAGTATACTTCCACAATCTTTCTGAAACTCAATATAATAATCTTTGTTTCTTCAATATGTTTTTTATAAATATTAAAGAACTTTTCTCTTTAAAATGTTCAGTTATTGTCAAAATATTCTATGTTGTGGGGAAAAACGTGTTTATAGCAGTGTCTAGAGTCAATATATTAATTACATAATACCTCTTAATAGGGCTGGAGCAATAGCACAACTGGTAGGGTGTTTGCCTTGCATGCGGCCAACCCGGGTTCAATTCCTCTGTCCCTCTCGGAGGGCCTGGCAAGCTCCTGAAAGTATCCCAACTTCACAGCAGAGACTGGCAAGTTCCTGTGGTGTTTTCGATATGCCAAAAACAGTAACAACAAGTTTCACTTTGTGTTCCTGGAGTGAGCAGACGCCATTGGGCTACACTAGCACTCGACAAGAATGAATGGAGATGTTACTTTTGCCTGCTCGAGCAAATGGATGAACAATGGGATGACAGTTCTACAGTGCTACCTCTTAGTGAGTATATTGGGAAAATAACCAAATTCATTGATAACTCTTAGCAGAAGGCATTTAGCAGAAGCTCTTAGCAGAAGGTAGTAAATTCTACCTATTAATAACTATCCAATTAGTTGATCCTCAAGAAATGAAAATCTACATCCATATTTCAAGGACCAGAATCAAGAATGAGCTTGACAAGCCATTATTACAAATATTACCCATAAAAAAATGATGACAATAATACTGCTCTTTTGGCTGAAGCTGTAACCTCCTATGATCCCTGAAACTTCTTTTATATTCATCACTTAGAATCAGTATAACTAGTATAGGCAGACCACAATCCAATCCAATCCTGGACTGGCTCAACTTCCCCTTTCATTCAAGTAAAGCAAGGAGTACTGCAGCACGTAGACTGGAATTCAGAGACCAGGCTGCCCAGAGTCTGGATTACTCCATATGCCTCTTTAGGCTCACCTCATGCCTTTCCAAGTGATTCCTCCATGGTTAAAAAAAACGGATTATAATCTGAACCTCATTGCCTTGAAGGGATGATTTAACACAAAATACTAATCAAAATGAATGAAAAGAACCATAGTTAAATATTACCAGTCTCACCTCTTCATATTTCCTCAGATGTCCTTGGAATTATCTTCCTAAAACACAAGGTAAATCTTGCAACTTGCCTCTTTAGAGGCACTTAGTTGCCCATTATCTAGAGAATAAAGTTCAATCTCTAGCACAGTATCTTAGATACTTCCTGGTGTATGTTTCTCCTCTGCCTCTGTGTTCACACAACAACCACATTAAATCTAAGAGCCCTTTTTAAAAATTTTTTTAAATTTTTTTATTTTTTTATTAGTGAAACACCATGAGGTACAGTTATAGACTTACAAATTTTTGTGCTTGGGTTTCAGTTATACAATGATCAAGTACCCATCCCTCCACCCTTTTTAAACATTTCATGTGCTTTCATCGCTGAGTCTTTTTACAAGCTATTTGGTCAGTTCCTCACAAACCCTAGTTCCCCCTGCCCTGCTCCCAACAATTAGTATTTCCTTCAAAGTAGTTTCGTGATAGTGTTCATTTACTCAGTGATTATAAAATGTATTTTTATGTGCTAGTTATATTATGTGTATCATTTTCTTTTACCTAAAATGATACTTTATGTGTTTCAAATACAGTGTAATTTCAGCCTCCTTCATGAGATTTATTACTTTACCAACACATGGGAAGCTATTTGAGGAAAGGAATTATTTGTTCTTCATTGCCGTCTCCATACTAGAACATAAAAGGTATTTAGGAAGAAATTATTTTGAATGAATACCTGTGTTTTATTCATTTTGAAATTTTAATAGTTTAGTTACATGAGCTTAATGCACCTCATAATCCCTGAATGGATGAAGGACAATTTCTCTACTTTTCTTTCAGGAATAGTAGTTACAAGTTATACATGCAAAGGATTTGGGTTTTATTTATTATCAGTTAAAAAATATAAAATATATTCTCATCTGATATTTCCCTTCTCTTCCTCAGCCCCATTCTGATCTAGAGACTGACCATGAGGGGCTCAAAGTTGACACTGTAGCCAATCTTTCTGGTATTTGCTCCCTAAGGACAATCACTTGATCACTTGAACACTTGACATCCCGTTACTCATCAATTTGCTTGAATGGGCACTAGTAACGTTTCCATTCATCCCTGTTGTGTGCCAGTGTAGCCCAATGGCATCTACTCGCTCCAGGAACACAAAGAGCCTCAAACCAATTGTTCAGGGTCTTGACGAAGAAGTCTGACTATCTTGTAGGTGGGCGGCCATCCATTCATTTGAGGTCCCATGGAATCCAGATGGTAATGGCTCTAGTCCAGTGGTCATCTCCAAATCTCATTACATGTCCAGCCCATCTGATTTTTGATACCTTGACAAATGAGACAGCGTCCCTGATTCTAGATCATTGATGGAGGTCAGAACTCCGGATTCTTTCTCTCATTTGAGTGAAGCATAGCTCTTTCAATTCCTCTTTGGGAGACCCAAATAGCATTCTCATCCTGTTTTTGTAGGGCCCAGAGCTCTGAGGCGTATGTTAATACAGGAAGAACAGTGGAATTGAAGAAATGTGCCCAGAGCCAGAGGTTCTTCATCCTCTTAGCTATTTCTTTGATGCTCTTGAAGGCATTCCAAGCCATTCTCTTCCTCCTGTGCAACTCAGGTGCCAGGTCATTCACCATGTTGAGTTCTTGACCTAGGTAGACATAACTGTTTCATTCGGAGATGTTCGGTTCCATTGAGAGTGAATGGAATGTCAAGAATGAGTCCATTTCTCATAAACATTGTTTTCTTTGAGATTCAGCTGCAGTCTGATCTTTCCACACTCACGGTCCAAGTCGGCCAGTATTTGTGCCGCTTGGCTCATGTTTGATGTTATTAGAATGATGTCATCAGCGAAGAGGAGGTGGTGTAGTTGCCAACCATCTATCTTCATTCCCATTCCTTCCCATTCCAGTCATTGCATGACATTCTTGAGGATGGCACTGAAGAGTTTTGGTGAAATGGTATCACCCTGCCGAACCCCTCTCTTGACATGGATGATCACTTCTTTGTAGAATGATGAGATCCTGGTAGTGAATCCATAATACAGCTCACGAAGGATTCTGATATATTGAGTTTGAACTCCGTTTGGCTAGGGCTTCGATGACCACTTCAGTCTCAACAGAATCAAAGGCCTTATTGAAATCAATGGTTGTTAGACAGAGCGTCATCTTGAACTCCCAAGAAACCTCAATGAGCTTGGTTACTGTGTGGATATTGTCGATCATGCCGAATCCTTTTAGGGACCCAGTTTATTCGCATGGCTGCCCTTCACCTAGTGTTCTACCAATCCTATAAAGGATAACTTGAGTAAACAGCTTGTAGATGACGGACAACAGGCAGATAGGGCAATAGTTGCCAATGTCATGGATGTCTCCCTTATTGTACAGTAGAACAGTCCTGCTGGTTTTCCATGGGGATGGAACCTTGCATTCATACAGGTAGCGTGTGAAGAGCCGAGCCAGTGTATTGATGAGAACTAGCTGCAGGTTCTTCAGCTGTTCGGGTCTGACCTTGACTGGGCCAGGTGCTGTTTGCTTCTTTACAGACAAAACGACATGTTGGATTATGAAAGGGAGAACGTTGGGAACGGCATATCCATCCTGCGGAATTTGGTATGTGGGCAGGTGTACGTGGCTATCGAAGAGATCTTGGTAGAAGTCATGGATAATCTTCTCCATTGCCCTTCTGACAATCAGCCAGGTTTATAACTTTCAGTCTAGGAGAACTCTACTGGATTGGGGTGGCCTTCTCCATCACGTTGACTTACCAGTTAGGTTTTGGACCCCAAACTTTGGCAGACTTAAGAATAACGAGCTTGCAGTATTTTCAAAATTATTCATTATAGGGGCTCGAGTGATAACACAGTGGGTAGGGTGTTAGGCTTGCACGTGGCTGACCCAGGTTCGATTCCCAGCATCCCATATGGTCCCCTGAGCACTGCCAGGAGTAATTCCTGAGTGCATGAGCCAGGAGTAACCCCTGTGCATTTCCAGGTATAACCCAAAAAAGAAAAAAAAACATTCATTATGAATGTCAAAAACATTTTTTCAGAGTGATAAAACACAAACATTTGGAAAGGCTGTGTGTGTATGTGTGTGTGTGTGTGTTAAGTGAGAAGTAGTCATCACAAATAGTACTAATAGAATAAAAGAGGCCACGCCTCTACTGAAACCCAAGCACAAAATTTGTAAGCCTATAACTGTACCTCATGGTTTTTCACTAACAAAAAAAGAAAAAAAAAACCTCCCCCCCCCCCCCCCAAAAAAAATAAAGACGACCGCTGGGAGAAAAAAATAAAGTTTAGGTTCAAAATAAAAAAAAAAAGAATAAAAGAGGCTACATGCCACAGTTCCTTAGGTTTCTTAAATTTTAGGGCAGTTTTATTCTGGAGAAATGTGGTCTTTTTCACTTCCAGGAACTTCTTTAATCCCGATTCAAATCAATAATGCTAAGAGAAGTCAGCATCCCTTCCTATTTTCTTGATTTTTTCTTTCCTCTTCATTGTCAATAACTGGTGTTGATTTTCTTTTCCTTCCTTCCTTCCTTCCTTCCTTCCTTCCTTCCTTCCTTCCTTCCTTCCTTCTTCTTTTTAAATCAAGGAACTGTGATTTACAAAGTTATTGATAGTTTTGATTTAGGAACATATTTCAACACCATCCTGCCACCAGTGTCAATTTCCCTCCACCAGTGTTTCCATATTCCATCCCCACCTGTCAGCATGTCAACTAACAGGCACATTACAAAGTTTCAGTGGCTACATCTTAGATCTCCTGTTTTCAGTTTAGTTGAGTCTGTGTTTGGATATATGGCTATACCTCCCATATTATCAGTATAACTTAAGCCTATTCACGCATTACTTCCCATTATCTTCCACCTACCCTTGTTTCCGTTCCTTCTCTTTCTCCTCTCTAATCACTGGGTAATCTAGGCATCCCCTTTTATTACAGTACATTTCCTCATCCAGTATTTTATATACCACAGAGAAGTGAGATTAGCCTGTGTTTGTCTTTCTTCTTCTGGCTCACTTAACATGTTATTTTCTAGTTTAAACTATGTTGCAACAAATTACATGATTTCATCACTTCTTATAGCTGCATAGTATACTATTGTGTATATATAACTGGTGTTAATTTTCTATCCAAAACTCAAGCTGAATATGGGTCTTTACTCTTTGATCATCTTTTTTCCTCTTTAATGCCCTGGCCAGATGTGTCTTAAAAGTTACCTAGGGCATGTTTCTTGCACAATAGCCAATCTTACATGTGCCCTGTGGTCCAGCGGATTGATGAAAGATCCAAAGGTGATAATAAACTGGGATTGGATCAAAGTGGATTGGAGATGTGATTGTGTGGTGGTAGGTGGGACTGTGTTTTAGGAATATACTGGAAAATTGAGGAAGAATACTAGAAAGCATTTCTGAGCTCTGGATGTAGATGGTTCTAAGAAACCTCACAATTGTTGTGCAGGCATCTTTGTACCCCATGTTGCTGTCATACATCACAATTGGAGAGCTTTCCTTCCCTCTCAGTGTGGCATGCTAAACGTGGTGGGAATTGGAAAGAAAGGGGTACTGGAACATTCCAAGCAACCCCAACACCCAGAGAATAGTGAATAATAATTTCTTACGGTGTAAAACAAAAGCCTCAAACAGTCTGGCATTATTCCACTGGTTAAAAGTTAATAACAGCATGCATATACAATGTATTTGTACTCACACCAAAGCTTTTCTAAGTAGATCCACAGAAGCTTTAACAAAAATGGTTCACAGTCATTGCTGAGTTATAGAACTATATATTATTTTATCTCCCTTCCCTTTATCAATATTTCCTATAGAAAACTTGTTCAAATGTTTAAAGTATATATATTAAAAGGACTTATGTCTTTCACTATCAATTCCTTCTCAGTGACAAATATTTCCATGAAAATACAAACTGGTTTGGACAGAAGGGTTAACAAGGTGCTTCCATAAGAAGGAAAGAATACAGTGGCTTTGTGTTTAGGGCTTTAGAACCTTTGTACTTTATCTTTTCTGTTAGAAATGTGAGAGTGACCCCCTGCCCAGAGAAATGACCTTGGATTTAAATTTGAAATGCTAGAACAATCCAAATGCCTGAAAAGGGGCACTGCATTCAGGACCAGGAGGCCAAGCCTTTCTCTGTTCTTTGTTGACATGTGATGCATCCTTCAGATCACTTGCTGGGACTAGGCTATTGCCTGACACAGAGCTGCCTGCCTCTCAGGCCCCTGACCTAAGCAGTTTTACCCTCCCCTGCTGAACTCAAGTCTACAGCACTCACAGTCCTCAAGGGAAGACCCAGAGTACCGCCTAGCACAAGCAGGTGGTAATTTGAGGAGAACTCGTCCTTCCTTTTGTCTTTGCTTTGTATTGCAAAATCTGTCAGCAAGGCAAGTTTGGGAGCTCCTTGATTTCTAAAAGTTCCATGTTTTCACTGTTTGTTTGGCTATTCTATTCAGAGACAAAAAGGAATTTTCCAATTCTAAGATGTTCTTTGTGGGTTGCAGAGGGGGGTTGGTTTCTTGGTGGTGCTCAGGGGCTAGGGGCTACTCCTGGCTCTGTGTTTAGGAGTCATTTTTGGTGATGCTCCAAAGATCCTGTGCTGCCAACAATTGAACCCTGGACTCCCACATGAGATCTAACTCTTTGAGTTATTTCTTGATCCCTTATTGTGCTACTTTTCTGTCTGTCTTTTCTCTTCAATGTGATAGTAAGTCTTCTTACACTCATAAAATGACATAATGTCTGAGATTTGCTTTAAAAAATATTCCACCACATAAGCAAAGACTGGATGAGGGGAGTGTGGCAGCTAACAGACTCTTCCTAAAGGATCCTGCAGGCTATGAAAGGTGACTCACTTCACTCTAAACATTCTCTATCCTACTAACTCCCTCTTGAAATAATCCTTATTTCCTAACTTCATATCTTTTCTGTTGTAGACAGAGTGTGGTCATTTATTTTTTGACATAATTTGCTCAGAGTCTGCACATCATCCTATCCAGAAATGTCTAGCTGTACCCAATTAAATGTGGGTGCGCTCCCCACCTATGAATTTCAAGTTTGACTCTATAGTCAAATTACTTGAGACATCAAGAAAGACACTTCAGTATTCTGCTGTAGAGTTTGTTCTTTCAAACCTGTGCTCTCTCTTGAATACATCTCTGTCTCTCTGTCTCTCTGTCTCTGTCTCTGTCTCTCTGTCTCTGTCTCTCTCTCTCTCTTTTCTCCACTACTATGGAGAAACCCATGTTTTCCCTTGAAATCCTATTCTCTTTCTCTTCTCTTTCAGGATTTTTTCCATTCTAGAGAAACCCATATTTCCTCTCTTTTTCCTTCCTACATGTCTTTCTAAGCAAACTCCACTTAATTAAAACTACCTTGCTTTCACCCAGAGCTCTAGAATGTCAGGTACAGTACTTTCCTTGAATGTGGCTGACCCAGGTTCAATCCCTGGCATCCAATCTGGTGTCTGAAACACCTCCAGGAGTAATCCCTAAGTCAAGAGCCAGGAGTATACTGTGAGCACAAATGGGTATGGCCCCAAAACAAAAGAGAACAGAACATAAACAACTATATCACTCCAATAAAAAATAATGATCTGCTGTGGTTTTCTGTATGTATATGTATAATCAATTATATTTACAAATAAGAGAGCAAAATGTCACGAATAGGTTATCAGTGGGACATAGTAGACTTTCCATAACAGTGATGACATTAAAATTTATAATAAAAATTTTTATGGGCTGGAGCGATAGCACAGTGGTAGGGCATTCGCCTTACAAGCGGCCAACATGACCTACCCGAGTTTGATTCCTCCGCCCCTCTCAGAGAGCTCGGCAAGCTACCAAGAGTATCTGGCCCGCACGGCAGAGCCTGGCAAGCTACCCCTGACATATTCAATATGCCAAACACAGTAACAACAAGTCTCATGATGGAGACGTTACTGGGCCCGCTCAAGAAAATCGATGAACAACGGGAAGACCGTGTCTACCGTGTTATGGAAATTTGAAACCAGAATATGCCAAAAAGCATTCTAGAAAGAAAATCTAACTTAATTATAGAAATAAGATATTATGTGTGAAAAAAAAGAACAGGGAGGAATTCGATAGAATATCTGGATATAGTCTTATAGAAAATGGCATAACTGATTTATTCCTATAGGTAAAAAGAAACAACTAAAAGTATCTGTGTTGAAAAGCCACAACCTTGTTCTTACCTAATCTCCCATCTCAAATATACTAAGAATTGCACTGTCCTCCAGTTGATCATTGACTTGCTCGAGTGGGCACCAGTAATGTCTCCATTGTGAGACTTATTGTTACTGTTTTTGGCATATCAAATACATCATGGGTAGCTTGCCAGGCTCTGCCATGTGGGTGAGATATTTTCAGCAACTTGCCGGGCTCTCTGAGAGGGACGGAGATATCGAAGAACCCGGGTCAGCCACGTGCAAGGCAAATGCCCTACTTGCTATGCTATTGCTTCAGCACATTTCTTGATATAAAAATTGAAATTAGGAGACTATGATAGCTCAGTTTGATCAAATCGATGAACAATGGGAGGACGGTGCCACAGTGCTACAGTGATATATAGAGTGGGAGGATAGTGCCCAAGATGAATTCAGTCCTTGGTGCCACAGAACCTGAGTAATAACATATCCTTGGACCTTCCTCAATGAATTGCCCACCTGGTTGGTCAAGTATCACCAGAGTGGCTCCTTCCAAAAAAGAGCATCACATATTGAAATTTAAATTTTTCTAAATACAACTTTCTAAATATTTTCTACTTCCAACATTGGTAATACATGATCTGCATTTGTGCACAGGACATAAAGTCTTTTATATTTATTCTACCATACCAAGTAATGTTTAACAGTAAAGATGATGTTTAATTATGTTCAGATTGCTCGAGCGGGCCCAGTAACGTCTCCATTGGAGACTTTGTTGTTACTGTGTCTGGCATATCGAATACTCTCGGTAGCTTGCCGGGCTCTCCGAGAGGGGCGGAGGAATCGAACTCGGGTCGGCCATGTTGGCCACGTGTAAGGCGAACGCCCTACCCGCTGTGCTATCACTCCAGCCCTTCTTGCTGATATCTGAATTATGTTCAGATATCAGCAAGAATTTTGGAGGTCCATCAAAATGTAGCTCAGATGAGTCTAACTGAAGCCAAGATCAGGTTTATTCAAGCTTGGCAGTCATTACCTGAATTTGGCATCACACATTTTATTGCAAGGTATACGTGGTTCTGCCTGGAACTTAAGTTTATACCTTAATCTGTGCCTTTTTATTTAATCTCATATATTTAATTAAAAATAAAAGCTATCTGCCTATCTGCTGAGGCACATTCACAGTAAATTTAAATTTTGGGATATAATTTCTATACTAGTAAGTTTAGATGAAAAAATTCTAAACAATCTGACAGTGTATAATTAAAGAAAAAGGTCAACATGTATCTCCACTCCTAAAATGTCTTTAAGCATTAATCTTTAATGTTACAAGTTCTAAGGGGCAAAAAAGAAGAGCTTATTGGGATTGCATGCAACCGACTAATTAGGATGGATGCTAGCATAGGCGATGCAGTTAAAACTTGATGCTTTAGTAACATGAAATAGTGGAATGTAAATTGGGAAATAAAAATGGTAAGTCCATCACAATGTTGCTAAAACATAGTCCTGCTACAAACTAGTAAACTAAGAATTGAAAAGATTGGGGCTAAAGCAATATTACAGTGGGCAGGCTTGCACAAGGCCATCTGGTTTTGATTCCCTGCATACCATAAGGTGGCCTGAGCACTGCCAGGAGTAATTCTTGAGTGTAGAGCCAGGGATAATGAACATTGCCAGGTGTGGCTCATCCCTCCACCCCCCCCAAATCAAAAATATCTATATATATATTTTGAGAGATTGATACCAAGAATTATCTATTATAAAAACATTAAAAGATCTTCTGTTACCTAATCAATTATCTTCATCTCCCAAGTAACATATATTGAAGTGATTTTAAACTACAAAAATAAAAGCAAATGAAAGATATCACGATCATTAAATTTGTATCTTAGTTTTAAAAGTTTAAATTCTTTGGGGCTGGAGCGATAGCACAGCGGGTAGAGCGTTTGCCTTGCACGCGGCCAACATGGTTGACCCAGGTTCGATTCCCAGCATCCCATATGGTTCCCCGAGCACTGCCAGGAGTAATTCCTGAGTGCATGAGCCAGGAGTAACCCCTGAGCATCGCCGGGTGTGAACCAAAAAGCAAAAAAAAAAAAATGTTTAAATTCTTTAATCATCAATATAAATTTCTCTCTGGGAATTTCATTTCTCCTTTTCTCCCTGTCTGTTAATTAATTAATTAATTAAATACTCTGGAGCTAATTTTTTTAAAAAATATGAAAGCTTCATATTCCTACACTAGCCACCATATGAATGTGACAAGGAGGGGGAAATAAATTAATGTCACTTGATTAACATTATCCACCCTATCTTTAAGAAAGAGTAAGTGGAAGCAGATCCTTTTGCTTTGATCTCTGTAAATGCACTTTAGTAATCACAGTATTCATCAGGAACTTTGGTCTGAGCATCTACCACACAGCATGGGAAAGTAGCAGATACCAAAAATAACTACAATGGATGCTATAAAGTCCCATGAAGCCTCACAGTTTTATGAACACAAATAGAGAAGTTTATGAGGCAAAACTAGGAAGAGGATTCCTGGCTCTGAAATAAAGTTAAACATAGATAGCAAAGTCCCACCTTGAAGGCACTTCCTCCCCCTTTCCCCAGCATTCATAAAAATAATCATGAAAACGAAGAGTCAAACCTTCTGTCCTTCAAAGACCTCCCCCAACAACATCTCTCTGACCTTTGGAGAACTTTTTCCTTGGCTGAAAGTTCAAAATAGTCTAGTCCCCCATGGTTCAAAAGGTGCAAATGTAACTTGAAACGAAGAGATAAAGACAGAATGACTGCTATGATTATTAAGAAAGATTTTTTTCAGGAAGTCTGTTTATCTTCCATTCATATTGGATTAAAACTGCAATCACCACTGCAATAACAATAGCGAAATAGTATTTATCTAGCTCTTCCTTTCACTGAAGAATTTCAGTCCCTACTCAATTATTCAAAACAATACAAGTAGTGTTTGCTATTAACTTGAAAATAGAATTAATCTAGGAAAAGAAACACTGTTGGAAATGCCTAGCACAACACTTTGACTGTAATTACTGTACCAGCCAGAGCTGCCCCAAGTGTATCAGAGACATCTATGACATTTCTTGAAATTCAATATAATTGATGCTCTATAGCTTTCTGTGTTCCACAGGGCAATGGATCCATTCTGAAACATTCTTTATTCTCTTTCCTGACCTCAGGGTGGTCCTGAATTTCCTTGACTGATGTAAGATAGGGGCCTTAGTTAATCTTGAACAGCATATGATTATACTTAAGCTATAAATTTGGATTTGGTCGCATTCTTAGAATGTTAACAGATATTCAAAGAAAGCACTTGTTTCAGTTTTGTCATCTTCTTTCTCATAGTTCTTGCATGAGTCCTAAGAGAGAGCAGTCAAAGAATCATCTGAAGTAGCTCTCTCCTGTATCCACTGTCAGTGGACCATGGTCTTCTCCTCCTTAGTAGGAACTCCACAGGTTCCTCTATCAAATACAGTCTTGGTGGGCATATATCCTGGAGGAAGGCATAAGACGTGGTATAGGACCACCTCAAACCAACAATGCCCCACCACTGTCACTTCCTCCTCTGTGTGCTTTTCTCAGGGAGCACTTTCAGGCATAAAAATTTTGGCAGTATATAAAGGTATTATACATTTCAAA
The DNA here is from genome assembly GCF_029834395.1 of Sorex fumeus. NCBI lineage: Eukaryota > Metazoa > Chordata > Mammalia > Eulipotyphla > Soricidae > Sorex > Sorex fumeus. The sequence continues at coordinate 32,777,385 of NW_026606092.1, read as the reverse complement.
ACAATAGTAAACAAGTTGGCCTTAATTATAACACAATTGCTACATGATTTCTCTCAGTGCCCATAAAAAACATTCATGATTATCTCTCTACTCACTTAATTTCCCTTCAACATTATGACACTTTTTGAGCAGAACCATTTCCCTGCCCTAACAGCCCCTTTATAGCCTCAAGATTCAGAACTCTGGCATGTATGAGCATATATGTGATGATTTGGGATGCCACATTACACATAACTCAGACTAAACGACACTTTTGATTTAATGTAATAGCTATGAGATCCACCTGCAAGAGTAGAGCTTTAGATGAAAATAAAAGTAAAATCTATACAGATTGATCAAATTTTAGCAGACCCTAAAACTGAAAAGCAACATGCAACAAAGTAACTGCTTCTGGATTAGTGGCAAAATTTATAAAGAGAACCCATTATATTATCACTGAATATTCCAAATAGAAAATACCCTAAATCAATCTCTCTCTCTCTCTCTCTCTCTCTCTCTCTCTCTTTTCTATCAAGAAATCAACAAAGGTCTTAAACTTATTCTGAAATTGATTGATGGGATGGATTTGATGGTTCTGACACTAGTGCATATCTTTAGTGAAATGGAGAAATTAGTAAACCATTTTGATGTCATTGCAAATTGATTTGTAGCAAGCACTTAAAATACTAACTATAGGCATAAGATGTATAAAGTCATAGTTATAGTTCTTAGTCCTGAATGTGAATCGAAAGAATGCATTTACACCCCCCCACTAACAGTTTATCTTAAAGATAATATAGATATAACCTATCTCTAAATAATGCAAAAGACTTGGATACAATGACAAAAACATCACCAATGAGTCCATTCCACCAAAACTCAAATCGAACATTCTAAAGGCCACCAAAACAAACTGGGGTTCCTCAGATAAATAAATGATCTCAGTGTGAAGCGGGAGGTCTAAACAGGGAAACTGCAACATCTGTCATACCAGAAAAAAAAAGGTCTCCAGAGACCTCTCAGTCCACCACAAAATGGTTCAGTGGCCACTACCTTTGAAAAGACTTCTAGAGGGACTCCTAGATCTGTCCATAGTATGAGTTCTTGCCCTGCAAGCATGAGGATGGTAGTTAGTCTTCAAAATTATCCACGCGCACCCAGTGTGGTCTCTGCACCTCTGCTGTCTGGGAACCCTAGTGCTGCCTCAATTTGTGGTATACACTCAAGTGTCATATGTGAGTCCAGCAGTAAAGCTTGTTTGTCACCCCAGGTCATTGCAGCAAAAAAGAGAAGGAAAGTTTTCTTTAGTCAACATGAGAAAAATGTAAACATAATTATAATAATAACTGCAATTGACTGAAACATAAAATGCATTTAAATACATCAGTTTGTAATAAAAAAGACTAATTGCTGAGCATAGAAAGATGTTGAAAAATTATTCATTTTGAAATCTATTAAACAAAAGCAAAGAATCAAGGTTTACTTTACACAGTGTACAATAGGAAGCCAGTTGAAGAAGGAGTTTCTTATTAAAGAATTATTTACTAGTCAGTGAGTACAAGAGGACAGAATCATAATATTGTTTCCTAGGACCTTAATAAACTAATGATTCTGTAGCACTGTAGCACTGTCCTCCCGTTGTTCATCGATTTGCGCAAGTGGGCACCAGTAACATCTCCATTGTGAGACTTGTTGTTACTGTTTTTGGCATATCAAATATGACACGGTGAGCTTGCCAGACTCTGCTGTGCGGGCAGTATACTCTTGGTAGCTTGCTGGGCTCTCCGAGAGGGATGGAGAAATCAAACTCAGGTCTGCTGCATGCAAGGCAAATGCCCTACCCGCTGTACCATGGCTCCAGCCCGCTAATGATTCTACACAATAGGTAAAGGTAAAGGTAAAGGCCCTCCCGTTGATCGTCGATTTGCTCGAGCGGGCCCAGTAACGTCTCCATTGGAGACTTTGTTGTTACTGTGTCTGGCATAGCGAATACTCTTGGTAGCTTGCCGGGCTCTCCGAGAGGGGCGGAGGAATCGAACTCGGGTCGGCCATGTTGGCCGCTTGTAAGGCGAACACCCTACCGCTGTGCTATCGCTCCAGCCTACACAATAATTATTCTACACAATAATTATTCATTATTTTATGTTTTTTTCAGCTTTGCAACCATATTCCCCCCGGAACCCAAAGACTTTGGTTTCCCAGAAGCTGCCCGGCCAGTCATGGGAATAACGCCACCTCATTGCCAGTCAGCATCATTTATGGCTGGAACTACAACGGTATCTGATCATTTTTGAACCTCTGACTTTCGTTCCTGATTAATGAAAACATTCTTGGCAAATGCTTTCGCTCTGGTCCTTCTTGTGTTGGTCCTTCCACCTCTAGCAGCGCAATACAAAAGCTCCTGGGCCATCCTTCTTAATTATGGCCTCAGTTTCCAAAAACCAACAAAATAGAACTGCAGTCCTATTACATTATTCCTAGCTGCTATATCCAGGTGGCTCGGGCCTGCTTTGAACACTCTAATTTTTTCAAAGTAAACGCTTCAGGCCCCACGGGACACTCAGCTGAGAGCATCGAGGGGGCACTGAGAGGCAAGGGGTGGGGATGGGCGGTGACACAATGGAACCCAAAAGCAGAGATCCTCTGCCTGCTTCCCCCAGTCTCCATGGTCCCAGGGGTCACACTCATAAATCACACCCTACTGGTGTCAGATAATCTCCTCATTGGCAACCCTCCAGAACTCATGGCGGCTTCTCCTGGAAGGAAGCATAAAATGAGGCTCCCATAGCCATGCCACCAGACTCTGCACCAGGCTGTTTTCACTCAGGGCACCCCAAAGAGGGGTGGGTCAGAGCCCTCCCTGACCCAAGGGACCCAGCCCTGGCAGCTGACCTCCACTACCCAATTGCCGCCATGTTCCAGGTTGCTTTCTGGATCACATAGCCACAGAGTGGCCACCTGACACATCATAAGACACTTCCTACCCATTTTCCATAATTACCACACCATGTTTGATGGGGTTCAGACAGTAGGCAACAAATCATAGAGAGAAATATATATCTATATATGCCTCTTGGAGACCCTGTCAAGCTACCAAGAGTATCCTGCCAGCACGGTAGAGCCTGGCAAGCTCCCCATAGCATATTTGATATGCCAAAAACAGTAACTATAACAGGTCTCGTTCCCCTGACCCCGAAAGAGCTTCCAATCATTGAGAAAGACGAGTAAAATCTCAAGGCTGGGATGAATAGAGACATTATTGGCACCCGCTCGAGTAATTTGATGAACAACGGGACGACAGTGATACAGTGATATTTTATGTTTGAAAGGGCAACATGCCTACTGAAGGAAATATATAATGATACATCTAGAAAATGTTACTGCAGTAAAATGAAATCTGAATTACATGAACACTTAGATGTAAATATCATTTTAAAGGAAATATGAGGATAAAAAAGGCAACATCATAAAATTCATTTAGGCGGTCTGTTGAGCATTTGACCTGTACACTGCCAAGCCAGGATCAATCCCTGACACCACATATGATTCCCTGCAATGCCTTGCCAAGAGTGATACCTGATTACTTGTGGAGATAGGCGGGTGTGGACAACATAGTGGAAAAAGGGGCTCAGCATTTTAAAAGACATGGACCAACTACTGCTAAAATTTATGTGAATTAATAAAAATCCCCTAATAGCCAAAGTAATTCTGAGGAAATTAGTATATGAAAGGCCTTTGCAAACCTTAACTTTAAATTGTATGATAGCACTGTAGCACTGTCCTCCCATTGTTCATCGATTTGCTCAAGCGGGCATCAGTAACTTCTCACAACAAATTGTGAGACTTGTTGTTACTGTGTTTGGCATATCAAATACGTCACGGATAGCTTGACAGGCTCTGCCTTGCGGGTGAGATACTCTTGGTAGCTTGCCGGGCTCTCGGAGAGGGGCGGAGGAATTGAACCCAGGTAAGCCACATGCAAGGCAAACGCTGTATTCGCTGTGCTATCACTCCAGCCCTAAATTGTATAAGACTATAATAATCAAAACAATTTGGCAATGTGGTAAAGGCAGGCTCTCAAACTAATGGAATAGAGTCAAGGGTCCCAAAACAGACCTTACATATATGGACCTTTGACAAAAGACCTAAGTTCATGAAGTCGAACAAGGAAAAAAACTTCAACAGAAATTTATTCAAAGAGATTAATAATCTATATATATTGATGCAAATCCATAATATGCACTAAGAAATAATAGGTTGAATTCTCCATGATTCTATCTCCAGAGGCACTTCCAAATGACTTTATACTGATGGTCAAGGAAAAGGTACCTAAAATAAACAAATGGGGCTACAGCAAATTAAAAAAACATCTGTACTGCAAATAAACACTGATTAGAGTAAAAAGACACTTCAGTGGTTGGTAGAAAATATTCACTCACTGCACATAAAATAAAAGGTTAATATTTGAAGTATGTAAATCACTTTCAAATCTTAATAATAACAAACACACACACACACACACACACACACACAAACAAAAACTCCATCAGAAAATAGGGGGAAAATAAAAGAGATGTTTAGGTGGTCAATGGTAAAAAGGTAAAGGTAAAGGCCCTCCCGTTGATCGTCGATTTGCTCGAGCGGGCCCAGTAACGTCTCCATTGGAGACTTTGTTGTTACTGTGTCTGGCATATCGAATACTCTCGGTAGCTTGCCGGGCTCTCCGAGAGGGGCGGAGGAACCGAACTCGGGTCGGCCATGTTGGCCGCTTGTAAGGCGAACGCCCTACCCGCTGTGCTATCGCTCCAGCCCAGGTGGTCAATGAATATATGAAAATGTATTCTTCATCATGTAGCATTGAGAAATGCAAATCAAAACCACAAAGATATATCACCTCAAACCAATGATATTAACACAATCAGAAAAGATTATAATCAGTCAGTGATAGTAAGGTGTTGGGGTAAAGAAACTCTCATCCATTGTTGGTGGGAATGTTGTCTGTTTCCCTTTAGGGAAAACAGGAGGAAGACGTGAAAAAACAAAAACTGAGCTTCCATATGCCTGAGTGATTCCACATCTACCACAAGAATTCCAAAGCTTTCATTTGATTCCAAACTTTAATAAAATAAAATGTGTTCATTGTAGTAATACTAACAATAGCTAATATCTGGAAACAATCTGAGTGCCTAAGAACAGATGAATGGATAAAGAAACTGGTATATGTACACAATGAAACAGTACTAAGCTATAGGAAAAGAAATAAAATCCCACTGTTCACTGCTACATGAATGAAACTGGAAGGCTTTGTGCTGAGTGAAGTTGAGTCAGAAATAGGAAAAATACTAAATAACCTCTATCATTGGTAGAATATTAAAAAAATCATAGTAAGTGAATAAAACTTTGCCAATGATAACAGACCCTGAGAGTATTGATAGAGGTAATGGAGTTTGCTTAGATGAAGAAGTGGGGAGGAATGGGAAGAAGGGACCTAGGGACAGTGCTAGGGGGATGCTGACATGCTGGAAGTGGGTGCTATGTAGAAACATTGATATGAATAATATTTTAAATAATTGTCCCTAAATTTAAAACAGCTAATAGCACAGGACCAGAGAAGTAGTACAGATTTAAGGAATTTTTTCTTTCTTGCACCTGACCTTGGTTTAATGCCCTGCATCACTTATGGTTTCTTTATTGAGTATTACCAGTAATGCCCTTAAGCACAGAACCAGGAGTAGCTCCTGATTGCCACAAATAAATATCCCTAAAATAAATATTTATTTTATATAAATAAATATCCCTAAAATAAATAAATATTTATTTTATATAAGGTAAGGTAAAGGTAAAGGCCCTCCTGTTGATTGTCGATTTGCTTGAGCGGGCCCAGTAAAGTCTCCATTGGAGACTTTGTTGTTACTGTATCTGGCATATCGAATACTCTCGGTAGCTTGCCTTGCTCTCCGAGAGGGGTGGAGGAATCGAACTTGGGTCGGCCATGTTGGCCGCTTGTAAGGCAAATGCCCTACCCGCTGTGCTATAAATAAATATCCCTAAAATAAATATTTATTTTATATAAATAAATAAATAAATATCCCTAAAATAAATACTGACTTTTGTATTCTAGAATTAACAATCAAGAACTACGAACCTCAACAGATCATCTTTATTTCCTCTTGCCAAATTTCTTTACTGAAAGAAAATGATGACTACTCCAAAATAAAATTCAAAAATAAACCAAAATATTATGTATGAATGGAATGTTATCTCTCTCTAGCCACTGGGGAGTCCTTTGTCACCTTTGTCACCTTGAATAAGCCTAAACTCTACTGAGAGGTCTGCAGAAGATAAGCCAGGGAGTTCTTGGAGGGCCAAACAATTCTAGGATTTGAAAAAAAAAAAACTCAGATCTTTATTTGTGACGCTGATGTCTAGCTATCTCAACTCTAACCTATCTCCTCATCCCTAAATGTTTGTAATTGTTTGGAATTAAGTAATTGTTTAATTGTTAAAATGAAAGGATGTTCATTTTAATATTTATGTTAAACTGTATTGTGTAACTAGGTCAAGAAGTCAACATAACGAATGACCTGGCACCTGAGTTGCTCAGGAGGAAGAGAGTGGCTTGGAACGCCTTCAATAGGATCGAAGAAATAGCTAAGAAGATGAAGAACCTCCAGCTCCATGCACATCTCTTCCATTCCACTGTTCTTCCTGCATTAACATATGCCTCAGAGACCTGGTCCCTACGAAAAGAGAATGAGAATGCTATTTGGGTCTCCCAAAGAGGAATCAAAGGAGCTATGCTTGGAGTATCACACTTCACTCAAATAAGAGAAAGAATCCGGAGTTCCGATCTCCATTGACAATCAAGAATCAGGGACGCTGTCTCATTTGCCAAGGCATCAAAAATCAGATAGGCTGGACACATAATGAGATTTGGAGACAACCACTGGACTAGAGTCATTACCAACTGGATACCACGGGAGTCAAAAGATTGTGTCACCTCCCACCTATGAGATGGACAGACTTCTTCATCAAGACCCTGAATGATCTTGAGGCTCTTTGTGTTCCAAGAATGAGGAGACACAATTGGGCTACACTAGCACATGACAGGGACAAATAGAGACGTTCCTGGTGCCTGCTCGAGCAAATTGATGAATAACCAGATGTCAAGTGATCAAATGAAGTTGATTAAACTATAAACAAACTTAAGCTTCATCAAGAATTATTGATCATAGTGAGATCTGTGGCATTAAAGATCATAAAATCACCTTAGAAATCACAATTTTCAAATATAATATTTTATCACTGATAACTTTATCAATTATATAAACATTGAATGTTATTGGACGTGTTCACAATAGAAAAATTAATCATATTAAAATGATACACAAAGTATGATTTCCATTTACGTAAGTGTATATTTGTTCATATGTATTTACTGTTTCACAGAAGTTTTTATCTAAAGTCTTATTTTAGAAATCATAATTTAAAACTTTTCATTTTTTATCTCATTTTATCTCTTTAGAGAGAATTTTATTCTGTGTTTCTGTGTGGTCCGTGAAGTTAGGCAATTTTAAGTATGAGTGAACATGTAAATATGCTGAAGTAATCTAAATGTGGAAGATTTTGGCCGAGATGTTCTGTTTGATAGACGCTAAATAGCTGCATCTTCAAATTACATCTCTGAACTATCCGTTCCTTCAGAAATGTGTCTTTTTCTAAACCTATGCTTAAATCATTGCTGATTATTAAAGGATGCGATGTTCTGTGAGCAGTTTTTTGTTGAAGGTAAAACTCACAGATAAAGAAGTTTGACTTCATGTGACACAGGACGAGATCAGAAATCAAGGTTCAAGATGAACCGGATGCAATAATAACCTAGACTTATAAACAATAACCTAGAAGTATCCTCCAAAACTGGTATGAGTAACTTATTAATTCCCATGGTCAAATGGGCCTTTCCCTTACCCATAGAATTGAGGTGCTCCATTCTCCGTGAGGAAAGGAAGCCTCTACTTTCAATTCAGTAAAAAGAGTCAACACTGGGGTCATAAATGAAAAGTATCTCTCAGACTCTATTGAAGTATATGTGTGAAAAATGTGATTTATTTTCTTCTGAGGCCAGATTGAGTTCAACTTTATGAATAACTAGCTGTAGCAGAGAAGATGGTTCAGTTGCTATGAACCTACCTGCAGGTGTGTGACCATCAATTCAATGTTACCTCTGTGACTGAGATGTCTGATGCTTCAAATGATTTCCGTCCACACTATTTCTATAAACAGATAAGTGCAAGCACCACACACCTAGGTGGTATAAGTCCTAGCAAAACTAAACATACATTCAAACACTACAACTAGTACGGTGGCCCCCTGGCAAGCATGTGAGTGAACACAGCTGCTTCCAGTAAGTACGAGAATCAGAATGTGTGAGAGTAGAAGTAAAGGAGTGTGGCCATACCAATGCTGAGTATGCAAGGACCACACCCTGTTGTCCAACCCCTGCCAAACTCCACAACAGTGTTCAACAACCCCATCATTGCAACAATATAAACAGAGGAAAGAGAATGGGAAGGGCTGTACATCTGTCTAGAGGGCCTATCTAGAAGTTGATTTCAGATGTTTTAAAAATAATCATTCATTTCTTTTTTAATGTAGAAAAAAGTCACAACTGTTAATACAGTTCCAGAGTTGAAATTGATTAGATAACAAATCTCCAGTATTAAAATCGATGAGTTCTAAGAAATTGATTTTTGTCAGTTAATGACTACGGCATCTGCTGCTCTGACATCTGCAGATGCAGGGCTACACTAGAACGTGACAGGGACAAATGAAGATGTTACTGGTACCTGCCTGAGTAAACTGATGAGTAATGGGATATCAAGTGATACAAATGATACTGACTATGACACACCTATCCACTTTATTCACTAAACTTCAGGAAAATTCACTGCAAAGATACAATCTGTTATTGGGCCAGGGAGATAGTACAGCAGGTAGACCATTCGCCTTGCACACGGATGACCTGGGTTAGATCCCCAACATCCCATATGTTTCCATGAGCCCTGCCAAAGCCATCCCTGAGCACAGAGCAAGGAGTAAGCCCTGATCAAAACTAAGTGTGGCTGCTAAACAAACACACAAAACATGCAATCTGTTCTCAACCACACACTGGGAAATTAAGAAAGTGCTGTCCCAAGTTGTGGGAAAGATCAAGCAAGGAGCAGTACCTCTCCCCAAAGGCAAGATGAGATTATCACTAGAGGTCACTGGGGAGGACCAGGGAACAATTCATCCAATTAACTATATGATAGGGGCAACATCCACAGACTAATTTTACACAGTATTGACCAGAGCAAAGGTAATTTGCTTATGAGCGTTTAATCAAACTGAATCTGAAAAACTCAGAGGTTGCTGAGGAACATCTTTTAACAATTACATTGTTAGCTATTGAAACAATCAGAGTTGAAGATCTGAAAATAAAATTGAAGGATCAGGAGATAGTTCAAAGAGGAGGTGCAATCCTCAACTCCCACACATCATGACCACAGTGGTTGGTGGACCCAGAAACATCCTGGCTGAGCTACCGAGTTTTAGAATTGGCTGGTATGAGTTTTCGAATTGGCTCCTGAGTTCCCTGGGGGTTCTCTATAGAAATAAAGAAAAGAAGTAAAAAAAAAAAAGTACAGTGACTCAATGCTGTAGCATTATTTTAACAATGATGCTAATAATTAAATAACAACTCATATCTTAACAATCTATATTGTCAAAGTATGGATTGCCTGGGTTAATGGTTGATATTCAAATATTTAAATGTCTGTGTGGGCAAAATGAGAGAAAAGAAAACTGAAAAGAAATGCACTAAGACAGTATTAGACTAGGTCAATGTTTGCTACGAAATTATTAGAAATTTTTCTTTTCTTTTTTTTATACTTTCTACATTTTTGTAAAACTTCCATTTCTATTCTATTTCTATTGTGCAAAATAATGAGAAGAACCTATGTTACCTTTAAAAAACCTATCAAATGACTTTTTTTTTTTTTGCACAGCAGGTAGGTTTAAGTTGCCCTTAACTCTTCTGTCTTAACTTGTCAGCTTCAGAGATTCTCCTTCTCCCTCTGCATACTCTTATACTCTTTTATGTGCTATGTATTTTTTTAATGTCCTTAATATCTTTAACCCTCCTCTTCCATTCCTCTACCATTAGATTTGTGCAGGAAAACTTATATTTTAACAAAGCCAAAGTCAAAAAACTGAAAGTGGTGAGAATCTAGTCAAAAGTCAAGAAAACTTTTGGGGTTATTTAGTGTTTTCTAGAGAATTAGAAATGTTTTCTGCCACATAGACCCTTGGCTTTACCATTTGAAGGTCTGCCACATGCAAGACAAGTGCCCTATCCAATATATATATAATACATATAATATTATATATATATGTATATATATATATATACACTATCCTCCCATTGTTCAGCGATTTGCTCAAGCGGGCCAGTAACGTCTCCATTTTGAGACTTGTTGTTACTGTGTTTGGCACGTTGAATACATCACGGGTAGCTTGCAAGGCTTTGCCATGCAGGTGAGATACTCTTGGTAGCTTGCTGGGCTCTCAGAGAGGGGTGGAGGAATTGAACCCGGTCGACCAGGCTGGCTGCATGCAAGGCAAATGCCCTACTACTGTGCTATCACTCCAGCCTATATATAATATATATATATATATATATATATAATTTCATTTCTGAGATCTTAGTCTTGTACCACTGATCCTGTATGTTTATCTCACAATACTATGTTGTTTTGATTACTGTGGCTTTATAATATAATTTAAAGTCAGCTGAGCAAGATACCTGAGCAAGGGAAAACTTTTCATTTTTTCCCTTGTGACTGTTTTTGTAAAGGCTAATTTTTTGGCCCTTTTTATTAGAAGCTATAATTGCAATAATGTTTGACAGGTTATTGGAGGCTTTCCTTTCTCTAGTACTCCTATTAGAGTTGCTTTATTGATGCATACACAGATCTGTGATCACCAGCATTTACTCGGAGACACAGGTGACAGAGACTGGCCCAAGACACCTGGTCCTTTCCTTCAGACTCTCCAGAGAAGGAATTATTAAGTCCTTAAATCCTAATAAATACAAACCAATTCATCCTTCATTTGCTCTCTCACACAGTTAGGATGTGAATACCAGCGAAGAAGGGGAAGGCAGTATGATGTAAGAGAATAAGTTGCAGATGGGGAAAATTGTTTTCCTGAAGACAAACTGCCTACTTCGCAACTTGGCTAAAAGGAAAGTTATCAAGCCCACAGCACAGATAACCACTACTTTCTCTTCCTGTTCAAATGGCAGCCCTCATCTGTCATCCAGGGTGCTATCTCTCACCAAAGGAAGCAGCCTCATGCCTTTCTCAACACATTGCTGCAGGCACCAGCAACCAGTGCCAACTACTGGGAGTCAACATGGGAAAGGACATCCCTCTGCCATTTCCTGCCTGGAGCAAGTGTGTGCCTCTCCCATGGAGAGCCCTCCAATTACAGTGCCTGCAAAGAGTCAGAAAGGTAAGCAGGAAGTGAAGAAACCCATTGTCCTTAACACTAGGTCCAGGTTTTGCTGTAAGCAAGCCCAAGGTAGGGAGAGTCGTAGCTCCTTTTCAGGAAACCCGGAACAAACAGTAAGCAGTTTTGACTCTGAAAAATATCTAGTAAATCCATATCACAGCCCTGAGAACTGAATAGGGTAAGTTTAATTCTACAGATGAGTTAAAAGAGGTTCAGAAAATTTATGTCACGAATCAAGAGATAAAGCTGGGCCAGATTTGGAGCCAAGGCAGTCTGATTAGAAGACTCACGTATTTTCAATGACACTAAATTAAAGGCATACAGACATCTGAAAGATAAATATTTCATGAGTGATCGGGCTCTTGAGTACATCCATCTTAGCCCAAATCACATAATCTTGAAAAGACCACTCTGTCCAGGGTCAGGCCTAAGATAAAAGATTGTTCAGCACTTAGAAGACTGACGCTTCATTCTAGCCAAACAATAGAGTTCAATCCTTCAAACAGCCAACTCCTATTTGTACACAAATTGAGATTTTTTACTTAGCCACTTCAGTTTTAACTTAATCACTGCTCAGTTCCTCTCTAGCTATTATCTGTTAAGCCTCCCTCTTGCTGAATATTTCATACATGATGTAATGGAATGCAGAACTATGGGCTGTGTACCAAATATACAAATATCTTTTGGTTTCCATTTAAATTTACAGCTCACCATATGAAAAGTTCCAGAGTGCTAACTAAGGTGGTGATTATACTGTCCATCAATTAGTTTGCATTTTGGCAGTGTTCATGGTTCCTCTCCACTCTATCACAACAAAGAGCTGTTGAAGTCACTACTTTCACATAGGCACACACTTTCTTCCAGGCCTTTTTACTGAGGCACTGTGTGTGTGTGTGTGTGTGTGTGTCTGTGTATGACTAAATGTGCCTGTCACAATTCATTACTTATACTGAAAAATTATGAGGCAGATTCTTACACAAGAAAACTCCCAGAGCTAAGACCAGTTTTTCACCACAATGCTGTTTTTCACCATCCCACTTTAAAATTAATTAGCCTATTGCCACATTACATTCCTCCATGTACTTGGAATTTGCAAACTCATAAAGCTAGTTTGATTATTTTTCATAGAAAATAATATAGGGAATCTTCACTTCTGAATGTAGAAAACCCTTTGTATTTTAGATGATTGTGATAACAAGAAACAAGAAGCTGGGAATACAACAAAAGTAGGATTTTCAGATAAAATTTATGAAGTCTAGTTAAATTTTAACTTCTGACACTAAACTTTGTATTATAAGTCCCATGCAGTATTGAGACAAAAGTTACACATTGTTAATACTATGTAGCTCTCAGAAAGAACAAAAGCGTGCAATTTGTAGCAACATGCATAGAACTCAGTTATGCTGACTGAAGTCAGTCAGAAGGAAAGGGACAGATACCGGATGATCTTTCTCATAAACTGGACTTAACCATACACAGTGATACGGCAATAAAATTCCAAAGGCAACATAACCAGGAACAGATCAACACAACGGAAGTGGAGAGGGGCTTATAGCAGGAGCAGGAGCAGGGCTGGTTTCCTTGGAGAGGGAGAAGGGTATAGTGGTGGTCTATAGGTATAGGGTGTGCTACTGCAAAGATACTCATGAGGAACCATCATTAATTGTAAATTAATAAGTAAAATAATAATAATTAAAAATAGAGAAGTTATTAATTTTTATTGGATATTCAAATTTAACTGGGCATTCTGTACTTTTATTTGGGGGAAAATCAAGAAATACATTTCAAAGGTCATGGAGTTTACTGGATATTTTCTGGAGGATATTTTTAAGAGAGAGATTAGGAATCCAACTCTGACCATAATATCCAACACAGAAATAGAACCTGACATTAATATAGTAGATTAGGGAAACATTATTCCAAAACAAAAATTCACACTACTCTTACAACTTTAATAACTTTTATAAGTTGTTCTTAATTTTAAAATCTTGGTCTGACACATTGAGTCCTATCAACAGTTTTCTTAATCCCTAAAGCCAAACAGCTTTATTAAATAACAGGAGCTTACGAAAAGCTACCTAATATTTGGTATTATGTTCATAATTAAGGTGATGAGATGTAAATTTTAAGCTTTATTAGAAAAATACAAGAAATAAATATAAAAGTAACTAAGGTAACACAAAATGATGTTATAGGAAAAATGTGAATAAAATAATAAGTGAACAACTATATGGAAGTAGTATTAGGCCACTTTTACTATGGTAAAATTTAAGCATAATCTTGATTTTAGGGTATAATTTCAATATACAGGCAGCATTAGATTTTCTTTTCCTTTTTCTTAATTTTTATTGAATCGCCATGAGATAGAGCATCACAATACTGTTCACAATTACGTATCAGTCATACAATGTTCCAACACCCATCCAGTGTAATTTCCTAACACCTGTGTCCCTGGTTTCCCTCCTACCCTTTCAAGCCACCAGCCTTCCCTGCTGCCTCTATGGAAGCACCTCTCTACCATACAGTGAAAGTTATACACCGGTGCTATATAACTTCCAGATATCATTCTTGGAGAGGCTCAGGGACCATATAGTACTAGACTTTCTGGGGTTATGAACATAAACAGAAGGAATAAACATTATTGTGGTCCTAGAAGCACTGAGTTGTGTAGTTGGGTTTAAAGCTTAACAGCTGAGAAAATTAGATAGGGAATAGCTAATGGTCATATTATGGAAGAATTCCAATCCTAAATTTACATACTCTGATAATAAGAAGTTAACAAAGGTATCTGAGGCAAGAACTCCATGAGATCTGCTTTGTAGTGAAAGGATCATAGAAAACAACGTAAAAGCTCCTCTTTAGTTGTTTGGAGGTCAAAATACCAGAGTATAAGTACATTGACTTGCATGTCCCTAATGATTAGTGATGAAGAACATTTTCTCATGTGCCTTTTGGCAAAGGCCAGGGAAAACAAGGGCTAGGAGTACTGGTCAACGGTTGGAATCTACCACAAGTGTGTGTGGGGTGAAGGGTGGATAAGATAAAGGACCAGTATGGCAATAATAGTTGGATATGATGATGCTGTTCAAGAACTGAGTGTTAAAAGTAGGTTAAGGGATATGGAGGACTGCCACCTTTCATTATCTGTCTTGCAAATCACAATGTCCAAAAGGAGGGAGGGAGGGAGAGAGAGAGAGAGAGAGAGAGAGAGAGAGAGAGAGAGAGAGAGAGAGAGAGAGAATGCCAATGCCATAGAGGCAGGTGGAGGGGAGTGGTGGTGATGTGAGGGAAACTGGGGACATCGGTGCTGGGAAATGTACATTTGTGGAGGGATGGGTGTTGGAACACTGTATGACTGAAATCTAATCATGAACAGCTTTGTAAGGGTCTATCTCAGAGTGATTCCATTTTTAAAAAAAAGCTAATTAATAAAAGTACACAGACTGTCCAAGCACTATTTATATTAAGAAGAAATAACATTTTTTAAAAAGAACCATTCAAAATAATTGACAGTAGGACAAAGGATATAATATATACCATTCATACAAATCATACACTCTAGATTGAGTAGGACTTGGGATATGGCATCCATAAGACTCTGGGTTAGATCCTAGTAATATAAACACACAAAGAACATTGACAGTGATTAGTCATAAAGGTGGAACAATAGGATGAAACTGGAACTCCACAGAAACTGTTCAAAAAGATTACCCAAGACATTAGAACTCTCCTGTAAGCCAGTCTCAAGAGACAGCTAGATTTAGCAACAAAGTGGCATGGGTAGAATTTTTTTCAGAAAGAAATTTTAGAGCAATTTCAAAGGTCAGGCCTTGGTAAAAATAAATAAACAAATAAATAAATAAATAAATGTAAGTGGTTCTAAGAAAACAACTGATTTAATCACACACATACAAATATACACATCTATATACACATTTTCTTTTCAGATATATATCTTATTTGAATGGCAGAATAAAACTCTAGTATCTAAGAAAAAGAGAAAACAGCTAAATAAGTCAAAATGTAAGCTGGAAACCAGAGAGAAAAAGAAATGCTGGCTCAGTCCCTGTGAAGATGGGTCTGCATAATCCAGGGATCCAGACCCATTTGGGAAGCAGAACCCAAAGCCTCCACAAGGTGGAGAGTTAGAATTTACATAGCAACAAAAAAGTCACAAACTTTGAAATACTAAACACTTTGTGAAATTGTAGATTAGAAAATAAAAAGTGAGGGACTCACAAAGGAAGACAATATAGAAACCGGGTCCTCATATCAGCTTCAGCCCTTATTAGGAAAATAAAAAAAAATTTTTTTTTGTCAGCTTTCTGGGTCCTTGGTAGGGTTCCCAGAGTCCCAGAGGGCTCGGGGGGTGCTTCATGTACCCCTACCACATAGATTCTTTATCTTTTTCTCTGGTTAAACATTTGGGTTGTTTCCAGATTTTGGTAACTGTGAATAGTACTGCAATGGGTGGGGCTGGAGCGATAGCACAGTGGGTAGTGCGTTTGCCTTGCACGCGGCCGACCCGGGCAACCCAGGTTCGATTCCTCCACCCCTCTCGGAGAGCCTGGTAAGCTACCAAGAGTATCGCGCTGGCATGGCACAGCCTGGCAAGCTACCCGTGATGTATTTGATACACCAAACACAGTAACAAGTGTCACAATGGAGATGTTAACGTTTCTGGGCCCGCTCCAGCAAATCAATGAACAAAGGGAGAACAGTGACAGTGACAGTGACTACAACGGATATAGGCACACCAATGGATTTTCTCTTTATTTGTTTACTTGTTTATTTATTTATTTTTTCCTGAGTAGAGATTTGGGGCCCTTGGTGTCAGTGCTAAAAGGGATTGCTAGGTCATATGGAAAAGCAATTTTCGTTTTTGAAGCAGTGTCTATATTGTTTTCCAAAATGGTTGGACCATGTTGAGTTTTTTTCCACACAACTCAACACGTGATACATAACAAGTAAGGAATGGTAGGCTGTGGCAAAGGCAGGCCCTCACGCAGGTAAAGCAAAGGCAGATTCGCAGGCAGTGTTCGGTGGACCAGAGTGGCCTCCCTAGGCTCTTCCAAGAGGCTGGGAAAAGGATGGGCGATAGGCGGACTCCCTGGCATTGTCCAATAGGAAAACTAGTCCCTAGTAATGAGTAGTTAGAACAGATCCAGGACAACTTTTCATGGGACATATTTTGTACTAAAATTTATTTATCACTGAGTTGTGAATCAAATGTAAATTGGGGAAAGTCAATTTCCAAATCAAATCAAACTAACTCACCCCTCCACCACCACAAGGAATTTGTAAATACAGTCCTATTTCATGTGATTATACAAACATCAGGGTTTGAAAAGCCACAAGTGAAAATACTAACTGAAAGTTGTCCTAATTTGGTAACATCCCAGAGTATGCAGAAACAAATGCAAAGGAATCAGCACCAACTCAGCTCTGTCAGGGTTCCCACAAGTTACAACTCAATGTTTCTTCAAGTCACTGATGAAGAGTATATAGAAACTATATCATAAAAATAAGTGTTCTAGAACTTTGTGAATTAGAATTTGCAGGATGTAACAAAACATAAATAAATAATCTTGAACAAGAAACAATTGGACTTATAGACATGAAAATAAAATCATTCTGATGTAATTGAAAGGTAATTATTTAAATTGAGCACTTTATGGATGGTTTAATAAGCTAATTGGGAAAAATATGAAAGAAAATTAATGGACTGAAAGATATCTTTAAAGGCTTATAAAATGCAGCAAATAAAGCCAATGAGTTGAAAATTATGAAAAACAATTTTAAGACAAACGGAAAATAAAATGAGATTTAATATGCATTTAATTGGATCGCCAAAAGACAACAATACTTAAAAATATAATGGCAAAAAATAAGTTCTTTGTAAAAATCAAGCCAATTGAGATTCATAAAGGATAAAAATTTACCAAAATATTGCAGGGTTTTGTCCATACATAGACAAAGTAATTCTATCAAGTATCAAAAAATTAAAATTGGAATGATAGCAAATATCTCTGATACCATGGAAAACTAACTCCAATTTAAATGCCTTATGTTGTTAAATCCCAACTCATGAATACAAGCAAAGAAATGTAATTTCTGATAAAAATTTTAGTTTACAATGAATAGACATTCACTAAAAGACTATGAAAAATCTAAAGTAAATTGTGAGCAAAGGAATTGCTAAATATATAAATAAATATGTAATATTAAAAATAATCAGCAGTATTACAAATAATATGGCAATATTAAGTTAAGAAAGTCTAAAAACAATATACAACTAAAATGTTGAAATATTGAATAATAAAGTATGAAATTATTTTTACAAGGGAATTTGTATTATTTGATCTAGCTAGATGCATATGAAAAATTTTAAGAATTATTGGTGAAAGAACTGAATCTACTACATAGAAAAAAAACGATAAAAACAGCTAAAGAAATCTTAATAATAACAGATGCCCTAATAAAAAAATGTTAGGGGTTGTGATGTTTGTCTTTTAGTGCTAGACAGATGACTCAAAGGGCTGAAGCATATGTCTGACATGCATGAGCTCTGGGTTTGATTCTTGCCTGATAACTGCTGAGTGTGCCCCCCCCAAAACAACAAAAAACAGAAAAAATGTGATTGTTCCTTTTTAGTATAACAAACAAATAAATCAAGCATAGAATGGCAGCAATACTAGCAACACTTTTGGATCCTCATATTCTAGGGTAAAAGTCTAGAATATAAAATAAGGCAGAAAAAAAGACAAATAAAAATGGCCAAAAAAGGGGAAAAAATGGCAAATATCAGAAAAACAAATCATTGAAGAAATATAATAATATATAATTAAAATATATAATATATAGTATATTAAAATATAATAAAAATGTTTATAAAATAATCCTTTTAATCAGAATTAAAATTGAGACACTTCTTTGAAGCACTATATCATTTAATCTATCAAGATGGTACCTCAATCTGGTGATGCTTCTCTCGGCTCGGCAAACATTAAAACATTTAGCAATATCAATTGTTAGTAAGGTTGTAGATCAATGAAGATGCTTAGCTATTATTGCTAAAGTGTTAGTTGGTTCAATTATTTGTAGAAAAACATTGTTATGTCTAGCAAGACAGAATCCTTATAATTTGGCAAGTCTACTCCTAAGTGTCTACAATGAAAAAATTCACATGTATTCAATGAGTCATGATCATATCAGTAGTAACTGGATCAAAGAAAAATGGGTTGTGGTGACAAGTGACAATCAATGATTTCTGTATATTGTATAACTGTATATTGTATATATTTCTGTATATTGTATAACTGTATATTGTATATATTTCTGTATATTGTATAACTTTCTGTATATTGCATAACTGGGTTAGAGGCTTCCCCACAAAAAAGGACTGTAGTCCCATGGTTCTTTAAGTTTTCAGATGGCAGTGTTCAGTGCTTATTCCTGGCTCTGTGCTCAAGGATAACACCTGGCAGTAATAAAAAGGATCATATATGGTGCCTGGGATCAAACCAGGGCCAGATGTGCATAAGGCAAGCACGTAACCTCTGTACTCTCTCTCCAGAACCTCACTACATAACTAGAAATGAAATTAGTCTAAGGATGAATACACAGGAGCATCAATTTAATTGACAGTTTTCATTTCCCAAACTGAGTGGTAATACCTGGATTTTACTATGTTCTTTACATTTTCTTGTCTGAAATATTAAACATAAATGTTTTAAATAAATAGGCATAATGTCTTAAAAAGCTGATTCAGCACTTATCACTTTTGGAGGAAATTCAGAGGATTAAATAAGGTTTCTCTTAGGTTACAGAAATACAGGATCCTTGGATGGGTACTCAACAGTATTAAAGCAGAAGAATACATTATTTAAAGTTGGTTTATGGGCATTAGATGCTTCTAAATAAAATCATTCTGCTTTTCTACAGGTATGAATAATTGCTTCCTTTTAACTTCTGCATAACAAACAATCATATTGTCAATCTTTAGACATACTAAACAACATTTACAAACTGTACCACTATACATGCACATAAAATTTCTAGGAAACTATGCAAGTGTCAAGGTATAGACTGAAAATATATGGATATTTATCAATATGCTTCAAGTTTCATCATGATTCATTGCATCACATGATAGCCAAAGGCTAACTGTCAACAAATATGAAGAAATACCACATCCCACGAACTCTATAAGAATATGCAATAGTTAAATTTCTTCTTAATAATCAATACCACATGTGTGTCTCACACTTATACCTCTTATGGAAATGATTCCCTCATTCTCTGCTATCATTTTAAAATCAAGGATTTTACTCAATTTTTCTATTTCTGTTCTTCAATAAGAATATATATATGGGTTAGACAAAGGTGAGAGCTAAGTTGTGGGGTCAGAGATGCTATTTGGAAGTTTTCTTAGAGTTGCATTAATTTGCACATGAGAAATTTGCTTTTAGCTACAAGAGGAGCCAACGGTTTGGTTTTGTTTTGATTTAGGGCCACACCCAGTTGTGTACTCCTGGGTCTGTGCTCAAAGATGACTTCTGGCAGAACTAAGGTACCCTATTAGGTGCAATGCTAGTGCTCTCCTCATTATATTATTGCTCTGGCCCCCAAAAGCAGACAATGTTAAAAAGACATTTATCTGATTTCTCAAAATAAAAGGTTCCAAATTATTTGATTTCATTCTAATGTCTTAATTAAAGTTCCTTTTCCCCTCAAGCAATAAGATTATTTAATGAGAGAAAACATACGGTTTGAATTTTAAGCTATACATGTAAATATATATACATGTCTGTGTACATATATGCATATATATGCACATATTTATTTATTTACCTTTATCAAATATCTTCTTCCATAACTGCATCTGGTTTAGCATTTTCTGATCATCCAGTCTGCTGAAGTTCCTGTAAGTTGGTCTATATTTTTGAGCCCACTTCAGGAAGGAAGCCAGGATCTGGAAAACCTCCGGAATAGGACTTTAGAAGCAGAGCAGTCAGGCACCAGAAGCCCAGTCTATGACCATCCCCTGCTGCTGCCCGGTGGGTGCCTGGCAGTAACAGAGTCGGAGCTGATGGAGGCAAACACGTGGGCACAGCTTCCTGCCAGGGCAGGAGCCAGCCCTCAGGCCATGCCCCAAGAGCCAGCTCTGGAAAACTGTGGTTGTTCCAGTTCAACCTGCTCAACCTGAGGGAACCCCCATGCCTCAGCAAGTAGGGACTAGAGGGGGTGGTAGGAATTCCAGGAGTCAGTTGTCTGCTTAGCAGAGCCACCTTGAGTTCAAACTTTTCAAGAGCAAGCTCACCATTAATACCTCTACCATGCAAATAGAAAACCTATTGTAGCAAGATGTCTTCCTCCACTTAATGATCAACAAGCCTACTCTGGTTAAACATTCATTAGCATTTCACTCCAAGTTGTACTGTACTACTTTACCCTGATCCGGAGCAATAGCATAGCGGGTAGGGCGTTTGCTTTGCATGAAGCCGACTCAGGGTTCAATTCCTCCGCCCCTCTTGGAAACCCCGGCAAGCTACCATGAGTATCTTGCCCGCTCAGCAAAGCCTGGCAATGTACCCATGAGGTATTGATTTGCAAAACACAGTAACAAGTCTCATAATGGAGAGGTTATTGGTGCCCGTTGGAGCAAATCAATGAACAACGGGAGGACAGTTCTACAGACAGTGTTACCTGGATCAAAACATAGAAAATCTGTTTATAGAATTAAGCAGTCTCTGCTTGTGTTTCTACTGTAATAATTCACGAAAGAGTGTGAATCAGTCAGCCAGAGGGAAGGGAAGGGAAAATGTGGCGGATACAGTCCTTTAAAAAAACGTGTGTGGGGGGGGGTGGGGGCAGGGCTGGGGAGTTGAAATATTTATCACTGAAACTTGTCTTCATAGACTGAGGGTAATATGTTTTGCATGCAGGCACAACTGTAAAATTCCAAAATCGAGATACCAATGACACTTCACATTGCCCCTGAAATATTAAAAGGAAATAGTACTTTCAGAGCAGCCTTTATAAAGCTGAGATGATGTAGTGAGAAATCTCACTGCTGAAGAATTGAATTTTTGGTTTCTAACAGTGGTTGGTCCATTCATTTGTGGCAGTAAATAAATATTATGAAAGTTCATGTACAAACCATTATCTAAATGTCTAAATATGAAAGCCGTGATTACGGTCAGGCATGCATTTCTGGCAGAAGAAGTACAAGTTTGCTCACAATGTCTTTTTTTAGATTACTTTGAGGGAGAATGTCATCACTGGAATATTGCAACCATAGCAAGTTTCATCTTTTTTTTTTCCCTTTTGGTCTTTATGGAATGAAAAATGACATCAGTTTACATGCCATCTGAGAAGAAACAAATAATTTTGTTGAAAGGCATCCAAATTTTTCTCTCTTTGGAAAGCTTTGTTACTGAAACAAACTTTGTAATTGTTAATTGTTTGGCCATTTATGGGACTGGTAGCTAAATAAGAGATTGTTTCATCAACAGCTCTGTCCACTTACGGATATTTATTGACCTAGAAATTTCATCACTGTTATATTCTCCCAAAAATCTTTAAAAAATGCTCACAAAACATTGTTTCTAATTCAAAAGTATCATGAAAAAGAGGGAACCCTTTAATTCATACAAGCACACACAGTTTTATATATTCAAATTTAATATATAAAATTATCACAAGCTACTCCATACCACCTGCCTGGTCTCCAAATTCCTTTTTCTGTTTCTTATATTAATGTACAGATTCCAATCATTTCCTCAAGCTAAGTGTCCAAATGTCATCCTTGATTATTTTATCCATTTGACATTAGAGCTCTAGTATTTAGTGTTTTAATTAAGTTCAAATATATTTCCATTGCCACTTCATTTTTCAATCCTTTAACATCTTTAACCCAAATTAATCCAGTTGTCTCCTAACCAATCTCCCTGTTTTCAATCTTTCTGTCCTACAATCCTCTTTCCATTCACTATCCTATTCAAAATAAATTCATTGCAAACCCCTCACTCCTCCACCCGAACACACACTGCAGCTTTGTAGATAAAATCCAAAAGCCTCATCATGGTACTCAAATTTCTCCTGACCTGGTCCAAACTTCTTCCCTCTAACCTCTCCAGTCAATTCTCCCACAGAGTCTATTTATGTCAACCACATAGAAATTGTTTTCCAGTTCTTGAACGTGCAAACAGTCTCTCTAACCTACAAACCATTAAATTGCATTGTCCACTCCTTCTATCTAGAAAACACTTCCATAGTTCTCATCTCCACCTAGACTCATATGTATTGAATTCTTATCTTTTAGAGCTCAATGCTGGCATTAATTTCACATGCAGATGCCTTCTTTGATATGACTCTACACCTTGGTTAAGTGCCCTCTGTATGATCTCTGAATACTACACACTTAAGATCTCTCTGTAGGATGAATCATTACCCTAATAAATATTTCCAACCCCATTAAGTCTCTGATGTGACCACGATCATTTGTTCGTCATCTCATGAACATGCCACGTACATGCCCACCGCTACTCACTTATCCCCATAGTTCACCCAATTTAGGATGATTTTATTCTTCCTCTGGGTTATTTCTCAGAACATTTTCACTCAGACAATATTTCTGACCTCTAAATTTATGACACATTTCGCATATGTTTCTCATTTGACATTTATTTATATGCAGTACCAGTGACATCATTTATATTTTAACATGAGTTATTTAACTCAAAAATATGAGAATATGCATCCAGTTCCCCCAATAATTGTACTTTAAGCAACTTAAAAATGAGGACAATGGTGCCTCAGGGAATAGCTTCATGGCTTAGAACATTGGCCTTACAAGTCTAAGATTGCAAGTTCAATCCCCAGTGTATGAAGAATAGTTTTCATGGAAGCTGTGCTGACTATAAATCTTAGTGCCACAAGTGATTTTGGTCTCATATTAAACAGGTGTGTGAACACCACACCACACCACAACTAGAGATATGCAATCCAAAATGAGCAATCCCAAATTAAGTCTTATCGCGGTAAACAAGTGCGTGAGTGCCCTTCTGAGTGCTACAGCCAGTGTGTGACTGATCACCACAGCTGAAATACATGAGTCCCAGTGAGCTTTTGAGCCAGCATGACAACTGAAAGAGTGCAACCTTCAGCAAGCACCATAGTCACTTGTGTAAGTACTACACTCTGTGGCGAACACAGCAAGCTTCACAACTAAATGTCCTGAGTGCCACATCTGTGGCATATATGTGACTCATGGTTATTACAACAACAACAATGAGAAGAGGGCAGAAAATAGGGACTGGATAATATTTTGTATTCCTACTCTTTGTCTTCTAATTTTATTTAGTTCAGCACAGTGTATAGAACATAATAAAGATAGAAGACTAAGCGATATAATAAATATGCTTCATTTTCAAAGAATAAATTATTTCAAATGAGATCACAAACAAAATGAGAAAGTTATGACCATGAACATAATTTTAACTATTGCTGGCACATAAAGAAAAGTTTTTGGGAAACAGCAGCTATAGCAGAATCCCCAATTATCATACCAACAGTGGGAATATACTAAGCTATAAGACAAGCCAGATGTCAATAAAGAACAGAATAAAAAGAAGATGTATACTTTCCAAACCAATCTGTATGTATATTTAATCAAAGAGCTCCTAGTCCATATAACAGTAAAAACAAAAGAAAATTAAGTGAAAAATAAAAAATACTAAAGAACTAAATGTCAGAAATAAATCAAACATATCAATAACACAATAAATATAAATGGATCAAGCCCCCCTAAAAGCTACCTCACTGGGTTATAAACAAAAGCTAATTAGATTCCTCTTAGAGATATATATGTTTTAAGCAAAGCGACTCCAAAAGTCCTTCACATTCCACAACAATGTAGGGTATCTACTATATGAAAAAACCATACTAAGTAAAATAAAGTTTAAGCATTAAAAAATGAATAGGTATATGTGTCTAATACAAAGGCAATAAGAGTCATATTAAAAGAAGCATTATGTAGAACAATTTTGATTTATTTGTCTGTTAATGAGAATACAATCTACAAAATTTTCACTGGAACTAATATGTAAATTGCTACAAGTATAAGACAAAAACAATCTAAAACACTCAATTCAGTATCTACCATATAGGTTGCATCAAAACTATTTGTTACTTTTAGTGTTTATGTTAGCAACAGAATTAAAATTATGTTAGCCACTGAAGTATTCACCATTGGATTGCTTAGGACCAAAGTACTGAAAGCATAAAAGAGTAATTTATAGAATCATGATAAGAGGTAAATAAGTAAATTTTACCAGATTTAGTTTTGTTCTTGAAGCAACAAATTACCCCCAATGCGGTGACAGGATCCACATAATAATGATTGATTATATATGCATATTACCATGTACCTGTGTATATATATTTTTTTCTACGATTTAAATTATGATAAACAAGAAAGTAAAATCCTTTTTTCATTACTTATGAAAAATGACGAAGGTTGCCCTTTTGTTTCAATTGCATAATTTTAATTTTATTTCTCCTCTCCCCTCCTCCTCCTCCCAAAGTTGAGAATTTAAGAAATCTTCATTGCCAAAGTAAATTATAGGTATTATTCAAGAACAGCCACAAGGAAACAAGAAATGAATTTTGAAACAGTAGTAAACAAAATAAAAACTTGAGAAGTTATTTCTTTTTATTTCTAAGATCAAATAGAGAAAAATTACAGAATAGCAAAATGATGACATAACAAACACAAAATAGGCTTGTGAAATGTAGATAAAAGAGGTAAAAAGGTAAAGGCCCTCCCGTTGATCGTCGATTTGCTTGAGCGGGCCCAGTAACGTCTCCATTGGAGACTTTGTTGTTACTGTGTCTGGCATATCGAATACTCTCGGTAGCTTGCCGGGCTCTCCGAGAGGGGCGGAGGAATCGAACTCGGGTCGGCCATGTTGGCCGCTTGTAAGGCGAACGCCCTACCCGCTGTGCTATCGCCCAGATAAAAGAAAATTCACAAAATCCATGATCAACGGGAGGGCCGTTACCTTTACCTACAAATAGAATTTATGAAGTAGAGCTGAGAATTTTTCTGTCTTCATATATGCCTGTGTATGGACAAAGCTTACCTTGTAATAGACCTAATAATTTGAAAAATTTAATAGTTTATCCTGAAAAATACTAGAATTATTTCTATTGAACATAAGAAAACTTGACAAATTAAAAAATTTATTAAATTTCAAGAAAGTTAATTTAGAAAGTAGCTTTATTATCATATTACTTATTTTAATAAAAAGGTGATATCCAATGATATCTTTATCATCATTATCATGGCAGCTCAAAAATAGTCAATTTACTTACTGCTTACAATGACTCAGGAGCTGTTCTGAGGCTTTGTCGATATAATCATATTTAATCTCACAAAACCTCATTACATGTGTGCTTGTGTTCACATTTCAGTGAAATGTCACTGGTGTGTAGAGAATTGAAGGTTATGAAATTGACAAATGAATAACACAGTTTGAACTTAAGTCTGTATTTATCTTCAAACATCATGGACTCAATATTTGTTATCTTCGACCTTGCCTATATAACAATTTCTAAAAATACACAGAAAAGATGCAAGCCTTCCAAATCACTTTTGGGAAACTTTTACATAACCTAACAGAAAAACATGGTGAATAGAGCAACTTTTAAATTCATATTATTTTAGATTTGGGGGACCATATCTGGTGTTGTTCAGGGCATACACCTAGCTTAGTGCTTGAACTTAAAGATCATTCCTGGCTGTGTTCAGGGAACCATTTACCATGTGGGGTGGAGGGGGTAGGATCAAACCCAGGTCTTCTACATGTAAAGAATATGCCCAGCCCATTGAGTTATCCCTCTGGAACTAGCTAATATATTTTTTAAAAGGAAAGCTACTAATGACACATATGATGATGATATTTATGGATTATTAAATAAATGAGTAACAAATCAAGACCTACAGTTTAAAAAATAATAATAAACTCAAATGTAAAGTAAGTAAAGTAAAGTAAAGGCCCTCCCGTTGATCGTCGATTTGCTCGAGTGGGCCCAGTAACGTCTCCATTGGAGACTTTGTTGTTACTGTGTCTGGCATATCGAATACTCTCGGTAGCTTGCCGGGCTCTCCGAGAGGGGCGGAGGAATCGAACTCGGGTTGGCCATGTTGGCTGCGTGCAAGAAACTCAAATGGTAAACTATAATTTAATTTACTGCAATGTTTCTACATCAAATACAAGACATGAATACATTTACAAAGCATTTCTAGTATACACAAAAGAGTAAAAATGCAAATAGTTCAATATTGGAAGAAATTCACTTTTGCAGACTTCATTACTTTGCTTTAGAAGGTAAAGGAAAAGAAAATCATTTGGTAATTCTGTGTACCAAGTGGTGAATGGTTAAAGTGCTTTCTTTAAATAGATCTGAATTTAAGTAGAGAATAAAAACATACTGTCTTTGGAGAGCCCAGCAAGCTACCAAGAGTATCTTGCCCTAGCCGCAAAGCCTGACAAGCTAACCGTGATGTATTTGATATGCCCAACACAGTAACAATTGTCACAATGGAGACGTTACTGGGCCCGCTCGAGCAAATCTACGAACAACGGGAGGACAGTGACAGTGACAGTCTTTGGTTATAAAGTTTTCCTTTTCAATCTTAAGGTGACTCACAACTTTTCACATGATAAATTTTGTGTTTTTGCCATTTATTTATTACAACAGATTATTCAATAATATTTTAAAATGTCATTGCAATCCTCATAACACTATAAATGCTCATGCATACATCCACATATGCATGTTATATATTTATGGATTATATAATTCTATATACTTATTGAAAGATAATAGTGCAAGCATGTATTGCTTAGAGTGTAAATGAATTACTACATGCTTCCAATAACTCTGTATCTCCCTCCCATCTATAGGAGATCACGGCACAAAAGCAAAGACAAAAGCTGGAGATATCTTCAGAAATAAGTAATGAAAATCTGAGTGGGAGAGTATAGCCTGAAGGAGACAGACTCTTGATCTGACAAGTCTGGAGAATATTCAAGAACAGCTTAGTGACTCACCCTGGTACAAAAGCTATAAAAGGCACCTGATAAGCACATACGTGTAGTTCCTATATCTACATACATACTAAAATAGGACTGTGACTCATTCATGTAAGTCCTAATTAGAAAGACAGAATAAGGTAAACCAGAATCTGACATTTTAATAGAGAATGATACATATAACCTATAACAAATGGTGATTATAAGGCAAAAAATATCATGCAAAATTCAGATCATTTTTTTCACTCTAAATTGCCACTGTCTTCTAACGGAGTCTCATGTGTACATGCAGAAGAGTGAACAATTATAATTAAATGGGAAGCAGCAACTTATTGATAGAGAACTCATCCATTAAGAGCTTTTCCTTTCAAAATGAATTTCAGCTAGAAATCGGTTCTTCATTTCTCCCTGTAGTATGCATTCTTGGTAGCTACTTTCAGAGCATTGCCAACACCATTACACATTCACTTTATATAGCTTGCAAGTCGGTCTGTAGTTTTCTCCTGGCCAAAGAACTTTATAAAAACTACTGGGGGAATAAGAAGCACAGACAGGTTGTCTCCCAGGCTTGGAACCTATTGCCTAGCAGTTTGTCTAAATTTCAATTGTTTCCAGGACAGTTGAATGGATAGTGACCTTAGTTAATTATTATTTTATCATCGAATTTAGTTGACTGCATGAAGATGAACTGATTACCTGTACTCAATTTTCTTCACAACACTGTTTCTTTTTTAAATCCAAGTAGAACTAGGGACAAGTCTAATATGAGTCCTTAGTAATTGAGAAACATTTTTACCTCTTATCTATAAACCTCAGTCTGATAATCATGGATAGGGAAAGAATATTAACACAATGAATTATTGCAGCAGTAAGTGTAAAGTACTTGGTTTACATCAGACATTGCCATGGGAGACTTCTTCACTTCTCTTCGTCCTCTTACATTCCCTTATGTTCTCAAATTTAAAGATTAGTCTATGGCCTGTCTGCTAAGGGAAGCTTATATCCAACTCTGGTTTTAAGGCTTTTAAGTGAATTTGAATACGAGAGGCAGCCTCAGAAAGCTCTTTAATACTTCCCTCAAGACTAAAAACTCAATGTAATCTCACTCCCTTCCTTTACTCCGCCAACAAGTGAAACTCAATGTAATCTCATTCCTCTCCTTTACTCCGCCAACAATCAGACTGTGTGTCTTCAATTCAATGCATATTAAAAAATGTATTGCCAAGCTTCTCTGTAATTGTTCTCAGATGAATTCCTTGTTTCAAATACATGGTAAGGTTCTCAAAAACAAAGAATGCCTTCTATTCCTTTGTTTTGCTATCATGAAGCCCACTTTGTTTTTTCATACATAGTGAGCACTCAATAGACACTTGTTAATGCAACATGTCTTATTTGAAACAATCCAGAGAATTTTTCAAAAACAAATATTTCTATCTCATTTGTAGAACACTGTTTAATTGTATTTTAGAGATAATTCTTTAATTGTTATTTTTAATTTATGAGCGATAGCAGGCTGGAGCGATAGCACAGCAGGTAGGGCGTTCGCCTTACACGCGGCCAACATGGCCCACCCGAGTTCGATTCCTCCGCCCCTCTCGGAGAGCCCGGCAAGCTACCGAGAGTATTCGATATGCCAGACACAGTAACAACAAAGTCTCCAATGGAGACGTTACTGGGCCCGCTCGAGCAAATCGACGATCAACGGGAGGGCCTTTACCTTTACCTTTACCTCAATAAATTCAGATAGATTAAATGGCAGGCAGACAACAGAACTGAGACTTCAATGAATGGAGGTGGGGAAGGTAGTGAGAGGAGATCTAGGGACAGTGGTGGATAAATATTGGCAATCTGATGATAGAATCAATGAAGGATCATTGTAAACCTAACATTTTATACATTAATTTTATTTTAAATCATATTAATTAATAAAATATCAACAAATAATGGGGCTAGATATTTCTACAAATAACCATCCTCTTCAAACTTCAAATAATTTTAAAGATTCAAATGAAAGAAACTCGATAATATCTAAGACTATAGCTTTTTTTTAAGAAACTATCTGAAATTTTAATATATGTAGTCTTGCACTTTCTTTTTTTTCTTTTTTTTTTGTAGTTACCACTTAAGACTATAGCTTTTATCCAAATGTTCAGGGGCTGATACTTTATTTAACAATAACACTCTTCTACATTAATCAACTTTTTATGTTTTATTCACTGCAGAAAAAAAAGCAGAAATCATAAGATCAGATACCTGAGAGGCTAAGATTTTTTTTTTGCCCATTTTCCACCACCACGGATCCCAATATCCCTCCCACCCCCCATACCCCCATCCCCCCCCCGCCTCTGTGGCAGGGCATTCCCTTTTGTTCTCTCTCTCCTTTTGGGTGTTGTGGTTTGCAAAAGAGGCATTGAGTGGCAATCATGTTTGGTCTATAGTGTACTTTCAGCATGCATCTCCCATCCTGGGAGGATCCTCCCAACACCCTTTATTTGGTGCTCCCTTCTCTATCTGAGCTGTCTTTTCCCCTAGCATGTGTGGCTGGCCTTCAAGCCATGGAGTAAACCTCCTGGTACTAATCTCAGCTATTCTTGGGTGTTAGTCTCCTATTTTGTTACTTTATGTTCCCCAGATGAATGCAATCTTTCTATGTCTACCCCTTTCTGTCTGACTCATTGCGCTTAGCATGATACTTTCCATGTAGTACCTACCACTTGTATGTAAATTTCATGACTTCATCTTTTCTAACAGCTACATAGTACTCCATTGTGTAGATGTACCAAAGTTTCTTTAACCAGTCATCTGTTCTTGGGCATTCAGGTTTCTTCCAGTTTCTGGCTATTGTAAAGAGTGTTGTAATGAACAAACAAGTGCAGATGTCACTTCGACTATATTTTTTTGAGGCTAAGAAATTTTAGGAAGGTCAGGCAGACTAGTTCTTCCACTTATGAGCAAATAAATATTAAATTTTTACTGACCAGACAACTGAGACTCAGAATGTTTTGATGTTGGGGTGGTAACTATACCTAATACTCTCTGGTCTTTTGGTCTGGCACTCTTCTTGTCATATCATAATCAAGTTTTAGACAACCTCCAATCTCTAGATTAAATATTATCAAAATGACTCAGATAAATAATATCATTCTCATATTCTTGGATTAGGAACAGTGAGTTCCTATCTGTGCTAATAAGATCTTTAGGTTCCAGATTGATGTGTTTGATGCACATATTTTTCTAAAATCTCTCTGGGTTTGAGAGAAACGGTTATTGCATATTCATAGAACAATTGCAGTGTTTAGTTCCATGTTAGGCTTGAAGTATCAATGATGAATTTTTTAATTGAAGTATCGAGTAACAATTTTTGAATGAGTGTTAAGGACAAGAAAAACCATAGCAGGACAAGACATGTCCACAAATTAATGCTTTTCTTGATGTTTGGCAGCCTTCATGCTGAATTAATTTGGTTAAAATAGGAACCTGATGTTACTTTGCAATGCAGTTACAGATAGTTTTATTGTGAGTGGGTCACATGACCTGGGACTTTGTAAACTGCAGAAAATGGTAAAGGGAACTAGCAGAGGCCAGTGAGAGGAGCTCCTCCAACCTATGAGTCAGAGCTCAGCTATTTAGGGGATTCCACTCATCTCTCCAGGGGCTTAGGAAAACAGAAAAGACAACCAGTTCTGGCCCCTGATGATAAACAAGGGGAAAAATAAACTCCAAAGAATTTTGACAGATGAAGTGAGTTCTAAAGAGAAAGTTCAAGGACTTGGGAAGTTCAAAATGAATGAAATATTAATAAAAAGTTATGGACTGAACTAAAGCAGTGACGACCCATAGCCCACCCCTAGCCTAAAGCCCACCCTTAGTAGAGTTCATCCATCTCTGCCACCAGAGTTTTCTGTTCGAATCACGCTGATATTAAATGAGGCAACAAATTCATCTGGGGGATATAAAGTAACAAAGTATGAGATTAATACCCAAGAATAGCTGAGATCAGCACCAGGAGGATTACTCCATAACTTAGAGGCCAGCCGGGTATCCTAGAGGAAAGGGCAGTTCAGATAGAGAAGGGAGTACCAAATAAAGGATGTTTGGAGGATCCTCCCAGGAGGGGAGATGCATGTCGAAAGTAGACTATGGACTGAACATGTTTGCCACTCAATGCCTCTTTTGCAGACTACAACACCCAAAAGGAGAGAGAGAACACAGGGGATTGCCCTGCCACAGAGACAGGGGGGATGGGGGGATGGGGGTGGGAGGGATATTATCCATGGTGGTGGAAAATGGGCACTGGTGGAGGGATGGGTATCTGATCATTGTATAATTGAAACCAAAGCACAAAAAATTGTAAATCTACAACTGTAAAAATAAAATAAAATAAAATAAAGGGGGAAAAAAATAACATGGATCCATAGGCTCAACCATAGCAAACATTCGTTGTAAGAAAAGTGACATTTCAATAAAAAAGTGACTTAGAAATTAAAAAAAAATGAGGCAACAATTCCCTATACATCCCAAACTTATAATGTGAGAAGAAGCCTTAGGATCATCTGGGGCAGGAAGTAAAATCAGATTTAAAATGATAAATTGGCTAACAAGAATCCACATGTGGTTTGTAAAGAACTGATTGTGATTCCCGCAGTATCCTAAGGATCATCAGCAACTTGGAAACAGATCCTATAAGCATTAAAGGTGTTGTGGGAGCTTAGACTCTCATAAGGGAAAAAAAGATGATGTGAAATATTGAGAAGCCACAAAAAAGAGAAGGGAAACACTTTGGCTCTGTGGATGTCTGACACAAATAAAGAAATTTGCACAACAGAAGGAAAAATGGTTTCTCTATTACCTGGAAGTAGGTGTTCCTCGAATCCACTCACTCTATTTTGTTTATGATACTTCTTTTTGTGTGTGTGGCATGTTTGTAAAAGACTACCCCTCAATACCCCTGTCAACATAAAATAGGCACAAACTTGTCTGTTCCGACAGATATGTAGTCATGTATCTCCATCAAGAACCTAAATGCACAATTTCAGAGTCAAAAAAACTCACTGCACCTATGATGAGACTCTGCAATGCTCCCAATATCTTGGCCATACTGCCTTTGTTCAATCCATTTCTTGGTTTCCTGCTTTTGAACCACTGAACTTAACCTACTTCAAGTGTGTTTGTTGGTTCTCTAAGCTTCACCGACTTTCTGAACCTTGACCATAGCTTCTTGAACTTTTGTTCATTGCTTTGATCAAAAATACTAACTTCAAAGACTCGCAACTTCTAGGAAATTCCCTTGTCTATTGCATTGTTAGCATGAAAAAAAAACTATGTTTATTTACCCTTCTTAGACTTTAACTCTCAACACTGTTAGCTCTAAGAAAGGGTATATTGAATTGGAAAAGTCTAAAGGCATCAAGTGATGAAATCTTTTTTTGCATGGTTTTGCTTTAGCACTTGCTTGCTTGTTGTAGAAGTTCATTTAGTAGAAACTTACCTTTGAAGTCCATTCAAATTCCACTTCACTTTTGGAATTCACTAGGGCCTCAGGCAAGTCATTTATCCTCCCTAAAACCCAGTTTTCAACTACGAACAGTCACAATAATTACTAACTAGCTAGCATGAAATTGTATCCAATATTAAATTGGAATATAATAGTATTATTAACAAAGAGTACTGCAACAACAGAATAACCACTTATAAGAGTATAAAGTTCTCCTTTTACCATATAGAAAAATGAAGTCAAAATAGAAAAGCTGGAACTATAGTCTTCATTTAAGGAACATGGAAGTGGATCTTCATAACCTTAAGTATTGAATTTTAAGGATGATAAAAGTATAAACCACAAAAGAAAAAAATGGACAAATTGGACTATAGCGAAAATTTAAACCATTGAGGTCAAAGGACACCTCAAAACATGAAAGGACAAGTAAAAGAAAGAGAGAGTCCTCCCGTTGTTCATCGATTTGCTCGAGTGGGCACCAGTAACATCTCTATTGTGAGACTTGTTGTTACTGTATTTGGCATATTGAATACATCATGGGTAGTTTGCCAGGCTTTGCCATGAGGGCGGACACTCTCAGTAGCTTGCCAGTCTCTCTGAGAGGGACAGAGGAATCGAACCTGGGTTGGCCATGTGCAAGGCAAATGCCCTACCTGTTGTGCTATTGCTCCAGCCCAGAAAGAGAAAGTATATTTGAAAATTATATGTAGTAAGGACCCAATTACAGAGCACATTAGGGAAGGCAGGATAATTGCAGAGACTGAGACTAACTACTAAGAGAGAATATCTTCTGGGGGTGATGAAAATATACTAAAATAATCATAAAACACATGATGAAAATATACTTAAAAATTTTAGTATAAAAGGTGAAGATATACTCCAATTATAAAGCAACGATGACAGCACAAATCTATGAAATATACAAAATTAATTAAATCATATCATCTAAAAGGCATATAAATGATACCCCAAATTTGTTAAAACTAAATGAGAAGAATAAACATATAGTGTACAGTTACAAAAATGCAGACATAATTGCATAAAATATACATGGAGTAATTGCTCCAAATATTTTAGATTTTGTGGATTTCATTTAGGATGACTGATCAGAAAATATTACTGGAGACAGAATAACTAATGTGAGGCTTTAAACTATTTTTAGTCAGAGCTCCTCCTCCCCAAAGTCATTGAATTGATACTTCATTTTGTTCTTATAAAAGAATTTGCTCTGCTTTTTACAAGAGATTAAGGTAGATTCATCTGTTTCAGCAAAGAACCAAGAGTAAACACATACAGCTGAAGCCCCAAAACAAACAAACAAAAAAGATCATCTTCTATACCATGTGGTATTTTCCAAATACTCTACAAAGGGACATTATTTTAAATAGTCTATAAATATAATATCATTACATACTTAAGTATGATAAACTGGTTCCAAGATGGTTTATCTCCAAAACTGAAATGCCCCAAAGGAGACGTACCAGAATGTTTACTGGACTAAATACTATTTGTGTGTGTGTGTGTGTGTGTGTGTGAGAGAGAGAGAAAGAGATAAAGATAGAGACAGACAGAGAGACAGAGAGAGATAAAGAAGAAAGAGGGAGAAAGAGAAATGTGAGTCAAATTTATGTACAGTTTGCTTTTGTTGTGATTCTTCCTGTGGAATTAGGACATAAGTCTGTAAAATTCAGGTCAGGGCAAAATATTCACAAAGGTTTAATCCAGTTTGGAGATTTAACATGGTGATTTACATTATTGCTCATATATTGTCTAATGTTCCTTGTTACCTTCTAGTTGAATTCTTCCTAGACAAAGAAAACCTGAGTGATTGTATCCCCAAGCCACCACCCACATGTATTTACAGTTTTGAAAAAAAATTCAAGTCTAGGCAATAACTAAAGTCAGAAATGTAACTTAATTAAAACAATCTTTTTTGAGCCCTGAGGGCCATTCCTTAGTACTCACTAAAAGTGTTTATAAAAAATGTTCTGGGGGTACACTTGGGGATATCCATTCATAATCTTTCCTTCAAATCTCAGAGAATGTGTAAGAAAGAACTGGGGTCCTGTCTAGGTGACTGGTCTAAATGAGTGTGAAGATTACAAAAAAAGGAGTGTTCTCAAACTTCAAGAATCACAATGGCACAATTATGACAACAGGGAAAAGGAATCTAAATTTGATCATTCAATAAGTAAATACGAATAAAAATCCATAGGCAGATTAACTAGATGTACTAGAAATTATAAATAAGCACTTTGGGGAGTTTGGGCGTCTTTGGTGTTTTGGTTGGTTGGTCCACAAGATAATGTTTTTAAATGCTAGCACTGAAAATAGAGATCTTACCTAAAATGCATCTTAGAAATCTCACTAAATATTTCATTTTAAAATATTCAATAAAAAATAAAACAGAGCTATCTCCTATGTGGCTATAATTATGGTCCTCAATATCAATGATGTCCTTCAGACATTTAGTAAGATCCACTCCCCACTTCACCATGAATCCCTGCTGTCGCTATCAGAGTGAGATCTAGTGACAGTTCCATTTATCATTATGCAATAAATTTTGCTCTTTCCCTCGCATGCTTCCATTATTAACATGCAATGTTTGACTACTGTAGACATTTGGGTATGAGATCTTATCATCTCCGTACCATATACAACTGGCCTCTGTCTTATGATACTCTTTTATCTAGAATCCATTTTTCCTTTATGCTTACTTGTGCTTTATTAGAAAACAGGTCTGAATTTGGTTATAGTAGCTTAAGCTTTGAGGGAAGAAGAATATAGATAGTATAGAGAAAGAACTGGATTTGATGTCAGTAAACTTGAATTCATGTCCTCACAGAAACTGTGACAATCTTGGATTGTCAGATAAGATGTGGGATCAAATCTCTAAATCTCTAGCAATGTTTTTAGCTTCTCTAAACCTCTGCCTGCCTGCCATAGAGTATGGTTTTGAGAACCAAAAATGACATTATAAGAAGGTTATTAAAACAGTTCATTAGGAGTAAATAGATGTTAAAAATTTCTCAGAGGAAAGAAGATTGGGGGCAAGGAGCTGACCTAAATTATAAAATCACTTGGAATGAGTTTTTAGTATTTTGGATTAGTATCAGTTTTCATTAGCATAAGTGATGCTGATTAGCATCTTATGTGTATTCTTGGTAGATTCGTTGATTATTTCCTCAAGATGCATTCTTAGAAGTGCATTGCTCGGTTTAAAGTATGTTCTCTCCCATGCAAATTGCTTCCCCCTGAATTTGTCCCAATTACGTTCCCATCAAGAGTAAATAAGAATACCTGATACTTGCCTCTTCATCAAGAAGCACAG
The DNA here is from genome assembly GCF_029834395.1 of Sorex fumeus. Classification (NCBI taxonomy): domain Eukaryota; kingdom Metazoa; phylum Chordata; class Mammalia; order Eulipotyphla; family Soricidae; genus Sorex; species Sorex fumeus. The sequence goes on along the minus strand of NW_026606092.1, from coordinate 32,740,925 downwards.
ATTAATCTTTGCTAATAATAGATAAACTAATACTATCTCAGTATTTTCATTTGTATTTTTTAATTTCTGATAAAACTGAACATCTACTCAAATGCTTATTCTCCATTTTCATTTCCTGGTGGTAAGGTAAAGGTAAAGGCCCTCCCGTTGTTCATCGATTTGCTCGAGCGGGCCCAGTAACGTCTCCATTGGAGATTTTGTTGTTACTGTGTTTGGCATATCGAATACATCACGGGTGGCTTGCCAGGCTTCCACCATTTACTATTGGCATTGTAATCTTTTTCTTATCTAAATTTATAAGAGCTCACTGCAGTCTATATTTTATTTGCTCTTTCTACTGTTTAAGGAGAGCTGGAGTGACAACACAGCTATAATTATGCAGGTAGAGCATTTGCCTTGCACGCAGCCAGTTGGTGAGACCCAGGTTCGATTCCTCTGCTCCTCTCGGAGAGTCCAGCAAGCTACTGAGAGTATCTGGCCCGCATGGCAAAACCTGGAAAGCTACCCATGAAGTATTCAATATGCAAAACACAGTAACAATAAGTCTCACAATGGAGACGTTACTGGGCCTGCTCGAGAAAATCGATAAACAATAAGAGGACAGTGACAGTGGACAGTGAAAGTGACTTTTTAAAAAAAAATTTAAATTTTATTAGTGAGACATCATGAGGTACAGTTGTAGATTTACAAATTTTTGTATTTGGGTTTCAATTATACAATGATCAAATACCCATCCCTCCACCAGTGCCCATTTCCCACCACTACAGATCCCAGTATCCCTCCCACCCCCAAACCCCCCATCCCACCCTGCTTCTGTGGCAGGGCATCCCCTTTTGTTCTCTCTTTCTTATTGGGTGTTGTGGTTTGCAAAAGAGGCAATGAGTGACAATTATGTTTGGTCTATAGTCTACTTTCAGCATGCTTCTCCCATCCTGGGAGGATCCTCCCAACACCCTTTATTTGGTGCTCCCTTCTCTATCTGAGCTCCCTTTTCCCCTAGCATGTGACTTTTTAAGGATAGCATTTTCTCATATTTTAACATTGTGGATAACACTAAAATAAATATTTTAGGGATATATATTTGTACATAGTAATTTATTTCCTATTAATATTTACTTCAAATATATTAAAACACCCTGATACCTATAATTAAAATGCTTTCATTAAATACACTAAATTAATGCTTCTGCCAACAAGTTATGCTATATAATAGAATGCAGATAAACCATAAAAGAACATGACATATAAATCTCAGAGACAGGAAACAGTCATTCCTACTATAAAATTTGTAGATACCAGAACAGAAGGTGAGAAAATGAATATTTGGGTAGAACTGAAATACTGAATTATGCCATCTTTATCTCTATAGAGTCCTATATTTTGACAAAGTTAATAAGAATGTTTCAGAAAAAAAGATACCTCAAGAAGTTGAAAACATGCACATTTTACTCATTCAGGAAATAAGAAAACAAACAAACAACAACAACAACCACAAAACCCTTGCAATACCAAGTACAATCATTGCTATTTCAATAATCAGAACTAGGAAAGAATTAGAAAGATTGTAGAGTGAGTAGGGCCCCTGCCTTGCATATGACATATCTGGATTCAATGCCTGGTTTCCAATATGCCCAATATGGTCCCCTAAGCCCCTGACCACAACGAGAGGAGTAAGCCCTGAGTACCACTCGGTGTACTCCCCACAAACTCTCCCCCGTCCCCCCAAAAAGAAAAATGGACAAGTTCTTTGTTCTATATGCTTTTCCTGATGATTCAGATAATATCATTTGGGGACCAAGCCAGAGCTCAGAGGTAGGGCAGTGATCTTGTAGGCATGGTACTACTAGTTTAATCCCCAGCACTACCTACAAGCTTATTATTACCCTAGAGACACTGCAATTAGGGGTCTCTCACAGTACAAAAATGTTTGTGATTTCTGGAACCCTGTAACCAAGTATGCGAGCATTATATTAAGTGTGTACGAAGCACTCGAAAGTGTGTGTGACACCCCAGTCATTGCAACAACTGCCACTAAGAGAAGGAAAGGTTAACAATAATTTTTTTTAAAATAATGACATGATTTGTCATAAATTATAGCATGGGGGAATTACAGCAGTGACAGCAAGAATATAAACATGCTGGACAGGTAAAGTCTAATGTAGGGAGCTGATAAGGAATGTCTAATTAATGGTTTCAAAGTACTTTCAAAGCATAAATCTTACAGCAACATTACTTAGCATGTTCATCCAGTTAAGGGAATTAAACATTAGCAGCCTAAATTTCTTTTCCCAGTTTATCACACAAAATAATCAAAACAGAAAATCTGTGACCAGTTTTAAGTATATACACACACACATGTATTTTCTATATATATCATAAATGTTTACATAAGTAGCATACTTCTATAATTTATGTTTTATGTAAATTCAAAGTTCAGATATATATTTTGCCACCATATTTTATAGATTTGGGCTGTTAATACAAATTGTTACTGATTACATAGGTCATATTAAAAAATCATCATTTCCTAACCAGGAACATTATGTTTACCATATGATGGATTGTACTATATGAAATCAATGTATTTTGCAAATAGTATTGTAATATACACAGCGAGTAGGGCGTTTGCTTGCACATGACCGACCTGGGTTCAATTCCTCTGTCCCTCTTGGAGAACCTGGCAACCTATCAAGAATATCCCGTCCTCACGGCAGAGCTACCTATGGCAAGCTACCTGGCAAGCTACCTGTGGCATATTCAATATGCCAAGAACAGCATATATGCCAAGTAACAACAAGTCTCCCAATGGAGCCATTACTGGTGCCCGCTTGAGCAAATCGATGAACAACAGGAGGACAGTGCTACAGACAATGCAATACATTTTCATTCATTTTTAGTAGGGGCATATCAGAAACTACTTAGTGACAATATTATGCTGTGACTCTTTTCACTTGTTTTTTATTTAAATCTTTATACCCAACTTTTGAAATTTGATTAATTCCTAGAATTTTGACAACTTATAACTTCTAAATTACTTTGCTAACCCGATCCTTTCTACATATATGCTTGTAAATGCTTTTCTACACATATACTTGTAAATGCTGTCACTCATAATGTCCCATTGAGATGTTAGCTTCACATACCCAAAGTCAAGCTTACTTTTCTTTCTTTCTTTTTTTTTTCAAATTAGGCATCGTGATTTACAAAGTTATTCATGATTGAGTTTCAGGCATACAGTGCCCCAACACCGATCTCATCACCAGTATTAACTTCCCTTCACCAATTCCCCTCCTTTCCCCTCCCCTCACCTGTCTATGGATGCAATGTGTGTGTGCTGTGGTTTACAATACTATTACTGATGCATGCTGCACATCCTCCCCCAACGTGCCCATTTTCTTCCATCATTGTCTCTGCATCCTCCTCCCTATCCTATGCCCCCTTCCCTCTCCTGAGCTCCTCTTCCTTTTGTGTCTCTCTTTTTTAATTTAAAACGTCTTCAGATTTATCCAAATGATGTCACTCATTAGTACTTCGATACTTTTACATGGCTAGATAATATTCACTGTATAAACATCTTGCTTATCCATTTATCAATTGGTTTATTCAATGATTTATTTACTCTATTATTTCTATATCTTAGTAACTGTTAGTAATGGTGCTAAAATATTCTTGTACAAGTTTTAGTGTGCACATAAATTTTGCCAGCACCATACATAGAATAACTGAGTCATTAGGAACTCAATGTTTAACCTTTTAAGATTGCCAAATCTGGGATCAGTAAAGAATACAACAGGCAGGACACTTCTCTTACAGGCAGCCAACCCGGATTTGATGTTGGCACCTGATATGGTCCTGCAAGCAATGCCAGGGCTGATTCCTGAGCCAGACAGTCAGGAACAAGCCCTGCATACAACTGAGTGTGGCCCCAAACAAACAAAAAGTGTTATTTGTAAATAATTAGATTACACATCTACCAGCAATATAAGAAGGCTTTAATTTCTCTACCGTGTCTAAAATGTTATTATTCATTTTAATTATAGCTATCCTAGTAAATGTAAAGTGGTATTTCTCTTGCTTTTGATTTGCATTTACCCAGTGAATAAAGATGGTGAACATATTTCACAAGGATATTTGCAATAGCATACTATGTTAGAAAAATATTGTAATCATTTGCCCATTTAATATTGAGTCCTTTGTCTTCTTGTGTTTACATAAAGAGTTATATACATTCTGGTTGAATTTATTCTTTTGTTTAGAATTTACATGTACCTTATCAGTTCTGTAAACATGGTTTCTCATTGTGAAGTTTGTCTTTCAAGTTTCCTCACCATGTCTTTTTTTTTTTTTCTTTTTGGGTCATACCTGGCGATTCTCAGGGGTTACTCCTGGTTCTGCACTCAGGAATTAGTCCCGGTGTTGCTCAAGGGACCATATGGGATGCTGGGAATCGAACCTGGGTTGGCCATGTGCAAGGCAAACGTCCTACCAGCTGTGCTATCACTCCAGCCCCCTCACCATGTCTTTTAAGGTGCAAAAGTTTTTATTTTTGATGATGCCCCCATTAACCTACTTTTTTTTCTTTTGATCACTTTTACTTTGGCTATCATATCCAAGAAGAACCTTACTCAAAATAACATCATTAAAATTTACACCTATGTTTTCTTTGAGAGTTTTATAATTTTAACTCATATTCAAGTTTGTGATCCTTTTTAAAGGACTAGATATGTAGCTCAGTTTTAGTGTGGATATAAATTTAAATAGGCTGGAGCAATAGCACAGCAGGTAGGGCATTTGCCTTACATGTGGCCGACCTGGGTTCAATTCCTTCGTCCCTCTTGGAGAGTCTGGCAAGATACCGAGCGTATCCCACCTGCACCACAGAGCCTGGCAAGCTCCCCATGGCATATTCAATATGCCAAAAGCAGTAACAACAAGTCTCAGAATGTAGATGTTACTGGTGCCTGCTTGAGCAAATTGATGAACAACAGGAGGACAGTGATACAGTGATAAATTTAAATTTTCCCAGCTATATATATATAGAATAATTGAGTCATCAGGAACTTGAGGGAAATGGCATACCAGACCCCTGGGTTCAATTCCCAGAACTGAGGAGAATAAAATTATATAACCCATTTTGAGTTAATTTTTGTCGAAGGTATGAGTTAGTGATACACGTTCACTTTTTAAATATATGATTATTTATCTAGTCCATCATAATTTTCTCAAAAGATTATTTTATTCTCTTCATTAACTCACCTTTGTACCCTTGTCAGTAAGCCTCACCATAAATGAAGGTCTTGTTTCTGTCTCAGTTCTTTTAAATTAACTTTTGAAAGCAAAAACTGATAGATAGAACTCTGTTATTCTTTTAAAGATTGTTTTCACTATTCCTCGTCACTTTTTTTTCAGACAGGTATTACTGTCAGTTTACCAGTTTTTAAAAATGACAGCTTGGATTTTAAGAATGATTGTATTCAATATCCTTATCAGTTTTGAATACTCTGCCATCTTAATGACAGTAAGTCTTCTAATAAATGCATATTGGTATGTTTCCCATTTATTTGGGTTTTCTTTAGTTTCACTAATAAGTTTTCTGTCAAGTGTATTTTCTGCAGTATTAAGATAATCACAAAATATTTTCCTTTTATTTTTTAATAAGTTATTAGATTATTGTTTTTCAAATGCATAATTTGTCTTACACTGCTAGGATAAATCCTATTTAGCCATGGAATATAATCCATCTCTTGTGTTACTAGATTTGATTTACTAAGAATTTTGTTGAGAATGTCATTATCTACTCAGAATGTCATTATTGGTCAGTAGCTTGTTTCTTGAGTAAATTTTTTTTGTTTGGGTGGTTTCGGTATGAGGGTAATACTTGTCTCATAGACTGAGTTGGTATGTGTTCCCTTCTCTTTACTTTCTGGTAGAGGTTGTGTGAGATTAATGCTAATCTTCCTTTCAATGTTAGATAAAATTCACCAGGTAGGTATTTGGGCTGGACTTTTCTTCGTGGTAAATTTGTTGATTCCTAATGCAATCCGTTTACTTGTTAAACCATCTACTTTGAATCAAAGTAGATAGTGAAAGTTATAAATCACTATCCTGTATTTATAATTTTCTCTGGATCCTTTGAAGAATCACTCAAGGACTGATGGCTTGGTTTGCATATTGGAGGCCCAGACTTGATTCTAGGTCTACAAGGTCTCCCAAAACCATCAGGAACAACCCTACAAATTCCTGCTGGGCATGGCCCCAAAACCAAATAAATAAATAAATAATGCATCTGTTTACTTTAGCTTATTTTGAGGACAATCTAGTTGAAATAATGCCTTATTTCAATCGTGTATAAAATCTTTGTTCTCTCATCATTCCATCCCCTACTATTTTCTTTGACCTCTTGTTGTCATGTACATAGCAATTTTGTACAATACAAGTTCATTAGCATAGTTTTATACTAATATGTTAAGCTTTCAGATGTCTTTTACATATGACAGAAGGGTTAAAGGAGTGATTAACGTAAACAATACATACATACTTTCTTTTATATATTACCAATCTTCCTTTTCCCCTTCATTTCAAACTACTGTCTGAAGCCCTTTCACTTCAATTGAAGAACTCTGTTTAGTATTCATGTAGGAATGTTTAGTATTCATGTAGGAATATAGCTATTACTTCCTCAATTTCCATCTTGTAATACCTGAATTTCTCCTTCTTCTTTGAAGGATATTTTTCTTCATGTAATTCTTGGTTGAAAGACTTACTTCAGGGGCTAGAGCAACAGTACAGCCAGGCAGGCATTTGCCTTGCACACGGCTGACCTGGGTTCGATTCTCAGTTTCCCATACAGTTCTCCAAGCACCACCAGGAGTAATTCCTGAGTACAAAGCTAGGAGTAACCCCTGTGCATCACCAGATGTGACCCAAAAGCAAAAAAAAAAAAAGACTTATTTTATATTTCAAATTTCACTACCTTATGCTTTCTATTATTTCTAATAAAAATGATTAATAATAGTGAGATTCCCTAATACATAATGAGAAACTTCTCATATTGTTTTTAAGGTGTGATTTTTGATACTAATATATCATAATTGACCTGTTTGAGATGGATTTGATTTATCTTCCTGGATATACACATTCGTATATTTCAAAATCATATATAGAAAGTTTTTCTTCAGATATTCTCTTTGTCTCTCTTTCATCTCTCTTCTATGCTTTCAGATTGTTATATGCATGTTGGTATACCTGGTAGTACCCTATAGAATAGGTAATACCCAATAGAAAGGTTCCATTAGTTTTCCTTTGTTCCTTTTTGTTCTCAGAATGAATATTTAACCTATCTTCAGATCTGATTATTTTTTATTCTGAATACTTAAAGAAGATGATAAACCCTGCTATTCAGTATTAAAATTTATTCATTTACTTATTTATTTATTGCTTTTTTGGGGGTCACACCTGGCGATGCATAGGGGTTACTCCTGGCTCTGCACTCAGGAATTCCTCCTGGCGATGCTCAGGGGACCATATGGGAGGTTGGGAATCGAACCCAGGTTGGCTACATACAAGGCAAATGCCCTACCTGCTATGCTATAGCAAGGGTTGAAATTTATTGATTATACTTTTATCTTCAGACATTTTTGTTATTTTATATTATATATATCTACTCTCGGAGAGCCCGGCAAGCTACCGAGAGTATTCGATATGCCAGACACAGTAACAACAAAGTCTCCAATGGAGACGTTACTGGGCCCGCTCGAGCAAATCGACGAGCAACGGGAGGGCCTTTACCTTTACCTTTACCTTTACCTATATATCTACTAATATTCAGTTAGGTGATATATTGCTCCCATGTTTTATTTTATTCCTAGTCAAATATTTTAAGTATTTGTCTAGTAAGTCTAATGTTTGAACTTCCTCCAGGATAATTTCTACTTAATGCTTCCTTTGCCCCATATTTAAAACACATTTTTATGCTTCTTTGTTGTCTTGTAGCATCTCACGAAAACCATGCATTTAAAATAATAATGTATTTCCAGGTGTTTGAATTATTTCTTCATTTCTGTTTGTGATCAGCTTCTATTTTCAGTGCATCATGCTCTGATAAGATAGTTGATATGATTTCTATCCTCTTGACTTTATGGAGATAATTTATATCTTCATATAAAACATACTCTCAGAAAAGTCAGCATTTGGTCTTTCTTAGATTATATTCCATGTGCATTAGAGAAGAATGTGTATTTGAGATTGCAGAGCTATGTGTACATATGCATACACACACACACACACACATACAAATACATACATACATCTGCTAAATCAACCAGCAACATTATTGTAAACCACAGTGATCAAAAGGAATGAAAAAAATAAAGGGGGAAAATCCTTGCCATAGAAGAAGGCTGGGGAGCTCAAGGAAGATTGGACTAATTGATGAAGAGAAATGGACACCCATGAAGAGACTGGAGTTAAAACATTGTACACCTAGAACTCAACCATGAATAACTTTGTAATTTTATAATTCACAATAATAATCATGATCACAATCATGATCATCCTGTTGTTCATCGATTTCCTCGAGCAGGCACCAGTAATGTCTCCTTCGTCCTAGCCCTTGAGATTTTAGAAAGTGCCATACTCAAGGCTCTTTCAGGGTCAGGAGAATGAGACCCATCATTGTTACTGGTATTTGGCATATAGAGTACGCCACAGGGAGTTTGCCAGACTCTGCCGTGCAGGCAGGATACTTTCGGTAGCCTGCCAGGTTCTCCAGAATAAGAATTAGATAATAAGATGCCAGGTAATCCCATCAACAGCCAACACCCAGAGACTTAAAACCCAGATCCCTGAAGAGAACAGCACAGAATAATAATAATAATAATATTTAAAATAATAATTTTGTTTAATAATTTAATTAATGGAAAAAAGAATAATATAGCACGTTTATAAATCAGATTTTCCAAACTATGATTTCTTATTTCTTTTTCTGTTGTTATTGTTGTAACTACTGTTGCTATTTGCATAGTAGCTTTTTAAATTATATTCTATAAGCCCATATTTTTGTCATGTGTAGTTAACTTAATGACCAGCTTAATAAGTTCGCAGAGATATTTTTAACTTCTGTCACTAAATTATTCTTTCCATTTTTGCTGTACAGAGGCACTACTTCAATTTTCTGAGTATTTACAACTCTTCCTTAGCCTTCATTTTATGCCTAAGTCTTAAACTCAGCCATCAGTGAGAGTAGAGTTCGCTCAAATCCTTTCTGAGAGTGTGCACACCTTTGTACATATGCAAGTCTTTTTAATCCTTAGGATTACGTGTCAGCTTTCAAACACTGATGGATATCTTATTTCCCAGATTTTAATTTTAATTTTTATTAACATAAAGTTTGCACCAACACATTACTATTTCAGTCAGCTACAACATTAAACCATTGCTGGAGTTGTTTTTGACAACTATCCAAGGACAAGTTTCTGTGCACAGAATGAGTTCTGAACCAGGTCAAACAAAGACAAGCCCTGTAATTAGGAATTCCCAAAACTTTACCAAAAAAGATAAGATCATGACAATTCTCTGGGAATGAGTTTCTCTGTGGAATACCAAACAGTTTTTTTCCCTACTTTGTATGCAAAGTTACTGGTTTTCACAGCTACCATAGTTATGAAATTTTTGGTTTTCAACCATCCTTAGTGTTAGAAGAAAATGAGGATATGTCAAATAAGTGACCAAAAGTTTATTATTCTTACTGAAATTCAAGAGTATTTTCTAAGAATAAATGTGTTTTACATTGTTGCAAGCCTTTAATGTTCTAGGTTTTAAAAATTTTAGTTTTTTTAACATAAAGGAAAAAAATTTTATTTTAAAAAGATTTTTGGACCGAAGTGATAGTATAGTGAGTTACTTTCCTCCAGATCATTCCTGATATTACATATGGTCACCCAAGACTGCCTTGAATATGGAGCCAGAAGTAAATCCAAAATAGCATCTAGGTAGTCCAAAAATAAATAAATAAATAAATTTAAAAAATTGATTATAGGTGCTGGAGAGATAGTATAGCAGGCAAGGCCCTGGCTTTTCTCATAGATGAGACAAGTTTGATTTCTAGAACCCTATAAGGTCCTCCACGCCCTGTGAGAAGAAATTATGAGCTCAGAATCAGAAGTAAGCCTGAGCATGACCAGGTGTGGCCCCCAACAACAATAACAGCCGTATATATGTATGCATGTATGTGTGTGTGTATATATATGTGTGTGTGTGTGTGTGTGTGATAATAGGGTGATAATGGTTTTTAAGTCTATAATATTTATGTACAAAGTTACTAGATAGCACCAGCCCTACCAAAGTACTCATAACCATCCACCCCTGTCACCATGCCACCTCCTTCCTCTCCTCTCCACAAACCTATTTGTTGGTTAACAGTATGTATGTATGGTTTTGATGCATACCAGTACTTATACTGAATACCAACTTTGTATTTAATAGTCTTGTCTGTTTCCTCTTTGCTTTCATGGAGCTTTTCAGACACCTTTACCATTTGGGAAATACTTTTATTATTCCTTACCATTTTATATACTCTAAAACAAAAACTCAAAGTGGTGTGTATTGTAAAGTATTTTTTAAAATTTAAAATTTTATTTTTCAAAGATATAAAAATATCTATAAAATAAATATCTTTTATTTTTATTGAGATTTTGTGGTACAAAGAAAACTACAAAATGCTACTTCAGGAAATAAAAGAGGACATGAGGAAATGGAAAGATATCCCCTGCTCATGGGTCGGGAGACTTAACATTGTCAAAATGGCAATACTACCGAAAGCATTGTATAAATTCAATGCAATCCCTATAAGGATACCCATGACATTCTTCAAAGAAATGGAGCAAACACTCTTGAAATTTATATGGAACAATAAGCCCCCACGAATAGCTAAAGCAATTCTTGGGAAAAAGAAAATGGGAGGAATCAACCTCCCGAACTTCAAACTGTACTACAAAGCAGTAATAATTAAAACAGCATGGTACTGGAACAAAGGCAGAACTGCAGACCAATGGAACAGGGTTGAATACACTGACATTTCTCCTCAATCATATGCTCATCTAATCTTTGATAAAGGTGCAAGTAATGTGAAGTGGAGTAAGGAAAGCCTCTTTAATAAATTGTGTTGGCATCACTGGACGGCTACATGCAAAAAAATAGGCTCAGAACTCTGCCTAACACCATGTACAAAAGTAAGATCAAAATGGATTAAAGACCTCAACATCAGACCAGAAACCATAAGGTACATTGAAGACAAAGTTGGCAAAACCCTCCATGACATTGAAGCTAATGGTATCTTCAAAGATGCCACGCCACTGGCCGAGCAAGTGAAAACAGAGATAGATAAATGGGACTATCTTAAACTAAGAAGCTTCTGCACCTCCAAAGAAACAGTGACCAAAATACAAAGACATTCTACAGAATGGGAAAGGATATTCACCGAATACACATCTGACAAGGGGTTGATATCCAGGATATACAAAATACTGGTTAAACTCCACAAGAAGAAAACATCCAACCCCATCCAAAAATGGGGCAATGAAATGAACAGAAACTTTCTCAAAGAAGAAATCCGAATGGCAAAAAAGCACATGAGAAAATGCTCTACATCATTAATCATCAGGGAGATGCAGATCAAAACCACAATGAGATACCATCTCACACCTCAGAGACTGGCCCAAATTCAAAAGAACAAAAGCAACCGATGCTGGCGTGGATGTGGCGAGAAAGGGACACTCCTTCACTGTTGGTGGGAATGTCCACTGGTTCAGCCCTTCTGGAAAACAGTATGGACGATTCTCAAAAAATTAGAAATTGAGCTCCCATTTGACCCAGCAATACCACTCCTGGGAATATATCCCAGAGAGGCAAAAATGTATAGTCGAAGTGACATCTGCACTTGTTTGTTCATTGCAGCCCTCTTTACAATAGCCAGAAACTGGAAGAAACCTGAATGCCCAAGAACAGATGACTGGTTAAAGAAACTTTGGTACATCTACACAATGGAGTACTATGTAGCTCTTAGAAAAGATGAAGTCATGAAATTTACATACAAGTGGTACAATATGGAAAGTATCATGCTAAGCGAAATGAGTCAGAAAGAGAGGGATAGACATAGAAAGATTGCATTCATCTGGGGGATATAAAGTAACAAAGTATGAGATTAATACCCAAGAATAGCTGAGATCAGCACCAGGAGGATTACTCCATAACTTAGAGGCCAGCCGGGTATCCTAGAGGAAAGGGCTATTCAGATAGAGAAGGGAGCACCAAATAAAGGATGTTTGGAGGATCCTCCCAGGAGGGGAGATGCATGTCGAAAGTAGACTATGGACTGAACATGTTTGCCACTCAATGCCTCTTTTGCAGACCACAACACCCAAAAGGAGAGAGAGAACACAGGGGATTGCCCTGCCACAGAGACGGGGGGATGGGGGGATGGGGGTGGGAGGGATATTATCCATGGTGGTGGAAAATGGGCACTGGTGGAGGGATGGGTATCTGATCATTGTATAATTGAAACCAAAGCACAAAAAATTGTAAATCTACAACTTAAAAAAATAAAATAAAATAAAATAAAGGGGAAAAAAATTTTTATTTTTCAAAGATATAAAAATATCTATAAAATAAATATCTTTTATTTTTATTGAGATTTTGTGGTTTAATTTTTCTTTTTTGCTTTTTGGGTCACACCTACTGATGCACAGGGGCTACTCTTGGCTTTGCGCTCAGGAGTTACTCCTGGTGGTGCTCAAGGAACCATATGGGATGCTGGGAATTAGAACCTGGGTCGGCCACATGCAAGGAAAACGCACTACCCGCTGTGCTATCTCTCCAGCCCAAGATTTTGTGGTTTACTATAGTATTAATAGTCGTTTGTCCAGACATAATTCATAACATACCCAAGGTATCCATCTCCCTCCCTTAAGGACATCAGCACCCCTATCTCTTAGCCTCTACCCCAAATTCATTTGGGTACCTCATTTCTACCATTTCAAAGTGTACTTATTTGTCAAGAAATACGTTGGTGACAGGTTACAAAATCAATACCCCAAAGTCCATGGCTTTCCTATATACAAATAATGAAGAAGAGAGAGATATTAGAAAAGCAATCCTATTCACAACTGTGCCTCAGAAAACAAAGTACCTCAGAATCAGCTTAACTAAAGAGGTGAAGGACCTCAACAAAGAAAACTGCAAGACATTACTTGAGGAAATAAAAGAGGACACGAGGAAATACAGATGCATGACATTGCAGCTAGAGGCATCTTTAAAGATGAAACGCCGCTGACCATCTTTAAAGATGAAACACCCTGCTCATGGATCAAATGGATTAACACCATCGAAATGGCAGTACTCCCAAAGCATTTTACAGATTCAATGCAGTCCCTATAAAGATACTTATGATAGTTTCCAAAGAAATAGACAAAACATTGCTGAATTCATATAGAACAATAAACCGCCACAAATAGCTAAAGCAATGCTTGGGAAAATGAAGATGGGAGGTATCACCTTCCCCAATCTCAAACTGTACTAAAAATCAGGAATAATTAAAACAGCATAGTATTGGACTATAAATAGACCTGCAGACTGATGGAATAGAGTTGAATATTCTGACACAGACTTTCAAATAAATGATCACTTAATCTTTGACAAAGGAGCAAAAAATGTGTAGTGGAGCAAGGAAAGCCTGTTCAACAAGAAGTGCTGGGAAAACTGGACAACTATAGGCAAAAAAATAAACTCAGATATCTGTCTAATGCCAGGCACAAAGGTCAGATGAAAGTGAATTAAAGGCCTCAATATCAGACCTGAATCCATAAGGTACATGGGAAAAAAAATATAGACAGAACCCTCCATAACATCGATGACATTGAAGCTAAAGGCATATTTAAAGATGAAACACCACTGACCAAGCAAGTAAAAGCAAAGATAAGCAAATGAACTACATTAAGCTAAGAAGCTTCTGCATCTCAAAACAAACAAGTGACCAAGATACAGAGACAGCCACCAGAATGGAAAAATATTTACCCAATACCCACTAGATAGGGAGTTAATATCCATGATGTATAAGGCACTGGTAGAACTTTATAAGAAAAAAAGACTAGGGATTGGAGCTATAGTACAGCAGGTAGAGGGTTTGCCTTGCACGCAGCGGCTGACCTGGGTTTGATTTTCAGCATCCCATATGGTCCCCTGAGCACCATCAGGAGTATTCCTTAGTGCAAACCCAGCAGTAACCCCTTTGCATCACCAGGTGTGACCAAAAAAGTCGAAAACAAAAAAAACCCAACAAACAAAAAATAATAAAATCTCCAACCCCATCAAAAAATGGGGAGAGGAAATGAACAGAAACTTCCTCAAAGAAGAAATACAAATGGCCAAAAAGCACATGAAAAAAATGCTCTACATCACTAATCATCAGGGATATGCAAATCAAAACAACAATGACATATCACCTTGCACTACAGAGACTGGCACATATCAAAATATAAGAACAAGCAGTACTGGTGCAGATGCAGGAAGAAAGGAAATCTCATGCACTGTTAGTGAATACCAACTGATCTAGTCTTTTTGGAAAACAATATGGGTGTTCCTGAAAAAAACTAGAAATTGAGCTTCTATATGACCCAGCAATACCACTTCTGGGAATATACCCCCAGGCTGTAACAATATACAGCAGAAATGACATCTGCACTTGTATATTCATTGCAGCACTGTTCACAATAGCCAGAATGTAGAAACAACCTGACTCCCCCAAAACAGATGACTGGCTAAAGAAACAATGGTACATCTACACAATGGAATATCATATAGCTGTTACAAAAAACTGAAGTCATGAAATTCACTTATAAATGGATCGAAATGGAGAGTGTCCTGGTAAGAGAAATAAGTCAAAAGAAGGAAAGACATAACATTACTCCATTCATTTGTGGGATGTTAAAAAAAGACCTAGAAAGAGACTAACACCCAAGGACAGTAGAAACAGGGTCAGGATAAACGGTAGTTGGTTGGAAATCTGCCTTAAGGGCTGGGGGAGAGGATAGTTGGGACAGAGAAAAGACCATCATGCCATTATGACAATAATGATTAGAAGTGATTGCTCCGGATTGGAAATGCGTGCTGAAAGAGGGCAAGCAATCAAACATGATGGCTTCTCAGTACCTATATGATGCCCAAAAGGAGAGGGAGAGATATGGGGGGGAGAGAGAGAGAGAGAGAGAGAGAGTGTGTTTGCCATAGAGGCAAGCTGGGGTGGGGGCAAGTATGGCAAGAGGGACTTAGGGGATATTGGTGGTGGGAATGTGTTGGAACTGGTGGAGGGATGTGTGTTGGAACATTGTATGACTGAAACGCAATCATGAAAGCTTTGAAACTGTATCTCACAGTGACATGGTAATTAAAAATATTAAATAAATAAATAAAGGTAAAAAAGATATACTTTAGACACTTTCCATCTCTCGCTTGTTTCTTTCTTCAGAGATACCTTTAAAAACTTTAGAATTTTTTACTTAAGGATTTAAACTTATGTCTATTGCCAATCAAAATGTCATAATTATTAGCAAACACTTCTGTGTGTAAGGAACATAATGTGAAGTAGAAGTGAGACAAAACAGAACAAAAAGAGTTGAACTTTTAATTAGACCTGGGGCATGAAGTAAATGATTGTGTCATTCAAAAGAAATTGTACAGTAACTCTAGAATTTTTGAGGACAATTTTTGATACTCTTGATTATTGTAAATCTATTTCTATCCTACCGTATCTCCTGTGTCAGTATTTATAGAGCCACAGATTAATTACTAATATTTAATAAGCTTAAACATGATGATCATGATCTCTTCTGATTTCTTTGTGCAGATGACTAGACACCATCTCCCTAAAATCACAAAGTAGGTAATTCAATAGATTATAAGCAATCACAAATCACAAATCATCCTGTTATTCGTCAATTGCCTCGAGCAGGCCCCAGTAACGTCTCCTTCATCCTAGCCCTGAGATTATATTTAAGGCTCTTTAGGAGAATGAGACCCATCATTGTTACTGGTATTTGGCATATTGGGTACACCACGGGGAGTTTGCCAGACTCTGCCATGTGGGCAGGTTACATTCGGTAGCCTGCCAGTTTGTCCAAAGTAGGAATGAGATAATAAGATGTCATAATGAGATGTCGCGCGGCCGCATTTGCGGCCGCGCGGTTCCAGGAGCTGGTTTTTATAGAGAGACTATAAGCAAATAGAATAGGAAATAGAAAAATGTTTGGTGAAGAAAGAGCAAGCAGAAAGATAAATTATATGCTGTTATATATACTAGCTACCAATTTTAGAATGGTTTAGGGTTATGGACAAGCAATGTCCCTGCCCTTATGGCGATTACCTTATAATAGATAATGGATATATATATGCTAATCGATATAGCACTGAGACTAAAGAAATGATAAAATAACAGTTTCCTGAAATCCCATCTCTTTAGTTCTTCCAGACTAGAAGTGAATCCATGCTTTGCTCCTAGCTTAAGACTTCTAGACTCCACCTAAAAGTCTGGCCCCAACAGAATTAAAAACTCAAGGTAGAAATCATGTGCTAGAGGCTGTTTCTGTTGAGATTACCAGATGTTTGCATATCCTGCAATCTCTATAACAAAGGTACTATTATCTCTTCATATCTAGCTTCCTGTGTTCCAAGAATCAGCAATAATCATTTTGGTGAGATGATAACAGGGGCCAGTAACAAAAAAGCAGCCACAGAAATGTGCAAACAGATCATGCATTGTGTTCCAATAAAGCATTATTTATAAAAATAGATGTTCAACAGATTTTGGCTTTTGTTGCACACTTTGTCAATCTCTGTTCTAGGCTACAGCAGGATACTCGGCTTAACTTTTATGACACTGAAACCACAGTTCTCTTTGTTTTTGTTTAGAAGTCACCCAGCAGTGCTCAGGACTTAGTCGTGGCTCTATGCCCCTTCCAGTGGTGCTGGGGATTGAACCCAGGTTGGCTGCATGCAAGGCAAGTACCCTGTCCCCTTATTACTGCTCCAGCCTCCAATGCTAAAATAATGTGTACTGATAAAGTTTTGCCATTCTTGCATCTAAATCAGAAAGAACCTAGGTACTTTAGCTCCAATTCAGTGCTCCCCTTAAAGCAACCCTGACCAACTTTGCTTATAAGACAAGCTTCCTTTTGCGTTTATGTAGAACAGCTGCATCCCTAAGAAATCATGATGATACCATTTAATTCACCCTGCACTAGCCTGAGAAACTATTGTGGTCAGTCAAATATATATACCCATTGTTCCTCACATCACTTCCAGTGCCCAACCGATGCATAATCTTGGAAGTTATGCTACCCCACTTCTGTTCGGTACAGAGTTAATATTTCTAGCTAAAGTAAATTCTGCAACCATCACACATCTCTGGCTCTTGAAGCGCACTTAAAGTGGTTGTGTGGGACAAGAAACTCCGCACGTGTGCAGCCTTGTTTTCCTCTGGGCACAGGCAGCAAAGCTTTCTGCGTTCTTACATGTCTCCATTCATACAGGACCCATTTCAAACACCCTCCCAACACCCACACAGTGGAACGCCTTATTCGCTCTCCACGTGCAGTACAGACCACTGTGTTATTGAGGAGATGGACTCCCACAGAGGGTATAGAGCTGAGGCAGTCTTTCTGAAATCTCTTTTATTTAAGATTTCTTTCATCGACTCATGACAAACTTAATGAGTAAAACTTTGCTGTTGTAAGTTTCCTTAAAATATCCCTTCTGGGCCCACCACCGTTTATCTTGGCAGCAGGTTGTTTGAGAGTTTTGGAAAGTCTCAGCTTGGCATAGCCTCAGAGCTACTGGCACATTAAAGATTAATAAAGTGCATTTAACCGAGCTCAAGACACTGCAACGTGATCCCTCACCACCAAATGTGCAAGATTCTTTGTTTGCAGTGAACAAAACTCAAGCCAAAAAGGGCCTTCCCGTGACAAGCAAAGATACAAAACAATCAGGAACTCTGTGTTTCTTTAGTTGGTAAGTTGATGGATAGGAATCAATGACCCTGCTCAGTCACACTCTTCCTTAGAATTCTCAGGCACTTAAGACAGGTATCTGTGTGACCGACAGACCTGGGTATTTATTGAGCTTGCTGAATCACAGAGACAGTGCAGCCGCGGCTGCCTCTGCAAACCCTAAGAAAAGTGATTCAGAAAAGAATTCCCCAGTTAAGGCTTCTGAGATGAAAGTAGGTAAAGCCAAACCTTCTCAGAATGCTTTGCATTTGCTCTCCTCAAACAGAACGCTGTGTGTGATTGAACAGGAACCCAGGAGGACAAAAATACCTTTTGCATGCATGGGTGTGGAACTGGCAGGAGAACAAACCAGACAGCATGCAAAATGAGAATATAAATACTCAAAGCCTGAGAACAATTGCTGCACAGTAGGAATCATTTATTACTGATCTCAGGACACCTGGACACATGCAGCAAATCCTGGGACTGGCCCGGCAGAGAGAGGCAACCCCTTTAAAAAGTATGATTTTAAATTCTGGAAGAGCACTGGCAGACTCCACGTGTTGGGGTAATGCCTTGTGTCTATTTACACAGAGCAATCCCCTCCTGTCCTCCAGCAGAAGCACAGGCAAACCCTGCACTCTGCAAAGCAGAGCTCTGGAGCAGAGCACTGAGCAGCAAGCTTCACTCCTTTTTCCTCCACACCGACCTGCCCATTAGCGCGAAGAAAAGGAAAAAAAAATCTGTCCTTACCGAAAAGGCATAGCAGACAGGGACGGTGAGCGGTTCACTTTAGCTCACTCGGGGCTTTCTCTTTCATTCTCAATGGTCTAAGGCTATTGAGGAGAGAGTTCCTGGGGTTTTCGGATCTTCCTTCAAGAGTTTTTAATCACGGGCTTCCCCAGTCCGGTTTAACAAACACTGCTGTGTTCTGTCAATATTTGTATGCAGCACCACAGTGGGCATCCAGCCAACACATAGAGTTTCAAGAGGCAAGGGGAGAAAACTGACACCCTAACAAACATGCTTCCCTCTTTTGTGTCTTTTAAGGTGGTGCTCAAAATGTCATCTTGGGTTCTAAAGATAGCTTCTTTTTATGACATTCTCCACTGCCCCCTAATGCCTGGCTGGGCTGCCCGAGCTGGGTTCCACCAAGTTTGGTTTTTTTGTCTCCCTGCCCTGAAGTTCTCCCGCACAGTCGCCAAGCTTGCCTCTCCACCAGCTGCACTTTAAATGTATTTTAATTGGCTGGAATGTCGAAAGAATCCATTTGGCAGTCGTTTACATGTGAAGCACGCCCAGGGCAGCTGAGAGAGGCCCCAGGAGCGACCGATTACTTCATCAAAAGCTGCAGTTTGAATACCATTGACTCCTACATAACTACAGTGAGCTCCATTCTATAGGCAAGAAGGAGTAATTAATAATTTGCTGAGAAAATTCTTCATTCATCTAAAAGCCAGAAACGCAAAGGAAAAAGAATCCCTGCAGACACAACAGGGCTTATGAAAGGCTTGATTTATAGTCCCCAGTTCTACTCTTCACAAACATTGACTTTGTATAGCGTTACAGGAGGGGGTGTAATGCATAATTCGGCTTGCCTGAAAAGTTAATTGAAGTAATTTTCCTTTCGAATGATCCCCTGAGATACATTTTTTCTATTACCTCTTTATACATTAGCCATATGCTATAGTAAATATTGTCAATACTTGTGGCATCTCCTCATTCTTTGTCTTGGTTAGTTGCAATCATTAGTTTGTGGTCTCAACTAGATCTGGTCACCAACAAATTTGCCCTGAGTCAGAGGATCATAGTCACCACACAGAGTTTGCTGGTGAAATTTAAATTCAAAATGCTCTGAAAGAAATGTCAGTTTAAACACATTCTCACACCAAAGTGGGTGGAGGCAGATATGTGTATATCATCAGTACATATGTTTCAAAAACAAAATAATGATCAGACAAGCTGTAGTATATATAAAATAAACAGGTTATAGCTTTTACAAGGTTCTTTACCAATAATTTGCTGAGAATCCTTTTCAATAACAGATTTAAATTTCTGGGAAGTATATTTTGAAGAAGTATACTGATTTTTCACCCCACATTAAAACAGCCAAACTTAGAATCACAATATCTCAGAGCATTAGCATTTTGGTGTGATGAGGATGGTTCTCAAAGGAAAATGAAGTTTGAAAACATTGTCAAACGTTGTTCAGATGCTTTCCCCCCACTTCAATAAAATTGTCTGTGGTTTATAACATGATAGCACAGGAGAAAGAATGATATATGCACATCACATGGATGAATTTCTCAAACAGCTCAAAGACTAAATCCAGCCCCTGGAGTGAATAGACTTCACCTTGGAAGGCAGAGGACCAGAATATTGGGTAAAAGAATGAGAGCTGGCTCCATGAACATGGAACCAGAGAGGTCACACAGAACCCCATGCTCTGAATAATCTGGGCTTGAATTAAAGCTGTACTCATGCTAATTTGAAATTCTTCACTATTCTGAGGGCTCCCACTTTCTCATTTTGTGTTGGACCAGGCACACTTCATAGCTGGTCCTGCAAGAGGTGAAATGAGTCTGCATGATTCAGCACATGGATGAAACTGAAAAGTGTTGGGAAGACCATTCTGAGGTATGACTAGCATCCTACTATTATGTTGCTCAATGGTCTACTTCAGAGTTTGGAGTCTCTAAGAGGTTTGAAAGGGGTGATTTAGGGAGAATCACTCTGGCAACTATAGGGAGTGAGAGAGATGTGACAGGTTCTAACTGGTCTGCCTAAGCATATAGCTCACTATTTGTCGTATGATTCATAGAGATTCTTCAGCTTACAGGCTCAGGGAGATTTGCTTGTTTCTCATTCTCTGTCATTCTGTGAGAAGATGATGTGTGACAATCATCTATTTTTAAATTATCTTAGTGCCTGATTCGTAGTTTGGCAAAGGTAAGTCCAAGGCCAAAATCTCAAAGGTAATGCTGACCCACTGCTGTGAGGTACAATAGTTCACAAGCTACAAATCATTATGAAATGAATTCCTATGGGCCACCTTTATACAATGGGTCCTCTAAGACCACTCTTACAGTTGGAATTGATCTGTTCCAGCCTTAGTAGAAACCATTCAGCCCCAACCTCGAAATACTTAAATGTTACTGGTATGTAGGTACCTACTTGCAGATTCTTCTAACCTTCTACACTGGTAAATAGTAAATAAAACATAATCATGTTCCAAAAATAGAATGGAATTTAGACAGCTAATCTAAACTATTATTCCAAACATAATAACATGGCCAGGGATGTAGCTCAGCAATAGTGCATTTGTCGTGCATGTGAAAAACCTAGCGTTTTATCTCTAGCACCACAAAAGTGTGTACATATAGGGGCCAGAGCAATAGAGATGTGGGTAGGGTGCTTGCTTTGCATGCAGCTGATCCAGGTTTAATTTTTATATAGTCCCTAGCAGGAGTGATTCTTGAGCACAGTGCCAAAAGTCAGCCCTGAGCACTACTGATTGTGGCCCAAATACATATAAATAACAACTGAGGCAAAAGTTGAGCAATTTCCCAGCCATCACTAAAACAATGTGTCCATATCATACATTTATTCTTGCCACACATGTTCCTTTGCTGGAGGTAACTTTCCAATCTCACATACCTATTCTTGCCATTCCCATTTACTTTCCTTTTATTTTCTTGACTAGACTGAATTTTCTTCTCCAAAGTTCCCAGGTGCTAACTCCTTTTCTCACTCTTATGAGAAATTGTTACACTCACCACTGAACATGCATATATAGAGAAATTTGATCTTCTACAAAGACACATGGAATAATCATTACAGAATAGAGCCTTAGGAATTCTTATGGCTGGTGACGTAAATTCTTCATTGCCACTTATCAAAGTTTAGTGCATACTGAAGTTATCTAACTGTTCAATAGAGGCAAATTCAAGAAGCTCAACCTTATCTAATAAATAGTAAAGTGATCTTGGTAGAACCTGCTAGATATTAGCAATTTATTCTACCCTTCTCCATTCAAAGACTGAATACCATTTTAATAAATAATAGAGTTCTTAGATTATAGATGATTCTTGTGGATTCTTCCTATAGGACCAGCGTTAGAGTGTCTTAAACAATAGGAATATGTTTTTTCACATTATTGAAGGATAAGAGCTCAAGCATTAAGTCATCTGTGATATCTCTTCTTGACTTATAGAGGAAGTTCCTAGATTAAGGACAGAAGTGAGATACCATTTTCTTATACAGGAAAATAATTTGAACTAAATCTATTAAAATCATCAGATATATTTTAGAGCTCTGGAAAAGGCAAAAGTCAGAGGCAGGATGCCTAAGTGAAAGGCTTCATATAAAAATGGGAACGTTTTCAGAGATAAACCAAATCCTTAATTGGTCCTTGTCAAGACTCATTACATAAATAAGTGAAACAAAACAAACAAACAAAAAGCTCTGGTGTTTGTGACCTTGTAAATAGAACCTGCTAGATTTGTTCAGAACTTGAGTGAAAGAAGATAATCCAAGAGGTATCCATGCAGTTGAGAGGAACAGAAGTGAGATTTTTTTCAGTCCTATAATTTTCTTCCAAGCTTGTTTTCAGATTAACATTAGAACATGCACCTTTACTCCTCAATAACATAAACAATGATGTCATGGAAACTTGAAAGTACTTATGGTGCCCTACAACAAACACAGGTTGGCCAGGTAATAGGTCAGAATTCACAGAGAGTTATGTAAAGGAGGTAATGATTTCTGGCAATCCAGAAGTTCAGTACAAAGCAGTTAGACAAATAATTGAAGAAGAAATGATCTACTAGTTTCCAGAGCCCTGGACACTTGATTCTTCAGAAGTTTAAGAGAAAAATGAAGTGGATTAGGACATTGGTGTTTAAAAGATGCTCACGAGGGGCGTGACAAAGCCAGAAATTTGTCTTAAGCATGTTAATCCTGTGATTTAGGGATTTTTTTTCATCAGAGAGGAAGGAGAAAGGACCAAAACTGAGTAGTTGGTTATATTCAGTAACTACCATTGCTGAAGTTCAGACGTATGAGTAAGGTCTTCTCAGAATCACAGAGCTGAATTAAATAGAATCCTGACTTGGGGTCCACTAATTTGCCATAGATGCCTTCCTATAGGACCAGAGTTAGAGTGTCTTAAACAATAGGAATATGTTTTTTCACATTATTGGAGGATAAGAGCTCAAGCATTAAGTCATCTGTGATATCTCTTCTTGACTTATAGAGGACCTTCTGCTTGTGTCTTCAACAAGATGATCTCTTATAAATTCACAAGTCATTTAGGATTAGGTCTCATCATGGCACCAGAGAGAAACTGAAGGCTGATGGGGAAGTCTCAGGCCATTGTTCAGGTTTCAGGAACCAGAAAAGTTTATGTCAGGCAAAAGCAACCAGTGCTGGCAAGGATTGGGGAAAAAGATATACTTTTTCACTGTTGGTTGGAATGCCCACTAGTCCAGCCTTTCTGGAAAACAATATGGACAGTCCTTCAAAAACTAGAAATTGAGCTTCCATATGACCCTGCAATACCACTTCTGGGAATATATCCTGAGGATGCAAAAAAAGCATGGTAGAAAAGACATCTGTACCTATATGTTCATTGGAGCGCTGTTCACAATAACCAAAATCTGGAAACAACCCTAGAAAGATGACTGGTTAAAGAAACTTTGGTACCTCTACAACAATGGAATACTATGCAACTGTCAGGAGAGAGGAAGTCATGAACTTTGCTTATAAAAGGATAAACATGGAAAGTATGCTAAGTGAAATGAGTCAGAAAGAGGGACAGACATAGAAGGACTGCACTCATTTGGGGAATATAAAACAACATAACATGAGGCTGACACCTAAGGACAGTAGATACATGGGACAGATAGATTGCTCCATAGCTGGAAGCCTCCCTCATGAGTAAAGGGGAGAAGGCAGCTGGAATAGAGAAGGGGTCACTAAGAAAAAGATGGCTGGAGGAATTGGTAAGGATGGGAGATATGTGCAGGAAGCAGATAAAGGACCAAACATGATTACCTCTCAGGATCTGTATTGCAAACCATAATGCCCAAAAGTAGAGAGAGATTAAGGGGAATCATATCTTCCATGGAGGCAAAGGGAGGATGGGAAAGGAGGGTTATACCGGGGAGATTGGTGGTGGGGAATGTGCACTGGTGGAGGGATGGGTGTTTGATCATTGTGTGATTGTAAACCCAAACATGAAAGCTTATAACTATCTCACGGTGATTCAATAAAATTAATAAAAGAAAGTATATGTCAGGCCCAGTAATCAATAATTTCTACAGAAACTGCAACTTAGAATCATATAAGACACTTGAGACAAACTGAAGATCATGTGGGAAAAAAAAAGAAGAGAGAAAAGGAAAAGAAGAAAAGGAGGAAGAGAAGAAAAACAAGATAGGAGACAATCAATATATGTTGTGGCAAGTGTTTGCAAATAAGAACACAACTTATATTGCATTTTGTAAATCCTCAAAGTGCTATCCGGTATTATTTATTCCTTTTAATGGATTCATAAAATGAGGCTAGATGTTTTGAAAACTTCTGCTCCCATTGTCACACACAGAAATTTTAGCAGAATCAAGATTTTAACGCATCATTATTTATTTTGTTCTTAAACCAGCTGCTTTCCCACTCTAAGCTGAGCTACAAACATTAGAAAGCTCTTGCTAATGGCTGGCTGGCTGGACTGTGCTGGATGAAGCAATGCCTCCAGTGGGAACTTCCTTAATCCCCTTGCAAATCTGGTACCTACCATAGGCCAAAGCCCTTGGGTATGAATAGCACAAGATTGATTTTAGGGAAGATTAGCTGCTGGTGAGACCGTGTGATCTAGATTGAACTGAAGTGAGAAAGGCCAAGCAGACTGTCTGCTGATGGATAGGGCTAGCAGAGGGCTAGTCTCTGATAACAAAGTTAATGGGATTTATTGATGGGGTTTGCGTTCCTTATGCAAATGATTCCATCCCATATATCTATTCTTTTGTTGCATAGGGGTTTGCCTTGGTAAGATGCATCAGTTTCAACCACCAGGGAAAATAAATCTTGCTAGCCATTCAGAAACCAGACTTCAGATTTAGAGCTGGATGAGCCAACCGTTTAGTGTAAGCCATGAACTGTCGAGCACCAGGGAAGTCAGATGTTGTTTATCTATCTAGTGAACAGACAGCGATTTATAGCTGGGAGAGAGACACAGAGAGAGACAAAAAAATAAAAGAAAGAGAGAGAGAAGCATCCTAAATTGTATTTCTATTCAATTAGTACACTTTAAAGCATCAACATTAAAAGAGCTATCAGAAAATTAGGGGGAAATCAGCAATACCAGAGTATTTGATAAGCTACCTGTGTAATGATGACTGCCAATAACAATATAATTATAGCACTTGTTTTTCTATTGACCCTTGAAAAATCCATCAAAATAGTGAATAACAAATAAAATACTGGCTGTGGAATAATTATTGCTAACTACTAAAAAAGTCATTTTTAGTAAAGGCTTTTTTCTTTTTGTCAAAAGTATATATAATGGGAATGCATATATACCTGGGTTTCACTTAATATCTAGAGAAGGCAATTCAACAGCCTATTTGAGAACCAAATCTGTATGTTGCAGGCCTCTGTCCATGTGCTCCAGAGGGTTCTGTGAAGAAGAGTAGCAATGTTATTCCCACTTCACAGCTAGAGTAATTGCAACAGAACTGCTTGTTTGCCTTCTCAAGGATATAGAGAGCTAGCCACAATATGAAACAGTGTCAAAGCACTGCCTGTCCTCCTCCCTGGTGTATACTGTTCGCCCTTTAGGAAAGAGTCTCCTAGCAGTACCTAACCTCACTTAATTGCCCTGTCCAGTTTTCTACTTTCTCCAGAGGTTGGGTATCTTCTTCAGATGCCCAGCCTTAGAACAATATTCTAAATTTTGGCTGTTATTCTTTTCCTTCCAGAACCAGCCATGCTTAAGACCACTCTCCACACATTCAGACGAGCCTCACGCATGAAGGAACCGGCAGAGGAACCCGGGCATGCGGGATCAGGGTCTGAGATATCCAAGCCTGCTCGGATCGGGACTAGGCTTCCTCTACCCAGATTTCCCATTTTCCAGTAGGTAGGCCTTACACCCACCAACAGCCCCCTGGCGCCGTGTTATCCCATCAATGGCCAAGACCCAGAGACTATAAAACCCAGCTTCCCGTAGCGTGTGGCTGCATTTGCGGCTGGGCGACCTCTTATTATCTAGTTCTTACTCTTGGAGAACCCAGCAGGCTACCGAGAGTATCCTGCCCAGAAGGCAGAGTCTGGCAAACTCCCTGTGGTGTATTAGATATGCCAAAACCCAGTAACAATGATGGGTCTCATTCCCCTGACCCTGAAAAAGTCTTGAATGTGGCACTTTCTAAAATCTCAGAGCTAGGACGAAGGAGATGTTACTGGTGCCTGCTCGAGGAAATTGATGAACAATGGGATAACAGTGATACAGTGAGTGAGTGTTTTTCTTAGGATGATGCTTTGCTACCGTAAGCTGTGCAAATTGAACTTTATTGTCAAGTTTCAGTACTTTAAAAATGAAATAAGACAAACAAAAAGCCCTGGTGTTTGTGACCTTGTAGTTTCTTCAATAGAACTTGCCTTGTTTAGTTCAGAGCTTGAGGGGAAAAAAGAGGATAAGTCAAGAGGCAACCATGCAGTTGAGGAGAACGGAAGTGAGATTTTTCTAGTCTTATAATTTTCTTCTAGGTTTGTTTTCATATTAACCAACTGCAGAACTGGTCTCTGCCTTATATACTATTTTTTATTTAATATTTTGCTTGTTTATTTATTTAGGTTTTTTTTTTTTTGGTCACACCTGGAAATACTCAGGCTTACTCCTGGCTCTGCACTCAAAAATTGCTTCTGGTTGTGCTCAGGGGATCATATAGGTTGCCTGGGATCAAACAGGGTCTGCTGCATGCAAGTGCAATGCCCTACCCACTTTAGTATCAATATATACTTTTTCTTATATGAACAGAAACTCTGATTTAGATAGAAACAAAGATTCTATTGGAATGATGGCAATACTCATAGTCAAATGCTTTAGAGTCAGTCTTTACACTTCTGTGTACTAACTGTGTACAAACTGTGTGACCATGAACAAGTGGTTAAAGTGGTTAAGTCTCTCAGAGACTTAGAATCTAATCTCAAAGGAAGATTGTTAATCTGACCTCCTAGTGAGCTCATAAATCATAGAATGTAAAAAAGTTCTAGTCACTTATACTTCTCAATTAGTTTGAATTTGGAAGAAGGGAGAAATGTTTTCAAACAGGAAACCAGACAATTCTTATGAGAAGCCCAATTCTTATTCGCTTAAGACTTTATAGCCTTGCTTTGAGGTTTCTACTAACATTAGCTGCATAAGCAGATTTCTTGCTAATAAAGAAGGTCTACGTAATGGTAAATATTCAAATTTTTCTGTAGGGTTTCTGAACAGTCTTAATGAATTAAAATTACATCTGGAAAAAATTAAAAAACAAACGGGTTCACAAACCCATTTGCTTACCAGACTTAAATGTTGTTATAAGCCTTTAAACTGACTTAATATTAAAAGCATATATAATTACTTAATAGCTCAAGAATCATTTCAAAGATAAATTGTATTTAAAAACAGTTAATACAAGAATAATTTCTTAAGTATGATTGCCCTTAAAAAAGTTATATTTCAAAGTCATTATATTTAAAGGGCATTTTCCTCATCTTCCCCGTTGACCATTTTTCAATGTCTTCCCTTCATTTTACTTTTTTTTCTTTTCATTGAATTATAAAAAAATGCACTTGTAATAAGCAGACTGGGAAATGCCATGGCAAAGGAGGGGAAAAATCAATAAAGGCAATATTGTAAATCTAGACATAATTTTTGATTATACAAATATCCCAAGTCTAGGAAAAAGCCTTTTTACACATAACAAAGATTCTAAATGAGATTAATAATGCATTTTTTATTTATTAGTGTTCTAACTCAAAATGACCTGAATCATGTTAGGTGGTAAAATTTATATTAGCAATTGAATAGAAAGACCTAGTAAGATGTATGCAAGTGGTGATAACTGGGACAAAATCTCTTAAAGAGAAAATCAATAAATGACACAAATGGAAGTTATTGAAATTTAACATTTTGATCAAAGTAATAAAACAATAATTTGAGAATATTTTCCTAAGGTTGTCTTTCTTTATTCTTAACCTTTAAGAATAAAGGTTAGGAGGAAAAAAGAATAAAGGTTAACCATTTAATAATCTTTTATAATAACTTAACCCAAGTATAAATATACAAGAAGCATTATGTTTTATATTGATAGAATACCTTAGTAATAAACAATAAAAAATTAAATGCTTTTTTTTCCCAAACATTGTCGGGTTTCTGGTTGAGTTAAGCTTTTTTTTAAAATTCTTTTTCTTTTTTTTCTTTTTATATTTATTTATTGAATCACTGTGGGAAAAGCTGCTAAGCTTTCAGGTTTAAGTCTCGGTCATACAATGATCAAACACCTTTCCCTTCACCAGTACTCATTTTTCACCACCAAGAATCTCAGTATACCCCCCTCCCACCCCTCCAAATGCCTGTGAGGCAGATGATTTCTACTTAACTCTTATCTACATTGATTACATTCATGATTTCGACAAAAGATGCATTATTATTGTTTAGAATTTCCCCCCAAACAATCAGAATTGCTGAAAAGGCATTGTGAAGTACTTTGTTTTCTATAGCTGGTTATGAGAATCATATAATGTCACGCGGCCACAATTCTGGATTTCTGCAAAGAGCGAGATAATTACAAGATTGGTTTCTGTGTGTCTGGTGTTATGGACGTGCCAGAGAGCCGCTTGTGGGGGGCAACTCATGACCTCGGTAGGGCGTGAAGGAGGAGCCAGTACCGTCCCCCTTCCCACGAGACTGCAGTTGCCCCGTTACCGCCAGTTCATACCTGGCTTTCCAATATGCTCTGAGGCGGTGGCCACCTTGCGCCAGGGGGGAAAAAGGCAGAAGGGAGCAACACCCTTTCCCTCCTGGGGAGGGATGGCGTCATAGTTTAACACATGGTCCATTCACTTTTCTTCTGCAAGCTGCTGGGCTCTGGACTAAGACCTTCTGCCTCTGCAGTCATGGCCATGCCAGAGAGCCGCTTGTGGGGGGCAACTCATGACATCGGTAGGGTGTGAAGGAGGAGCCGGTACTGTCCCCCTTCCCATGAGACTGCAGTTGCCCCATCACTGCCGGCTCATACCTGGCTTTCCAATACGCTCTGAGGCGGCGGCCACCTTGCTGCCAGGGGGGCAAAAGGTGGAAGAGAGCGACACCCTTTCCCTCCTGGGGAGGCATGGCGCCGTAGTTTAACACATGGTCCATTCACTTCAGCCGCAAGTTGCCGGGTTCTGGATTAAGTCCTTTTGCCTCTGGAGCCATGGCCATGCCAGAGAGCCGCTTGTGGGGGGGCAACTCGTGACCTCAGTAGGGCGTGAAGGACGAGCTGGTACCGCCCCCCTTCCCATGAGACTGCAGTTGCCTGTCACTGCCGGCTCATACGTGGCCTTCCAATACGCTGTGACGTGGTAGCCACCTTGCTGCCAGGAGGGGAAAAGGCAGAAGTGAGCAACACCCTTTCCCTCCCGGGGAGGCATGGTGCTGTAGTTTAACGCATGGTCCATTCACTTTTCTGACGCAAGTTGCCGGGTTCTGGATTAAGTCCTTTTGCCTCTGGAGCCATGGCTGTGCCAGAGATCTGCTTGTGGGGGGCAACTCGTGACTTCGTTAGGTCGTGAAGGATGAGCCGGTATCACCTTCCTTCCCATGAGACTACAGTTGCCCCGTCACCGCCGGCTCATACCTGGCTTTCCAATAAGCTCTGAGCTGGCGGCTGCCTTGTATACAGTCCAGATGCATTTCTGCCAAAAGTCACTGGGTTTCAAGATTTGTTTCTGAGTCTTCAGTATCCTGGCTATTAATCAGCTTGATCAGGAGCCAGAGAGGCCGTTTGTAGGCGGCGACGCAGGGTCTCGATGGGATGGGAAGAAAGAGTCGGCTTCACCCCCATGTGGTGAGGCCCTGTGTGTCTCGTCACTGCAGGCCCAAACCTGACTGTCCAGTAACCTCTGGAGGATGGTGGTCACCAGGCCACCAGGGGGAACAGGCCAAGGCATGAAACCTATTCCTACCTGAAGTGGCCCAATGCCAGTAACCTACTGCAGGAACAGGACTCATTTCTGCCAAAAGCCTTTGGGTTCCGAGATTCGTTTCTGAGACTCTGGGATCATGGCCATTAAGCAGTTCTATCAGGAATCAGAGAGGCTATGCCACCAATTATATAGCTGAGCTGGAGGTGGTTTTTGGGTGTGTCTCCCACATACCTAACTTTTGGCCGTTCACTTTCTTGATAAACTTTGCCCCCAAGTTTTTGGGGTCTGGCCAAAGGTACAGCAGCAATTTTGGGGTGTCTGGAAGTCTGAAGGCGCCATGAGGCTGCTGATTCACTCACCTCACAGGTACAGATTGACCTGCTGGCGGCACCATACCCCCTCTGGTTGAGTTAACCTTTGAGTTAGCCTGTCTAAAATTTGTATCAACTTAGAGGAAATAAGCAAGATTGAGATACCTATATCCTGAAATACTCAATTAAACAGTTGCTTAGCTTTTAAACTTACAATATCTTTTCAATTCCATATCTTATTTCAAGTTTACCTAATTATATTAAGGCTACTTTATGCTTCCTTTTCTTTCCTCTTCTGGTTTTCATCCATCTGCCCACTGCTGGTTTTCTAGACCAGCTGTGTATATTCAGTCATAATACAGAAGGAATGCTATAACAGCACACACTCTCTTGTTTGTACTTGTTCACAGGCACACACACACAAACACACATACACACACATATACACATACATGCATATGCATAAACTCCTGACACAGGAATATAATTCTTGCTTCTTAAAATTTCTAAAGTCCATTTCTGGTCACATTAGCTCACAGTAAAATAGGGATTGCTCATTTTGTCTATCAATAAGTAATAGCATAATACAACTTATGCTGAGGGTTTTCTACTAAAGATTTTATCTATTAATAATTATTCTTAAGTACATTGAACATAAGGGTGTTTCATGCATCTCTGAATTCTTGACTTATGTTTCTTATATAGAAAAGGTTATTGACAAAAGCATTCTGTTCATCAGAGGTTGAGATGCTTTCTTTAAAGTGAGTGTCAAACTTTGAGACACTAGATGAACATAAATTTTGCTTGATATTATTTGCCAAAATCAATCCAATGAGAGTGTGGAGAGTGTGTCAATGATGCAAACCTGAGGAAGCATCACAAACCCATGAAAGTGCAAATATCATTGTGGTATAGCACTAATAACCTGAAATAAGTGTACTGGTTTCTTTGCCTAGCAAACTGTGGTGTTGGACAAGTTCTTAACTTATTAATGCCTTGGTTTCCTCAAATGTATGATAAAATCTAACAACTATTATTAACAGCAATTATAATGTGTTCTTTAAACATTTTGAAAATAATTCATTGCATTCTCATAATACATGATGAGGTAGACTCTAATTATTTCAATTTACAGAGTAGGAAACAGAAGATATACAGGATAAAGTTTTTGTCAAAAATCAAAACAAAATTTAGAACCAGAATTTTACCTAGGTAGGCTACCTCCAAAACCTATGTCTTTAACTGCTATTTTTAACTACTTCTACCATGAAAAAAGTTACAACACCTGCTACTCATAAGAATTTAATAAGGATAAGTAAGGAATGTACATGTTTGGGATGCAGGGTTTAGCTTTTCTATAGCTTTTCTCCTGCCCCCGCGCCTGGCTGTCTTCACCAGGGCCCCTTGCAGGGGAGAGGGTTGAGTTTCCCTCCCCACCCCGACCAGGGCTCTGGCAGTCGAAGACCTCCAGAACCAGCCACCACCATGCTGAGACCACTCTCCGCACACATGAAGGTACCGGCAGAGGAACAAAGGCATGTGGGTCCCGGGACTGAGATCTCCAAGCCTACTTGGATCGGGGATGAGCATCCTCCACCCAGATACTCCAAATTCCAGTAGGCGGGTGTCACACCCACCAACTGGCCCCCTGGCACCGTGTAATCCCATTAATGGCCTAAGACTCAGAGACTATAAAACCCAGCTCCTGGAAGTGAATGCAGCCGTGAGACATCTTATTATCTCATTCCTACTTTGGACAAACTGGTAGGCTACCGAATGTAACCTGCTCACACGGCAGAGTCTGGCAAACTCCCCGTGGCATACCCAATATACCAAATACCAGTAACAATGATGGGTCTCATTCTCCTAATTCTGAAAGAGCCTTGTATATGGCACTTTTTAAAAAATCTCAGGGCTAGGACGAAGGAGACATTACTGGGGCCTGCTCGAGGCAATCGACGAATAACAGGGTGGTTGTGATCGTGATAAAGGAAAGCTATTTATTAATTTTTTTTGTAAAATAAGACAACTTTAAATGTTTTAAAATATCTACCTAGATTCTGCTGCTTTTTTTGATAAGCCAAAGATCAAGGTTGTCAGAAAGATAGAATGAGATGGCCTTATAAACTAGTCAGTACAGTACTTAACAATGAATATAAACAGATAAGTTTGGGCCCATTATTATGGTGATAGTGGTCACTTTTTAGGAATGCAGGCACTATTGACATCACCCATAGCTCTTCATCTTTTATGTTTCTGCCTTACTTTGTTCACATTTCCTGTTGGCATCAAGAACAGGATGGATGGGTTGAGATATTTCCCAGAGGATAAAAGAGGAGGGACGTGATAGCATTTCCCATCACTCAGTGCATAGCTCAGCTCACTTTGTAAACTCTAAGATATAAATGTTTCTCTAGAGTTAAAATGGATGATTTTCTTTCCTAGTTGTTTCATATTTCCCAGTTTCAAACTGTTTCAAACTCACCATCAAAAATGATTCCTCCCCCCAAATCAAGTGATAATTGATAATTCTTCTGGGTCCTCTAATTCTTACCGTATCCACAAGTTCACTCTACTCCAGCTAAGTTAATCAGAGTTTTCTCCCATAATATAAATACTCATCGACATAAAGTTGACTGAGTAGAATACACGTTGAGGTCAGTGAAGATTACTTAAAACACACACACACACACACACACACACACAAACATAGCCATCTCACATTCAAGAAGAAAAGAAAATTAATGATAATATGCCATGGTGTGTTATGAATGTAATACTATTATTTCTGTCTTTTAACTTCATCTTCTCTTTTTTGCATTTTTGAATAATTTTCTTATTCTGCTACTGTAGTTATTTCTGCAGTTCTTTTATACCCTGACTAGTATATTAGTTATCTAAAAATCAAAAAACATGCTCAACTCATCTTCAGGGGAATCTCAAGCTCAGAATTTCTCTAACTGTCTGAGAAACTTTTTTGCATTGAACCTAAATCCTTCTGAATTATAGGCTAGAAGAAAAATTCTGAAGAGATAATCATTAAGAGAAAATAGACATAGACCACAGAGATGCTTCTTTATAATCTTCTGTGGTTCTTTAACAGGAAACACTCAACCAACCTTCAGTCACACTCAGACTGACAGAGTGAAAGTCAGAGATATTTGGTTGCTTGAAGGCCATCGCCATGGCGATGTATGATCCAGCAATGACATATGGTTCTTTATTACAGGGCCTTAGAGTCCTGAAAGATTGTATCTGCCAAAGGGAGAGTATTCACTTCAGAACTTTGGATGTAAATATTCAGTCCCCCATGCTTTGCATGTCATTGCTAATGGGATATAAAGAATGATCCAAGAGAAGTATAAATAATCATTTGGCTCTATAATAAAAATAGCTGTTCTGCCTTTAACTCATCAAAAATGAAATAATACAAACTTCCAATTCAAATCCTGAGGTTCTAACTCAGAAAGCAATGCTTACTTTCAAAGAACGGATTAAGTAAAGGAAAAATATTAACTGTTTTTTCTGAAACCGTACTTCAGCCAATAAAATAGAAAAACTCCAAGTTGATTATTGGTATACTTTTGAAGGTCTTTTATATGGTTACTGTTCAAAATACAATTTGCAAGATGTTCATATAATAATAATTTGGTTTCTAGGGATAAACTCTCCATGAAGGACTTAAATATATTTGAAAGTATTTCCATAGAAAACTGAAATTTCAAGTTTTTCTTTGAAAACACAGTATGAAAGAGTAATCTGTAAGGATTGAACTGTTCTCTCATTGAGTATAAGTAGTTATTCTTTTGTATGACATACTGCAAAAACAATCACAAAATTTTCTCATTCCTTTACACATGTCTCTTTGCAATGTGACTTGGCAGCTTCTTCTAGGACAATTATCTAGTCAACATCTTCCCCTTTGAATATAGTGGAATCTATATTTTTAAACTTTGAATTGTGGTTTACTCATTGTGACTTTCCTTGACAATAGTAAGTGTGATACAAAAACTGAAACAGCGCCTGTGTATTAGGTCTTGCCTTTTCTTGATCCTGGAAACCCTGGAGGGCCATGTCTTCTACAGGTGAGATTAAGTCAACCAACAGATAGATGAGTGAGTTGGTACTGGAGCACCAAGTCACTACCAAGTCACCAGTTACTAAGACCAAGCAGGAATTCCAACAATGTCTACCCAATCTACAGAAACATGAGAAATAATAGTAGTTTGTTGTTTTAAAACAATAAATGTTACCCATGGGTTTGAACAACATCGTATAGAAAAATAATCTCCTTGATAGTCCTTTAGCTACCAATTCGTCCCGCTTCCAAGTTTTACAATTTGGTGAAGGGGTCACAAATCTGAATAAGTTAAATTCAAAATTCACAGTGCTAGAAACAGTTACTTTTATAGCCCTAGGGTAAAAGCTGTAAAGGTGGGGGGGGGCGGGGGTCATGGATACTATTCTCACTCTGTTTTAAGGCATAACACACTGCAATATTGTTGGAACTAGAATCTCCAAGATAGACAAGGGAAGTAGAATGCACAAATGCAAAAATTCTCTTATGGTACAAGGAATTACAACATGAAAGATTTCCATAACAGCACATGCCTTCTCAAGTCAAACCATTCAATTCCATTCTACTATCTACCAAATTCCTACACCTCTGAGGAAGGAGTGAGTACTATAAAGAAGAATCAGAATAGATTCCAGGCAGTAAGAAAAGGTTAGCATGGGTGCTGAATTACTGCCCTAATCTCCCATTGTAAGTGCTATTTAACTAAACCCTGCTTCCTCACTGCTGGTCATTGTGCTGTAACATCTACTTCTTTTATTCTATACACATTCTAGTAACAAGTGGAGAGATTTGACATAGAATTGCTAAATACAAAAACAAATATATTCCCTGTCTAATGATACATTTAACTTCAATATAACCATAGTAGTTTCTCCCAGACCCAATAGTAGCACTGTAGCACTGTCCTCCCATTGTTCATAGATTTGCTCCAGCAGACCCAGTAATGTCTCCATTGTGAAACTTGTTGTTACTGTGTTTGTCATATCAAATACTTCACAGGTATCTTGCCAGGCTTTATCGTGCGGGCAAGATACTCTCGGTAGCTTGCCAGGCTCTCTGAGAGGGACTCTCCAAGAGGGGCAGAGGAATCAAATTCCAAACTCCAAACTTTCCAAGAGTGGTGGAGGAATCAAACTAGGATAGACTAGGCCTATCCTCATCAGACTTTTAAACTCCAAACTCTCAAACCCCAAACTCTCCAAGAGGGGATCAAACTCTCAAACTCCAAACTCTCCAAAAGGGGTGGAGGAATCAAACTAGGATAGGCTAGGCCGGCCCTGTGCAAGGCAAACGTCCTACCTGCTGTGCTATCGCTCCAGACCCAATAGTACAAGGAAAAATTCACTTACCCAGAGTAGAACTACCAGTGCTGACAAGGATGCAAAGAAAAATTCCCCTCATCCAATTTTTGATGGTAGTGTTCCAATCTCTGTGAAAAACGTCATGGAAACATCTCAGGAAAATTTAGATTTGGGACTGATAATGCAGCTGATAAGGTTCTTTCCTTACATACACCTGACAGTTCAATCAGCACCCCATAAACTCATACCAAGAGTGATCCTAACCTGTAGACCTAGTAGTAAGCTGTGGGAATTTGTTCCACAACACAAAACTCTAAAAATAGGATGTTCCCCTAAATAAGGAATTTGGGTATTAGAATGTAAATGGCTTACAAATATGCACCTAAGAAAGAATAATATAGCATAAAGAATAGAATAGACAACTAATATCTCCTGCAAAAAAAATGCACCAGGCAAGCACAGAAGAAGACTGTTTAGTATCTTTTAGATATAGGAGCATCCTGGTCAAAAATAGAATAGAAAATGTCAGAACTTTAAATTTTAAGGGTGCATGTGAAATGCTTCAGCCTCTGATATTCAAATGAGCATTAATAAAGCATAAGTTGAACTTTGGACATCATTGTCCTTATTCCTTCCTGAGACAAACTGAACTGGTTTTATCCATAAATATCTTGAAGATTATATCTATCTTATTTTCTGCACTTTTGCATACTCTGTAATCATTATAATAGCACTTATGAGCTAGAGTATTGTCGGTTTCTTTAAGGTAAAGGTAAAGGTAAAGGCCCTCCCGTTGTTCATCGATTTGCTCGAGCGGGCCCAGTAACGTCTCCATAGGAGACTTTGTTGTTACTGTGTCTGGCATATCGAATACGTCACGCATAGCTTGCCAGGCTCTGCCGTGTGGGCGAGATACTCTCGGTAGCTTGCTGGGTTCTCTGAGAGGGGCAGAGGAATCGAACTCGGGTCGGCCATGTTGGTTGCGTGCAAGGCAAATGCCCTACCGTTGCCCCCAATATTTTTCTTACCATATCTCAAATATTTTTTAATTTAGGCCACTTAGTTTATTTTCTATGCAAGTGTCTGTAGGACAAAGAGGGGATAAAGAAAAATCAGGTATTAGGGATATTGAAGTAAATTCTGTCACTGTCACTGTCCTCCCATTGTTCATCGATTTGCTCGAGCAGGCCCAGTAATGTCTCCATCATGAGACTTGTTACTGTGTTTGGCATATTGAATACAACACGGGTAGCCTGCCAGGCTTTGCCGTGCAGGTGAGATACTCTCGGTAGCTTGCCAGGCTCTCCGAGAGGGTTGGAGGAATCGAACTCAGGTCAGCCATGTTGGCTGTGTACAAGGCAAACGCCCTACCACTGTGCTGTTGCTCCAGCCCTTTGAAGTAAATAAAATGAATCAAATTACATATTACCACACATGTGTACTGGAACAAAGTGATATATAACTATATGAAGTAATTAGAAGTTGTTACTGTTTTTTGTAGGGATATTACCTATAAATAAGAACTGAACTTGTTTATTAACTTTATCTTGTGTTTTTTTCCTGATATTCCTGGTAAAGCATCAGTCTGAATTCTGATATTCTTTCTCCCAAGACATGATATTGTGCTCCCAATTTCGTGTCCTCTTAAAATACAGTGTATAGACATGCCTTTCATTCCTTCAGGAACATCCTATTTAAAATTTGTAAATTGAGAGAAAATTTGGAACCCCACTAGGGATTTTTAGCCAAAAAGCCTCAAATCATTCAACAGCTATGAATCTACCTAAGATTGCAGGATCCAGGACACATTTCTATACTCATAAGAATTTGTAAAATGGCTAAAGAAATGAGGAAAGAAAACATTTTATTCAGAGGAGATGTAATTGGTGTAAAAGGAAAAAAGCATAAAATAGTTTTATTAAAAATGTTTTAAAAGCAATTTTCCTTCAACAACCTTATATTTGAAGCATTTTGAAAATTGCACTTGTTTACTTTAATTAAGAAAGTTGAATATTCTCTCATCTTTGTCTCCATTGAGTGTGGTAAATAAGTTCTATTAAGTGTTGAGAGTCATGAGTGCCATTTACCAAATATTTTCGCATTTCTTTCGGATGCATATGTATTTTTACTTCCCTGCTTTCTCTGAAGTTTGGTGTGACCATGTGACTGGCTTTGTCCTAAGAAATGTAAGGCAAGTTTTAGGTTTCCCCTTTTAAAACCTGATTTAGAACCTTGATGCTTGGAGTGCACATACTGAGGTAAAGCTTCTATTAGCCTGGTGATAATCAGATGAGCACAATCTCTCTACTGAACTACCTTAAATTTGTGTATGAATGAGAAGAAATTAAGTGTTTGTACAATATATTCAGATTAGCATATTGTTTGACTTCTCTCTCTTGCTTTCTATCCTTCCCCTCTCTCTTTTTCTCATTTTCTTCTTTGTGCTCTCTGTCTCCCCATCATTCCCTTCCTCCCTCCCTCCTCCTCTTCCTCTCCCTCTTCTTCATCTCCTTCTTCTCCCTCTCCCTCTTGTCTCTCTCTCTCCTCTCTCTCTCTCTCTCTCATCTGTAGGTCAAAGAGGGAATAAAGACGAATCAGTTATTAGGGATAGTGAAGTAAATAAAATAAGTTAAATTCTCTGCCTTTATATAGAATACATCATGTTGCAAGAACTTATAGCATGATTTTTCAATTCACAAGATTTGAGAATTTCACTGTCATATATATGTATATATATATATCAGAATTTATCCAATAAAATCAAATATTCACCAGATTCCTGCCTCCCTTTTCTTCAGTCACTAAAGAATGAAAAATAAGCTTTATGCAGAGATACAATCCTAAAGCAAGAAGTTCTTCTATTGCCCCCTCAGTCACGTTCAAAGTTGCTACCTTTTGCTGCACAAGCTCTCACCAGCAGTGTCGCTGACATTGCTGGTGAGTGAACTTCCCAGTTGGAAAGTTCAAATACTCTTTGCTTCTGAAGAGTAGAAGTTAGGTGGGAACAAGCATCAAAACCAACGATCATTTCTGCTTAGATTTCTTTACTTTTTTGGAGTTTGTTGTCAGTAGGCATAACACATATTTTGGCTTTCTTTCATTTAAGCTGCATCATTACTAGTGTTTTATCAGTATCAGTGTTACTGAAAAGTTCCCCTATGGTTCTATGTGCAGAACAGGGGACAAAAACCCGACCTGAGATGCATTGTTTTAAGAATGACACTAAGTTCTTTCTCCAGAAGTTAGTACACTGAGACCTTCCCAGAAAGAGTCAACAGTCCCCCTGTTGTTTAAAACCAAGTTACTTTGCTTTCTTGAATGAGTTGAGGATCAAGCTGTTACTCAGGAGTGACATTAACCCTCATTAGTATCCACCCTAGGGTTGGAGTGATAGCACAGCAGTAGGGCCTACCCAACGGGCCCAGGTTCAATTTCTCGCCCCTCTTGGAGAGCCCAGC
Source organism: Sorex fumeus (assembly GCF_029834395.1). NCBI lineage: Eukaryota > Metazoa > Chordata > Mammalia > Eulipotyphla > Soricidae > Sorex > Sorex fumeus. The sequence goes on along the minus strand of NW_026606092.1, from coordinate 32,701,568 downwards.
AAGCTACTGAGAGTATCTCGCCCACATGGCAAAGCCTGGCAAGCTACCGGTGACGTATTCAATATGCCAAACACAGTAACAACAAGTCTCACAATGGAGACGTTACTGGGCCTGCTCGAGCAAATTGATGAACAACGGGAGGACAGTGACAGTGACAGCATCTACCCTGTTGTTTCATGGGTATAAGGTAAAAAAGGTAAAGGCCCTCCCGTTGATCGTCGATTTGCTCGAGCGGGCCCAGTAACGTCTCCATTGGAGACTTTGTTGTTACTGTGTCTGGCATATCGAATACTCTCGGTAGCTTGCCGGGCTCTCCGAGAGGGGTGGAGGAATCGAACTCGGGTCGGCCATGTTGGCTGCATGCAAGGCAAATGCCCTACCCACTGTGCTATCGTTAATTAAATACTTAGAGTTCATTACTCTCCCACCAGGGAGGGGCTACCATTAACTCCTTCTCTGCAATATACAATTATTAGCTGAAATCTAAATATTTATTTTCTAAAACCCCATGCGCTTTACTGAACGGAACTGGACTCTGTTTATATTAAACTCTCAGATTTTGACTGTGATTAACAGTTCTTCTATCTCTTTCTCCTCGTTGTCACACAATCTCCCATTTCTTCCCAGAGGTCTGGCCTGTGAGTTTACTTTGCTGACATTTAAGCCCTAGGTTTTCAGGGTTTCAACCTTCTCTTTATTTACATCCCCTACCCTTTAACTGGGCCTTAAGAAGTCAAGATCCATTTAACAAATCATTGCTTGAGATAAAAAAATAAAATTAAAAGTTTATGAAAAAATAAGATATTTAGTCATAGAAATTAAAACTCTCAATCTCATCAGTAATCTCATGCAAATTACAGATAGGTACATAGTAGTGGGTCATATAATCAGTTAAGTCATTTGTGATCAGTAGTTTCAAAGACATAGAATAGAAAATAACATTTTCCAGGTCTAGGGAAAAGTACTCGTTTATAAAATCATACTTCATATATCAGCCTGTATTTGTGGGTCTGGATGCTGTGATATAAAGCAGATTAAAAATCATTCATTTACATGGTCTCAGGTGTTGTCAGTTATTCTGAAAAGTGCTATAATGACATTCCACCAGGTTTTCTATATTCCTATGGGAAACCTTCTCTTTCTGCCTCCCAAGCACTTCACTGTCTCTGAAAAGCCGATATTAGTCCAAATAAAGCATCAGACTTTTAGGTTGAGTCTACATGAGTCAGATTTCCATCAACCCAGTAGTATAGTCAATTCAATTGACCTTTTGTTTGTTAGCTAGAGGGTACGTGAATGCTAAGCAAAGACCAGAGAAACTAACTTACATCCTGCTTATAGAGAAGCAGAAAGTCCTAAGTGGAAAATTCCACTTAAGAGTGTATAAGCCTATGTTTGGAAGAAAAGGTAACATTATACACACTCCAGGTGATATATTTCAAAAGCAGAGGGTTTTATTGTCATCACCAAAGTTTTTTACACTAATTAATCTAACAGAGCAATGCTGTCGATTTAACATCTATTTTCACTCATTTCTTTCCTGCTCCTACCCCTGGAGGGCTTGTCAAATGAAAGCAAAAATGTCTGAAGGAACAAAGGCCAAATCTAACGTGAAATGATAATGCTTGGAAGTGAATAATGGGAGAAAAATGCATATACAAAAACACCCCCAAAAGAGAAAGAGAACAGAAGTTGTAGGAGAAAGTGACCCCACAATGAAGAACAAAACATGTTCAGACCAGCTTAAAAGAATTTTTCATGACTGAGTACAGGAGGAAGAGGTTTCAAATAATACATGCTTCTCACAGTAAAGCTCAAGCACAAGACATTGAACATGATCAGGAATTTGTGTTTGCTTACACCTGTTCTGTTCACAGCCCCTGGTAGATAATAAGAATCGAATTCCTTGCAGTCAATACTTTCACCTTGATGGGTAAATTAATGATGCATGCAGACATGACTATGACATCCTAACAAATAATTATGATATATTGAAATAATAAATAATAATGGCATTTACTAGATTTTAATGATATAAATTCCAAGTAATTAAAAGAGTATAACTAACCTTTTTAACAGAAAATGATCTCAGCTGGACACCCAATCTGTCCCAGGTCAAAGGTATATTTGGCAAAGTCTGCTCTCTGTAACAAGTGTCAAGTGACATCTCAGTTATAATTTCTTGATGTGAACTCCCAGATAATTTTTAAGATTCTCTACATTATTAGGTTCATTACCACTTTTTCAAGAAAAAAATCAAGTTTAATATTTAATACATATTTCATGAAAAACTTTCTCTAAAAATATGCCATTTAAAATAATCTGAGCAATGATATTCCCCCAAACTGTAGGCGGAAAAAAACCTCAAATTTATGGCATTAGATAAGTCAGAGGTCAAAGCACTTGTCTTGCACGTGGCAGACATTTCCAGCACTGCTTATGTTCCCCTGAGCACTGCCAGGAGTGATCCCAGAATATAGTCAAGGAGTAAGCTCTGAGTATCCTTGGTGTGCCTGAGTGTGGTCCAGCATCTCTTCATCCTCCCTCCCACCCCACTTACACCCACCAAGTCTCAAGTTACAACCAGAATTTAACTTTCCTGACAACATATCTGACAAATGTGAAACCATATGTTTCCTTATCGTAATGTCTGTTCCATGCAACCAGGACATCCAGTTCAACAAATGTTTATGAGCATATAGTAATTATTTTCATACTGAGGGTGTAATCGTGAATTTGATTAGCTTTCTTTAGTTTCTTATGGGCAACAAGTAAGAGTACAACACTAACAACCTGATGTCTTCAGAATTACAGCATTTATTTACTGTCCATATAAGTTGTGAGTTGACTCAATAATGGAATCAGTGACAGAACAGTGATGGCTTCCCCAGGAATCCAACAATACCAGCTACTGAACCATGATGGAAGTACCACAATAACAAAAGACCCCCATATATAGCAGCATAACCTTACCCATTAGCTGTCTCTACTATCTGATTGACTACACCCTGTCTAAATGAGGGTTTGTTGGACCAATCAATTTGGTGCTTATGCAAATGACGACCAGTCAACTGGGTTACTAATGCAAATGAAAGACCACTTCTTGGCCTTTCCTCCTTATTTTCTGCCTAACACAAGAGTAGTCCTATTTTTTCAAGCCTTCTATTGAATTCAACTTTAGACTTAGAGAATAGCTAAACAACTGTAATTTATGCTTTTTTTTTTATTAGTTAAGCAAAGAAATTTAGAGGACTTTTTCAATTCAATTTTATTATTGTTGTCTCCTCAAATAACCACCTTGGTTTCAAGAATTTTTTTACCGTTTGTCTGTTTTTAAGACTAATCTTTCTATTCTTCTATTTATTATTTATTCCCTTCTCTGTTCAACTTGGTTTTTTGTTTCCAAATTTCTTAAAATAGAATCTCATCTATAAAATTTCTGTAAGTACTGATTCAGTTTGGGCTGGAGTGATAGCACAGAGGTAGGGCGTTTGCCTTGCATGCAGCCAGCCTGGCCAAGCCAGGTTCAATTCCTCCACCCCTCTCGGAGAGCCTGGCAAGCTACCGAGAATATCCCACCGGCACGGCAAAGGCTGGCAAGCTACCCGTGACATATTCAATATGCCAAACCCAGTATCAACAAGTCTCAAAATGGAGATGCTACTGGGCCCGCTCGAGCAATTTGATGAACAATGGGAGGACAGTGCTACAGTGCTACTGATTCAGTTCACAAATTGTACAAAATTTTATTTTAAAATATTAAATTTCTGTTTTGATTTTTTATTTAATACAGTTACTACTATTTAGAAATGTCCTGTTAAACTTACAAATATTTTGGGAAATTTCCAAATATATTTGTTATTGATTTCTACCTTAATTCCATAATAGTCCAAGTTATGTATTCTATAATTTCTATTCTTTTAAAATTTACTATTTGAGTTATTACCTCGATATAGTATTTTTGGAGAATTTTTATGGCTCTTTTAAAAATATTTATGGTCTATTATTCAGAGATGTATTATTTTATAAATAGTAAGCAGGTGAAGTTGGTGAATAATATTATTCAGATCTATATTCTCACTAATTTTCTTCTTGTTTGTTCTGTTACTTAGAGAAAAGTGTTGAAATCTCCCAATCTATTTGTCATTTTCTTTCATTTCTATCAGTTTTTCATCATGTTTATAGTTTTAGTCATATTGCACATGTTTTTAATTATGTATTAATTTCTTAGAGCGATAGCACAGCGGGTAGGGCGTTTGCCTTGCACGCGGCCAACATGGCCGATCCGAGTTCGATTCCTCCGCCCCTCTCGGAGGGCCCGGCGAGCTACCGAGAGTATTCGATATGCCAGACACAGTAACAACAAAGTCTCCAATGGAGACGTTACTGGGCCCGCTCGAGCAAATCGATGATCAACGGGAGGGCCTTTACTTACTTTACTTTAGCTTTATAGACCCCCTCAGACATTCCAATGCAGGTCTGGCAGTGCTTAGGCCCAGGAATGCAGTGCTGTTTGGACCTGGCAGAGGTGGGACCACCAAAATCATCAGGGTAACAGTGGTCTGGGAGTCACATGGTAACAGGAGTTAAACTTATATTCTTGATCATGTTAGGCACGAGCTACATTCATTTGTGCTGTCTCCCTGATCAATCAATGTATTTATACGTAAGGTAAGACATCATGAATATCTATTGTTTCTTCATTTAATCTGACAGCCTCTGCTTTTTAGCTGGTTTAATATAATTATTTGATATGGACAAATTAAAATCAATCATTTTATTAAATTGCATCTATCTGTCCTATCTTTGATCTTTTTAAAAGTTGTTCACAATAATTTATTACATTTAATATTCCAACACAAATTCCATCCCTGCTACACCTTTCCACCATCATATTTCAAATATTTCCACCATGACCCACAAAATTTGCCCTCAAACAAAGACCTAAATGATTTACTCTGTGTTGCTTGTTATGAAATGATCCATCTACTAAAAATAATCCAAAAAATTTCCTTAGAGGAAAGTGTGTGAAGATTGTATTTCACCCTGGAGCCATTAAGCCATTGTATAACAGATTACTAATGTGTTGTTAAAGGTTGAGTCTATTTTTTTCCCATGATTGGCTACTTTCTACTTTACACCCCATCAAATGTGGTATACTAATCTCAGTACATTAGTACTGTTCAATATGAGATATCATTTGGCCACAAATGTGGCTGCACACTCCAATGCCCCATCAATTTTCTGTGTTGAAATTGTCTTTGTTACTTCTGTACAATTTGGCATCTATTATCCCAAACAATACTTTTAAGAACAGTTGTACAAGAGTCAAAATTTGAAACAACTCAGAACCCAGTGACAGATGAGATATTGTATGTGTGTATGCACACATATGCGAACATGTTTGTATGTGTGTGTGCATATATATACATATATGTATATATATATGTAATTCAGCCATTAAAAAAGATGAAATAAAATTTTTCTACAACATGGACGGAACTAAATAATGTCATATTAAGTTAAATCTGTCAGAAGGAGAAAGATAAATACCAACACTGAGATTAAAAGGGGGCTGAGGGAGTGTGAAGGAGGTACGGCAACATCACACCACCCAATCGTATAACCAATGCTATTTCAATGAAAAGATAAGTTTAAAAATATTTAAACAGCCAAAGAAACTAAATACAAACACCAATAAACAAACCAGGACAGAGACTACCTGCACCCAAGACAGCAAGCATCTTTGTTTACTGACCAGGTAACCAGCATGCCTTCATCTGGAGCAGAGTCTGGCAGGAGTGCAAGCATCCCAACGGACTCATAGGTTTCTTAAGATCTGTGGTCCTCAGGAGAGTCATAAACCCAGTGTGTGTTCCACATCAATGCGGGCCCATTTCTCATTATTCCCACAACATTTGGGGTAGGGGCAATGAGACTGATATGAAAATAAAGCTCAAGGTGCTGATGCACTGTTATAAAGCCATTTCTCTCCATTTCAGGCACCCAGAATCTTCTGTTAGCATCTTGGAAGTTTCCACACATTTGTGAGGTTGCAAGTAACATGAACTCTCAGTATTTTATCATTTTTGACACAGCATTTCTTTATTCCTTTTCTGACTTTTCTTTTTTTAAAAAAATTATTGACTTATTTATTTTTTAATTGTATTTTTAAAGAGTTGTTCACAGTAATTGATTACATTCAATATTTCAACACCAATCCCATCACCATTACACCTTCCCACAACCATTATTTTGAGTTTTCCTACCACCATCCAATCCTGCTCCAAGGGCAGATTCTTAAATAGTTTAATTTGTATTGCTTGTTATGGATAATTGAGTAAAAATGATCCAAAATGGTTTCCTTAGAGGAAAGTGTGTGAAAATTGTTGTATCTCATCTTGGAGTCATTATATTATATTAGAGATCATTAACATGTTGTTAGAGTTTGAGTCTTGAGTGCTAATATATTTCTTAATTAAGGTTGGTTGTCTTCTGCCTTAGACCCCATCAAATATGGTGTGCTATTCTTGGCATATCAGTGGCACAATTGTACGAGATGTCCCGAGGCCATGAATGTGGCCACTCTCCTAGAAATCTAACATTTTTTTCATAGAACTGCAACTGGATGGTGATTTGGGGGCCTGGCTATGCTTTTTGGGGTCTGCATTTCTGCAGTGTGCTGCTCTCTTCCAAGATTCATTTGTGAATCTGGATCATGGCTGTCAATGCACTTAAATGGCACCCAGAGGCAGTTCCTGGGTGTGACAGTCAGGAAAACGGAAGTGCAGAAAGATTGGGGTGGAGGGAGCATTCCTGACTCTGGATGAGCCTAGAGATTTCTGTCCCACGTCCCGCATATCTGGGTTTTTTTTAGCGGAGACAAGCTCATGCATGGGGGTGCTCAGGGTGAGCCTGTGAAGGTCACTTATGAATGTAAAGGCGATTGGGTTCTGGAGGTTTGCAGCTTCTGGGGCTTGGGGCAGGTGGAGAGAACACCTGCCCTGCTCTGAAGTAGCACAGCACTATAGCACTGTCCTCCTGTTGTTTATCGATTTGCTCGAGCAGGCCCAGTAACATTGTGAGACTTGTTACTGTGTTTGGCTTATCGAATACATCACTGGTAGCTTGCCAGGTTTTGCTGTGTGGGCGAGATACTCTTGGTAGATGGCCGGGCTCTCTCAGAGGGGCAGAGGAACTGAAGCCGGGTTGGTTGGGTTGGCCGCATGCAAGGCAAACGCCCTATCCACTGTGCTATCGCTCCAGCCCTACTCTGAGTTACTCAGATGAAATCAGCCTGGCGCAGGATGGGGAGACGTCTCTGCAGAATACTGTTCTGTTCTGAGATTCGTTTATAAGTCTGGATCTTGGCACTTAAAAAATTCTCTGACTTTTCTTATGCTGATTTATTTTTATATTTCATCTTATGTGTTCTGTTCCCTGGCACCTACTTCTTTCAACAGTTAGTGGCGATTCTAGGTTTTGCAATATATGTCTTTAATCAGTTAACCTTAAAATAATTTATCAACTGAAATGTACTACAAGGGCCTGATAACTATATTCCAATATCTTATTTCCTATCTTTGCATCATTGTTGTCAATCATTTTACTTTTTCATTAGCTATTTACATAATTCATTATTACTATTTTTGTTTTAGATGGTCAATCATATTTTAGAGCATTAATAAATGTATTAGCTTCACAAATCACAAATCACAAATCATCCTGTTATTCGTTGATTGCCTCGAGCAGGCCCCAGTAACGTCTCCTTCATCCTAGCCCTGAGATTATATTCAAGGCTCTTTAGGAGAATGAGACCCATCATTGTTACTGGTATTTGGCATATTGGGTACTCCATGGGGAGATTACCAGACTCTGCCGTGTGGGCAGGCTACATTCGGTAGCCTGCCAGTTTGTCCAAAGTAGGAGTGAGATAATAAGATGTCATAAGAAGATGTCGCGCAGCCGCGAATGTGGTTCCAGGAGCTGGGTTTTATAGTCTCTGAGTCTTGGCCGTTGATGGGATTACACAGCGCCAGGGGGCCAGTTGGTGGGTGTGACCCCCGCCTACTGGAATTTGGAGGATCTGGGTGGAGGATGCTTGGTCCCAATCTGAGTAGACTTGGAGATCTTGGCCCCGGAACCCACGTGGCTTTGTCCCTCTGCCAGTACCTTCGTGTGTACGGAGAGTGGTCTCAACATGGTGGTGGCTGGTCCTGGAGGTCTTTGGCTGCCGGAGCCCTGGTTGGGGTGGGGAGGAAAGCTCAACCCGCTCCCCTCCAAGGGGCCCCAGCGAGGACAGCCAGGCGCGGGGGCAGGAGACTGCACTGTTCTCTTCCGGGAGCTGGGTTTTATAGTCTCTCAGTCTTGGCCGTTGATGGGATTACACGGCTCCAGGGGGCCAGTTGGTGGGTGTGACCCCCACCAACTATTATTATTAGCTTCAATCTATTTTATTCCTGTACTTTTCAATTATGGTTGGTGTTTTAATATTTCTTTCTAAGGGGTTGGAAAGAGTGAAGTGGGTAGGGCACTTGTCTTGCATGCAGTTCACCTACGTTCATTTCCTTGCACCTCATATGGTCCTCTGAGCACCTCCAGGAGTTATCCCTGAGTACTACTGGGTGTGGCCCTGAAAAAGCAGCAAAAAAATTCTAAGTAAATTTCTTTACCATTTTCTGTTGACAGATTTCTCTTATAACTTTTTCCTTTGAGAAATTCTTCATTTCTTTTATATTTAACATTTTTACCTTTCTATTGTTTTCATTGTGCATCGAATTATTAGTTGGCAGAGATTTCTTGTTGTTTAGCACTCTAAAATGTCACAGCAGTGTTTTCTTGCCTGATTTTTAGTGCTAATCTGCTGAACTGATGACCATTCTTATTCCTTCTACAATCTATTCTCCAAAAAATGAGTGATATTTCACACTCAGGGTAAGAGAATTATCCAGAGATCAGTAGCAATCTTATGTGCAATTATGAGGTATTTTCTGTTTATTAGCTTAAAGAATGTAGATTTCCAAGGAGGCACTGAGTAAGTTTGGGTGACTCTGTACTTTTTTCTCTTAATGCCTTCAATATTTTATTTTTATCTGTGGTTTTAGAGGATTTTTAACAATTAATGCTTAGGTTTAAGTTTTAATTTATTTTTCTTCATAAGGAGGAAAGTTATTTATCCAGTTTTATACCCTGTGGTAATTTTGGATATATAGTTTAGTGTCTGTCATAAATAGCAAATAATCAGCCAAATTTATTTCAGTATTTCTTCTACTCTGTGTGTGTGAGTTCCTTCTGGGATTTCAAATACACATTTGCCAGGTTATTTCATATTATCCCATAACTCTAGTACACTCTGTTCTGTGTTTTACTCACCTACAGCTCTGTCAAATATCTGTGGTGGGTTTGTGAAGAACAGTCTGCAAGTAGGTGCAGATTCTCCCGACTGCTATGACTCCAAAATCTTTGTTCTCTTTTTCACACACCTGTTCTCTACCTCATAAGCAATACCCCAGTTGAAATATTCTGAACCTGTTCATTTTGTCTCTCTGATCAACCAGAACCCACATCTCATCTCTGTTTATAGAGCCCTATCTAAATACATTAGGGGGTGATTTGTTGAGATGTAAGCACTCCAAAATCTCCCTAAAAGTTAAAACCTGCAGTACACTGAACAGTTTTTTTCACTGCAAGTGGGTTGAGTATTACTCTTTCCATTTTTCTATATCCCCAAATAAAAACTACAAGTATCCACTATATAACTAACCGTGACATACTTAGATTTTTTCTACCCAAGTCCAGATTTTATCACCATAAATTTGTCTAAGCACTTAAAGAAGAGATTAGATAAATCTTTCTTAAAAATATTCCACCAATTTAGAAAGGAATTGATGTTTTTCAATGTATTCTACAAAATCAGAACAACCTTAATACCCAAACAAGGTAAAGGCATTGTTGTATAGCACAGCATAATTAGAGGCTTATACATAAACATAGATATAAGAATTATAAATAAAATAATAGCACATAAAACATTAAATTATAATAAAAATATGTCTAGCTACATATGTAAAAGACATATCTTCAACTTAGTACAAAACTGCATGGTTTAACATTGGACAAAAAAAATCCAATGTGATTCTATACACTAAATGAATAAAGATGATAAAATGTGATCTACCCAATTGATACAGAATGGAATATAATAATACTTAACATGTTCATATTAAACTATCTGCACATTAGAACTATTGTAGAATTTATCTATCCTCATAAATAATTAAATTAAATAGCAAAACATCATACTTAATATAAAAATATTAGAGAATTTCTACTTTCATTCAAAATTAATGGGGATAGTCATTCTTTTAAAACTTGCAAGGTTTTGAACCTTTCAATAAGCATAGAGAAAGGAAACAATAACATAATGATCTGAAATTGAAATTAAACTATTTATGAATGACATTGCATTATACTCAAAAATTTAAGTGATTCTACAGAATCATTGGGACATGTCACAAATTTTGGAAAGGTGTTCTTCAATGTATTAATAACAATTAGAAATATTAAAATTATAAATGTTCAAACACTCTTACTTAAAATAACCTTAAAAACATCCAATACCAAAGAACAGATATAAGAAAGTATAGACGTGATTTCTAATAGAATGCCATCAATAATTATTAATAAGAAATTAAGGTATAGAGGGAGACATGTTGAAATTTGTAACAATGTAATTTCTCTTCAAGTTGAGAATAAAAGCCTGTGTTATTTAATATTTTTTAAAGCATTGTGGTTTACAATACTGTTAATGGTAGAAGTTCAAGTATACAACATTTCTACATCACATCCTCCACCAGAGTCCACTTCCCCCCACCATTGTCTAAGGAAGACTATACATGCATAGTTAATCAAAATCCTAGCAGATATATTACAATTTATAGGAAAATTTAAAAATAATTTAAAAAGTCTTCCTGAAGAAAAGCAACACAGTTGTCAGACTTGACTACCAGCTATTAATACTAACCAATGAAAAGCCACCAGACCAGTGGAACAAACATGACCAAGCACAACCATTCTTATACAGTCAATTGCCTTACAATATGGTACTATCAGAATATAATGGGAGAAATATAGCATTTCAGTAATGGTGTATCATAAATTTTATACCTCTGTGGAGGGGGAATAGAATCATAATTTATCATGACAACCAAAAATAAAGTTACACATAAATCACAGAAATGAAAAAGCATGAAAGTAAACAAGATATACAATAGGATATTTTCATAACTTGGAGATACCTAGAGCTTCCTTAACTAAGACTTATAAATGCAACCTTAGGGGGGAAAAATATACTCTTTGAGAAAAACTGAACTTTATTAAAATTAAAACTTGACAACATTTAAGGAAAGTAACTGGCAAGTTGCAGATAGGTATTAGATATCTGTCCAATAAAGAAGTCATTTTAGAACGTATTTTAAATCTCCATAAAACAATAAAAAATCCATCTTTATATTAACATGGAAGGAATATTTCTTAGAAATGTTGGGAGTGTTTAAAAAGTTCTCATATTATTATTAAATTTTTTATAATTTTAAATAATGAAAGAGAAACTGTCTTGCTTCAGTACCTTTATTCTGTCCTTCTTAAGGAAACGGGTATTTATTTGATTAGAAACTGGGAAATGAGCCATTATCTGTGTTTGTCTTAGGCTCTCCTTGACTCTCTCCCTTGGAAACTGTGAACTCAAACACCACTTTCCTTCCCTTTTCTGACCTTTTCTCATCCAATTAGCAAACTTATCCACAGAACTCAAGAACCCAGTCTTGCAACTTTACCAGCCATTTTAACTCTCTGGCACCCTCACTGCAGTCTGTGTCTTTTTCTTCATTTGGTTCACAAAGATCAGAGCTCAAAACTCTACAATTTATCTGGTGGAGAAGGAGTTGACAAAATGAGGCTAAATAAACTAAGTTGTGGAAAGGTGAAGATTTGAAAGCAAAGAGGAGCCAAAAAAAAAAAGAGAACGGAAAGGGGGCTAGGGGCGACAAGTACTGCTCCTGAGAAGTAGCAAAGTGTGGAGAAGCAGGCATTAATTCAGGAGGAAGTAAGACCACACAGCATCTGCATCTTGGCATGAAACTTAAGGTGGGATCTGAAAGATCAGGGGTCAGGGCAAATTTCTACATCACGTCCTCCTCCAGAGACCACTTACAACTATATAACCATATAAACTATATAACCCAACTACAAATTCAACTACACTGAAAACAAGAGATCCAAACTACAACCACTAAATTTTAAAATGTTCTTGTCAAGGTGGCAAGCTGGCAGGGCAGGAGGGAATTTGGGGACACTGGGGGAGGAAAGTTGGCACTGGTGGCGGGATTGGTGTTAGAACATTATCTGTCTAAAACTCGGCTGTCAATAACTTTGTAAATTATGGCTCTTTAATAAAATTTCATTTTTTGTTATAAAAACATTCTCAGTGGAAAATTCCCCAACCACGCTCTTGTTTTGCCAGAAGTGGGGTCAGCAAAAAAACATAAGACCTTATTGAAACTGGTTTTTTTTTTTTTTTTTGGTGTCTCAGCCCTTCCACATATTGAGCTGTAGTGTAAAAATTTTGTGAAGCAGATATCTTTTTTTTTGGGGGGGAGGGTCACACCTGGCAAAGCTTGGTGGGGTCACGCCTGGTTCTTCACTCAAGAATTACTCCTGGCGGTGCTCAGGGCACCATATGGAATGCTGGGAATTGAACTGGGTCAGCTGCGTGCAAGGCAGACACCCTACCCACTGTGCTATCACTCCAGTCCCGAAGCAGATATCGCTGAGGAAAAAAAAATTTCCACGGTCAGAGAGATTGTACACTTGCCTTTCAAGCAGCTGATCCCTGTGCAAATCCCTGGCAGCACATATGATTGAATCCCTAAGCATTGCCAGAAATGATCCTCTGAGCACAGAGCCAGGAGTAAGTCCTGAGCACCGCTGTTTATGGCCCCAAAACCAAAAATGTCCTCCTAATCAAAATTTAGTAAACAGAATTATACATGTCATGGTAAAATACTTATTGTGTAAATATCTGGCATGATTTTCTAAAATAGGTCAGCCAAAAACGCAATTAGTTTGACCTTATTGAAAGTTCCAAGGAAGTTAACAGACCAAACCAGTCACTCCATTTGTATGCAGGCTTGGGGAAGGAAAGTTACCAAAGAGATGTCTACATTTTCCCTGACCAGAACCTAATTTAGCAACATACTTATGTTTTTGTCTGCAATGCCAGCAGGTACATTTTTATTGTCATTATTAACAGGAATATGCTAACTCATCCTACTGTAAAACAGAAAAGTATCTCAGTAGTCTAAGGAACCAGTTCAGAGATGCCCTGGGTCATTTGGAAAAATCAGGAATTCCTTCAGCAGCTCTCATTGGTGTAGGAACAAAGGCAAGGACAGGCTACCCCAGAGAGAACCAGCAGGCATCTTTCTTACGATGTATTATTGCTTCTGTAACAAATTACCATAGCTTGGTTGGTCCAGACAACACAAATCTATTGCCCAGAAGCTCTGTAAGCTAGAAGTTCATCATGCTTCTCACTTACCAGTCAAAATGTCAGCAGGCCTTTGTTCCTTTTATAAAAGTCCTCAAGAGGCAACAATTTCTTCAACTTTTCCAGGTTTTAGGGTCTATACCATGACTCGTGGTGGGTGCTGTTTGATCTTCAAAGCCAGAAATGCTTTATTTCTGACCATTTTTTCATAGAGGCATATACTTGTATATCTCTTTTCCTGCTTCCATTTTTCACCTTTTAAAACCTTGTGATTATATTTTCCTGTTTTGTCGATTTTAAGAAGTTTGTGATTACTTTGGTAATAATTATCAAATAGGAGTGAACCCAGAAACCACTCAGATTATTCAGGAGAATTATTGAATCTCAACATTTTTAAGTTAAGTACATTTGCAAAGTACTTTCCTCATGTAAGGCAACATAACCACAGGCCTCAGAAACTAGGCATCTAGGTAGTTTTTTTTCTGCTGCCTACAGGGACTGAGATGTACGTTAGTGAAAGCCATTATCAAAAATGGTTCCTCTTTATGGGTCCAACTCACCCATGCGTGAGTGATGACCACTTCTTTCAGATAATATTATGGAAAACCAACACCCATTATCATATATGTTATGGATCATGATAAAATGGCATTTTCTTGAAGGGTCTATTGATATTATATGCCAACTTAATCCAAGAAGAGAAATCAGTAAATTATCTCCTTTTCCTTGGACTCATGTCCTATGAAGCACTCATCCTTAAGGTCACGCAAACTTAACATATGCAGAGAGATAGGCACGAGTGCATGCACACACACATATGCACACACACACACACACACACACACACACAAGATTCTGTGATCAAGAAATTGCTGGATATTACCTATCACTTAAAGACTATCAATGCGCATTTTAAAAATGCCTGAGTATTTCACACTAAAGAAATATGTGGTATTATTAATGTTTGACTTCTTAAAAAATGTGAGGGATCTTCCTACTTTATTTGACCTCTATTTTAGCTCAGAAGTGCCAAAACAGGCTTTTCCATCTAACTCTGGTATTACTTTTTGCTGAATTTTAGGAAAGTCTGCAATTAACTTGCAGATCTTTGTGAGAATAACCTCCAGATTTTTTCTACTTGATTATTTCCTCAAACAATCTTTTTGAATGTATAAATGCATATATACTTCAAGTTTAATATGTAAATTGCATATAATGCATCATTCTACTAATATCTAAAAAATCAAGTCAACAACTATAAATGAAATGAGCACCATTTTATATATTTTGATAATTTGATGGGAGTCTCCCGGTGGACGATTCCACAATGAAATAGACCACATCATATTCAATCAACGGTTTTGCCTGACCGATGTCGCTGTTGTACCAAAATTTCGAACGGGATCAGACCACCATCTCCTTTGTGCAAAATTCTACTTCACAGAGCGGGGAGAAAGGGCTGCAAAGTTCAAAAAGAGAACTCCCAGACCGACCACCAACTGGGAACTCTTTGGCACTATTGCGGCAACATGGGAAGATGCCATTGTTGACAACATTGACGAGGAATACCATCGACTGGTTCAGCACCTCCATGAATGTGCGAGGAACGCCAAGAGAGAGATAGCCACAAAAAAACGCCTGTCTTCGAAAACTCTTGAGCTAATTCGCCAGCGTGGTTGGCGCATGCCTCAGGCAACCGCAAGCTAACGTCCGAGCTCGCAAAGCAGTGCAGAGATGCGATCAAGGAAGACCTCAAAGAGAGAAGAGCAGAAGTACTGGTAGATGCAGCAGAAGCTGGGAAAAGCATTCGTTATGCCCGCCTGTCCTTCGCCAACTAAAAGACCAAGATGACTGCCCTCCAATGTCCTGATGGATCCACCACATCCTCCAGAACGGCAATGGAGAAGATTATCCATGACATCTACTCAAATCTCTTTGATAGCCATGTCCACTTGCCGACATACCAAATTCCACAGGATGGATATGTCGTTCCCAACTTTCTCCCTTCTGAAATCCGACACGCCATTTCGTCGGTAAAGAGACAAAGAGCACCTGGCCCAGACAAGGTCAGACCTGAACACCTGAAGAACCTGCAGTCAGTACTTATCAATACACTGGCTCAGCTCTTCACTCGCTACCTGTCTGAATGCAAGGTTCCGTCCCAATGGAAAACCAACAGGACCGTACTACTGTTCAAGAAGGGAGACATCCATGACATTGGCAACTATCGCCCGATCTGCCTATTGTCTGTCATCTACAAACTGTTCACTTGAGTCATCCTGAATGGGATTAGCAGAACACTAGATGAAGGACAACCACGTGAGCAAGCTGGGTTCCGCAAAGGATTCAGCACCATCGACCATATCCACACGATTACTAAGCTCATTGAGGTTTTTCGGGAGTTCAAGATGCCGCTTTGTTTAACGTTCATTGATTTAAAGTAGGCCTTTGATTCTGTTGAGACAGAAGCGGTCATTGAAGCCCTAGCCAATCAGGGCATTCAAGCCCAATACATCAAGATCCTCTGTGAGCTGTATTGCGGAATCACTATCAAGATCTCACCATTCTACAAAGAAGTGATCGTTGATGTCAAGAGAGGGATTCGGCAGGGTGATACCATTTCACCGAAACTCTTCAGTGCCACCCTCGAGAACATCATGCAATGACTGGAATGGGAAGGAATGGGAGTGAAGATAGATGGTCGGCAACTATACCACCTCCACTTTGCTGATGACATTGTTTTAATAACACCAAACATCAGCCAAGCGGCACAAATGCTGGCCGACTTTGACAGTGAGTGTGGAAAGGTAGGACTACAGCTGAATCTTACAAAGACAGTGTTTATGAGAAACAGCCTCGTTCCTGATGCCCCATTCTCTCTCAACGGAACGACCATCTCTGAGTGCAACAGCTATGTGTACCTAGGTCGAGAAGTCAACATGAAAAATGACCTGGCACCCGAGCTGTGCAGGAGGAAGAGAGCAGCTTGGAACGCCTTCAAGAACATCGAAGAAATAGCTAAGAGGACGAAGAACCTCCGGCTCCGGGCACATCTCTTTGATTCCACTGTTCTTCCTGCATTAACATATGCCTCAGAGACCTGGGCCCTACGCAAACAAGATGAGAACGCTATTCAGGTCTCCCAAAGAAGAATAGAAAGATCTATGCTTGGAATATCACGTTTCACTCAAATGAGAGAAAAAATCAGGAGTTCCGATATCCGTCGACGATCAAGAATCAGGGACGCTGTCTCATTTGCCAAGGTGTCTAAAATCAGATGGGCTGGTCACGTAATGAGATTTAAAGACGACAGCTGGACTAGAGCTGTTACTGACTGGATTCCATGGGATGTCAAAAGACCACATGGCCGCCCACCTACCCGATGGTCAGACTTCTTCGTCAAGATCATGAACGATTGGTTTGAGGCTCTTCATGTTCCCAGAGCGAACAGATGCCATTGGGCAACACTAGCATGCGACAGGGACAAATGGAGACATTACTGGCACCCGCTCAAGCAAATCGACGACTAACGGGAAGTTAAGTGAGTAAGTGATTAATTTGATCACTTTAAATGACAAATCATTAATATTTCAAGCAAACTATACATTTTGGATTAGAATTTTCTTTACTACACTTGGATATAATTCATTCTTTGAGTGATATTTGTTCAAGATTTTCAACATTTTGACCCATGCTTTATTAGGTCTTATAAGATTAAGTCTCTTCTGACTTCACAATGATATTGAAGAACTACTCATTCTACAAGTACAACTATCAGCTATTCTATTTTCTTATGGCTTGATTAGGCTTGCTTTCATTGTCTTGGATCTGCATTGATTATTCATTCACACTGTTTAATTATTTTACAAAACTCATTTTAGGAGTTGGCCATTTCGTGGATATTAGTTTAGTTAAATGGAGATGACATGTAATTGTGGTGAACTCAGTATACATCACATGGAATTCTGAATCTTGTAAATTCTCTCCAGGCTCCAAAAATGGATTTTAATTTTTAGAGATAATCGGTATCAGGAAGATGGGGTCAGGTCTGCTGTGACAAACACCGATTTCCGCCCTTAAGGTGAACCCAGCAAGCTAGGGATCCATGTAAACGGTCAGCAACATATGCCAAGAAAAAAATAAAAGACCGGGTGATACTGGGGATGTTTTTCCTGAGACTTTAGGCTTCAAATAAAAGAGTCACTCACTAAAGTAAGATCACTGGTCTACCTTGGAGAGGCAGAGAGAGTGAACTGATGGATGAACAGATCAGGGCATGTTAGGTTTTAAATCTCAGACATTCCCTTTATATTAGCAAAATATGCAAAAGGTATTTTCACGTATGTTGTCTCTATCCTTCCCAGGAAGGCCTATGGGTCCTCAGGGCTGTCTTCTCCCTTTGAATACAAGTACATGTTTGTCCAGTTCTGAAGTTCTGTTTTAAGTAGTCCATTGCTATCACATACCTAAGTGACATTTTTTCAGATATTTCCATCTCTCTCTGCCAAGTTCCTTTGTTTCTCTCTAGGTTCTAAATTGGGAACTAGGGAGATAGCTCAGTGGTAGAGTACAAGCCTAGCATATATGAGACTCTGAGTTCAGTCCCTGACACCACATGTCACCCACCCCAAGCTGTAGTCCTGGTGACACCAGATAACTGGTAGGCCTGAATACTAAATTATCAGGCTCACACTACCAGCAGTGACTGCTAGTGCCCCCAGTTCTGCTAGTAGAATCTCTAATTTTTAAATATGCATGTTATAAATGGTGGACCGATGACACAGTGGGTAGGGCGTTTGCCTTGCATGCGGCCAACCCAGGTTCGATTCCTCTATCCCTATCAGAGAGCCTGGCAAGATGTCGAGAATATCCCGCCTGCATGACAGAGGCTGGCAAGCTCCCTGTGGTGTATTCAATATGCCAAAAACAGTAACAACAAGTCTTACAATGGAGACGTTACTGGGCCCGCTCAAGCAAATCGATGAGCAACAGGACAGTGCCATGACAGTGCTACCACGTGTTATAAACTTAATCAGGAAAATGTAATACAGTAAATGTGATCAGGGAAAATTTGGGGAATTTTTCTTGTTATTTTGGAATACATATGCAGGTGCTCAGGATTTACTCCTTTGCTCAGTGTTCAGTGTTTACTCTTGGTAGTACACAGAAGGCTATATGTGGAGCCTGAGATTGAACTAGAGTAAACATGTAAGGCAAGTACCTTTTTTTTTCTTTTTGGGTCACATCCAGAGATGCACAGGTATTACTCCTGGCTCTTGCACTCAGAAATTGTTCCTGGCGGTGCTCAGGGGACTATATGGGATGCTGGGAATTGAACCTGGGTTGGCTGCATGCAAGGCAAATGCCCTACCCGCTGTACTATCACTCCAGCCCCAGGCAAGCACCTTAAACCCTTGTGTTTCTCTCTAATCCAAGCTGTGAGGTCTTAAACAAATTTAATTTAATTCCGTGAGTCTCTGTTTCTTTTCCCACAAAACGTTGCTAATAGTATCCATGTTTCCGGGGTTGTCTGGTCCACACTTTGATAGCTATTGACTTTCATTATGTGCAGACAAATACCAAGTACTTTTATTGCATCTCCTATATTAATCTTCATAATAACTACTTGAGAAAGATTATTTGTATTTTAGTATGCAAACACTGAATTAAAGAAAATATGATCCACTCCCTCATGCAACTTTTCTTTCATTTTTGGTTTCTTGGACACATTTGTCAGTGCTCAAGGCTTACTTCTGGCTCTGTGTTTAGGAATCACCCCTACTGGTGCTAAGGGGACTATATGCCATGCTGGAAATCAGAATTATATCTGTGCAAAGCATGAAGCTAGCCCTTAAAACTTAAATTTGTTATTAACTGAGAAGCAGCTAGATCATTCAGAATCTATGCTTCAGGGTTTGACCATTTCTGGAAGAACAAAGTAATAACAGTAACTGGCATTAAACAAAAATCTGATAAAGAGTGATCTGCTACCTGATAAATTATTCTTACTTGTCAGTGATTCAGGTTCCTGAAAGTCTTACTGCCCCCATCCACAAAACTCCTCTTTGTACCCAACAGGCTTCTAATTGCAAATTATATGTCATCTGCAAGTCATGAAATGAATTTAGTGGTTGAGGACTAACATTTCTCTGAGTAAATAAAAGAAATGGAAAAGAGCATGAAAAGAAACTATTACAGTTCCCACCATAGAAAAACAAAAAATTATATTGTTTGATGCAATAATTGATGTGTGTATGCAAGTATATACTTAGATGTGTTTAGTTGGAATGTAAAATATATTTTCCAGTGAAGCCTTTAGGTTTATATATATTAATAAATATATAGCACTCTCTGTATAGCACTGTCTTCCCATTGTTCATCAATTTGCTGGAGCAGGCACAAGTAACGTCTCCATTATGAGACTTGTTACTGTTTTTGGCATATAAAATACATCATGATTAGCTTGCCAGGCTTGCCGTGCAGGCGCGATACTCTTGATAGCTTCCCCGGCTCTCTGAGAGGGGCAGAGGAATCAAACCTGGGTCGGTCCAGGTAGGCTGCATGCAAGGCAAGCACCTTGCCACTGTGCTATCGCTCTGCCCAATAAATATATATTCACATATAACAAATTTACACAAATGTATATATAAGTATAAATTTATGTATCATATCATTATAAATAATGATAGCTTCACCTCTTGTTCAGTCTGGATGCCTTTTTTTCTCTTGCTATTTAATGTTCTATATTTAATTGCTCTAGCAAAGACCTCAAATGCTAAGTTAAATAGAAGTGGTCAGAAAGGGAAATCTTTTCTTATTCCTGATTTTAAAGAAAAATCATTTCAATTGCACATACTAAATATAGTATAAGATAAAAGTTTAAATTATGTGATCTTTATTGTGCCGAGATATATTTCTTCTTGGCCTTGTTTTATTAAGTTTTGATTATACACAGTAATTAAATATTATCAAATGCTTTTTCAACATCTATTAATATTATTATATGATTTTTTGTTTTTATTTTATTGATTTAATATAATACACAATTTTTTACCTATA
This sequence comes from Sorex fumeus, assembly GCF_029834395.1. Lineage (NCBI taxonomy): Eukaryota > Metazoa > Chordata > Mammalia > Eulipotyphla > Soricidae > Sorex > Sorex fumeus. Next base: position 32,680,963 of record NW_026606092.1, on the reverse strand, counting down.
TTGAAACTCTTGCTTTTCTTGAATAAATCCCATTTGGTCATACTATATGATAATCTTAACATATATCAAATTTTATTTTAAGTAGTTTCTTGACAGGTTTTACATTAGTGTTTATCAGATATATTTGCATATAGTTTTCTTTTATTTTGATATATAGGGCTAGAGTGATAGCACAGCAGTAGGGCGTTTGCCTTGCACGCAGCCAACGTGGCCGACCCGAGTTCGATTCCTCCACCCCTCTCGGAGAGCCCAGCAAGTTACCGAGAGTATCTCACCTGCACGGCAAATCCTGGCAAGCTCCCCGTGATGTATTCAATATGCCAAACACAGTAACAACAAGTCTCACGATGGAGATGTTACTGGGCCTGCACAAGCAAATCGATGAATAACGGGAGGACCGTGACCATGATATATGAATATATATGTGTGTACGTGTGTGTGTGTGTGTGTGTGTGTGTGTGTGTGTGTATATAATTGCTTGGAAGCAAAAATTGGTTTCCTGAAGGTAAGGAAATCTTATGTTTTGGTTTAGGACCTAATCAGTCTCTCTATGGCTCTTAATTAGTAGATGCAGACTCATTAACATTATTAAATATTTAAGGTAAGTATTTATTGCCTTTGTCTTATGTTTTAGTTCTTTTTTTATAGGGCTGGAGCGATAGCACAGCGGGTAGGGCGTTCGCCTTACAAGCGGCCAACATGGCCGACCCGAGTTCGATTCCTCCGCCCCTCTCGGAGAGCCCGGCAAGCTACCGAGAGTATTCGATATGCCAGACACAGTAACAACCAAGTCTCCAAAGGAGACGTTACTGGGCCCGCTCGAGCAAATCGACGATCAACGGGAGGGCCTTTACCCTTTTACCTTTTTCCTACTATTTCTTTGAATACAGCTTCTACTCCTTTCTCTCCTCTCTCTGGGAACATCATAATGCAGACATTCCTTTCCATATAGTTCTATAGATCTCTTACACTATTTTTTCATATTATTTATTTATTTTTTCATATTTTTTTAATAATTTTTAATATTTTTGTTCCTATTTGAGTGTTTTCTGGTGTTACTCAGATCTATTTTTAAGCTCAATCCATTATTTCTACTGAAGTATATTTTTCTGTGTTCGTTTTTCACTTTCAGGTCATACACAGTGGGTGCTTGGGGTTTACTCCTGGTTCTTTGCTCAAATATCAGTCCTAGGTCTCGTCAGTGGTTGTAAAGTACCACAAGAGTGTGAAGGGTGCAGGGTAGTTAAGATAGAGGAGGGTCCATTATGACAACATTGGTTGGAAGTGATCACTCTGGATAAAAACTGAGTGTTGAAAGTAGATAAAAGAATATACATGATAAGCTTGGCAGCACCTGTATTGCAAACCATAATGCCTAAAATGAGAGAGAGAGAAGGAGAGAGAGAGAGAGAGAGAGAGAGAGAGAGAGAGAGAGAGAGAGAGAGAGGAGGTCCCTGCCATAAAGGCAGACTGGGGTGGGGGGTGGTTTGGGGATGAGTGGGAGGGAAACTGGAGACATCAGTGCTGGGAAATTACACTGGCGGAGGGATGGGTGTTGGAACATTATATTACTGAAACCCAATCATGAACACCTTTGTAATGCTCTATTTCATGGTGATTCAAAATTTTTTTTAAATAATATAAAAAAATATTACACCCAGTGGGTTTTCAGGATCATAAGAGTTGCCAGGGATTGATCCAGTGTTGGCTACAAAGTGAGTGCCCTACCTGCTGTACTATATCTCTCCATCTCCTCTGTTTGAAGATTTTAATGATTTCCTCTGTCCTTATTGAGAGTCAGCTTGATTGATTTACGCCTTTATTTCATTTATCATTGTTGTAAGTGTTACTTTAAATTCTTTTCCAGGCAAGCTTCTTTGTTTCATTACATATGAACTTTCCCCCAGTTCCATCTTTTGTGGAAAATGCTTTTATTTCCTCATTTTCTTTAAGATTGTATATATGAGCTTCTCTGTGCTGACTTGAACAGTTATCTTTCCTTGACTCACTACGTAAGCTTACTATATAAGCTTAATAACAAAATTTTAGTATTGTTGGAAATAATTCTACATTTTAGTCAGGATAATGTGGTATCTGTCTCTTGATCTTTTTGCACTTATTATATAATTGGGATTTATTATCAACACAGAGGTGAGCTGAGGCAGTGGGGAACAGAGAGATTTTTATTGAAAGATACCATGAGTTTAACCTGAAAGGGAACTGCAGTCTCTGATGCAGAGTGGGTGAGATCTGCAACCATCCTCTCTCTAAGCAGGTTTTACAGTTCATGCTTTCCCAGTCCCTTCAAGTTATCACTTGTCCGTCAGTGGTATCCTGGTTCTGGTTTGTAGTTTCTGTGTCCCAAATATTTCACAGGGGAGCAGACAGTGAAAAGATAATCTAGGAGTTGTGGATTTAAACAGCAAGTGAATACAGTCTCAGGATGGCCCATGAGAAGCTCATTCAGTTCTCAACAAGCCAGACTTTTGGCTTCCTCTCTAAGCTATAACTATATTGTTTGCATTCATTCCGGAGTCACAACCACAAGGTCCAAATCCCCATGCTAGATAAGAAGAACATTGAGCACTTTAAGGAAATATGTAGTGCCTCAGGCACCCTGAGCAGCAAGGAGTGTGGGTATTTCTCTCTTGAACCATGGCCATTTGTTGTTTGCTGGCTTTGCCAGTGGTCTTCAATCCTGGCATCTATCTGCTTGTCCCACTCTCAATCATTATACTCTGCTCTCATGTTCCTCTGTCCTCCTGATTTTTCCATTTTGTACCTGGCAGGTACTTTTCTCTCAGTAATGCAGCCTGGAAGGATGCCTTGGGATTTGGATGTGAGGCGTTGGTCCTAATGTCACAGAATCCCAACCTTCTTCCCCCTAAGAAGTCACAGCATTTCTGAGACACCAAGTGATTGTACAGTTACAATTATTCCCACAGTCTTCAGTATTTTCTGTCATCTATCCCTCTGAAGCACTGCTCCTCCTGCTAGCTGGTTTTTCTAATGGTCTGTTTTTAACTTAATTGATCACTTAGTTTGTAAAGCCGTGAGGAGGAGATACCAACACCCTTCATCATTCTCCATCTTGCCAGAATCACCTAGGTTTATTTTCTTTCTGTGGATCATGATTCCCCCAAATCAACATTTTTGATTCTGTCTTATTCAGCTTATCATAATCTTTTTTCAGTTGGTACTTCTGGATGGGAAAGGTGAATGGGCCTGCATGCATAAAACAGTAGTGAGAGGGCGGTGATAGGAAACTGAAAGGAAGAGAAAGAAGTAGTAGAGGTCAAGTCTAACAAGTACTTGAACTATTATATGGATTTTGTTCTTATGTGTAAAGCAAAGTCTTCAAGGCTTTTGGACTCAATAAGTATTGTGATTCCATTATGGTATAAAAAGAATCCCTGTTATTATTCTGTGCAGAGTGAATGATAGAAGTCTGAGATGAGACAAGATGGAGACAGATGCATATTGAAGAAGAACAGAGAGTCACAGCTTCTGTGGCCGTCAAGGTGTGCCTTAGCATCAGAACTAGAAAATTCAGTAAGTATCGCTTAATTTCATTAATAGTTTCTTAGATACTGTAACTTCAAGTGAAACAGCACTTAATAAACCCAGACCCTCAAATAATATAATTTCCTTCAAGCTTTTCAGGGTTTTTTTTTCATCCTCATCGAAGTTATGATTAAATGACATTAAACAAAATCGCATTATTAGAAGACAGACCTATTCTCTGTATAAAGATTTGATCATACATGATGTGGCAACTGATCACAAACCTACATGATCCTCTTGTTTCTATGACTGGTACGAGAATAAGATCAAAGGGCATGTACCTGAGAAGCAAATTGGTTTGAAAATGTAGGTGGTAAGGATGAGTAAGACTCTGGGTAAATAGGATTTATGTAACCAGGAAAGACCAGCCTGCACTCTCTCTCACCACCTTCAAATCTTCAGATTGAATGTTCAAAAGTTACTAAGTGAGAAATTGGAATCAAGGTGCTACAAGGCACTATTCCAAGATTCCGAGAAACTGAAGCAAACATTCTTTAGAAGCTGGAGGCTGTGATTGAAGCCACTCACTACACCAAACAGACATTATAACAAATAAGTGAGCACATATTTGAGTTGTAATGGTACCCATATTCTTAGTATTAAGAAAAAAATACTGCCCCTTCCTTTTCCAACCTTTATGCAAAAAAACCGAAAAAGCCTACGCTATATAGGAAGTATGCACAGCACAGAATTCTGGGAGATAATTTTCCAGCGTAACTAAATTAACATAGAATAATTACAACAGAAGGGCCTTTTCTTAAGAACAGAAAAGGAGCTCTTTAGCTCTATGTTCCCAGGGAAGGTTCTTAAAGGGAATATGACAGGGCAGTAAACCACCCATTGTCTTGGCATCACAAAACAAATAATTTATTTTCTCACACAAAGTTCACTAATCATCTCATCCATTCAGCAATAAAGAGGACTGAAATGAACCCATCTACCTTGTGAATTCATCATCTCAATACACAGACGGATGATTATATTTGAAAAAAATAAGACACCTTCCATCCTTTCAACTAAGGGATTAAACACACTTCTGATCACAGTGTTTTGACCATAATATAGTATTTCAGAATATGTCATGTAAATCAATCAGTAAATATTCAAGTTCCAGATCATCATTATCATCATCCCTATTAATTTGTAGCTTGTAATACGGCCATTCTTGCAAATCACATCTTCCCTTCCATGCATGTGATAAAAATAGCTCACCATTCACTGAATAAAAATTACACATTTAAGGGTTTCAATATTTTCATTATCCGTATGGCATAATTTTTTCATTGTTACATTGCCTGCTCAAAGAGACATTCTTAACTGACCTACTACATCAGCTAATCTCATTATTAGAAGCACATTTTGGGGTGGAAAGTGTTCTCAAGCAGTGCTGTGAGGGTACAGGAATCACTTCTGGATCACTGTCTGTCATCAATGTCATCCTGTTATTCATCGATTTGCTTGAGCGGGCACAGTAACATCTGCATTCATCCTAGCCCTGAGATTTTAGCAGCCTCTCCTTACTCATCCTTTCCAATGGTGCGGCTCTTTCAGGGTCAGGGAAATGAGACACATTACTGTTACTGTTTTTGGCATATTAAATATGCCATGGGAGCTTACCAGGCTCTGCCGTGCAGGCAGAATATTCTCAGTAGCTTGCCGGGTTCTCTGAGAAGGAGAACTAGACTATAAAAGTCGCAGCTGTATATGTGACTGCCCTCTTCCGGGATCTTTTTTTTTTTGTAGTTTCTTGTTTATAGTCTCTTTGTTTTATAGTCTCATGCCTGAGGATCATCAGAGCGTGTGGAAAATGGCCTTGAGCAAGGCTGTGGCTGGGTACCAGAGGTCTATGGCTGCAGGGGCTCTGCTCGGGGCAGGGAGGGAAACTCAATCCACCACCCTCTGAGAAGCCCTGGTGAAGACAGCCTGGTACGTGGGCAGGAGATTCTGGATATCTAGGCCAATATAGACAGAAAATTGAGTGAGTCCTAGGGTTACAGTACTTCTAGGACTCTGTAGAGCCAGGTACCACCAGGGACAATCCGAGTGTTTTGAGAACCTTGTGGTGCTGGGAATCCAGCCCAGGTCAGATGTACCCATGTGATATATTCCTGGCCTTGGGTAAACTTTATTTTTGTTATGAGGTCCCACTCAAAATCTCAGGGCCTACTCCTGACTTTGTTTGGAGGAAGGGATATATGTGTGGGCTTCTGGAGTTTAAGGAGCATGGAATTCTTCCAGCAAGTATCAGAAAAGAAATGGGGACACATATAGATGAACGTAAAAGACAGCCTAGCAAAGAATGCGTAGATTAGGAAAATCGAGGTTTCAGTCACTCTTGAACAGTAAGTAGCACAGTGTAGAACTGAGCATAGTCCAATTGGAAATTGCATGTGTGTAAAATACCCTTGGTCCATCAAGGTATTTTATCCTAATCAAAAATTCTAACCAGTGTACCTTTCCTCAAAAGCAAGAAACTTATTTTGACTCTTATTTTGAATAATACAGAAGGAATCACATTGAGGAACATTTAAGTAATACCAGCACTTATTTAGAAACTGTACCAGAGGTCAGTAGAGATAATGAAATTGAGAAGTGTGAAGAATGCGTGTGTGTGTATATATATATATATATATATATATATATATATATATATATATGGATGACAGAGAGATAATTGATTATCTGGAACCACAGCACTGTAAAGAACTTTGGCATTTTCTAATTTATTTCATTTCCCTGGGAACCAGAACTTTCTGTAAGTACTTAGGTGAGTGAAATGTACAATTATTTTGAATTGATTAACTAATTAGTTGCTTTCACTTTAAATGATATTCAGTTATAAAGATACTATAGAGGAGTCAGAAAAAATAAACCTATGAATAATAAAGCATAATGTCTAAGCGATGTAAATTCCACAAAACACAAAATCAACCTACCAATTGGGAGAAGATATTTTCATACCATATATTTAATAAATACTGAAATATTACAGGTGCCAGTGAGAGTGTTTGCCTTGGACATGGTCAACTCAGGTTCAATCCCCAGCACAACATATGTGTCCGCCAAGTCTGCTAGGAGTGATTCCTGAGTACAGAGCCAGGAGAAACCCTGAACACCTCTGGTTTTGGCCCAAAGAAACAAAACAAAGAAAAAATATTCAAATGGAGGGGAAATGTTCTTTATTAGTTATTATTAGAGAAACACAAATCAAAATCTAAGAATCACAATGGTGGGAATAATCTACATAAATAAGATTACAAAGAATAAAAATTGGCAAAGGGGATACAAAAAGGAACAATAATATTATTGTGGGAACATTGTTGGTGGGAATGTAAATCATTGCAGATTCTATGAAAAATGATGTTTGATTCCTTTAAAATTTTTAAATAGAAATGCCATATACAGTCTGGAGAGATTGTGCAGATGGTAGGGCACTTAACTTTTACATGGCTGACCCATGTTCAATCCCTGGCACTATCTTGTACGGGCCCAAAACAAAACAAAACAAAAGCCTTATGTCCTGTAATAGCATTTATCCAAAAGACATGAAAACACTGATTCTAGATATATTTTAGGCCTATGTCCTAACAGTATTCTTCACAACAGTCCAAAAATAAATCTAAAAACCAATCATAAAATGATTGGCCATAGGAATCATGGTATATAAAGTAAAGCTGAATACTTCTGTCACTAAGAAAAGATGAAACTGTTTCATTTGAGATAAAATGGGTAGTATTTGAGATGATTATACTAAGTGAAATAAGTAAGGAAGGGAAAGATAATTCTGGAAGGTTTCACTCATAAGTGGAATATAAATAAGTGAAGCAAAAACTACTACTGACAACAACACTCCCCAAATAGGTTGAAACTGAGGAGGTAGGACGAATGACTAGAGAACTCTTTCCGGGATCAGATGGCACTGGAACCGGGTATTTGGCACACAGAATTCTACACACACATAAAATCAATGAAAGGTTGAGTGGGGGGAGTTTTAAAAAGACAGCACAAAGGAATTTGGTGAAACAAAGTCTATATACTATATCTTCTTTAGTTAAAATAAATGTTTCTCAGATGTTTAAGTAAACATTTTTTCTTTACTAATCAAGAGTTTAGGGTACTTTTATGGTTTATTTCTTTTATGGTTAATCATGGTGAGATTCACAAACATAATTCAAGAGGTCACCTGGTTTGAGTCATTCACCCCCAAACTTCCCTTCTCAACTTGTCTCTGAACCATTACTTTACATCTCCTTCCTGTTACCTACTCTCCCCTTCAGGAGTATGTTTAAAATGCAAATATCTCTGAAATAAGTAGACAGGCCCACTGAGACAGAAGTAATTGGATTATATTAAGAGAAAATCAAGAGACAGCAGAGAAATATTTCAGTGATAAGAGAGCTCATCTTGCAGGTGGCCAACACGGGTTTGATCCCTGACACCCCATAATCCCATATGGTCCCCTGAACTCTGCCAGTAGTGATCCCTAAGTACAAAATCGGAGAGAGAGAGTGACAGAGAGAGAAAGAGAGAGAAACAGGCTTATTGAAACATTTGATAGCGTGAGAAACCAATATGCTGAAAGAAATACTGATTCTTCTGCTGTTTCTTTCCACTCATCTTTATCCTTCCATGGCTCCTTCTATACTGTCCCCTTCATCCTTGATACTGGCATTAAGCCCACGCCATTTCCTCCACATTTTCTCCCAGTTTTATATGCAAGTACATCATTAGCTCAAACCTGCTTTCTATCATAGATCCACTGGAAGGAACTGGCACAGGTCATATGTGACCAGAAAAAGGTTTTGAGTATCTACACAAAGTAAATGAATTTAAATAAAGATATAAAAGTGATCTAGAGAACCCTAAATGTCCCCATTGCACCACATAAACCTCCAAATGCACTCTCATTATATCGATTTGTATTGTCTAATATGAATTGGCCTGAACATAAAAATAGCATCAATGTTTCAAAGGAGCTACATTTATGGTAAATTTAATTGCCAAAGACAAGGTCACTTCACTGTCCAAATCTAATACTGTCATTTCTTTCATAGTTTAAGTGTATAGTTCTCCCAGAGTTATGCAAAACACAAGCTATTTGGCTATAAGCAGTAACCTTAACCAAGAGACTGTAGCACCATACCACTGTCCTCCTGTTGTTCATCTATTTGCTCGAGCAGGCACCAGGAATGTCTCACAACAATTGTGAGATTTGTTGTTACTCTTTTTGGCATATCAAATACGTCACGGGTAGATTGCCAGGCTTTGCCATGCGAGCAGGATACTCTCAGTAGCTTGCTGGACTCTTTGAGAGGGGTGGAGGAATCAAACCCATGTCAGCCACGCACAAAGCAAATGCTCTACCCACTGTGCTATTGCTCCAATCTAGAGACTACACAATTTATTTTACATGTCAATTTTCTTAAGCTTTGGATAATTCAATATAAAATAAAACTGATCATATTAACAACCAAATTAATAGGGCCTAGCTTTAAGAGACTGCATCTTTATTAGCAACAAGCTGCTGAACATCTGGGATTTTAGTTAGACTGTTACTAATTCCTTATGAGAGATATAATGAACACAAAGCAGATTCATTATATTTTGTTGATAAAATGTATCTTAGAGGGTCTGGGGTTGGATCTCAGTGTCAGAGCATATGTTTTATCTGTGCTATGAGGTTCTGGGTTTCACCCACCATACCAAATTAAAAATAAGCAGACTACAACCTTTTAGACCCATAGAAACTGACTCCCACCAAAGAACTAATTGGATGTCTTTATGAGAAGTGTGGGGGCTTTTAGAATCTTTGATGGCTGAGGAAGCTAATCTGCTGACACAAATATTATTCCTTAGAACTTTTGATGATCGTTTAATTAATTCTAACTTTATCATCCGGTTCATCCCAGAGACATTGAATGACTAGCCTGATACCTACCTAATATGAATTAGATATGACAAAATAAGAAGTCTGGTTGAGAGTACTCTAAACTAGGCTTCTTGTTCTGACATAGCTAGATTCTGAGATCTTTTGGTTAATCAACAACTTCTTATTTTTGTTACTTCAGCAAAAAGTAGAGCTGCTAAAATTTCTCAGTAAGTAACATAAGTAACAAATAGATCAGGGTAATATGATTATCTCGAACATTATTGTGGAATTAGTAGAAGCCCTCCCCATCCTGACTCTGTACACAAGTATGAGAAAGTCTCTTGTACTCTATGCCTTAGTTTGCTAATATTTAAAAGAGGATAAAAACAGAAGCAAAGAAGAGAAAGGAGCTTATGTTCAGGACACACCCAATCATTGTTAGCTATTATTATCACTGCTCAAATGTTATGATCTAAGTAAAGACTAAGAGCTAAATTTCTATTTACATGGTCAGTCTTAGTTTATAATTAGGTAATTTTATTTACTAAAATAGATTTTAAATTTTGCTTCAAATTACTAGTTATTGAGCTATCATTCATAGCCATCGAGTTATCATTCAACACACTTATCATTTAATAAGAAGAATTTAGGCATTGTAAACACATCAAGTCATAAGCGTAAGGGAATGTGCCACAGGGGAGAAACTAACCCTAAAATCAAGATCCATGATATTTATCACATGTTATACATTATAATATGTATATGACCTATAGGAAATACATATTTGATTACATGCCATTCCTGATATAGAGTTCCCCAACCCCTTGGAATTTCCTGAGTGATGAGAACTTATCACATAAAGTGAAGTGACTTTTGAAAAGTGTTTAAGTATGGAGACTGGTTTTCAGAGAAGCCAATTAGGCACTTAAATATTTGGAACTTTCAGACCCACCCCTCAGACTGTTGGGGAAGGGAAAAAGACTGGAGGTCGAATTAATCATCTGTGGGTGATGACTAGATCAATCATGCCTATGTAATGAGGCCTCCAATAAAAAATATGAAAAGGATGAGGTCTAGAGATCTTCTTGGCGGGTGAGCACATGGAAATCTGGGAAGACTGACACTCTGAGAGGACAAGGAGACTCTACACCCCTTTCCATCTGGTTATTCTGGACTGAAATTCTTTTATAATAAACCAATAAGCTAATATTTTTCTTTCCATGGGTGGTCTCAAGGTTTAAAAAATTTAATTATTGTTTTGTTTGTATGGTTCTATAAAATTTTAGTTATTCAGTTAATAAAAAGCATTTTGAGATTTTCCTAAGTGAATCTATTCTGTTCAATATTTTTTGAATGGAGAATTTTAGAAACTATAGCTTGTAATTACAAAACACATTTTTCCCCTAAATTTTACACCTTAAATTGTGCTATGCATCTTTTTCAGTCAAAGAACTATTCCATTTGGCAAGTATTTTCTCATAATTAAAACCAACAAGACACAAGGTGTTATGGAACTTCCAATAGGACAAGATCCATTCAAAGAACTTATGGTTTGGTGGAAAATATTGAGGATGAAGAGTTAATAGTTAACAAGACAAAATGGTCTTTAAAATATAAGAGCTATATCACAATTTTGTAGTCCATGGAGAAAGAATGACTGTTTCTTAGGGTCACAGAGGTTTAAGAAGATTGAATAAGAGATCCAGAACAATAGGACAGTGGGTATGGCACTTACTTGCCTTGCATGAGGCCAACCTGGGTACAATCCCCAGCTCACCATATGGTCCCCCAAACTTGTCAGGAGTAAAATCTGAGTTCAGAGTAAGGACTAAGCCCTAAGCACCACTAGAAATGACCCCACAACAAAAGCAAACAGAATACACCAGCGCCTGTTTCAAGTTTATACCTGAAAAAATTCTGTACATAGAGAATACATTCTGTCACTGTCACTGTCCTCCCATTGGTCATCGATTTGCTAGCGTGGACCCACTAACATTGTGAGACTTGTTACTGTTTTTGGCATATCAAATATGTCACAGGTAACTTGCCAGGCTTTGTCATATGGGCGAGATACTCTTGGTAGCTTTCCGGGCTCTCCGAAAGGGGTGGAGGAATCGAACTCAGGTTGGCCATGTTGGCTGCATGCAAGGCAAACGCCCTACCCACTGTGGTATCACTCCATCTCAGAGAATACATTAGCAAAAGGAAAAAATTGTCATCACAGGACCTTCACAAAAAGATTCAAAAAATAACCAGAATGAGCTGTTTTTTTCTTTTATCATTCAGATAAGAAACAATAAATCTGGAGAACTAATAGACAAAGCCATTTTTAGTTGGACATTAATTGAGTAGGAGAAGCCTAGCTAATACAGGCAGAACTATCTCTAAAAACCTTTTTGTAGAAATGTCTCCTGCCTTCCTCATAAAGAATAGATACACTTCACAGAAAGAGTGTCTCCTGATTTTAAAAAACAGGGTATCTATAATATCTTTGCTGCTTCCATTGTTTTTCAGGGAAGCTTAATTCAAAATAATAAAGATAGAACTTTGACACATTGTGAGGCATTCTACCCTGAACTTCATCAGGACAATAGGGTGAGTGAAATCATACACATTTGTGTCTCTAAGGGTAGAATCTGCCTTCATTCATATAGACTTTGAACTGTATCCCATCTCTACAGCTTAACTGTTCATTTCTTGGACACTTGATTTCTTCATCTACAGAGTGGGGAAAAAACAACGAAACCTAGTCAGAGGATATTGGTGAGATGCAATTTAAATATACATATAAAAGAAATTAAGGCTATGGCTTCTATAAATAGTCAGTAGATGATAAGGCTGACAATGATTATGAGGATGGAAGAAGGGAATGAAGAAAAAACACCTCCTTGGCAGTGTGTGAATCCAGGGTTATGCCATAGCATTTAGTATAAACCCAATAATATTTTCGACTCTCCAACTGTTTGTTGAACTGAACTAAAAAAAAACTCTCGCATACATCCCAAGGAGCCATAAACATTCTTTTTTTTTAACTTTTTAAAATTTTTATTAGTGAGACACCATGAGGTACAGTTGTAGACTTATAAATTTTTGTGCTTGGGTTTCAGTTATACAATGATCAAATAGGGCTGGAGCGATAGCACAGGGGCTGGAGCGATAGCACAGGGCTGGAGTGATAGCACAGGGCTGGAGCGATAGCACAGCGGGTAGGGCATTTGCCTTGCACGCAGCCAGCATGGCCGACCCGAGTTCGATTCCTCCGCCCCTCTCGGAGAGCCCGGCAAGCTACCGAGAGTATTGGATATGCCAGACACAGTAACAACAAAGTCTCCAATGGAGACGTTACTGGGCCCGCTCGAGCAAATCGATGATCAACGGGAGGGCCTTTATTTATTTATAATGATCAAATGCCCATCCCTCCACTAGTGCCCATTTCCCACCACCACGAATCCCAGTATCTCTCCCCCCCCCCCCCATCCCTTGCTTCATAGTTTCACCAGCTTTGAAGGAGGAAGAAACACACAAATGTTGGAAGTGAGCTAGTGAAGGGAAAATAAACTGGATAATTTGGGGTGTTTATTAGAAAAGTCTTTCTGACGAGAATAATTACTAATTATACCAACCAAATTTATTATCTTTCTATCACAATTGGGAAAAAATGCCACGGTCAGTGAAAACCACAGAGATGAAATGGAAAATCTGGCACCCTTGAGAGGTAATTGAATGCTCTTACTGGACTCCCTCTCATTAGATTTGATGTAATTGTTTTCAAAACATCAAGACATCGTGACAAGTATGATTTTCAATATAACTCTGTTGCAATAATCAAAAGGGTATTTAAAATTCACTGTACAATTACAGACCCATTAAAGCTAAGTTAACTGCCCATTTGAGTCACTAAATCTAATCTGCTACCTTGCAACACACATGCGCACTTGTCCATCAGGGCTGAATCATAACCAGACTTTGCTCATGGCTCTGGGAAAAGTTCTGCGATAATATTTTAACAAGGTCCGGGTGATGCATACATGCAATAACAATTTGCCCACAGATTCACTGGGAGCCCAGTACTCATATTATCATATTAGCAACATTAAAAAAAAAAGAGCAGGACCACTGGATTCAGGCAAGCAACAGGCAGCCTGATACCTCATTTATTCTTCCTAGTTCATCATGAAATGGGGGGATTTGAAAGCATCACTTGTCTTTGTACTTTCAAAAAAAAATCTGACTTCAAGGCTTCTCATTTTGTTGTAGACAACTTCTGAGGGATCAGCCAAAAGGATCCTTAGTTTGCATTCCTCTACCCACAATGGAAAGAAAAAAAAAGGACTTCAAAAGAATCCAAAATGGGGCTGGCTTCACAACATTCAAGACATTGTACATACGCGGTCTTAGAGGAAATAGCTTTAAAAAGACAGCCTTCAAGTGTTCCAGGCAAGAGAAAGAAAAGATCCTATGGCGAGACATCTGTCCCATCCAGCTGTGGAGGGACGCCCATGATGGATGGCTTCCACTGGGAGAATAGATGGCCTTGAGGGACAGGTCTTTGTTCCGGGGTATCTGCACTCTCTCCTTTGACCTACACCCCCTCCTTCCCCTGATCCATGTGATTATGCAAAAGGAAGGATGCTCTGCTCCTTTGCAAGTTAAAGCCTACTAGAGTCATTCATTCTTTCAAGGCCCAGATGCCTCCACCCTCCTCCCCCTTTCTTGGTCCCCACCCCCACCACCCCCACACACACATTTCCAAGTAGCACAAAACCAGAGGGTAATAGGATTGAAGGTGATTCCTGGACTAGGGTGAATCTGCAAACTCACTCCAGGATTAACATGAATCAATGGCACGGAAGACAAGAGCTGGGAATCTTGCATGATACCACTACACCAGCAAAGTAGACTATGGACTGAACATGTTTGCCACTCAATGCCTCTTTTGCAGACCACAACACCCAAAAGGAGAGAGAGAACACAGGGGATTATCCTGCCACAGAGACAGGGGGGATGGGGGGATGAGGGTGGGAGGGATATTATCCATGGTGGTGGAAAATGGGCACTGGTGGAGGGATGGGTATCTGATCATTGTATAATTGAAACCAAAGCACAAAAAATTGTAAATCTACAACTGTAAAAAAAATAAAATAAAATAAAGGGAAAAAAAAAAGATAAGAGCTGGGGTTGGGGTGGGCACTTGCTTTTACCCCGAAGAGAGAGTGAGTAAGCAAACCCACCCAGGTGGTCACCCAAGGCATAACTAATTTAGCTTCCCAGGATTATTTTGCAATTCAAAGTATAAAGAGGGCAGATCTAACAATTTGGTGACAGTCAGCATATTCCTCTAGCAACTCCAGATTTCTGATCAGTTTATGGGTAAGAATGGGAGGTTTGAGCCCCTCTATTTCATTGCACATCTCAATTTCTCTGGCCTTAGGATCATCCAGAAACAGATTTGTACTTGGGCCACTCCTAGTCATGAAAGTGGAACAAGCTAACTTATAAACATTGTGGGAAAAAAGGAAAACAATGGTTTCCTACATGTGACTTTCTAAAAAAAAGAAAAATTCATAGAAGCAAATGGTAGAATAGTGGGATCTAAGGAAAGCTGTCGAGGTAAGAAGTTACAGTTTTGTTAGACGAATATGCTCTAGAGATCAAACATATATCATGTGTATAGTTAACAAGCCTGAAGAAGGTAGAGTTAAGGAGCCCACACTATGAAAAAAAGTAATTATATGAAGAGATGAATATGTAATTTTAACTAATAATTTCATTATGTGTATATATGAGAATGTTTGTGTATCATATATAAATTATGTATATGTCACATTGTACAAATTAAAGTACTATTTTTATTTCTATTTATTTATTTTTTATTTATTTTGCTTTTTGGGTCACACCCAGCGATGCACAGGGGTTACTCCTGGCTCTGCATTCAGGAATTACTCCTGGCGGTGCTCGGGGGACCATATGGGATGCTGGGAATCGAACCCGGGTCAGCCGCATGCAAGGCAAACGCCCTACCCTCTGTGCTATCGCTCCAGCCCCACTTTTATTTTTTAAAAAATTAAAAATATAAGTGAAAATCTATTTAAAAATCAGAGGTACTCATCTAATAACTTAAAATGCACATCTTACAAACTATGTAATTATGTGTGAATGCCAAAACCCGATGATAATAAGAATAGCAGTTACAATTTTCTGTGTGCCTACTCTGTAGCAGGCAACATGGGAAACACTGAAATTAAGCACCACTACCTCATAACCCATCTAGAGAGCATTCTTATTAGTCTCATTTTACACATGAGGAGAGGGAGGTGTGAAGTAACCTGCCTCAGGTCAGGCAGCTTGTAAACAGGTGAGCTAGATCTAAATATAGTTCTTAGACATCAAAGTTTATGACCCTTCCACTATGCTGTGTAGGCTGTATAAAGCTCAGAAGCCTGAAGGTCATCCTGAAGTTCAAGTCTGGGTCTACAAAGAGCACAAGATCATGCTGTCAGACCACCTGAACAGTGTCCTGACATCATATAGACCAGCCTCCAACATGATATCCTGACCCACTGCCCCCCACCCACACCCCCCACAGCCCAGCTCAAGTCTTCATCCCAGTGACCCAGTGACTTTTGGTCACTCCTTATAAAAATATCCTTTGTACTTGAAATTACTATGTTCAAAAGTTCACACATGGGGCTGGAATGATAGTACAGAGGGTAGGAGGTTTGCCTTGCATGTGGCCGACCT
The DNA here is from genome assembly GCF_029834395.1 of Sorex fumeus. Lineage (NCBI taxonomy): Eukaryota > Metazoa > Chordata > Mammalia > Eulipotyphla > Soricidae > Sorex > Sorex fumeus. Next base: position 32,664,789 of record NW_026606092.1, on the reverse strand, counting down.
GGATTCGATTCCTGGTGTCCCATATGGTCCTCTAAGCACTGCCAGGAGTAATTTCTGAATACAGAGCCAGTAGCAACCCCTGTGTGTCACAAGGTGTGATCCAAAAAGAAAAAAAAAGTTCACATATTTCCTTTCCCTATTCTAAGACCTACCTAGTTTATTTCATGATTGTCTCACCCAATAGAGCTAATATGATCCCTTGCTCTCTATTATCACCCACTTTTCTTCACCTCCTGTTGCTCCCACCCTAGTTCAGGCCTCTATTATATTTCATCTGTATAGTTACCATAATTTCCTATCCCATTTATCCTAGAAATAAATCTAACATTACTTCCTGAAGTGTGGCTGGGACCCTGTCATTACCTTGCTTGGAAAACAGGTACTCCCTGTTATTTCCACAATGAACCCTAAACTCTTTAATAAGCATCTGTAGGAGAGGCTAAACAATTTCCCCTCTACCTTTCTAGGTTGCTAGCCGAGACACCCCACATTAATCATGAACAGATAAGAGGAGAAATTTTTAATTTTTAATGCTCAGGGGTCACAAAGTTATGAGACCTGAAGACAAGTGAACAGAAACAATCAAGTTATTGGGGTTTATAAGGCACCTGAAGCAAAGGGGAAAGACTTCAAAGGAGAGGAACACAATTCATAGGAATGTGGGAAGAGTGAATGTTTGGTAAACACGTGTTTGCTATGCCATGCAGATAAGTCTTTTTGAAGTAAAAAGTAATCTCTGGTAATAATTCTCTTCCTGTTACAGGTACCCTACTGAATTCTTAGAGCTAGTTTAGGGAGAGGAAATAAAGGGTTACCCGAGTTTCCTAGGTCCTAAATGCCTTCAGATCAAAGGAATTTATTTGCCATCTGAAGTCATCTATTTGAAGCTCCCCCTTATTCAAGACCTTCCTTGAACAAACCTAACCGTGCATTCTGAGGTGTGATATTCCAAATGTTCCCCATCACTTAAACTCATCTACTAATCAAACTAGGCAGTTAGAACATAATCAGGCAGGGTTTGCTTGGAAAAGGACTAGATACCAGATAGATAGCTGAGGGGGAATCTGGCATTTGTAATTGAAGACAATGGGGGCTGGCAAGTAGCCTAGAAGTGAGGGGTCTTGCCAAACCAGTCACACCGGATACTATAGTCACATTTGCTAAAAACAAGGCACATTTCCAGGACTTCGGAAATTTGAACCCCAGGCAGGATAAAAAACAAGACAGAGGGAAGGGGACAGGAATACAGGACAAGAATTACAGGAGTTGAAGCACAAAGGACCAGGTAAGCGCCCCAATACTCAAAGTAAAGCTAATACAACAGATCTATATAAAGACTGACAAATTTAGAGCTGTTAGGTAGGTTGTCTGAATATGTTGCTGTTGTTGTTGTTGTTGTTGTTGTTGTTGTTTAGACACATATAGCAGTTCTGGGGGCTTAACTCTGAGTTCAGGGAGATTACTGATTACTACCAGTGATGCTCAGGGAACCCTACATGACATTGGGGATAGAATTGGAATCAGTCACATGCAAAACAAACCCTATATGCTTATACTCTCTCTCTTTAGTTCATATCTAAGTACTCTTTTAAAAGTAGAAGTTATAGTTGACTTGGGTGAAATGGGGAGTGAAAGATGTAATAGACTTATGAGAGAGTGCAAAAAGAATGCTCTCACCTTCCAGCTTGATTCACTTTAGTCTCCCAAGGAAGTGCCTCGGGGAGTGGAAGTGGTAATATAGACCATGTTTACCTAGACTGCAAGGATGCTTATTTACCACCAGCCCCACCTGTGATACACATAATTTTTCGGATACAGGAGCTGTTCCCCACCAGCTGTACCCCATCTCAGGGAGCCATGGCCTCAGGCTGGAGTGAGGGATTGCTCTCTTCAAGAGAAGGAAAATCAATTATTGTCAAGGCCAGATTCTCAGGTCTACCACCTATCCTTGCAGAAAAGAATTCCAGAATAAACAGTTCAGCAAAGTGTCTTTATTCAGGAACTATGTAGCAGGAGAGAGAGAGAGAGAGAGAGAGAGAGAGAGAGAGAGAGAGAGAGAGAGATATTCAAGAAAACACAGGACTTTTCCAGAGGGTGCAGAGCCCAGAGTATGCACACTAAATTGGAACATAAACCATTATGAGATCTGGATGCATGTACAAGATGAGGATGTGTTCAGCTTAATTTTGCAAAATTTGTTTTATAGTTTTCCCAAAAGGCTCCCACGTGGGGTTTTCTATGTAGAAAAGAGGGAAATAGCTTGGAACTCTTGGTGGCCTTCCTTCATATTCATATCACTATCTGCTGTTCCTGTAGGAACTTTTCCTCTGAAGGAGTTCAGCCTTCTGGGCTGATGCTGGCAGCTGTTCTTTCTGCATTTCAAGTGATATTAGGCCTTCCTTCAGGTTTTTAGACTGGGGCTATATTAACTTCTTTAGCATGGAATTCTTTAGTCTCAACTATCTGCCTGCTTCATAGACAATAGGTCCAAAACAGAGTCATTTATTTAACTGCACTTCTGGCCTCGTCCAAAAATGACATTTTAAACCTGTTAAGAGCAGTTTTTCTCATCATTAGGTGCTGGACCAACTCAGAGGAGTTATACTATTTCAAGGGCTGGAATATGGGTGCTTTCTGTTTATTAAGGCACATAGATTTCCAGGGGCTCTGAGTAATTTTGTTCCTAAAAAGTCCACAACAGGTCAAATAAGTTTGGAAATGTGTGATCTAGTTGCCTCATCTGTGCTAGTGAGGTTAACTGTATGGTAAGAACAGTTCCCTCTCTTTTGAGAAGGTAAGTACCTGAAATTATCTTTCTTTTCTTTTGCTAATAAACTTATCCTGTCCTCTAACTATAAAACCATTTCTATTCCTACAATTGCTTGTAGTTTCATTCTACTTAACTGACGGGATACAGGCTGGTTCATGAATCACTTAAAATCAATTAGTTCCCTAACTTTACTTGAAAGAATCTTGGTTTTTAACAGACTTTAAATTTTGCTTAGTTTATTAGCATGATGTTCATAGGCTTATTGTATTTTATTTTGAAATTACTTAGATTTAAGTTACTATAGTAAATTTGTAAATATCAATCATCAACAATTTCTCTTCCCTACAGGGAAGGGATATTTGTGATTATCATAAAATGAAGTCAGAGTGGCAAGTATAGGTGACGAAAGATATATTGCATGATCTTTGCAACCAGGTTTATCCCAATATCTGTCTCTGTCACGATGAAAGATTTGAAATTTTTATCATGTCCAAGAAACAATATAATAAACCCATAATGGACGTTTTTCACACTGTATTGATTTCATGCACCATTATTTCATGGAGCTCAAGGAACCTTATATACATATTCCTATTGTTCTTAGTTTGGAATATTACATTTTGCTACTGGTGAGACAGAGGAGAGAAATTATAATCCAGGGAAAGAGACTGGGGCTGCCTCTCTTACTCCCCATCATAGTATGTGACTGATTTAAGAGTTTGTACATTTGAGGATTTGGTTTATTGACAAACTCTTTTGTCCTCAAAAAACTTGTTAGAGATCATGCAGACATTGTTACATAAAAGTTCATGACTTGAAAGATAAGAACTGTTTTGTTTGATGTTCTGATGTCCAACATCCACAAAACTAGGTAGGATGATAGCAGCAAACCACATCTATGAGGCCTGATTACTGAAAAAAGACTAAATTATATCTGGATGTGATACAAGCATTCCAATAGCAAGCACCACCAGCTTGCAAGTGCCTTTTCCCGGACTGATATAAATTAGAGCATATCCAAAGTCAGGTCAGCCTGGAGTAATTTTCCAGTTGGCTTGTCAGATATCCAGGAGACAAGCTCCTACATCACAATGCTATGCAGATGAAAACTCCTTGTAATTTCTCTTGGGTTTTTACAATTGCTCATTTATGGCATGGAAAATTGGCACCGTGTGACTCAAAGAACGAAAAGACCTGTGGGAACTCATTCAGTGCTAAATCTGAGACATAGTGGGTGCTTAACGAATAGCAACTGATTATCACTGTGAACATTAAATAGTCCTGCTCATGACTGTGCTCTAAATACTCAACAGATGCTTTTGAAATTTCAGCCACTCCAGCAGCTCCCAGAATACCAATCCCTCTCCCCAATCCTCATCCCAACCCCATGTAGATCCTGATGTCAAATTGGCATGGCAGTAAAATAAAGGCTTGGAGTCCCTGTCACTGTCAGGAATTTTTAAAAATGAAGCTTTTGAATTCCTCCAACATAAACACGTAGATGTTATTTATCAGACGGTGTGGGCTTCCCCTATACCTGAACTTCATCATAAGCTCTGCCTCCCCAATAATGGAAGGGATGCACATACATACTTTTTCCAGCCTTGGACTTCAAAACTCACATGAACTCGAGAGATTTCCATGGAATCAGAGGCGTAGAAGAAAGAACAAGAAGCAATGCTGCTCCAGTGTCGGGTGTGAGGCTGAGACCTGGAGTATCTGTCCACAATGGAAAGCAGTGAAGTCTTTACAACCAGCCTTGGGGGACTGAGGTACGTGATGATGCTTCTCTGGAGTGAATGACTCAAAGCTCTTACTGGCCCTTCCCAAGAGTCTGTGAACACTTGAGCTAATGTACATATTCCTGTATCTGCAAAAGTAGAATTGCTAGCAACAGAAGGATCAGAGAGTATAGCTTTGACTTAAGTTGTTCTTACGTTGACTGCTCATACCTAAACACCAGGCTAGATACATAAAAGCAAAGACAAAAATACATAAACACACCTTCCAAGATTCCCCAGTTTAGAAACAGGAGCAGGGACTGGAGCAATAGCACAGCGGTTAGGGCGTTTGCCTTGCCCGTGGCCGACCTGGATTTGATCCCAGCATCCCATATGGTCCCCCGAGCACCACCAGAAGTAATTCCTGAGTACATGAGCCAGGAGTAACCCCTGTGCATCACTGGGTGTGACCCAAAAAGAAAAAAACAAAACAAAACCAGAAACAGGAGCAGGCTCCTGCCTGTCAGCTCAAGGCTGTTGGTCAGATTGGTGAAGAGGGCACACAAGTAGACCCAAGGTCAGTAGGGCAGAGGAAGGAAGCACATTGTGGGAGTGTGTGCACTCTTTGTGTCTTGATAATGGACTTGTGTGTGATATCCACAGACCCCCAAGTCATATGCAGAGGTGCAGCCTCAACTACTGAGCTCCTGTGATCTTTCTTCTTCATTATGCTGAGTGTTTGTCATGACCAGGGCAGGTAGAGCCACCAGGAATACTGGCTGCAATCCACAGTTCTTAGCTTCAGAAGGAGTCCTGGTTTGACCTAGTTTAGCAGGAAGGGTCTTTCTTGTTTGAGGTTTGAGATTAACCTGAAAGTCTGCCCTTCAAAGTTGCAATCCTGTTTCAATCTGCTTCTTTAAATACCTTTTATAAATAATTTTAACAACCAGATGTGTGAGCAGCATAGCAAGGAGCCAGGAGATACTGAAAAGATGGCAGTCAGGTACCAATCCCAAATTATAAATTGAATGGTAAATAAATGTCAGTGCAAAAGGGCAGAAGACTGCCCTCCATGCTTGGGAGGAACTAGAAAATCTGTGAATCAGTGTGGCCCAACATCCAGTCTGCTTGTAGTAAACTAACTCCCAGTACCTGTGCAGCCCAGAATCTTTGCCCTTTTTTGGCCAGCTTGGATCCTCCTTATGCTGCCCCAGGTATGCTGCTGGGCCTAGGTGTGGTCAGCAGCTTGCTCTGCTACTCACCAAAAATGCTCCACTCACGGAATTTACCTCCCAGCAGTGGTTTTACCTAAACCACAACCCCACTGTTTTGGACACAACAGCCTCCTAATTGTTCCTGGTATCTTTAAAGCAGTGGCTTTCAACCACAGGTCCACAGACGAATGCCATTAAAATTTCCTGCTGGCTGGAGAGAAATTACTGTAGCTGAACACAGGGAGCACATGGTCAAAAATTAATAAAATGTTCTTGTTTTTTTCAGTCACAACCTGTCTGTGCTCAAAAGGCTATTTCTGACTTAGTGTTTGGGGGTCACTCTTGATAGTACTTAGGGACCGGGCACAAGGATTGAACCCAAGCTTCTCACATGTAGAGCATGAGTTTCTGCCCACTAAGCTATCTCCTCAGTACCAAATTTCCTTTTATTTTTTTTTTTTAGTATTTGATGTAAACACTGACACATAAAATACAGTTATAAAGAAAGGGTTTCTAAGCAGCGATTTGTGAAATATTTCTCCTATTTTCACCCACTCCTTTTGTCAACATACTGAAAACCATGAGTCTACCACAGAGGTCACTTGCCCAGTGACAGACAGGTTCTGCCTTGGATTTAAAGAGTTGAAGAACACATTTCCTGGAGTGCTCTCAACTGGGTGGAAATAGCTTGCCATAGTGTGGTCCCTCCACTAGAATCAGGTTCCATCATTCTGTGTATGTGTCTATGGGAAGATGCTGCATCACACTAAATTCATGGTGGTTTCATTTCTTTTACACTTCATTTTCTATCCCTTCTTAGGTCACAGAAGCACTCTGAGCACTGGGCTGGAGACGATTTAATGCCTCCCTGATAGTTGTTAGTCTCCCTTTAGAACGAGGCGGCTGACTTTTGGAAAGCAGTACGGACGATTCTCAAAAAATTAGAAACTAGAAACTGAGCTCCCTTTTGACCCAGCAATATGACTCCTGGGAATATATTCCAGAGAGGCAAAAAAGTATAGTCAAGGTGACATCTGCACTTGTTTGTTCATTGCAGAACTCTGTACAATAGCCAAAATCTGGAAAAAACCTGAGTGCTCAAGAACAGATGACTGGTTAAAGAAACTTTGGTACATTTACACAATGGAGTACTATGTAGCTGTTAGAAAAGATGAAGTCATGAAATTTACATACAAGTGGTACTACATGGAAAGTATCATGCTAAGCGAAATGAGTCAGAAAGAAAGGGATAGACATAGAAAGATTGCATTCATCTGGGAAACATAAAGAAATAAAATAGGAGATTAACATCCAAGAATGGCCGAGATTAGTACCAGGAATTTTGCTCCATGGCTTGGAGGCCAGCTACACATGCTGGGGGAAAAAAGAGTTCAGATAGAGAAGGGAGCACCAAATAAAGGGCGTTGGGAGGATCCTCCCTGGATGGGAGGAGCATGCTGAAAGTAGACTATAGACCAAACATGATTGCCACTCAATGCCTCTTCTGCAAACCACAACACCCAAAAGGAGAGAGAGAACAAAAGAGAATGTCCTTCCACAGAGGCAGGGTGGGATGGGGGGGATGGGGAGGTGGGAAGAATACTGGGATCCGTGGTGGTGGGAAATGGGCACTGGTGGAGGGATAGGTATTTGATCATTGTATAATTGAAACCCATTGAAAATTTTGTAAGTCTACAACTGTACCTCATGGTGTCTCACTAATAAAAATTAAAAAAATAAAAATAAATTTAAACAAAGAGAAAAAATTGTCCAAATATTAAAAAAATAGAACGAGGCAGCTGAACACAAAGTTTAGGGTTTATATGCTCAACACCTGGGGGATAAAAGATAGAATTATTGTTTTATTTCCTTGGCATTTGCACAATTTTTTCTATATGCAAATACTATCTATCTACCTCGATGACAAAGATATTGGTAGTAATTTCCCTTTTAAATTTTAAACAACTTTTTAAAAGAATAATATAGGTTAAGGAAAAAGTGAGCCAAGTGTTTTAGAGCATAAGAATACAGATTCAGCAGAAATTGTGAAAGCAGTTGGAGAATAGGGTTTGGTGAGCACCCACTGAGCCTAACACTCTGTTCTCCTCCTTGTTCTCACTCTCAGGCTCAGGTCCTGGGGGATCCCATTATGGGATAGCTGGCCAAAATTGGGGTGCTTCAGTCATTGCTAATTTTTTCATTTCTGTTTGACAAGCTACTTTCACCTATACCTTTTATCTTTATTATTGTATTTTTATTGTACATCAGGTAACAAGATAACACTGGTCTTAATATATATCGTTTTGAGATGCAGTTACTCGGTTACTGTAACTCACCACCACCAAAGTGCTCAAGACCTTCCACTTCCGTCCTTATGTTACTTTCATTTCACCTCTTCTTCCCATCACTTCACTCCTTCTTTTCTTCTTGGTGATCTGAGTTTTATAAACTAAGACTAAGGGTTTGTCACCATTTGATACTGTCCATTCTTCTGTTTTGTTTCATTACACACGACAGATGAGTGAGAACAGCCAGTGTTTGTACTTCTCGCTCTGACTTATTTTACTTAAAATGATGCCCTCCAATTCAGTATTTGTTGCACTTACTCATTACTGAGAGCAAACACTCTGTCATTATTTCCTCTCCATGTTGTTGAACTTACCATTTATAATATTCAGTGCACATTGGGTATTCAATAAACACTACTTCTTGACATTCAACACTCAGCCAACACCAACATTCCCTTACAAAGAGACTAGAATAATGGATCATCTAATAAAAACAGCAAGGCTTATCAGAAAAAAGATCTATACATGGTATAACTTTTAAGAAAAAAAAATCAGCTTCTAGGAAAAGTTGTATCCATATCGCAAAGATGCGACAATATCTGAAAGCAGTTAAAATCTGGGGATTTTCCATAGATTGGACATGTGGTTTAAACAATTAAAACTGAATGCCTGGTATGAAATTCCCCCATGAAATGTGATCAGGTTGCAGGTGAAGTTCAGTCATGTGTAAAGGGGAGAAGTTCCTCAGACTGACAGCAAAGGATTAAAAGAAGAGAGAATAAATAACTTGTGATCTGGGGAAGAGAGAAAATGTGTGTGTTATATGGGGTGGGTTTTATAGAGAAAGGTATATAGAAAACTCAGGCAATGTGGTGAATATATTTGCAATTTTACAGAAAGAGTCCAGTCTACATTGTAGGCACTTGGATGTTTGTTTTAATAACACTCTAAGGCTTCTCTCTACTCATAGAATTTCTTTCCTTTTTTATGAAGTCAAAAATGAAAAAGAGGCCAAAGCAAAAGAATCTAATTTCCTATAATAAGCTTTTGTTTGTAGTCACTTATAAATGCAAAATCATGAGGTCTTAGACACCAGAAGGCATATGTTGATTGTGGAAATGAAATAAGAAAAATAAAATAAAATCTTAGAAACCCACTCATAAATATTGACCTTCCCCTTTCCCTGCCCTCAACTCCCACCTAAAACTTCACACGTGTGTGTGCCACACACACATATTCATATATTCAGGGAGAAATAACAACACTGGCTTTCAGAGGCTGCACAAGACACTATGAACTGATCTGTTCTCTAGATAGAACACATTTGTTCAATAAATTCATCACCTCTATGTGGAAATCCACGGAATTCGACAGCACTGCCCCAAACACCCAACGACCAATTGGTAGGAATATCATTTGAACCTATGTAGCACACTGGAGACTAAGATTTGCCAGAGACCTTATGATGAATTAAGTTCCATAACATTTCTCAACAAGGTGAAACTTTCATCAGCAAAAGCTTGTGGCCGGATTGCAGGTTATATAGTCAATGACACAACTTCTTACTGTCTATTTCATTTTGTCAATTAAATATATGCTAAGTACCCTACAGCTTTTTATTTTAGCAATTTTTTCCAGATTATTACCAAGAAATGCTATTGAACCTTCAGTTTTATGAATTTCTCGTTTCTCTTGCTGCTTAACTGGAAGGTATGATTGCAACTTCCCATCTCTACATTTTGAAATGATCATCATTAGTTTTGTCAGCCCTTCCCTTTGTTTTCTGACTTTCCCATATTTTTAAGACTCTCTTATCTCCAGGATATGAGCCTAGTTTTGCATGCCCATATGTTATAAAGACATATGTTAACTGCCCATCAGTACTCCAAGCACAGAGAATATACCAGCTTAGATCAGATCCGTCATCTCATCTAACTTCTCCCACTCTTTTTCTCTCCTTTGATGAGAACACCACTTCCCCTTCCTCCTCTGTCTACCTCCTCCTCCTGGTCAGTCTCCTAAATCCACAATCCAAACTTTGGACATAGTTTGTATACACATAAAGGAAACATCTTTGATCCCCAGAATACTTTACTAAATCTTTATGTTTTTTCTCCATTTTCATGCCGTTTACTCCATTGACCTACTAGTGCCAATATTCACTCAGAACAACTTACTTGATCAGAAGAAATATTTCTGATGATAGCTTTTCTCCTTACCCTTTTTAGAATCTGATTACCCCCACAAAGGATGAAGCATTTATGTGGATGCTCATGTATTTAGAGTACCATGTTAATAGGAAGCCCAGCTCTACAAAGAACTACAGGCACTGTCTAACCTTCACTTACTTGATCTGAGAAAAAAATACAAAGAATTAAAACAAAATCAAAGATAACAAAACTATTCCAGTGAGTTTTTAAAAGAATTAAATAAGATATGGCCCTTTCTTTGCATAGTATATGATTAGTGTAAGTTCTTAGTAAAATACTGGCACAATGTTAGTAATTATTATTACTGTTGTTGCTGCTGTTTTTACAACTAAAATCTCTAAACTATTGTTATCATTTGAAATAGGACAACCCAACAAATAATATATTCCTAGAACAAACTTTTTTATAGTACAAATTCTTGCTGCTTTATTCTCCTCTAAAATAAAAATGTATTACGACCAAGAATTCCAAGTCACTCTCTTCCTCCTCTTCTACTCATTAGTTATGCAATGTTGAGTTACTTAATCACCATGAGATTCAGCTTCTTTGTCTATAAAATGCTGATGTGATAATAGCCATTATTCAAAGGCACCATTGTAATTGTTAAATGTGTTGATGCATGTGAAATGTTTAAAAGTTAAAAGTGTTTGGCACACAGCATGTGTTCAAGAAATATTTCTTAAATTTGTAAAATTGTATCTTGATATCCACCACACAGGTTAAGGAGATTCTAGAGAATGCATTACAAATGCCAGCCCTGTCACAGTGTCAGTCATAAGTGATTCTAATACCTGGTCATATCTTAGGTTTACCTGGGGATATTTTTTAAAAAATTTTATTGATTGAGATTGTTTGGTTTTCAATACTATTAACAATAATTTTTCACACCCATCACCAGTAGTATGCCCATCACCCTCTCCCAAGAGCCCCAACTCCTCTCCCTCTCAAATTCCTAGCCCCCAAGTCAATTGTGTGAATCGGTTCTGTTCCTGGGGACATTTCATTTTTTAAAAATTGTCTCCCTCACTCCACGCCAGTTCCATCAGAATCGTTAGGAGTGGGAAAAGGACATTTCAAAAACTTTCCCATACAATGTTAATGAGAAGCTGATGAATACACACCTAGTTAGCAATAGAGATAATTTACTAAAATGAAACTATTGTTTCTCTGTCAATGCGTGTAAAGATGCATCCAAATCTGTAACAAGAAGAGAAATACTTCTGAAATTATTCTGAACTCATCATCTTTCTTTATATACCTGCTCTCTACACTTAAAGAAGCAGCTTCCAAAGTGAAAAGCTGATAGACATAAAAGAAAGCTCATATAGCCACAGCCAAACTAGAGAGACCCCAAATGCCTCTATCATTATCAGAACCCAATGGCTGTCAGCCAAAATGAGGTGACATGATGCCAAAGTAAGAAAGACTGGTGTAAGCAAGTGATGGTATAACTTAAAGCTAAATATACATGTATACATGTATGTACATATTCTTTCACAAACACACACACAATACACACCACTGTCCCTCTTCTTTTGATTCCTCTGAACTCTTCTCAAAGGCTGTCAACAATATCTCTAATGCTCTACAAATAAGAAATATGGAGAACATGTAGTGTATTTTATAGTCATAAACTTTGGTACCTATAATTTAATATTGTTTTCTATGCAACAATGTAAACATTGGTTGTTCTTAGAAAGGAAACTTTATGTTCAAATAAAAACATACATATAAATCATGGCAATATTATGCAAATTGGCCAAAAAAGCAAAAAATTCAAATGTAAAATTCAGAAGTAAAATGGGCTTACAAAAATGTGGTTGACAAAAGTACCACACAATAGAAAAGTATTTCAGTAAAGTATTGATACATGCTACAATGTGGATAAACTTCAAAAACTTATTTATTTTTTTCTACTGGGTTTTGGGGTCACACTCAGCAGTACTCAGGGACTATTTCTGGCTCTGTACTCAGGAGTGACTCTTAGCAGTGCTCAGGTGCACAGAAATGGGATCAAAAGGAGGTAGATGTCATGAAAGGTAAGCACCTTGGCCTATGTACTGTATTCTCAGCCTGAACTTTTCCTAAACCTTTACTAAGTGAATAAAGTTACATACAAAAGATGGCTTATTCTGTAATCTTCTCCTTATGAAACGTTCAGAACAGGCAACTTTATCACAAGTTGGTAAGCAAGCAGCTGCCAGGGACTGGGAGTGGGTGGTCAGGAATGTATGAGAGAGGTAGAAGAAAAGTAGATTGCTAGTGACTAGGGTTTCTCTGGGGGAGTGAGAGAAACAATCTAAAATTAGTGATTATAGCTACACATCTCCAAACACATTCAAGACATTTCAGAAATGGTATATATAAATACTTAAACACAGAGTGATATATGGCAATTATATCACAACAAAACAAACAACAAACAAACACTGCCCTCCCGTTGTCCATCGATTTGCTCTAGCAGACCCAGTAACATCGCCATTGTTTTGAGACTTGTTGTTACTGTGTTTGGCATTTTGAATACTTCATCCTACAGCTAAGGGCACCTACTGAGTTTTTAATTTTGTCTACCGAATCCTTTATTTGTGACACTTCTTCTTGTAACTTTTTTATTTCTGCTCTCATTTCTTCCTGTATTTTCTCGACTATCCATTCTACTGTTTCTTTCATTTCTTCCTTTAGTTTTCTGGATATCTCCTCCATTGATTCTTTGAGTAGGTCCTTGAAAATTCTCTGCATTCCGTCTCGGAATTCTTTATCAGAGAGAGAATACTTGTGGATAACCCTGGTTGAGGATTCAGGACATTTTTCTTCATCCTCTCCTTGTAGTGGAGATTTACGTTGTTTCTTCGTGTTGTTTTGGTTGTCTAGTGGTAAAACCCTGGAATTCACTAGTACTGTTTCCTCTCATCTTTGGAAAGGATTCTGGATGAAGTCGGTCATGGTGGTCACCCTTCTTCCTTCCTAGAGTCTGATCTTCCTCTCAGGCATTATTCTTTGGCTTGTGACGGGCATCTGGTGAAGTTTTGGAGGAGGCGCTCTTTAATATTGGGCTTGTATCACTTCTTACGCACTGGTCTTTTGATAGAATTGGACTAGGTTAGTGAACTATTGTTGTATTGTAGTTGAAGTGCCCTGATTTTTTTTCCACAGAATTAGGCTATAAAGGCTGGGATGAAAGTCCAAATTGCTGGGAGTGGGAAATATAACTGCCGCCTCAGAGAAGGCCACACTTACTTTTGAGGAAACCATGCCCCCTAAAGGGGTGGCCACGCCCCCAGCCAGTCCGGATGCTAGGGATGCTAGTCCACAGACCTATTGGGGTGGCGACTAGTTGGGCTGGCACTTGCTGCAGAAGTGGAGGCAAGTGGCCGAGACTGGGGTCCCAGTGGTGGCTGGCTTTCAGGGTTGCAAGTTTGGCGGGGTGGGGGTGGTGGGCGCTAACCCTGCCACCGGGCAGGTACCTGGATGAGTGAGCAGAGGGAGATGGAATGGCTCAGCTTTGGGTTCTGTGCCTCAGTTCCCTTCTCCCGCAGACCAAGGATGAAAACTGGCCATTCTCAGGGGATCTAGTTAGACGCGAGTCCCTGGGACGGGGCCCTGACGCCAGGCGGGTACCTGAATCAATGAAAATTTGGCATTCTTAAAGATAACCTTGATGAATGAAGAAAAACATGGCATTTCATATATTTTAACTAAGAAAGCAAAGCAATGTATTTCAGAAATCTTTAACCAGTATATTGGCCTTTAAAGTTATGTGGACATTTTTTAATGCTGTCAAACTCACTTCAGTAGTGTCAAATAAAGAGGCTGGTGGATATGGACAAGAACAAGGGTCTCCTGCAGTTTCACCCTCATCCCAGATAATTCAACTGACTTAGGGTCCCCATTCCACCATGCTTTTTCCTAAAAAATCTCTGCCTGCTAGTGTTCTCTAGCTTGCACTGGATGGGATTGCGAGTTGGTTCATTATGGGTAGAGACAAGACTCAGGGTCTGCACTAGGGTCTCCTTTAGGATCTCTGAGATCTTATTTTGTTTTCTATTTTTCAGCTAATCTGCCAGCCCCAATCTGTTTTGCAAATCTCTTAGCAAAATAAACTACAATACCCATTCAGGAGCCATTTTATTTCTCCCCTAATTTACAGACTCTTGCCTTTTATTAAGCTTACAATGTGAATGATCTCAAGGGATATCTCATGCCGGCTTTTAAGTCCATCATAGGAATCTATTCTTCATTAGTGAGTAGTGTAGATGCAGGCAAGTTTCTAGGTCTGACTAATAAGAAAGTTTGCTTGATCATTCCTTGATTGGAAAAAGAATAAAGAAAAGTTACAAATGCTCAACATGAGGCCTAACTTTTTTCTCTCTCTTCCTGGAGTGTGTTCAGATGCTTTGAAACTACAAAGGGTGATATTTTCTAAACACAGACATAGGGAGAAAAAAGAATGGAAAGATCCTGGCTCCCATGACAATTTTGTCAAACTGTTCTATCTATTTTGAAACTGCCTTCACAATTGCTATTAAATTATTAAAATACTTAAAGACACGATTGTTTCGTGTGCAGTTATTTGGCTATTTATCATACATAACTAAAGGATATTAGCTAATTTATCTACTAACCTAAAGAGATGGGTTATTCTAAGCCAGGGCTTTCTAATTAGAGTTAATCATGTGTAAGCATAGTCTAAACATACAGAAGTAAAGCAAATTATTAGGTAAGAACTCTAGTATTAGTCAGAAGAATCTAGTCACCAAACATGTTAGGGGCCAGGAAATGGCTCAAAGAGGTGGAGCCCTAAGAACTTCTAAGGTGATCCTGGTAGTTCCTGAAAGACCTAACAAGCTCCAGATTACCAGGACTGAGACAAAACTATCAGACCTAAAGAGGCAAGGAAAATATTGCCTAGAGTGGCTCCTGGCCCCATAGCACCTCCCCAGGGAGGTCCTATTTAAAACAAACAAACTAAAGTTTCTTCTGTAACTCTTTTTTTTATAATCCTTAAATTGTCTTCCTTTAAGATTATCTCACACTCCAAGGTGGATGCTTCAGCATCAGCCTTCGTGTTTATATTTCATAACCAAGGAAGAGGAGAGTGTGGAAGAATGATAGAAAATTCTTTTGGACCAATCAAAAAGAAAACCCTGGTATAATCATATAAGAGTGCATGTATCATGTTGATTAAGACCAGGCCATACAGTCACATCTTATTGCAAAGAAGAGTAAGAAATACCGTCTAGTTTGGTCACTGTTAGAGCGGGGGAAATTCTATTATTCAGAAAGACAGATAAAATGATATTGCAAAGGCCATTAGGAGTCTCCGCTACATAGGGTAAACAAGACCCATCAGTGTTTTAGAAGAGTATACTTTCTCATTAGTTAAAGGTGACAGAAAATGTTTTATGAAAGTCTGTCCAAAGAAGTTAAGGTGGTGTTCAGTACAATTGGCAAACAGATGCCTCAGTGTGGTAAGATACATGTTGCTTTCTAATATGGAACTCTGAAAAGGAAATTTTTAATAAAGTTGAAATCAAACTTTAAGGTACACAGAACTCAGATTGAAAAAGTTATATATATTGGCTCACTAGTGATGAGATAATATCTTAATGTTTTGTCCCTAAAGGTTGTGGAACCAACCAGAAATATGTGCAAATTGAGAGAGGAGACCATCCAGAAGGGAAAAAATAGCACTGGGAAACATAACCGTACAGTTATTAAAAGATATGTTTTAAATTTTAAATTTTAAAAGCTTATCTGAGACTACGGAGATGCTGAGTGGCAGCACTTGTCTAACATGTGCACACACCCCCACTCCCACCTTCCTGGCACTGCTGGGGTAATACTGGTGGCCTTGAACCCTGAAATGTCAGATCTGCACTTCCTGACATTTCCCTGGAGGATAAGATAAAAGTATAAACAATATTGAATAATAATTAATTATTTACTTTAATTAATTTAAAATGACAGCTCCCTGGGGGAAAGATCCTAAATATAAATAATAAGTTCGACAATGAGAAACAACTAGTATGTGACCTGTACATCAATAAAAATTATTCTGAAGGGAAAATTAGGATAAAATATCCTCTATTACCATTGTCTAATTAAAATGTGTTCTCAGAATAAATAAAAACTATATAAAGAACTTAACTTTTACTACACCTTTTTTGGTATGAACCACTATTTCCTACAATCTGTGTTAACTTAAAAAAACAGCTGGAGCCAATTGAACATTTAAACTGATTAAAAAGTCAGTGATATTAAGCTCTAACTTCAAATATAATGCAATATCAAAGTAGACCCATTTTATTCCTTATTAATTTAATTTGAAATATTTATTATAAATTTGGACTAAAAAATAAGCTCATGATATCATCGAATCCCAAGAAAGATTTGATTTAAAAACAGAAATCTGTTGCTTCTAAAAAATATTTGGAAACAACTGTAAAAATTGTTTGCAAGTTACTGTCTTATTCTAAAAATGAAAGCCCATATGTGGTTTATATTTTACTTCAGAGTTCCAAACCAAAAGCATTAAAAATAAGCATCACAAATCTTATGATTGGATGAAAACCTTTCTCCCAGTCACATCCTAATTTATGACTGGCCATGATTTTATAACACATCAGACTGCATGCTTGTATTGTAACATCCATTCCCACAAATCACCAGCAGTGCACAATTTTAGACTGACTTGATATAAGGGATAGTCCCTTTAATTCCTTACCCAAACACCCCAGTAAAGATAAGCAGCTGTGTCTCTAACTGCACCTCCTCACAATCAGATCTCTGCCCAATATATACTGGGCTAAACAGGCCCAGGGCAACATCTTTTCACGTATTCACGTATTTTTTTTCCTCCAGGTTTGCAAACAGGCTCTTGGACCCAATTCCCTTCTTAACCTTCATGTTCTAATATCTACTATTAGATATTAGTTACCTTCGCTGGGTAATTACTAAAGGTTATCATATGCCCGATGGTTTCAGAATGTGATGGTATCACCAGTTGAAGTTGTGTTGCTTCAAGCAAAAAATGAAACCTGAATTGTCCCTCTGGTTCCCAGTCCTGTTTGTGATGCCTCCTCAGAGGTCCCTAGAAGCAGGAAACCCTCTTCTTCCCCAGGGTAGTATCTCTTGGATTTTTTTTATGTACCTGAAGCTGCTGTTGATATAATGGTGAGCATAGCTGCCTTCACATAACATCTCTTCTGAACAGAAGTTACACATTTTTTTAAGAACATCAAAACTCCTGTTTTAGTGAAGTTGCTCTCAAACATGATACACAAAAAGTGTTAGCAATTACTTAACATGCCACTCTATTTTCCTCTGTCTCTTTCTAGAATGACTGTTCTTCTGAATTTGGAAGAATAACCTGTGTTCACATTATGCCTAATGCAGTGATTGATTTTATTAATTTGGTATAATATTCTGATAGAGTTTCTAATTGTTCTTTGATATTGCTTTTTGTTTTTGTTTTTGGGCCACATCTGGTAATGTTCAGAGTTTACTCTTGACTTTTTGCTCAGGAATCACTATGTGCAGTGTGTGGGACAAAACCTGGGTCAACTTTGTGTGCAAATGTACTACTTGTTGTGTTATCTCTATAGCCCTAGAAGTTTCTAATATTTTAAACAGAGCATGGATTTCAAAAAGCATTCATAGAATGAAACACATATTCCAACTTATTGTTGTAACTGTCTGCATTCAGCAATGTTTGCTTTAGGTTCCCAGATCATTAGCTAGGCACAGACCCTGCACTGTCCATTCTGATACGTTTGGCATCTTGGCCCATAAGCTCATCATCCTATACTATCTCTTACCAGTTGCTTTCAGCAGACTAAGCTTTGCATTAAAGAATTTCATGCCTCATTTCCTAGAAGAGCAGCCAGAAAGTCCGGTAATCCAATAAGAGAATCCTGGCACAGATTACCTAAGATTCAATCCCCACTCTGCTACTTATCTGCTGTGTGACCTTGAGCAAATCGTTTAACCGTGCAAAATTCCCACTTTTTCGGTAGCATACTGGAAGGTTTAAACTGTCTCCTGCTTCTTCAAGGGATAATGTTGAACGAAAAGGGGAGAAAGACTCAGCTTGTGCCTGGCAACGCTTGGTCCACAGTAGCCAATATCACAAATGAAACTAATGTCATCGCTTCCACAAAAACAAAAACTGCCTGAAGGAGAGAAGGCTGGCTCACTTAAGTGCCTAATAATTGAAGGTTGAACAAATGATTGAATGAATTCATTAAGTTAAACCTCCTACTGAGCTTGGACCAACAGGATATAAATAGACTTTGCCTACAGGGGATCCGTGTTCATATCCTAGTTTCCTCATTGGCCCCCAAACAATCACGACTGACCCCACACTACAGCTTTCTGGGTGGTTAAATGATCTTTCTGTGGAGTCTTTCTCCTCAGGGGACAGTACCAGAAGTATAAGGAATTGGGCTCAGCCCTCTACTGGGTTCAGTGTACTGGGTTCAGCTGCTTCAGGGATATAGCAGATAGCTTGCGAGGCCTTCAGAACTTGGGCTATACTCTAAGAACAGAGTGTTGAATCTTTGTGGAAGGAAGAGTCTGAGAAGGAGAATCACCTCTGAGCTCTATCTGATTTTGCATGATAAATATTTGGTTCCCGGACAAGGTGCTGTCAGAATGGAGATTCTCTCTTTGGTTCCCTTCATTCCCCAAAGGACCAGCACTCATCCTCTTTTCTTTACAGCCCCCATTGTGGGGGAGATCCTAAAACAATGCCTTGCTGTGACCACACCACACAGAAACTAGAGAAATGCCTCAGCAATATGTGCAGCCCAGGCCAAGAAGTGTACTAGATGCAAGAGAGAAGTAAGAAAACTCCATGGTTTTTGAAGGGCAGTGAATGGTCCCAGAACCTGGTTGGTGTGGGAGGTGGGGGTATTGATGGTAAACTATTAAGAAGCCCATTATTTCATCAGCAAAATGGGTTTATTTAGATACAACAATAAAATTAGGAAGAAAGGCACTGTGGAATACTCACATACTTTCCTAAAACAAAAGAAATTTATTCAAGTAAATTTTAGAAGGGGTGTGATCACCAGAGTTCACTGGAGGAAGCAGAGTTGGACACAAAGTAGCTTTTGTCCCAGCCCTTTTGCTAGGTTAACTCTATTCCTGGATATCCACCAGGGAACAAGTTCCAGCTGAAAGGGAATCTTACTGAAAGCAGGAGGCCTCTAATAGGTGAGGTTTATAGAAGCACTCTGTTGTGTTGGCCAAAATTGGTCAAATCTCATCACAACCCCAATCTCCAAAACTACATAATCTTGATCTTTTTTCTCCTTTCCCAGATATTACTGCTCCCACCTCCAAAACCTCTTGTTCTTCTAACTCAGTTTTAGCCTCTGCTTTCTGGAGAGGAAAGGGCCTGGGGTGTAAGACACATCAATAGGAAAGGACCGAGAGTGCTCCTGGAAGCAACCTGAAAGGCAGAGAATTCTCTAATCTCTGCTCTAAAGGATCTAGGTCTGCTTCATTATTCAGGGACAAGGTGAATTTGATTTTGAAAACAGATGTTCAGCTTAAATAACCCCACCCCCCACATGATTTGTTCGGAAGATTGTCTGAACCCCAAGTATCACTAAAATCATCTGGCATGTTTGGATTGACATCAGGAATGAGTAGGGGAATAACCTCCTGACATAAAGTCCCTGGCAAGCACAGAAATAGCAAGAGCTACAGATAATCAAGATCAGTGGTTTTCAAACACCAGTTCCCCTAGACCCCAAAATGGTATTTCCACTTAACTAAAATGGGTTTCAACTGACACTCTGTAGATCCATGGTAATTTGCAGCTGTATAAAGATTAAAAACTATTGGTCAAGATAATACTTTTACTGGAGAGAACGGGTTATTAGTTATGTCAACTCTGTTATATCATCTCTGCCCATGTCTAACCCCAGACATAATACCTCAGACATAATAGAGAGAAAGGAACTATCTACTTCAGAATCTGCACCTGTGACGTCAACAGCACAGTGTGTCCTGCAAACAACTGACGCTCATAAATGTGCAATGTCTTTTTCTTATCCATAAACTGACCAAATCCTACTCTCTCATGCTAATGTCCTAAAATCTGTTTAAGTTACAGTACCTTGCATCTAATCAGGCATCCAAGTATGAGTTGTATAATATAAAAGTTTTCTTCTCTCTTTCCTATAATGACAGAATTGATACAGTTATTGGTTAGTAGGACCCTAGCCCCGTTTCATCATTAACTTGTAGTTTTTAATTTCAAGATGATTTCATGATCATTAGTTGGCCACTGTATCATTATTTCTGGAAGCAGAAAAGATAAACAGATAAGGAAAATAAAAGGCATGTGAGCATTACTGAGGAGAGTGGAAAGATAACATTTATCAGTCTTACCAGGGAGGTCCCTGCCCTTCATGCCAGTGTTAAAAGGAGACTTTCAGAAAAGCAAGATAGTGATAGAGATGGTTCCTACTCCCAGGAGCAGCAACGAATAAACCAGAAAGCTAAAACATGGAGAGACTCCTACAACTTGGGATAAAACTGAGAACCCCCTGCATCTCAGCACCCTAGAAGTAGAGAGGACCTGGAAGGGAATTATACTTCCATGCATAGAAAAAAAAAGTGTAAATTTTTTTAAATATTGTACTCCTAGGAAGAAAACACAGAGGCAGGGAAGCTGGTCTAGTCAGGGGCCCTAGAATGGGGAGAGCATAAATCTTTTGGCAGTATGCAAACATGGTCCGGGTGGACCCCATAGTAGAGTCTTTGGGTGCTCCATGCAGATAAGAATCCAGGCAAGAACAACAGAGAAAAGTCTCTAGATAAAATTCCTCTACCCTCACCTCCCAGGACGGGTAAAGATCTTAAAACCTACAGTGATAGAGAATAGATTGCAAAATCTCAGATCTCAGTAGCCAGAGATGGATATTAGCAGTGTCACAATCACAGAATAGGACTGTCACGTGATTCAAAAAAAATCCCATGCCCATATTCTTGGTGACACAGTAATAACAAATACAGAATTTATCCATGGAAGCTGCCAAAGGCTAAAAAAATTAAAACGACAAATTAAAAACTAAATACCAAAAAATATGTAAAAAAATACAGTGTCACTGGGGCCAGAGCAATAGTACAGTGAGTAGGATGCTTGCCTTGCAAGCTGCCAATCCAGGTTCAATCCCCATCATCCCACAGGGTCCCTGAGCACTGCCAGGAGTAACCACTAAACGTTGCTGGGTGTGGCCTAAAAGCAAACAAACAGAAACAGTTCCATAGTTGGGAAAGTAAAAGTAGTTAAAATCCCCAAGTCATTGATTCAGTTTGATTAAAAAGACAACCTCAACAACAGGGAAATTTAAAGCCACAAAATGGACAATCAGAAAAGTTAATGTAAGACTTTATATATTTTTTTTTTTGCTTTTTGGGTCACACCCAGCGATGCTCAGGGGTTATCCTGGCTCTGCACTCAGGAATTATTCTTGACGGTGTGTGGGGGAACATATGGGTTGCCAGGGATTGAACTTGGGTCAGCCACATGCAAGGCAACTGCCCTAACCACTGTACTACCACCCCAGTCCCATTATAACACATTTCATAGAAACCTAAGACATCGAGGAATATAAATTCACGCGGAGAAAATGAGTCTCCAAATTCTGACCTCAAAGACATGAAAGAAAATATCTCCGTATCAGATAGTCTAAATATGCAATAAGGTACTGAAGAGATAACAGAGTTGTGAAGCCTTACATGCAGAAGACTGAAGTTCTGTCCCCAACATCTCATATGAAGTGAGCCCCACATGAAGTTATCCCTAGAATACAGAGCCCAGAGTAAGCCCCGAGCATCACCGGATACGGACTCAAAACAAACCAAAACAAAAAGACAATAAACAAAAAAGTTAATTTTCTATATAGTGTTATATCATATATTGCTATGTATATACAGTATTTTGCTAAAGAAATTCCAAAAGGTGGGGAAAAAAGATTGGTCAAAGTGATACAAAAAATTTAAAAGTGCTAATCTGGAGATAATAAAACAAAATTCAGAGAAACAAATTATGAGGTCAAAATAAAATCCTTTTTCTATGCCTATTGAGATGATTTTATGATTTTTTTCATTTTCTTTCATGTGGGTAATTTTTATTGCTTGGCTTTTGCTGAATCATTTTCGCATTACTAGAATAAACCCCATTTGGTCATGGTGTATGATTATTTTAAAGTATTATGAAATTGGTTTGTTACTATTTTGCTGAGGATTCTTGCATTTATGCTTATGGGATTATTAGTCAATAGTTTTCTTTTATGTGTAATATCATTCTCTGGTTTCATCTCTGTGAAAATGGCTGTTGTACAAAAGGCCTAAACGATACATTGGAGAGGATATGAAGAGAGGAGAACCCTAATACACTGCCCTTGGAAATGTAAAATGTGTAGCCATCAGGTAAAACATATGGGGAGTCCTCAAAAAATTAAAAAATAGAAACCCTATTTTATCCGATTATTCCACTCCTGGGTATTTGCCCCTAAAATGCAAAAAAAAAAATGTTAATTCTAAAGACACATGCACTTTTCATTTTTATTGCAGATTTATTTACAATAATGAAGAACTGGAAACAACCTAAGTTGTTGACTGACAAACAAAGAAGACGGTGTATATATACACTGCAGGATACTGTTCAGCTACAAAGAAAGATAAAACCTTGACATTTGCAATACCTGATGGACCTAGGGGGTATTATGCCTACTGAAGTAAGTCGGACAGAAAAACACAAATATTATACTTTCACTCACACTTGACATATAGAGAAAAACAAATGAACTATCAAGGACAAAGAGCACATGTTTTAATATATCGGGTCTTTTCAAAGATCCATTCTGAGAGTCCACATCTCATCTAAAAGACCTATCTTTCAATGTAAGTTTTGCAAAAAAAGGGAGAGGGTGACTGTGTCATTTTATAAATGTACCTATTACTACACCAAGGAAAGTAGAGGTTTTCCTTTGAAGAAGGGGTGAGGGAAGGTAATGTGGGAGTAAACAGAAGTCTCTCTATACCTAGACTTCAAGCTGAGGCATTTGCCTTGCACGCAGCCAACATGACCGACCAGAGTTCGATTCCTCCGCCCCTCTCGGAAAGCCCGGCAAGCTACCGAGAGTATTCGATATGCCAGACACAGTAACAACAAAGTCTCCAATGGAGACGTTACTGGGCCCGCTCGAGCAATCACCCAAAATAGATCATCTAAAGTCAGAACTGTGTTATCTCTACTTGATCTACACCACTTCCTCTCATGACTTACACCCAAGGCCCCTGCACCTGAGGTTCCAGACATGCCTCCCTTTCTCTATTAAGTCTCCCCTGATCATTTCATCTCTAGAACCTCTCCTCCCTTGGAAAATTACTGAGTGGGTTATTTTTTTTAACTTTTATTTTATTTGCTCGAGCGGGCCCAGTAACGTCTCCATTGGAGACTTTGTTGTTACTGTGTCTGGCATATCCAATACTCTTGGTAGCTTGCCGGGCTCTCCGAGAGGGGCGGAGGAATCGAACTCAGGTCGGCCATGTTGGCCGCTTGTAAGGCGAACGCCCTACCCGCTGTGTTATCGCTCCAGCTCTATACCACCAATGAGGATATACTAAAATACAGGAATGATAGATCCTCATACTACTCAAACCAACAGCATATTATTAGGCACAATTTTAGCTACTGCATGAACAGTGTACTAGGTTAACATAGTTCTAACACGTCTTCTCTAAATAAAATTTGAATTTCTTTCCCTTGTATTGTACTTGTGACATTTGCTTTAAAACTTTCACAGAGTTGCTGCAATCATCTAATGATTATTCCCATTCATCTGGCATTTCATGTCACCAAGGGATTTTGTGTAATACATAGCCTGAGGCTTATACAGAATACATGCCCTCCATCTAAACAGATGCCTCAAATCAAACGTAGATTTCTAACCTACCTTCAGGCAGGGAAAAGAGAAGCTCTCATCTTATGTCAAACCCTGCTACCTGCCTACCTCATATGTCTTCTAAACCTGATTTCAAGTGGAGAGATTATCTTTATTTTTTTTCTTTTTTTATTGAATCACCATGAAATACAGTTACAAAGCTTTCATGATTGAGTTTCAGTCATACAATGATCGAACACCCATTCTTCCACCATGTACATTTTCCACCATCAATGTTCCCAGAATCCCTCCCTATCCAGTAAGATGAATAGGTAGTGAGATCAAAGAGTCCAGTCAATGAGATGATCCTAGTCAAATATATACAAATAAAAATTATTACATAATGCCTGTAAGAAAGTTCAGCAACTCATCTGGAAGTCAGATTTATACCCTTCATTCCTCCTCTTCAAAAATTTCAATGCAAGTGCTTAAAAAAATGAATTAGAGTCACAGAAATAAGTAAGAACAAGCACTATAGCACTATGCTCCTATTATTCATAGATTTGCTCGAGCAGGCACCAGTAATGTCTCCATTGTGAGACTTGTTGTTACTGTTTTTGGCATATTGAATACACATAGAGATCTTGCCAGGCTCTGCCATGTGGGAGGGATACTCTCAGTAGCTTGCCAGGTTTTCCGAGAGGGACGGAAGAATCGAACCTGGGTTGGCCACGTGCAAGGCAAATGCCCTACCCACTGTGCTATCGCTCCAGCCACCTAGAAGTCATAAGGGGACACAAAGATGGTGACCTTTGACATGTGGTTGCTCTGGAAGGAGCAGTCCAGGTATTCGGACATGTCCACATCCACCTCCAGTGTCTGCAGCTCTTCCAGGGGCTGAATGGGGATCAGCGCTCCCATCTGCTGGTCTGAGCTCTGTATCTCAAAGTGGCCGTGGCTGTTTCCACCCACGATCCCAAATTTAAGGCTGTTGGGACCAGGCTGGCCCAACACAGAGGACATGGTGGCCATGCAGAAGAGCATGATGGGAGTCTGCAGGTTGGAGGGCAGGGAGAAGTAATGGAAAGAGATGGTCTTGGGCAAGTGACGGCACCGTCTGCTGTCCATGGGGCAGGGGTTTCACTCACACTGGAAGGTAGATGTCTTGAAGTAAGAACAGAAGTTATGTTAATGACTAAACAGAAAGATCAGCAAGTCAACACTAGCAACATGATGGCGGTCCAGCCAAATAATACCTTCTACTTCTCTTGATTGTAAAAGATCAGCCATCGCAATGTTCACAATTGCTACCAGGTTTCCAGTAAACCTCAGAAGAAATCAATTCAAGCCACTGTCCCACTAAAAGGATGACCTGGAAGTCAAACTTAAGAAGTAACTTAAGGACCAGGCGTGAAAGTTCAGTGGGTCAAATGTGGGTCAAGTGCTTGCCTTGCATGCAGCCAACCCAGGTATGGATCCCAGGCATCCCAATATGATCCCCCAACCCAGAGTCCAGAGTCGGAAGTAAGCCTTGAGCACCACCAAATATACAAACACCAAAACAAAGAATTCACCTTTGGACTTGGGTATTTATTAGAACCGTCAGGTTTTCCCCTCTGTTGGATAGCATTGGGATGTCCTTGTTCCACCCCCCACCCCCCGCTGAGAGCTTAGGTTTATTGAGCTACTTCCAGAACAGTGCCCCTGAGTCACACCCAATTCTGTCAAGCCCTAATAATCCCATATAGCTTTTCTCTTTCCTTTATGTCATTTGCATGGTTTATTTAGCAATGTCTTTTATGTATAGACACAGGAAGTCAGTTCGTGCTATGCTTTGTAACATGGGAGTTTATTGACTCCAAAATAATGTTTACCCCTGGTTATCCATATTTACTTGACTTAAGCCTCGGTTGCTTTTAGTTCCTATCACTTCAAAAGCAGGGTGCCACGATGGGACTGGATGGACCCAGGGTAAGATATAAGCTACCCTGACATAGAAAGGAGACAAGCTAAGCACCATAAGTATAATAAGTTAAGAGCATGGTCATGAACACCCCTCTATCCAAGAGTTTCTGTGAAGCCTTCTGAAAGTAATAAGGTGAATAAGCAATTACCAGTAAGTAAAGGTAAAGTAAAGGCCCTCCCATTGATCATCGATTTGCTTGAGCGGGCCCAGTAACGTCTCCATTGGAGACTTTGTTGTTACTGTGTCTGGCATATCGAATACTCTCGGTAGCTTGCCAGGCTCTCCGAGAGGGGCGGAGGAATCGAACTCGGGTCGGCCATGTTGGCTGCATGCAAGGCAGACGCCCTACCCGCTGTGCTATCACTCCAGCCCCAATTACCAGCTCGAGCAAATTACCAGTAATTAATGTAAAAATATTTGTGACCATTCTCAGACTTAAATAAATAAATAAATAAACAACTGACCAAATAATGTTTCAAGTCTAAGATCACAATCACACATAGTAAAGCAGGAATGCCGTGACACACAGCCTGTGTATAGTAGTTTCCATAAGGAGCTTGGTGTTGTTGCCCTCACTGCCGCTATCACGTATAATGTACAACTAGTGCTGAACTAATTTGTGTAGTTCAAGTTCTTGGTCATAAAAGCTAAGCTATTATAGCACTGTCCTCCCATTGTTCATCGATTTGCTCCAGCGGGCACCAGTAACGTCTTCATTGTGAAACTTGTTACTGTTTTTGGCATATCAAATATGCCACGGGGAGCTTGCCAGGCTCTCCCGTGAGGGCAGGATACTCTGAGTAGCCTGCCGGGATCTCCAAGAGGAACAGAGGAATCGAACCCAGGTCGGCTGAGTGCAAGGCAAATGCCCTACTCGCTGTGTTATTGCTCCAGCCCAGCTAATATAGATCTTTGATAAAATTGAAGTGGCAACATCAGCCTAGAAAAGCAGGGAATACCTGTAATTTTTTAAAAATATTTCACTTTGGGGGATACATCTGGTGATGCTCAGGGGTTACTTGTGACTCTGCAGTCAGGAATTGCTCCTGCTGGTGGTCAGAGGACCATATGAAATGCCAGGGATCGAACCCAGATCCACGGCATGCAAGGCAAATGCCCTTCTCATTGTACTATCGCTCTAGCCCTCAAAACCTGTACTTTATAAGGAGCCCTTCTGGAGCTCTGCTCTTTGAATAGGATTTTGTGGCTTTGTGCGGCACTGTGCTGTGGTTGCCAGACTTTCTCAGATAACAGTGATTTCTTCCATGTGGTACAATGGACAATAAGTTTTCATCATTAGTGTTGCTCCAAATATCAACAACTTATGTATTTTTATAAAAATCTTTAAATAAACGGAGGGAGAGCAGAAAACCATGTGTCATTCAGAATGCAATAAAGGGGAGGCTGCTGAAAATGAGATACCATCCAATTACTTCCTATTGATCAAGACTCACATTTATAACCTCGGTGTGACATACTTTTGAAAACAGTTCTCATTCATCATCTGGTATGTATGCCAGTTCTGATATATTCAACATAAAGCAAGCAGTTTTTCAATCACACTAAAATCTAAAAAATACTTCCTTAATCACGACAATTAGCTGTTAAGAAGAAAGAATTGGCCTTTCGACCATCAAAAAATAAAACAAGCCAACTCTTTCTGGATAAGTTTTCTGACCAACCCTGATAGAGGACCATCTGTGGACTTCATTTGCCTGCAGCTCAGGGATTGTCAGGGTGCAGAAATAGAGCATTAAAACCATGCAATGTTGCATGGATGGCTTAGTAACACTAGCATCCTAAAACTCTAAAACAAAAATAAAAATGCAATCATTTTAAAAGAGCCACAACCTCTCTTTTAACTTCAGTTTATCCCTCAGGCTTTGCTCTGTAAAGCCATTGAACAATCATTTTTAACAAGCCCATGAGTCTGTTTTATCTCTTACATTCCAGCCACTTGAGGATAATGATGAGTTAGAGGAAAAAGAGCAATGAGATCTTTGCCCTCCTGCAATTAAATTTTGTAAGCAATAAACAAGAGCGGTGAGAGTGATGAAGAAGCAGTAGAAGGGGAGGGGCCAGAGAGATACTGCAGCTGGTACACAACCAACCTGGGTTTGATCCTCAGCACCCTAGATGGTCTCGTGAGCCCCACCAGTAGTTTTTCCTGAGTGTAGAGGCAGGAGCAATCCCTGAGCATCACCAAATTTCATGTCCCCCTCAAAAAAAAAAATTTTAAAAGAACTGCAATTTTGAAAAAGTGGTAGAAGTATGGAACATGCAAAAGTATGGAACATGCAAAAGTATAGAACATGTATGGAACATGTATAGGAAAAGTACGGAACACGCAAAAGAGCCCAGGGAGAGAGGCCTCACCACCTCCCACCTTGCTCTCATTCTCAAAGCCCTGCCCCATGATAGTGGAGGATTAGGTGACATTTACACACCAGAAAAGACACGTTCCCTAGAATATACCTTTTCTTCTAGCTCACACCCCAGAAACACAGGGCCCTCACTACCCTGGAAAATGGTCCAATCCTGACAGTAGTGTCTGAATTACTCCACAGGTGCAGGCAGCTCTAGGTAGCCAAGGGATCATGAAAGTAGATGGGTGGAGGCACCATGCAGGGGTTAGGACTAAATTAAAGTTAGGAGGGAAATTATGAGTGGCCTCTGAGCATGTATCAGGGACTGATTCTCCTGTCCTTCCAGGTTTGGGCAGGAAACTACAAAGGACCTGGCATTTCTATGCAGGTATCTGAACTTCCTTCTTTTTCAGTGTATGAATTTAAAATTCCATTACTTTCTAGCCTGATATACTTCTATGTAAGTGTATACACATACATAGATACATACATTCATAGGCACATATGCCATACAATGCACAAACACACATGTACTCATATATGGACTTAAAATAAGAAATTATCAGCTGGTCCTATACTTCTTTTTTAGCCAAAGATATGATCCTTCAGTAGATGCAAGGGTCAGGAATATTGCTCCATAGTTTGAAGCCTGCCTCGTGAGTGGGGGGCGAAAGCATTTGGAATAGAGAAGGGATCACTAAGAAAATGATGGTTGGAAGCATCAGTCACAATGGGAAATATGTGATGAAAGTAGATAAAGGACCAAATGTGATGGCCTTTCGGTATCTGTGTTGCAAACCATAATGCCCAAAAGTAGAGAGAGAAGATGTGGGAAATTGTCTGCCATGGAGGCAGGGGGAGGGTGGGAAATTGGGGGTATACTGAAGAGATTGGTGGTGGGAAATGTGCACTGGTGGAGGGATGGGTGTTTGAATATTGTATGATTGTAACTCAAACATGAAAACTTGTAACTGTATCTCACAGTGATTCAAGAAACTAAAATTAAAAAAAAAGATATGATCCTTGGCCAACTATATATCAGAGAAACCTTGGAGAATCTCTCACTGTATGTAAGATGAATGAAAATCATCACAGGGTGGTACAACATACCAAGCATTCGTGCCTTGTTACTGAGACGACTAAAAATAAGAAACCAAGATTAATAAGCTACTTGTAGTAGCATACAAGGGGAGTTACTCACATAGTTTGGGCACTGAGAGTGGAAACACAGAAGCAAATGTGTAGGAATTATTCACTTGCAGAAAGTTTTCATAAGAAGGCTCCCAGGCTCCGTACCTGTGATAGAATAAAAGTAAGAGAATTAGGTAATCAGAGAAAGTAAATTACAATTTGTTTGCAAAAGAAGTCTCAGAAGATCCCAGTGAAGGGACTGCAGTAATGTTTCTTCAGAGTTTCCTTTATTGGCATCATTCATTAAAGAGACTTGAGTTCTAAACCATCAGCAGTCGACAACCCCAGGTTGGAGGTAAAAAGAGAAAAATAAGGAGTTTGTACCAAAGTCGGAAATCTGGGCCCCTCACAGTCTATCAGAGAAAAACTGTTACTATTTAAGGGACCACGACTACTAAATTGAAGAAACCCCAAAGTGAATGCTTTATTTGTAGTTGACTTGACCCCAGCCACCCTGCCCTTTCTTTTGACCACATGTGCTATAATATTTCCTGTTCTTGACCATCAAAAATTCAGTTGGAGTACTGCACCAGCAATAACAGCAGAGAATTCCATTTGTATCCTCAACTCCAGGCCCAGAAAGTCAGGAAGCCTTGGATGGTAAAACCCAGAATAAGAAAGCCAATGAGAATCTCTGAAAAGGTTAAATGAGAAGTAATATACTCAAATTATTTCTTAAACAGGTACATAGAGTATCAATAATAACAGAAAAAGTTGACAAATTTGACCTCAAAACTTCTGTTTAGATCTGCTCGGGACTGGAACTGAGGCACATCTCATGGAAACAAAGCTGAACAGAAAACAGCATGGACAATTCTCAAAAAATTAGAAATTGAGCTCCCATTTGACCCAGCAATACCACTCCTGGGAATATATCCCAGAGAGGCAAAAATGTATAGTCGAAGTGACATCTGCACTTGTTTGTTCATTCCAGCCCTCTTTACAATAGCCAGAACCTGGAAAAAACCTGAGTGCCCAAGAACAGATGACTGGTTAAAGAAACTTTGGTACATCTACACAATGGAGTACTATGTAGCTGTTAGAAAAGATGAAGTCATGAAATTTACATACAAGTGGTACTACATGGAAAGTATCATGCTAAGCGAAAGGAGTCAAAAAGAGAGGGACAGACATAGAAAGATTGCATTCATCTGGGGGACATAAAGTAACAAAATAGGAGATTAATACCCAAGAATAGCCGGGATTAGTACCAGGAGGATTACTCCATGGCTTAGAGGCCAGCCGGGAATTCTAGGGGAAAGGGCAGCTCAGCTAGAGAAGGGAGCACCAAATAAAGGGTGTTTGGAGGATCCTCCCAGGAGGGAAGTTGCATGTTGAAAGTAGACTATGGACCGAACATGATTGCCACTCAATGCCTCTTTTGCAGACCACAACACCCAAAAGGAGAGAGAAAACAAAAGGGAATGCCCTGCCACAGAGGCAGGGTGGGATGGGGGGGATGGGTGTGGGAGGGATACTGGGATCCGTGGTAGTGGAAAATGGGCACTGGTGGAGGGATGGGTATTCGATAATTGTATAATCGAAACCCAGGCACAAAAATTTGTGGGTCTACAGCTGTACCTCATGGTGTTTCACTAATAAAAATATATATAAAAGAAAAACCTGTTTATCAAAGACATATTAAGATAAGGGCCAGGGGGGCTGAAAAGATAGCACAGCAGTTAGGGCGTTTGCCTTGCATGTGGCCGACCCAGGTTTGATTTCCAGCATTGCATATAATCCCCTGAGCACTGCCAGGAATAACTCCTGAGTGCAGAGCCAGGAGTAACCCCTGTGCATCGCCGGGTGTGACCCAAAAAAGCAAAAAAAAAGGAGGGGTCAGGGATTTAGCTCAATGGTAAAGCATTAATTTGCATGTGAGGTCCTGGCTTTAATCCCTGGCACTGCACAGAGAGAGAGAGAGAGAAGGAAAGAGAGAGAAGAGAGAAGAGGAAAGTAAGAAAAGAGAGAGAGAAAAGACAAACTACAGACTAAGGAGGACTATTTGCAATAGAAGTATGTAACAATTCATATACAAATGATATAATTTTTGTAAATAAATTTTAAAAGGAACCAGGTGATAGAATATTTTTAATAGAAGAAAAGATTATGAGTACTTCACCAAAGAGTCTATCTAAATGGCCAACAAGCACAAGAAAAGTAGTACTACGTTACGAGTCAGTGGAAAAAAAAACAAAACAGAACCATGATCATGATGGAGGACCAATTATGCAACACGAAAATGGTTAAAATAAAACTAGCAAGCACCAAGCATTGACAAAAATTGTGTGCTCATGCACTATGAAGAACTTCATACATTGCAGATGGGAGGGTAAATTGGCCTATCCCTTTTTGGAAAACCATTTGGCATATTCTGCTAAAATATGCCTATCTTATGATTCACTAACTCCACACCAAAGCATTTTGCCAACAGATTGTTTATACTAGTAATAGTCTTAAAAATCAGATATTAGAAACAAACGTCCTTTAGCAATAAACTAATGCTAGTTTTTTCACACAAAGGATTACAACATAGTAAAAGAACTTCTGCTATAACCAACAACAGTATGTTGAGCAGAGAAGACACACACAAAGGAGTTCATGTTCCATGATAGCATTTATATGAAGCTTAAAAATGGACAAACTCAATCTACAAAGCTAGACAGAGTATTTTTATTTCTTTTTGAGAAGGGTATAGATGTTTACGGATGAGAACACCACAATGCCTTCTAGGATGCAGAAATGCTTTGTATCTTCATCTGGGTGTTTGTTTCTGGGAATTTAATAACACAAAAATGTATACCCTTTTGGTATCTGACATTATACTTCCAAAAAGTGAATGGCTTTTAATAGTATTTATGAGATGTAGGAAAGGTAGGGAGAAATGAAGCAGCAGCAGAGGAATAAGGAAAGGAAGAAAAAGAGGAAGAGAGAGGAAAATCATCAATTTTAAGATCATCAGAGAATTAACAAAGGGAACGGAAAGTGACAAGTTCCAAGAACAAGCTTGGCACAGATGGACAAGAAGACCAGCTTGTAATGTGCAAGAATCATAATCCTAAATGATGAGGGAAAGGAGATAGGACACCCAGTGTGGCACTGTAGTTTTCGAAGAGTCTCAATTTTTAATCTAAGAGCAAAGGGAAGCAATTGGCCAGTTGAAAACAGCAAGAGGGTGGTCTATCATCCAGCTTATGAATGTTTTTCTTTAATAGCTTTAACTTCTTTTTAAAAAATGGACTGGACAGGGATATGGTGCCGCCAGTATGTCAATCTGTACCTGTGAGGTGAGTGCATCAGCAGCCTAATGGCGCCTTCAGACTTCCAGATACCCCAAAATCCCTGCTGTGCCTTTGGCCAGACCCCAAAAACTTGGGGAAAAGTTTACCAAGAAAGTAAACGGCCAAAAGTTAGGTATATGAGAGACACACCCACAAATCATCTCTGGCTCAGCTATATAATTAGAGGCAGGGCCTCTCTGGTTCCTGATCAAACTGCTTAATGGCCATGATCCCGGAGACTCAGAGACAAATCTCAAAACCCAGTGGCTTTTGGCAGAAATGCATCCGGTCAGTGCCAGACCACCCCAGGGGGGAAAGGGTATTGTCCCTCTGCCTGCTCCCCCATGGTGGCTCAGTAGCTGCCATCTTCCAGAGGCCATTGTACAGTCAGATTTGGGCCTGCAGTAACAAGACATGTTGGGCCTCATGGGATGGGGTGGCGCTGGCCCATTCCTCCCCGCCCCAACGAGATCCGAAGTCACCATTAACGAACAGCCTCTCTGGCTCCTGATCTAGTTGCTTAATGGCCATGATCCAAGAGACTCAGGAACAAATCTTAGAACCCACCAGGTTTGGGCAGAAATCCCTCCAGATTTAATAGTTAAAATTTAAGAATTCCAAAATCGCACAGCCACTACTGTGGCTACATGACATCATATGTTATTCATAACCAGCAATAGAAAACAAATTGTCTACTATTGCCTTTTCAGCAGATCTGAGTGTTGGGGTAAAATCCCAAATAATAATAGTGGGTCTGGTATCGAAATATTGAATGTAATCATAGTAGAAAGAGAGTAATATGGAAATCATCTGCCCCACAGGTAGGGGTAGGATGTAGGATGGGGGTATACTGGGGTTTTTGGTGATGGAAAATGGCCACTGGTGAAGGGACCGGTGTTTCATTTATGATCAAGACTTAAACCCGAAAGCTTTGTAACTGCTCTCACAGTGATTCAATAAATAAAATTATAAAAATGGGGGGGGGGAAGGACTGGATTATAAAAGGCAAAACTAATGAAAGGAGACTGATCACAAGAATACTAGATTGATAAACTATATAAAGCAAGGCCAGAGAGAGAGTGCAGGGGTCAAAGCACCTGCCTTGTATATGGCCTGTGCCCAACCCCAACACCACATATAGTCCCCCTGAGCATATCCAGGAGTGATTTCTGAATCCAGAGTGAGTCATAAGCCCTGAGTACACTGGTTGTAGCCTCCCCCAAATTAACAAAGTATAACCTCAAAAAAAATTTGAGAGGCACTCCTGTTAGCAGTAATGTGAAGAAGCTCTATATCTTCATTTGTCCAGCTTCTCCATCTTTTCCAGTGTAACCTACAGGAGGTTACTGGTATAAAGATGCTTTCAATAAGGCCTCTTACCCTCTGACTACTGGTTGGCTCAGCAGGTAAGTGGTCAGGAGGAGAAATAATTGGGTGCTTCATCCAACTCCCTGCTGATGTGTCATCACAGGAAACATCTCAGGCAGGCTTTTCCCACAGCTTTGAAATCTAAGTTTCGATAACTGAAGGCTTGTATATACCTTTATAAAGGTGCTCGTCATCTACTTTCCCTCAGTTTTTCTGTTTGCTTGTGCATTGGATGTTATCAACACATAGGTCATGGCTGAATGAATCAGAATTATCTAGAGACCAAGAAGAGAATAATAGCAAGTATTCGACATGTATTCTACATGCTCCTAAGAAAGCAGAGATATTTCTAGAAAATATTTCTAGAAATATTTTCAAAGTATCTCTATCCAAAAAGGAAACGCTACATTTGAAACTGCAAGAGTGGAGTATCTGATTATATGCCATATTTTGTTCTAAGAAAAGGCAGGATTCAGAACTTCCTTCCTCCCTTTGGCCCTTCCTTCCTGCCTGCCTGCCTTCCTTTGGGGTTTTGGGGCCATACCTATTTGTGCTCAGCACTTAGTCCTGGCTCTCCACTCAGGGATCACTCATGGCAGGGCTTTTAGAGGGCACCATCTGTATTATTTGCCCCACCCCCCAAAAAGAGTCTCTTTATATATTTTATAAGCACACATTCGTTCTTAATAATACTTTCTGTGATTTAAATTATTTTGTATTATTTACTTTCATCTTATTAACTCTGGGATCTTTGAAAATAATCCATGAAAATAGTTCATGAAGAGATCTGCCTATTGGTTCACCATGATCTGGAACAATATGAAGGTAGAGACAAGCCTTCAGTTATAAAAACCTAGACTTAAATAAATCTTCTTCACATGTGGAATGGAGGGAGGAAGATAAAACAAATGAAAAGGGAATAGTTGGAGATGCAGAATTGGATGAGAATGAGACCACAGCAACTCCAATTATCATGGGCTACAAGTTCATATACACGTCTCTTTTCATCACTTGATCACTTGACATCCCCTTATTCATTGATTTGCTTGAGCGGGCGCCAGTAACAACTCCATTCATCCCTGTCGTGTGCTAATGTAGCCCAATGGCATCTGCTCATTCTAGGAACATAAAGAGCCTCAAATCAATCATTCAGGGTCTTGACAAAGAAGTCTGACCATCTCATAGGTGGGCGGCTATGTGACCTTTTGACGTCCCGTGGAATCCAGTCAGTAATGGCTCTAGTCCAGTGGTCATCTCCAAATTTCATTACATGTCCAGCCCATCTGATTTTCGACACCTTGGAAATTAGACAGCATCCCTGATTGTTGACCATCGACGAAGGTCAGAACTTCAGATTCTTTCTCTCATTTGCGTGAAGCATGATACTCCAAGAAGAGTTCTTTTGATTCCTCTTTGGGAGACCTGAATAGCATTCTCATCATGTTTGCGTAGGGCCCAGGTCTCTGAGGCATATGTTAATGCAGGAAGAACAGTGAAATCGAAGAGATGTGCCCAGAGCTGGAAGTTCTTTGTCCTCTTAGTTATTTCTTTGACATTCTTGAAGGCGTTGCAAGCCGCTTTCTTTCTCCTGCACAACTCAGGTGCCAGGTCATTCGTCATGTTGACTTCTCGACCGTGGTACACATAACTGTTGCATTCGGAGATGTTCGTCCCATTGTGAGTGAATGGAACATCAGGAACGAGACCATTTCTCATAAACATTGTCTTTGTTAGATTCAGCTGTAGTCCAACCCTTCCACACTCATGGTCGAAGTTGGCTAGCATTTGTGCCGTTTGGCTGGTGTTTGGTGTTGTAAGAACGATGACATCAGCAAAGCGGAGGTGGTGTAGTTGTCGACTGTCTATCTTCACTCCCATTCCTTCCCATTCCAGTCGTCACATGACATTCTCGAGGGTGGCACTGAAGGGTTTTGGTGAAATAGTACCATCCTGCCGAAACCCTCTTGACATCCCTGTAGAATGGTGAGATTCTGGTAGTGAATCCGCAATACAGCTCAGGGAGGATCCTGATGTATTGAGTTTGAACGCACTGTTTGGCTAGGGTCTCGATGACTGCTTCAGTCTCAACAGAATTGAAAGCCTTCTTTAAATCAATGAACATTAGACAGAGCGGCATCTTGAACTCCAGAGAAACCTTAATAAGCTTGGTTATCGTGTGGATATGGTCAATTGTGCTAAATCCTTTTCGAAAACTGGCTTGCTTGCATGGTTGTTCTCTTTTCATCACTTAATCACTTAGCTTCCCGTTAAACGTCGATTTGCTCGAGCG
This sequence comes from Sorex fumeus, assembly GCF_029834395.1. Taxonomy (NCBI): domain Eukaryota; kingdom Metazoa; phylum Chordata; class Mammalia; order Eulipotyphla; family Soricidae; genus Sorex; species Sorex fumeus. Next base: position 32,628,220 of record NW_026606092.1, on the reverse strand, counting down.
GGCGCCAGTAACATCTCCATTTGTCCCTGTCGCGTGCTAGTGTAGCCCAATGGCATCTGTTCGCTCTAGGAATATGAAGAGCCACAAACTGATCGTTCATGATCTTGATGAAGAAGTCTGACCATCTGGTAGGTGGGCGGCCACGTGGTCTTTTGACATCCCGTGGAATCCAGTCAGTAACAGCTCTAGTCCAGCGGTCGTCTTTAAATCTCATTACGTGACCAGTCCATGTGATTTTTGACACCTTGGCAAACGAGACAGCGTCCCTGATTCTTGATAGTCGACGGATGTTGGAACTCCAGATTCTTTCTCTCATTTGAGTGAAACTTGATATTCCAAGCATAGCTCTTTCTATTCTTCTTTGGGAGACCTGAATAGCGTTCTCATCCTGTTTGCATAGGGCCCAGGTCTCTGAGGCATATGTTAATGCAGGAAGAACAGTGAAATCAAAGAGATGTGCCCGGAGCCGGAGGTTCTTCGTCCTCTTAGTTATTTCTTTGACGCTCTTGAAGGCATTCCAAGCCACTCTCTTCCTCCTGCGCAGCTCGGGTGCCGGGTCATTTGTCATGTTGACTTCTCAACCTAGGTACACATAGCTGTTGCATTCGGAGATGGTCGTTCCATTGAGAGTGAATGGGGCGTCATGAATGAGGCTGTTTCTCATAAACATTGTCTTCGTAAGATTCAGCTGTAGTCCAACCTTTCCACACTCACGGTCAAAGTCGGCCAGCATTTGTGCCGCTTGGCTGATGTTTGGTGTTATTAAAACAATGTCATCAGCAAAGCAGAGGTGGTGTAGTTGCCGACCATCTATCTTCACTCTCATTCCTTCCCATTCCAGTCGTCGCATGATGTTCTCGAGGGTAGCACTGAAGAGTTTCGGTGAAATGGTATCACCCTGCCGCACCCCTCTCTTGACATCAACGATCACTTCTTTGTAGAATGGTGAGATCCTGGTAGTGAATCCGCAATACAGCTCACGGAGGATCCTGATGTATTGGGCTTGAATGCCCTGATTGGCTAGGGCTTCAATGACCTCTTCCGTCTCAACAGAATCAAAGGCCTTCTTTAAATCAATGAACGTTAAGTAGAGCGGCATCTTGAACTCCCGAGAAACCTCAATGAGCTTGGTTATCGTGTGGATATGGTTGATGGTGCTGAATCCTTTGCGGAACCCTGCTTTCTCGCATGGTTGACCTTCATCTAGTGTTCTTCCAATCCTATTTAGGATGACTTGAGTGAACAACTTGTAGATGACAGACAATAGGCAGATTGGACCATAGTTGCCAATGTCATGGATGTCTCCCTTCTTGAACAGTAGTACTGTCCTGCTGGTTTTTTATTGGGACGGAACCTTGCATTCAGACAGGTAGTGTGTGAAGAGCCGAGCCAGTGTATTGATGAGTACTGATGGCAGATTCTTCAGGTGTTCAGGTCTGACCTTGTCTGGGCTGGGTGCTGTTCGTTTCTTTACTGATGAAATGGCAGAATACGATTGAATGGAGGAATACGATCGACTGGTTCAGCACCTCCATGATTGTGCGAGGAACGCCAAGAGAGAGATAGCCACAAAAAAAGCCTGTCTTCGAAAACTCTTGAGCTTATTCGCGAACATGGTTTGGCACATGCCTCAGGCAACCGCAAGCTAACATCCAAGCTCGCAAAGCAGTGCAGAGATGCGATCAAGGAAGACCTCAAAGAGAGAAGAGCAGAAGTACTGGTAGAAGCAGCAGAAGCCGGGAAAAATATTCGTAACATCCGCTTGCCCTTTGCCAACTACAAGACCAAGATGACTGCCCTCCAACGTCCTGATGGATCTATCACATCCTCCAGAATGGCAATGGAGAAGATTATCCATGACTTCTACTCAAATCTCTTCGATAGCCATGTCCACTTGCCGACATACCAAATTCCACAGGATGGATATGTCGCTCCCAACGTTCTCCCTTCCGAAATCTCTTTTCATATGTTTATTTATTTAAATTTTCATAAGAATCTCTTTTCTACCAAATATTTATGAAGATTCAAAATAAGTAAAGTGTCCATAAAATAGGAGATATTGTTATAATATAAAAGCAGGCATCAGCAAAATTGAGCTGGGCTCAGAGATTTACACAATATATATCAGTTTTTGCAGGACACCGAGGGTATAAATTTGTATGGGTTTTATTTTAAGAATAATACAGCAGGGGTGTAGAGATAGAACAGTGTGTAGGGTCCTTTCCTTGCACACAACTAACTTGGGTTCAGTCTCTAGTAACTCATATGATTGACCAAAAAAACCTCCACAAGTGATCTCTTAGCACAGAGCCTGGAGTAACACCTGAGTGCCTTTGCCAAACATACACACACTCACACACACACACACATACATACACACAATAATAACACTGCCAAACTGGTTATAAGCCTTAGAATCTGGCAATGTGCATCTAGATGTTAAGAAATTCAAGAGACTATATACAAAATATGACAAGATGAGCCTTATACTCCTTGACTCCTGAGACAAGAAATTGTAACAGAAGGCCAGAAAATGCAGCTATTCAGCTGCTTTCGGAGCTTGAAACACAAGACTCCTTACCTCAGCTCCAATCAGTCATATCCAAACAACACAGGTGGATGCCACATAAGAGGAGGGATTTAAGATGGAGAAAAGGCCTTGAATGAACAAAAGCAGAGGGTGGGTGGCAATTATTGCGACAGATCTCTCGAGAGGGCCTCTGCAACTAGTAGCATAGCTTAAGATGAGGTATGAGTTGAAATATAATTCATATCTAAATAAGAATAAGCCCTCTTGATTTTATATAAATACCACAATATGAATTCCCTATTTTTATTGTAAATGCCTCCAGATAAACAGATATAATCAGAGGGCCAGAAGAGAAGGGTTTATTAGAAAGAATTGAAACTGCAGGATGGCCAGCAGACTGAGGACCAAGAAAAATAAAATTATAGTTCAAAATCTATGGACATACCACTGCATCTTTCCTATTACTATAGAGTTTTTAAAAGTTATTTGTCCTTCTTCTGACATCAAAATTCTTCTGCCCATCCTTTGAGACTAAAGAGCTAAACTCTTTGAGAATAGGGACAAGGATTTCCTCTCTCTTTTTTACCCCAATAGATATGTAGTATCTAGTATGGAATGAGTATATGTATTAAGCATTTTAAAGGTTTTGTGTTATACATTTGGCAAAATAATCCGCATGTTAATTTGACACCAACTATTGGCTGGGCACTATACTAAATATACATGCAATGTTACTAAGTCCTAGATTAGCCAAAGAGCTTACAGCTCCTTTTCACAGATGAAGAAACCAAGTTCAAAGATAAAGATGTTCAATAATTTGCCTGTGACTACACAGTATCATAAGTTCTTTTTTTTTTTTCACTTTTTTGGGGGGGTCACAACCATCAATACGCAGGGGTTACTTCTGGCTTGGCATTTAGGCATACACCTGGCAGTGTTCGGGGGACCATATGGGATTCTGGGAACTAAACCCAGGTCATCTGCGTGAAGGAAAACATCCTAGCTGCTGTGCTATTGCCTCAGCCAGTTTAAAAATAAATTTATCTGAACACACAAAAAACTTTAAGCAATTAAATGCTTTATTCATAAAAAGTACTATGTATCCTTAAAATAAAGCAGAGGACATTTTCTACTTATTACTTCACTGAACAACCAGGATAATGAAAAAGAAATCATTTTCTATCCTTTGCAAAGAGAAGTGCAAACACACAGATATACTTTTGCTTTAAAAATTAAACTAAAAGCAAAAAACATTCCCTATTCTTATTGGATAGGAAATACTTTATGGATTAATGAAAATGAGGGATGAGTAGCTACTAAATCTAGCCATAAAAGCAGACATTTTAGATAATAAACCATATTTTATTCACCCTGACAGCTGTAGTTCAATTTAAGTATTTGTGATATTATTTCATAGAAAATGTGTCTAATTCATGAAAGTTAGGTAATATGAAGCTGCACTCCTGAAATGTGCTCAGGCTTTTGCTATTAAAGTTATATGTAAGAGGATTTTCTGCTTAGAGCTGTGGGTTTCATGTAGTAATGAAAAGAAAATTATATTCCACTCTGCTATAGAGTCTTTAAAAGTTATTTAAAGTTACTACCTAGGCAAGTCATACCATTACTATTACCAAGATAACTACACTATATTTTGTGGTTAGTTAGTCAAGCAACATATACTCTATTTGATATCTGTTGAACTGAATATGAAAATTATCATAAAGGGAATCATTTTTATATTATTAACTTTTACCATTTGAGCTTACTTTGAAAAAAATCATGTGTTTTTCAAGTTTTGTCATTTAAACAATTACATTTTTTTAAAATCTGGGAGGTAAACACGTGCTAGAGGGGAAGGAAGCTCAGCTAGAGAAGGGAGCACCATATAAAGGGTGTTGGGAGGATCCTCTCAGGATGGGAGAAGCATGCTGTAAGTAGACTATAGACCAAACATGATTGCCACTCAATGCCTCTTTTGCAGACCACAACACCCAAAAGGAGAGAGAAAACAAAAGGGAATGCCCTGCCACAGAGGCAGGGTGGGATGGAGGGGATGGAGGGTGGGAGGGATGCCGGGACCCGTGGTGGTGGAGGATGGGCGCTGGTGGTGGGATGGGTATTTGATCATTGTATAACTGAAACCCAAGCACAAAAATTTGTAAGTCTATAACTGTACCTCGTGATGTTTCACTAAATAAATAAATAAATAAGTGAATAAACTCTGAGAAGAATCAACAAAAAAATAAATAAATAAAAATAAATAGATAAAATAAAATCTGGGAGCTACAAACAGCTGTGCTCAGGGATCACTACTGGTGGTGTTCACTGTAACATATGTGATGCTGGGAGTCAAACTGGGCTCAGTAGTTTTCAAGGCGGCACCTTAACTTTTGTTATTTTTCTCCAGCCCACAGTTAAACACTCTTATGTCAATAATGTTTCAATTTTCAAAAGAAATATATTGTTCTTACAGTGATCACAATATAACCTTCAGGTTTGAGGCTAGCAAAAAGCAATGGATTTTAACTGATTTAGATTTTAATAAAGACCAGAGCTATGATTCTACCACCGACTGTGAAGAGACCTGGTCTCTGGACCTGGTGTACTATGACATATTTTAGAAAAGAAAGCAGCAAACATAACCTCTGGCTTCCCTGAATACTCTCACATGGAAAAATTTGTCTGTGATTTAGGGAGAGGCGGCAAGGAATCATCAGGGGGGTTCTGACCATTCTCATATTTATGAGAGGTTTTTAGTCATATAAACCCTCTGAGAGCTGTAAGTCACATTTTGGATACCAAAGTGAAGAGCGCTGGAGCACAGAACTGTATTTTGACAATACAACAAAAAATAAAATAAGAGAAGTCAAGAAATGTTGTTTCTATCTTGTGAAGGAATAGCAGACAGAAGAGAAATATAGGGCAACAGTGATACCTGTTCAGTACCTTTTTATCTGAGAGCTTATCTGCTTCATAGTGCCTTGGGATTTCTAATCTAAATCTCCCCATCAGGACCTTAGGAAAAGAACATGAAGCTATTTTTAGTATTTCATCACTGATGCAGATCAGTTTCATAGGTGGACCTCAGGGACCAGGGAGGTAGAGAGATTTACTCCCTCATGTGAAGACACTGTTAGTGTCTATGAGTAAAACTCGATCCCCATATGAAACCCTGTGCTTGCTTCAGAAGCACATATAGTAAAATTGAAGCTATATATAAAGATTAGCGTGGCACCTGTGCATGCTAATTGATGTATGACAAGGCATGGCATGTCAATTTGAGAAATATCCCATATGTAACCCTAATATGATTAGTAACTTGGTCACGGTCCTCCGTTGTTCATCAATTAGCTCGAGCAGGCCCAGTAACGTCCCTATCATGAGACTTGTTGTTACTGTGTTTGGCATATTGAATACATCACGGGTAGCTTGCCAGGCTCTGCCGTGTGGGCGAGATACTCTCGGTAGCTTGCCGGGCTCTCTGAGAGGGACGGAGGAATTGAACTCGGGTCGGCCATGTTGGCCACTTGTAAGGCAAACGCCCTACCGCTGTGCTATCGCTCCAGCCCTTAATCCTAATATAATTAAAATAAAAAAAACACTTAGAGACAGGCATAGGGTATGTGAGTATACTGGAATTGAAGTGTCGCAAAAAAAACCACAAGCTGGACTCATAACATTCTCAGTAGATGACTCTCAAAATTAAAACAAAACAAAACCCTGCATCATGTAGCTGGGACAAAAGAACCATGTTATCAGGCTTCTTAGTATCAAGGGTCTTTCAAATTAAGACATGTAAACCATCTTCAAATGAAGCTTTATGTGGAATTATAGAGAAGCTCTTACAAACGGAAAATAAAGAGAAGTATCATATACCTAAAGTTTTCTGTCTACTGACTGTACCACACCAACCAATTTTAGTATCACTGTATCACTGTCATCCCATTGTTCTTCGATGTACTCGAGTGGGCACCAGTAATGTCTCTATTCCTCCCAGCCCTGAGAGTTCAGCAGTTTCACCTAACACATCTTTCCCAATGATTGGAGGCTCATTCAGGGTCAGAGGAATAAGACCTGTTATCGTTACTGTTTGGGGCATTATCAAATATGCCACAGGGAGCTTGCCAGGCTATGCCCATGCAGGCGGGATAATCTAGATAACTTACTGGGCTCTCCGAGGCTCTATGATTTGTTGACTAATGTCTGAACCCCATCATATATGGTGCGGTAATTATGGAAAATGGGTAGGAAGCGTCTTATAATGTGTTGTGAATCTGCTTTGCAGCCACGCGGTCCGAAAAGCAGCCTGGAGCGTGGTGGTGGTTGGACAGTAGAGGTCAGCTGCTGGCGCTGGATCCCTTGGGGCAGGGAGGGCTCTCACCTGTTCCACTCTGGAGCGCCCCAAGTGAAAACAGTCTGGCGTAGAGTTTTCTAGTAAAAATGTAAAACAAAGCAAATTTACACAAAAAATATAAAATAAGCTTCATGTGTATTTATTGTTTTCAATTATAATTTTAATTTAAAACTTAAATAATTTCTTAACATACTAGAAAATTCAAGAATGAGCTAAAAATGGAGCCACATGTACATCTGCATTGAACATACCATAACACGGAATGTTCTGTCTCAGTAGCATTAATCCAACAATCTTCACCACGTAGCACATTAAACTTGAGACAGTAATGACGCTTCCCTCGAGTTTTTTTCTGATGCTTCAGGTATCCCTTTATTGAGGTAAACGTTTTAGCTACTTAAATCTTTCAATAAAGTGAAATAAACTTCAACTTCCACATTCATTTTCTTCTTACCTGGCCAAATCCTACTTATGCTCTAAGACTCTGGTCAATCATCTTCTTCTCCAGTTGATTTTTCAGGACCCATCACCCTTTGCCCCAACTTTGCTCATTTTCTCCCAGCATGCAATTTTAGAATCTGGGAACCCCTCAACCTCTGTACTTGCCATAACAGAGAAATAATCTGTTATGTATGAGTCTCACTTGGCTGTGATCTTTTGAATAAGGGATTCTATATTAAGCACATTTCCCCCACAGACATATACTTTACACAGTATTTGATACAGTTCTGGACTGTCGGTGCTTATTGAACTTCATGCTCTACTTATAGCCTAAGTCTTGTCTCCTTTGCCAGTTTCTCTGTTTCACAAGGTTAGATAAGATATATATAATCAGATGAATGTCTCTAACATTTAATGCCTAAAAGAGCATTATAACTAATTGTTGAGTTGTGAATGAATGTGGTCTGATCCCAGCCTCCAACTCTAAATTATAGAATGCTGCATCTACAAGAACAGAAAAATTCTATGACAGTATTTTCTATTTACAATTGGTAAAACTTTTTTTTAATTTAGTGTCAAAAAGATAACACAGATTTTATTTTGGGGGGTTTTGTCAAAAGAGAACATCTGCTAGAGTCTAGAAAGAGAATATACCTATAGTCACAGATGGAGCAGCAACTTAAGAATTTTTAGATACATCAATAAATCTCTGATTGTCAAGTGTCTGGAAAATCACCAATAAGAGGTGTCCCGGGTGCAACAATGATACTAGCAAACAAGAAAGCAATAAATAAATAAATAAATAAATAAATTGCCAATGTTCATTGTTCATGCAATAGTTCATGCAGCCAAGCAGCAAGCATTATTGAGTCTCTTTATGGGTAAGGTGAGTTTCTTTGACGGCAGTCAAGGAAACAAAGATGACCATAAGCACTTTCATTCCCCAACTTGAAAGCCTAGTGGAAAATCAGCATCAATGAAACAATGCCAATTCTGTAAGTGACATCTTCAGAAACTTGGGCTGTCAAAGAAGCAAATATTAGAGTTAATAGCCCTGGAAAATTCTCTTCACTTCCTGGACTGGAAGGGCTCAGTGTCAGAGTATCTGTAGAAAGACTCTGTATGTAAGAGCTGGTAATTACTTGACCAAGAACCTGATGGCGTTTGGGGAACATGGAAAAAGAATGAGAAAGTTGCAAAGAGTGATGTACATTAGCTCTGTCTGTGGGGGGAATCTTAAGTGGGAAATGAAAAGTGAGCTCCTGCCTATGGTGGACACGAAAGCCCTACCAGTCTTGTGAGGCAGTCATCCATGAGTAAGCAAGTAATCAATAGGCACCTGAGCTTACTTGATCTGTGCAGTGTGGAAGCTGGTACTTGGGAGCATGGTTCTCTGGCTGAGGTGAAGTTACTCTCTCTAGGAGAAGAAGTCATTGTGAATCTCTAACCAGGTTTAGGGTTATTGTCTTTTTCACCACAAAAAAATTGATTACTTGCTTTGTTCTTTTCTTGGGGAGGGGTCACAATCAGCAGAGTTCAGTGGCTATGTGTGGCTCAGTACTCAGCAGTCATTCCTGGCAGTGCTCAGGGGACAGTGTGGTGGCGGGGATGGAATCAGACATTCTGCATATGTCTGAACCTGTTGAGCTCTCTCTAGTCTCTTTGCTGCAGAAATAATTTCCAGAAAATATAGTGAAAAGATCGCAGTGAGGAACTGCTCTGCTACCTACGAAACCCTGACCCAGAAGCAGGTCCTCTACGAATGGTTGAGCACCAGGTTCCCCATGAATGAGTGTTGCATAATAGGTGAGGGGAAGGCTACCTTTCCACTGCACCTCGATTCTGATTCCCGAGTGAGCAGCTTTCCACACCGGACCCCAGTCCTGACACATGGCGGGGGAATCCCTGGTGAAGGGGCAGCCCGCAGGCCCGGGGACAGCGGAGGACTTTGCAGCCAGACTGTTTTCACTCAGGGTGCCCCAGATGGGGGCAGTGAGAGCCCTCCCTGCCACAAGGGACCCAGCTGCGGCAGCCAACCTCCACTACCTAACCAAAACCACATTCCAGGTCACTCAGGCTGAGCCTGATGCAGGAGTGAAGTCCCACGGAACCCAAGTAATGTGGAACTTTGTGACCTTGGACTCTGAACTCAATGGGACCCGGAACAGAGATCCTCTTCCTGCTTCCCCCAGTCTCTGTTGACCCAGGGCTCACACCCATAAGCCACACCCTGCTGGCATCAGAAAATCTCCTCACAGGCCACCCTCCAGAACTCACGATTGCTCCTGAGTACAAAATGAGTATAAACTACAGCTGAGTATAAAATGAGGCTCCCATAACCATGCCACCACACTCTGTGCCAAGCTGTTTTCCCTAAGGGTACCCCAGAGAGGGGTGGGAAAAAGCCCTCCCCACCCCAAGAGACCCAGCTCTGGCAGCTGACCTCCAACGCCACACTCCAGGATGCTTTCTGGACCACGTGGCCGCATCATAAGACATTTCCTACCCATTTTCCATAATTACCACACCATGTTTGATAGAGTTCAGACAGTAGACAACAAATCATAGAGAGAAATATGTATGTGTATATATATGTATATATATGTGTGTGTGTATATATGTATACACACACACATATATATATGTATATATATATATATATATATATATATATATATGCCTCTCGGAGAGCTCAGTAAGCTACTGACAGCATCCCACCTGCATGAGCAGAACCTGGCAAGCTCCTCGTGGTATATTCAATATGCCAAAACCAGTAACTATAACAGGTATCGCTCCCCTGACCCTCAAAGAGCCTCCAATCGTTTGGAGAGATGAGTAAGGAAAGGCTGCCTAAATTTCAGTGCTAGGATGAGTAGAGACATTACTGTCGCCCGCTCAAGTAAATTAATGAGCAACGGGATGAGAGTGACAGTGATAGTGAATAAACAGTTTTACTGATGAAGGTACTAATTCTAAGAAAGGAAAGAGGAAAAAAAGATCCAAAAAGTAAAAAATCTAACACCCTCCCTGTTATGTACTGGTGACTCCAGCATGTAGTGGGCAGGAAACCGCCACAGACGTGAATTATATGGGTAGTTTCAGAGGGAAAAGCCTGAGCTTAGGTTTCTGTGTAGGTAAGATTCCTAAACTAGAGAGATGTCTGGAACTTCGAACTCTCCAAAATCTTCGTTCAGAGTCTTAGGTAAAGGTAAAGGTAAAGGCCCTCCTGTTGATCGTCGATTTGCTCGAGCCGGCCCAGTAACATCTCCATTGGAGACTTTGTTGTTACTATGTCTGGCATATCGAATACTCTCGGTAGCTTGCCGGGCTCTCCGAGAGGGGCGGAGGAATCGAACTCGGGTCGGCCGTGTTGGCCGCTTGTAAGGCGAACGCCCTACCCGCTGTGCTATCGCTCCAGCAGGGCTAATATTTCTGTTGAATTATCTCTGAAGGGAACAAACTTTCACGTTCAGGCTGACTCAGTCTTAAATTAAAACCTCAGGCTAGCCAAGATCGGGCATGTTCAGGGTGGTATGGCTGTAGACAAAACCTCATCTTGAAATTTAATCATGAACAGCTTTGTAAGGGTCTATCTCACAGTGATCCAATTAAAATATAGATAAAAATAAGTAAAAAAAAATAAAATAACATCTCAGATTAGTCTAAAAGCTGGGCCCGACCATCCTTTTTAGACCAGTTCTTTGTTTCATGGATTCCAGAAATTCATGGCCAAGTCCACCCACCTCACCCCATCACCTACTTCATTAAGATTTTGCTTTATTATTCAGTGAATATAGATAGAGCGAGGCTTCTGAAACTTTTATATCTATCTAAATCATCTAGGCAGCCTAATAATGCAGATACCCTTTCAGAGTAAATGAAGGAAAGGACTTGAGGATCTGCATTTCCAACCAATTCCAAAGTGCTGCTGATACTGCTAATTCCTGGGCCACTCTTATGGAGTAAGAATATAGAAGGAAGAGTCGGGCTTCAAAGGCAAATGGACCTGCACAGCAAATCCCAACTCTATTGTTTACTATTTGTGTAACTCTTGGTGAATCATTTTGCTTTCTGAATTTCAATTTACAGGAGGTGTAAAAAGAGATAATAAACTGCACATCTTCAGTTTGCTGTGAGGATCAAATAAGAGTGTATAGAATAGGCATTGAGGTAGCAATGCTGCCTAATATTCAAAAGATTTTCATATTTTCTTCAAAGGTACTTGGACATGAGCAGAAAATTAAAAAAAAATACCTAAACATTTCATGCTCAGAATTTGACTTACTTTTTGATCTGTGCTCTCTTTCTCTCCCTGTGAACCCATGTCTTTGGGGGAATTTTTTTTTTAATTCCCAACAGCTCTCAATATACTATCAGATGCTATTCATGAACTAGATGGCTTGTTTATCTAGGTTATTAATGAACTTGTTAAGTGAGGCTTTAGGGGGAAACCCAGAAGCATCCTGCTCTCTACCTCCCAATAAATCACTACCCTGAGCCGAGACAATTTCTGCCACTTGTCAGTGCCTATCATCCTCCTCATCTCAATGAATTTGAATGAATTTCACGATTAAACTTTCATGAGATTCCACATCCAACATTCTCTAAATCTCAAGGTCTAATAGTTCAACAGCACTTGCTTTTGTATTCGCATCTTCCAGTTTTATCACAAAGGAAAGCACACAGGAGCATTTGCAGGAGAGGAATTTTTTTTCTTCAGACACCCTCACTGTCAACTCCCTCCCTATAAAACTGTTATCGCCTCACTGTGGAGTAGTTTGCTTTCAGCCTCAGCTTTGTACCTGACAGGTGACCAGCTGGCTGTGCAGATAATATATGCTTTTTTACCTCAGTAATAAATCTGGTGGCCATACACCTGACAGCCTTTCCAAGACACTTTACCTGCATATTCATGCTCTTGGGCCCAGGCTGGCATCCCCCGTTTTCCTCTAACACAAACAACAAACTCCTCCACTTACAACCTTTGTTGTATGTCAACAGTCTAGATGTCTTTGCTAGTGTTGCAGTCTTATGTGATGTGGGGGAAAGAGGGGAGAAGCATCCAGAAGGGAGTCTGCTGCCTTCGTCTTCGGTTACCCAGGAAGTACATGAAGGGGGTTTTGAGTCAGCCCTAAGTACTGATGCAGAAACAATATTGCCTCTGTGTTCATCAGTGGGTTGCAGGTGCTTTAATATCTTCAAGAATGAAAATACTGCATAATATAGATGTTCAGACTGAGAGTAATAAAATAGAAAAATTTATTGAAAAGCAGAAGGGAAACTCTCCAGACAAGGAAATTAGTATAGGATTAAATAAATATAGGACTACTAAATATGGCTTATTGTGGATATCTTTTTCAAAACTGGGACCTTATGCAACCTTTCAAATGACAAGAATGTTACAATGTGAGTATTTTACAGAGTGGTTTGGCTAGGTTAGGGCCTTTAGGTTATCTATTTGACTATTTGTTTAGATATTGTCCGTTATTTCCTGTGAGCCTAAGGTATGGAGCAATATTTATGATTTTGACAAACTGTTAACTTCCCATTCTCAGAAAGAGCCCAGAAATTTTCAAGAAAGTTTGAAATGCGGAATGGAGACAGCTGAAATTGAATTGCTCATGGCAACGGAAAGGGGCAACTGAGGCTTCCCTTATTCCTTTGCAATAAAGATGCTTGCTTCTCACCAGTTCCACCATGCAGTCATAAAGCTGTGACTCCCCCTGACCTCCACCCAGGTTTCTCAGTCCATTTTCTACTCTCACAGGAAAGAATGCCAGAATGCCAGAAGTAAGCAAAGTGCTTTTATTTAGGAAATTTGAGAGAGAATAAAGAGGGTGCCCCATAAAATGAAAGGAAGGACTCATCCTAAATTGGGATATTCTACAATAGCATGCATACTGCTTACTTTTGTAAATTTGGTTTTATAGAGTTTTTATTATGATGTCACTGCTTGGGGGCTTTTATTTTTATTTTATTTATATTTTTTTAATGAATCACCTTGGGGTACAGTTACAGACTTACATACCTTCGTGCTTACGTTTTAGTCATACAATGATCGTGTACCCATCCCTTCACCAGTGCCCATCCTCCACCACCAATGATCCCATTATCCCCCCCACCCCATACTGACTCTGTGGCAGGGCATTCCCTTTCTCTCTCTCTCTCTCTCTCTCTCTCTCTCTCTCTCTCTCTCTCTCTCTCTCTCTCTCTCTCTCTCCTTATGGGTGTTGTGGTTTGCAATAGAGATATTGAATGACCATCATTCTACTTTGAGCATGTATCTCCCATCCCAAATGGGCCCTCCAAGCACCCCATACTTGGTGGTCCCTTCACTATCTGAGCTGCTTTTTCCCCTAGCAGGTGAGGCCAATTTCCAAGACATGGAGCAATCCTCCTGGTATTCACCTCTACTATTATTGGGTGTAAGTCTCCCATTCTATTACTTTATATTCCACAAATGGATGCAACCTTTCTATGTCTGTCCATCTCTTTCTGAATCATTTCATTTAACATGGCACTCTCCATGTTGATCCACTTATATGCAAATTTCATGACTTCATCCTTTCTAACAGCTGCATAGTATTTCATTGTGTAGATGTAACAAAGAGTCCTTTCTGAGAGCATTGTTCTGAGAAAAAGTCATGAAACTTTTAATGGCTTCTTTCATAGTCTTATTAAGGCCCTTTTCAGCTTACTGAAATTTCTCCTCTTTTGAGGACTTTCAGGCTGGTTCTATTGTCATTCAGTGTCTTATTAGGCCTCAGTTTTTACAAGTGCAGTGACAAAAGGTACCGCCTTCTTTTTTTTTTTTAGGTCATACTTTGGTTTTATTATTTTCTGAAACTCTTTCCAAGGGCCCTCTACCTGTCTACCTTACAGATAGGGGAAACACTTTTCAGTCCAGATAGGGAAAGGTGTTCAAATTTGTCTGAGTGCATATTTCAAACTTCTGTGAGATTAAAAATATATATATAGTAGTAATAATTTAATTAAAGGCCCAACAAACATGTAGTGACTTTTTAATATGTAGAACTGGATATTTATCTATTAAAACAAAAAATTAAATATATATTTTTTAAAATCACATGGTGTCTGGGCTAGAGCGATAGTACAGTGGGTAGAGCGTTTGCCTTGCACACGGCTGACCCGGTTCGACTCCCATCATCCCATATGGCCCCCCAAGAACCTCCAGGAGTAATTCCTGAGTGCAAAGTCAGAAGTAACTCCTATGCAACATTGGGTGTGACCCAAAAAGGAAAAAAAAGACATGGTACCAGAAACTGAGTGCATGATTAGTATGCAGGAGACTAGGTTTGATTCTTAGCAGTCCATGGTTCCCAGAGTACTAGGAATCACTACAGATCATGAACTAGGAGCATGGGGGGAGGGGGGGTAAGACTGCTGATGCCCCCTCAAATTTAAAATAACTCTGTAGCCAGGATTAAGATCAGCATTAGACAAGGACACCTGTTCTGTCCTCAATGTCTAAAGATAAGGACATGTTGTCCTTATTTTACCCTTGCAAGCCTACTCCTTGCTTTGTATAGATTTATAACTAAGATGGAGTAGACCTCTAGGAACCAGCTGATATAGCTATTTTGTTATTCTTTCTGGAGCCCACTGATCTGTAATCCGTGTTTCCTAAAAATATGCTTCCCTGGTCTCTTTCTCTATAGAACCACTTCTTTTTGACCGTTTAGACAAAGGAGCTGTCAAGGACTTCAGTCCACCATCTTCCAACCTGCCAGCTTACTGCCAATACAGCTCTCTTGGCACATAATCTTCTCTTTTGTTTGACTGACCTTTGAGCAGTTGTGAAACCAAATCTTCAGTTAAACCAAACCCAGTAAAAGAAAAATAGATAAGATATAAGAACAGGCAGTCATTTTATTTATGGAAAAAGCTAACCTTTACAAATAATGAAAGTAATGCCATCAAAACAAGAAGGTATCTTCATGTACCTGTCTGAAAATATTTTTAAAATATTTTTATAATTACCAGGAAAATAAGCACAGGAAATCTTACTGTTCTGAAATATAAATTAATATGATCTTTGGGGAAGTCACTTTAGCAATTTCAATGCCATGTTTAAAGAGGCATACATCTTGAGCAATTTCATTCCTAGAAATTTATTTTTCAGCAGTTCCCAAACAAATATATAAAGATTTATGAAGCTAGACATTTCTGAAAGCATTCTTTGTGAAAAATAGACACACCACATCTATAAGAGGTTACTTGCACACAGTGAAATATTACTTAATAGTTTTTTGAAAGAAAATTTTATATTGCTAAAATAATATATTGTTAAGTCTGAAATAAAAAACAAGATATTTGATACATTATCACCTCTTTGAGCATTAAGTATGTGTACACACAGAGATTGACATGAACAAAAACATATTCAAAGTTTATCTTACATCAAATCTTTATTCTATTGTTTTATATGTTAAGTCATATCATCTTTATATAGAACATGTCAGGAAAATTATTCTCTATTTTACATATATTTTTATAGACAGAAGTATATCTAGGTAATAGATGACAAAATCAGGACTTGAGTACAGGGATTCTGGTCCTGGAATAAAATCACTTTACAATGCCAAGTAGTATACACATTGAGGGAAAACAGGGAGATAAAAGAGAGATTCAAATTCTTAACCTTGTTTGCAAAAGGTGAACAAAATTGGATTTAGAGATGATTTAATGAAGAAGAATATGACAGGGTATTTTTTAAGTAAGAAAGAAAATTTTTTATTTATTAAAATTTTATAAGGTAAAGGCCCTCCCGTTGATCGTCGATTTGCTCGAGCGGGCCCAGTAACGTCTCCATTGGAGACTTTGTTGTTACTGTGTCTGGCATATCGAATACTCTCGGTAGCTTGCCGGGCTCTCCGAGAGGGGCGGAGGAATCGAACTCGGGTCGCCCATGTTGGCCGCGTGCAAGGCAAATGCCCTACCCGCTGTGCTATCGCTCCAGCAATATTATTTTTATTATTATATTATCATTATTATTTTTATATTATTATCATTTTGTAAAGGTAAAAGGTAAAGGTAAAGGCCCTCCCGTTGATCGTCAATTTGCTCGAGCGGGCCCAGTAACGTCTCCATTGGAGACTTTGTTGTTACTGTGTCTGGCATATCGAATACTCTCGGTAGCTTACCGGGCTCTCCGAGAGGGGCGGAGGAATCGAACTCGGGTCGGCCATGTTGGCCGCTTATAAGGCAAACACCCTTTTATTTTCATTTTTATGTAAAAATTAATATCTAAAAAAATTTTACCTCATTTTCCCAAAGGTTTAGAAATTTTGCTTTTTTGTTTATCAAAAAAGGAGAGTATGCATGTGAAACACAAACAGCTTGGAAACATCACATGCATTCAGAAATCAGGAAATCATTTATCTGCTGGCAATGGTGAAGTTGAGTGAAGTCCTTTGGTTTCAGGAAACCTGTGACACCCAAGAGCATGTTGACCAAAAGCCAAGCTCCTGAGTCAGCTGGATTTACAAATCCATATTTCTACACATATGTCTTTGTCCTTGGTCTTGACTTGGTCACACTAAATTTCGGTTTTACTGCCTGCTTTAAAGGAATAGTTATTGGTGGTCCCACTTATATCTTTTAGTGACTGTTAAATAAAGTCCAAGTTAAGTGCTTTGTGCCATACCTGGTACATTTTTTAATCTCAATGCATGTTGACTACAATGCCACTTTATACTCTCATCATGCCCATCTTCTGGCAATTTGTAGTCATGCTTGCAGTTGGTCCTCTAAAGCAACAACAAGATCAACTAATTTGAGTTATAACTATAAATGAGAAACTATAGACTGCTAATGAAAAATTTGAGAAGACTCATCCTGTGAAAACAGACCTTTCCCTTAAGTGCCACATGCATCTGAGTCTTCAAAATCCATCAACTCTCAGAAGAGGTGGCAGTTTTACTCAGAAAGGTGAGATCTACCATCACTCTCCAGTTTAATCTGAAAGGAGGAAATGCTTCTAAATATCTCGCAAGTCCCTCTAAGTTCCAAAAGTTTGTCTTGATCTATAGCTCTCATGCTTATGAAGAAAGAATATTTATTCAGCAATTGTTTCGGTCAAAACTTGTTTCTTTCTTTAATCAGAAGAAAGAGGACTGGTGAGAAAAATACCAGAAACAGAAAAATACCCCTTAAATACAGGGGTCCAGGAAGAGTCCATCAAAGTCTGAAATACTATGTGACTGAAATGCAATGTTCTGGGACTATGACTCTGTCAACATACTAAACCTTCTATCCCAACATTCATAGTTTACATTGGTTTTATGTGAAGAAATTTACAGCACTGCACATAAACACATTAACATGTGCACACACACACACTTTTACAATTTTTCTTATATATGTTCAAATATTGCCTTTAAAATCAAGGCATACAGGGGATGGGGGGTGGAGGTTGATGGGAGGGAACCTGAGGCCACTGGTACTGGGAAATGTACACTGGTGAAGGGATGAGTGTTGGAGAGTACTGTATGAGTGAAATCCAATCATGAACAGCTTTGTAAGGGTCTATCTCACAGTGATTCAATTAAAAAGTTGGGAAAAAAATCAAGGCATAGACAGGGTAATAAACCATACATGAGTTGTGTTCTGTTTGTTCATTAAACCATATAGTTTTAAGAACTACAATTAAGCCCATGAAATTAAAGTTATGGCACTACCATGGTACGATTGCAAGACCATTTGTGTTACTATCTTAATGTTTCTTACACTATATCACCCTGCTGAAAGGTTTAACAGCCATTCATATTTATAACTGCCTTCTAGATTTTTTTTTTTGGCCTACCTCAGTTGTCAAAGCATTAACAAAGCTGGCTTTTGGGAAGAATTCCAATTCAGAATTATTTTTCCATGAGGTACTTAAGACTCCACATAGCAGCTCGTGATTATGTTGGCAGTGACTTTGCATAGCTGTTGGTTTCCTGTAGTATAAATAAGTGAACTGCTAAGAATGCTAATGTTTTGCTTTGACCAAGAAAAAGCTCTCAATAAATGACAAGGAATTACCCTCATTGGACTACTTAAGTTTTTCTTTCTTTCTCTCTTTTTTCTCTTTCTCTCTTTCTCTTTCTTTCTTTCTTTCTTTCTTTTTTTTTCTCATTTTAAGGGGTAAGTTAAACCAAAGCAATAGAGATAAGTGATCATATAATGACCGCTACCACTTGGAGATCGATCTTCAAGTTTAATAATAAAAAAAAAGTTCAGATTGTTTTAAGTTATTTCCAGCTGACAAACTCAACTACAAAAGGTCACGAAGGTCATCATCTTGAACACTGAGGCAGGCAATAGAGTTGTGGCTAAACACAGCACCAGAAGAGTCAGAGTCTTTACTCTCTGAAGCTTAGAAAAAGAATTTGAAAAAAAAAGGAAGCCTGGGCATGGGGAAAGAATAAATCAGAGTCATAGAAAGGAAAAATTGCAGAGGGGAAAGCTTGGCCAGAAGGGTATGTGCAGATGGAATTCTGCAGAGCAGCTACTGAGAGATGCTTTGCTTCCAATCAGCTGTCAGGTAGGTCAAGAGCTGTATAGGAACTCCGTGGGATGAAATGTTAAGGACTTTGCACACAATACTGTGACTTAAATGGACCCCAGTCACTCTAAATTCTTCACACTTTCTTTCAAACACAATCCAGTTATATTGGACAAAAGTCAGGAAAAGTGCTTTCCCTGAGAGAGTTTTCTGTCATGACTGCCCTACCAACCTTCCTTATCTGCACTTGCCCTTTTATCAACCTAAGTTTCAATCTTTGAGCCAGGGGGTCCCTCTCTCCATGATGAATTTTACATGACTGATATTTTGGGTTTTTTTGTGATTTTTTATTTATCTGTATATTCTACTAGAATATGAATATTCCATATGAATGTTTCTCCAGGGTAAGAGCATAACTTAAATGATTCTTTATCCTTACAGCCTGGTCTGGTAATAGCATATCTTGTGGACACTTAGGAAATGTATTTGAAAAGAGCACACTGTTCAATGAAATTTTTGTTTGAAACAATAATAACTTGCCATATTTATATGGTACCCTTTGATGAAATAATAATGTGTACTATAGTAAATTTAAAAAAATTGTTTTTTCTTTCTGTTTGAAGAGGAATAAAAGACAGCATACATAAAACACATTTACTGAGTCAAATCTCTGCCCACTGATTATAAAATGCCCTATCACCAACATAATAGAAAAATGTAAATATTAAACATGTGCTTATGTATAAAAACATTATATAATATATACTTATTATAAACTAAAATTTAAATAACATTACATTGTACATAAAATACAAAAGATATTAAAATATTTTATAATGGACTTGTCAGTTAGACACAAAAATATAAAGAATAGTATAATGAACTCCATGAATGAATACCAATATAATTTCTGCATATCAGTTAAAACTTAACATTTCCTTCATATAAAAATTAACATTTCCTTCATGTCTATGTAAAACTTTCTTTTGGAGGGAGGGGGGTTTTCGATTTTACAATGATCAAGTACCATCCCTCCACCAGTGCCCATTTTCCACCATCATGGATCCCAGTATCCCTCCCACATCCATCGCCCCCATCCCACCCTGCCTCTATGGCAGGGCATTTCCTTTTGTTCTCTCTCTCCTTTTGGGTGTTGTGGTCTGCAAAAGAGGCATTGAGTGGCAATCATGTTTGGTCCATAGTCTACTTTCAACATGCATATCCCATCCTGGGAGGATCCTCCAAACACCCTTTATTTGGTGCTCCCTTCTCTAGCTGAGCTGCCCTTTCCCCTAGAATTCTCGGCTGGCCTCTAAGCCATGGAGTAATTCTCCTGGTACTAATCTCGGCTATTCTTGGGTATTAATCTCCTATTTTGTTACTTTATATCTCCCAGATGAATGCAATCTTTCTATGTCTATCCCTCTCTTTCTGACTCATTTCGCTTAGCATGATACTTTCCATATTGTACCACTTGTATGTAAATTTCATGACTTCATCTTTTCTAACAGCTACATAGTACTCCATTGTGTAGATGTACCAAAGTTTCTTTAACCAGTCATCTGTTCTCAGGCACTCAGGTTTTTTTTTTTCAGATTCTGGCTATTATAAAGAGTGCTGCAATGAACAAACAAGTGCAGATGTCACTTCGACTATACATTTTTGCCTCTCTGGGATATATTCCCAGGAGTGGTATTGCTGGGTCTAATGGGAGCTCAATTTCTAAGTTTTTTAGAATCGTCCATACGGTTTTCCAAAAGGGCTGAACTAGTTGGCATTCCCACCAACTGTGAAGGAGTGTCCCTTTCTCGCCACATCCACGCCAGCACCGGTTGCTTTTGTTCTTTTTGATGTGGGCCAGTCTCTGAGGTGTAAAATGATATCTCATTGTGAAGTGGAGTAAGGAAAGCCTCTTTAACAAATTGTGCTGCCAAAACTGGATGGCTACATGCAAATAACTGGACTTAGATCTCTGCCTAACACCATGTAAGATCAAAATGAATCAAAGACCTCAACATCAGACCAGACACCAGAAGGTACATTGAAGACAAAGTTGGCAAAACCCTCCACGACATTGAAGCTAACAGTATCTTCAAAGATGCCACGTCACTGGCTGAGCAAGTGAAAACAGAAATAGATAAATGGGACTTTCTTAAACTAAGAAGCTTCTGCACCTCAAAAGAAATAGTGACCAAAATACAAAGACAGTCTACAGAATGGGAAGGATATTCACCGAATACACATCTGACAAGGGGTTGATATCAAGGATATACAAAGTACTGGTTGAACTCCACAGGAAGAAAACATCCAACCCCATCCAAAAATGGGGCAATGAAATGAACAGAAACTTTCTCAAAGAAGAAATCCGAATGGCAAAAAGCACATGAGAAAATGCTCTACATCATTAAGTATCAGGGAGATGCAGATCAAAACCACAGTAAAACTTTCTATTCCAAGCATCCTTGTCATTTATTATTATTTTTAGAAATAGAATGCAAATAATATACATATTATATATATATATACTGTATGACTGGTTGAAGAATTTCTAACTGCTTTCAATTCATTTGCTCGAGCGGCCCCAGTAACGTCTCCATTGGAGACTTTGTTGTTACTGTGTCTGGCATATCGAATACTCTCGGTAGCTTGCCGGGCTCTCCGAGAGGGGCGGAGGAATCGAACTCGGGTCGGCCATGTTGGCCGCTTGTAAGGCGAACGCCCGCTCGAGCAAATCGATGATCAACGGGAGGGCCTTTACCTTTACCTTTACCTTCAATTCATAGGTTCCCCCTGCATCTCTCTTACGATTCACTTGGTGATGAAACAAGGTCATTAATTTTGTAGAGTTTCCTACTCTTGATTTTGCCATTTGTCTGGGATCTTTTAGTTAGGTCTTCTGTCTCCTTTACATTTTCTATAAATGCATCATTGTATCTAGAGGTTAGATCAGATTTAAACTTCACCCACTGAAGTAGTAAAACTACTTCAAACATAATGCATTCTTTGGTCAGAAGGCACACAGTGTATAGCTGTTTCATTTTTCTCATTTTGAGAAATTAGCAGTCACTCAGTTTCAGATCTGAGATTCTCTTAATCAGCATTTTTCACCCTTTCCATACCTGTGATCTGGAAGCAGCCCATGGTTGAAGAAAATTGTTCTAAATGTTCAGCATTACATGGTGATATTCCAAAGCTATCCTTATCAGCTGTTCTTTACTAATTAGTTGAATACATCTATAAATACAAATTTTCCACTATTGCTATTTGTTTACACACTGGTATGGTTTGTATGGAAAATAAAAATAAATATTTTGATTTTTCCCATTGTCAGTGCTGGAGCAATAGCACAGCGGGTAGGGCGGTCGCCTTACAAGCGGCCAACATGGCCAACCCGAGTTCGATTCCTCCGCCCCTCTCGAAGAGCCCGGCAAGCTACTGAGAGTATTCGATATGCCAGACACAGTAACAACAAAGTCTCCAATGGAGACGTTACTGGGCCCGCTCGAGCAAATCGACGATCAACGGGAGGGCCTTTACCTTACCTTACCCATTGTCAGTGTCCATACGGGTTCAACTCCTTCGTCCCTCTGGGAGAACCCGGCAAACTACTGAGAGTATCCCACCCACATGGCAGAGCCTGGCAAGCACCCCATGGCATATTCGATATGCCAAAACAGTAACAAAAGTCTCCCAATGGAGACGTTACTGGTGCCTGCTCAAACAAATCAATGAACAACAGGATGACAGTGCAGTGCTCCAATAATGCATTGGTCCCTTAGCTTCTGTCAGTAGTAAGCAACTTGTGTTCTTTTTTATTGCCAAAATCATTTGAAAGGACAGAGAGAGAGAGTACACAGGAAACCTGGGTTACATCCTAGCCATCAATATGATCCCCTGAACCCTGCCAGGAGTGATACCTGAACACAGAGCCAGTAGTTAGCCCTGAGCACCCCTGGTGTGGCCCTTCAAACAGAATAAAACAAAAATCCAAAATAACTAGAACCCATGGATATACTTTCACTTGTTCAATATCAATCTATTGAAGCCAATCAACTTACTTGAACTTCAAATTTTTTCATTTATGTCTAGTGGAACTGGTTAAAATTGGCTCTTGAGTTCTTTGGAGGGAAGCTGGTAATTCACAACTGTCATTAAAACACAAATTAAAATAGTGATTGAAATATTTCCGAAAGAATAATAAATGCCATATTGCCTCTGAACTATGTTTGATCCAGAGTTCTACTAAGAAATGCCCCAGAACTCTCTGGAAAGAAAGATGGCGGCCACATGGGAGCCTTGTGGACAGCAGGTATGAGCCAGGAGTGTGGGGGCGACTAAAACCTCATGGGAAGGGGGGCGTTTCGGTCCGCCCTTCACGCCCTACCGAGGTCACCAGTTGCCCCCCACGAGCGGCTCTCCAGCACGGCCACGACTCCAGAACACAGAAATCAATTTCTTAACTATCTGACTTTCAGTAGAAATACTTCCAGGGTCAATAGGTAAAATAGCAGAAATCCAAAACCAACATTTAATTCTTGAACCCAGCTGTAGAAAGCAAATCACTTCACAATGCTTTTTCAGCATGTCTGATTTGGGGGGGGGGGGGGGTTGTAAACTCTAAATAATAGTGGTGAATCTTTTATTGAAACAATGAATCTAATCAAAGCAGATAGAGTGTTAACTAGAATTCATCTGCCTCTCAGGGACGGGGAGGGGTGGGGGGTGGGGTTTTATTGGGGTTCTTCATGGTAAAAAATAAGTATTGGTAAAGGGAAATGTGTTTGATATTTGCATGACTGAGACCTAAACCTGAAAGCTTTGTAACCTTTCCCACAGTGATTCAATAAAAAAAAAGAAAAGAAAAGAAATGCCCCAGAAAAGCAACTTGAACCCAAGAGGGAGAAAACTATATCCTTTTATCCTTCAAATAATTCTCCAGACACTCTGGAATAGTTGGTCTTATATTACTATACATTTGTTGTCAATATAAATTTACATCACTGTCACTGTCCTTCCATTGTTCATCAATTTGCTCGAGCAGGCACCAGTAACATCTCCATTGTGAGACTTGTTGTTACTGTTTTTGGCATATCGAAAACATCATGGGTAGCTTGCCAGATTCTGCGGTGTGTGCAGAATACTCTCAGTATCTTTGCGGGATCTCCGAGAGGGGTGGAAGAATCAAACCTGGGTCAGCGCGTGCAAGGCAAACACCCTACCAGCTATGCTTTCACTCCAGACCATAAATTTATATCAATTATCAATATTTAATTAATATATCATTATTTACTACTATTATCATTACTAAATTCAGGGGTGAGGACTTACACTGTTTCCTTAAGACTAGTTCTTTGCAAGGTTACACAACTGCAGTAAATTTATTAATGATCCCTCCTACAAGAAAGAATAAATGAGATACAAGTAATGCCCAAACTCCAAAGGACAATTACTGAAGATGATCCTGGATATGTTTTCTCTTTGCCTCCTTTCATCTGTGGTTATTAGTCTTCCTCTATGATAGAGTCAGGGGCTAAATAATGAGCATGAGGGTCAGGAAAGGGATTGGGAAGGAGTCGTGTCAGCACTAATAAATATAGAATACCCATTTCTAAAAATGTTCATGCTGCACCTGATTTATTAGGTGAAATGTTCACCTAACTAATAAATAATTAGGTGAACTATTAGACTATAGACTATAATAAATAGACTAAATAAGTCACTCTGAGCCTCTCAAAATGCCCCCTGCCAGATAGAATCATGGCCCATACATCGCCTCGCCTTTGTGTGTGGGCTATAAACACTGATACTGCAAAAATAAAGAAATAAAATTTAAAAATAAAAATGTTATTGAACCATGGAGGGAAATATTTTCCTTGTGTCACTTAGCATGTAATATAATTTGATACAGGAAAATGGATGATGTCTTCTAAACTTTAGACAAATACAAGGTTGCTGTTTCCTATCAGTCACTAAGCAACTTCACTTCCTCATTCTTATACCCTCTTGACCTGCCATTAAAATAAATATCTATTGATCCATCCATCCTCCCATCCATCCATTAGTCTTTCCATTCATTCATAAAATAATGATCAAACAATGTCCATAGGCCAAGAGCGGGGCTACACCATTATGATCACATGATGTAAGAGGTCTTTTATCAAGGAGTTGTCCTTATACTAAGTAAAATTATAAAAATATAAGTAAATAACTCAGCAAAACAGTTCGAAGTATAACATGTACTGTGAAGAAAGTAGAGAACCACTGTGGGGCTACCTAACATATCGAATTAGAGAGGATGGCAAATAAACTAGAACAGAGATGAGTAACATTTTCTGTGACTGACAGTAACTACTTTAGACTCTGTGAACCATAACATGGCCACTACTCAATAAACATAGCCATAGATAACATAAATGAGCATGTTAAGCTATGTTCCAATAAAACTTTATTTAAAAATAAGTGCTGATTTGGTCTATGGACTGTGAAAGTGTATAGCTCAAACCAAGTATCTGTTTCATTGATGACATGATGGTCTTCTCTAGGGACTCAGTTCTTCTTCAGAATAACTTTTATAAACATATCACATTAACCTACTATTCAAACCACCTTGCAGAGAAAGTTATATGCCTTTAACACCAGACTTACATGGCTCTAGTCTCAACACCCTATTGTAGAATAACAGAGGGTTTAAAATAGTTCCCATTGGTAAAGGAAGAAGATAATTACACTTTGTGAACTTGAGCTCTTTACTGCAAAAATAAAGTGCATCTCGAGGATGCTTTCAGGTGCCATACATGGTGTGCACAGATTTATCAATGTTTTGTCTGAAAACTATTAGAATATAATAGTATATTCTAATAGTAACTACTATCAGTAGTTTATATCTGCTGTTTTATAATGCTCTACTTTCCACACTATCTCCAGTATTCTCTCTTTCTTGCTCTCTCATTCTCTTACTCTCTCTCCATCCCTCTCTCTCATTTTCCCACCACATTTATCAAAGAAGGTTTACCATATATAAAACCACAAAGACCAGTTTTTGTCAGTCCACATTTCTCCAGATGTCTTGTGATCTCATTCCTTCTTAATATCTCTCAGATCTGCCTACCTCTGAGGTTAGATGGACAGTCTATAATTTCTCATCCTCTGCCACTCCAAATAGGTCCCTGGTTAAGCAACAGTCCCCTTCAGTGAGGTCAGCTCGAGAAAGCCATGCATATTATAAACATGCCCTGAGCTATTCAGCAATAACATTCAGTAGAGTTTGCTATAGTTCAGTGGCCAGGGGGATTTGGCAGGAAAAAATACACAACAGGCCTGTTCTATTGGACTAAGCTTGACAAAGTCAACTGCTAAAGAGAGTCAGAGTCAGAATTTTGGCATTCATAAAGAGAAGACGTTTTTCCTCTCCAATTCTTCAGGGTTCCTAGAATAAGAAAAACATATTATATATGGTTGCCCTTGTTTTTCTTACAATTTCATTTTTATTATTAGTCCACAATGTCAAATCAAGTTCAGAGGTAACCTCTCCTGGAATCCAGGTTTACTTGTTGGAAGCATGACTAGACATCCTGCTTATGAATGGATTTTTCCCATCCACATGAAAACTGTTGGATGGAAACTTGTGCATTTCAGGAGCATGCACTGCCGTGGTGCTGTGCCACTCCTCCATTCCTACTCATTGTTTCTCTCCTTCATCTTCCTCTGCCCGCCCTCCCTGCCTCCCTCCCTCCCTCCTCCCCTCCCTCCCTCCTTCCCTCCTTCCCTTTCTTCCTTCCTTCCTTCCTTCCTTCCTTCCTTCCTTCCTTCCTTCCTTCCTTCCTTCCTTCCTTCTTCCCTCACTCCTTAACTCTTTTTCTTTCTCTTTCTTTCTTTCTTTCTTTCTTTCTATTTTTCTTTCTTTCTCTCTCTCCCCTTCCTTCCTTCCTTCCTTCCTTCTTCCCTCACTCTCTCTTTTTCTTTCTCTCTGCCCTTCCTCTCTTCTTTCTTTCTTTCTTTCTTTCTTTCTTTCTTTCTTTCTTTCTCTCTGCCCTTCCTCTCTTTCTTTCTTTCTCTCTGCCCTTCCTCTCTTCTTTCTTTCTTTCTTTCTTTCTTTCTTTCTTTCTTTCTCTCTGCCCTTCCTCTCTTCTTTCTTTCTTTCTTTCTTTCTCTCTGCCCTTCCTCTCTTCTTTCTTTCTTTCTTTTTTTCTTTCTTTCTCTCTGCCCTTCCTTCCTTCTTTTTTCTTTCTATCTGCCCTTCCTCTCTTCTTTCTCTTTCTTTCTTTCTTTCTTTCTTTCTTTCTTTCTTTCTTTCTTCCATTGTTGGTCCACACCCAACAGTTTGTAGGCCTTACTTCTAGCTCTTTGTTCAGAGGTCAGGGGGTCATTAACAAGGCCAATGATCCAACCAGGGTCAGCCAACAAGGAAGTACCTTAACCTTTGTACTAGCTCTCATCCTCTCATCTTCTTTCTTCTGAGAAATTAACCCAGATGGACACTATATACTCATTCATAAAACTTGCATCAGATCTCACTGCTTTTACAACCCTGGTTCTGACCTTCTTCCAAGGACTCTAGATGCACAATTGTGGATAAGGAATTTTCTCTCATACCAATGTAACCCTCATAGACTTCAACCATACATTTAACCCCCCAAAGACCATGGACATTAGACAGGTGGTTAAATATATTATGAAGTTGAAAATGGGAGCATAGGGGTAAGTAAAACAGTCAGTTCAATTCTAAAATGCCACATCAGTTATATGCCTTTAACACCAGACTTACATGGGTATGACTCATCAGGGTCAGGTGAATTCTCGAAAGACAGTGAGGTATTTAGGATAGATATTTGTTTCTGAGAGGTTGTCTAGAGTAGATAAAATCCCAAAAAAGGCTGCATGCAACCAACCTGGGTTTGATCTCCAGTGTCTCATAAAGTCACTCACACATACCAGGAGTAATTTCTGAACATAGAGACAGGAGAAACTCCTATTGAGAGGGGCATATTGAGTGTGGCCCCAAAACCGATAAAATAAAACAAAATCACAAGAGATTAGGTACCACTTCTGGAAAACCTATCACTGAGACATAAAAACATGTAGACAAACAAGGTCAAAATAAAATCCTCAACTGATGTGAGGGGAAATAAAGAAAATGGGGCCCCTTATTCTGGTTTTATAGTAAGCTGTGGTGGGGGAGGGAGGTGGTGGATTGATTATGCAGTGCAGTGAGCAAGAAATTGGAGCCATGACAAGGCCTTCATTTGACTTTCTTGTTTCTGTTACATTTGCAGTAGGCTGTATTTCACTGTGGTCATTGCTTCGTTTGCACTGCTATATTTCTTAGTTCAATGTAGTTTCTGATGTATACCTTTTCTTCTGTTTATTTAGCTAGTGGGACTGAATCACAAAAGGTACCTCAAGATTCAATGTATTATGTCTATGTTTTCCTCAATATACTTCAGCGAGTCAGGTCTTATATTGAAGTACTTAATTAATTTTAATTGAGTTTTGTGCCTGATGTGAGGAAAGGGTCTGAGTTAATTTACTTAACGATGACCATTCAGTTTTCCCATCATTATTTGTTGAATAGATTTCCATTGTTCCACTTCATACTCTGGTTCCTTTGTCAAAGATTAGGTCTTCATATATTTCAATATTTGTCTCTGGACTCTCAATTCAATTTCATTGGCCTGGGAGTCAGTCTGTCTTTATTCTAGTACTGCAATGAAACAATGTTCCACAATATCACTTACCATCAGAGAAATAAAAATTAAAACAATATTGAGATACCACATCACACCAATGAGACTGGTACAAATCAATAAGAATAAAAACCAGCATTGGAGGGGATATGGGTGAAAGGAACCATTATCCACCACTGATGGGAATACTTATGGTTCACCTTTTTGGAAAATAATATGGACATTTCTCAAAAAAAAATTAAGAATCAAGTTTCCATCTGACCCAGGATTCTGCTTCTTGGTATAAATAGCAAGAGGTAAAAAAACTCTTATTCAGGAAAAACATCTGTACTCCTATGTCCATTGCAGGACTATTTACAAATAGCAAAAACCTGGACAATACCAGTATGCAAGAACAGATAACTGAATAAAGAAACCATTGCACACTCAATGGAATACTATTAGGCTATAATAAAAAAAACAAAATCATGCAATTTGTACCAAGTGAACGGAAGTAAAGAGTATGATTCTGAGTAAAGTTAGTTAGAATGAAAGGGACAGATACAGAATGATCTCTCTCATATGTGGCAGATAAAGAGACATAGTAAGATTATGACAAATGTAAAGGTAAAGGTAAAGGCCCTCCCGTTGATCATCGATTTGCTCGAGCGGGCCCAGTAACGTCTCCATTGGAGACTTTGTTGTTACTGTGTCTGGCATATCGAATACGTCACGGGGAGCTTGCCAGGCTCTGCCGTGCAGGCGAGATACTCTCGGTAGCTTGCCAGGCTCTGTACAAAAGGCAAAAGAACATGAGAAGTGGTCTATAGAACTGAGATAAGGGAGACAGAGAGCAGAACAGAAGAAGAAACTGGGAGCATGGTGGGAGAGGGAAGTGGGCACTGATGGAGGGAGTGGTGTTAGAATATTGCTTCCTTAGTCCTACCAGTAACTATATTGTAAATCATAGTGCTTAAAAGAAAACATAAAGGTTTTGGTCTCCATTCTTCTGCCATAGTATTCAAGTGCCACCTCCTGGTTCTTCCATGGATAATGCCAATAAGGAGGCATTCTACTAACAGGAAGTAGGGAGATAACTAGATAACATCAGCTTCTTTCACTGCTAATCTTGGCTGTCTCGGTTTTTTCTCTAAAGAAGAAATCACCTCTTTTTTGCGGGAGTTGGAGGGAATCTATACTGGGACTTGGCAGAACACTCTTATCTTTGTGCTCGGGGAACCCGGGGGCACTCTGGGAACCAGGCCATGCCAGGCATCAAACTGGGGTCAGCCACATGAAAAGCAAGTACCTTAACCCCTGTAGCCCAAGGAAGAAAGCAGTGCAGGAGGAATGTAGGGTGGAGAGTTTCTGTCAGGAAAGCGTGTGAAATAAATGACTTCATCCATGGAAACAAAGAATTTGTCTTGAGTCATTAGCATTCTGCTCCCATGTATATCTCATGGTGTTGTAAGCTGGCTAGTTGAAACAATAGCTCAGAGTCATAAAAACAATATTGACCTATTCACACTGAAATTGAACTCAGCTCTGGCTCCCACCATTGAACAACAATGTTTAAAGGAATATTTTGAGTCCCCCAGACTTTGTGTTCCAAAATAGAATATTGTCTACTTATCCTAAGGGGAAACTTGAACACTGGTGAAAATCTGGTTGTTTAGTGCAACAACAAATAGGAGAAGGATTATTTCTGGAAACAAAAGCCAGCCAATATGTAAATCAAAGTCACAATTAACAGTTTCATCACTTATTAGTAGTAAATCATTTAGATACACTATATTGCCCTAAAGTGGGTTGTATGCAGTTGTATTGCTAGAGACCGTTAGTTCTTCTTATTGATTTTCTTTGCCTACAAGGATGAGCTGTTTCTCCTCACTGGGGAATTTTTCTAGATTTCCTGTGCTGCCTGCCTTCCTCCCAACGCATTCTCAAAACTTTACCTATTTTAGATTCCTCTGTCTCAAACCTTATAGGGATTTGAAATGAAGGTGTTGTCTTCCCCTTATGGAATGGGAACATATGTAAGGATTTCATTGCTCTCACATGAAACAGTTGCATCTTTCACACAGCCCTGCAGTGGCTTAACCAAAAAAAATTAAGAAGAAGTTGCTGTTTCTAGATTTTTTGAACAAAATAACTAAAAGAAAAGAAAACCTAAGATGGGGGGGGGGGCTGGAGCAGTAGTACAGTGGGTAGGGCATTTTCCTTGCACACGGCTAACGTGGGTTCCATCCTTGGCATCCAATATGGTCCCCCAAGGAGTGAATGCCAGGAGTAAACCCTGAGTGTTGAGCGAGGAGTAACCCCTGAGCATAGCCAAATGTGACCAATAATAATAATAATAATAATATGAAGAAGAAGAAAAAAAGAACAAGGAAAAGAAGAAGAAGAAGAAGAAGAAGAAGAAGAAGAAGAAGAAGAAGAAGAAGAAGAAGAAGAAGAAGAAGAAGAAGAAAAGAAAAATACAACTGGGGAATTGGATAAATCATGGAATTCTTGGGGTGGGGCTGAGCAAGACCATTCTATCACTTAGGCCACACCTTGTTCTTTGAGAAATCCTCCATTGTGTTCAAAACTTTACATCTTAAGAATAGTTTTAAAAATTCACTGTATCACTGTATTACTGCCATCCCATTGTTCGTTGATTTACACAAGTGGGCGCCAGTAATGTCTCTAATCATCCCCGTCCTGAGATTTTGGCAGCCTCTCCTTACTTGTCTTTCCCAACGCGATTGGAGGCTCTTTCATGATTAGGGTTAATGAGACCTGTTATAGTTATTGGTTTTAGCATATCGAATACACCACAGGGAACTTGCTAGGCTCTGCCTGTGAGAGCGCGAGACTCTCAGTAACTTGCTGGGCTCGCCAAGAAGTATATATATATATATATATACATATATATATATATATATATGTTTAAGAGAGTCTTTAAAATTAATGTTAAGAATTCCAGAGATCCTGATTTAAAAAAAAAACCTTCAGCCACATTATTTGAAATGCTCCTTTAGAAATTAATCAGCAAAATGTCCACCAACAGAAAAATTGAGAACTTTTTTTTAATTAATAACTAGAAAAGACTTTGAGGGTCCCTAAGTGCATATATGTAGAGATGAATAAAAGAACAGCCAGTAGATTAGAAATAACAGAAATTTAAAGAACAGGTATGAAAACACCCATTTTCTATGAAATGCAGCTAACTTCTGCATTGTATAGGGAGAAAAAAAACAATCCTTACTAAAGAAAAGGGACTTAGTAGGGCAGGAAGAGTGTGAGGCTTATGAATTGCAATCTGAAGTCTGATCGCCAGGCTGAATGACTTGATCCTAGTAATACCACCCATCTCTACATCTGCAGTCGGAAGGCCCTTGGGCAGCTGCTGAGAGTCCTGGATCCCTTCCCTAGCTCCAGCTATTACAGGCATGCAGCTCTCCCCAAAAGAGCAATAGAACACCCAGGGTGTGCTTGGCTAACAGACTCACTGCGAGTTCTTTTCCTCATTCTGTCCAAATAAAGGCAACTGCTCTCTGCCCATCTTTTGTCAATCGCATTTTTGTGCTATCATTCCCAGGGTCAATGTTTGTTCTTGGACTGTTTTTCTGGGAAGCTTTTAGTATTTATTTATTTATTTATTTATTTATTTTTTACTGCCACATGGAATCTCTGTAGTGAACTTAGAAGAGTCTCAATCACACAAGATGCCTCAGAGAGGATTAAAAGAAAGGTGAGAAGGGTAAAATAAAAAGAATTGCAACATTAAGCCAGACTATCCCAAACTACAGTTGAGGCAAAACAGAGCAAATGGTATTTGGCTTCTTTTGGCTCTGAAATCTTCTGCCAATAAAGAAGAAAGGAGGGGTTAAAAGTTCAAATCTTTGTTAACAGTGACAAAAAAACTTGAGTTCTGGATTGAAATTCTTTTTTACCATTTATTCAACTCAAACAAATATGCAGTGAATGGTAATAATTCAGCTAGGAAAGTCATTAAGATCTACAAGAAAGAAAAAGCTGAAGCAGTTCCTTCCTTCCCTCAAGGAGATTGTGTTCTGGATAAGATTGAAAGTAGAAGAGACCTGGCTAGTGGCTTAATATCATTAGCCCTAACTCTGAGCAGAAAGTAAGTCACTCATTTAGATGTTTCAGCATTCTTCATTTATATAATAAAGTGTTATTATATCTACGAAATATCAAGGAAAAAATATTTAGTTCTAGGATATCAAAGAGTAAATAAGTCAATATCACAGTCATCTGTAATTCTTAGTTCCACTGTGAACATATTTATCTCTAATGTCATGTAAAAAAGAGCCACCAGGATTTAGAGGAAAGAGAACATTCATGATGAGGTGATTAGTTTAGCTCCCAAAGCAGAGGTGACATTTAAAGAAGGACTTATACATTTCCTATCCCAGACTTTAAATTAGCCATGTCTAATTTAGGAAGGGTACCCCAGGTGAATGCATTTCAAGGACAATAATACAAAGATGGAATATTAGGATTTAGGGCCAGTTTGGTGGGTGTTTAGCAGGGTATTCAGTGGTACAGTTAGGAACTGATAGAATCATTCTGGGAAGAACTTTTAAAATGTTCTGAAATGGCACCATGGTAGGAGAACACAACTAAATCTGGGCTTTGAGAGAATCTGACATCAAAAGTGAAGCATAGTTGTAAAGTATATAAAAATTAGAAATTGGGAGATCAGGTTTTCTGTAATATTTAATATTTAAAAAGTAATCAAAAATCAGAGAGACAGTTCAATGGACTAACCACATGTTTTGTCTGCAGGAGGCCTACATTTGATTCCCATAACTTCATGCTCCTTGAAACACCACAGAGAAATTCCCCAAGGACAGAATTGGAGTAACCTGGAGCACTGCCAGATATAGCACAAACACGCACATACCTCTACTATCACCACCAACAAAAGCAATGAAGAGTTCTGGTATTCAAACTGCAGTCTTAAACTGTATCCCCCACTTTAAAAACCAAATAGCTGAGA
Source organism: Sorex fumeus (assembly GCF_029834395.1). NCBI lineage: Eukaryota > Metazoa > Chordata > Mammalia > Eulipotyphla > Soricidae > Sorex > Sorex fumeus. Next base: position 32,594,716 of record NW_026606092.1, on the reverse strand, counting down.
ACAAGAGACCTTGGAGACATGGTTGACTCAAACTTTCTGGTACAGGTGATATATAATAAGGAATAGCAAAAAATATTATGAAATATTGTTAGGTTCAAAAAAACTTAGAACCAGTGCAAAGAGACTACCATAGATCAGAGGCAGAGAAATTCTAGTACCAAATTAGGATCAGAACCAAAGGACCTTAAAAGATATCACATATGTTAAACCCACAGTTTCACAATGACTAACAAAGGAAAAAAGAATTATTTGCTATTGAGGGATGACATGAAACCAACTGGTAAGGAAGGCAAAGAACCATGCATTTCTCATCTGCATTCCTACCAGGAGTGCACACAGAAAACGACCTGTTAAGTGGAAATAAATTTATCTTCATCCCAGAATTCTTGCCTATAAACAAACAAATAAGGAAAGACAGACTACCAATCTTTTCTCATACTTTATGAATAAAGGAGTCGAAGCATCTATGACTGCAGAAAAAAGATTCAGCAATTGCCAAATGCTTCCTGTACCACTCTGCAGTATTCATGCCACTTTAGTGCATAGAAAAATTCTGTAGATCTACCAGCCAATTTGGATCAGATAGAATGGGTAGAGAAACATATACAATAGCATAACGGGGATAAAATTTGCAAGATACAGACTATGGGTAAAAATTTCAAAACAAAAGTCTTGATTTCTTCAACACATTGTGAAGTCGGGGGAGAAAACGGGCAATGGAGAATCTGAGGCAACTACTGAATGATTTCCCATAGATGCGGAATATAAAGTAGTAAAGGGACATATTGGGTTGTGACTGGAGAACTAAGGCTATCAGTTTGGGAAGAGAAAGGGAGCAAAAAAGTGCAGAGGGGCCATGGATTATGGTAAAGGGAAGGTCATGTATACTTTGTTGGTGGGTATGGTATCATAATCAAAAAGTTTCAAAAAGTTTTCAAAACGCTTATGCCTATACATCTATAATACATGCAGTGATGTAAACCAATGTCACCACAAAAAGTAAAGTATAAGTACATAAATAGCATACTTTAGGAGGTTATAAATCAATCACATATATGGACTTATATGAATTCTCATAAAAACAAACTATAAAAAATTAATGACTTATGAGATTAAATATTTGCTAATATTTAAAAAAAAACACCTGCTCATTTCCTGAGCTGACACAGTAGGATAGTGGATAGGGCTTTTTCCTTGCAAGAGGCCAATCCAGATTTGAATCCCAGCAGCATATATGCCCGCCCCCCTCCCCAAGACCCTCCAGAAGTGATCCCTGAGTAAAGAGTTAGGAATAAGCTCCAAGCACTACTGGGTATCACCCTCTTCCCCAAAAGAATCCGACAGACCTGTTCATTTCCATTTTTGCACTGTAACTATATTATGGTTATATTTCTTAAAATCCTTAGGTCATATGAATGTTTGTGGATAAAAATGATATAATTTATGACTTGCTTCAATATAATACAAATGAAAACGCTCTGGGTGGGACAAAAGATTGGTATTGTTGAGCTTGTGCTGGTTGCAGGGGAGTTTATTACTGTGTCTATTGTGCATGTGTTTTAAATGTTTCATAATGAAAGTTTGATACTAACATCAAAACAATAATAAAGCAATGGAAGATTGACTAAGGATGTGGAGAGAGAAAGAGAGAGAGACAAAGACAAATACCAGAGACATATCTGTATAGGCCTGCAGGGAATCCTGGCCTCTGGCAGAGTGCCTGGCTGGGGAGGTGGTCAGGTCCTGACAGCTCTTGGCTGTTTCTCCTCTCTTGTCTTGGATCAGACTCTCCTTTGTTTGGAATTTCCTAACCCTTTTTAAAAATCTTCTCACCTGTAAAGTTCTGGTCAAGCTTCACCTCTTCCTTGCAGCCTTTACTGAGACTCTCCCCTCCCCTGCCCCAGGCCAACCGACATTCCCTTCCCTCTTCAAGTCCTGTCCTTACTTTTCAGAACCTTCCACTACAGTCTCTCTCTCTCTCTCTCTCTCTCTCTCTGTCTCTCTCTCTGCTCTCTCTCTCTCTTTCTAACAGACTAGGCTGGATGCATGCTTGCATTCTCTATTCCTCACAGAATGCTTGTCACACAATAGGCATGGAGATGGTCCAACCAGCAACAAGTGAAGGACTCTGAACTTGAGTGACTAGAACAAGAGTGGTTTTGTTTATGAAGTAAGGAGAGGTGAGAAGTTAGATTTTTTTTAAAGGATCATTAATTTTATTTTAGTGATACAGACTCAAAAACTCAAGGGACACGATTTTAAAAAGAAATGTAGTAGTTAGATTGCATGTTTAGAAGTCTCCATTAGAGAGTTTTTCCATCACATCGAACAGCCTTTAAGGTGAGAGAATCATTGCGGGAAAAGGCCAGAGAAAACAGATGTGGGCACAACAAAGGAAAAGCATGTTAAAAATTAGGAAAGAGGGGCTGGAGAGATAGCACAGCGATCAGGCATTTGCCTTGCACGCGGCCGAACCGGATTCAATTACCAGCATCCCATATGGTCCCCTGAGCACTGCCAAGAATAACTCCTGAGGGCAGAGCCAGGAGTAACCCTTGTGCATCGCCAGGTGTGACCCAAAAAGAAAAAAAGGCAAAAATTAGGAAAGAGAAATGAAGAAGATGATCCACATTATTGCACAGACAGTGAGTATGGACACTATTCCAGATTCAAGGATAAAGCCCAGTAGACAGATGAGCATTTCCAGAGAGGAGGCCCTCTGTGTCTGTCTGTAGAAAGTTACTCCAGCAAAGAAGAAGAGTGAGGTAAGACATAAAGAGGTCAAACACTAGACTTCTGTGGGTCAAATTATGACTCCCTTTTTCAAAGGGAGTTATGGTCAAAGAGATGGTACAGAAGGTAAGACATTTACCTTGCAAGCAGTTGTCCTGGGTTTTATTCCCACACCATATATGGTCTCTGAGCATGGCCAGAATCCCTGAATTCTCTCCCAGATTCTGAGATAGTACTCTCCTAGATCTACTTAAGAGTAAGTCCTGATCACCACCAGATGTGGTCCAAAAACAAAACCAGAAAAGCAAACACAAAAACAAAAAGCTAGTGTTAACAAGATTTTGAATATGTCTGTTCTTTGTTTTACTACAGTGTCTGATCGGGGGTCATAAAATACTGTTACTGTCTTTTAGAGTCATAAAACTGTAAAAAACTAGGTAACATTTAGGTAACAATTACTATTTGTCAGTCACTCACATTAGTCCATTAACCAATCCCAATTCAGTCCTGTGGGCATGATTCTGGTGTTATCTCCCAATTTACACATAAAGAAACCAAGGAACAAAAAGTTTAGGTCAAGCGCACAAGTACATCTTGTAAAGGGAGATTTGGAACTTGACCCTTACAATATGACTTCAGCATCTGTAATCTTGACTCTATGGCCTCTTACATGAGGTGAGGTAAATTTTATTACAACCATTTATAGAGAAAACCAGTTCAGTAAAGCCAAGTAATTTGCCAGCCAGTCAGAGGCATGGCCCAGTTCCAAATCCATGTCTTCTTGTGCCAAGTCCAGGATTCTTTCCATTACCTACTATTACGCACTGTTGGTAAAAGAGAGAGATGTTATCTGTGAGAAGTGAGAGAAGGTTCTAAGGGAATTGGCACCTGTAGTGAATGATTTTAAAGAAAAAAAGTTTTAAGAGATTTCGTGACTAATGTCGTAACAAGTCAACAAAAATATGATTTTAATGTATATGCTATAACCAAAAAGTGAATTATAACTGAAAAAAATTGCCAATAAATATTTGTTAAATTAATGAAACTGATTGAGTCATCTTCATTTTTCCAGTGGGCTCCTGAAACATCACCCAAAACATAATATCTATGGCAATAGAAATTACAGCCAGCATTTATGGGGTGTATTGTATTACTGGTACTGATCCTATCTTGTTAAATGCATAAACACATTTAATATTTGTGCTATCAAATATCATATGCTTATTACATTCATTCTACAAAGAAACCATATATATCTCTACCTAAAATGGTGACTCAGTTTGATGCTTTAGTCTGTGTTCATAATCACTAAATATTTTAGTGGCTATCTATTCAGTCAATCTGTGCTCTATCCACAGACCTCTAGGTAACAAACCTCCAACTTAAATATTCAGGTCTCATACCCCCTGTTGTGAACAACTTACTCTGAGCCTCTCCCAATAGCTGACATCTGGGAGGTGGGTATTTAACACAAATCTAGAGGTCAATACCCTACTTGTAATTTTAAAAACATATTTGACACTGTTAGGTGTCAAAATGACACTTAGTCCAAAAATGAAAAAATATGTATTTCTCTTATGGAAATTAATAATTGGGCAACCTAGGTGCTAGGCAAGTAAGAAGAAGAAATAAAATATGAGCATAACTACACTTGGGCAGAGTTTTTGAAGGACCATGAGAAAGTCACTGAGTAGAACAAAGAAAAGAAGTCAATGAAAGGTAAAATCAGAACAAAATATCTAGAATGTAATAGGCATGACTTAATAAGAAGACCAACAACTAGTAAAGGCATCAATTTGAACAGTTTTGGGTGCAGAGAAAGATGTACAATGGGCTAGAGTACATGCTTTGCATGCAAGAGGCAAGCTTTCAATCCCCAGCACTCATGGGCCTTTGAGTGATGTCACTAGTGACCCCCAAGAACAGAGGTAGGAGTAGCCTTTGAGCAATATTGGCTGTGGCCCTAAACACCCAAAAAGGCTTATTGTTTTTAGAGGGATTGTCTATGTTGGTCATCTGCAAATACTGATGATTAATATTGCTTCCAACTTGCATCCCTTTTCTTGCCTAATTGCTGTGGTTAGAACTTTTTAAACTGTGTTGAACAATAGGGATGAGAATGGATATCCTTGCCTTGTGCTTGATCTTGGAGGAAATGCCTGTTTTTCACTTTGAAGTTTGATGTTAGATGTGAGCTTTTTTTTTTATTACATAGTCTTTACCATGTTGAGGTATAACCCCACTATCCATTTTTACCACATTGATTCCGGTGCATACTACCAGTGGCTCACACTTGAATGTGACTTAATTAGCACAAATTCAGCCTTGCATCAATGTGTTAGAGAGTGTTTAGCCTAAGTGGTTGTTGAATCTTGTCAAAGACAAGATATGATTTTATGATTTTTATCTTTCCTTTCATTTATATGCTTTATTGCATTCATTGAGTTGAATATGATGAACCATCATTGCATTTCTAAAACATCTCTCACTGGGTTATGATTTATGATCCTTTTCTGAAGGACTGCTTTGTTGAATTTTGTTTGCTAAGATTTTGATGAGGATCATTGCGTCTATGTTAATCAGAGATAATGATCTATAGCTTTCTTTTTTCTTTCTTTTTTATTTGTGATGTCTCTTCTTTTGGCATCAGGATAATGTTTGCTTCATAGAAACTGGAAAAATTCCCATTTCTTTAATTTATTGGATGAATTTGAGAAGTACAGGTAATAGGTCATCTTTTAAGATTTGGTAGCTCTGCCTAGTAAACCCATCTTGACCTGGGTTTTTGTTTTGGGGAAAACATTTTATTAGTAGGGAAAGCTCCCAATCAGTACTTTAAAGGCCTGGGTGCTTCTCATTATATTCAGCCAAGTGGACCAGACAGTTCAGTGCTAGAGTTTATCTACGCAACACTCCTTAGGTCCTGCTGCACTGAGCCATTAGAGTCACACACAGTAGTCCTAAAAGACCTCCAAAAATATACTTGGAGGGCCATGAAGTGCCAGAGATTGGCTTGGTTCCTTGTCTCTGAAGTGCGTGTGGCCCTGATCCATGAGCTATTTTCCTGAACTATCTTCCTAAGCTATCTCTCTTGCTTCTTAAAGGGAAAACATCCCATTGCTATTTCAAATTTCTTGCTCGGATGTTATGCTTACACCTGATTCAGCCTTGTTAGGTTGGATGACTCTAAAAATTCATCCATTTTATTTCTAAGTTATTTAAGTTAGCATCATAAAGTTTACAGGAGTCTCCTACAAGTCTTTGTATTTCTGTAGTATGTATTATAAAATCTCCTTTTATTTCTAAATTTATATATTGCCTTTCTTGCTTTCTTTCTTGCTTGCTTGCTTTCTCTTCCTTCCTTCCTTCCTTCCTTCCTTCCTTCCTTCCTTCCTTCCTTCCTTTCTTCCTTCCTTCCTTTCTTTTTCCTTTCTTCCTATTTTCATTTATCTTTCTCTCCCTCTCCCTTTTTTTCTCTCCCACTTGTCCTGTCACCCTCCCTGCCTCTCATTCACTAAGGTTTCTCAATTTTATATAGTCTTTCAAAGATAAACTTTAGTCTGGGAAGATAGCTTAAAGGACTGGATTGCATGCTTTGGCTGCAGGAGGCTTGGGTTTGATCCCCGCCACCTCGTTTTTCCAGCAGGAGTGACCAAGAAAACTAGGAGTAGCCTCTGAGCCCTGCAGGTGTGCCTCTCCCCAAACAGGAAATAATCAAATTTGTAAATCTACAACTGTACCTCATGGTGTTTCACTAACAAAAATTTAAAGAAAAAATCCAAATGATGGAGAATGGGCACTGGTGGAGGGATGGGTACTGGATCATTGTATAACTGAAACCCAAGCACAAAAATTTGTAACTCTACAACTGTATCTCATGGTGTTTCACTAATAAAAATTTTATTTAAAAAAGCATAAAAAAATAAAATTTGTAATGGCACTTGTAAAAAAATAGAAAAAGCTCTTAGCTTCACTGATACTTGTGCTTTACATTTCTATTTTTCTTCTGTTTTTTTCTTTTGCTCTACTGACTTTGAGTTTCATTTGTTCTTTTCTTTGTTCCTTAATATGTGAGATTAAATTATCTGAGTTTCTCCTTGTTTTTTTTTTTTAATTTTTATTGAATCACTGTGGGAAAGGTTACAAAGCTTTCAGGTTTATGTCTCAGTCATGCAAATATCAAACATATTTCCCTTTACCAATACTTATTTTTTACCCTGAAGAACCCCAATAAAACCCCACCCCCCACCCCTCCCCGTCCCTGTGAGGCAGATGAATTCTAGTTAACACTCTATCTGCTTTGATTAGATTCATTGTTTCAATAAAAGATTCACCACTATTATTTAGAGTTTACCCCCCCCCCCAAATCAGACATGCTGAAAAAGCATTGTGAAGTGATTTGCTTTCTACAGCTGCGTTCAAGAATTAAATGTTGGTTTTGGGTTTCTGCTCTTTTACCTATTGACCCTGGAAGTATTTCTACTGAAAGTCAGATAGTTAAGAAATTGGTTTCTGTGTTCTGGAGTCGTGGCCGTGCTGGAGAGCCGCTCGTGGGGGGCAACTGGTGGCCTCGGTAGGGCGTGAAGGGCGGAGCGAAATGCCCCCCTTCCCATGAGGTTTTAGTCGCCCCCACACTCCCGGCTCATACCTGCTGTCCACAAGGCTCCCATGTGGCCGCCATTTTTCTTTCCAGAGAGGAGAGGGCGAATGGGGCAACACCCTTTCCCCTCCGGCAGACTTGATGGGCTGGATCAACGCATAGTCCGTTCACTTTTCTGCTCCAAGCTGCTGGGTTCTGCATTAAGTCCTTGTGCTTCTGGGGCCATGGCCGTGCTGGAGAGCCGCTCGCGGGGGGGGGGGGGGACTGGTGACCTCGGTAGGGCGTGAAGGACGGACCGGAATGCCCCCCGACCCATGAGGTTTTAGTCGCCCCCACTCCCCCGGCTCATACCTGCTGTCCACAAGGCTCCCATGTGGCCGCCATCTTTCTTTCCAGAGGGAGGAGGGCGGAAGGGAGCAATTTTGATATAAGCCTGATGTAGACCTGCTTTTGCTGTGCTTTGCATCTTATTATCTTTTATCTTCATTCCCTTTTTTCCCATAATTAAAAAATTTTCCTTTTTGGTTTCCACTTCACTCAATAGTATTCAATCACTTGGTGATTAGTCTTCAAGTTTTTTATTTTTCCTCAGCTTTCTTTTTATGGTTGATTTCTAGTATACAATTGTGATTCAGAAAGATAATATCTAATTTAAATCTCACAACTTAAGCATTTGTTATATATCCTAGCATATGATTTATTGTAGACATGTTCTTTATGTGCTATAAAATGATGTGTATTAAGATTAATGTTAGTGGGAATGGAAAGTCTTGTGTTTATTAAGCCAAACTCCTCCAATTTCTCATTTAATGTTGTTATTTCCTTGTTGATTTTGTGTGTGCGATTGATCCATTCAAAGGTGAGGCAAAAAGGTGGTGTTAAATTTTTTACTACTTTTACATTGCTATCTTTTCTCTTTTCAGACAGGATAATAGTTGCTTTAAATATTTTTGTGCCCCTTCATTTGACACATATATACTGAGTGTTAATCCTCCTGATATAATGAGCCCTTGATTATTCTTTCATATTCATTTCTTTCTTGAACTACCTCTAATTTCTTTTTTCTAATCTAAGTGCATAGATCCTTGCCTTTTTTAGACTATAATTTACCTGTATGATAATTTATCAAATTTTAATTTTAACTGCTACTTATCACGAAAGCTCAAGTGGGTGAGTTGTACATGGCATAAGGGTGGCTTTTGGTTTCTGGTTCATCTAATCACTCTGTGCTTTTTGATGAATTTAGATCTTATTCATTTCCATTAAATAATTTATTGCCATCTTAAATATGCATTCGGACTATTTTGCATTTGCACTTGTTTGTTTTACCTGTATTTTGCATGTATACTATATCAGTATCCTATATAGTTATCAAGTCACTTACGTTTTTTTTGTTTTATTCTAAGTACTTTTGTTTTAAAGTCACCATAACTTACAAAGAGGTTGAGGCTTACTTCTTACATCCAGCAATGATGGGTACCCTATAGCCAATCCCAGCCAATGCTCAGCCTTAGAGTGCAGGCCTAACAGTTCAAAACTCAAGCCCAGAAGTGCTTGAAGGGTAACGAGATCATGTTAAGCTATGCTCAGGGCTCTCTGTGGTGCTAGGTATCTAAGCCAGAGATTCACATAAGCTATACTCTACCTCTTAAGCTCAGCATTTTAGAGAAATTAAATCTCAAGTTTATTTGAAGAGACCTCAACATTATTTTCCTTCTTTCCCATATTTTATGATTTTAAAATAGCATACCACTTCTCAATGGAGTTTCTTTTACTTTTACTTTTACTCTGATATTTTTCACAGAACCGGTTTATTCCTTTAATGATTGTGTGTCTGAAAAACTTTTTATTATTCCTTTGAATCTAAGTGATAATCTAACTGGATATACTATTGTTCATTGTGCAGTGTGGGAAGTGGGCGGGGGGGGAGGTGACCTTCTTTCTTCTTTGTTAGTTTTTTTTTTCAATTTGTTGATACATTATGCCATCTCATTCTAACCCTGATAGTTTAAAAGAAGAGTCTACTCTGTGTTTTATGTGGATTCCTTCATATGTGAGTCTTAGTTTTTCTCTTGCTGAATTTAGGATTCTATCTCTATCTTTGATATTATTCATCTTAACTGAAATGTGTCATTAACCAAGACTAGACAGGCTAAAAATTCAATATACAAAAAAGTAATGAGTTTCTTTGTGCAAACAACAGAGTACAAGAAAAATAAATGAAGAAAACAATCTCACTACAAATTCATCAAAAAAAAATCAAATACCTAGGAATCAAAAATAAAGGAGACAAAACACACCAAGCAGATCATTTAGTGGCTTGGGTGCATGCCTTGCATACCCAAGGATCTAGTTCAATTTTGAGTACCACATGACCCTGCAAGTGCTGTCAGGTGTAGACAGAAGGCCCCTGATCATTACTGGATAAAATCAGCTCTGCATAGCCAGGCCCTACTATAGTATTGAACTATGTTTTGGGCAAATATCACCAGGCCCCTGGTGTATCACTTAGCTCCTCCCCCCCCCCAAATGCTGCTGGATATCCTTCAAAAAAAAAGAGAGAGAAATATAAGAAAACACATGAAGTAGAAATTCTTTGATGTTCATGAATTAGAAAAATAAACAGTATTAAAATGACCATTTTACTCTAACATTTATATAGATTTAGTGTGATCTTTATCAAAATTCCAGTGGTATTCTTCAAGGACACAGAGAAAATATTACTGAAACTTATATGGAACTGCAATACTTCATGAATAGCCAAGGATATCATGAAATTCTGAGTAAAATATTAGAGAGGAGGCATCATATTTCCTCATTTAAAATATGATATGCATCTATATAAATCAAAACAGAAGGATTAGAATAAAAGCAAACTGTCAGATCAATAGAACAGAATTGAGAACCCAGTAATAAACACTCATATACAAGATCAGTCAATTTATCAAAAAAAAAGAGCCAATATATAAGATAAGATAAGAAAGTTTCTTCAACAAATTTTGCTGGATGGAGAGATAGTTCTAAGGTCTGGGCACATTCTTTGTATTTGAGCAACCCAGGTTTGTTTACCAGTATCACATATTCCCCTGAGCATCACCAGGAATGACCCCCAGGTCCATAAGCTAAGAATCGTCCCAGGTATCAAAGCATACACCCCCCAAATAATTTTAAGTGAGGGCATTCAAACTCAATACATCAGGATCCTCCATGAGCTGTTTTACGGATTCACTACCAGGATCTCACCATTCTACAAAGAAGTGATCATCAGTGTCAAGAGGGGTTCAGCAGGGTGATACCATTTCACTGAAACTCTTCAGTTCCACCCTTGAGAACATCATGCAACGACTGGAATGGGAAGGAATGGAAGTGAATATAGATAGTCGGCAACTACACTACCTCTGCTTCGCTGATGACATCGTTCTAATAACTCCAAACATTAGCCAAGCGGCACAAATGCTGGCCGACTTCGACCATGAGTGTGGAAAAGTCAGACTACAGTGAATCTCATGAAGAAAATGTTTATGAGAAACGGTCTCGTTCCTGACATTCCATTTGCTCTCAATGGAATGAACATCTTCGAATGCAACAGTTGTGTCTACCTAGGTAGAGAAGTCAGCGTGACAAATTACCTAGCACCTAAGTTGCGCAGGAGGAAGAGAGTGGCTTGTAACTTGCTAAGAAGTAGCTTAGAGGACAAAGAACCAATGGCTCCGGGCACATCTCTTCAATTCCACAGTTCTTCCTGCAACATATACCTCAGAGACTTGGGCCCTATGAAAACAGGATGAGAATGCTATTCGGGTCTCCCAAAGAGGAATTGAAAGAGCTATGCTTGGAGTATCACACTTCACTCAAAAGAGAAAGAATCTGGAGTTCTGACCTCCATCAATGGTCAAGAATCAGTGACGCTATCTCGTTTACCAAGGCGTCAAAATCAAATGTGCTGGTCACGTAATGAGATTTGGAGATGGCTGGTGGACTAGAGACGTTATGAACTGTATTCCACGGGATGGTGGAAAAGATGGTGTGGCCACCCACCTACGAGATGGTCAGACTTCTTCGTCAAGACCCTGAACGATCGGTTTGAGGTTCTTCACATTCTTAGAATAAGCAGATGCCTTTGGGTTACACTAGCAAGCGACAGGGACGAATGGAGACATCACTAGCTCCCACACGAGCAAATCGATGAATAACGGGATGTCAAGTGATCAAGTTGGAAAACTGAATAGATACATACTAAAAACTAAAATTGCATGTGTCTATCATCCACTATCATCTTCCATCTACAAAAGTTTACTTGAATTTAAAGGCTTAGATATTAGACTCCAAATTCATAAAGTATATAAGTAATAACAGGTAAAACATTCAATTTGGCTCCTGTGATGCATTGAGAAATTCAAGTCCAAGCCAAGGGAAACAAAAATCAATAAATTGGATTACATCAAACTAAAAAACTTCTGCATAGTGAAAGAAATTATTATTAATAGGAGCAAATATTTGCATACCATATATCTGATAAGGCTAATAATATCTAAGATATATAGATATATGTATATAAAACTTCACAATACTCAAGAACAAATAAACAAACTACCCTATCAAAAATTAGGGAAAAGAGTCTGGAAAGAAAGATGGCGGCCGCACGGGAGCCTTGTGGACAGCAGGTTTGAGCCGGGCTCGGCGGGAGCGGCGGGGACCTCATGGGAAGGGGGGCTTTGTGGGCCGTCCCCCACGCCCCACCAAGGTCGCCAGCTGCCCCCCACGAGCGGCTCTCCGGCACGGCCACGGCCCCGGAGGCACAAGGACTTAGCACAGAGAACCAGCCGCTTGGAGCAGAAAAGCAAACGGACTATGTGTTAAACAGCACCACCAAGCCTGCCCGGAGGGGAAAGGGCGTTGACCGGCCCGCCCACTCCTCTCTGGAAAGAAAGATGGCGGCCGCACGGGAGCCTTGTGGACAGCAGGTTTGAGCCGGGCTCGGCGGAAGCGGCGGGGACCTCATGGGAAGGGGGGCTTTGTGTGCCGTCCCCCACGCCCCACCGAGGTCCCCAGCTGCCCCCCACGAGCGGCTCTCCGGCACGGCCACGGCCCCGGAGGCACAAGGACTTAGCACAGAGAACCAGCCGCTTGGAGCAGAAAAGCAAATGGACTATGTGTTAAACCACGCCACCAAGCCTGCCCGGAGGGGAAAGGGTGTTGACCGGCCCGCCCGCTCCTCTCTGGAAAGAAAGATGGCGGCCACACGGGAGCCTTGTGGACAGCAGGTTTGAGCAGGGCTCAGCGGGAGCGGCAGGGACCTCATGGGAAGGGGGGCTTTGTGGGCCGTCCCCCACGCCCCACCGAGGTCCCCAGCTGCCCCCCACAAGCGGCTCTCAGGCACGGCCACGACTCCAGGGCACAGAAACCAATCTCTTAACTATCTAACTTTTAATAGAAATTCTTCCAGGGTCAATAAGTAAAATAGCAGAAATTCAAAACCAACATCATTTTATTCTTAAACCAAGTTGTAGAAAGCAAATCATTTCACAACGCTGTTTCAGCATGTCTGATTGTGGGGGGTGGGTCGTAAACTCTAAACAATAATTGTGCATCTTCTATCGAAACAATCTATCTAGTCAAAGTAGATAGAGTATTAACTAGAACTCATCTGCCTCACAGGAATTGGGAGGGGTGGGAGGTGGGGGTCTATTGGGGTTCGGGGTTAAAAATAAGTATTGGTAAAGGGAAATGTGTTTGATATTTACATGACTGAGACCTAAACCCAAAAGCTCTGTAACTTTTCCCACAGTGATTCAATAAATAAATAAATTATAAAAAAAAATAAATAAAAAAAATTAGGGAAAAGAATACAACTTATTGTGTCTCCAAAACTTCATTCATTTGTGGTATATAAAAATATATATATAGTAGAAGACTAATATCCATGGCCAGGGAAAACAGGAGCCAGGAGGACTGGTCAATGGTTGGAACTAACCACAAGTGTGTGTGGGGCTGAGGGTAAGTAAGATAGTGAAGAGACCGCTATGACAATAATCACTGGGATTGATCACGCTGAGGGTTAAAATTAGGTAAGGGATATTCTAGATAAACTTTCAGTATCAATATTGCAAAACACAGTGCCCAAAAGGAAAGAGAGAGAGAGAGAGAGAGAGAGAGAGAGAGAGAGAGAGAGAGAGAGAGAGAAGAAACCACCTGCCATAGAGGCAGGCAGGGGGTGGGGGGTGTGGAGGTTGATGGGAGGGAACCTGGGGACACTGGTGCTGAGAAATGTACACTGATGGAGGGATGGGTGTTGGAATACTGTATGACTGAAATCCAATTATGAAAAGCTTTGCAAAAAATAATTTTAAAATATTAAGATAAAACACAGCTGATCAATAAGGTAGGGTGAGGTAATTGTGTACACCAAGACCATAAAGTAAAAATACCATTGCAAACCACATAATTCTAATACATTTTCCATTATACACTTAACTATAATATATTAAAAAAATTAAAAGATCTCATCATTTATTGTTGGGGAAATACAAATCAAGGCAACAATGAAAATAGCCATTATCTAAAAGGCCAGAAACAGCAATTTCTGGTGGAACTCTGTAGGAAAAAGAACTCCTTTTTTTGCTATTAATGGCAATATAAGTTGGCTTGGCCTTTATGAAAAAAAAGTGTGGAGATTTTTCAAAAAGTTAAAAGTAGTGGCTTGCTCTTCAAGCCCTTGTTTTCCTTTGAACAGTAGCTCACTTGCTTGTCTGTCTTTCTTTGCTTGCCTATTTCCACTCTGGAGAAGCCCGCCATCTCTCTTGATCACACTCTTCTTTCTCTTTCCTCGCATCTTTCTGAATAAGTTTCAGTAAAAACTTTCTTGCTTCACGTAAACACACACAGAACAGTTAAAAATAGATCTGCCATATGTTCCTGCAATTACCTCCTGAGTATCTATCCAAAATATCTCAAAACACAGAATTTTAAAGACATATACACACCTATGATTACTGTAGCACTATTTACAATAGCCAAGAACTAGGAAGAATACAAGGTACGTGGATAAATATATGGTATGCATACACAATAGATATGAAACTTAGAGGGGGCATGGTTAAGTGAAATAAGTGAGAAGGAGAAAGATGATGATTTCACTCATATGCGGTACATAAAGAAAGAAAGGGAAGAGACAATGTCCAATCAAAACAAATCCTTACATTCTGACCACAGAACTGAGGTTACCAAGAGCAGGAAGGGTGAGTAGGCTGAAAAGGTTTTATATATTATGGTTGAGAAATATTTAAGCTTGATGGTGGGTGTAATATGGCAACACTTAATTTCCAATGCATATAAATGGAAAGACTAACACATTTATATTTTTAAGTCAAAAAATTTTAAATAGATTTGGCAATATATAGACTTTGTATTCTAACTCCAGTGAGGGATACAGTTTATTTCTTTGGTGGCTGGTCTTCAAAAGGACACCCATAGATCCCCACTTCCTGTATCTATACCCTGGCAGAGACTCCTCTCTCAAGGCCTGGCAAGTATAACACTGTAGCACTGTACTCCCATTGTTCAATCAATTTGCTCAAGCGGGCACCAGTAATGTCTCTATTGTGAGACTTGCTGTTACTGTTTTTGGCATATCATATATATCACGGGTAGCTTGCCAGGCTCCGTTGTGCAGGCAGGATACTCTCAGTAGCTTGCTGGCCGAGAGGGGCTGAGGAATCGAATGCCTTAAGCGCTGTGCCATCGCTCCAGACCATTGGTAAGTATAACTAGTAAAAAAGAACAAAGTGATGCCATTAGGAATTAGATTTCCTTTGAGATTATGTACAAAAAACAACTGGGTTTTCTAACCTGTTAGGTAATAAAAGACTGTGGTTTTTGTCTTTAAGTGCTCTTTCCTGGATTATTCACTCTGGGTGGTAAGGGCACAGGGAGCTTCCATGTCATGAGGATATTAGGCAGCCTGTGGAGAGGCTAACCTTTAATAGTAGAGGTATTCAGCCTATAACTAGTGAGAGATTATGGTCCCACCAGCAGCTGGTTGACTTGGAAGCAAATCTTGCCTGAGGAAGACCACTAGATTGTATCATCATGAAGACCTTGAGCCAAATCTATCAGATTAGGCTGCGCTTAAATTTCTCTAGAGAAAGGGGGTGAGAAATTCTCTGTTGTTTTTTAAAATGCTCTTGAATTTCTCACCCTCATTTCTCTATAAGTTGTTTTAAAAAAAAACTATCTTCCCAGAAACATTTTTGTTGCATAACCAATTGACCACAGTGGAAACTATTATAAAAATGGAAACAAGTGATTGCCAGTTTGATTTCAAGTTTGGTTTCAACTAACACAAAACCCCCATTTTTGTTTTATGAAACTGAATCCACACAGTGGTCAATATATTAATGAGTAGACGTGGTGGTCTTCAAATGTGAAAGTCAACAGCTACATATATCAACTTTATTGAAAACATACCAATAACATGAGAAGAGTGAGATAAGAGAGTTAAACCCAACATTTATTCCTCATTATAAGATAATTACATAGAAATCTGCAAATTCTTCAGAATGCATTTATCCCTTCACCATTAAATCAAGAGTTTACCAAGTGATGGCAAATATAAAAGAGCAGCTAATGGCAATAGTATAAATTATTAATTAAATAATTTTGGTTAAAATAGTCTGATCTAAAGTCAACAAATTTATCAGGCAATATTAGAAGTTGAAGACAAATGAAGAATCAAATTCCTCTTATCCCTGCCTCTACCTATGAAAACAAGTTAAAATCCTAATGAGTATATGTCTCTAAAGTGATTCAGATTTTTTTTTTAATTTTTTACATTGGAGAATGAATTCTTCATGTTTTATTCTGTCTTCTTCAATAAATGGTCCTCTTTTAGTTTTCATAATTTTATCTTCTTAAATGCCAATGCTGTCTTACAGACAATGAGTCAGGTAACAAAAATGCTTGCAGTAAAATTACTGAGGCAAAAAATTTACAATAAACCTACTAGACATCATCTGACCCATAGAAACTGTAGAAGATAAATTTTTTTGTTTTAAGTTCAACACTGTTTTATTTGAATTGCATAGCTAACTAAAGCACTTTTTTAGCTCCTAGGAGGCCTCTGTTTCATTTGTTGCCCAATAAGATCCCTTTCAAAACATGCCCACTTCTTTAGAATAGTTGGATATGACTTTGTTACTTTAAACAAGAGGAATCAGATCTGAAACCAGCTCTACCAGGTCCTTAGTGGAGTAGAGTCTCAACAACTTACCTTAGCTCCTTATCACATTTTCATTCATCTGTTTGCTCTAAGTGCTACTTGTGTTTGACCTCAACTTATTCACTTCTTTGTTTTGTAGTCTTGTGATTCCAAGCCAGTTACCCAACTCTAATTCACAAACAGGCTAAGCTCATCTGTTGCTCTCCCAGACTGACTTGTCTTTGGTTCACCTATACTTTTGATACTGCTTTTGAGTATCCCCTCACCAATCCAAATAGGTTTCTTCTCTCCACAGTTGCAGATTCTCAGTCTTAAGGAATACTTCCACACTTGTTCTCCACACGGACTAAAATTCACTGGCATATTCACAATTAAACAATCTCCATCTGAAGCTGCGATGTGACAGGCATTGTGCTGGTTATTAATTACATAGAGATGAAGTAAGACATAGTACCAGTCATCAAGGAATTTTCAGTCTATTTAGAGAAATAGAAGCATAAATCAGTAATTTAAAATGATGTGAAAATTTTCACTGAGATGATTATGTTTGAGTTACTCAGAAAAGATAACTAAGAATTTCCCAACAAAAGAGCAAAAGAATTGGATTCCAGGCAGAGGGCAGAGCAGAAATAGTTCTGCATTGCCACCGCCCCAACAAAAAATGTGAGTTTTATATTACCCAAGGTAAAAATAAGTCAATAAAAAAGTGGAGAATGAATTATTCATTATTTCCACTTCAATTAATGTTCTCTTTTCATTTTTATAATTTCATATTTTATATAAATAAGTGTAATAATATTGCATTGACCAAAATGAAAATAATTAAATACAAGTCTTCTTAGGGGACTGGAGAGTTAGTACAGAGGGTAAGAAAATTGTTTTAGGGAATGCCCTGCCACAGAGGCAGGGTGGGATGGGGGGGATGAGGGGTGGGAGGGATACTGGTGGTGGGAAATGGGCACCGGTGGAGGGATACGTATTTGATCATTGTATAACTGAAACCCAAGCACAAAAATGTGTAAGTCTGCAATTGTACTTCATGATGTCTCACTATTAAAAAAATTTTTAATAAAAAAGAATAAAAATTTAAAAAATAATAAAAGTAGGTAACACTCAAAAAAAAAAAGAAAGAAAGAAAATTGTTTTACATGCAGTCAGCCAAGGTTTGATAACCTGGCATCCTATATGGTCCTCTGAACTCACCAAGAGTGATCCCTGTGTGTAGGAGTAAGCCCTACACACAGTCAGGTGTGTCCCAATAAATAAAAAAGAAGAGAAAAAGGAAAGAATAGAAAATTCTTCCTAGAATTTTCAATGGTTATTTTACAAGTGGCCATTTTATAGGCATATATATTGTTCAATGAATTCCAAGAATTTTAATATACAGATACCTTAGAGACTAACACAGAACTGTTATTTTTTAAATTGCAATAACACTGGTTAATAACAATGTTAAATTAATAACACTGGTTAATACAGCCATACAAATAGCTTGACAGAATTTTAGTAGGCTTGTTATAAAATGGAAAAAATTTTAATCAAGACATAGATACACATATATCATCAAAACTTCCATATCTTTATTATATATATAGTGAGGAAAATAAGGTACATATTGATGTATATAGTAGACTACCAACTGTAATTTGCTTACATTCCTGTTTATTCAAAAGACATATTTTTTTTCTGTTTGGGGGCCACACCCAGCAGTGCTCAGGACTTACTTCTGGTTCTTCATACGTGGTAGTAGAGGGGACCAAATGGAGTGCTGGGCTGTGCTATTGCTTCGGTTCACATTCAACAGATATTTAACGATTTCCTCCTATGGATCCGGCACTGTTCCAGAATCTAGAGATACAGTTGTGAGCAACAGGAAGTACAGGTGACACAAAAATGTAAGCTTACATTCTAACCTGCTTGGTCTGTGCACCAGCCACATAGGAGCAAGGAGTGTGTGCTTCTGTAGTGAAGATTTGCTTTCATTCTTTGTGTGTTTTAGGGCAATCTGATATAGTTTTCTACGTTTAAGAGCAAACTAGGTTCTGTGCTAAATTTTACTAGAAGACTGTTGCCACTTCTTATCATCAAACCGCTTGTATTAAGTCACATTTAATACTGTTTCAGTGCACATTCTTCTACATTTCCGAGTCAATTCCTTTCAGAAAATTATTCTTAGAAATAAACTCATAAAGAAATGATTCTAAACAATGTTGGATGGTCATGGGACTTTTGTGGTGATGGTATGCAAGAACTTTGTTATCAATACTACAAACTTTAACACTATTGCAACCATATTACCTAAATCATAATGATTTTTTAAAATCCCTGAGCAAAGAGCCAGGAGTAAAACCTAAATACCACCAGGTAGGGCCTAAAAACCAAAAGAAGAAAAATGCACTACCAAAAAAAAAATCCCACTAAAACAAAAAAAGAAAGAAAGAAATGACCACAAAAATAACTTTCATAATGATGGTTTCTGGTGTGAGCTTATTTCTAGATTAGAAAAGAGTCAATAGGAATTTAATGTATGATTTTTAAAGAAGAGATTCCATCCTAAATCACCAAGAAAAAAATTGCTTTTTATGAGACGTTCTGAGTTGGTAAGTAACATATAGTCCCTTGTGTGAAAGAAGTAACAGAGTTGGACATGATTAGTATCATTCTAGTACATTGCCACAACATAACTGTACAAATGATTCCCAGCAATGAGGCAGAAAGAATGTGCCAAGATTCCAGTAGCAGCCCTAATAGCTGGGTTTTGCAATGGTTCAGGGGAGGGTGGAGGGCACTTGTTGAAATATTAGACATCATGTTTTCATTCAGGTCCTATGGGAACACCCAGGGCTCCCTCCTCCAGCTGACTTGCCTGCTAACAATATATTACCCTTCTCTCAAACCAACATAATTCACTAATAATATTGCAGGTCAAGAACTAAGTTTAGACATGTATTTGGATTAGGCATGATCTGTGATGACAAAGATTTCAAACTAAGCACAAATAACAAGGATGGATTTATGTAGGCCAGCATGCTCATTGTGGTTATTTATCACAATTACATCATTTTGCTTTGGGGTGGGGAAAGGGGAAATAAGAAGCCTGTGAAAGGAACCTCTGGATACCCCGGATTGGTTCCAGCCGGCACAGAGGAAAGCACTGTTTGAGAGGCCTCCCCTGTTCTTGCTGGGGCTCTCTTGATAGCCTACATCATCCTGGCTGTTCCTGTCAGACAGCTGTCTTTAAACAGAGACTGCCTTTCAGACCAAGTCTGATGAGAGTCTTGTGATACCTACCCATGTCTCTCCCGAGCAAAATGCGGTCACTGAGGACCAGGGAGTGTCACCTCTGTGATTGGAGACAACCATCTGACCAAAGATTCCAGCATGTGAACCTCTATCTGCGGGGCTCCATTGAAACACCCTCTGAATTACACGGACTTCAATGTCTCTTTTTGTTCATTTTCACTGAGTTTTTATGGGCTGAGGTTCCCTCCCTGCTGGAGATGAGATGTTGTGGCCTCTCTGGGCCAAAACCACTCTTGGCCCACAAGTCTCATACTTGGCTCTCAGACAGTTCTGGCAGACACTGCCCAAGATTTGGCTCAAGGCCTGCTGTACAGACTTTTTTTTTAAATGGAACGAAAACAAGGTACCTTCAGAATGCAAAGCCAAAACATTACAGCTTGGGTTCAACAATTCAGATAAGAGGAATATTATAGTCAATGTCAACTGTATCACATCTACATACAATATACAATTATCCTAAGGGGATAAAGCATTTCAGAATCCTTGGCCTCATCTACAACAGAGCCTGAAGCAGTCACAAAATATATTGTCACTATACTATGTGCCACAGATGAAGATAAAAGGGACTGGGTGCCCTTGGGTGGGTCAGCCAATATATATAGCACAAGCCGCCACTGGCTCTATATTAGGCACTGTTTGTGGAGTCTTGAGCAGGCAAGATAATGGGCGCTGGGGCCCCTGACCATAATCTTTGATGATAGGATATAGAAACTATCACGACCCTTCTTTTTCATTAAAAAGAAAACGCTAAGAAAAGATTTTGGCTTTCTCAAAATCACACAACTAGGCACTCACAGAAGCAGAATTTGGAATGACTTCTCATGACTCTGGATGAAACAGTTATTCAGTAGCAATCGTGGCACTCAAGTTTATAGCGCTATTGAGTGTTTCTTTTACATGGAGACATGCCCAGGAAACAGGCACAATTACACTCACAAACCCACACACTGAGGGTTTGTGAGTGCAAGTTTTATTTCCCCAGAAGACATTGATCAATTTGCTACCTCTACTCTAGAAAGAAAGAAAGAAAGAAAGAAAGAAAAAAAGAAAGAAAGAAAGAAAGAAAGTCAGGGAAGGAATAAAGGGGTTCAATGAAGGGGGGGGGAAGTGGGGTGGAGGAAATTCAAGATAACTAGTGAGCAAAAAAAGTTAGGAAAAAGCTAGGATAGTTTAATCCTGAAGGGAAAAAGTTCATATAAGGAGTCTTTTCACATCAAATGTTAAGATGTATCTCACCTAAGGGTGATTGTGTGGAGGTAATGAGGGATGCCAAAAATTCCTTTCCTTGCAATGTTTCTGCTTTAATCATCTGCAAATCTGGCTTGAAAATTCCATTCCCTGGAGCCCATGGCTGACATTCATTTCCATCACCTTATTAAATTTTAATACCTTAGGACAGATTAAAATCCACCACTCACATATAGAATCATGACTCTACACAGAGCATACCATGTGGGAATAGGAAGCTAATTGGCTTAGTTCTAGACAGAAAAAGACAGACAAGGCATAATAGACTGGAGGCAGTGAGAGGAAGTTGGTGGGCAGAAGGGAGGTGGGGTCATGGCATGCATTGTCATAGCAAAGTGATGATATGGCTATTGGGGGACAATGGTAGAAAATTTGGTCTTCTGGAAGTCATATATGCAAAGTCATGTATGCACCCTGTGGTGTGTGGTTTCTTAAAATGTTTAAAAAATATTTTGGTTTGGGAGCATGCCATGTTCATGGCTTACTCCTGGCTCTCTGCTCAGGGGCTCTGGAAATGATATGGGACACCAGGAATTGAACCTGGATCTGCCAGGTACAAGGAATACACCTTGCTATGTCTTTGGCCCCAGCATATCAACCGACAGGAGTGGCATTCAATAGGATAATATAGCTAGATCAGGAACAAATGATTTAACTTTTTTTAACTTTAACTTTTTTGGCATTTAACTTTTTTGCATTTAACTTTTTTTGCATTTAACTTTTAACTGCTTTAACTTTTTTTTGCATTTTTTAAGGTATATTATAAAAAGTACTGCCAACATAGAACTCTGTTATTTCATTGACCTTAGTACTTTTAACAAGACTTAGTTGTAAAAC
This sequence comes from Sorex fumeus, assembly GCF_029834395.1. Lineage (NCBI taxonomy): Eukaryota > Metazoa > Chordata > Mammalia > Eulipotyphla > Soricidae > Sorex > Sorex fumeus. The sequence goes on along the minus strand of NW_026606092.1, from coordinate 32,572,778 downwards.
ATTATTCTAGGGGCAGAATAAATGGTACAGGAGTTGAGATACACATCTTGCATGAACCCAATCCCTTATACTACATGGTCCACTGCATTCCTCTGGGTTAAACCCTAGAGGCCCTGCCACTAATGGAGTTTCCTGAATGAACAACACCACATTTTGTACTTAAGCACTGAGAAAGGTACCTGGTTGACCAAGAATTGCTGGTAGGTGCTCTTCCTCCCCCATCCCCCATATAAATAAATAAAATTGTATTTATAATTTCTATTTTGACTGCTGGTGCGTTCTTAGCAAACATATAGTTTCTCTTCTGCACAAGACCCAAGTCAACTTGGAAGCATCTGGCCTTAAGGGGGTTACTTGTAAAAAACTATGCACGCTGAAGGTTGTGTGTTCACGGGCTCTCTGGACAGTTCTATCTCACCTCCCACGTTCGGTGCCCTAGAGCCGCTGTGTGTGGCCTGGATTGGAACAGCTGTTGGCCGAGGGCAGACGAAGGAAGAGACTAGGGCCAGGCCGGTTGATCTTAGTGGCAGTTTATTACAAAGAAGTTTATCCCATAGAAGAACTTATGTTATGGAGGGCCAAGGTTCTCTCAAGCACACGTTCCCCTTGCTAGTCTCTCCGTGGTCCATCTTTCAGCCCTGCTCTCTCCTTCTCCAGCTCCTTTCTAGTCTGGGCTGACACTCCACCCAGTCAGGTAGCCAAATCAACATAAGAAAGCCCTTCCTGACTGCTCAAGGGCAAGGTACCTCTTAGGTGTTTTTCTCTTTTCCTCAGTCCAATAAACTATCAACTATTCCTGAGGTTATGCAGGAAGGACAGAACAGTGTTATCCTACAGTTACCACCTTAGGGAGTGAGAAAGAGAGGCCTTGGAAACATACACTATGGGCATTACAGATACCCAAGGACAAGGAACCCAACCAAGGCTACTGCATAAAAGAGAAAATATCAAACATTCCATAATCATCCAGAGCCATCAAATGGGGTTTCAGGAAGAGTGGGGGCTGCACTAGGCCTCAAGCATACCCAAATGACTAATAGCATTTGACATGCTATACGTCTGAGTTCCTCTGACCACATGAGTCGTGGGTAGAAATTGGAGCATCTGGGTATGAGGCAAAAGTAAGAACTTATATCCCAAACAACAGGAAAGTTCCTTATCTCAACTGATTGGATTCTTGGTCCTCAGTATGTTCCAACCCTGGACCTGAGCCTGGATATTCTTGGTGCTAACCTCCAAGGTCTCAGCCCCCTTCTGCTCTTCAGGCTGCTTCCCAAGAATCTCCAGTTCTGACCTTCTCAGCAGCCCAAGCCTAACCTTTCTATTGCTTGTGTGTGATTATTCAACCCTTCGTTCCTGATCTGGGACTGTACTCCAAATCCAAACCCTTCTGTATAGTGGCTCAGACTTCAGGACCAGATCACTACCTCTAGCAATTCCTCAAACCAGTGTGCTGAGACTCACAACTGAAATCACCCAGACTTAATAGAGGTTTTCTGTCCTTTACCAAAGTTAGTGCCCTTCTGACAACTTGCACAACTAAAAAGTGAAATTAAGGCTCAGTGGTGTGCCTCTGGAAGGCAGGAAGGAAAGCTGGAAGACAGGAAGGCAGAAAGGGAGAGAGGGAAGGAAAAAGGGAGGGAGGGAAGAACGAAAGGAGGGAGGGAATGGGGAAGAAAGGGAGAGAGGGAGGGAGGGAGAATATTCAAAATGCATTATCAGACACATTCAAAACAGCTGCCACTGCTGCCTCTAACTGCTACACTGGGCACTGCCAACTTAAAGAAAAAGGGCCCAGAGAGCATCCAGGGGACCCATAAGGGAGCATATGTGCTTTGAGACATAGGTTTACCCCTTTGGCAATAATGCAAATGTACACCTTTAATTAGCACCCAGATATACTTTCTAAAATATTTTACTATCATGGAATTCTGTTTGTTTTTATTTCTCTAGCTCTAAAAAAGGTGACAAGAAAACAAAATGATCATGTAATAATAAAAACATCAAAAAGCTTATTTACTGATTTTTGTATCCCTTTTATTTTTTTATAGCAGAGAAAGGCTTTCAACTCTGTAAAACAAGTGCTCAGATAGAGAAAGGAGTACCAAATAAAGGGTGTTGGGAGGATCCTTCCAGGATGGGAGATGCATGCTGAAAGTAGACTGTAGACCGAACATGATTGCCACTCAATGCCTCTTTTGCAAAGCACAACACCCAAAAGGAGAGAGAGAACAAAAGGGAATGCTCTTCCACAGAGGCAGGGTGGGATGGGGGGTATGGAGGGTGGGAGGGATATTAGGATCAGTGGTGGTGGAGAATGGGTACTGGTGGATGGATGGGTACTCGGTCATTGTATAACTGAAACCCAAGCATAAAAATTTGTAAGCCTATAACTGTACCTCATGATGTTTCACTAATAAAAATTTAAAAATAAAAAAACAAGTGCCAGTTTTAGATGTCATTTAGGGTGCCATTTAAAATGCCGCCTTAAACGCCATTCAAGATGAATATTTTCTTATAGATTTGGTTAGGAGGTGTGAAGACATTGTTAATATCTTTCAAAGCGTTTTTTAAAAAATGATTCACCTTGTTTTGTGGCATATTCTTAATTTCTCAAGAGATTTTACTTATTTTGGTGGGGACGGAAGAGGTCTTCTAAGCAGTGCTCAGGAGGTCTTGGGACCCCACCCTGTAAGTCTCAGACAATCAAGTCTGCAGTTAAATGCAAGGGCCTGAGGATGCAGTGCTGAGACTCTACTATGCAGACAATTTTTTGGCATTCCCATGGTGCCCAGAAGCCTTTAGGCCTGCACTGGTGGCTTCAGAATATCATGTTGTGCCAGGGGTCAGGTGCAAGCAAGATGTGCACCAAAACTGCTGTAATATTTCTCCTGCCAGGAAGTCTTACTTTTATTTACTATTCTCCATTCATGATCAGCACCATAAGCTTCCGTTTCACAAATAACGAAACGAAGACGGAGTGGATGAAACACATCAGGATCTTGCCTCTGGCTGAATCAGACCCCCACATTCCTAGGGCACCTGTTTGGTGCTTTATTACAAATAACAATGGCTCCCCACTCTTAAGCTCTCAACTCTGTGGAGAGGCTTTTAATCATATGGGTTTCATAATGGCAACAACCTGGGGACAAAAGAAGCTGAAAAATAATCTACCATGAAAGTTATTTCCTTTTGTTTGTGGGGATGTTGGACTTTTTGGGTCACACCCTGAGGTATTCAGGGATAACCGGTGGCTCTTTGCTCAGGGATCATTTTTTGGCACTGCTGGGGCAGGGGATGAGGGCTGAGGGGAGGGGATCATAAGTGGTGCCAAGGATCTATCCACCACAGTCAACTGTGTGCAAGGAAAGTGCCTAAACCCTTATGCTTTTTCTGCTGCCCTGAATATTATTCCTAAGAATATCTGTCTCAATCTAAGAAGTTCTAAGAAGTCCTCAACCATGACTCAATCTTGAGTAAGTACTCCTGCGTGCAAGAGGTCAAGCGTTGAAGAAGAGAGGTTTAGGTAGAAAGGATGAGTCGAAAACCACAATTGTTTGCTCTTTGGTGAGCTATACTTCTAATTCTAAAGGTGCACTGACATGCTTAAAGGTAGTTTCACCCTGAAGTTACAATCTACTGGGAAGACTCGACAGTTTTATCAGAACATGTCTTCTTCTCATTGTGGAATCATTAGGAGTGTGATGTTTCTCCACAACATACAAATTCTCACTGAAATACCATTCCCCAGGGCATCACCGAATCCGTCTCCTCCATTTTACAAAACTTAAAATTTGTTCATGCAGTGAAACAGTTTGTTATTAAGTTTGCTTTCTTCTAATCAGGTCAATATGCAGTCTGCTAACAATAAGTATATTCTATATTTTGTTCTAGATTAATCTCCATTTACATCTGTATATCTGCCCAAATTACTTTTGATTGAGAGTGATATTTTATTTCTTCTCATACACTGCCAGTTCTCAAGAAATTAGGGAATTATCCCGTTCTTCCCTTGTATCTGCTTTTGCATTTCTCTGACTCAAAATGTCTAATTCATTAGGAAATTGTTTTCATATCTGCTCTGTGCTCTTTTCGCACCTAAGCACAGCTTTATCTGATTAACGTCAAATCACAATTCAATAAACAATTCCCACCTGTTCAATGAGACAAATATTTATAATGCTATTAATGGTTTAATTAGACTTTTTATAGTTTTTGTAAATTACTTTCACATGTTATTTCACAAATTCCAAATGCTCTGACTAAATTTCTTCTATCCGCAGGGAAATCATAAAGTAACTAATTGTCAAATTCATTTCAGCTATTTAGGTATTAATCTAATCCACACCATTTCACTGGCATCACTTAATAGCCATTCTAAAAAAATAAGTTCAAAGTTCCGTTTGCCCAGGTGGGAAGATTATATTTCAGGATTAAAAAGAGGTGGGAAGAAGTGTGAGAAAAAAAAAAAAACTGATTGCCGCTTCATTTAGAAACCTAACGTAGCAAGTTCACCTTTTCTGAGGAACTTCACCAATTTTCTGCTTACTGGCTAATCATCTTACTGGGAATTAAGAAAACACACACACAAAAAGTTTAAATTGTTCCATACACCAACTGTTTCTAAAAGCTCTTAATTTAATCCTGGGAGGTACCTTTCACACCAAGTAATCCTGTTGAGAAAATTCTTTGTATATTTTGGGCTCTGCTTTCATTCTAATGGTGAAAATCTAAAATTATGGGCACAGCTCTATCTAGTGGTAGAAATGGGTAGACCAGTTTTCCTGTATTTGGTAGTATCCAAATAGTTTTAAAGACAAGGTCTAGCTGCAGTTCAGATTAGAACAAATAAAGTGAAAAAACCTAACCTCTTATACTCAGATATGCTCTATTGTTTGGATATCAAATGAGCATCAGATTCTTAATAACAAGAATCTCTTCCATGTGTCAATTCTCTATCACACAATTTTTCCACAAGAAAGTCCACAAAATTTTTCTTGAGCTCTCAATTGGCCACAATTTCTTCTTTATTTTTGGGAGTCTTTTGTACCTTTCTCATAGAGTTAAAAAATGGTCAGTGTTGCTATTCAATAGAGGGAGATTAAAAATCCTACCTCTGCCATTTATGACCTATAAATAACTGAATGGGGCTAGTTTACTGTTTTCTTGTTTGTAAAATTTTTAAAAATAATACAAATTTCTCATTTTTATACAGTGTTTGTTATACATATTCTCCCTGGCAAAGTGACCATTCAACACTGTCGATTATTATTTTTATCACCTTAACCCCTTGTGTAATATTTTTTCAAGGCCTAATAGTCATTTTTACAATTTCTTCCCCCCTGCTCACCCACCTTCCTCTTGATGACAAGATCAGGACTTGATAACTCTGGCAGATAGCCCCCTTCTCAAATACCTATAAAGTGTCCTTGCAGGCAGTGTTTAATACATTGGAGTTGTCAAAAGTAACACGTCTCTTGGTTCTGTTTTGTCTCCTTCATGTCAAATGGAGAAGAATCTGCACTGAAATTACCTTCAAGGATTCTTCCGGCTGTAGCACTATCAGATCATGCACACTTGTTGCAACATCGAAGTTGCAAGTGACTCTGTGTCAGGATAAAGAGACACACAGGTGTTTGAGATGCTTGCCTTCATTAAAAGCAAAACAAAACAAAGTTGTTCTGTCATGTAGAAATGTATGATTGTCTGTGGAAGAGAAATAGAGACAGAGAGAGAGAGACAGACACACAGAGAAAGAGAGACTGGGGAGGGAATAAAAATGAACCCAGAGAGAGCTGGAGCAGTAGCACAGTGGATAGGGCATTTGCCTTGCACGAGGCAACCTGGGTTCGATTCACAGCCTCCCATATGGTCCCCTGAGCACCGCCAGGAGTAATTCCTGAGTACAGAGTCAGGAGTAACCCCTGTGCATCGCCGGGTGTGATCCAAAAAGAAAAAAAAATGAACCCAAAGAGAAGACAAAAGGGGGCCAAAGGCTCTTGGATGCTACTGCACTACTCTCCTCTATTTTGGCTCTGGAGATGGAAGACAAGTCTCTTAGGTCAATCTAACTCTAAATTTGAGAACAAGTAGAATATTGTTATTAAGGATAGATAGTGTAGACTTTAGTTTAAACTCTTCAATTGTTTCTTACTGTGTGTCCCTGGGAAGATGACTTAGTCACTTTGGTGTCCTGATTAATGAATGGGACTCGTAGGTTTTGGGGTACATTTATTAAGCTTGTATAGGTATTTCAAGGGCTGGAGAGATAGCATAGCAGGTAGGGCATTTGCCTTGCACGCGGTGACCGGGGTTCGATTCCTCCACCCCTCTCGGAGAGCCAAGCAAGCTACCGAGAGTATTTTGCCCACACGGCAAAGCCTGGCAAACTACCCATGATGTATACGATATGCTGAAAACAGTAACAACAAGTCTCACAATTTGTTGTGAGACGTTACTGGTGCCTGCTTGAGCAAATCGATGAACAATGGGAGGACAGTGACTGTGACAGTGACAGGTATTTCAAACTTTATGTAAGATAAGTACTAGATAAACATGAGCTATCACTAGCAGCACTTTCATTATAACCACTATCAACAGCAGCATAACTCTAAATTCATGTTTACTAACAATAGAATAAGTCCTCATTGCTTTATTTGGTGCTTTTGATTCATAACTTGATTTTGTGATGGCTGTTTATAAACCTTCCAGACCTTACTGTGAGGGTCTTACTTTTCATTATTGATCAATAGGTTTCACCCAGTAAATGGGGTCCGATGTACATGCCTCTTGTGAGAGTTGTAACAAATTACCAAAAATTGTATGACTTTGTTTTAGTTATGTATTAAATTTGTTTTGGATTTTAGACCAAACCTAGTGGATCGAGGTTTTATCTACCAGTCCATACTTATTTGAAGCCTAGTCTGTTCTTAACAATATACTTCATGCTGTAAGAAGCAGAATAAATAAATAAATAAATAAGTCATTATTACATTCAGTATCTTTAAAATGTGATAACATCAGTAAATCGACAGTGAAGAGTATTCAAAGAGTATTCAAAGAGGTCTAAACAACAACTGTCCTCCCATTGTTCATCGATTGCTTGAGCGGGCCCAGTAACATCTCTTTTTTTTTTTGAGACTTGTTGTTACTGTGTTTGGCATATTGAATACGTCATAGGTAGCTTGCCAGGCTCTGCCATGCGGGCAAGATACTCTCAGAGCTTGCCAGGCTCTCCGAGAGGGGGCAGGAATCAAACCCAGCTCGGCCAGGCTGGCTGCGCACAAGGCAAACGCCCTACTGCTGTACTATCGCTCTTTGAAAAGTGTGGAAAAGTACAATGATATATATGTGAGAAGAACAACCAAATTGAAGACATATTGTTGTAGCTGCCATGTCCAGCTGTTCTCTGAAAGTTCTTACAAGAACAGGCCCTAAGCAAAGTTCTCAGGGTAGCTCCTTGCTGTGATGCACTTCCTCCTCTAGTGAGACTTGTGCAAGAAGAGCCCAGGAGACAACTCCCATTAGCTTTTCCGCCACTGTTCGGCTCTCCCAGTCCCATGTTCAGTCTTCTCAACACATTTGCACTTAAAGTAAGTGTTGAATTAATTCTTACTAAGGGATCTACAGCTTGTGGATATAATATGTATATAACCTATTTATCTATAACATATACTACATGATGGTCTATCTACTTACATGCATATATACACACTGATATAAATTCATATCTAAACACATAACACACATCTTGATTTAGAAGCATTCAGACTGATATGTATGCACATAGCCACACCCAGTTAATTTTTGCAAAATAATTTCTCATGAAATCAAATCTGTGACTCCAATGAAAGTATATTGAGGTGATTAGAGAAGACCATTTGAGATGAGTGGCCTATGCATATCTATTCAAGAGTGGACTAACTATACCTAGAAACAACACAGCCACATTTACAACAGTCATGTATCCTTTGTCTCATTACCATTTTAATTGGGGCCCCAGGAATTTCAATATTGTTAATTATACTTTTTATACAGTCTTCCAACACCACATCCCTCACCATAATTCCCGATTTCCCCCACACAGAGTGCCCAAAGGCACCTCTCAGTCATGCTACTGCAACTACCATATTGCGAATATGTCCTAGCATGCACATGCATCGAGACCTATTTTTAACAAAGCACCTTTTTTCACTTTCCAAAAAGATGCACAATAAAGACTAGGTACTCTCTTCTGAGTGCTGCCCCTTGAAACTTCATGGAAATATTTTGCCATACATCCTCTCATACTATGAAGCTAAAGCAATCCTCTGTGCTGAATAGCTTTTTTGCCCAGCAGATCCTCTCTCCAAATCACTATATTCTTCCCTGGCCTGGCTTGAGAGACTTATTACTGGGACTGCACCAAATTCTTCCTTGCTCTCTGACTTCCAGCTGGATTCAACTGACAGGGGCAGTAAGAAGAGAGCAGGGGGGAAGAGAGAAAAGTTGGGTTAATCAACTGTGGCCCTTGTCTTGCCCAGCAGAGTGATGACAAGGAGAATCCCTTTCCACTTACTGAGGTTAATAGATCTGGGAGCCTTTGTTGCATGTCTGTGATAATACACTGATTATACACTGATGCCCCCCCAACACACACACACACACACACACACACACACACACACACACCTCATCCCTTCACCCTTCTACCCCCCAGGTCTACACTTCTTTCATGGTTTCCCTATGCCCTACTCATATCTTTGCATCTCTTTATTCGTGCATTTTTCTTGCTGAGACTCTGGTTAGCATGCAGATCATTGCTAATTGGATTCACCCACCCTCTAAGGAAACTGCTCTAATATTCCTCTCCCTCAAAGCCATGTGTTTTTCTATGTAGATTTCTGCCCACCCTGAGCACAGTCTAGTAAATCAAGCATAGTTCTTTGATAGAACATTCTTTCACTAGCTACCAGCTACCTGTGATTGACAGAGCCTGATTCCAACAGATGAGCTCAGTTAAACAGATTCTTTACTTGGGAGTTGAGAGGTAGAGACAACAGGGAAGCAAGCTCTAAGGTGAGAATCATGAAGCAGATGGAAAATACTCAGGATCCGGTGCAAAGAAATCATAGGGGAAAGGGATGAAAAACAACAAATGTGCAGAGAAGCATAAGTAAGCTGAGAGATTAAGGGGCTGCTCTCTGAATCGCCTCAGTCCCCCAATTCACATGGCTACACTTGCAAGAAGCGGAACCGGAATCTGTTTCTGAACTTGAACTCCCATAAGAGCACTGCATTGTACAAAAACACCTTTTTATTTGAACAAACCAGAGTGCCTTCTGTATGCCAGGTAACGCATTGGAGACTTTAAAAATAGGTCTGAACAAAGCAGACAAAGTTCCTGCCCTCCAGAGGCTTAAATTATGTGGGTGGCTAGTGACAAAGTGATATACAGCAAGAGAAGTATTAACATTTACTCTTGACAATTAAAGTAAAATTAAAATAAATTTGAGTCAGTGACTTCTTTAATAAAAAAGGCATGTGTGGTCTGGAGAGGCAGTACAGTGGGTAAGTCACTTGCCTTGTTTGCAGCTGACCCAAGTTTGAGCCCTGGCATTGCATATGGCCCGTTGAGCACCACTAGGAGTGATTTATGAGCACAAAGCTGCGAGTAAACCTTGAGCACTGTTGAGTGTGACCCTCTGCAAAAAAACAAAAAAACAAAAAATAACACGTTATACAATGATTGAGTAAAACTATGATGTGAAATATGACATATATAAAGAAATTGCACCTTTAAAAAATATGTTCTTTATGATTAAAATGATACACCAATTACAACAGAGAAACCTAATGCTACCATCTTAATCAAGTATTGAGTCATGATCATCACTGCCAGGAATTAGATTTTATGTCCTTCCTGGTGGGATGTACTGGGAAGGACACAACTTTCCTTCTGTGGGCCTCAAGTTAGAGGATGAAAGACATGAGGCTAGTCATAAAGAAATATTAGAAATGAAGGGGAAAACACTTGATAAAAAAAATTTCTTGCATCAAAATGCCAAAACCATCAAAGAAAGAGGAAATAAATAAGTATTCTATGTTGATATCAAAGAAACGTGGAAACAAAATGAAAAGTATAGTTCTGGATTGAATTCTGCATGGAAAAACACATATTTTTTTCCATTTGCTCAAAAAATACTTTGAGACTTAGATATGAGGAAAATGAGTCTAGCCTTCTTATATAATGCTTTTCTATATAAAGGTATATGATCAAGAGCACAGAAAACCTGCTTTTCAAGTCTGTGCATTTTCTAGTCTATCCTTATAACTCTAAGTTTAGATTCTAGTTTTATAATTTTCATGATATGATCAACTCACCAAAAGATGATCTGTAGAGATAAGTTTTCAGCAATGACCATCCCCCTGATCTCTCTTCTGGTGCCCATGGAAAATTCCATGCTGCTAAGCCTTTTAAATGACAACACATCACCAACCTAAACCCAGTTAGTTGGATGAATTTCCAATTTCTTTTCAAATCCATTCTCTGATAAATTTTCAAAACTAAAAATCCACGTGATCAATAGTTGGCCGTGGCTGTATCAGTTCTGGCTGAAAGGTCTATATTTTTGGATTTCAAAGTATTTTATTCAGCAGTGAATGCTTTGAAAACTATGGGAAACTGGAGAGAAATTCTAGGTAACAAATGTCTATTCAGGAACCGAGTATAAAGTGCTGAAAGATGGCTTAGGTGTAGTGATCAGAAAAGATTAAGGAATAATAGGAAAACCGTCAGTCTAGACTGAGCTTTACTGTGAGCTACGAAGACTTAATTAAGATAGAGTCACACACAGTTTATACAATAGAATTAAAACTGCATAGATATCATCAATAAGCAAGATAAATAAAAGCAGTTCTTTTAGTATTCACAAACACTTTCATAAACTTTTTAGAACTTTTAGCTTTTTCCCCCAGATGAAATTACATGTCTAAATGATGGGTTATTTTTTCACTCCTCCTTGGTTTGAAACAGGTATCCATTATTAAATATGAGCATTTCTTTATCAATTATGTATTTTCAAATTCTGATATTGAAATGTCCCCATTATCTTGACATTTTATTTCACTCCTTTAAAAAAATAATTTAAAGATTATCAGAACTGGAAGTGGGATGGGCTGCTTCAGGGACCATGAGGACTACAGCAGAAGGAACTCAGGGAAGCCTTGAGACACCAGAGATTGGACTGAGTATTTCCACAGGCTAGGCATGAGTTCTGCGGCTTGACCTAAATTTCCTGTCCTCACACCTTGGTTTTTTGTTTTCTTGAGTTTTTGGGTTTATGTTTCTTAACTATTTTCAACCTAATGAAAGTACTTTGCCATTGATAAAACATCAGACGTGATTAGAATTGTTTTTATGTATATTTTCATTTTTGGTCTGAAAGATGAAAATAAAGGAAAGATCTGCCATATGTAGGGACTGCAGAAAGTCATGGATGTTCTTAAACAACACAAAATTGATCTAACATTGAAATACGGCTCAGCTATAATAAAATATAAAATTTTGCCTTTGCTATAACCGGGGTAGAACTAAGGAGATAACACAAACTAAGGGGTCACATATTAAGTTAAATAAGTTAAAGTAAGAGCAAATTCCAGATGATCTCAGCCATGTATTGTGTATTGAAAGGCAGGGTAAGAGAGTGACGAGTAGCTAATGACACAAAAGCTTGGACTAAACTGTAGAACTGAGGTTTTCGAGTGGGGATCGGAGTGAAGGAAAATACAGACTAGCAGTGACACAAGAACAGTGGTGGAGGGTCTTTGGCACTTTGGCTGTGGCAGGGATAAAGAGTCTGTGAACATCAAAATCATAAATGCTAACAAAGTTGCAACCATGTTACCCTACAGCAATAACAAAAACTCGTTAAGGAAAAACTATTTTCCCTTGACCTGTGATACTAAAAAGCACTTTAAAATATGCATGTAATTAAGAAAACTTGAAACAACTATATTTTTAATGGGCTGGAGCGATAGCACAGCGGGTAGGGCGTTCGCCTTACAAGCGGCCAACATGGCCGACCCGAGTTCGATTCCTCCGCTCCTCTCGGAGAGCCCGGCAAGCTACCGAGAGTATTCGATATGCCAGACATAGTAACAACAAAGTCTCCAATGGAGATGTTACTGGGCCCGCTCGAGCAAATCGACGATCAACGGGAGGGCCTTTACTTTACTTTTACTTTTAAAAAAGAACTTAGGTAAATATTTAATACTTATAATCAAACTCTGTGTGCCAAGGCACAATTCTGTGTATCTTTGTATAGCTATGTAAATATACATAAATATTTATATGTTTATATATAAAATTATATATGTCTAACATATAATATACTATATATATTTATCTATGTCTATATCAAAAAGGCTCCAATGCTGTGCTGCTGGTTTGGAGTAGGGAGGGAGGAGAGGAGGGCTGATGTCACTTGGAACTAGATCATAAGGACAGAGACTCTGTCCCAGAACCTTGGGAAAGAACCAGCATGAATCACACATGACTTTACTCAGAGACACTTTAGTTAGACTTTTGACCTACAGAATATAAGATAATGCATTTGTGTTCATTTGTAGTATTACTTTCTGGTCATCTGTAATAGAAGCAATAATATGACCTACAGAATTTATGATTGAAAATCTGCATTAATTTAAGGCACTAGTTTGCGGTACTGTCATGGTGACAGTAAGAAACAAAAGTGCCACTAATAGAAAAGCCTCAGTAATTAATCAAAATACTTTGCTGAGTAAAGGTTTTCCATATAGGTGGGAGTATGATAGTGAAAGTAAGCACTCATTTTCCTGAACAGAAAAAACAAGCAATAATCAAAAATATAAAGAAAATGCTAATAGATGAAAAATAAGCTCAAATTAGAACAATAAGCGTGTAAGATATTCTTCTTCATTATATGATATACAATTAATCTACGACTTATACCTGAAAGAGAAATAAATAATATCAGAGGAAATAAGGGGAAAAAAAGCAAGGACAAAATAAAGTAGAGAAACCTAAGTAAGCAGAATTTTACAAAGGGTTAATAACCAAAACAAATATCCCAAGTGATCTTGACCTAGATCATAGGGAAGGAGAGAAGAGCTAGAAATAAACCATGTGAAGGTTCTTGGTGTTTTGAGTTTGGTAAGATACAGATATTAAACCCTAGAGAACCTCTAGTTTTGACAGCATTAGGAAATAGCACTGCTGCATGCTACATAGTCTAGAGTTCATCTAAGCCTATGAAAGCCAAAGTGGGACTCCATTAAGTGACCTTGCTGCCAGAACCTGTTGGCTGGCTTGGACTAAAGCAGAAAAACGTGGGAGAGGACTAGTAATGTCTGAGCTTTAGAGGTCTATGCATGGCCGGGCACTGGTGAAGTGGTAGGAAAAGATAGTGAACAAAGAATATGAAGGCTGTCAGGGTTTCTAGGTATCACTTGTATCATATGTATCACTTGTCATCCCGTTGCTCATCAGTTTGCTCAAGTGGGCACCAGTAACCTCTCCATTTGTCCCTGTCATGTGCTAGTGTAGCCCAATGGCCTCTCCTCACTCCAGGAACATGAAGAGCATCTAACCGTTTGTTCAGGGTCTTGATGAAGAAGTCCAAACATCTCGTAAGTGGGCGGCCAGGTGTTCTTTTGACGTCCCGTGGAATCCAGTCATAAGGGCTCTAGTCCAGCAGTCGTCTCCAAATCACATTACGTGTCCAACCTGATGTTGGTGGGCCTCACGGGTGACTTATGTGAAGCAGGGAGGAGAAAGACAGTCACTTTCTCCCCACCCGCCTCTGCCACTCGGGACCCAGGGTTGCTGGGTTCTTGTCTCGCCTTGCAGAAAGGAATTTCAGGACTAGACAAGCAGTGAAGTAAATAAATTTTATTTGGAGGATTTTTAGGTATGGAGGGAGGGAGAGAGAGTGAGAGAGTAAAGTTAGACACGAAAGCATGAAAGTACACATCTCAAGAGGGGAGATGCGGGCGACACATGTGCTCGGGAACCACATGTGCTCGGCCACGTGGGCGCAAGCAGCACATGAGCTCGGGCATCAAATGCGCGCGCTTCCTTTGTTCAAGGTGGCCTTTATAGGATTTCTCCCACCTGCCCCCACGTGGGGCTTCTTCCCAGGTAAATGTCCGTTGCTAAGGAGGTTACCAGGGAGGATGGGAGTGGTGATGGTCTTCTTTGAAATTCCTTTTCTGGCCTTTTGTTCCTAGAGGAGCTTCTTTGGGTCTGTTGCTGGAGCCAGGTGAGGGTCTTACCAAGCCTTAGTTCCTGTTTTCCTATTTTCTGCAGGGCTGGCTTTTGTCATTGCTTTGGGAGGGGGCCTTCCCTGTCTACCTGCCTACATCACAACCCATCTGATTTTCGACACTTTGGCAAATGAGGTAGCGTCCTTGATGCTCAATCTTCAACAGAGGTCGGAACTCTGGATTCCTTCTCTCACTTGAGTGAAGCATGATACTCCAAGCATAGCTCTTTCGATTCATCTTGGATTTCTAGGTGGGAACCTGAATCCTTGAACTCCTGTGAGTCACAGGTGCTCGATGGCAATTTCTCAAGCTTTTTCCTGTTGTGGGTACCTTCTGACCTTCTTCCTTCGAGGGTCTCCTGCCACCTCCCACTGACTGATTCTCTCATCTCATGCTGTGGACCCCATTTACATGACTTTCGCCTATGTCCCCTCAGTATACCCTAGGGGACTGTAGAGCCCCTAGTTGAGGAAAACTGCTCTATAGAAATGCCAGTTCCATCAATCCATACTATTTCTCCAAACTCAGAGATTTCACTGTGACTCTACTATTGGTTTTGACTATCACACTGGCCCTGCTTTCCAGGACAAGTACTGTCAGGATAATGACAGGTTTCTGCACCAGGAGGGGTGGCAGGAGTGATGGGACTCAGCACCCTCAACCTTGTCTCTTCGCGCTCTGCAGGAACCCAGACAAAGAGGATTTGTGCTTACAGCCTCCTCTGAGGTGCACTTCAATGCAGAAAAGCTCCATCTTTGAAGAAAATGCTATCAGCATCATGAAGTCTGAAAAAGTCAGTTTGACAAAGGATTTTTTTTTTACAGTTGTTTTGGCCTTTTTGATTCTGTGTTTTTCGATTCAAGGGGTGAGGGGGGTGGTGAGACTCTTCACTTTTCAAACCCATACTTTACCTCTCAGCATTAAAACCCGTAACTTGACGCTCTGTTCAGATATGTTAAATAGTGAGCCTTTGCCAACTGAGACCCAGGATGTTGAGATTTCTAATCTCCTACTTTACAGGCAACGTTACTACAGGCAACTGTACTAGAAAGGCCCCAGACACTGCAGGCAAATCCCAGCTTTGTGAACACTAGCAGAACTTCAAAGCCAAAGCTCAGCATGATATCTACTTAGATTTTTAAGCGTGTGAGACATGAGGAGGAACTGGATTGCCTAAATCAAGGTGAGCTTCAGCAGTCTAGCCAGGCAGATTTCCCTAGAGGCTCCATCCTTTTCTCCATTTTGCAAAGGTGAGATCATATACTGATGACATCAGCATATACTCTGAAGAAGACAATCGCAAGAAGGCATTTCCCCCCAAATATTTCAAGTATATTTCCCTTCTTCTCCTCCTTAAAGTTTTTATCCTCTGGAGAAAACTCACATGTATGTCCCTAAACATGGATTTTGTCCAAACAGCAAAGCCCGCGGAAATGGTTTCACCACCACCAATAATATTCCATATAAATATTTCAGTCCTAACTCGGAAATTAAGAAAACACAACTCACCCCCCACAAAAAGACAAATAACTATACTTTCAAATGAAATTTCATATATATAAACAATGGAAGTAGCATGGAACTTTCTGAAAACTAATTGTTTTGGAAGTATCACAAAGTCATGATCCTTCCAGAAGTCAGAGCCAGGGAGGGGGAGAAGAAATCAGCAAACTAGCCATAAACATAGATTACTTTTTTTAACCAAGTCCTTGAAAATTGATATCGAGCCTTCAGGCTGAGAAATTTTCTGCAAGAAAATAGTCACCCTTGTAATCTTCGCATAAAAAGCCTGGTTCATCCTCAACTGATAACAGGTAAGCATTTTCGATCTAATTTTCTCATTCACTGGAGACAGTTCCAATACCTTCCTTTTACTAAAGTGTTTTTCCCTGAGATTTATCTGATGTGAATGTTAGAAATAAACTAATTAATGTAGAAATCTCAGGGGGCAAGATATCTGACATGTCTAAGGCTTTTGCTCGCCGCAATGTCTGATAAGGATTCTCAGAGCCCTGTTAGTGACAAGCACCATTAGACATTCCCACTTTGAATCACTTTCATTCAGGCAGATGGCGAAAACCTTTCAGAACACAGATCTCTGATTCCTTAAAATTTAAAGGCATGAGCCACATTATACAGCTCTCATTTGAATTATATAAGGCTCAGAGATAAGCATTTCCTTTCAGACATAAATGTAGAGGTCCCCAAAGCGAAAAAAGTATGTCATGGAAGAATTTTCTCTCATTTTTGTTCAAAACAGCTGCTCCAAGAGATACAAGCATCAGACTAAAGTCCAGTGAGCTGGATTCCCAAGCTGAAAGGAAAGATTCTGACACTTACCCCTGAGGAAGCTGACCAGTGATGAGAACCCAATATTCATTACATTGCTTGTTTTCAGCATTGGACCTATTAATTTCAGAGGTCTGCTGAGACACAAATGAAGCTAAAATGGGTATGTTTTGACATAGGCAATAAGAAGAAGCATCACAAATGTGAGTTAATTTAGGGTGACAATTCCTTCCTTCATAAAAATCAGCTTTTAACAAATGGAAAGAAAATAATTTTCTAAGAATATCCAAAATGTGTGAATTTCTGATCAGATAGTGGACTTGCTCCTTCACTTATGTATCGAGACAGGCCATCAGAGCGAGCCCTAATTTATGTGCTGAATAATATGGAGGATCCTGGAGAGCCAAAGAGTATGAAGAATTTGCTAAATAAAGCATCAAAGTGAGAGGCCAAGTGATCAGTTGTTAACTTTACTTTCTTTTTCTCCAGTCTGCCCTACAATAGAATATGCCCACTCCAATACAAATAAAATAAAATAAAATAAAAAGGACAAGTATAAGTATTCAACATGTGAATAGTATTATCTACGAACTTTACAGTTGAAAATATTTGATCCCAGCATTCACCATCCGTTTGCTGAATTTGTTCAGCTCCAGTCTATATTACAGCTATATCAGATTTGTTAAGTCTATGGTCTTTGGAAATGAGCTATGTACATGCAGATTCTTAGATCTGTAGTCTATAGACTAAAGATATCCTCGTGTCAGGCAGAGTCAGTTGTTTAATTTCATTCTTGAGTATAACATTGGCTATATGGATTTTTTTCTTTTCTTTTTTTTTAATGTGTGTGTGTGTGTGTGTGTATGTGTGTGTGGACACACAAGGCTGTGCTCAGGACTTCTGTCTCTGTTCAGGAATCATATTTGCAGGTTCAAGGAATCATATGTGGTGCTAAGGATCAAACTCAGATTGACTGAGCATGAGGCAAGCACCCCACTTGCTGTACTATTGCTCTGACCCCTATTTGGAGCTTTATAAGTAGTTATATACACTATTAGAGTGACTTTGTGAAAATATCCACAAATATGTCTGAAGATTTTAAATCTGTAAACAAACATAGGAAGAATCAATAAGTCTTCCAGTTCATGAGCACTGAATATTTATTTAGATTTGTTTGATATTTTTATCATTCTTTACATACTTTGAACTCATTTTGTTAGATTTGTAGCTAAGTATTTTTTGACACAAATAAAAATGATTTTGTGTTTTTTAATTTCAGATTCTAATTGTCTGTTTCTGGCAATAGGATAGCAATTGACCTCTGTAAATTAATTTTTTGTCTTCTACCCCTTGCTATAATTGACTTAGCTTCTGGAGATTTTGTTATTCTGGGGGACATTTTACATGGATAATCATGTCAACTTGTAAACAAAGTAGTTTTATTTCTGTTTTCAATATTAAGTCTTATTTCCTTTTCTTGACTTTATTGTCTAGTTGGGGGCTGGAGCGATAGTACAGCGGTAGGGCGTTTGCCTTGCAGGCAGCCAACATGGCCGACCCGAGTTCGATTCCTCCGCCCCTCCTGGAGAGCCCGGCAAGCTACCGAGAGTATCTCGCCCACACGGCAGAGCCTGGCAAGCTCCCCGTGACGTATTCGATATGCCAGACACAGTAACAACGAAGTCTCCAATGGAGACGTTACTGGGCCCGCTCGAGCAAATCGACGATCAACGGGAGGGCCTTTACCTTTACCTTTACCTAAACTGGGCATGAACTCCACCTTACTCGAGCAAATTGTCTAGTTATGATTGTCTAGTTATGATTTCTATGTGATGTTGAATAAGAATGTGGGCCCTGGGGCTGAGATCGCCAAGCCTGCTCAGATCGAGACTGGGCCTCCTCCACCCAGATCCCCCATCTTTCAGTAGGTAGATGTTACACCCACCAATTGCCCCCAGTGCTATGTTATCCCATCAACGGCCAAGACCCAGAGGCTGTAAAACCCAGCTCCCAAAAGCAAATCGGCCGCATGTGTGGCCACACGACATCTTATTATCTAGTTCTTACTCTTGAAGAACCCAGCAGGATACCAAGAGTATCCTGCCCACACGGCAGAGTCTGGCAAACTCCCTGTTGCATATTCAATATGCCAAAACCCAGTAACGATGATGGGTCTCATTCCCCTGACCCTGTAAGAGCCTCGAATGTGACACTTGGTAAAATCTCAGGACTAGGACGAAGGAGACATTACTGGTTCCTGCTCGAGGAAATTGATGAACAACAGGATGAGAGTGATACAGTGAAGAATAGTTAGAGGCATCATAATTATCTTATTTCAAATTTGGAGGGGACATCTCATTTGTTATCATTAAATATGTAAGTTGACTTTCTGTTTGTTTGTTTGTTTGTTTGGGGGTCATAACCAGTGATGCTGGGTGCTTACTGATGCTGGCTCTGTGTTCAGGGAGTACTACTGGTGGGGCTCAGGGAACCATGTGTGGTGTTGGAGACCAGCCATGTTACAAGATAAGCGCCCTACCACCTGTTTTATCTCTCAGGCCCTCAGTTGACATTTTAACCAAATTGAAGAGTTCCTCCCATTCTAGTTTGCTAGTAGTTTTTATTATAAATGAGTTAGATTACATCAAATGCTTTTTTATGCTTCAGTTTTAAAGTCATCTGGTGTTTTCCTCTAGTTTGCTGTGTATATTATTGATATTCAGTTTCAAATATTTCACTAGTATGGCATACTTGGAGTAATTCCTCTTGGTATGATTATGTCATTCTTTTTATGTTAGTAGACTTGAGATCCTATATGTTTTAAGATAAGCTCAGAAAAGAATGACTAATCTTTTTTTCCTAAGTAATGAATGTTCACCTCACTACCATTTCATCCTTCAAACTGGGTCAGAGCTCCAGTGTCCACTACAGAGGGACTGGACCGGACAAGAGACCCCCAGACAGGCAGTCACAGCCCTCCCTTATCAGCACGGCAGCCCTTCTGTCAGCGTGTGTCTGCATGGAAAATCAGCCATTGTTGGTAGAATCTGTGAGCCAACAACTTGTCAATAATCACGTCTTTGAAGGGAGAAAGGTAAGAGTGGAGAAAAGAAATACAAATCCTATTCTTCTGTTCTCTGAAGCTTAATATCTGCTTCACTATGGTTAAGATTTTTGAGAGATAATGTGTGCCTGGGAAAAATAGCACAGTAAAGGGAGAACAGCCCAAATTGGTTTCCATAGCAACTTCTCAGATAAGAGTAATAGTTCTAACCAGTCAAGGGGAAAGCAATAAGACTAATATATGCTCAAAATAAACACTTCCATGACTTTGTTCCTTAAAATTTTCATTTTAATTAACTTGTTTGTTGCATGTATTATAATTCGTAGTATGCAAGAGTGTTTTCCCCCAGATGCCCTGTTTCTGAGGAATGCACAAAGTACAAAGTACACAGCAGTGTATAATATTATAATATGCTCTATTTAAATAATTTTAAATGCATAATGTCATTGGATATTTTATCCCAAACCTAAAGGGACTTGACCAAGTCATTGTCATTTGGATTCTTAAAAGTTTACTTATGCTTGCTTTACTTTCCTAAAAGTAAGTCCTATTTTACTATTTTGCTGGGGAAAAAAATGACATAAAAAGTATGTACTAATATTAAATATATACAGAAGTAACCATACTACTAACACCACTAGGAGGAGGAGTGGTAGTGGTAGTATAATATCATTATTAATGCTGCCAGAACTAGATCCCAGGTCTATTGAGTATACTTCTAACCCTGTCTTTTTTTAACCAACCCATTAAATACTTAGATAATATAGCAAAATAAAGAAAAATCAAAGTACAATGAACAATCTAGTCACATTCTAATGTTATTATAAACAATACTTGTCTCTACTTAGAAGGGCTTTAAAATACCACACCTATTATAAAATAAGGAGTGCTAAATAAATTGGGCAGAAAAGAGAAAAGGTGAATTCTAGTGAATCTGAGAATCTATGATATTAGTGTGTGTATACATAAATATTTATATATATACAAATATATACATACTTCCTTTTGCTTTTACCTTTTCCATTAAAATCAATAAAATGTTTAACTTGAAAGATAGATTCATTGAAGGTTATGGTTTAGCCTCCAATGCTAATGTTCTCAAACTTATTTCAGAACTAGAATATGAGTTCTGTTACTTTCAAATTTAAAACTATTAGTGAACAAACATTATTTTACCTTTTCTATTCCCCAGATATCAACCAAATATCCCTCTGAATTACTTTTAGTTTTTTTCAAAAATCAGACTTGACTCTCAAAAGATTAAAAAGTTTCTACTACTGAAAATAAACGAAAGGCATGTGTTCTGCATGTAATTAAATCCTTCAGGGGTCCAAATATGCCACAGGCAACAAAAATATTTTGAGATAAATCGAAAACAAATACTTTGAAGTGGAGAAGAATCTAGACATAAAAATTTCAGCATATGTGCTTTTAAAAATAATTGTACTTTATTGTAGTTTAGAATCTTATTAATTCACTTATTCCTCAATTATTTCATTCAACAAATGCTAATTTTTGCTGCTACCACCTAAGTAGAAACAATCAAGCTAAATGAAAACATATAATGACATAAGTATAGACATATAATGGTAAGCTAAATGTAGGCAGTCTTACCTGTATACTGTTAATTTCCCAAATTATATCTTCATCCACGACTTCTCTGTGTCTGAAGCTCAGATTTCACTTTGTTTCTGGAAATTTTGATGTTCCATTGATATTTCTGACCTATGAACTTTATGACTGGCCACATCAACTTGGGGACAAATAGCTTTTAAAATTACTTTCAAGTTAATATTGGAGTACCAATACCAGTAGAAAGCCCAGACACACCTTCTTAAGGCTAATACTCTCTATGAGATTCTGGAGTCTTTTTCAAATGCAAGTAGTCACTAGAACATCATTGCCACATTGATTATAGTTCCTTGATGAACTCGGGTCCCACCCGAGTTAATGCTGATTTATCATGAGAGTTGCTCATGGTAAATGATTTACCATGAGAGATGTTCATAGACACTCTAACCATGTTGTATGCACCAAAATGCTATTTCTGACTTAAACTGGGTTTATGATTGCTTTTGCCTCCTATCCCCACAATCAACAAATTTCCAAAAGTGACATTTCCCTAGCATGGCCTGCCAGGATACTTTGCATTCCAATCACACTGGTTCCCTAAAATGTACCCTTTAGCTGACCACACGCGCCTTCTTTATGGTGTTTGTGCTCTGCAGTAACTGTCTCCATACAAGTAGAACAACCTGAGTAAGCTAGTATGTATATCACTGTGTAACTTCACTCATATGTGAAAATTACAGATATCAAATTGAGGAAGGGGATGAGAACTTAATACATGCTTGTCTGTGCAAGACCCTGAATTTGATCCCCAGCACCACATTCCACCCTGAGCACCTACTAGGTGTGGCCCCTATTTTTATAAAAATACAAGCAAGCAGAAAAAGACGAAAGTAACCCTTTAGATTCTTATAATAGAGCTTTGATTAGCAAAGGAAAGGAAGACAGTAGGATCGTAGAGTAGGTAAGCACAGGTGTTGAGGTATGAAGGTAAAGGTAAAGGTAAAGGCCCTCCCGTTGATCGTCGATTTGCTCTAGCGGGCCCAGTAACGTCTCCATTGGAGACTTTTGTTGTTACTGTGTTTGGCATATCGAATACTCTCGGTAGCTTGCCGGGCTCTCCGAGAGGGGCGGAGGAATCGAACTGGGGTCGGCCATGTTGGCCGCTTGTAAGGCGAACGCCCTACCTGCTGTGCTATCACTCCAGCTGAAATTTACATTATTCCAACTCAAGTTACTTCAATAGAAATTAAAAACCTATCGCATCCATAGTGTCTGCTAGGATGTGTGTGATGTCTCACAGTGCACCAATAGTTTCTACATAGTAATGGTACATAGTTTTGCTTTGGGGATTCTAGAACCCTTGGAATAAAAATTATATGTAAAAGTATAATATCTATTATATTGGTAACAGTTTTCCTCTAAAATTTCCCCCTTTGAGCTATAAAAAATAAATTAAAATGTGAATACATCAGTATGATTGAACTCTTAGCTATTTTGACCACCTGCTGGGTGGCAGGCAATTACCATAATGAGTAAAACCTAATTCCTGTCATCCAGAGACTTAGAAATGACTGGCAGTCAGAAGAGAAAATGAATGTACTGGTGCATCTGCCAGATGAGGGGTGCCCACAGGACCCCAACTACTGAAAGATTTTCTGGAGGCTTGAATCTGTAGTATTGCCCTTAGTTCAAAACTTTAAACTTCAATCTTCGAACAAGACAGTTTGAGAAAAAAACATGATACATCAACATCATTTCCCTAAACTAGCAAACTTGCAGGAAGTCTTGTCACATCCTAGAGATATGAAATAGCTTCAGTGACCTTGTTTTACCCTTTCCTGGAGACTTCAATTTTCCAATTTCCAGTTCTTTTCTTTCCCTTGTGAAATAATTTAATACTGTATGTGCAAAAAAGGCTTGTCAGACACATAGCATGTGTAAGGCCCATAGCTCCTGTGGGGGATTGTACATGAGCTGAAAAGCTACTGGTTACACTGTGAGTGGATTAATATTCTTTCACTATAAGCAGTATTTGAGTCATCAATTTCTGACTTAACAGCGGTCAGGTTTTACAACTCCAACCAATTCGGTGAATGCAAACATCTGAAATATGAATCTGACTCCGAGGGACATTCACTTTATTTATTCAGTTTACTCCTTTGGTCACCTTTGAAAATTTACAACGTAAGTAGATCTGATTTAATACACTTGCAAAAACGCGCACTGTTCTTTTTCCTACCTTTACAGTGGCCAGATATTTTCAAGTGGAGAAGAAACCTCTCCTCCATTTTTCTGAAACAGAAGTGCACTAAAAATCCCCCATATCCTGTCCCCTGCTATTTCCTGGGAAATGCTGCGAACGAGAAAGGTGAAGAAAGGAAGATGGAACATCCAAGTGAGAAGGAATAAAATCAAATGCTCCATACTTAGGCACTGTCATCGTAGGCAGCTGATTGTGGCACACTGATTAAGAGACAGTTGTGTATATATTTTCCCAGAATGTTTCTCAATAGCTGGATCTTGGTGAGTATGGTGCGTGGGGAAATCATTCCATTTGGATTAAAAATACATTTGTTATCAAATTTGCTCAGTACAGGGAAATATAAACATAGTGGTAAGCACTATTGAACTGCTATCATTTGAAATAATGAATTACTTAACCAGTCACCTAAAAGGAGATTCAAGAATCAATGAAATACATAATTAAGTTTTCAAGATCAGGAAAAAACAAGACCAGAACATAGGGAAGAGAGAAAGAGGCAATCCTAAGTGGATGATTCTTATTCAGTCACTTATTCATGCAACAATTACTGATGTCTTGCCATGTTTCTTATACTGTGTGTAGAAATATTATATAGATAAATATATATAATAATATATATGTAACATTTATTTATTATACATACCTTATAGATACCTTTAAGAGATAAAATAGTTAATGCAGTAGAGGTGTGATTATAGAATATGAATGAGTATAACTGATTATATGAGAAGCATACCTGCAACCACTAGTTTTATTACAGAGAAAAGTGCCCTAAGATGAGGATATGCCAAGCATAAAAGCACCAGAGATTAAAGTTAATTGTAACTTAAGTAGAAAATGTCATAGTCATGAGAACGGAACATTAATGAGAGGAAAATGTGACTTAAGGGTTGCAAAGGTCGAAGACTGGTAGGTCCAAATGCACTCTGCCAACAGGGGAGGATCCCTTGATGTAAATGCTATCCTCCTTTCCATAAAAGAAAAATATCTTTGGTTCACAGATTTCAAGTCAGATATACATTTTCCAATCCCTTTGTTGTATAGAAAGCTTCATCTTCTACCTACAGCACAACAGATATACAAAAGTTATGCTAAAGTTGACTGAGGAGGACATATCAGGGAAAGGAAAAGCAGTGGGATGTTTCTGAAACTGCCCAACTGTTCCTGATATAGACCACAGACACTAGCAATTGCATTTTGTTCTCTACAGAACTTCTAGATCTTTCTCTTTTCTCATGCTTTGTCATTCATGCTATTATTAAGAAATGTTTCCATAAACCATGTATTTAGTATTAATTTAGGAAACAACCACAAAGGGAAGGAAACAAACAAGTAGGTGTCTTTTTTCTGATGATTAGAACATTAAAGACTTACAGTGGTGCAATCCAGTTCAAAGTTTACAGTGACTAGGATGGCACTGAATGGAATCTTTCTTATTCACCAGTCCTCTACCAGTTTCGGCTTTTGTTCTATTTTCTCCACTGGCCCTTCAGAACTCCAAAACTGATGTTCCAATGTTATTTGAAGAATAACATGTTTACCGCCATATTCTCAGTTTTCCAGCACCTGACTAAATCTATTTTTCGCACACCGACTCTTATATCTTAAATATTGTCTATTGAACTGTGAGCAAGTAAGCTTTGTGTTTAGTAACGTAGAGCAGATTGGGGACTGGAGAGGCCCAGAGTGTGCCCCATTGAGAGAACCCCATGCTGGTCTACAAAACAGTGCTTCCCAGATCAGTGAGACTTGGGGATTAGGGTGGAGATGGTAAGGGGGATTGGGAGGAATGGAGGGGGACCGCAAGACAATGGTTGAAAGGAAACAAACACTATGATGGAGGGGTGTTCTGGTGTTTTAATATTGTCTACATAAAACCCTGTCATTGACAGTACTGTAGCACTGCATTGTCCTCCCATTGTTCATCTATTTGCTTGAGCGGGCACCAGTAACATCTCACAACAAATCATGAGACTTGATGTTACTGTTTTTGGCATATCGAATAAGTCACAGGTAGCTTGCCAGGATTTGCAGTGCAGGCAAGATACTCTCGTTAGCTTGCCGGGCTCTCAGAGAAGATTGTAGGAATCAAACCTGGGTCAGCCATGTGCAAGGCAGACACCCTACCCTCTGCTATCGCGCCAGCCCTCACAAGACTAGCTATTCAATAAACATCAAGTAGGTATCTTAGTGATACATCCAAAGCCAGTGAAGCAAAACTAGAACTAGAGAGGTCTGAGTGTTCCAGCATCAGAGATAAATCATAGTGGCTAAAATAAAAAACAATTTTGAATTTCATATCATTATATCAGGTAACAACTCAGGACAAAGTAAGTACTTTACTAACATTTTCTCCCCTGAAAAACTTTTCCTCTGCTTTATTTAAGAAGGTACATTCCAAACTGAAGTTAGTGTTTCAATAAACTTCAAATGGTCATTAACGATTTTGGTTCCCTGCTGTCTCACAAAATGATGCTGGTAGGAGAAATAGGGGGTCAGGGATAAAGTAGCCTTAATAGAGCACTACTGCCTTCCTATTTGACCCACCTTGGTGTCCTCAGAGAAGTGCCTGCCACTGGGCTGGTAAAAGACTGCCACAGCTTCCTACACACGCGAAAACTAGCCTCCTCTCTGTCCCATAAAGCAGATATCAAGCTACACCTAGGTTCACTTGATTTTCGTGATAAGGGACTTAATCCCCATCACCTGAGTTCTCAAGGAGTCGTGACCCCAGGCTGGAGGGAGTAATTGCTTTGTGTGTGTGAGTGTGGCCTATGGGATTCCAGGGATCAAACCCAGGTCAGCCACATGCAAGGCAGGAGTCTTATATCATGTTGGGATATCATTTTGACCTATGAGTAATTGCTTTTTGCAGAAAAAGGAGTCAGTATTGACCTTTACCCAGGTTTGTTGTCTACCGTCACAGAAAATAATTTTCGAAGGAGACAAATAGTGAAGTAATAGTTTTATTCAGGAAACCTGACAACAGAGTGAGAGGGAGATAAAGTAGCAAGCTGAAGAGACAATATGGTGTTCTTCAGGGGAACGAGAACCAAGTGTGCCCCATAAGTAAAATGAAAGAATCTCACCTCCCAAACCTAGTTGACTCAAAAACGGGCATTAACAGGCATGTGTGCCTGTTGTTTTTGCAAAGTTGGTTTTAATAGGCATTTTCCCAATGCCTATTTAAAAAGCCCCACCTGGGGCTTCCTATTGTGATGATAGTCTGTTGCTAGGGGATTAACGAGGGAAAAGAACTTTGAAAACGCACTGCTCTTTTTTCTAATTCTTATCACAGCCTTTGTTTCAGCTGAAACTTCTTTCCTGAGGAGATTGATTCTTTTCTGGGTGGCAACTGTCCAAGTTAGTCATATTAGGCCTCAATTTTTTCATTTCCCCGAAAGAGGAGGGTCACCTACCTTCATCTCTTGGGGTTCCTTTGGGGCTAGTGGTGAAACAACATTTTTATTTTTTTAATACTGTGCCCACTCGAGCAAATCAATGAACAACGGGAGGACAGTGACAGTTACAATTATTTTTAAAGAGTTATTTATTTATTTATTTATTTTGCTTTTGGGGTCACACCCAGTGATGCTCAGATGTTGCTCCTGGCTCTTCACTCAGGAATTACTCCTGACAGTGTTTGGGAAACATATGGGACATTGGGGATTGAACTCAGGTCAGCCACATGCAAGGCAAGTGACCTACTCACTGTACTATCACTCTGGTCCCCAAAACCACATTTTAAAATCATGGTTTGGTTTTATTACTTCCCCTGAGAAACCCATTACTAAGATTCCCCCAACCCCATCTCCCTTCTTTATTAATATATAACGAATTTTTTATGGACCTTGGAAGACCCTCGTTACAAATATTACATTTTCAAGTAAAATTATTTTTAAAAAAATCCCTCTCCAGAGTGCCTCTCACCTCCTGTCCTGACCCAAACCCCAGGCATCAGGTAACTAAGATCATGATTGAAGAGAACAGGGAAAGGAATTGGGTGGTTAGACTCCTCTAGGGGAGCAAAACACAATTCTTGGCTCACACAACCATGCAAAGATGAATGCCTAGAGACCCAAAAGATAGAACAGCGAATAGGGAATTTCCCTTGCACACAGACAACTTGGGTTTGATCCCCAGCACCCTGTATGGTTCCGCAAGCCTGCCAGGAATGATCCCTAAGCTCAGAGCCAGGAGTAAGCCCAAAGCACCACAGGGTGTGCCTACACACAACAAAAATAAGAAGAGCACCCAGAATGACCAACCTAGTATCTCATTTTTCAAGAGCAGACAGAAAACTGCAAAAAATACAAATTAATAGGTCTGGAAAAATCATGAGCTTAAGACATTTTTTTTTGTATGCAATTGAACCCAGTTTGACCCTAGAACTGCATATGATCCCCTGAGTACTAACAGAAGTGACTCTTGAGTCTAGATTTCAGAGCACCTCCTGAATAACACTGGATATAACCCCAAAACCAAAAACAATATGTGAATAAATTTAAGGTCACATAGGAAGCAAAAGGCAGAAATAAGAAATGAAAGCAAAGCATAAAGGCAAGAAAAAAGAAGCCAAAAAGTGAAGACATAAAAGAAAAAGCAAGTGAGAAAAAAAGAAACAAAATCTGAACTATAAACAAGTAAATAGGACATTTAGGGAATTAGGAAAGTGAAGGAAGAAGAAAGAAGGAAGAAGGAAGAAGAAAAAGGAGGAGGAGGAGGAGGAGGAGTGGGAGGAGGAGGAGGGGGAGGAAGAGGAGGGGGAGGAGGGGGAGGAGGAGGAGGAGGAGTGGGAGGAGGAGGAGGGGGAGGAAGAGGAGGAGGAGGAGGGGGAGGAGTGGGAGGAGGAGGAGGAGGAGGGGGAGGAGTGGGAGGAGGAGGAGGAGGAGGGGGAGGAGGGGGAGGAGTGGGAGGAGGAGGAGGGGGAGGAGGAGGAGGGGGAGGAAGAGGAGGAGGAGGAGGGGGAGGAGTGGGAGGAGGAGGAGGAGGAGGGGGAGGAGTGGGAGGAGGAGGAGGGGGAGGAAGAGTGGGAGGAGGAGGAGGAGGAGGAGGAGTGGGAGGAGGAGGAGGAGGAGGAGGGGGAGGAGGAGGAGGAGGAGGAGGCGGAGGAGAGAAAAGAACTGAACATGAATCCAAAAGAAGCAAAAAAGTTTGAGAGGGGAACAGAAAACAAAAACAGGGACAGTTTTTAAAAGGAAGTAAATGAGGGGTAAAAAGGAAGGGTAAGCATGATAATCAAGGAAAAGGAAAGCAAAATATGATAAAAATAAGCCCAGAGAGAGAGAGCTCAGAGTAATAAAGTACATACTTTGCATGCATAAGTCCATGTGCTTGATCCATGTACTGCACACCCACCCCGTCACTGCCCAAACTCATAAGCAGCCAGACCCCACAATTGGGTAACGTATATTCCCAGAGGTGGTTCCAAAGCCCCCAAAACTGCTAGGAAACAATACAAAGAAAACGTAATCACTGTCACTGTCACTGTGCTTCGTTTTGCTTGAGCGGGCCCAGTAACGTCTCCATCGTGAGACTTTGTTGTTACTGTGTTTGGCATTTGGAATACATCACAGGTAGCTTGCCAGGCTTTGCCGTGTGGGTGAGATACTCTCGGTAGCTTGCCAGGCTCTCCTAGAGCAGCGGAGGAGAGGCTCGGCCAGGCCAGTGGCTCGCAAGGCAAATGTCCTACCGCTGTGCTATCGCTCCAGCCCAAAGAAAACATAATAGAGAAATGAACCGGGGAAAGCATAAAAAAGAAGGAGGAAGGGGCTGGAGCAATAGCACAGCGGGTAGGGCATTTGCCTTGCATGCAGCCTACCTGGTTTCGGTTCCCACCATCCCATATGGCCCCTGAGCACCGCCAGGAGTAATTCCTGAGTGCAGAGCCAGGAGTAACCCCTGTGCATTGCTGGGTATGACCCCCCCCCAAAAAAAAAGAAGAAGGAGGAAGAGAAAAAAACAGACGAGGGAAAACAAAAGAGAGGAAACTGAAACACAAATCAGAATAAGATAGAGACATAAGAAAAAAGAATAGAGAAGTTAAAAAGAATCAAAGAATGTTTCAAAAAAAGAAGGCATAAAAAGAATCAAGAATAATTACAAGAAAAGGGGATATTAGTGTGGTATGAAAAAAGAAGGGAAAGAAGGAAGAAAAATAAACGCAAGAAAATTCAAAAGGAAAATATAAAAGTTCTTTGAAAGAATTAAAAATTGAAGCAAAAAAAGGGATGGAAGACATGATAAAGAAAGGAGTACTGAGTAAAAGGAAACAGAAAAAATGTATTAAAAGAAAAAAACAGAAATATTAAAAATATTATTTTTAGGAAATAAAGGAAATCTTGAAAGTTAGAGAACAGAATGGAAACACAGAAACAAGAAAGGAGGTGGGGGGCGAGGTGGAAGAAAGAAAACCCAGCTTGCTCTTTAAGCCAATGTTCTTTCTTGAACATATGTTTTTCTTGCTTGTTTCTGTTTCTTTGTCCACTCTAGAGAAATTTGTTCACTCTGAAACATGTCTTCTTCTCCTTCTTTCCCCTCCATCTTTCTATATAAGTGCCATTCAATAAAACCCGAGAAAGAAAGAGAGAGCACATAAAGAAAGTGAGAAAAGGAACAACTAAAAATAAAATGAGAAGAGACAAGTGAGGAGAGAAAGTGAGAAGTAAAATGTATGTGTGAAAGAAGCAAACAAAGCAATGATAGAAAATAAAGTAAAAAGGAATGAAAGGAAAGTTGAAACTTACTGAGAAAGGGGAAGCAAAAAAATAAGTGCAAATGAAAATAAAAACGGGACAAAGAAGAGGGGAAGCAAGAAAATGAATTGCAAGACAAAAAAATACTAAAACACAAAGAAGAAAGAGAAGTATTAGAGAAACTAGCACTTTAGCACTGTCACTGTCTGTCCTCTGTTCATCGATTTTCTCGAGTGGGCCCAGTAATATCTCCCTTATGAGACTTGTTGTTACTGTTTTTGGTACATCAAATACACTACGGGTAGATTGCCAGGCTCTGCCGTGCAGGATGAAAATGTTGGGATCGGGAGTTCCCTAGCCCTGGGAGGCGCGGAGAGACCAGATAGACACAATTCCTGCAGGAGTAAAAACGGGGTTTATTTAGACCAGCATGCTGGGGCTCCGCAGCATACCCCAAAAATGGGCAGTGGCTGAGAGCCCCGAACTTCTTCAAAGGGGATCTTATATAGGCCTTCACTGGCCGTTACAGCAAAGCCCGCGCATTTCATAGCCAATAGATTTGTAACAACATATACTTTCTTAACCAATCCATTTAAAAGTACCTCACTCCTTAGCCTATAGATTCAAAGATCAGCATTTACGTACATCGATTGTCAGCACAAGCAAGGTTATAGCCGGAATCATTAAGCCTTAGGCAATCTCCCTTGACCATCCTCATTTTGAGTTACCCAAGTCTGCAGGGTGCTTTAGTGAGACAATACACTCCAGGAAAGGGCAATTTCCCCCAACCACCAGCATCCTGAGTTATCCTTTACCAAAATTTGCAGTGTGCTTTACTGAGACAATACATTTCAGGAACAGTAAATACACCTGAATCCTGTCACACTTGGTTTAGAAAGAAGTTATGCCCTGTTCACTTTCCAAGTCCCCTCTCCCCCAGGTGCAAAGCAGCCAAGCAGTTTTACAGAAAGCAATGTTGCAAGTTAGCTGAAGTACACAAAAATTTGATGCCCTAATATGGATTCTTTCAAATATTCTCGGTAGCTTGCCTGGGTCTCTGAGAGGAGCGGAGGAATCAAACCCAGGTCACCTGGGTTGGCTGCGTTCAAGGTAAACACCCTACCCGCAGTTACAGCAAAGCCCGCGCATTTCATAGCCAATAGATTTGTAACAACATATACTTTCTTAACCAATCGCAGTGCGATAGCTCCAGCTTAAAGAGAAACTAGAGAGAAATTTTTTTAAAAAAGGGAAATGAGAAATGGGAAATGACAAAAAGGAAGTTAAAAAGAAAAGTTTCAAATGGGAAAGGTAAAATGACAACAAGGAAACAAAGCAAGAGAGTAAGAAAGAGGAGTGAGAATAGGGAAGGAACAAAGCAAGAAAACAAAAACAAAGAGAAAAAAATAAAGAAAACTCTAGATAAGAAATAGAATGAGAACAAAGAGAGGAAGTAGAAGCAAGAAGTCGAAAGCAAAAGCAGAAAATAAAGAGTGGGAGGAAAGGAGGTGAAAGCATAAAGTCCTAAAAAATACAATCCAAGGAGAAGAAAATAGTGTGAAAAGGAGAAGTCAAAACAGAACCTAAATAAGGCCGGAAAAGAGAAGGTAATAAAAGGGAAGTGGGGAAAGACAGAAGGGGTATAAGGAAGATAATGAAGTACCTAGAGATAGCTCAGCACGCTGACTGCAACCATTTTTTATTTTTAATTTAATTTTATTTGTATGAAGTAGTTCACAATTTTCGATTGCTTTTAATATTCGAACACCAATCCCACCACCGTATTTTGGATGTTTCCATCCTGAACCCCAAACCCTGCCCCAAAGCAGAACCGAATGCAAGCTTTGCATGCAAGAGTGCAGGGTTCAGTTCCTGGTACTATATGGTTCTGCTGAAAATAGGAAGCAGAAAACCAAACAAACAAACAAACAAAAAAACAAAATAAAAACAGACCAGGAGCAATGGAGTGTAGGAAAACAAATGTCTGCCACTCCAAAATGTCTGGCAAAATGTTGATTTCCTCTAAGAAACTCTGAAGGTTAGATTGAGGTTGCCCTTTTGAAAAAATTAGTTACAAGTTTAAAGAACTCTCTCTGAGGCGTCTCCTATACTAGAGATTAGTCTTTTCATTAACTCTTTACCATGGACAAGGTGACATTTAAATATGCATATTTTGCATTTCCTGATAATCCCATTTCATATTTCTTCTCTCCTGTGCCCTCTGTCTTTACAAAGTTTTTAAAAGATGGCCTCTGGTCTTTCAGGATCTTTCCTATTGTAATCTTGAAGATTTTTTCTACCATTTTTTGAGAGGGCCAATCAATCAAGAGATAAGGTGATGAGCAGAGAAAGCTTTGTTAGTGTTAGGTAGTGAGATGCAAATGGTAAGGGGTGAGGTCACGGGAGCCTGGGAAAAGACTCAGAAGCAAAGCAGATCTTCACTGTTTAAACGAATGTCCAGCAGAATAACACCAAGGCCAAATCTATGGTAAGAAGAAAATTCCTCCAATTCTACTTCCCACCCTTTGTTACACGGGGAGAAAAAAAAAAAAAGCCTGTCAGCCTAAGTGACCTCTGGCAAATTCTAGTTCATTATATCATTATTATGGTAACTTAACATATCAAAATTCATTCCCTCTTATCAAAATTATGCTCACTTAAGCAATGATTATTGTGACAACCCATGGAAGTAGCCAAATCTGATGGAAGTCTTGAAATTCAAGGTACGTCTACCTAATTTAGGAGGTGAATAGGAGACAGAAGTGGAAGCCTTAAAGTATTTAGGATACTGTCAGGGGTACTCCACTTTTAGATGTCCTTAGTGTCTCTAATTTTCCTTGCTCTTGTATTTACTTAAACACCTTGTTTAACCCTTATTGGGTGTTTACTTTTTTCTTTTCTTCCTTAATATATTCTTTAGTGTTCATCATGAAAATTCTTTCTGAGTAAGCCAAGAAGAGGCTCTAGCGAGCCATAACACTAGCACTGTGATTGGGCCTCATGCTGTGTCACTGACAATGAGCCTGCAGGCTGAAAGATGGTGCGTCATCTTGAAGAAATATTTTGTTTGCATGTTCACAAGAAATATCTTATATAGAACAATAGAAAGTGTACTTTCAGAAATGACAGGGTGCTAGCTAGAGGGCATCAGATAGTAAATTCTCTTTTTTGTTTGTTTTTTTTCTTCTGCAAAATAGTTTTATTGAAAGAAATTTAAGGAGAGCAATGAGAGGGGAAAGAAAAGGATGTATATTCAAAAGAAAACATGAGCTTTCCCAAGTGGAAAAAGCTAGTGAATTCCCTTGTGTGCTGGTCTTCTTGATGCATCCTCCAATGAATACATTTATAAATCTAAACGATTTCTAATTAAAGGGTTCAGCCTACTTGTTATCTTCCTTGTACAGGTTTTTCAGGGATGACAAGATAAGGGAAACATTCTTAAGTTCTCAACCATCTAAACCTGAGCAAGTTTATAGATTATAATTTTGAATCCAGTTCTCAATTCCTTTTGAACCAGTTTCACTTGAATACAGGAAGCATACATGTTATTTTAAGCTACTTTTTTTTAAAAAAATATTTATTGAATCACTATGAGATAGCCCATTACAAAGTTGAACATGATTGGGTTTCAGTCATACAGTGTTCCAACACCCATCCCCCCTATTGGGGGAAAAAGAAGGAAAGAGTTGGGTAGACATGAGTCTCAGTGGTAGATTGCCTGCCTTGCACGTGTGAGATCTCAAGTTATATCCACAACACTGCCAAGTGTAATCCCGTACTCTGTTAGTGTGATCAAGGTCATCAAATATACAACCAAATATACAACCCTTGATGTATCACAACCAAGTGTGGAACTCCTTGTGCCTTGCAACAAAAATACAAATAAGGGAAAGGAAGTGGGGAGGGCTTGGGAAGAGAGAAGAGGAAGGAAATAATCAATATACATTAAAATGTAAGTAAGAGCTGAAGTTAACATACTCAGTTCTGAGTTCTCCCTCGTTCACAGGTTATCTAGATCATCCATACCAAACTGCAGAGAATAAGCCAGATATCAGAGGAAGAGAGAACATCACAAAGAACAGAAATGCTTTGCCTTCTGTGCCCAGGATAGTCTAAGGCTTGTGCTTGTGGGGAAGCCAAAGGGAAATCCAGTTTAATGAAGAATTTTTGTGTGAGAGCCAGGTCTAGCAATAGAGCCATACAGTGAAGTCTTTGTTTTACAGAGCATGAAAGACTGAAGGAATGGACTCCCTCCATTCATCTTTCTCCAGGAGGCCGATGTTCTGGTTCTTTTCCCTCCCACAGAGGATGCAGGGGGTCCTGCACGCTGGGCAGGCTTTGGGGGGAAATCATTTGTTACTTACTCCAAAGCTATTGTGGTTTATTAAAAGAATATTCAGGTGTTCCTTAGGATGTAAAGGATAAGTTTGATAAGTGTTTCTGTCATATCAAGCACTTGATGGATCTCTTCCTCTAACTCTCACATGAAAAAAAAAATCTAAAACTAAAGTACTTTTTACACCATGCTAAATTCATGGTAGATACCTTCAAATTGCTAAAGGATTTGGCAGGAAAATTTTTTCTAATTCTTTTCTATTTTACATTTGGGAAGAGGTAAGAGGGTGTTGGGCCATGCACAGCTGGCCATGGAGCTCATTATTGGTTCTGTGTTCAGTAATTAGTCCTGGTGCTCGGGGGACTGTATGTGGTGCCAGAATTAAATTGGAGCTGTCTGCATACAAGGCAGGTACCTTGACCTCTGTACTATCTTCCAGCTTTTTTTCTTTCTAATTTTGAGGTTCTGTGTTATCAAAAGGTTCCATATGTGACTCTGACTGTATTTGGAATGAAATTCTTCTTTGTTTTGTAAATTTCAAGGATGAAAACACCACCTAAATCAACAGGCGGATGAGCAAGTCCTCTTTTTGCAAATGAGGGTGCATGAAAACAACAATTTTGTAAGTACAGCATGAAAAGCTTTAAGAACTTTAATCACTTAATCACTTAACTTCCCGTTAGTCGTCGATTTGCTCGAGCGGGCGCCAGTAACGTCTCCATTTGTCCCTGTCGCGTGCTAGTGTAGCCCAATGGCATCTCTTCGCTCCGGGAACATGGAGGGCCTCAAACCGATCGTTCATGACCTTGACAAAGAAGTCTGACCATCTGGTAGGTGGGCGGCCACGCGGTCTCTTGACATCCCGTGGAATCCAATCAGTAACAGCTCTAGTCCAACGGTCGTCTTTAAATCTCATTACGTGACCAGCCCATCTGATTTTCGACACCTTGGCAAATGAGACAGCGTCCCTGATCCTTGATCGTCGACGGATGTCAGAACTCCGGATTCGTTCTCTCATTTGAGTGAAACGTGATATTCCAAGCATAGCTCTTTCTATTCTTCTTTGGGAGACCTGAATGGCGTTCTCATCTTGTTTGCGTAGGGCCCAGGTCTCTGAGGCATATGTTAATGCAGGAAGAACAGTGGAATCACCTGACCCATTAAGAACTTTATCCTTACAAATAAACAAGCAATCCCGGTACGCTCCACCATGATTCCTAACACTTAGCACAGAATTTGTGGGTGACAGATGTCTCCTCAAAATTGAAACAGTGTGCTGTATGGGAAAGAAGTCAGCTCTGACAATAACCACAGGTAAATCACTAGGAGAGTTACTGAGCAACTGTGACTGTCAGTTTCCACATCTGTAAAATAATGAACAAATTTAATAGGGATTGCAAACTGGCAGCCTTCAACTAGCTCTGGTTAGCAATCAGGCCAGGTATGCCAGACTCCTTGTCTCACCTGATTTGCCAGATCCTGAGCTGTGTGCACAACATCACTGAGTGAGCCAGACAGCAAGTCTTGACTGCCACAATGCAGACTGTTTTTCCCTACATGAAAAGTCCATCAAAAAAAAAAAAGTCCATCAAGCTGCCTCATGTTACTCTCCATGCCACCTTTGTGACCTGCTATCCCAGTCTCTTCTGCAGGCTTCGCTTTTGGGGGGACACCTACCTCTTAAATGCTAAGATTTTCCTGGGATCATCCTCATCCCACTCCACACTACACAACACACCCTGGGTGATTCTATCTACTTGGACCAGTGGTTTCGGGAATCAGAAGTTATGATGCCCTAGTCTACAGTTCCATCCTAATCTGCCTGACCCTTTCCTCCCCACCCCACTCCACCCTACCATCCCTGGGCATTTCTACTCAGTAGCTCCAAAAGCACCTCAGTCTCAACTTGCAGAATCTAGCTCACATGATCTTCCTCCTCTCTGCTATTCCACTTGCTCTGGGTACTCTTCTTCCAGCCTCTGAACTTTGCTTTTTTTATTTGCTTTCCATGACCACTTCTACCTCCCTCTTTGCATAACAAATTTCTTATCCTTCAAATATTAACTTCCTTTCTCAAAGAAGCTTCCTCTGACCAAGTAGCACATACTTCTGTGCTCTGAAGCACTCTGATTTGTATCTCAAAGCATACAAAACTTATGCTCCCATTCACTATCAGCTCTAAACAGGCTAAGTGCCTTTTTGTTTTTTTTGCTTCTCCTGTATCTGATACTATACCTGGCCTAATTAATAAGAATTTTAAATTAATTAATTAATTTTGGATACACATATGTAAGTATGTAAAGTGTACAATGAACCTCTAAAAATGTATAATGAACCACTAAGGATACTTTTATTCATTCCCTTCTCCTACTAAGGTGAAGGACCAATTGTGATATTGTCTTTCCCAGTTTTTATCCAATGATGCATTGTTGAAAAAGCTTTCATGTGTGTGGATTCTCTTGCATTTAAGTCATTACCTCCATATAGGAAGATGACCATGAAGTGTGTGTGTGTGTGTGGGGGGGGGGGGGGGTGACAGCAACCAACAATATTTACTGAGGAAGAGAGTGAAAAAATGTTATCATATAATTCCATGGTGAGTGCATTTGGTAGAATTGAATTCCACAAGAAACTGGACCCCCAAAAGCAGGGAAGGCTTTTGTGTGCCACATTAGTTACTGGTGTCACGGAGTGTTGTTCTATGTTGCATTCTGAGAAAGCAGACCTTTATCTTCCTCATCGCCAGCTTCTGACCCCTCCATGCTCATTGCCACTTCAGACAATTCAGGCACTGGGACCAGGGTTTTGTGTGCATAATGGCATATTTTCAGTTCACCTATGTCTTTAACTTGACCTTGACAACAGCATGCAGTAGTTGAGGTGAAGATTAATGACACAATTATTTTTACAAGGAATATAAACAGCCTGACTCGGTTGTGTTAACAGCAGCCATGACATTTGTTGCTCTTTAACGTCAAGATTCTGCTCCTTGAATTCTGAGCAGTGGAAAGTCAATGCAAAGTGTTCTTTGAAGTAATCACTTACACTGGAGAAAAGTAAATTAAGATACGTCTCGATATCATTATAACAAACACATTATCATTGAAGTCTCTTGAAACTTAGAAGGTCAGAGTGGAAAAACAAGGTCCCAGCACCATCGCTCATAGGCACTAGAGCTTGTTCAAGCCGTTAAGAGACTCAAAATGTCAGTTTCCTCATCTGCAAAATGGAAATGGGTATTTATGAAAAGGAAATGGAAAAGCACCTTGTATAAGATCCAGCTGCAGCCACTTTTGTATTATTGGGAATTCAACTCTGAAGAGATGGCTTTTTTTTAGGAAAATACCTTAATGAGCTCCTTTGAGACTCTTTGAGGCAAGAACCTCCAGAAGATGATTTGAAAAAGAAAAGAAAATTGTAAAAAGTATAAGAAATTGTATAGAGAAATGTGAGTGAAAATATATGCCAGTGTAAAGGGTTAGCAAGAGATCAACCATGAGAGAAAGGAAAGGTGGAAACCAGGAAGGCCTCAAGCAGCTCCAACAATAGGGCTACAAGTCCAGCAGACGCTCCCTAAGGTCAAAGGCACTTAGTAGAGGCCTAGGAACAAAAGCATCTGAATGGGATTAGAAATGCTATGTTACCTGTGGCCCAATTACCTTATATTTTCCTTAAAACTTCGATAAGGTCTGCACTGTAGCACTGTCCACTGTCCACTGTCACCCATATCATTGTTCATCCATTCGCTCGAGCAGGCACCAGTAACATCTCCATTGTGAGACTTGCTGTTACTGTTTTGGGCTTATAGAATACGCCGTGGGGAGATTGCCGAGCTCTGCTGTGTGGGTGGGGGACTCTTGGTAGCTTGCTGGGCTCTCCGAGAGGGACTGAGGAATCAAACCCAGGTGGGCTGCGTGCAAGGCAAATGCCGGACCCACTGTGCTATAGCTCCCAACAATCTGATATGGGTGTCAAGTTACCAGAGTGGGGAAAGAAGGTAGAAAGGCTCACTGAAGAGAAGGCCATGGCAGTCTGGATCTGGCAGCAGCATGAAGCAGAGGGTGGGAGCTCAGTAAGTGATAGACCTACCCAAAGTGCTCAGAGAGCCTTTGCCCCATGCAATCCAGAGCTTGCTCTTCCATTTTGTGGCAACTTGGTACTGGAGGTAAGACCAACTGAGGCTTGATGGACTGCAAGAGATGATTATTGTTATTTGAAAGGATAAATATTACTTAGATATGGGTCAATGTATTTACCAAAGAAACTTGTCTTCTGGTGTGGAAGTCATTTTGAGCATAAAGACATCCCCACCCCACCCCCCTTTCTTTGTCATTCCAGCTCTTATTCCATTTGCAAGATCCAGAATAAAAACTCGGAGACTGTCCCTTAACACTAGAATTTACAGCCATTTGAATTTCCTGGGTGTATGGAGAATTAAATGCTTCCTTTTTCTACCACTAATCCGACTGATGAAAATTTATCTGTTCAACCAGTCTGCCAAGTACATTTTCCCCTGTACCCCTACAGCAGACTGACATAAGGCCGTAGCGAGCCTCTCTTATGAGAACCTGAAATGGGAACAGATCACTTCTTTATTCCCAGCTCCATTCTCATTTGTTTCCTCTGGAAATCCTTGGAACCACTGGGTGGACATGGGTGTGCCACTGTGAGAGGAAATTTGAGTCCTATCACTTCGCTACTCAGATAGAAGCTTATTGCAAATTCTGGAAGACTCGGATTTTTCTGAGTTTCGTAACTGCCCAGCCACCTCCAAGAGATGCAGTGAGGCTCACGTGAAACAACAGCCATGAAAGTTGCCAATGAACTTTGCAATAACCTACAAATTAGGCTGCTAGTGTAATAAGTTTAATTGTAATAGGTTTCAATCAGTTACCCACTTCTAAGTCAATGTATAGCACCAACGTTTCTATGTGGCTTACTATGCATCATTCAAAAGGGTTATGGAGAAATATATTTTATAGTTATAGTCCTCAGATAATGAGGTATGTCTCTTCCAAAAACACTTTACTAATAAATGAACAGAATTTATTATTACAGAGATTTATTATGGAGGGATTGATAGTAAAGTACTAATATGTTGTTACTTGGCACAGAAATTATAATGAAGAATCAAATCAATGAAAATTTAGAAAACAAGAAAGGAGTATATCTGCTCTGTGTTCCATACCCAAACTAAGCATAACTTTGGACAAATCACTTGACCTCATTGGGCTTATTTTTTTTGGCTGGAAAATAATTGCAAATATGTCTGTTCCATCTTATCTCCCTCCAGAACTGCTCAAAGGATAAAATAAAATAGCACATGTGAAGACCATCCAAAAACATGAAATACTCCAAAAAAGACGGTATTGTTGTGATGAAGTCTTTTAGGTGTGTTTATTTCTCTGTTTTCTTTGTCTTTGGTGTTGGGTGAACTCTTCATTGGGCAGCCCGTGCTGCATAAAATGCCTGATCACTTTTAAAATACTCAGTGATAAATCATTCACCAGGCATCCTCAGAGGGCTTATTTCTGCTCCCCTCCCATCTGCTGGAGAACAGAAAGGCAGAGAGCAGCCTAGAGGGAGAAGTGATTCAGCTCAGAATCACCCTCTGATTGTTTCCTATGTGAGTGAGAACTGGAAAAGAATACAAAATACCAGAAAATAATAACTGCATGGATTAGAAGAGAGAGAATGTCAGTTCCCTTTTTATGTTTGCACTGCTTCCTTTTTGATAGCTATGATATTGTTGATATCATATTATATTGTTGATAGCATATTATATTGTTGATATTTGATAGCTATGATATAAATTAAATATATGAAAATGTCCCATATATGCTTTGCAACGCATATAAGTTTATGGAGCAATTTCACATGTAACAACCTCATTCTTTCTGCTACTCTGTGATATCCAGAGGGCATTGTCATTGACCCATTTACAATTATGGAAATTGAGGCTTGGTTATATAAGCTGCAGATTATCAAGAACTTTGTCCAAATGACCCCCATATGCAGCAGTTTTGGTCCTCAACTCTAATATTTGAAGGATGAGTGAGACAGACTGGCATGAGACAGCTCCAGGAAATCAGAGAAAACCAGGAAACATAGGCACGTATCACTCTAACTTTGTTTTCTTGGTAACTCACTAGCCCTCCTGCCTGAGACACCCAGGATTAAAGGCTGAAAATCACCCTCCCTGAGGAGAAGATAAGACCAGGAATGGGCAATGGCTTGGGAAGGCCAGTAGAAAGGTTCTGAGGAGCCCCCAAGAAAAATGGATGGAGTCAAAAGTCATCGGATGGGAAAAAAAAGAGGGGAGGCCTCATCTTCCCCAACCTCAAACTCTACTACAAAACAGTAACAATTAAAACAGTATATTATAGCTATCTGGAACAAAGGCAGAACCGCAGACCAATGGAACAGGGTTGAATATCCTGACACACACCCTCAAATATATGGTCATCTAATCTTTGATAAGGGAGCAAGAAATATGAAGTGGACAAAGAAAATCTCTTTAACAAGTGCTGGCAAAACACGACAACTACATGCAAAAAATGAACTCAGAACTCTACCTAACACATTGCACAAAAGTAAGACCAAAATGGATTAAAGACCTCAACATCAGACCAGAATCCATCAGGTACATTGAAGACAAGGTTGGCAAAACCCTCCATGATATTGAAGCTAAAGGTATCTTTAAAGGTAACATACCATTGGCCAAGCAAGTGAAACAGAGATAAACAATAGGACTACCTTAAACTGAGAAGCTTCTGCACTTCAAAAGATACAGTGACCAGAATACAAAGACAGTCTACAGATTGGGAAAGGATATTCACCCAATACCCCTCTGATAAGGTCTAAATATCTATTGGTTCTTATGAATAGCTTCAGAGGGCTGGAATGATAGCACAGCTGTAGGGCGTTTGCCTTGCGCGCAGCCAACATGGCCAACCGAAGTTCGATTCCTCTGCCCCTCTCGGAGAGCCCGGCAAGCTACCGAGAGTATCTCACCTGAATGGCAGAGCCTGGCAAGCCACCCGTGATGTATTCAGTATGCCAAACACAGTAACAACAAGTCTCATGATAGAGACGTTATTGGGCCCGCTTGAGCAAATCCATAAACAGCGGGAGGACCGTGACCATGGACCGTGAATAGCTTCAGTGGATGGGTAGCTTTTCCAGTCTGAGAAGTGGCTTGGTGCTTCTGTACCATTAGAAAAACCTGGACACAAGAAGTCATTTTCTATCAACCAAACCTGTGGGTGAAGTTATTCCTTTCCATTTTTTAATGATAGAAATGGGTAGGCATTATGTTGGTTTCTGTTAACTTTTAAGCTTTCACAGTGGGTAGTGTGTTTGCCTTGCATGCAGCCAACCCGGGTTCGATTCCTCCATCCCTCTTGGAGAGCCCGGCAAGCTACCAAAAGTATCCCACCCACACAGCAGGGCCTGGCAGGCTCTTCGTGGCATATTGGATATGCCAAAAACAGTAACAACAAGTCTCACAATGGAGATGTTACTAGTGCCTGCTCAAGCAAATCGATAAACAATGGGAGGTCAGTGCTGCAGTGCTACCCATCTGATATGGGTTGACATCAAGGATTTACAAGGCACTGGTTGAACCTCACAAGAAGAAAACATCCAAACCCATCAGAAAATGGGGCGATGAAATGAACAGAAACTTTCTCAAAAAAGAAATCTGAATGGCCAAAAGACACATGAAAAACTGCTCCTCATGGCTAATCATTGGGAGAAACAGATCAAAACAACAATGAGATATCATCTCACACCACAGAGACTGGCCCAAATCCAAAAGAACAAAAGCACCTGGTGTTGGTGCAGATGTGGGGAGAAAGGGACTCTCCTTCACTACTGGTGCAAATGCTGACTGGTTCAGCCCTTTTGGAAAACAGTATGGACGATTCTCAAAAAATTAGAAATTGAGCTCCCATCTGACCCAGCAATACCACTTCTGGGGGTATATCCCAGAGATGCAAAAAAGTATAGTTAGAAATGACACCTGCACTTATATGTTCATTGCAGCACTGTTTACAAGAGCTAGAATCTGGAAAAAACCCAAGTGCCTGAGAATAGATGACTGGTTAAAGAAACTTTCCATCTACACAATGGAATACTATGCAGCTGTTAGAAAAGATGAAGTCATGAAATTTGCAACATGGAAAGTATCATGCTAAGTGAAATGAGTCAGAAAGAGAGAGACAAAGATTGCACTCATCTGTGTAATATAAAGTAACAGATGGGAGACTAACACCCAAGAATAGTAGAGATAAGGACCAGGAGGATTACTCCACAGTTTATAAGCTGGCCTCACATGCTGGGGGATATGGTAGCTCAGATATAGAAGGGAACACCAAGTAAAGTGTGCTAGAAGGGCCCGCTTGGGATGAGGGATGTGGGCTGAAGGAAGACTATAGACCGAACAAGATGACCACTTAATACCTTTATTGAAAACCACAACACCCAAAAGGAGAGAGAACAAAAGGTAATGCCCTTCCACAGAGGCAGGGTGAGGTGGAGGGGACGGGGCAGGGATGGTGGGAGGGATACTGAGACCATTAGTGGTGGAAAATGGGCACTGGTGGAGAGAGGGTACTCGACCATTGTATGAATGAAACGAAAGCATGAAAGTTTGTAAGTCTGTAACTGTACCTCACGGTGATTCACTAATAAAAAAAATTTTTTTTAAAAAGTCATCGGAAGCAAATAAATAGGCAAGAATCAGCTGTTTGGACTCAGCTTAGGGAGATCCAGAGTAAATTCCCTCAAATTGGGTTATTCTTTTGAAGACTGCATGCCACATCCATTTCATGCTTCGGACCTAAAAGGTATGTCCCTGAACTTAGTGATAATAGGCAATGAAGGAGTGGACAGGTCAAGGTGAGGCCCCTGAAAGGCCAAGTTCCAACATCAAACCACTACTTGTTTATAATGCTGAGACTGTCAGTCAACATTTTTTCTGAAGTGAGGGATCTCCATCCCTCTCGGAGAGCTCAGCAAGCTACCGAGAGTATCCCACCCATATGACAGAGCCTAGCAAGCTACCCATGATGTACTTGATATGCCAAAAACAGTAACAATAACGAGCCTCATCCCCCAACCCTGAAAGATCCCCCAGTATGCCATCGGGCTACACTAGCAGACGACAGTGACAAATGGAGATGTTACTGATGCACGCTTGAGCAAATCAATGAACAACGGGATGACAGTGATACAGTGAAGTGATGAGATCAGTCAATAGCTTATAGGATGCTGGTGGGAGTGCATACTGGGAGCCAATCTCAGCTTATTTCTGTGGCAACAGTAAGCAAAAGAACTGAAGAACATATGTTTTGCCCCATAATTACGACTTCTTAGAGTTTATTTTATAGCGGTATACAATAAAGGAAATTGAGGTGGAAAGGAAGAAAGTGAGAAAAGGAAGTAATGGAGAAACAGGGACCAGGGGTCTCAGGAGTACTGGTAATGTGGGAGAGTGATGTAGTAATATGTCCAAATCACAGACTCAAAAATACTGAAAACATGAGATCCAAACTACAACCACCAAACTTCAAAATGTGCCTGTCAAGGTGGCAAGAGTGAGGAGGGAACAGGAGGTAACATGGGAACTCTGTGGAAGAAGTTAACACTGATGGTGAGGTCGGTACTAGAATATTACATGCCTAAAATTCAACTATCAACAGCTTTGTAAATCACAGTTCTTTTATAAAATGTTTCTAAATTATCTTACAGATACACCTACACAGGTACAAAAAGATATGAGCACAAGTATATTCATTAGAGGTTTGTACCAGAAACGTATTGGAAAAACCTAGTTCCTCCAAAGCCGA
Organism: Sorex fumeus; assembly: GCF_029834395.1. Lineage (NCBI taxonomy): Eukaryota > Metazoa > Chordata > Mammalia > Eulipotyphla > Soricidae > Sorex > Sorex fumeus. The sequence goes on along the minus strand of NW_026606092.1, from coordinate 32,528,425 downwards.
CTCATTCATTTATGATAGAGTCAAGATAAGATTGCCTCACAGCCATTTTTTAATAAGAAAATATTTTCCTCATGAACACAGAAAAGCTAGCAATCTATATTCACAGTTACGTTTTAAGCTCCCTGACCAGATAGAAAATAACACCTAGATAATTGTTTAGTTTTTCTGAGATGATGTGTGGAAAAACTCATATAGAAATTTCTTCAGAGGTTGAGGGGAGGAGAGGGAAAGGAAGTGTATATGATGATGTCTTCATTTATGTGTTCCTGGAAGGAACAGACAGTTTAGAAACATAAAGATAGATCTGCACAAGGCAGGGAACAAAATACCAACATCAGGGCAACTCCCCTAGGTACAGTCTTCGAGAAATCCACACATCTTCCTGAGGCACACCAACATGGTCTGAACTATGTCTTCCCCAGCATGCACAGGCTGAAAACTTGACCTCTAATGCCTGTGGAGGTGGGGCTTATACGGGAGCATAAGGTAAGCACATAAGGTACAGCAGTAATCCAGTAAGATGGAAGTCCTTAAAGAACCTCAGAGATGTGCACACACAGAGAAGAGATCAGAGCCAAAAGTGAGGTGATGACCATCTGGAAGTTGAGGAGAGAGGTCTCACTATATACCAACCTACTTGGTCCTTGGTTTTACATCGTCAAATGCTGTGAGGGAACAAACAGAATGTTAACACATAAACAGAACTAAACATGCATGATTGTAATTCTGTTGTTGAAGCCACCCACTTGTGAAAAATGTGGCAGTAGGGAGATCCTAACATCCGCCTGCTGAACTTTACAGGATTGCAGCCTCCACAGCAGGAGTTATTCCACATGTTCTTCTGGAGGGCTTTAATGTTGGATTCTTATAGAGTGGCACACAACTTCAAAGGACTCTGAGGTAGGAGCACTGCACCTGGGAGTCCAGAAGATACAGGCTCTCAGAGTCCCAAGTGAGAGGATGAGAGGCACTGCAAGCCCAGATGGCATAGTGGAAGACTGTGTTCTCTAAAAATGGGTCAGAGCTTTGAAACCAGATAGAAAAGGTGGAAGCCAATGTTGGTAGCATGAAAAGTACCACATCAAACCCTCTGAACAGGTCTGCTGAGTCCGAGGCCAGGCCGCCTCCACAGCAGGCCTGGAGATGTAAGGTTCTCTATATCTGCATCACCCTCATGTCAACTAAGCTACCCTGATCTCTAGACCAAGGGGCCATGTATCTGAAGGGATGGGAAGGAGGCACAAAGATAGAGAACACAAAGAGAACAAACTCTCCGTTGCAAATTGGATTAAGTTAAGCCCCTTCTGGAGCTCACCATCTCCCATAAGAAGGTAACTCATAAAAGTTCCAATAATGAGGTGGCCGGAGCAATAGCACAGCAGGTAGGGCGTTTGCCTTGCACGCGGCCGACCTGGGTTTGTTCCCCGGCATCCCATATGGTCCCCCAAGCACCACCAGGAGTAATTCCTGAGTGCAGAGCCAGGAGTGACTCCTGAGCATTGCTGGATGTGACCCAAAAAGCAAAAAAAAAAAAAATCCTTCCAATAATGAAACAGCACAGCGGGTAGGGCGGTCGCCTTACAAGCGGCCAACACGGCCGACCCGAGTTCGATTCCTCCGCCCCTCTCGGAGAGCCCGGCAAGCTACGGAGAGTATTTGATATGCCAAACACAGTAACAACAAAGTCTCCAATGGAGACATTACTGGGCCCGCTTGAGCAATGAAACATTAAATAAGAGGAAAATAGTTTTCTACATATCTGAGTATAGAGTAATTCATTACCCACTAGATACCTTTAGTGGAACATAAATCTGTATGTTTGTGATTATATAGATGTATATAGTTTGTGTATTATATGCATACATATATAAAGCCAATGTAGAATATATATGTCTGCATTATATACACCATATATGCATGTAATGAGGTTTACAGACAACCGCTGGACTAGAGCCATTACTGATTGGATTCCACGAGACATCAAAAGATCACGTGGACGCCCACCTATAAGATGGTCAGACTTCTTCGTCAAGACCCTAAATGATCGGTATGAGGCTCTACATGTTCCTAAAACGAACAGATACCATTGGGCTACGCTAGCACGCAACCGGGATGAATGGAGACGTTACTGGCACCCGCTCGAATAAATCGATGAATAACGGGGATTAAGTGATTAAGTGATAAGTGATAAGTGATATGCATATATATGTATATATATATACACAATGTGAAGAAACAATTTATCACAGAGCCTAGGGGCCTCTGCTGTCTTTTTCATCTATTTCCAGAAAATTTACCATCTAATCCCAGGATCTGATAAAATATAGTCCTAGAATATTGCTCATTCTCCCATTCAAAGCTACTACTTCATTTCATGGTCCTCTCTCCCACTCATTTGTTGTGGAAAATCTCATTCTGGGGTAAGGAAGAAGGAAGATGATTTGCTTTTACCACAAATGCTAATTTTTGGCAAAACACAGAAACTATGAAAGCTTATCAAAATCACTGCAAGTGAAAAAATGATACACAAAAGAAAATAAATTGGATAATTTAGGTGCCCATGTTGCCCTTTGTGATTTTGGTTTTGCTCTTACAAAGCAAGTGCATGTGCCATGCATCTCGTAAGCCATTCCTAACAAAATCAAAAAGGTCCCTTTAAAATAAGATTTTGTCATCTCAGCTTTAAGCATCAACAAACATTTATGGCTCCTGTACCAAAATGAAGAGCCAGACCACTTCAGAGCCCCAGGCTCAAGGAAGAATCTGACCCAGACTCAAAACCCAGAGGACAGTTATGTTCACCCAAAGACATTAGTATCCAGGAAGCACCATGGGAAATTGACAGATGCTAGAAATGAAAGTTCCTTCCTTTCCTAGGAAGCTGAGAGGGTCAAATTCAGGACATATGAGTAAGAGAAAGGATGGACATAGAAAGAAGAAAGGCCGTTTCTAAAAAGCAAGTGAAAATAATGATTAAGTGGACAGGGGGGAAGATCAAGGTGAATATAGGTAACTTCACAAATCTTGTCTCAGTTCTTCTGATCTGTCTACATCTGGGCTGTCTCTTCTCCCTGAGTTAAGACATGACCTTCCAGTTGGTGCCACACTTTACAGAGTGTAGGAGAACACTAAGGTTGGCCTGCAGGTTAAAAGCCAGCTCTGTAAGTGGTACACAGTATTCCAATAGAGGACCACAGAACTTTAAAGCATTCCAAGATAGGGTCACTGCACCAGGGAGTCCAGATTTTAGGAATGAAAGATTTAAGCAGGCCTGAAAAGTTGCAAGCTGGTAGACACACAGAGACCCTAAGCGCTGGAGAAGGCACAAGTCTTCTGTCTGACATCCAATGAGCTCAGAACACCTTGTCTTCTGACATCTTTCCCATGAGTAATTCAAAGCTGCTCTCTGAGACAAAGCTACTACCTATTACATGAAGTATCAAAATTGAAACTTTACTTAATTAAAATCAAATTAAACTGAAAATCCAGTTCCACAAGTGGTGGGTTGATATGAATTGAACAATACCCACAGAGGAATGAAAAATGTTCTATTAAGCAGAGTTGATCTCAAATTAAAAGTAGTAGTTGGTGGCCATCAGTATTATCAATTTGGATTCTGGATCTATGGAAAATTTTGGTTATGAAAAGTTATATTAATTTAATATAAAAATATAGTGTACATATATTTTTAATTTCTGATCGATCGCTTGATCACTTGACAACCCCTTACTCATTGATTTGCTCAAGCGGGCACCAGTAATGTCTCCATTCATCCCTATCGCATGGTAGTGTATCCCAATGGCATCTGCTCGCTCCAGGAACACAAAGAGCCTCAAACTGATCGTTCAGGGTCTTAATGAAGAAGTCTGACAATCTCGTAGGTGGGCGGCCATGTGATCTTTTGAGGTTCCGTGGAATCCAGTTGCTAACAGTTCTAGTCCAGCAATAGTCTACAAATCGCATTATGTGTACAGTCCATCTGATTTTCGATGATTTGGCAAATGAGACAGTGTTCCTGATTCTTGATCATCAACGGAGGTCGGAACTCCAGATTCTTCCAAACATAGCTCTTTCAATTCCTCTTTGGGAGACCTAAATAGCATTCTCATCCTGTTTTCACAGCGCCCAGTTCTCTGAGGCGTATGTTAACGCAGGAAGAACAGTAAAATCGAAGAGATGTGCTCAGAACTGGAGGTTCTTCATCCTCTTAGCTATTTCCTCAATGTTCTTGAAGGCATTCCAAGCCACTCTCTTCCTCCTGCGCAACTCAGGTGCCAGGTCATTTGTCATGTTGACTTCTCGACATAGGTACACATAACTGTTGCATTCAGAGATGGTCATTCTGTTGAGATCAAATGGAACATCAGGAATGAGACCATTTCTCATAAACATAAAATTACTTATTACATTCATTTATTTTTATGAAAGTAGCATAGATTTATAGCAACCTGTAGTTTTCAGTTATTAATATGATAATTCAGGTTCTGCTTTATGATCACCATTAAAACTCTTAGGGTCAGAGAGCTAATTTAGCCAATAAGTGTTTGCTTGTACATGGCCTACCCAGTTTGATCTCAGTTACCACATATGATCGCCTGAGCCTCACCAGGAGTAATCCCTAAGAACAGAGCCAAAAAAGATACCTGAACACAGAGTCAGTAATTAGACCTGACCATCCCTAATTGTGATCCAAGAACAAAACAAAAAATATTAAAGCTCTTGTTTTTATCTTCCACCATACAAGTGACCCCTTTATCAGATTTACCCATCTCAAAGAATTACCCCAAAGAAATTTCAAGTCCAAAAGATAGGTGGTTTGCAAATGCAGGTTGGTCTAGGATCTCACAACGACAATTTTCAAAATGTAATTGATTTTTCGCTACTTTTTCCCTACTAATATGTATAACAAATACTTGGCAGGGGTGGAATCATGCTCTGAATGGTTTAGCAAATGACAAAAATAGCATCACACCAGAAACATTTGATCATTTATATGTTTTGTCCCCACCCACACAGTCACTTTGTGTAGAGAATGCAGCTGTTCATTTGTAAATCATTCTTTTGCAGTGTTTAGGTGACCTCAGGGGTGGTCTGCAGACATCATTCCCATTAGTATCCTAAATGTTTTGATAAATAGCTGAAGGGTTGATGCTTAAATCAGGCAGTACCATCCCATAGCTCCAAATAAAGACTTGGCATTTAGCTGACACATTTTGCATTTATAAATCAACCAAAAAGGTTTCAAAACTTCCACTTTGGAGTTGGCAAAATATGTAATGAAGAATGATGGATGATCATATGACTGCAACGAGAGCCACCTGCAGCTCATCAGCAGCATAGGAAACCAACTCTTCAAAGCATAGCCCCCATTGATCTCAGATCAAAGTAGAAAAGCAGAGGGGAAAAATCCAGACAAATCTTTCACTTCATTGTCTGCTGACTTCCTTTAAAAAAACAAGCCACCATAATAATTTACCCAATGACATTGTGGCAATATATTATGTCCTCAAGTCCCTTTACGAGGCGATCCTCCACTCCTTCAATCATTAGATCTCTGACTAGTATGCGTTTCCACCATGAATGAAATGATAGATCATTTGGAATATGATTCTTTCTTGTCAAGAAGATGCAGAAAAGTGATTGTCTCTGAATCGGGGGTCTGTGTTTGGTTGTTTTTCTTTCTACTGTAGTTTTTCAGTTAGGAATAATGCAAAAATATGGAGAGTCTCGCTTGCGTTGTACTCCAAGAGGTGATTATTAGCCCATTAATAGCAAATACTTTGGCTTGTGCCTGGCACTGTGTTGGAGACTATTTATCTGCTTTTTTTTTCAAACCTTTGTAATTATTCTTTGAGGAGTTGTCACTACCATCCACATTTGGAAAAGGAGAGACAAACCCAAGGAAAAAAGGAAACAAAAATCTAAAGACATAAGTAACAAAAGACTCAAGCCAGGTCTACTAGCTGCCAAGCCTGGGCTCTTGCCCAGCAAACTGTACTTACCTCAAGATGGCACAGGGTCTCTTGCCACAAGTGAAGAAAGGCAAAAGAATAAAGGAATATAAATCAAGTTGTTTGCCCCTAAGAAGGCTCAGCAGTGTAAAAGTCTGGAGAAACTGAAGAATTGAGACCAGCACCCTTTACATTGCAGTAGGGAAGATACCACCATAGTTTGAGGCTGTCCTATAATTATATATCAAGTAGTTCTACGTTTGATTAATTTTTGTTGTTGTTATTTATAACATGAAAATGAATGGATTGTTTGTAATGTTTGTGAAGAAATACGATGAAAGAGAATGAAAGTGGTTGCATTGTAGGCTGGGATTTCATTAAGCAGGAGAGTGGGTTACATGCCGGTGGTATGCAGGAGAAAGGAGTGGAACCCTTAGAAAGGTCTGGATGACTGAACGGCTATATAGACTCTCTTCCCCAGGGCACACGTCTGAGCAGAGTGAATTTGTTGTAGTCCCACTGTCTATAGATCAATTTCACTTTAGTTGATTGGTTTATGTCTTCATCTAATTTGCTGCGATAAAATGATACTTTCAGTATTTCCCTTTAGTTTAAGACTTTATTTCCTACTAAATGAAAATGTGACTGGAAAAGTAAGATTTTAGACAGAAATACTAAAAGGGCTCACTAGTAAGTGGAATAGAAAATTAGTTAATGGTGAATTAAAAAAAGGAATGAAACAGAATAACTGCAAACTTTGGCTACAGAAGCTCACAAGAGTCTATTGACAGCAGGCTGCTTAGGTCCTCAGGGATGCAGTGTTCTCATCTGTGACAGGGTTCTCTACCTCCATTTCAACATTTTTCTATGAAAATTATTTGCCTTCATGTTTATAAAATGCATGAGTTGAAAACTTACAATATGTCATATGCTCTCACAGATGGTTTTTCTTTTTCATTATTTTTCACACTAGCCTATTATTCTTAGAAGAATGAGGGATTAGAGAGGTTGTTGAACCCAATGGCTCATTGGTGATGGAATCCGAATTCACACCTATATTTTGGGTTTTTACTAAGTGCTGCTCCACTTTAGAATATAATTTATCAAAAAGGAAAACAGAGTCCTAGCTGTCGATCTCATCAAACTACACCATGTAAGTGTCACCTAGGGAACCTCCTTCCTTACCTCCATGGAGAAAACAATCACTGTGGAAAAGTACAACACACTTTTTTGCCTGTGATGACGAGAAGACCTTTTGAGTTTCTCTGCCTATCACAGAGCCTCGGCTCCATGTCACCAAGGCAGAGGATTATGTTTGTATAAGATGATAAAAAGATCCAAAGGAAAGCACCAGAACTAATTGAGTATGGCTTGTTTTAGATTCATGTTTTCTGACTAGTCAACTTTGGATTTAATTAAACTAAAGATATGCGCCATGTCTGGCTTCCTTGAGTTTTGGGCATTGGTATATTCTCTGAGATTCTTCCGGGGACATTCTAGGTCATGAACCCAATGAACTAAAATGTCCACTGTACATCACAATGATGTTTCCATCTGACACAAAGGGGAGGAGAGAGAGGTAAAGCTACATTGATAAGGAATAAAAAGAGAGATAAATGGTTAAAATGATATTCATTAATACAAATCATGTTTATCCTTGGTGCTGCATTAGGCACTTTCAGTCTATTCTTAAAGCAACATCTGTGTTTGTTTTTATTTATCCACTTTACATATTGAGTACATTAGAATATTAGTATTTCTAATTTGATCTTGTCAAATAAGCGTGTTTTTGTCAAAATAGAGAGAGGCTCAGACTGACATTTAGCAAGATAAGGATAGCTCTGGTAATCCACAGTCTGGGGGAACCTCTTGGTAGAGACTTCCTGCTATGGGAAATGCAGAAAGAACAAGCACATTTTCATTGGGTAGATCAACAACCTAGCTTTAAAGAGAGGCTGATATAAGTTAGGATTTTTTTTTTTTTTTGCTTACACTCGGCAATGCTCAGGGGTTACTCCTGGTCTGCACTCAGGAATTACCCCTGGCGGTGCTTGGGGAACCATATGGAATGCCAGGAATCAAACCCGGATTGGCTGCGTGCAAGGCAAACACTCTACCCACTGTGCTATTGCTCCAGCCCCAGAGTGAGGATTCTTTCGGTTCAAAGTGATAGAAAATCCACCTATTCCTATTTGAGAAAAATGAAGACCCAGGTTGACTCGTATAACTATCAATCCCAAAAATGGCTGAGCTTCAGACCTGCTGGCTCCAGGAGGGCTTTATCAATGTCATCAAGACTGGACCATTTCCATTTCTCTACTCTGTGCTGCTGGCACCTCTTGGAAAGGTGACACTCCCTCCTATGGAACTTACAGATTCCAGTCTAAAATTCTCAAAATTCCAAATCTAGTGGATAGGGAATGCCTTTCTCATCATGCATATAAAGTTGAGCAGCACTTGCCTGACTAGGCTTGCGTTCTCAACCTCAGGACTTAGCAGGGTATGGAAGAGGGGTGCCTACAAACTACTTGGACAGAATACAGTAGGGAATTATTTTCCAAGGGAAATACATTTCTAAAAGGAGGAAGAAATTGGGGGCAGGCAAAAGTAATAACATCCACTACTGAGATGATCTGCTTTTCCCTAAATCTTAATACTTAATGGCTTAATTTCAGGAAACCCCACCCCTTCAAAAGAGACTGCAGAAAATTGTTGTTTTTGAAATAAACTTCTGAGTGTGGAGTGCAGAAAATATCTGTAATACATTGCTCAAAGATGTTACAAGAATCTGGACTGAGTTGTCTATTACCATAGCTCAATTTTCCCCAAAAGGCTAATAAAAATAATGAATCAGACCATCACCATCATCTCACAACTTCCAAGACTTACCGTGTGCAGAATAGTAAGTGGGTCAGGTAAATGTAAGGAAAACTTAGACTAGAAATAAACCAGCGTTCAATATTTTAACAAATGCATATAACCAAACAGCCTATAACATGACATGCAGAGAACTGGTACTAGTAGTGCAGACAAAAAGTAATATTAAAATGAAAGCTGAACATATAAAGGAAAAATCCCAAAGGAAAAATGGAAAATGTGCACTGGTGGAGGGATGGATGCTTGAGTATTGTATGACTGAAACGTAATCATGCAAGTTTGTAACTGTAACTCATGGTGATCCAATAAAACTTATTTTTTAAAAAATGAGTATTCACAGCCTGAAAATAGAGTATTTCTGGGCTTTGAAAAGAATAGTCTTCGAAGAGAACAGACCCAAACGTGCGATAATAGTGGAGGGATCTGAAATCACTGGTGGAGAAAGTTATGTAGTGTTTGCAACTATAAATTACCAGCTTTAAGTTTACTGTAAATTATGAACTTTCATAAAAAGCAAATTTAAAAAAGGAATATTCATCTACAAATCAACGCTTTCTCTCCAAACCTTCACTTCTCCGACATCTCCAAAACTTGAGCACAGAGGTTATGTTGACTAGTTAATAGCTGCTCCACAGAATTGCCCTAAAGGGCCAGGTGGGAATAATCTAGGAGGACTCTCCAGAGACAGCACTAACCGCAGTGGGTGGGCTGACATGGACCCTCCTTGCAGGTGAAAAGTTCACAGAGGGACATGCACAGTAAGTCAATATTTATTTGATATCATCGATTTTTGTAATCCAATTTACTTAACACAAACAAATAAATAGCAGCTGTGCGAGGAGAGGTAGGCCCCAACTCAGAAGGCAGATAGGGTCAAGGGGAAGGTACTTTATCTTTCGTGGGTGCAGGATATTCAAACATGGTTCATGGTTGAGAAAAATGTTCATATTGAGAGGCAGATGTGTGTACATAAGAAGAATAATTGATCAGAGGTGAATTCCTGAGGAGGCAGGAAGTTTAACATACAGCAGAGAAGATTGGCCTTAAACAGAAGAGGAGATATGTGAGTAACCTATTAGGAATGGAAATGGGACTCCAGATGATGCAACCATACACTCAGGGTCAAGAGCAACAATTCTTCAAGAGAAGTCAAACAGATAAGAACTCAAAGCCAAATTTGGGGTAATTACTTCCCTTGGGGGAAGATAAGGGGCTCACAAGCAGTGCTCAGGGGAGCCAGGGGCTACTTTCAGCAATACTCAGCCAATTGGGCTGCATGGTTATAAGTTCAGTCCTGGTGATACAGTGTTTCTGGGACCCAGCACGCTGGGGATCACCAGGTCTATACCTACTGGTACTTATAGGGCTATTCAATGCTGGGGACCCCCTTCAGGATCTTGAACATGCAAGGCATGTTCCACTACCCCTGAGCTATCTTCCTATCCCCAGGGATGCTATTTCCAAACTAGGTAAACTTGGACTTTAGTTCTTCATCCCCAAATTAATAATGTCATACTCTGGCAACAAATAGGATCATTGCCTAGCATATGGCCAACCCAGGTTCAATCTCTGGCATTCCATATGATCCCCTGAGCAATGCCAGGAATAATTCCTGAATGCAGAGCTAGGAGTAACTCCTGACAATCACCAGGTTTGGCTCCAAATCAAATTAATAAAGAAAAGAATTTTATACTTTCACCCGGAGTCCATGCTACTTTCATTATATTTCATATAGTATCTTAAATGTTATATGAAATAATGCACACAGGATTTTTTGCCTATTAGACAAAGTATGGAAACCAAATATTATGGGATATAATAATGGGAACCAAAAATTATGCAGATCTTAGAAAAGAAGAGAAAATCTTCAAGAAAAACATACTTCCAAGTTTTTTAAAACAGTAAGTTACAAAGCAAATTAGAACAAAATTGACATTTAAAAATCCATTTAACTGTCAAGCATCGAAAACATACTATTTGGATAAATCTCTAAGTTCATTGTGGAATAAAAATAAACCTAGATTAGAAATTTTCCAAGGATGCTAGGAACCCAATTCAGTATTTTTGAAAATTGGCATATAAGGATAAAATAACAAACACCTCTTTAAATTCCATATGAAATTGTACTTCCGATGTGTACCAAGTACGTGGTATGAGAAAGTTCTCAGAATATTCAAACTGGTAAGAAAAAGATCATGCAATTTGAATATCACCACATGGCAATCCCCAGTGAATTGAACTCTCTGAGAATTGAGTAGCAACAAATACCTATATCATGAGAAGAAAATCCACAGAACTTAGGCACCTGCCTAAGAGGTGAAGAACACCCCTTCTCTGAAATCACTGTATCACTGTCATCCTGTTGGTCATCGATTGCCTTGAGCAGGCCCCAGTAACGTCTCCTTCATCCTAGCTCTGAGATTTTAAAAAGTGCCACATTGGAGGGTCTTTCAGGGTCAGGAGAATGAGACCCATCATTGTTACTGGTTTTTGGCATATTGAATACACCACGGGGAGTTTGCCAGACTCTACCGTGTGGGCAGGATACTTTTGGTAGCCTGCCAGTTTCTCCAGAGTAAGACCTAGATAATAAGATGTCGCGCAGATAATACATCAACAAAAAATTAAAGAGTAAAACAAACCAACAGAAAAAGTCTTGATTGGCCCCTGAGAAATGCAGGGTAGAAGAAAACAAACAAAAATGTCCTAACGATGTACCACTTAAAAGTAGAAACTAAGATGAACATAAACTATGAACATCTTCAGCAACACAGTGATCATTGCGGGGTTTGGGGGTCTCACACAGCAGTGCTCAGGGCTTATTCCTGACTCTGTGCTTCTCTGAAATAGTATTGCCAAAATATCAGGTATAAAACTGATTCCTCTCATTATTTATAGGGAAAACAGACAGAGGAGCAGGTTAATAACATCAAGCTAATGCCAGTATTCAAATTCAAACCATGGAAAACACCCAAGACAAACAACCTAGTTACTCCAAATCATAACACACAAACAAATGTGATGGGAAAGGGAAGAAAAAAAAATAGAAAGATTAAAAGAGATTGTAAAAGTCACCCCACCGATATCTATGGGCTATATTTGGATCCTAATGCAGAAAAGCAAATGTAAAGAATGAAATGCTGGAGAAATTTTAATATAAATGGAATGTTTAAAATATGTTAAAGATCTTATTTTTATGTGCCTGCTTGGAGGTAGCTCTGAGACTTCATAAGTCTTTGATTTATTAAGAAGAGCCCCCCACAGGAAGCCCTGTAAGGGAGCAGTAGTGAAAGAGACAATAGGAAGGGAAAAACTGCCTGTGGATGCAGTAAGAGGCAAATTCCCAGCTCAAATCCTGTGTAGAGCTCAGATGGAAATTAGTTTCTCTTACAGTGAAGTAAGGGGCCTGGACCATCATTGGGTGGAGTAGTCCTGACTGGGCACAGAGTAGACTAGGAGGACTTTGGACTTAGAGATCTGGCCTTGCACCCCTCCTGCAGAATCTTAACTAAAAGATGGAAAGCTCAGGTAGCGTTTTCCCCAAAGCCTAGATTCTTTCTTGAGCATCATCCCCTAAGGCTGGCCATAGTGTGCCAAATTCCCAGAGCACTTAAGTAATCCAGAGCTTAATGTGACATTTCTCTGACCATTTTCCATGGCAGTCTTTCTGAAATATAACACATCACAGAATGAAGGTCAATGAAGGCAGCATCGTGGGTATAATTCAAACTTTTTCAGTGACCTAAGTTACCCTGAAATATGTTTCATAGAAATGGAGTTCCAAAGCATTCCATTGGCATCACGCAGAGAGAGCTCCCTGACAGGGTAAGTCTGAAAGAAGAGAATTTTACAAGAGGACATCTGGAGCTCTGTCCATACTAATGAGCAGCAGAGAGCAGTGGACAGCTCCTGAAGGCATGGGTTTCCCAAAGCAGTAGAGGACAAAAGTACGTTTTCTACCCTCTAATACCTCTGAAACCACTTTTTAATGGATCTCATTAAATAGACACAACTATAAAACGACAAGCCTCACTCCAACCTAACTGAGCTCAATGGGAAAAGAAAGAGGACCTACCGCCCTGCTACATGCCCGCTACATGCCTGTAATTTTGTTCAGTTTTCACAGTGGCTGCTACCTAATGCAGAGAGGGAGTTCTCATCTTACTCTGTAAGGAATTGGGAGTTTTATCTAATCTATCCATGATAACCGAAGTTCAGACCGAACCACACTCTCTCTCCCAGAGCAGCACCAGCAACATATAACAAGAATCTGATGGAACAGAGCTCCTCACAACTCCCAGGCTGGCCAGCTCCCATTAATGACAGTTTTGGGGACAACTAGCGCCACCCCTGACAGTGCTCAGAGACCTCCAAAGTTACATCCGGTGGTGCTCAGGAAACCATGAAGTGATGAGGGGGGTAGAGGGGGAGGACTCAAACTTGGAATCCTATTCATGCAAAGTCTAGCATGCTGCCTTTTCAGCTAACATCCTAGTCCCAGATAGATAGATAGATAGATAGATAGATAGATTTTTTTCCTTTGCTTTTTGGGTCACACCCAGTTGAAGCACAGGGATTTGCACTCAGGAATTAATTACTCTTGGTGGTGGTCAGGGGACCATATGGGAAGCTGGGAATCAAACCCATGTTGGCCGCATACAAGGCAAACACCCTACCCACTGTGCTGTCGCTCCAGCCCCCCTGATTTATATTTTTAAAACAGTTCTGACAGACAAACACAATCTGTCTTGGGACCAGTACTGCCCCAAATAGGCCAGTTTAGTTAGGAACCTGCCGCAAGGCTGGCTGTGAGGAAACCAAAGACTACTCTCATTCTCGTCTCCCTCCAGAACTCTCTCACAGGCCCAAATGGGCAGCGCAGGCTGACTTCAGTCATAGGAAAGCTACTTGCTTAAAGGCTTCCTCCTCCTTCTCTGGAGGTATCCAAGGAGGCCTTTCCTGTTCTCCTAAAAGAGGAGGGTAATGGCAGCTGCCAGGTCCACTGCTCTGTGATCCATCTCACAGGAAAGTCAAGAGGCCCGTGCCTGCCAGAGCTCTCTGATCCCACCTGGACAGCTAGTTTCAGGTTTCTTTGGGGAGTCATCTTCCTGAGGTGATGCTGGAGCTAGAGTGACAGGATGGGAGATAAGATGAGAAATGTTTGATCTAGTCATTTGAGCTGCGTCCAACTGGCAGAACTCTGTTCAAAGGAAATGTCATAATTCTCCTTTGAAAGTTGCCACCTGGACCTGTGTCCTCACTCATCCTTTGATCCTGCCCACTTGAGCAGCCAGGAAAATCCTCTGAGTCCTTCGTGGGTGCTGCCCAGAGACCTCTGATATGGGGGAGCCCTGGCCTGAGTCCTACTTCCTTTGGAGCTACAAGATTCCCAGCCCCTCTCAGAATTCTGAGCCAGCTCTTCAGGGAGGATATATCTGGGCATATATTGTATTCACCTGCTCTGTTAGGAAGCCTGCTGGGATTCCCATATTCTAGACACTACTCTAAATACCTGTCAAGTGAGAACCTACTTAATCCTCAGAGTAACTCAACAAAACAGAAACTATGATCATGATGACCATTTTCCAGATGAGGATACTGAGGCTCAAAGAGCAAAAACAATTTGTCTTATTTTGCTCAGAAGTTAAGTCTTGCAGGATTCTTGTCCTTGTTCCCATCTTATAAATAAAAAGGTGGTGTCTGGGATTAAGAGATTTTTTCAGCTCATTATAGACATTCTCTGACTCCAAATTCTTAATAGGTGTTAGCTGGTGAGAGGTCAAAGCCTTGTGGGAAGGTAAGAGTTTGTTGTCCTGATTGGGAAACATATTAAATGCATTTGTCAAATTTGCCAAGAGGCACGGGAAACTTGATGCTGGGCTCAGTGAATCCTATTTGCATATAGAAGTATAACGCTCTAACCCAGAAATGCTAAAGTACATAAGCCAATAATAACTTGGTAAAAAAAAAATACATGAGTCCAGGAGATATGTAGCAGACACATGCCAATTATGTGTCTTTCCAGGGTTCCGTCCCAGGCACAACATAGTACCCATTGGAGCATCACTGGGTCCAAGCCTGGAATCCACCTAGCACTACCAGGGTAACTTAAGTATCCCCGAAACCTTAGGTCCAGCAGCATCACATCCTCAGGTCCTTGCATTGAAACAACAGCACCAATAGGTTCAGAACTGGCAGTGGAGCTTCCAAGCCTCATGAGCACCACTTAGGAGTTTACCGTCCTCCCCCCATCATATCAAAATTAAGTGTACAGCCAAATAATATTTTGAAGTGCTAAGCTAAACTTAAAAACATTCCTAACATTTTAGAGGAAATACTCTACTTTCTTTTTCCTCAGTGGCTTGAATGCAGAGAAATCAAAGTAAATACAATTATTTAAACTTGGGTTTTAACCTATCAATCAAAAATATCTATTAAGTAATAACAATGATCTAAAACAAGCTGAGAAGAGTCAACCTTATATTCAAGGACTTTACAAAAATATTTTTGGTAAGATAATCAAAACAAAAAAACAAAAAAAAAATTTAAGTTCAACTTATAAAATGTATTAACAAAAATCATACTCATGAGCATTAAATAATGGTCTGAGAAGAATTCAAAGTGATTGAGAATTTTACAGAAAATAGAATAGGAGCAAATCTCTCAATTTTAATCAGACAATATCATTCCAGTGGGGACCAAAATTCATTTACTACTTCCTTGCAGCTGATAGAAATGTTAAATTAAAATACCCAGTACTTATTCTTCACAAAGAAAAAAATAAAATTAAAGTGAGAATGTTTAGGTAATGGGAAAGAATAGCCAATATAAAAAATAACAAGTTTTAACTATTGGGGGAAATTTGGGAAAATAGTTATGAAGTACCTCTCAGAGAATAAAAATTGGTAAATACTTTTTGAAGAGTAATTCAACGCAAAAGCCCTTAAAAAGTGACTAAACTTTAATTCTGTAATCTTATTTCTAGGCATTATGCCTAAGAATATAATTGTACAATTATATTGACATGTGTGCAAAGATTTTTTTATAGACGTTATTACAATAGCAAATATCTAGGGAAATGAACTCATAATAGGTAATAGGTTAAGCACTGTAAGTGGGACAAAATACTTAAATATTCATGGAAACTGTTGTTATACACCAATATACTGAAAAAAATGACACATATAATGACTTTGTTGAAAAATACAAGTAGTTATAGACCAAAATATAATATTTCTATTTAAAAAGTCAGATAAAAACTGATTCCAAAACCCTAGTTATGATTATTTCTGATTAGTGAGGCTTTATATTATTTTTAATTGTGCAATTTTCTTAAAAAAATATATATATATATATACTTTTCAAAGAAAGTTTTGGAGCAAAGAAAGAGGAAGTTATGGGCCTGGTCTTGAGGGTAGTAATCTGAATGACAGTTCATCAAAGAGACAATCAAGACCCCCTCTTAAACACCCATCCCTACAATAAGACCATGCCTAGACTGGAAATGAAGTAAAAAAGATAAATCATCTCAGGAAACTTAAAATCCTTGCCAGTCTGCTAATCATGAAAACCAAGTCCCGGCATTCATTTGAAAGTATGTGCCTTCTTTTGGCCCCTGTAAATTCATCCTAAAGTCCCTTGGCATAGTGCAGACTGGGAGGCTAGGAACACAGGGAAAGGGACCATAAACCACATGATTTCAGATCTAAGAACCAGCATTGTTGGTGGGAAGACCCTGAGGGACTTCCTGTCTGGCAGCCCTTAGGGTCTTAGGGATTTTACAGCCAGCATCTGCCAACTGTCCTTCTCCAACTCCATGGGAGTCCCACACTCAGAGAAGCAGAATGCTTATTCCCTAGGACTCTGGAGTATTTCATTCTGAAAATGCCAAGTTCCCCAGAGACTTGCAGGGAAGGGGTTCATTTTATATTTTGCCAGTAGAAAGAAATGTGAATTTTGTAAAAAGCTCTCTGCAAACATCCATCAAAAATAACTGCATAGTTCTCCCCAGCACAGCAGTTTTAGTCTTGGAATCCATCCCACAGAAAGAGCAGCACCAGGTCAGGAATATACGGGTAGTGGCAATGTTTCAAGAATGTACTGAAGTCGTATTCCTCATGTTAGAGAAACACGCCTCAGTCACCTGAAGAAGAAGACCCTTGGAGGGTTAAGACTGGTCTGCATGAGCATCTGCATGGCCTGGATACTGAGTCTCACCAGCCCCGCTGGCAGTTATTAAACTGCACCTGACTGTACTGTGGGTTTGCTGATTCCCACCACCCTAGTCCTCAGGGAGCCATGGACTCAGGCTGGAGTGAGGAACTGCTCTTTGCAAGAAAAGAAAAATCAGTCCTAATTTCTGCTTAGTTTTCAGGCTTATCATTTTTAAAAGAAAAGGATTTCAGGAGTCAAATAGTGAAGTAAGGTAAAGGTAAAGGTAAAGGCCCTCCCGTTGATCGTCGATTTGCTCGAGCGGGCCCAGTAACGTCTCCATTGGAGACTTTGTTGTTACTGTGTCTGGCATATCGAATAGTCTCGGTAGCTTGCCGGGCTCTCCGAGAGGGGCGGAGGAATCGAACTCGGGTGGGCCATGTTGGCCGCTTGTAAGACGAACACCCTACCGCTGTGCTAAATAGTGAAGTAAAATAGTTTAATTTAGAGAACTTTGAGGTGGAAGAGAGAGAAGGAGGGAGGGAGGGAGGGAGAGAGAGAGAGAGAGAGAGAGACAGAGACAGACAGACAGAGAGAGACAGAGACAGAGACAGACAGACAGACAGACAGAGACAGAGAGACATAGAAATGTGTTACATGTTTAAGAGAGAACACAGGGCTTCTCCA
Source organism: Sorex fumeus (assembly GCF_029834395.1). Classification (NCBI taxonomy): domain Eukaryota; kingdom Metazoa; phylum Chordata; class Mammalia; order Eulipotyphla; family Soricidae; genus Sorex; species Sorex fumeus. Next base: position 32,510,759 of record NW_026606092.1, on the reverse strand, counting down.
GAGCTCACATCCAGGTAGTGATGCAAGAGAATCCCCACAATGGACAATGTGCTCTGTATGTCTTTAAAAGGTTGGTTTTATAGGGATTTTCCCCAAACTGCCCATGCCTGGAACTTTCTAAGCAGGTAAGAGTCTTTTGCTAGGGCATCCTGAGGGGAAGAGTTTGGGCCCTGTGATGGTCTTCATCCATATGTTTCTCTTAAAACTTCTATTCTGTAGTTAACCCTTCTCAGCCTCGTTTTCTGAATCTGCAAAAAGCTCAGCATTTACCTGTCATAAGAGTCTAGCCTACATGCTTCTGGGCCCACTTCAGGTCTTATGAGTAGGCAAGTTTATTAAATCATACATTATTAAATATTGGAAATCATATATATATAGTTAATTCCCATTACCACACCCTCAACACCCCCTCTACTCAGCCAGGACTACTGTCAGTAACACAAATGTCCAGATGCTATTGCCTCTGGGAAATCTAATCTAGTGAAAACATAAAGCAAATTACAAAATGTTGGACGAGGGGAAGGGTTCATTCTAAATTGAACAGTAGAAGGCAAACTCACACAGGACAAGAAGTACCACAAACTGTGGGCTCAAAGAGCAGGATCCAAACTCATTGTAGGGACGGGGGTAAGACTGAATAAGTTCCACTGTTGCTCCACACCCATAAAACAAGAGACAAGGTGACAGGTCAAGAAAGAGTTTCTCAATCATTGTATAACTGAAATCCAAGCACAAAAATTTGTAAGTCTACAACTGTACCTCATGGTGTTTCACTAATAAATTTTTTTTTTTTAAAAAAAGAGCTTCATTGGCAACAAGCAGAGGTTGAAGATGGTGGAATCTTGTCCTCAGAGCAACTACCTTTCCTGCAGGGTCACAATAATGGGGAAAGAACAGAAGAGAAAAGGAGAAGGACACAGAGCAGTGGGTGCCTGAATGAACATAAAATCCCCTTGTGGACTGTTGCCCTGAGGCATATTCCACCCTATTGTCTGCAAACCTAAACAAAGTTGTGTTAGGCTTTACGGAAAAGACAAAATAATCAAGTTTGTCTGGATGGGGTGGGTGAGGAGGCTGAACTTTGGGCTTTGGAGAAAAATCAATCATTCAGCCATCCTTGTTTGGTATTGATCTCCGGCCCTATTTCAGAAAGGGTAAATTCCAGTGATAAAATTGCACCCCAGTGCATTATGGGTTGTGGTATGACCCAGACATAAAAATAACTTCGTGAAGGAGACCTCTTACAGTTCAATATTTTCCAGACAGAGCACTCAAGGTGCCACAGGAAAGCCTCCAGAGATCCAAGAAGCAGAAAGAAGGAGGCTAAAAGGCAGGCTAGACCCTTCCCATCATGATCCAATGGGGAGAAGGAAGCAGGGAGGCCAGATAACAGCCTGTATTGCCTCTTTTACATAATTCTAGTGAGCTCTGTGCACACCTGCTCTCCTTGGTTGTTTAGCATCTGGCTCTGGGCCTGGAGAGAATGGCCCAGAGTGTTTAAGCCTATAGAAAAGATGGAGGGGATAGTAGGGAAGTGATTCAGTGCCAAGATACATGCCTCCCAGATGAAAAGGTGAGGGCGATGGGCTCAATCCCGCCATTCTGCTGATGAAAGGGGAGCTCTTAGGTGGTTCCTCAACCAACTCAAGCAACCAATAAGCCTGGGAGAAGAAGGCTCAACCAGGTCAGCAAGGACCTGGAGATCCAGCTATCTAAATAAGAAGACACTTTGCAAGCTGGCCGGACTCCAGCTTTCCAGAGATTCAAAAACCTCCCTCACCTGCTGTGCATTGCCTAGACCCAGAGAATGCGGAGGAGTCAAGCATTTGGGCTAAAAGACAGAACCAGGACAAACTGTCACACCCCTAGAGACCAGAATCATCAGGTCATGTTCTTGCTGCCCAGGAGACCAAAATTGAGTGTCGAGGGGGAACAGGGAGTCCTGGAGCACAGAATGGGGACCTGGTGGGGGACACTCAGAAGCACTCAGAAGCAGACAGCGGGGTGTTGCTTTTTTTTTTTAATGAATCACCATGAGGTACAGTTACAGACTTACAAGATTTCATGCTTATGTTTCAGTCATACAATGATCGAGCACCCATCCCTACTCTAGTGCCCATTCTCCACCACAAATGTTCCCAAGGCAGCGCATTTCCTTTTACTCTCTCTCTCTCTCTCTCTCTCTCTCTCTCTCTCTCTCTCTCTCTCTCTCTCTGTCTCTTCTTTGGGATGTTGTGGTTTGCAATACAGGTATTAAGTGGCCATCATGTTCAGTCTATAGTCTACTTTCAGCACACATGTCCTATCCCGAGTGGGCCCTTCAAGCATCCTTTACTTGGTGAGACCTTAACTTTTAGACTAGGGAACCTGACCTCTTTTTTGGCATCCCAACACTCCAACAACCCAAGGCTTTACACTGCCATTTTCAACCAAGTGCCTCTTTCTCCCAAGTTTCATCCTACAGACAGAAACAAGAGTTCCAGGAATAACTGAGGCCCCAAGGGATAAGGAAGCCGATGAGCAAGAGAGGTTCTTCCTTCCCCTAGTGCCAAGACAGAATTCCAAGGACCTGGGTGGTCTGGGAGGGTTAGGAAGTGAAGCATGCTCTCTTTGACAGAAAAGCTTCCCAATGATGCATGCACGTGATGAGAAATAAACATTATTTCAACCTGGGCAATGCACCTCCCAAATCTAGGGAACCCTCTTTCTCTAGATGGATTGTGTCTTTCTGGTAGGAGGCCTCCCTCCGTCACTCCAGTGATTATCATGCTAATACCACTATTTCTTTCCTTTCCTGCCACCTCTGTTTCCAGAACTTTCTTCCTACTGCTTCCTTGTTAGAATACTTGCTTGTATGACTTGCTTACATATAGTCTTTTTCTGTATTCTATTAATCAATACATGAGCATTGGACTACATATTGTTCTTCTTTATTTTCAAAAAACATTTAAAATATTTGGAATAAAAGCCTTAAGTTTTGAAACAAAAATATTTTAGTTCAGTATTTTGAGCATAAAGCCACATTGCACTCAGAATTTCATATCTCTCACTGCTCTGAGTTCGTAATATAGAGCCATTTGTCTTCAGCATGATCAAATTTGGTTCTTACTTTAAAATATATGCAATACTTAAGAGATAGATATTAACCTGATTCTGCTCTAGGACTAGCATTTGTGATGGTCAGGGAAAGGAGTGGGAATGGCCCTTTGGACCACCCATCACTTAAATCACTTAACTTCCCGTTAGTCGTCGATTTGCTCGAGCGGGCGCCAGTAACGTCTCCATTTGTCCCTGTCGCGTGCTAGTGTAGCCCAATGGCATCTGTTCGCTCCGGGAACATGAAGGGCCTCAAACCGATCGTTCATGATCTTCAGGAAGAAGTCTGACCATCTGGTAGGTGGGCGGCCACGCGGTCTCTTGACATCCCGTGGAATCCAATCAGTAACAGCTCTAGTCCAACGGTCGTCTTTAAATCTCATTACGTGACCAGCCCATCTGATTTTCGACACCTTGGCAAATGAGACAGCGTCCCTGATTCTTGATCGTCAACGGAGGTCAGAACTCCGGATTCTTTCTCTCATTTGAGTGAAACGTGATATTCCAAGCATAGCTCTTTCTATTCTTCTTTGGGAGACCCGAATAGCGTTCTCATCTTGTTTGCGTAGGGCCCAGGTCTCTGAGGCATATGTTAATGCAGGAAGAACAGTGGAATCAAAGAGATGTGCCCGGAGCCGGAGGTTCTTCGTCCTCTTAGCTATTTCTTCGACGTTCAGGATAGTAACTACAACTAGTAACTACAGTAGTTAGTACTACTGTACTGTTAGTACTACTGTTAGTACTACTACTACTAGTAGTCCAGTAACTACAACTGGTCTCATTGGACCACCCATATTTCTATAAATGAGCGCAAAATTCCTTTATCTGTGAGGGTTGTGTCCTGCATCGGGTCTCCTTTGGCTAGATGGCTTAGCATGGTGCCTGGAGACAGTTCCCAGCTAGGATTCTGGCAGATTTCTCCCTTCTGACTTCACCTGTCTCACTCATCCAGTTTACCGCACTTCAAAACTGATTTTCAGCTCTTTGGTGCCACCAACTGGAAAACTGCAAACATGGCTTAAAGTAAATGTCCACAAATCCCAGGAGTCCTTAATCATTCTTCAGGACCAGGCGAATTCACCCCAACCCCAACCTATTCCTATTTGCACTGAAATCTTTAGAACTATGTTGTGTGTTTTCCACAGTGTGGTGCAGAAGTACATAACAAGGAGCCAATTTAAGCTCAGTTGAGCCCTCCAGCTGTGTATCCCTACTGTAATTCCTAATCTTTTTAGTTGCAGAAAGGTCACGGTCTCCAGGGGCTATTATCTAGATGAGTTGTGTGGATGTCTGTAGAGCTTCTGCATGACGTCATCCCAAAGACAAGATAAAATTTAACATCTGCGATTCTGCAGTTTATAGTTATTATAATTCTGTCTAAAACCTGATCATTGTGATGCCTGTCCCACTAAAATCTGAATTTCAGCAGGCTGAGATCTCCACGCCTGCTCAGATCGGAACTGGGCCTCCGCCACCCAGATGCCCCATTTTCCAGTAGTTTGGCAGCCACACCCACAAACCACCCCTGCCATGTAATCCCATCAATGGCCAAGATCCAGGGACTATAAAACAAAGTTCCCGAAGACCTCTTACAATCTAGCCCTCTGATGCACCTAAAGCAGCACACATGTGTTTGATTTTAACATACTTGCTTGTATTCTCTTATATACATTCTCCAACCCTCTTGGAGAGCCTGGCAAGCTACCGAGAGAATCCCGCCCGCACAACAGAGCCTGGCATGCTCCCCATGGAGTATTTGATATGCCAAAAACAGTAACAACAACCAGTCTCATTCCCCTGACCATGAAAGAGCCTCCAATACCGCACCATTAGGAAGGACAAGTAAGGAGAGTCTGCTAAAATATCAGGGCTGGAACAAATGGAGATGTTACTGGCACCTGCTTGAGCAAATCAATGAACAATGGGATGACAGTGATACAGCGATTCCACTAAAATCACAGAGTTTCAGCCCCATACATATGGGCCAGTTTTCATTTTCTGTCCTAGAATTGTGTCTATAAATGTAAAGGATGCATCTTCCAGCCATCCTTATCCAGCAGTCTGTGACATAGTGAAGAGTGGTCCCTTGGTCACTGAAGGACTTGGTTCACTCTGCAGTTGTCCGAGTGGGGGAATAAAATGTATTCCTTGGACATTTTCTACTTTCGCAGTTGACATTTAAGGACACAGATTCCCTATTAGTTTCAGAAAGAATCTTTAGGGGTGCTGGTGTATTTGAATCAGATGAAGTCAGGGTATAGGTTTTTAAATGCTCAGATAAAGTAAGATACAACAAGAAAGGTCACAAGAGAGACAAAGACACTCCTCCCAACTTCTATCACAACTTGGCTGAATGACTCTATCAACCCTCCAAAGGTCTTTTCTTTTAATTTTCATTTTATTTTTTATGATTGTTCACAATAATTTATTACACTCAATATTTCAACACCAATTCCACCACCATTATACCTTCCCACCAATATTATTTCAAGTTTTCCCAAGCACCACACAAACCTACCCAATAGAAAGCCCTAAATTATTTTTATGTGAAAATTGTTGTATTTGATCACAGAGTTGTTAAGTCCTTGTTTTTTTATATTTTATTAATTTATTTTTATTGAATCACTGTGAGATACAATTACAAAGCTTTCATGATTTTCAGTCATACAATTATTGAACATCCATCCCTTCACCAGTGTACATTTTCCACCACCAATGTCCCCAGTATCCCTCCAGCCACCACCCAACCCATCTTACCCCCTACCTCTCTGGCACACAATTTCCTTCTTATTCCCTCTCTCTCTACTTTAGGGCATTATGGTTTTCTATACAGATACTGAGAGGCCATTATCTTTGTTTCTTTATCTACTTTCAGAACACATCTCCCATCCCAAGAGATCCCTCCAACAATCATTAAGTTAGTGATGCCCTATGTATCCCAGCTGCCTTTTTCCCCAGCTGGGTCATATGGAAGTTCAACTTCTACTTTTAGAGGGCATGCCCATATTGTCTTCAATAAAAGCTTGAAGAGTTGGCATTCCCAACAACAATGAAAGAGTACCTTTATCCCCACATGCATACCAGCACTGGGTGTTCTTTTTTTTTTTTTGATGTTTGCCAGTCTCTGTGATGTAAAATGGTATCTCATTTTTGTTTTGATTTGCATCTCCATGATTAGTGATGTAGAGCATTTTTTCATGTCTGTTTTGGCATTTTTGCCATTTTTTTAGAAAGTTTTTGTTCATTTCTTCCCCCCATTTATTGATCGGGTTGGATGTTTTTTTCTTGTGCAGTTCTACTAATGTCTTGTGTATCCTGGATATTAACCCCTTATCTGATGAGTATTGGGTAAACAATCTTTCCCATTCTGGCGACTCTCTGTATTTTGGTCACCATTGCTTTTAAGCATCTTAGTTTAAAGTAGTTCCATTTGTTTATGTTTGTTTCCACTTGCTTGGTCAGTGGTATTTCATCCTTAAAGATGCCTTCAGCTTCAATGTATGGAGAGTTCTGCCTACATTTTTCTCCATTTACCTTATGGATTCAGGTCTGATACTGAAGTCTTTAATCCATTTTTATCTGACTTTTGTACTTGGCATGAGACAGAGGTCTGAGTTCAATTTTTTTGCAAGTAGTTGTTCAATTTTCCCAGCACCATTTGTTGAAGAGGCTTTCCTCACTCCACTACACATTTCTTGCTCCTTTATCAAAGATCAAGTGATCATATATTTGAGAGTCTGTGAAAAAATAGTCAACTCTGTTCCATTGGTCTGTGGGCCTGTTTCTATCCCAATGCCATGCTGTTTTAATCACTACTGTTTTGTAGTACAGTTTGAATTTGAGGAAGGTAATTCCACCCATCTTCTTTTTCCCAAGGAATATTTTAACTATGTGTGGGGGTTTATTTTTCCATATGAATTTCAGGAGTGCTTTGCCTATGTCTTTGAAGAACTTCATGGGTATCCTTATAGGGACTACATTGAATATATATAATGCTTTGGGGAGTATTGGCATTTTGACAATGTTAATCTTCCCAATCCATGAGCAGGGGATATGTCTCCATTTCCCAGTGTCCTCTTTTATTTCCTGAAGAAATGTTTTGTAGTTTTCTTTATAGCAGTCATTCACCTCTTTATTTAAGCTGACTGAATCCAAGGTACTTGATTTTCTGAGGTACTATTGTGAGTGGGATTTTCAATATGTCTTTCTTCTTTTTTAATTATTTGTATATAGGAAAGCCATGGACTTGTAGGTATTGATTTTGTAGCCTGCCACCTTACTATACAAACCTATTGTTTCTAGGAACTTTTTGGTATAACCTTTAGGATTTTCCAAGTATAGAATCAAGTCATCCTCAAATAGTGATAGCTTGACCTCTTCCTTTGCTATCTGGATGCCTTTGATACCTTTTTCTTGCCTAACTGCTATGGCAAGAAATTCTAGTACTATATTGAATAGAAGTAGACACCAAATAATTTATTTTTTATTGTTTGCTATGAAAATTTTCTAAAAATAATAAAAAGTTTCCTGAGAAGGAGGTATGTGAAGATTGCTCTATCTCATCCTGGAAGCTCCAAATGACTCTTGATCCATACTATTGAGGTGGATCTGAATCTTCTGAAGCTTCACAGTCAGGCCTTCAATCTGATAGTTACCAGAGGAACTAGCTAACCTGGCAACAGTAAACCATTGCTCAGAGATACTCACCATACTTCCAGCTATGACAGTAAATATTTCCCCTCTCCAAAATGAGGAGCAAGAGCAAATTAATAGGGAAGAGCACTGGGAAAGCTCCCTTAAAGAGGCCTTAAAGGGAAACTGAGAGCCAGGCATGTAGCTCAGTGGTAGAGTATCTGCCTTGCAAGTGTGAAGTCCTGGGTTTGATTTCAAGGAAGGAAGGAAGGAAGGAAGGAAGGAAGGAAGGAAGGAAGGAAGGAAGGGAATTTTGCTCCCTTGCCCATGCTCTTATGCCTGCTGAAAGTGTGGGTGAATTCTTTCTATATGAATATGATTTTCCCAACACCATTTATTGATGAGACTATCTCTCCCCACTGAACAGTCCTAACTCCCCAGTAATTAGCTGACCATTAGAACAGGGAGTTAAAAAGAGAAGAACAGTGGGTTATTTCTTAATTCTCAGTTGAATTTTACTTTTCTATGCCTTTATCATACTGTTTTAATGACTATAGTTTGCAATATAGTCTAATAGCTGGAAATCTGATACATTCAGTATCACTCTTTTTTCCTTAGGACTCCTTTGACTATTCAGTGTCTTTTGGGCCTTTTGGAATTCATTAAAAATAAATTAGAATTATTGATAGCACAGCGGGTAGGGCATTTGCCTTGCACGCAGCCAACATGGCCGACCCGAGTTTGATTCCTCCGCCCCTCTTGGAGAGCCCGGCAAGCTACTGAGAGTATCTCACCCTCACGGCAGAGCCTGGCAAGCTACCCGTGATGTATTTGATATGCCAAACATAGTAACAACAAGTCTCATGATAGAGACGTTACTGGGCCCACTCGAGCAAATCGATGAACAACGGGAGGAACGTGACTTCGACATAATTCATTTTTATGAAAAATGCCATAGGACTTTAGTAGGAATTTCATTAAAGTTAGGTACTATGATCATTTTAACAATATTAACTCTTCCCATGAACACACAATTTTTATTTATTTGTGTTTGATTTCTTTTATCAACCTTGCCATTCTTAGTGAGCAAAATATTTCACTTTTTTAATTGAAATTATCAATAAGAATGGTATTGTTTCAGGTGCTATTATGGGACTTATTATTTACTTTATGTCTTTTTAAGATATTTTATTATTTGTATATAGAAATCACACTGATTTTGTCTCTTGGTCTCAGACAGTAGGGATTTCTAAAATTCTCCCTTTACTCCATCCTCCTCGCTGTGATTCTGTGAGAAGAATTTTCAGGAGTGAGGAACAAAAGTGAAGTTTCATTTAGAAATTCATATACAGAAGCTCATAGAAGAGACATTTTCATCCTCCTTCCTTTACGGCTGAATTTTAAAAATAAAAAGCCTTGTTAGAGAAAGCTTTTCCATTCCGTTCACTACATTTAGTCTACCTCTCCACTATTATCCTTTTATGTCAAGTGGATTCTTCTGTAACAATCCTGTACCAATTAACTAATCTCCCAAAGAGGAAATGGGAGAAAGAATATATAACTTAAAAATAAAAGCCTGCCTATCATTGCTTGCTTACTCTCATAGAGATTACTTCCCAGAGTTCAGCTGCTAACACCCATCAGAAAGAAATGATTCCCAATAAATCACAGCCAGTTCATTTGGAATTTATAGTGCTTCAAGTAGGTACCTGCTTACTAAGAAGAATTTTGCCTTAAGGCATTGAAGATTTATAGGATTCTTACACATTCACAAGTGGAAGGATTGTTTTATAGTTAACTTTATTCACAGAGCTCCACAAATATGCACATAGCATGAACTCAATAACTATACACTGCTACCTTGGTATAGTACTAGCCTATCATTTTTTTAACTGGCCTGGGGTCAGAGTGAAGGAGACACCTGGAGCAACTCCTCCTTTGGCCCCATTCTGGAAGGTGGAGAATACTAGACATAGCTGACACTCATTCTGCTCCATTAGAATTCATCTCATCAATCCCTCTTGCCAACTATAATCCCTACCCTGTGGTTCTCAAAATGTGGTCTCTAGATCAACAATATCTGCATCAGCCAGATGGGATTGACCAATTGCAGATTTCTAAGCCCCACCACAGACCTATTGAATCTGAGCATCTCTGGAGCCCAAAAGGCTGAATTTCTAGTGACTCCACCAGGTGATTCTCAAATACAGGTGCAAGTTGAAGACCTACTGACTACTCTTCCTTATCAAGGACACCCCCCCATAAATCACTTGTGTGTGTTAGTTTATGTTGCCTTTGGATCTTTGTTGCTGCCTTGCTGCGCATCTTTAAGCCCCACATATGAGAGAGATGTGGAAACATGAGTGGAACTAGAAGATATCTTACCTCCAGCTTTGTAGGATGTGAATCAGCAATGGCTTCTGACAGAAAGTGGTCCATGGAAGAGGAAAGACCAGGAGTTAAATCCATTAACAATAATGGAGACAAAGAGCTGTCATACATGGAAGGAAGTGTCTGTTATCTGTCTTTTTGTCTCCTTCCCCTCTCCTGGGCGTGTCCCTTTAGACTGGACACATCTACCCTCTTGCATCTCTTACTTGACTATGCTTCAACACCTTAGGCTGAAAGATGACACTAAAAAAAAAAATCCAAGAGGTTCCTCCTTCTACTCCAATCCTTTGCTCATCCACCCTTCATCTGTACAGCACAAGGTTAGCTCCCTCTCTAAATATCATTGACTAAGCACATGTGATATACAAGCTGCAAGTAATAAAATTTTATCAATATCATCTTAATAATCACCCCAGTGCTATAAGGAAGACGTTCTCTTCATTTGCTGGTTGGAAAACAGAAAGAACATGAAAGAACACGGTGGAGTGATTCCTATAAAATGAATTAACAAATTAACAATTAACAAATAGTGTCATTTCTGATGATGCCAAAATTGGGCTCTGTTGCTTCTGTCATGCTCTGTGGTTTTCCTTATCATGGCTTTGTTTTCATTATCTTACATTCAGAGAATGCCTGTATTGCAGCCTATACTCTGACAAGGATCAGCAATGCAGAGGCATGCCCTACAGCTGCTCAGTCACAAATAGCAAAGCAGGGAAAATGAGAAGATATAATAATATACCTAGAGATGATGGAGAAGATTTCCGAGAGGAAATCACATTGACCCTTCTGAGAAGGTAAGTTTGTTGGCTGGGGGTTGGGTCATAAGAAGGAGAATGTTTTTACTTGGTCTCTCCTTGTGCTTTTCTAAATCAGGATCTTGGTGGAAATTAGACATATGGAGTTGGTGACTGACAGATCCCTGGTGGGAAGGAATTGGTGATATGTACCCCCAAGTTTCATGAACATTACCACAAAATTCTTCACCTGCAGCAACCCCCAGATTCACACTAACAAAGGCAAGTGATTGGACTTTGTTCAGTCAAGGCAACTCTTCATCCAAGCACCCATAATAAAGAGGTAGCCAAGGTTCCGTCTCTACTCACCACCCTCTTCTTCCCTAGTCTCCACTTGGAAAACTCAGTTCTGCTGTCAGAGTCTAAGTATTTGTTTGCAATAGCCATTGATTGTTCTCTTATTTTGTTTCTTTATATACCACACAGGCACAGCAGAGCCTGGCAAGCTACCTGTGGTGTATTCGATATGCCAAAAGCGGTAACAATAATGGGTCTCATTTCCCTGACCCTGAAAGAGCCACCAATACGGCAGTGTTGGGAAAGCCGAGTAAGGGGAGGCTGCTAAAATCTCAGGGATTGGACAAATGGAGATGTACTGGTGCCCGCTCAAGTAAATCGATGAACAACGGGATGACAGTGATACAGTGGTATACCACATAGGAGTGAGATCATCTGGTATTGTCTTTTTACTTCTGAATTATTTTGCTTAACATGATACCCTCCAATTCCATCCTAATTTTATAAAAATGCAAGATTTCATCTTTTCGTACAGTTAACAAGTGTTCCATAGTTTATATAAACCACAATTTATCCATTTATCTGTTGTCAGGCAATTGGGTGTTTCCAGCTCTTGACTATTGTAAGTAGCACTGCAATGAATATAAGTGTGCATATATGAATGCTTCCGTGTTTGGGGGACTGGAGCCAAAAAGTTGAATTTCTTCATCATATGGTAGTTTAAAATTTTTTGAGAAATCTCTCTCCCTCCTGTTTTCTATAAGTGCTGAATCAGTTTATAACCCCAATCATGGATGAAGTTTCCATTCTCTTCTATTCCCACCAGTGGAAGTTGTTCCTGGCCATTTTCAATATAGGCCATTCTTACTGGTGTGAGGTGGTATCTCTGTCTTCTTCTATTTTTCTGCTATTTAATGAAGCTGTAATGTTTTCGTGTGCTTCTTGGTCAACACGTGAGTTTAACAAGTTAAGCCTCAGTCCACCTCCATTTCTTCGTTTGTGAAAATGGAAAAATATCTACCTCAAGTGTTATGAGAATGAAATGAGTTGACATAAGAACTGGGCTTAGACTGAATGATGCATGAAAGGTTCTCGGACATTAGCCATTATAATTCTTACTTCCAAAGCAGAAATAGGGACTGAGTGAAGGCCTGTTTCCCAGTCCTAAAGTGTCCAAACTCTGATGACTGAGTTTCTATAAGCTTCCTATGATGACTTAATTCCATGGCTTGAGCTCAACACTCCTAATCAGCTCATAACAGTCAGAGGCAGCTAGAAGGATACAACTAGTGATCTGGGGACATACAGTAACACAATTTTCTGTCTCCAAAACAGTCATTGCCCATTCAAACAACTGTGCTCTCCAACAGAAGATGCAGATGTTCTGACCCAAACTTTGGAACAGACCCTTAGAACCCATTCAAATGTACAGACATTTTTAGGTTCAATAAAAGCCAATATAGATTGCTGGCTCTTGTTTCAGAAAAGCAGAATAAACAAATGGGCTTTTATGATAACTGATCTAATTTTTCTAAGTCAAATTTATATATCTAAATATCCTAAAGGAAATTTCTAGAGAATTCCTGAAAATTGCTTTATTTAGTCAAATATAGAAATTCTCAATATTAAGCAAATATTCTCTATTTGTTGTTCTTAGTATGTCAAAGAATGAGGACTTAGCTGGAAAGTTAGAAACAGGTTTATGAGGTTAAATAGGCAAAAAATGAGTAAAAGGTATGAAACCATCACCCTAAAATCCCTTGTGAAAATATCGATTAAAAAATATTTGTGCTTGTATATTCATAGCAGCATTATTCACAATAACCAAAATACTGAATCAACCTCAATGTCCATCAGCAGTTGAACAGATAAGAAGTTTGGTATATATACAAGATGGAATGCTATGCCATCAAAAAGATGAAATCATACAAGTTGGAACAAAAGAGATAGAACTTAAATCAATTATGCTAAGTTAAATAAGTAACTAAAAGGCAATTACTATATAGTTTCACTCATTTGTGAAAAATATATAATTAAAGCAAATAAATTAAGGGGGGAAACCAAACAGCAAAATCAGATTCAGTGAAAATTATGGTGTTTACCAGAGAGAAAAGGAGGGAAAAGGTGGATACATGATGAGGTGGATACATGATGAGAGTAGAGGTGCTTTTTGATGGTAGAGTGTAGGCAGATGGATAGTGGGTCCCTGGTAATGTGTATTTGGAAAGACACTAACTGGAACCCAAACCCACCCAAAGGCATAAAGGACTTTGAAATGTAGAACCCATCTGAGGAGACAAAAATACCTGTGAGATACAGAATTCTAGGCCCATAGTTTTGACTGGACCTTCTGGGAGAAGAGCCGCAAAGCATAAACAAAAAGCATGCTAAGACTTTGGGGGGAAAAATCATCAACAGCTCCATGCTCTCACCCTTGACAGCACATTAGCAAGCAGATTTTGGGAGCAGTTTTGGAAAACAGTATAAAAAAAATAAGTGTTCAGGGACAAGAGCACATATTTCACAAATCTGGGGTCACCTGCATCTCTTTCTAATGTGTGACTCATTTACTTTATAGTACACTCTCCATCTTAGAGATTCACCTAAGGATCTCCTGGGGATGCGTACTTAGCTCTCTGGAGAAGCCTATATTCTGTCTCTTTCTCTTCCCCCTCGTACTTCTCTCTGGAGAAGCCTATATTCTGTCTCTTTCTCTTCCCCCTCGTACTTCCCAAATAAACTAATATTACTTCAAAATTAGTTTTCTTCCTGAAATTCTTTTCTGAAGATGTAGATGACAGATTCAGATAGGTTAGGACTAACTAATGTGTCTTTCCCCACAAGGAGCAACTCTGCATTGCAACGTGTGTTCTGTGGCTCCCTGAGAAGCCAGATGGCAAAGATTACTTCCCAGACCATGAAGATCAAGTGAAAGTCAGGTACAGTTTGATGACTGTCGCGGAGCAGATGAGACAGAAAGTCTGTGCTGTACAGAGGCTCAAAGCAGAATCTGCACACCTAATCCTTCCAGACACTTCTCAGGTGATTGAGGTGGGTGAAGAGAAAAGTAAAAGACTCCCCTCTCAAAGCTGTGTCCCTACTTCATATAAACCATCAGCAATAAAAGGATGGCACTAGAATGTTGATGATGGATGTAATGAATCTTCATATTTATATAGAGGTGCTTAGCTATAACCCTAAAGTCTACAATGTTATAAACTTGATCACTTGATCATTTGACTTCCCGTTAATCGTCGATTTGCTTGAGTGGGTGCTAGTAATGTCTCCATTTGTCCCTGTCGCATGCCAGTGTAGCCCAATGGCGTCTGTTCGTTCTAGGGTATCGCCCGATCTGCCTATTGTCTGTCATCTACAAGCTGTTCACTCAAGTCATCCTGAATAGGATTGGCAGAACACTAGATGAAGGACAACCATGCGAGCAAGCCGGGTTCCACAAAGGATTCAGCACCATTGACCATATCCACAAGATAACCAAGCTCATTGAGGTTTCTCGGGAGTTCAAGATGCCACTCTGTCTAATGTTCATTGATTTAAAGAAGGCCTTTGATTCTGTTGAGATGGAAGTGGTCATTGAAGCCCTAGCCAATAAGGGCATTCAAACTCAATACATCAGGATCCTCCGTGAGCTATATTACAGATTCACTACCAGGATCTCACCATTCTACAAAAAAGTAATCATTGATGTCAAGAGAGGGGTTTAGCAGGGTGATACCATTTCACCGAAACTCTTCAGTGCCACCCTCAAGAACATCATGCGATGACTGGAATGGGAAGGAATGGGAGTGAAGATAGATGGTCGGCGACTACACCACCTCCACTTTGCTGATGACATTGTTCTAATAACACCAAACATTAGCCAAGCAGCACAAATGCTGGCCGACTTCGACCGTGAGTGTGGAAAGGTCGGACTACAGCTGAATCTTACGAAGACAATGTTTATGAGAAACAGCCTCGTTCCTGATGCTCCATTCACTCTCAACGGAATGACCATCTCCGAATGCAACAGTTATGTGTACCTAGGAGAGAAGTCAACATGATGATTGACCTGGCACCTGAGTTGTGCAGGAGGAAGAGAGCGACTTGGAACGCCTTCAAGAGTGTCGAAGAAATAGATAAGAGGACGAAGAACCTCTGGCTCGGGGCGCATCTCTTTGATTCCACTGTTCTTCCTGCATTAACATAGGCCTCAGAGACCTGGACCCTACGCAAACAGGATGAGAACGCTACTCAGGTTTCCCAAAGAGGAATTGAAAGAGCTATGCTTGGAGTATCACGTTTCACTCAAATGAGAGAAAGAATCATGGACACTGTCTCGTTTGCCAAGGCGTCAAAAATCAAATGGGCTGGACACATAATGAGATTTAGAGACGACTGCTGGACTAGAGCCATTACCGACTGGATTCCATGGGACATCAAAAGACCGCGTGGCTGCCCACCTACCAGATGGTCAGACTTCTTCATCAAGGTCATGTTGTAAACTAGTTAAGAAAAATGAAAAGGGTAGAAAAGAAAAGAAAAGAATAAATTCCCAACTCTTCCCTTTCACTGACCACTTGAAGCTCTCATTCAGCATGAACTCCTACAACTCCTCACTCACCATAGATATCCATACGCATAGAGACCCACAAGCATCAATAGTCACTTAACTCCAGGAGAGGAACAGAATGCTTAGTCCCAGAGTAGAGTGGTTATCTCTGATCATTCTGTTACCTCCCTTTAGCACAAACCATGAAAAAATTGGTTTTACACAAACAATATGTTCTCCGACCATCTTACACAAAAAACATACTTACACATTTCTTTTCCAACCTAAAACTGGCATTTGGAAATGGAGACAATAAAATATTTTTAATGTTTAAAAGAACTATATATATGCCCCTCTATTTCATATACAAACTGTCAATTGTCAGACTGTCAATTTCATATACAAACAAGACAATATGAAAACATTAAAACAAGGGGGAAAATGATGTGTTTTTCCAGAAAAAAAAAACTAGAGCCAGAGAGATACTACAACAGCTAGGGTCCTTGCATTACATGCAGTCAACCTGGACCCAATTCCCAGCATCCTATATGATCCCCCGAGTCTGCCAGGAGTGATCCCTGAGCACAAAGCTAGGAGTAATCCCTGAGCAATTCACTATGGAGCACTGCTAAATGTGACCCAAACAACAAAAGTAAATGATGCAACATGAAACTATTCAAGTTGACCTAAAGCCATTACTATATAAAGCAACTATGAAGAAAAAGAGCTATACAAAATAGTTTATAGTACATAGGTTTAGGCACTTCCCTTACACACAACTATCCACAGTTTAATCCCCAGTATCACATATTGTTAACTAAGAATTGTCAGGAGTGATCCCTGAGAAAAGAGTCAGAAGTAAGCATTGAATACCAGGAGTAAGCCATGAGCACATCCAAATGTGGCCCCACCAAAAAAAAATGTCTATATTATGGCATAGTTACAAATCTGTAAATATATTCAATATACTTTGAATCTCTAAACTATCAAACTTCATCCCATATCAATCAATGGATAAAAATGGATAATTGAGTCATTGAATGAAGTATGCATCCTTCTTTTCCATCATGAAATCATCTGAAAGGAACCAAAATTTTTCCCCAAATATGTCTGAATTTAGGCTAGTAGACAACTTTGTTAGCCAGTTAGATGACAGTTTTATGAAATACTCTGTATGCCTTTTTTATATTGATACCCCTCCACTGGAGCAATAGCACAGTGGGTAGGGCGTTTGCCTTGCACCTGGCCCACATGGCCGACCCAAGTTCAATTCCTCCGCCCCACTCCAAGAGCCGGGCAAGCTACCAAGAGTATCTTGCCTGCACGACAAAGGCCTGACAAGCTACCTGTGACGTATTCGATATGCCAAACATAGTAACAAGTCTCACAATGTTACTGGGCCTCCTTGAGCAAATCAATGAACAACAGGAGGACACTGACAGTGACAGTGACCCCTCCACTAGAGCAGGGAGGGAATGACCCAAACAATGGGACAGCAATGTCCTTCTGGAGCAGCAGTGGAGTCAGGAATTCCAACTGCAGCACTTGACACTGGCCAGAGAACAAGGATGTGGCCAGGGATCAGCAGTTCTTCCTTCCAAAGAAAAACGTGTTCACAACTACATCCACACAGGCCTACAGACTGACCTCTAAGTGCTTGCTTACTGGGTGTGACCTCCCAAGACAAAAAAAAAAAAAAATGATGAGCCTTGTAGCTATTCAAGTTGACCTGAAGCCATTATTTGCAACCATGGGGGAAAAGAGCTATACAAAAGAGGTGCCAGAATGCAAAATGAAAATAAAACAATCTTTTCCTCCCTCCAAACACTCCTCTGTCCTCCTGCTGGGGGTCTGTAGAGAGAGGAATCCAGTTTGTGATCAGCAGGCTGTCAGGCGACCAAAATTCCTGATTCTCTTTCAGTCCTAACAGTCCAACCAGTGATTTTCTCACCCAGAAAATCACTTTCTACTGAACTAAATCTAATTCTATGCCCGAATTGCATTGCTAATACCAAAACCTATCCATTCCCTCTATTTTCTGCCTGAATTTTGCTCAAAGTTAATCTATCCAAAACCCAGGAGATTTTCAGGGGTTATTTCACATGAAAAGAAGAGTGCTCTGATTTTCACTGAGAATAGTTAAAATTCCCAGGGTACACCTCAAACAACCACTTCTGCTGATTCTGGGCAACCAGACTGGTGGCAGGACTCAGTTTCAATTAGCCCCCACAGAAACCTTTTCTTCTTATGTGACAGGAGCAATAATAACTTCCCTCCACTTTGTCTGCTATCATCGTACAGAGTCCCAAATATGAGCCTTGCAATTTTGTGACTCACTCTTCATTGAAGACTATCCCTTGGTGAGTCATTCTATGCATAGAAGCTTTCACCAATATAATTTCACATAACCTTGTAGGTACTTATTCATTCATCTTTTGCTTAATTATTTAGTAACACTAGCACTAAAAGACATTAATTCTATCTATTCTATTATCCATCCACAACCTTCTCTTTATACTTTTTAATACCTAGTTCATAATATTTGTCCCTACCCCCAGAGTCTTCCTTTATTGAATACATTCTAGTTTTCTCATAGTCCTCTGATCACTTTCTCTGTGTCCACTCACTGTTACCTACTGAGTCTGAACTGAATCTCCCAATGGCATCACATATACACACATATCTTACTTTAGTCAAATCCAGTGACTCTCATATGGAGAAGGTACATAATGAATCAAAATCTAAAGTAAGAATCCTTAAATATCCTTTTCATCTACTATATATACACTTTAACTCTGCCATGGCCCAACTCCCACTGCCAAGGAAGAAATTGTCTTAGTCATTTTCCTTTTTTTTTCCAGTACCCAATGTAGAAAATTATATATTTAGGTCTTGGTTGAATGATTAATTATCTTTTGTTTCTTTTTCTTCAAACCAAGAAGGGCCCAATCTTTAGACCAAGTATTTCCTCCTGAGGGAAGCTTCCAGAAACTGGCAAAGACATTCTTTCATTGTCATCATAGCTATGTGTGGTATTACATAATCATGAATATTGATTACAGCAGATTACAACTTCCTTGAGGGCAATAGTGGCATCATTTTTGCTCACCCTAGATTCTCCTTGTTTAGAGGCCCCACCCAAAATGATCATCCAAATAATCACTGTCACTGTCCTCCCATTGTTCATCGATTTGCTCAAGCGGGCCCAGTAACGTCTCCATTGTGACAATTGTTACTGTGTTTGGCATATCAAATACATCACGAGTAGCTTGCCAACTTTTGCCATGTGGGCGAGAAACTCTCGGTAGCTTGCCTGGCTGTCCAAGAGGGGCAGAGGAATCGAATTCGGGTTGGCCATGTTGGCTGCGTGCAAGGCAAATGCCCTACCTGCTGTGCTATCGCTCCAGCCCATCAAAGTAATATTGATTAAAAAACTAGAGATGCCCTACCTATATCATCAAGGTGTTTCTCTTCCAGCTGCACTTGTTTTCTGAAGTTGTAAGACACATTTGAAGACATTGGGTTAACAATTCTTCTTTAAGGTTAAAGCAAAGTTTTCTTTCCCACCAATATTCTCCTTGGGAAGCAGTGAGCAAGAATCAGGACCTTTATCCATATCTAAGTCACATCATACAACATCTTTCTCAGTTTCATGCATCTAACCCTATAACAAAAAAGTAAACAATCTTTATCTCTTTCAACCTCTCTATTTTCACCAGAAAACCCCATTCAAACTATTCTTTGAATACTATTTTCTATCACTATAATGGACAACAATAGAAATGGTAAAATGTTTGACTGAAAATAGAAAATAATTCTATTCCTTTAACTATCGTGCTTAGAATTCAAGAACTGAAGTTGTATAATTCGAAGTTAGAATGGTTGGTGACTTCGTATACTATGAGCTACCTGCTTCTACATTCTTATGATGATATAATATTTTAGCTGCTTTAAGTTAAAATATGCATCTTCAAACTGGGTCTAGATCTACTTTCCCATAGAGCAGCAAATAGACACTGTGGGTATTTAAATTGGAATTTAATGAAAAGTTAACTTTCTTAGTATCATTTCAAGAAGTTAGTGTAAAGGAAAGAGAGAGCAAAAGGGAATGCCCTGCCACAGAGGCGGGGCAGGATGGGGGGCGGGAGGGCTACTGGGAACATTGGTGGTAGAGAATGGGATGGGTACTAGATCATTGTATAACTGAAACCAAGCACGAAAGTTTGTAAGTCTACAACTGTACCTCATGGTGTTTCACAAAAAAAAAAAAAAATAGTCAGTGGACTTATGTGATGAGTGACAACCATATTGGGCTATGCTGTGCAACACTGCTATCCACAAAGGTAGTTCAGTGGAACAGCATCACTCTAGAAGCTGTAAACATGTACCTTGTTGAGAATTATCTCAACAAGTGAAATTTCCCTTCAATAGAAAACATTCAATAAAAAAAACACTTTTTTTTACTATGTGCTTGATTATGCCATACTTCTTGTCCCACTGAGCATATCCTTTAATCTTTATTTGAGAGTTGTGCACTATCTCAAATGTCCTGAACTAGTTTGTTAGTGCGGCCATTGCAAAATAACACAGGTTGGTGACTATGATTGATAGAGTATAGAACACCAGAAAAAGGAGGGCTGGCTCTACATTGTCACTTCCTTATTTGTCCTTTTTGCCCTCCAGATTATTTGGACATTAATGTCTCATGATGGCTAGGATATAACTTCACATAGGGGAGGTACTGTGAGGAACCCTTTCGATGAGGACCAAACCTGAGCAACAGCCTCCCAGCTGGGGAAGAAGTCGCCTTCTCAGTGAGCAAGACCTACTCAGGTTAGCATATGGCTCAGCTGGAAGCATTTCAGGAATGTCACCGTCATCCAGTGAAGAATCTGCATTGAAATATTCTAATTATAAAACCAATATGATGTGCAGTAAGTAAGTTACCCAATCCTCTCCCCACCTTCTCCCACCCAAGTTAAAACAAAAGACAGACAATCCCTATGGAAATTGAAATATGATTTTAATTTGAAATACAAAAGAGAGCCAATCCCTATGGAAATTGAAATATATTTCAATTTGAAATACCACTGGCATTCACAGATTATTCCAAAGCTTTCTCTAGCAAATGACAACAACTAAACTCATGTTTAGAAACTTCAAGGTCAATTATGTCTTTATAAGCCAAGATAGAAATTTTGTGAAAGCAGGACACACACACACACACACACACACACACACACACATTCATACATGTATGCACACACAAAGACACACAGCTTGACTTGGAAAGGACCAGTGGGAACCAGCTCAAATACCCGCTCTGGCTTACCATACTCCTGCTGAGCCCTCATGTTCATAAACTTACTGCTCATTCAAAACCTTTGGGCTTAATGCAAATTAATTTAACTGCTATGAAGCTCCTTTGGCCATTGTTGAGATTTTAAAATAATTAAGAGTGAAGTCGACTGATGAAAGCCTTTGCAGGCTGCTGTAGCAGTTTATGAATTATATACGTCCTATATTAATATGACTCCTCTGTGACTGCAGATTAGCTTGGGGATATTCATTAAGGTGGAATAAAATGACAACAGGAGTCTTGACATCCTTTAATTTCATATTTCCTGACAGCTTTCCAGAGAGCACCATGTGAAAACATAAAAATAATATATTTCTATAGCTCTTACAAATAGGGTAATAATGGTTTTTATTTATTTATTTATTTATTTATTTTTCTTGGATTACCATGAAAGACAGTTACAAGCTTTCATGTTTGAGTTTCAATCATATAATGATCAAACAGGGTAATATTGTTTATCCCATTCAATTCCCCAAGTAATCTGTGAATTTGGCAAGATTGATATTACTCACATTGTTTTATAAGAAAAGAAACTAATCTCACTGAAGTTATGAACCTCACACAGATAGTAAGGCAGGTAACATAGTCAGACACCCAGACCCATTAATTCCCAATCCAAAGTTTTTCCAGCATGCTATGGTGCTTCTCTTAATTAAGAAATATGCTTCTAGGGGGGTATGGTGCTACCAACAAGTCAATCTGTACCTGTAAGGTGAGTGCATCAGCAGCCTGATGGCGCCTTCAGACTTCCAGATACCCCAAAATTGCTGCTGTACCTTTGGCCAGACCCCAAAAACTTGGGGCAAAGTTTACCAAGAAAGATGTGGGAGACACACCCACAAACTACCTCTGGCTCAGCTATATAATTGGAGGCATGGCCTCTCTGGTTCCTGATCGAACTGCTTAATGGCCATAATCCCAGAGACTCAGAAACAAATCTCGAAACCCATTGGCTTTTGGCAGAAATGCATTCGGTCCCTGCAGTAGGTTACCGGTGCCGGGCCACCCCAGGTGGGAATAGGTTTCGTGCCTTGGCCTGTTCCCCCTGGCAGCCCAGTTGACATCATCCTCCAGAGGCCACTGGACAGCCAGGTTTGGGCCCGCAGTGACGAGACACCGTGGGGCCTCACAGGATGGGGGTGGAGTCATCCCTTTCCTCCCCACCCCAATGAGACCCCACGTCGCCGCCCACGAACAGCCTCTATAGCTCCTGATCAAACTGCTTAACAGCCATGATCCCAGAGATTCAGAAAAAATCTCAGAACTCAGCGGTTTTGGGTAGAAATGCGTCTGGACACCACAGTAGGTTACTGTCTCCGGGCCACCCTAGTGGGGAAAGGGTGCTGTCCCTCTGCCTGCTCCCCCTTGGTGGTTCAGTGGCTGCCATCCTCCAGAGGCCATTGGACAGTCAGGTTTGGGCCTGCAGTGACGAGATAAGCGAGGCCTCACAGGGTGAGGTGGTGTAGCCAGCCCTTTCCTCCCTGTCCCAACAAGACACTGAGTCACCACCCACGAACGGCCTCTCTGGCTCCTGATCAAGCTGCTTAACAGCCATGATCCCAGAGACTCAGAAACAAATCTCGGAACCCAGCAGGTTTTGGCAAGAAACTACTCCAGATTCAGTTGTCAAAATTTTGGAATTTCAAAATCACACGGCCAGTCCTAAAGCCATGCAACATCATATGTTATTGATAACCAGCAATACAAAACACATTGTCTACTGTTGCCTTTTCGGCAGATCTGAGCGTTGGGGTAAAATCCCAAATAATAATGGTGGGTCTGTTGTCAAAATATTGAACGTAATCAAAGTAGAGAGAGAGAGTAATTTGGAAATCATCTGCCCCACAGGTAGGGGGAGGGTATGAGATGGGGGTATACTGGGGTTTTTGATGGTGGAGAATGCACACTGGTGAAGGTATGGGTGTTTCATTGTATGACCGAGACTTAAACCCAAAAGCTTTGTAACTACTCTTACAGTGATTCAATAAATAAAATTATAAAAAATGCGAAAAAAAAGTAAGGTGGAGTTCATGCACAATTCAATCAGCCTAATCAGTGGCTGAATAAATAGCAGTACTCCTACATAAAAACAAAAATATTCCTCCCTACCATTAGTTCTTTCCATATGAGACAACTGAAATTTCCCTGCAATTTCCCTGCACTTTGTTCTTACAATCCTACTATAGCTACACAAAGAAACAAAAGACAGAGAAATAATTTATTCTAGGTACAGTAACAACAAGTCTCACAATGAAGATATTACTGGGTCCGCTCGAGTAAATCAATGAACAACAGGAGGACAGTGTTACAGTACTACAGTGAGGGAACAAGCTCATTTTCAAAGCATAAATAAGGAAGCACATTTTCAAACGTATGAAACTCCAAATCTACTTGAGAGGACATGCTGAGAGCCAACTTGTCAACCTCAGACTTGATAGAAGATAAAGATTTTTCCAAAGGAAGACTAAGAAAACCCATAATATCAATCTTCCATACACTATGCATAATTTTTTTATAATGTAAAGTGCTTCATATTTTCTTTTATGAGATGAGAAGAGCTTTTTACTGAAAACTGATATTACCTGAAAGGAAAATTACTTACTATACTTACTCATGAATCCTCAAAACAATACCAAAATTCAAAATACTCATCAAAAAGAAGCTATAAATATATGAGAAAAGAATACGTAGGTGAAAATTTGATTATGAAAATGTAATAGCAATTTAATGTGACATACTCCTTGGTTTGTTCCATTTACAAAAAAAAGATTGTGTATGACTTTGTTTAATAAGTGTAGGGGAAAAGATTGATGAAATCTAATGCTTGGTGATAAAACAATCTTACCAAGCAATCTTAGGAAAAGAAATTAACTTTCTATTTGATAAACAGAATCTCCAATAATCAAAAACTATGTATCTTGCTTAATGGTAAGATATTGAAAATTCCTCTCTGAAACTGAAAATGAAAAATAGAATGGAAGGTATTAGCATTTTGTTGAAGGTCCTATTCCATCTAATAAGGCACAAAAAAAATAAAAGACAAACTGTCATTATTTTCATAAAATAGAGTTGCAGAGAGATAAATACAAAATAGAGACCAGGGAGAAAATATAGCAGGTAAGTGGTAAGAGAAGGCATCCCTAGTCTTGATCTTTATTCATGGGGAACAGGTTCAGCTTTAAAAAGTAAGTATGATATTGACTGTAGGTTTTTCACAGATTTTTTTTCAAATTAAGGAAGTTCCCATTATTCTTTGTCAAGAGCTTTTAATATAAAGTAGTGTTAATGTTTTTTTAAAAAATCCTTTTTTATTTATTTATTTATTGAATCACCATGGGAAAGGTTACAAAGCTTTCAGGTTTAGGTCTCAGTCATGCAAATATCAAGCACATTTCCCTTTACCAAAACTTATTTTTTACCATGAAGAACCCCAACAAAACCCCACCCCCCACCCCTCCCAGTCCCTGTGGGGCAGATGAATTCTAGTTAACACTCTATCTGCTTTGATTAGATTCATTGTTTCAATAAAAGATTCACCACTATTATTTAGAGTTTACCCCCCCCCCCCCGAATCAGACATGCTGACAAAGCATTGTGAAGTGATTTGCTTTCTACAGCTGGGTTCAAGAATTATATGTTGGTTTTGGATTTCTGCTATTTTACTTATTGACCCTGGAAGTATTTCTACTGAAAGTCAGATAGTTAAGAAATTGGTTTCTGTGCTCTGGAGTCGTGGCCGTGCTGGAGAGCCGCTAGTGGGGGGCAACTGGTGGCCTCGGTGGGGCGTGAAGGGCGGACCGAAACGCCCCCCTTCCCATGAGGTTTTAGTCGCCTCCAGTCCCCCGGCTCATACCTGCTGTCCACAAGGCTCCCATGAGGCCGCCATCTTTCTTTCCAGAGAGGAGAGGGCGACTGGGGCAACACCCTTTCCCCTCCGGACAGACCTGATGGCCTGGATTAACGCATAGTCCGTTCACTTTTCTGCTCCAAGCCGCCGGGTTCTGCATTAAGTCCTTGTGCTTCTGGGGCTGTGGCCGTGCTGGAGAGCCGCTCGCAGGGGGTAACTGGTGACCTCGGTAGGGCGTGAAGGACGGACCGGAACGCCCCCCTTCCCATGAGGTTTTAGTCGCCCCCACACCCCCGGCTCATCCTGCATCTATTGAGATAATTATGTATTTTTGATTCATTGTTCTATTAATATCATATTACTCTGGTGAACTTTTGTATCTTGAACAAATCTTTTATCCTCGAGTGGAAAAATCTCAGTTGATCATTGTATGCAAAGAGCATTATAATGGGACTGGGTGGATAGTGTAAGGGTTAAGGTCCTTGCATGTTCCTGACCTAGTTTCAATCCCTTGCACCACATAACCTTCAGAACATCACTGGGTGTGACTCCAGATGGCTCGAACAGAATATGAGTGGCCCTGTTGGTCCACGGCACCCAGAGCCTGAGCACCACTCTGTCCTTATACCCGGGCTCTGAACTATCAGTTCATTGGTTGAGTAGCAGTGGAAGTGGCCCTGGGACCTTCAAGCACTGCTTGAGATCCTCCCTCCCAAAATTGTATGTGTTTGCTTGGGTAGATTTGCCTGTACTACTTGAATAAATTAATATTCATAGGGAAGTATTTATTCCTCTTGTATTTTGTTGAAGTCAGTGGCAAAATGTTTAGTAGAGTTTACTAGTAAAACAATTTCTTCTTAACTTTTTTCTCTGGGGGTAGCTTTTAAATTACGAATTCTTATCTCATCATTTCTGTAGGTGTGTTCAAATGTTCTATTGCTACTTTAGTGATTTTGCTAATTTTTCTGGGGGTTTTTGCTAGCATTTGTCCATACCATCATAGTTTTCTAAACTTGTTGGTACTCTGTCATTAAAGGTCTTAAAATACTTTTATTTCCATATGGATCTTGGCAATGTTTCCTCTTTCATTCCTGATCCTATTGAGTTTCTCTCCCTTTTTCCCTTTGTCTAGCTAAATGTTGATTTTTTTTTGCTGATCTTTTAAAAAGATTTCTGGGATTTCCACACGCAAAGTGTGGGCTCCTGCCCTAAAAAGCCTTCCCCTTTAACTAGCCTTTGTGTTTTTGCTTTTGCTAAAGTGGTGTCTGGCTTGAACATAAGGATAAAAATCACTGGAATAAACAAGGAAGAGACACTCACAGTGGGAGGCCTCACTAGGTTAATTTTGTAGCTGTGATGTCTGAGAAGATCAAGGTCACTTCCAGGTGTCTACCCTATGATTTTCACATTGACTGAGTCCCTGCCTATTTCAATCTCAGTGACTGCCACATGCAGCTGTAACAGTGCCCACCAGAAGAAAAGTTTTTTCAAAAAAAAATACAAAATCTATTTTTATGACTCCTGAATATCCTTTCCCACATCTCATTTCCAGAACTGACTCATATCCTCATCCTTAATTCAGTACTATACAAGGAGAATGGAACTATTGGATTGTGCTAGAATAGACATTTATATTAAGTTTAACAATTGCTGGAAACCCTTTTTTGGTTGTTAATATCAATTAAAGACATCTTAATTTTAACCACATATATTTCTATACTATGAACCCAATTTCTTATTAAGAATTCATAAATAGGCCAGGAGACAGTAACAGAGGTCTATGAAAGAGGAAAATCAGTTCCCCTTGCCAGCTCCTGCAAGAAGCTACGTTTTTGCTCTCTCCATTCCACCCTTTAGTTACCCTACAAAATCTTGGACCCTTTAATTATCGTGCAAAATATGAGGAAGGGAAGTTAGAAGTTCCCCAAGACCATAAATTCTGTCCCAGAGCTTAGACTCACCAGAGAGTAAGAGTAAACGGGCAATACTTAAGGCAAATGGTCAACTGGATAACCCAAAAGACCCAAATAAGCCAGACCACTCGGTAGAATCCTTGCATCCCCTGTAGCAGTCTTGCTACTTGACAAATAAACACAAAAACTCAGTTTTTCTACTAAAAAAAACTCAAAATAAGACATAGCTAACTTAGTCCTATACTGTGTTCCTTCTCACATGAGGAATTTTTTTTCTCTACTTTCTAATAAATTTTTCTAGTTTCTGAGTCTGGACTTCTTTATTAATCAATATTTTTTACCATTCAAAATATTGAAGAACTTGGAAACCATGGATCAGCACAGAGACCCACCATCACTGCTCCTGCATCATTATGGTACATACCTAGCATGCAGCTAGGTATGTTTGATACCTAGCACCAAATGATCTCTCAAGCATTGCAAGATGCAGACCTTGAAGCACTTCTGGGGTGCTCTGAGCTTCTCCTCCAACCATAAAGTACAGTCAGCACTGCACACTCAGCAACTTACATTGAACTGTCAATCCTATTGACCAATACTTGAGGTGCAGGGATGCCAGGCCTCCTGAGAAGCACTTGAGGTAACCCAACATTCATAAATGGTAGCTATTTTTACTAAAACATAAATGAGTATCAACTTCTATATATAGGAAGTAAGAATCCTATACTTATTATTCAAGTCATTCTTAACCATTAATATTTTTGTCTAAATTAGCTCAAATTTGCTTATCTGTTATATTGGAAAGAAGTGGAGCTCTTCCCATTTGACCCAGCAATAGCACTCCTGGGAATATATCCCAGAGAGGCAAAAATGTATAGTCGAAGTGATATCTGCACTTGTTTGTTCATTGCAGCACTCTTTACAATAGCCAGAATCTGGAAAAAACCTGAGTGCCCGAAAACAGATGACTGGTTAAAGAAACTTTGGTACATCTATACAATGGAGTACTATGTAGCTGTTAGAAAAGATGAAGTCCTGAAATTTACATACAAGTGGTACAATATGGAAAGTATCATGCTAAGCGAAATGAGTCAGAAAGAGAGGGATAGACATAGAAAGATTGCATTCACCTGGGGGATATAAAGTAACAAAATAGGAGATTAATATCCAGGAATAGCCGAGATCAGTACCAGGAGGATTACTCCATAGCTTAGAGGCCAGCCGGGCATTCTAGGGGAAAGGGAAGCTCAGACAGAGAAGGGAGCACCAAATAAAGGGTGTTTGGAGAATCCTCCCAGGAGGGGAGATGCATGTTGAAAGTAGACTATGGACTGAACATGATTGCCACTCAATGCCTCTTTTGCAGACCACAACACCCAAAAGGAGAGAAAGAACAAAAGGAAATGCCCTGCCACAGAGGCAGGGTGGGATGCGGGGGATGACTAGTGTGGGAGGGATACTGGGATCCATGGTGGTGGAAAATGGGCACTGGTGGAGGGATGGGTATTTGATCATTGTATAATCGAAACCCAAGCACAAAAATTTGTAAATCTACAACTGTACCTCATGGTGTTTCACTAATAAAAAAAAATGGAGCTCTGAAAACTTTCTAAACTTTATACAACAAAAGTTTACAGAACTGAAAGGAATCTTATGGTGTGGGGAGATGGGAGAGAAGAGCACTTGACTGAGACAGTGACGGCTCACTTTGAGCTGTGGAGAAGAGACCCAAGAGCACCAGAAGTGATGATTTTCCCACCCTTCTCCCTTCTAAAGACAAAAAGACTCTTGAAAAACACTTGAGGTCTGAACTACACTATCTATTTAATATTGACAATATGACCTTGGGCCAGAAGTTGATGGAACCAAGATGAATATGACTAGGTTCATGCCTTCCAGCACTCCCAGTCTAATGGGAAAGATGAACTCATGAAAAGCAATTTCAACTGTAACAATAGAGGTGCAATGGTATGAGCTACAGCAATTGCCCAGAGGAATGAGTGATAATTCAGTTTGGAAAGTCAGAGACAACTCTATAGAAAATAAAAATCAAAGAATGTGCTTGAGTTAACCAACAATCAGTAGAATAAAAGACTTTCTTGCAACTAAACCCACAGTTTTGATGTGAGTTTGACATTAATTCAGAGCGGGAAACAGAAGCCAGACCTCTGAGGAAGTTCCTTGCCTTATAACAGGCAGTGAAGCCTGTCTTGTGTCACATAAAGCCAATAAAAAGTATTTCAGGTTGGAAAAGTCTCAACTTGCATTTTTAGAAGAGCTCTTGGTGTTTCTATGAAGAATGTGTTGGTGCCATCAAGATGGAAAGCCAAAATCTCTTTAGGAGGGTGGTATGAGTAATAAATGTTGGGGCTGAACTACGAAAGTGCTGACAAAAAGAGAGAGAAATATGTGTGAGAGGTCTGATACATAAAAATAAAGTAAAATATAAAATGCAGGTCTCTGGCTTGAGCAAATGGATAGGTGTACACATGAAATGAGTGAAATTCAAGGCACACTGAATTGGAAGCTTTGGGGACATCACACAAGTGACAGCCGAACTACTCCAGATGGATTTAGGAGGTTTCATTTAGCAATTCCTAGAGGTATAAAAGAAAATTAAACTGCCTATGGGAAAAAAATAAAACATAGAGGGAAAACGAAGGGATTCCACGATTCAGTAATGGGTGAGTCGGTCCCCCAAAGAGGATGAATAGGAGCAATCAGAACAAAAGTAAACAAGACAAGCAAAATCAGTGCATCTGGATCCTAAGGATGAAGAAAGTCTTGGAATGGAATAACAATTTTGATAAAGGGTGGAGGAGGTGGAGCTGATGATAGCAGAGGAGGAGGAGAAGGAGGCAATTTCGATAGAAGTAAAAAGAAAGAAAATGAAAGGAGAACAAGACATGAGGTGGTGATGGCAGATGAGGGTTCAGGAGAAGAGGGAGAGACATTCATGCATCATTGGCAGAAAATGATCTTGAAGTGTCTTAGAACTTTGGTTCTTCCTTTTTCTAGGGAAGCACGGAATGGTCCCAGTCTCCAGAATTAGGGGCCAAGGAGGAGAAGGAGCAGAAGCCTGAGCTACTTCTAGTGAATCATCTTCCCCACCTTCCTGACCTAGAACAGGAATGTTATCTCAGTCACCTTTGTAAAGAAAGCGTAATCTCAAGAAAAGTTTACTGGCAATTAGATATTATAGAATTTGCAATGCATTGATGATTCTGCTTCACAAATAATCTTTTTCTACACTCTACTATCATGAGAAAAACACCTGATACTCCTAAAGGTGACTGATGCAAAGTCCAAGTTATTCCCAAGCTATTGCTTTCGCTTTGATTTCACTCAACCTTGGGCCTTAAAAAAAAGATGAAAGACTTCTGCTGGATGAAATCCAACCCCTCACCTGTCTCTCTCTGAAGTCTACAGTTGGGCAATATGGTTTGAATACACACATAAACATCAAATACTCAACCTATAAACTCAATAAAGACATCACCACAAAGAACAGGGTAACTTAAAACTCTCAGCTAACCCAGTGCCTCATGCTGGCCTGTGGCTAAGAGTCTGGCATCTCATGATGACTCAGTCTTGTCTTCTTCCCAACTCTGCTCCATTATATTTTAAATGCCATAGATGGAATTTAAAGCTATTCCAGCATGGTCCAAAGGTCAGGACTTTGCCCTATATAAAGAGAAAATGTCCCTGATTTTTTCTTATTGCAGTGTCTCTTTCTTCTACAGATTCCAATACACAGGTGAGCTTTACATAAGACACCTATCCCTGTAATGTTGTATGCAACAGGTTTTTGTAACAGGGCTTAGATTTCAAGTATCTTAAATTTCATTATAAATCTTTTTTTTCTACTTCAAATAACCCTATCATGTAGCAAAGAGCCTTTCCCAAATTTTTACTTAGTTTTATGTCTCAAGTTTCCTTAAAGTGGAGCTCACTCTGCCGCTAAACATGTATGCTCTGAAAAGGCAGCAAAGGCAAAGTCTCACTTATTTACAGAGTGAGGAGCAGGTCCAGGGTGGGGGAGACCCCCAGGAACTCTTGCCTAAATCTACAGGTGTCTTTTCTGTGCTGAAGAGCCTGGAGACCGTGTCTGGCTGTTTAACTAGTGGTCTTTGACCATAGGCCCATGGACCAGTGCTGTTATGCTGATGCAGAAAGGTGAAAAACATTGGTCTGCCACTTGGTAATAACTAGTGGTTGCTGCTCCATGCATTAGTCTACAGATGCACATGGGCAGGTATAAAAAGATTAAAGAATGCTGCTCTCTCTCCCCTCACCCTAGCCCCCACCCATTGCTAGGTGGAAACAGACCTTTGTTCCTAGACATTCTTGGAAATCCTGGGAGAGATGTGGAGAACAAGGTAAGCATAGAGCTGCCCCATCACTTGAATGTCTCTCAGGCAGAAAATAGGTGGGGAAAACTGAGGGTGCTCTCTGGGATGTGCCTGTGATGTTTCCAAAGTCTGAAGGCAGCCTCCTTCCTTCCCTTGGGCTGCCCCTTACAGCCCAAGATGAAATAGGTAGACTTGAGGGCTAGGGCAGATAATTGCTTCCAAACCATCCCACTTTCTGTTTCTGTCTTGACTTTATGACACAATTGGTTCAAGTTCCTAAATACATGAGCAGTCTGAGCCCAAGACAGAGGGACAGCTATACTGCTATACTGCCTCTTCGCTGCTTAGCTGGGCTGAAATTCTCCTGCTGGCTCAAATTGTGTGCTGTTTATTTGTGTCATCTACCAATAGCTAATTGGGGGGAAGTGCCAACACTGTGCTTGACCTCAGGATTTTTAAATAAGATTGTCCTGGATTTTCTGGTGGGCTCCAAATACCACAGCAAGAGTCCATCTGAAAAGATGAGCTGTCAAGGAGGAAAACAACACGTGAACATAGAGATAGAGATTAAGGGGATGGGGCCACAAGCTACAGTTGGCAGCACCGGAAGCTATGGGAGCACTGAACTCCTCCCCAGAGACACTGGGTCTCTACATTGACATCAGACGGCTCATCTCAGGAACTGTGAGGGAATGGATTCTTTTATTACAAACCACCCGGTTTGTGGTGATTTGTGCCACTGAGGGCATTCCATGAGACAGACACTGCATACACTTCCCTGATAGGAATCCCCCACAATGCACCTTTGTTGCACCAGCTTCCCTGCATTTTCTTGCCTTAGTGACAGCAGTGTTTACTAGCAACACCTCCTTCCCTTCCCTTTTCAGGGGTCGGGGCCTACCCACCCCAGAGCTCACTTCCCTGCCTTTACACCCTTCCGCCAGACACCCCTTTTCTCCCCCCCCCCACCCATGTCTCTGCACCCGACAGAATGTTCATTTTCTGACTGTTCCCAGTCAGAGGATTCTAAGCCCCTAGAGGCCAAGAATCTATTAGCACTTCCCAGAGATTCTGTTCAGAGCTTTAATACACACATTTGAATGCATAAGAGGTAACTGATAAATATTTGCTAATTGACTGATAATTTGGACTTGATTATTATTCCTATAGCAACCATTTTTTGAAGTGTCTGTTAGATTCCAAGCACTAAATAATGAAAATAACAGTAATGGCCATTATAACTAATAAGCTGTTACCATGTACCCGCTATTGTGATATGCACTGAAAATTTACTATTTTATTTAATCATCACCACTAAATTATTAATGTTGACAACACTCTGATTCTCTTTCTTTCAGTTACTGGTCCACACTGAGTGAGACTCAGGATTTATTCCTGGCTCTGTGCTCAGACCATGCGTGGTAAGAGGATTCAATCCAAGGTCAGTCATGTCCAAGGCTAATGCCCTTCCTGCTTAACTGTCTCTCTGGTCATCCTCTCCTTTTTATAGATAAATGAACAGACCAAAATAGGTTAATTAATTTGCTCAATCACCCAGCCTCAATTCTGAGACCAGAGCTCAAACCGGATTAGCTCTCACCACTATGTTTCACACAAATTCTTTGTGTGTGTATGTGTGTGGTGGGGGGGGGGGGGGGTAAGGGGAATGTGGAATTCCAAGTTTTTCCCCCTTGCAAGTATCTTCCGGGTGATTCCTTTTCTCAATCATTTGGAGAGTTGAAGTGAATCCAGGTTGACCAGCAACGTAAAATCTGAGTCCCGATTCTAGGACTTGAAGTAAAATGAATTGACCACTAGATGGCACCAAAAAGGTGTGTCTGAAACAAAAGCCCGCAAGGCAGGATCACTCTGCCTGCCTTGCTCCGAAAGCTGTGCATACAAAGGAGACAAAGTGGCCCTACAGGAAAGTCCAGGGTCAAAAGAAACCGACAGCAAGTTTCCTCCAGCGTCAAAAGATGGTAGGAAAGAAAGAGGGCGGGGAAATGGGAACAACAAATCTGCAGGCTGAACTTCAGTGAAAAAAATCACAATCCTGAAAAAATGCGGACTATTCAAATGCATCTGTTTACTAGCAGCACACAGAAATCCCTGGGGATTTTCTGTAAGAAAAGAAAAATTAGAGGCATAACCAACAACAGTGAGGAGTCCAAACACCTTAACAAGTCCTTCTTGAAACGGCAGCTTCTGAATGATTCAACTGCCTCTTAGACAAAACACGTAGCAACCACCATAAATACACTATAATTAACATCACACACAGAGCTAAAGAAACTTGCAAATATTTCATTTAGCATCTCAAAGGAAGCATAGATATTCTTCCCCGTGAATGAGGACATTGTCAAATTATTTACCGGGAGCCAGCTGTACATTCTCTGACTTGGAAAATACCCAGAGATAGCTGGATGTGGTGAAGGAATGATCACACTTTGGGCAACATCTCATCCCTATCTTTCTTGCCCTTCTGTGGCACCCAGCTGCTATGCAAGCTGCCTCTCAGTCCTCTTTGCTACTTCACATGTGCTCCAAGAAGCCCTGGTCACTTGTGATGTTTTGGCCACCTGTCGTGAGGAGGTAGGTGTGGAATATAAGAGTGAACATTGGGCACCTCAGCGATTACTCCAGGCCATTGCGGTAAAGCAAATGTCTCAAAAGTGAGTTCTGGTTTCCCAGTTGTTGCCAGCAGGAAGATAGGGGTAATGAGTAATGAGTGTTGGGTAATGACTGGTAATGAGTGTTCAGGAAAACAGTGTCTGAAACCTAAACAGCCAGAAGGCATGGAGGACTTACACACACACACACACACACACACACACACACACACACACATAAAAACCTACTTCAAGAGTGTGGAAAGCCATTGAAATGCAGAATTCCAGACCCAATCATGACCAATCTTGAGAGAAGAGGGACCTCAACCCCACAGCAGGAGAGGCTCTAACACCAGCACAGAGGCCAGACAATATCAAGGAAGACCATCAATTGTGCCCAGCTTTGACAACCAATTGAGTGACGGGGTATAGGATGGGTGTTAGTCTAATCTGAAGATGGAACTTGTGTCTCAAGGGAGAGAGAGACTCAAAAAAAGGGAGATTGAGAGGGAACTCCACTGCCTGAGTGGAACAATCAGAACATGCAACATTGACTAATTAAGTTCACTATTTTATATGACAACAGTCATCTAGAGTCCCAATCTTGGGTATTCGTCTTTTAACCTCAGAGATTTTGATCAAAGACCACAATAACAAAGATAATAATAGTGGAAAGTAATTTAAACACTTTAAGAACTACCAACGTATAGGACACGGATATGCGAAGTACCACAACATGCTGTTGGAAGATGGTGTCAATAAATTTTCTCAATGCAAGGTTGCTTCAAACTTTTAATTTGTATTTTTTTTAAAAAATCTGCAATGTGCAATAAAATGAAGTATGCCTTAGGGCAGTTTCACCATCCAAGGCCGGAGTTTAATAGAGCTGGACCAATTGGGCCGCGGCTACTATGCTAGGGAGTCATTTGAACCAGTTCTGCTAGAAAACTCACTTATTGGCCTCAAATGTATTGGGAATGAAAAATAAAATGGTCCCCACCACAGCTAGCTTGAGATGCAGGCAGATTTCTCCTGTTTCTGCCCACCTCCTGCTTCAGCAGGGAAAGCAGCTGGAGGCTGGGGGAGGGAAGGGAGAGCTCTGAGGAAGAGAGCAGGAGATTCCTGTGCCTGCACGAGTTCTGGGCGAGAGGATCTGCATGTTTCTTAAGCTTTGGCATCTTACGTTTTCTTACTACTAAAATAGGGCTTTAAAATGACATATTTTAGAGTCTGTGAAGACTAGAAGCAAAGCAGATACAGAGAGACTGCAACCACTCTGTTCCTCTGGTCCTTCTCATATCTGTCTGGACTCTCCAGATCTCTTCTCTCTCTCTCTCTCTCTCTCTCTCTCTCTCTCTCTCTCTCTGTCTTCTCTCTCTCTCTCTCTCGCTCTCTCTCTCTCCTCTATTCCACCACTTGATTTTGCTAGCCTTCACAAACATATGATGCATTTCCACTATAGCCAGAAGAAATTAAATATATATAAATAAATATATCCATATAATATATAATATACACTTTAAGTGTATAAAATATATATGTATGTTTTTGCCACAGGAGTCAAAAGGCAAGAAGAACCTTCCACATGCTCTGATGCAGCCACGCCGACACTGTATCCCTGAACAGTCAGAGCAGTAGCCTGAGCTTCTTCCCCCCGTGCTGCATGCATGTGTGAAGTATCAATCGCAATCCCATTTTTAGGGATTTCCCTGAAGGTAAGTGATTTATGAGTTATCTGACATCTGCTGGTACATGGTTATTTATTTATTTATTTTTAATAGCGAAACACCATGAGGTACAGTTGTATACTTACAAACTTTCGTGCTTGTGTTTCAGTTATACAATGATCGAGTACCCATCGAGTACCTCCACCAGTGCCCATTCCCCACCACCAATGATCCCAGTAGCCCTCCCATCCCCACACCCCATCCCCGCTACCCCACCCCACCTCTGTGGCAGGGCATTCCCTTTTGCTCGCTCTTTCCTTCAGGGTCTTGTAGTTTGCAATAGAGGTATTGAGTGGCCATCATGTTTGGTCTATAGTCCACTTTCAGCATGCATCTCGCATCCCGAGCAAGTCTTCCAAACATCCTTTACTTGGTGTTCCCTTCTCTATCTGAGCTGCCTTTTCCCCCAGCATGTGCTTCCGGCTTCCAAGCCCTGGAGCAGACCTCCTGGTACTTATCTCAACTATTCTTGGGTGTTAGACTCCCATTCTGTTACTTTATATTCCCCAGATGAGTGCAGTATTTCTATGTCTGTCCCTCTCTTTCTGGCTCTTTTCACTTAGCATGATACTTTCCATGTAGAACCACTTGTATGTAAATTTAATGACTTCATCTTTTCTAATAGCTTCATAGTAGTCCATTGTATAGATGTGCCAAAGTTTCTTTAACCAGTCATTTTGGTACATGATATTTTAGGTGTGACATCCTGCCCACACGCCAGGCTGTCTTCACCAGGCCCCTCGGAGGGGGGCAGTTTGAGTTTCCCTCCCCGCCCCAAGCAGAGCCCCAGCAGCTGAAAACCTACGGTACCCAGCCATAGCCATGCTCAAGCTCACTCTCCACATGCTAAAAACAAGCCTCACGCATGAAGGAACTGGCAGAGGACCCCAGATGCGTGGGTCCCGGGGCTAAGATCTCCAAGCCTGCTCAGATCGGGACTGGGCCTCCTCCACCCAGATTCTCCATTTTCCAGTAGCTAGGCAGTCACACCCACAAACTGCCCCAGATGCCATGAAATCCCATCAACGGCCAAGATCCAGAGACTATAAAACAAAGCTCCCGGAGCAAGAAAAGCCTCTTTAACAAATTGTGCTGGCAAAACTGGATGGCTAAAAAGAAAGGAATCGACTTAGAAAGATTGCATTCATCTGGGGAACATAAACACCCAAGAATAGCTGAGATTAGTACCAGGAGGTTTACTCCGTGGCTTGGAGGCCAGCTGCACACTCTAGGGGTAAAAGCAGCTCAGATAGAGAAGGGAGCACCAAATAAAGGGTATTGGGAAGATCCACCCAGTATGGGAGGTACATGCTGAAAGTAGACTATAGACCAAACATGATTGCCATTCAATGCCTCTTTTGCAAACCACTGCACCCAAAGGAGAGAGAGAACAAAAGGGAGTGCCCTGCCACAGAGACAGTGTGGGATGGGGGTTGGGGGGGTGGGAGGGAAACTGGGATTAGTGGTGGTGGAGAATGGGCCCTAGTGGAGGGATGGATACTCAATCACTGTATAACTGAAACCCAAGCACAAAAATTTGTAAGTCTACATCTGTACCTCATACCTCATGGTGTTTCACTAATAAAAATTTAAAAAATAGGAAGTTTGAACAACGGATGTACATATGGAATAAAATAAAATAAAACAAAGCCCCTGGAAGTGCTCTCCTATAGTCTAGTTCTTCTCCTTGGAGAACCCAGCAAGCTACCTAGAGCATCCTGCCTGCACGGCAGAGCTTGGCAACCTCCCATGGCGTATTTGATATGCCAAAAACAGTAACAATGATGTGTCTCATTCCCCTGACCCGAAAAAAACCTCCAATGCAGCACAGTTGGGAAGGATGAGTAAGGCTAGGCTGCTAAAATCTCAGGGCTAGGACGAAAGCAGACGTTACTAGTGTCCATTCGAGCAAACCTGTGAATAATGGGATGACAGTGATACAGTGACATGCTAAAAATGATCCCATACAAAACAAATGGTACTTGCTTTACTCAGTTTTGGTTTAGAAAGGTTTCATAGGCACACTCTGTTTCTGTAAGCTAGGGAAACCAGTACCTCTTTGAGGGGTCTTTAGAACCAAAAATTGAGTCATCAAATTCTTATATCGAAATGAGAGGGAGTTACAGAGCTGTGGGGAAAAGGCGGAAAAGACTGCTGAGCTACAGTACAGAAGTAGAGCACCTGCCTTGAATGTGGCTGACCCAGCTTTGATCCTTGGTCCCATATGGTCCCCAGCATGGGTAGGAGTGATCCTTGAGCGAAGAGCCAGGAGTAAACCCTGATCACCACTGGGTGTGGCCCGCCAAACAAAGCAGAAAGACCAGGTGTCTTTCAAATACAAAATCAAAAGCTAGATGCTGGTTCTGAAAGTTCCAGAGGAGAAGCTCCCTATCCTGTCCAGAAATAACAGATGGGTTGTACTAACCTAGAGTAACTGGGGCAGCCTGATAGAGTGCTCAGATCCAGAGACGAGTCCCCACTTGTTTGTTGTGGGTCTGTTCAAGAATTACTCTTCTGTTTCCCTAGAAGCCTTGATTTTGCCTGTGTTCGTCATCTTTTCCAGAGATGCAGGTGAGATCCATCCAGGACACATCACTTTGTCATCTCCCTATTAACCTAGACACCTGCTAGGCTTAACCAATAAGTATCTGAACCTTGCTAATTTCCTGGCACTGTGCTAACACCGAAGTTTCCACAGTCAACCTACCAGTCTTACTGCTAGAACTGGTTCTCCAGACATGGGGTGAAGAAGACTAAAAATATCAAATAAGAACAATTGTTCTTCAAGCACAAAGGATGTATTGTAATTTGTTTTGGTGTAAAGTGTACTAATTAAGAGTATTACCTTTACAACCCAGGACAGAATTTTTCATGTTAAGGCGCATAGACACAACTCAGGATAATTCGTGAATGTGGATATAAGATTTTCACTAACCTCTACCTAAAAGTAGATATTTTTGTCTAAATTTAAATGCAAAAATGCTATCAAAGTTTCTATTACTTTATAATCACTGGGAATGGCAAATAATGCATTTAATGTTACAACTGTAATGTTTTGATACCTCATGATTACTCCAGATTTAGGGTATTTTAGGCCTTTCAATGAACCCCAATATTTAACACCCTAATAAAGTAGGACATATAGTATTACAACCCGTGTATTTGGTTTCTGAATATCTGATAACAGTAGTTCAATAGAATTTCTTTTCCTCCAATTCATATATCTGCATTATTTGTGAACATGTATCTGGGAAGGAATTCTTGTGTTTTACTAGGAAAGTGAAGGAATCCAAGGCCCAGGAAAGCATAAGAACCTCTGCTCTAAGGCCTATTGTCCATTTCAAGGATCCCTGATGCCCACGAACTTTCAGCAGTTGAAAACCCTCAATAGGTTGACATACCCTAGAGTTCTGTGGCAACACCCCTCATCTGGCTATTTTATTCAGTGCTAGAAGATTTTAAATTAGCATCACAGATATCAAGGTAATTTCTCATTAATAAAATAAGTGTTTTTTCTTTTTTTTAATTGAATCACCATGAGATATATTTACAAAGCTTTCATGATTGAGTGTCAATCATGTAAGCACTAAACACCCATCTCTCCACCATTGTACATTTTTCATCACCAGTGTCTCCGGTATTCCACTCACCGCCTGCAACCAACCCCACCCCTTGCCTCTATGGCAGACTATTTCCTTCTTACTCTCTCTCTATTTGGGGGTATTATGGTTTGCAATACAGATAGATACTGAGAGGCTATCATGTTTGATCCTTAATGTGCAAAAAGCTATCAATAAAGTCCAGGTATATGTGATCTGCATGAGTAGAAATAAAAGAATACTGAGTCCATTTATCCAACCCCCCTCTCATGGACTCTCCTTGAATCTTTGGGTAGGTAAAGGGGCTTTCAAGAGTAGAGTTAAGCTGTCTTTCTTCTCTTGTCTAGAATCTACCTCCAGTTGAAGTTTTTGTATTGAAAGTACTTTAAAAGTGCCTGGGGACTTCTACAGACAATAGAATAGATTTGTGTGATTGTTCTTGTGCTTATTTTCTAGTGAAGGTGTCTATAAGGGGCAGTATTTCTCCTGAGACCCAATTCTCTTGTAGCACACTGCTTGATAGCATGGTGATGGGAAAGAGATTTGAAAGTAGAAACCGCCCAAATGGAACACACAGAGGATTGTTATATCGAAGAGTCAGCCACCAATATTTGCATTTTGGCAGAAAGTCAAAGGCAGCCAGATGAGACAGAAAGTTATGCAGTGGGGAAAAGGTAGCTTCCTTCAGGTATGCACTGACTATAAGTTGTTGGAATGAAGAAGCCGTGGTGGGGAAAAGGTAGCTTCCTTCAGGTATGCTCTGACTATAAATTGTTGGAATGAAGAAGCTGTGCATAGGCTAATTCAAAACAGGAGGTATTCATGATTGGGATGGATATATATATAATACATATATATATATATATATATATATATGGATTGGGGACACCCTCAGATGTGCTCAGGACTTAATCCTGGTTCTGCACTCAGGAGTTACTTCTGACGGGCCTGAGGGACCATATGAGGTGGTGGGACTTGAACTCAGGTCAGCATGTGCAAGGTGAGCACCTTACTTAGTGTACTTTTGCTCTGACCCCTAAATATATATATATATATATATATATATATATATATATATAATATTTGGCTGAATCTCCTGCCTCTGGGCCAGTCTGTCTTCTCTGGGGCCCCTCAGATGGGGACAGGTTGAATTTCCCTCCCCGCCCTAAGCATAACCCCAGCAGCCAAAAACATCCAGAACCCAGCCACAGCCATGCTCAAGACCACTCTCCACACGCTTGGAAAAACCTCACATATGAAGGAACCAGCAGAGGAACCCAGGTGCGTGGGTCCCAGGGCTAATATCTCCAAGCCTGCTTGGATCAAGACTGGGCCTCCTCCACCCAGATCCCCCATTTTTCAGTAGCTTGGTAGTCACACCCACAAACTGCCCCTGGTGCCATATAATCCCACCAACAGCCAAGATCCAGAGACTATAAGACAAAGCTCCCAGAAGCACATGGCTGCATTTGTGGCCACACGACCTCTTATAATCTAGCCCACTGATGTACCTAAAGCAGCACACTTGTGTTTAACATACTTGCTTGTATTCTCTTATATACATTTTCCATCCCTCTTGGAGAGCCCGGCAAGCTACCGAGAATATCCCACCCACATGGCAGAGCCTGGCAAGTGTCGTGTGGTGTATTCGATATGCCAAAAACAGTAACAGTAACAGGCCTCATTCCCCTGACCCTGAAAGAGCTTCTAATATGGCACCACTGGGAAGAACGAGTAAGGAGAGGCTGCTAAAATCCCAATGGGATGAATGCAGACTTTACTGCCGCCAACTCTAGCAGTAACGTCTCCATTGGAGACTTTGTTGTTACTGTGTCTGGCATATCGAATACTCTCGGTAGCTTGCCGGGCTCTCCGAGAGGGGCGGAGGAATCAAACTCGGGTCGGCCATGTTGGCCGCATGTAAGGCGAACGCCCTACCGCTGTGCTATTGCTCCAGCCCTAGCAAATCTAACTCTAGCAAATCAATGAACAATGGGATGACAGTTGTGACAGTGATACAATGATATTTAATATCTACTTTTAAATTTTTTCATTGAATTACTGTGAGATAAACAGTTACAAGGATTTTTGTGATTGGGTTTCAGTTATGCAATGTTCCAACACCCATTCCTTCACTGCCGCACATTTCCTTCCACCAATGTTCAAGTTTCCCTGCTGCCACCCCCTCCCCAGCCTACATTTAATCTTTTTATCTCTCTCTGTCTCTGTCTCTCTGTCTCTCTCACTCGCTCACTCACTCTCCCGCTTGCTCACTCTCAGCACTGAGGTTTGCAATACTGTTACTGAAAGGTTATCATGTATATCCCTTTATCTCCTTTCAGTTCTCAGTTCTTATCTGGAGTGATCATTTCCAAGTATCATTGTCATAGTGGTCCTTTCGCTGTCATTACTGCACGCTCCCACAACTTGTGGCAAGCTTTCCACTAGGGACCAGTTTTCCTTGCCCTTGTTTCTGCTATCTTTGGATATCATTCTCATATTATGTTTGTTTATTTTATATCCAGCAAATGAGTGCAATCATTTTGTGTGTCGTGTCACTCTCTCTCTGACTCATTTCACTTAACATGATACTCTCCATGTCCATCAATGTATAAGCAAACGTCATGATTTCATTTTTCCTAGTGACTGCATAAGAAACTATGGTACATCTTAAACTATATGATCAGTTTGTGGACAGTTTTTTATTTTTTTGTCTGGTTTTGAGTTGCAAGTCAGGAGAACACATAGGAAGTTGGTGGTCACAGACCGACTCCTGACCATCTGGACTCATTGCAACAGGGCTGTGAGTCATGTATTGTAATCTATGATATGGTTCTTGTGCATTGTGTTCCACCTGGATATTCCAGTCCATAAAGCTCACTTCCCTCAAACAGAGAGATATTAGAAATGTCGATCAAAAACATCCCTGCCTCCATACAAGGTCCAATCAGCTTATTAGAGTCTGTTTGCCAAGGACAAACAAGTATATCATCATCTCAAATACAGTAAAGGTCTTGAATACCTTGTATGGTAATGTTGAGCTACTTCCTCAAGTTTTTTTTTCAAGCCAGGTGTTATTTTTATTGCTTTAAAATCAAGTGATGAGGTCATGCAGATTCCATTCCTATGGAGTTCACATTCTATTTTTTTGTTTTTGTTTCTTTCTTTTTTTTTTTTACAGTTGTAGATTTACAATTTTTTGTGCTTGGGTTTCGATTATACAATGATCAGATACCCATCCCTCCACCAGTGCCCATTTTCCACCACCATGGATAATATCCCCCCACCCCCATCCCCCCATCCCCCCCTGTCTCTGTGGCAGGGCAATCCCCTG
Source organism: Sorex fumeus (assembly GCF_029834395.1). Classification (NCBI taxonomy): domain Eukaryota; kingdom Metazoa; phylum Chordata; class Mammalia; order Eulipotyphla; family Soricidae; genus Sorex; species Sorex fumeus. The sequence goes on along the minus strand of NW_026606092.1, from coordinate 32,468,320 downwards.
TGTTCTCTCTCTCCTTTTGGGTGTTGTGGTCTGCAAAAGAGGCATTGAGTGGCAAACATGTTCAGTCCATAGTCTACTTTCGACATGCATCTCCCTTCCTGGGAGGATCCTCCAAACATCCTTTATTTGGTGCTCCCTTCTCTATCTGAACTGCCCTTTCTTCTAGGATACCCGGCTGGCCTCTAAGTTATGGAGTAATCCTCCGGGTGCTGATCTCAGCTATTCTTGGGTATTAATCTCATACTTTGTTACTTTATATCCCCCAGATGAATGCAATCTTTCTATATCTATCCCTCTCTTTCTGACTCATTTCACTTAGCATGATACTTTACATATTGTACCACTTGTATGTAAATTTCATGACTTCATCTTTTCTAACAGCTACATAGTACTCCATTGTGTAGATGTACCAAAGTTTCTTTAACCAGTCATCTGTTCTTGGGCATTCAGGTTTCTTCCAGTTTCTGGCTATTGTAAAGAGTGCTCAATGAACAAACAAGTGCAGATGTCACTTCGACTATACATTTTTGCCTCTCTGGGATATATTCCCAGGAGTGGTATTGCTGGGTCAAATGGGAGCTCAATTTCTAATTTTTTGAGAATCGTCCATACTGTTGTCCAGAAGGGCTGAACCAGTGGACATTCCCACCAACAGTGAAGGAGTGTCCCTTTCTCGCCACATCCGCGCCAGCATCGGTTGCCTTTGTTCTTTTGAATGTGGGCCAGTCTCTGAGGTGTGAGATGGTATCTCATTGTGGTTTTGATCTGCATCTCCCTGATGATTAATGATGTAGAGCATTTTCTCATGTGCTTTTTTGCCATTCGGATTTCTTCTTTGAGAAAGTTTCTGTTCATTTCATTGCCCCATTTTTGGATGGGGTTGGATGTTTTCTTCTTGTGGAGTTTAACCAGTATTTTGTATATCCTGGAGATCAACCCCTTGTCAGATGTGTATTCGGTGAATATCCTTTCCCATTCTGTAGACTGTCTTTGTATTTTGGTCACTGTTTCTTTGGAGATGCAGAAGCTTCTTAGTTTAAGATAGTCCCATTTATCTATCTCTGTTTTCACTTGCTCGGCCAGTGGCGTGGCATCTTTGAAGATACCATTAGCTTCAATGTCATGGAGGGTTTTGCCAACTTTATCTTCAATGTACCTTATGGTTTCTGGTCTGATGTTGAGGTCTTTAATCCATTTTGATCTTACTTTTCCTCAAGTTTTGACCTAGAGCAAGTATAATAAATAGGTAAAGGTAAAGGCCCTCCCGTTGTTCGTGATTTGCTCGAGCGGGCCCAGTAACGTCTCCATCATGAGACTTGTTGTTACTGTGTTTGGCATATCGAATACATCACGGGTGGCTTGCCGGGCTCTGCCGTGCGGGCGAGATACTCTCGGTAGCTTGCCGGGCTCTCCGAGAGGGGCAGAGGAATCGAACTCGGGTCGGCCATGTTGGCTGCGTGCAAGGCAAACGCCCTACCACTGTGCTATCGCTCCAGCCCAAGTATAATAAACAATGCATCTTATTCCTTTGAGCTGCTAATGATACCCACTCATTGTTTAAAATATGGATAAAACATTTGATATACAGTAACTGCTCAGTGAAACTTGGCAGGTTTTATTTTCTTTTAAGGAAAGGAAGTCTTGGGGGCTGGAGCAATAGTACAGCGGGTAGGGCATTTGCCTTGCACACAGCCAGCCCAGGTTCGATTCCCAGCATCCCATATGGTCCCCTAGCACCGCCAGGGGTAATTCCTGAGTGCAGAGCCAGTAGTAACCCCTGTGCATCGCCAGGTGTGACCCAAAAAGCCAAAAAAAAAAAAAGAAAGAAAGAAAAGGAAGTCTTTTGCCAAGGAGCTATGATCTATACCAACACTTCTCAACTAGGAGCAATTTTACTTCCCACGGAACATTGTTGCAAGGGGAAAATGACACTAACATCAACCATTGGCTGGAGATCAGGGATGCTGCTAAATATATTCTTCTCAAGATAAAAAAATTATCTAGCCCAATGACAACAATGCCAAGACCATCTATCTATGGGGAGAATGGAAGAGTTGTGGATATCAGAGGGGTGTTGTTGTGGCAAAGCAACACTGAGTTCAAGAGTAGAGTGCATTACCCAGATCCCCAGTTTTCCAGTAGCTTGGCAGTTACACCCAAAAACTGACCCCAACCCACCGTATAATCCCATCAACGGCCAAGATTCAGAGACTACAAAATAAAGCTCCCGGAAGAGAGCAATGCAGAATCTCCTGACCTGGCGCCAGGCTGTCCTCACCAGAGCCCCTTGGAGGGGTGTGGGTTGAGTTTCTATCCCTGCCCCCAAGCAGAGCTCCAGCAGACGAAAACCTCCAGAACCCAGCTACAACCATGCTTGCATCGGGACTGGGCCTCCTCACCCATATCCCCAGTTTTCCAGTAGCTAGGCAGTCACACCCACAAACTCCCCCTCAGTGCCATGTAATCCCATCAACGGCAAAGATCCAGAGACTATAAAATAAAGCTCCCTGAAAAGAGTGATGCAGTATTTCCTGGAGCATGTGGCCTCTTTTACTCTAGCCCATTGAATACCTAAAGAAGCACACATTTGTTTGGTTTTAACATACTTGCTTGTATTCTTGTATATGAGGGCTTAAACGGCCGCAGAATGAAACACAACAACCTTCACACACTTCCCTCTTATTGTGGTGGGAAGATGCTCGCTGGTTGGGTGGGTGTTTGACTATTATCTGTAATGAACTACTGTGAACTACTTTCTGAAAATAAAATGTATAAAAGTCTTTAAAAAAATAGTAGAGTGCATTGGCAGGACTGGGGGTGCTGGTTGACCATTTGCTGGAAGCCAAGGTCATTATGCTTAACTACCCTAACATCAGGACTCCCCTCAGGAGATTTTATTTGATCTGAAGTCAGTTTCATCTCACACCTCCCTTAGGTTCATTTGGAGCTGGAGCAATAGCACAGCGGTAAGGCGTTTGCCTTGCATGCAGCCAACATGGCTGACTCAAGTTCGATTCTTCCGCCCCTCTTGGAGAGCCCGGCAAGCTACCGAGAGGATCTTGCCTGCACGGCAGAGTCTGGCAAGCTACCTGTGATGTATGCGATATGCCAAACACAGTAACAACAAAGTCTCCAATGGAGACGTTACTGGGCCCACTCGAGCAAATTGATGAACAATGGGAGGACCGTGACCGTGACCAGTAACCTAAAACAGTGGATGTTGAATTTGTAGAGGAATAGTTGACCAATTCTTCTTTTATAAGCTAGTCACAAAGTTATACAGGAACCAAATTTCATAATTTAGCCACATATGGGCATTTTACCAGCTATATGAAAGTAGATGGTGTCTATGTATAAACTCCACAAAATCTCAGTTCTTAGATCCAACCCCCATTTCTTGTGGCATGGAAGAAACCCAGAAGCTGAAACAGGGGATTGCTGAGACAGGCTTTTGTTAATGTTATAACTGGCTTCAGGCAGCAAATCTTCCTCCTTCTCATGGTTGGACACTAAATGGATTAGGAATTTAATCTCCCGAGTAATTTCTAAGGATTCAGGCCATAGGTCTTTCTACATCTTTATTACAATTCAAGCCAGGTTAGAGAGCATTTCTAAAATATTTTATCCAGCCCAAATACTGAGAAGATTTTATATCCCTATTGTAAACCTAGTTCTAACAGTTATTCTGCTATTTAACAAGCTGTTAATTTTACCAATAAAAGCACTCTGACATTTTTTTCAGCTAATAGGAAACCATCTAATTTTATGAAAGGCTTACACAAACTTTCTAACCCTCTGTGTGTGAAAGCTTCCTGATTGCACACAATCTGACCAGCACACTCCTCTGTTGAGCCCACACTCAACACATAGGCTCTTACATAAACAAACAAACAAACACACACACACACACAAACACACATGCATACGTTCAAAGTTTTCAAGTAAAGCACAGAAAAAAAACACTCAAAGTTCACACATGCAACATGTTTAGCACTACTGGCACATTCAAAACTGAAAGAAATGTGTGCTTCTATGGTCATCATTTAATAAAACTGCCAGCATCACCTTGAAGAAAGGGAAAGGGGTTTTCACATTTAAGACTCCTACAGGAAAGGAATGTATAGATGATTGAGGGCCATCTTTGTGCCATTCATTTCAGGTGCTTTGTGATATTGAACTTTGGCACAGTCAACTGGTGGACTTGACCTCACAGACTCCCACATAAGAAAGGCGAACTTCTTGCCTTGGCTCAGAACTCACAGATTGAAATTCTCCTAGATAATAAATCTTGCCCAGCACAGTCCCAGGATGCTCCCCAGTACTGAACTTTGAACTTCTAGTCATGGGTAAATATTAAATCTCTGAAGCATTGGGAAGTTAGGTCAGAAGTAGAGGAGAAGTCAAGTGAACATTATACTGAATCACTGAAAGAGGCTGCCAGCCATTGCTCCTTTGAAGCTAGGGGAATAGGGTTTCACCAAATGAGGGTTACAGTTGTCAGGGGATGACTTCTCCCAGAGGTCATCTTGAAGACAGGTACCTCAGTCTTACACTCAGCTCCCCTGACCTTCTCCAACCCCATGACTTTTACATGCGAACTCCTACCTTGGGCCTATGCAAACCCCCATCTCTGTGGTACAGGCTGCTTGACTGTGCAGAACAGCCTCATTTCCCAGATGGCATTCAGAGGAAGCCTGGTCACTCTTTTTGAGTTCATGTTATGGTCCCTCTTCCTTTCCCCTGAAGATCTTTTTCCTACCATCACTAACACTGAGTCATGTTGTATTTCTTTGGTAACTTGTCATTGTCTGACCAATGACAGAAATGTAAGTTCCAGAGGGCAAAAAATTCTGCCTGTTTTGGTCGTCATTTCTTCATTAGTGTCTAGAATAGTGGTGTCTGGTATAAAAGTGAGGTTAATAAATATTTGCTGAATGAATGAATGAATGAATGATCTACAGTCTATTCCCTAAAGTAGCATTACTGGAAGTTGATCCAAGGACCACCTACATCAAAATGTCTTCCGGGAACTTACTGTAAATGCTGAGCGTTCCCTTGGTGGTGTTGACTCTTGACTGAATATGGAAGGAAAAGGAGGTGTGTGATGAGTATAACTGCTTGGCTGCCCAAAGTAGTTGGGCACTTGGCACAGGCATACCTGGCCCCTTCTCCCTACAGGTTCACAGACCCTCAAATGCAACCAGGAAGAAGTGGCACTAACAGATTTCAAACACCTTGTGAATGTAGAATGTAGTGCCAACAGGTAACCATGGCACACAGTACATTAGACATCCTTGGTGGCTATCACACAGTCCAGACCTTCTTGATTCCATCACATCTGGGAAAGGAAGAGTCCCTGACACTGACTCAGATTCAAACTTAAACTTCAACTATTTGTAAACATAAATAAAATAAAAAAATTGATATTTTGACACTTCAAGTGAGTAAAATAAGTACAACTATATAACTTTAAACTTTTTACAATATTCATCTCTTAATTAATTTCCCAGTAGTTTTAATAGTATATAATAGTTAGTATTAAAGTCACATTATAATATGGGAATGTTAAATGCTTCCTAAGGTCATGTCAACACATCTCTCTGAATTAAAAGTCAAGCAGACTTTTCATGTTAACACTTGTATTTGAATCAAAAGATAAGGTCAAATTATTTCTATGACCAGGTTCAGATTTTGTATAGAAAAAAAAAACAAATTGATGGAGATGTCTTTTATAATGCAGATTCCTGAGTCCCATCTCAAGCCCACTAAATCAGGGTATTCTGGAATTTGCGTTCTTACCAGGCTACTCTCAGAAATCTGGTCCTTGTGTGAACTTTGAGAATCCCTGTAGTGTTTGTTCTCAAGTGAGTTTGAGTGTTAGGATAAATTATGGGGAGTCCAGGCTCTGCTTCCCAGGCAAAGGTTCCTTCATCAGAGACTGTATGGTTCAGCCCTCCTTTCCTTTCTTTCAAATGCTGAAACGGCTACGAACTCTTCTGGAGATTCTGTTTGTAGAGGCCCGTTGGTATGGGTCAGCAGTTAAATGAACACAGTAGAGAGAACAGACCTGACCTCATAAGGAAAGAAGATAGAAAGGAAACAGGAGTGAAATAATGAATTTCCTCAATAGTAAAGGTCAACATTAACTTAACATAATACCATCCCTTCAGAGTTCTTTATATATCAAAAGAGTGAAAAAAAATGAGGATCTTCATCTTTAAAAGCAGACAGACATAGTACACGATCCAAGCACCCTCACTTTTTGAGTTTAATTAAAAAAAAAGGAGGAAACCCCCAGAACGACAGCCCAAGTGTGGACGCCGGCACAGTGCTCCACTCGGGTCCTCCCCCAAGCCCATGGCCGGGTCTCTTCAGGACCCTTTCCAGTTCCCGCAGCCTCCAAAAAGAACCAAGTTCCCAGAAGAGAGCAACGCAGAGTCTCCTGCCTCCACATCTGGCCGTCCTCACGGGGTCCCCTTGGAGGGGGGCGGGCTGAGTTTCCCTCTCCGCCCTGAGCAGAGCCCCAGCAGCTGAAGAACTCTGGGACCCAGCCACAGCCATGCTGAGACCACTGTTCACACACTAGGATGAGCCTCACGCATGAAGGAACCAGCAGAGAAACCCAGGTGTGTGGGACCCGGGACTGAGATCTTCAAGCCTGCTTGGTTTGGGACTGGGCCTCCTTCATCCAGATCCCCCACCTTCCAGTAGCTAGACAGTTACACCCACCAACTGCCGTGTAACCCCATCAACGGTCAAGATCCAGAGACTATAAAACCAAGCTCCTGGAATCATGCAGCCACGGATGTCTTATTGTCTAGATCTCACTCTCAGAGAACCCAGCAGGCTACTGAGAGTATCCTGCCTGCAAGTATGCCTAATTGGGAACACCTGTAAAGGTGATTAGAGGCTGCCCCAAAAGCCTCCATCCCTCTCAGAGAGCCCAGCAAACTACTGAGAGTATCCCGCCCACACAACAGAGCCCTAGCAAGCTGCTCATGGCATAATCAATATGCCAAAAACAGTAGCAATGATGGTCCTCATTTCCCTGACCCTAAAAGAGCTCCCAATATGACATCGAGCTACACTAGCACATGACAGGGATGAATGAAGACGTTACTGGCGCCCGCTTGAGCAAATCAATGAACAACGGGGTGATTAGTGATAGTGATAGGAAAAAAAAGAGGGGAGACCAGCTCAAGTGGTAAAGCTTATCTTTGCATGTACAAGGACTTGGGTGTGATCTGGGGATTGTCCCTGAGCACACACAATAATACAAAATATTGTCACTGTGATGGAAATGTCTCGGGCTGGAGCCCTGGATCAGCCTCTGTTTCTTAGGATTCTCCAGAGAACAGCGTCTGCATTCCATATCTGAAAGTCAGTGTTCCTTCTCCCTGACATTGGGGAGGTGAGCTTGAGGGATGCTGTTGATCTCATGAATACCCACGCCAGAGGGAGAAGAAACAGCTTTGTGTTCGGGTTCTACCCCACAGTATGACCACCAAGTCCTGGAACTTTCTATTCTTCTTTCCTGGACCAGTCTCTTTCATTCATCCCAACTTGTGTTTCTTTCCTAACTGTCTCTGTTCATCTCCATCCGCTGCCTTCTCATCACTCAGATCCAGTTCATAGGCCATAACTTCAGAGACACTTTCCCCAGCTCCCAAGCCAATAGCTCCTCCTCTCTCCCTTTCTTTTACTAACAATCATGCCAAAATTCTCAAGCTACCTACTTGTTCACTTATGTATTGTCCATTTGATGTCCATGCAGGCAAGAGATTTCTTTTATCATGAGTATCTTCCCTGAAAGATAGTAAATACCCAGGAACAGCCATGGAAGAAACAATTTACTTGCCTTTCTCTCGGTTCCTCTCAGTCCACCTCCACTCAGCTCACCTCTCAGTTATCTCTTTGGATCTCTTTGTCTCTGCCCATCACCAGGACTTATCCCCTGCTTTAAGCCTCACCCCCTCTCCTCGCTCCACTCCTGACTCCCATCAGAAATCCTAGATGGCACTCAGGGGAAGGTTTTTACTTTTCCAGTACCAGAGTGCTTTCAGTTGTTATCATTCAGCCTCAGCAGGAGTCTTTGCATACAGTCAACTTTTCTCTAGCTAAAGTTACTAAAATTGTGGCACGAATGCATTAAAATGCCTGTGGATTGTTCCTTCTTATGAAAGGTGGGCCTCTGGATGTCCAATTCAAGAGAGGGGAAATGGGATGGAAGTGGAAATTGGAGGAAGCAAAGTTCCTCCTATAACAGTATTCGACAAACTTTGGTGGAGCTGTGTGAGAGCTCAAAGTGAAGATCCCTCCAGAGAAGGTGCTCATGATAAAAAGGAAGAAAATAAGTTTGTCGCATACAGATACACAGAAGACCAACTAACTCACATAGAATCTGGAAGGGAAACTCTTAAGACGAGGCAGTAGACTTTTTAAAGAACAGACCTCTCACTGACAGAAGAGAATGTCAGAGCTAGAATTAAAGTGATTATTTATTTAGCTCCATTTGCCAACACCTTACAGAAAGATTTCTTTGCATTATCTCAGATAATCCTTCCAAAAGCCCTTTCCTTTGCTACACTTGGTCTTATCATCAAAACTAGATTACTGAGACCCATGGGAACAGGAAACATGTCTTCTGTTTCTCATTATTTTTTGGTTTAATATTTTATCCAAATAGCACAACTCAGAACACAAAACTAGAAGGAGTAGGAATACTGGCTGATCGATTTGTTTCTCTACCCAGAGATTTTTATCCTTCCTGAAAATAGTCCCTCCCATAGTGTTCATATCTCGAACAGATAGAATATCTGCCCCGTGCTCTTAACCTTATAGACTAATCAACTCTCTCTGAGGAAAATCTCTCTCATTTGAATGAATGAATCATTACATCAGTCAGGCCTCTCTCATCTCCTTTCATAATCAACACTTATGTTAAAGCTATATAGTATAGTATGATGGCTGGTCAGATGGACTTCTGCAAATAGGATCCGTGTTTGAATTCAGGTGCCATATGACATTGGGCACGCTAAAACTTGCATGTTTCCCATGGGAGCATGAATAAATAATCCTAGAATTATTATAGAGAATTAAAATGTAAAGCCTTCACTGTATTAGAGTGAAAATACTGTGAAAGACAAAACATAATACCTCTAGAAGAAAGTCAAACAGGAAGAATACTTGGGGGAGAAGATAATTAACACTGACCAAACTATCAGGTTTATTTTTTTTCTCCAAACAAAAGTAATTGCATTTGATAGATGAGTGGCTTAAAGACTAATTAGAAGACTCAACCTTGGATAAAGATGAACCTATAGGATCATAGCTATCAAAAGTCATTTAAGAGTTTTTTTTTCAAGATACCATGTTTTACAGTTATTCATTGGTGAGTTTCAGGCATATGATTTTTCAACACCAATTCTTTCACCAGTGTCAACTTCCCTTCACTAATGCTCCCTTTACCCTTTACTTCCCTCCAGCCTGTCTCCCTGACAGGCACATTTTTAAGTTTGGTTATTATAGCGGGTAGGGCGTTCGCCTTACAAGCGGCCAACATGGCCGACCCGAGTTCGATTCCTCCGCCCCTCTCGGAGAGCCCGGCAAGCTACCGAGAGTATTCGATATGCCAGACACAGTAACAACAAAGTCTCCAATGGAGACGTTACTGGGCCCGCTCGAGCAAATCGACGATCAACGGGAGGGCCTTTACCTTTTATTGTAGTTTTGATCTCATAGTATTCAGTTTTGTTATTTCTATGGTTCAGATTATATAATTACAAAATACCTCTTATCCTGTTCTTTACATCACAATGATTTAACTCCAACTCCAATTGCTTTCCAATCCTATTCTGGCCTCAGTTCACATAAAACTAAAATTTCAGGCACCAGAGAGATAGTATAAATGTTAAAGTATGTAACTTGCACGTGGCTGCATCAATTTTCATCTCCAGCACCATATGCTCCCCTAACCGTCACTGCCAGTATGGCTTGGTTAATCCCCAGCACTGCAGGATTAGAGCAGTACTGCATCATCAGCCCTTGCTTTGAACCACTGGGACAGTGGAGCACAAATCTCTGGAAGGGATGCCGGCACCTAGGATTCCTGAACTCCACTTGGCAAACCCAATCCCCCCAAATCAAATTCCAGGATGGAAAATCTGGGCCATATCTTTTCTCCTGAGAAATAACAAATAGGTGGAGAAGCACAGTGATCTATACTCAACAAGATAAAACAGAATGTAGCAGGGGCTGAAATTTGTATTTGATTCTGTTGTTGCTGTTATAAATTACCATTAACCTGGTAGCTTAAAATAAGACAGAATTATTATTTTCTAGTTGTAGAGATCAGAAGTCCTAGATCTATCTCAGTGGACTAAAATCAAGGTATTAGCAGTCTTATGCCTCTGCCACCTGCTCTAACATTCATTTCTGATTTATTTTGGTTAAGGTAATGGGTTTATAATGATGTTGACATTTCTGATCTTGTTGTACACAGTTGGTGTCTCATTCTTACATAATATCACATTATCACGGAGTTGCTATTACCATCTTTGCCATGTCAAGTATCCTGATTGATGAGGTGACAGCCACTTCGATTTGCGGTCCTGCCTCTCTTGGGAGGGAGGAGACTCCATGCATCAACTGTGTGTTTATTAAAACATACCTTTTTATGAGCAAAAAAGGATAGACTGGCAAGCAGTCCATAGTGCAGACTAGGAGATGGTGCCCAAAAACATGTATAAGAATTTAAGTATAATTATGAGAAAGTGTTTGGGAAAGGAGGGAAGGAAGGAAGACTCAGAGAGGCAGTGAAATCTAGGCTGAGTTTGATGGATGAGAATTGGTCTTTCATGGGAACCGCACGTATACACCAGCGAGAAACCAAACGCAGGTTTCTAGCTAAAAGACTAATGCTTTAATCTGGACCATAGTTTAATTCCAAAAATGCCAGAAATTCAATCCGGGCAGAATGAATCATTCCATCAGTCAGGCCACCTTGACTTGCTTTGTGATTTAAAGGGGCTTAAACAGTGCATCTGGATCCCATTTCTAAAGCTTGCTGCATCTTGGAATTCCTCTTAGGATTGCTGGTGAATTTGCAGGCTCCTTTTTACCAAAGTTCACTATAAAGGAGCTGATGTATGTGGAGTTGCTGGGAGAAAAAAAATAGTCATAATATTGTGTAGATGGTTCAGTGGTTGAATCCACCAATCAGCCAATTGCCCTGGGCTTATTAGTTTCTTTTTAATCTTACATTGCAATATTGAACTGCAGGGTAGCATGAAATGTTGGGGGGAGGGTTGGGAGGGAGACTATTAAAGGCAGTACAAAATTGAGAAACAGCAAGTGAAAACGGTGCATGAGGTTCTGGCTGACTAGCGGTGATTGATCGCAGCTCTCTTTGCTGAAGGAGGTATGCAGGTTGTAGCAAGAGGGGCCCTTAGTCCCCAGACATGCCTTTTCCATCAGTTGTAGGGGTATTCTGGTCTACAATTAACCAACACGAATGCTTCAGAATTAACTTTTCACACAAGCTTTCTTTATTAATTTCTACATTTTAAAATGTAAAAATAAAACATTGAAGAATTTTTAGTGCCAGGGACTTAACTGCACACTCTGGGGTCTCCTTCAAGGCTGGGGTGGGGAACTTAGTATGCCATGTGTAGTGTTGCCCACACTTTCAATCATTCAAACTTTATTTTCACAGACCATCTGTTAATAGCTAAGGGAAATGTGTGCAAAATGGTAGAGAAGTCTCTCCCCTGTGTGATGTGATGGAAGGAACACTCGTGTCCTTGGAGTAAATGGAAAGGACCTGAGTTTACTGCTGCTTGCTGATGCCCTACAAAGTGCTAGCACAGCACCCTGTGAGCGCTGTACAGTTATCTATCTTTCTCTGTCTCTTTTTTTTTGCAATGAGAGACTGAGGCATAGGAAAGGCAAGTAGTTTGCCCAGTACCCCACAGCTAGTTAAGTGGTGGAGTCAAGATTCAAAGTGAGGCCTGAGCTTTAGAATCCCCCATGGACACGCTTCTCTCTGCCCCCAGGGACTGCCACATGCCTGAAATGAGAGCCGGGCAAAAAAATTTTTTTAAAGAGCTTAGGCACTTTAACTAGATAGACTCAATCAGGTCTGTAACCGTCCCGCTGACTCTTACCTCCGCAGAGCTGTTTAAATTATACCATTAGCATGTACGCTTACCGTCTCCTTTCGATCTCACCCAACCCCATCAGATTGAGAGGAGAGAGGTGTCGAGAAGAATCCAGAAGTTCGGTGTGTTGGTTAACTCAACACAACTAATCAAAGCTGAAATAATTGGCCACTTTCATTATTGATTTCATGCAGGGGATGCAGTTTCCAGATATAGATAATCGAAGTATAGGGCTATCTCCCATAATGGAAAATGTCTAAGAGCAAACTTGGAATTCTCTACATTTTCAGCTCAGGTGACTCTAGGCTGGACCCATATTTAAAACCGATTAAAAAGAAAACCAGATAAAAATTAATAATGATTTTAGAGTGTCTCATGCAATATTTAAGATTTTTTTTACCTGACAATCTGATGAGGGGAAGAAAGCAAAGAAATGCAAAATTCCGGGGAAAAAAAAAGGGAGGCTAAGGGACCTGGAACTGTTTGAGTATAAACTCTGCTTCTGAGTTTCCCAATCGCTTATAGACTGTGACATATAAAGACAGTCAGATGTTTGCATAGCTCAATAAGCCTGGAGAGGCAGGAATATAAGACCAGACACTCAGCCATAACAGTCTTTTCCAGGGCTACTTGCGGATCCAATGCAGTGAGTTCTAAAACTGGGACCTTGGTCCTCCCCGGTGGCTTCCGTCCAGATATCCGCAATCTGCTACAAAACTCTCAGTTGCCCATCTTAGAAAAAGTACTTATAGACCCTTCAAGGTTTATATCCAAAATGCCTTAGAGCTGAGCTTACAGTCCAAAATGCAAGTGGTTGCAAGTTATTGGGGTGCAGGTGTCAGCAGGATAGCTCCAAATCACTACTTCACAGAATTGTGTGTTCACTTATATATAGATAAGATTTTACTGGCAGCCCAACTAGCTTCCAGTGTGATTGCTTTGTCATTCATTTGTGCTCTGTAAAATTAAGCTTCATCATTGTTTTCACAAGCTTGTTATGCAAGATATCATTTTATTGGAACTATTTCTGTATTACGACAGAATAAAATTTAACAAACCATTTTTCAGTAAAAGGAAAGGAAGTTAAATTCTTTAAATATGACTTTAAACACTGGAAGCTTGCTTGGGTGGTTTTAAAGTTTAATATAAAAAAGATTTCTAGTTTTCAATAACCTCTCTGTGAAAGTGATTTCAATGGTAATGATGAGAATTTGAAACATTAAAAAATTGATTAGGAATTGCTTGTAACTATTTCAATATTAAACCTGATAGAAATACTAATGTTGATTTCCAGTCCCACTTGGAATATGAAAAATCACAATCTGCCCACCCTAACAAAAAGAACAAATCAGATAATGTACAAAGTCATACTTCCTTAAAATGCCGTAAATTTATCCAGGTTATTTTTTTAAAATGCCAAAAGTGACATTGGGGAAATTTTTTCTTACATTTGATCCCTGCTGGAAAAAAAAAATCCTTTTTTAAATGAATTGAACAGCTGACCCCCCTAGCACAATTCTGAAGAGACTCAGAATATTCAAGAGCTCAGACACGAGAGCACACAGTTACCCAGTGGTGTGAGTTCAAAATGTGGGTATATGTCCAGGGCCGAGAACCACCTCACCAGCTTCTGCAGCAGAGCAACAAAGGATGGAAGACCAAAGACTGATGGACATAATGGCCATTTAATGCAGAGCTGCTAGCATATTTATAGAACATTTGGAAGGGTTCAAAGTATAGGGCTACACATAGGTGTGATTGACCATTTACAGAGGTAAAGTGTTTCAGTGGAGGCAATTGTCTTGTGGGGATTAACTCAAGGGGACACTGTCTCCCAGGGACATCGATATTGCTTTTCTTCTTTCCTCGCTACTATTAAAAATTAAACAAAGTTTACTTCTTATTAATACTTGCAGTTATTTGGATAAACAGAATAAGAGGTATAGATTCCAAAATATAGTTCTCTGGGCTCTAAGGACTAAGGCTTCTAACCGTAAATTCTCAGGCCAGTTCAGCTTGTCCTTCCCCATGGGGGTCCTGTCTCTTAAGTCATAATGGCTTGAATAAAGACCGTACTTTTATACTTTCTAGATTGTCCCATTTAGAAGCTGGGGCATCCCAGTTCGGGCTTTGTCACTCAACTGAGGTCCATCCAAGACCCATAGTGAGGACCCCCCTTTTTCCAGTGTTAGGAACTACAGCAACCAAAGCCTGTGTCAAATAATTATGATGGATGCCCAGGAGTAGATATATTTCAGAGTCAATCAAGTCCCAAATATTCCGAGCATAGCATTAACAGTCTTTCTGTGTTCAAGTAAAGAACATTGCTCTATAGTAAAATATGAAAAAGCTATACGGGGGAATAGAAAAGCAAATGATTCGCTACAAAGTCCAGAATCACCAGAAGGTTTAACTTATAAGTAACAAAGACTGATCTGGGGAACTGCAACGATGAGAGGTAAAACACAAAGGAAGGTTTAAAGATAAACTCAAGGCATTGGGGTGCTCGCAAGAACACTGCAAGTTTCTCTGGGGGCAGGAAAAGGAGCATTTAACTGATGGCGCCTAAAATAGCACTGTAGCTCTGTAACACTGTCCTCCTGTTGTTCATCAATTTTCTCGAGCGGGCACCAGTAACGTCTCCATTGTGAGACATGTCACTGTTTTTGGTATATTGCCAGCCTCCGCCATGTGGGCGGGATACTCTCAGTAGCTTACCAGGCTCTCCGAGAGGGACAGGAATTAAACCCAGGTCAGCAGAGTGCAAGGCAAACACCCTACTCGCTGTGCTATCTCTCCAGCCCAAAGCCTAAAATGCTCAGAGTGAACATCCAACACAATGGAGCCTTCATTAACTGTTCCCAGCACAACCTGGCAGGGGATGAGAGAACCTAGAGACCCCCAAGACATACAAGTGGTGGGTGGGCTGTGGAAGTTTGTGTGGAAGAACTGAGCCCGCAGCCACGGATCCTGGTGGTAAATTTGAGGCAGCAATGACATACCCCTGGGTGGAGGTACTGCATTACCAGAGAAAATAGTCTCTCTCTTTCCCCAGGAGCTGTGCTGCAGTGCATGGAGCACTGTGGGCAGGACCTCTTGAGGGCCTTCCGGAGGTCCTTCTCCACATGGGAGTCAGACTGGAAGGAAGATGAAGGAAGTCCCTTCAGTTCCAATACAAGGGCTTAGGGCCAATCAAAGTCCAAGGGCAAAAACCAAGAAATAGAAAAGCATGTTCAGACTTGGCAGTGAGCACAAGGCAGAGTGCCCATGCATTTAGGAGAGGGAAGAGTGCAGGAAGGCATGAGGCGAAAGCAAACAGAATGTACTAAAGAAACAAAAATTTCCCCTAAGGGTTTGTTTGTATTCCAAGTTCTGCTAAAGCAGATGTTCCCAAACTTTGGGCCTACCATCCACGTTTCACTTGTTTCAGTGAACAAACAGCACCTGCGAACTGCACCTGCTGTGACTTTTGCTCCCCTGAATCTCCCAGCATCTCTCAGGAGGATGGTATTGCCCACTTGAGGAGAGCATTATAGATTAATGGTTATGATTCTTTCATGAGATAATATGAAACCTGTAATGAATTAGATCTAACTAAAATAGCAACATTTATCGACGTAGATCCACCTCATTAAATGATTCCAACCCTTCTCACAAATAAGGAGCATAGCATTAACAGGCACAAATCATCTACCTTTCCAATAATGAATAGGATTTTCTTCACACTGTACTATTTTAACTTGTGAAGTCTAAAGTCAATCAGAATCAATTATAAGATGCATAAAAAACTAAGAAAAAGTGACTCGTTCCTCAAAGAGAAAATAGAACCAGACCTAGAGGCAGGGCATGTTAGAATTATTAGGCAAACGCTTTAGGCTAATATATACCTAAAGGACCAGAGAGATAATATAAGACTTAAGGCACTTTCCTTGAAGGTGGCCAACTCTAGTTCAGTCCTTGACACAACATATCATCCCGTGATCACCACCAGAAATTATCCCAGAGCACAGAGGCAGAGTAAGCCCCATGTGCATTTGGGTGTTAATACTCAATTTTTGAAAAATAATAAAAGGCCCTCCCGTTGATCATCGATTTGCTTGAGCGGGCCCAGTAACGTCTCCATTGGAGACTTTGTTGTTACTGTGTTTGGCATATCGAATACGTCATGGGTAGCTTGCCAGGCTCTGCCGTGCGGGTGAGATACTCTCGGTAGCTTGCCGGGCTCTCCGAGAGGGGCAGAGGAATCGAACTCGGGTCGGCCTTGTTGGCTGCTTGCAAGGCAAACGCCCTACCGCTGTGCTATCGCTCCAGTCCCTTGAAAAATAATAAAATAACAAATGTATATAATGATAGAGTTGGGGGAAATTCAATGCTAGAAATAAAACATGTTATCAAGTAAAAGAATGATTTCCATGTGTTTATTAGCAAACTGGACACAGCAGAGAAAGAAATTAGTAACTTTGAAGATGAGCAAACAATGTATGCTTGGACTTATTTACATTCAAAATAAATGAATGCTTGAGCAAAGTGAAATCAGGAAAGAAAGAAAGAAACGACAATGATCAGATAGTTTCATTCCTATGCAGAATATTAATCAAAGCAAGCTACCCAGCAAAACCCCAAAACTAACAACTTCAGTGGGTAAAAGCTCTGATGGGTACCAGAGGGAAAGAAGAAGAGAGGTGAGAGGAAATATGATAAGGGTCTTTCTAGTGGTGAGATAGGGCTAGATCTATGGTAGTGAGGATTATTTGTACATAGATGTATGAAGCTAAGCCCTTGAAACTCTAATATTATATATAATAAAATGAGAATAACATGGAAACAGAATAATAAAAATAAAACTTAATACCTAAAGTGTACAATTTATATAAAATGAAGAGATATAAGCAAAGAAACAAAAATAGTATATTAAAAATATAAAGCAAGTATAACTGTAATAAATTAAAACCCACATATATTAATATTTACATTTGTTCCTAAGAGTGAAATTAAAAGGGCTGGAGCGATAGCACAGCGGTAGGGCGTTTGCCTTGCACGCAGCTAACATGGCCGACCTGAGTTCGATTCCTCCGCCCCTCTTGGAGAGCCTGGCAAGCTACTGAGAGTATCTCGCCCGCACAGCAGAGCCTGGCAAGCTCCCCACGACGTATTCAATATGCCAAACACAGTAACAACAAAAGGCACAAACTGTCAAATTTTGTTAAAAAGTAAAAACCTAAGTAGCTGTTTCTTACACTTTTGATTTTCTTTTGTTTGGTTCTGGGACATTACTTTTGGTGCTCAGAACTTACCCTGATAATACTCTCAGGGATGACTCCTGGTAGTGCTCAGGGGACTATATGGGATGCCTGGGATTCAAACTTGTCAGATCACAT
This sequence comes from Sorex fumeus, assembly GCF_029834395.1. Classification (NCBI taxonomy): domain Eukaryota; kingdom Metazoa; phylum Chordata; class Mammalia; order Eulipotyphla; family Soricidae; genus Sorex; species Sorex fumeus. The sequence goes on along the minus strand of NW_026606092.1, from coordinate 32,450,784 downwards.
GCCAAGCAAGCACCTTAATCACTTTATTATCTCTCTGACTCATTAAATAGAAGTTTTTGTTAAGTAAAAGTTTCTTTAATAATAAAAAAAATTGGAACTAAAAGAGTAGAAAATTTAAAAGAATATAACTTGCAAATACTTGATCATTGAAAAATTTACTATTGCTACATCTTATAACAAGTGTAGACTTCAAGGGATCAGAGCAATAGTACAGCAGTTAAAGCACTTGCATTGCATGCAGATGACCCAGGTTCTATCCCTGGCACCCTTGTAGCCCCCTGAGCATGTCCAGGAGTGATCCCTGACCACCGAGTCAGAAGCAAACCCTGCATACTACCAGTGTGGCCACAAAAGCGAAAAAGACACCCCCAAAAGACTTCAAGACAAAGAGTATTATCAAGATAAAGAAACTTAAAACTAAATCATTTAAGTTATCAAGAACATAAAATAATTTAAAATGTGACAGAACTAATAGAAAATACAGACATATCGACATTTATTGTTACATTAGCACATCTGCAACAATTGGTAGGAGTAGGAAAAATTGTCAAGGATTCAGGGAGATGTTTCTTGAATTAACTGACAGCTATAGAATACTACACCCAATAGCAGAAAAGTATTGTGTAAGTGCACATGGAAGATTTATCAGAATAGACTTCTTAGGAGCCACAATACAAGTCTCAAAAATATCAAAATTCAAAAACATATAGAACATTGTCCTTTATCTGTTACAATATGAAATTGGAATTTGATAATAAAATATTTAAACAGAATATTATGGAATGATAGAAATGTTTCATATGTGTTCTTCCAAATATGGACATCATTATCCAAATAACTATTGAACATTTGAGGTTTAGGTAGACTGATTTAATAACTGAATATTTAATTTTAATTCATTTTAATTTCAATCTCTACATATAGTGAAAAGTTACTATTTTAGTACAAATCTAGAAATTTCCAAGATATTTGTTTTGTTTTTTAATTTGTATTAGTGGAGCGATAGCACAGCGGTAGGGCGTTCGCCTTACAAGCGGCCAACATGGCCGACCCGAGTTCGATTCCTCCACCCCTCTCGGAGAGCCCGGCAAGCTACCCAGAGTATTCGATATGCCAGACACAGTAACAACAAAGTCTCCAATGGAGATGTTACTGGGCCCGCTCGAGCAAATCGACGAACAACGGGAGGGCCTTTATCTCTTTTATCTCTCTAGTGAAACACCATGAGGTACAGTTGTAGACTTACAAATTTTTTTGCTTGGGTTTCAACTATACAATGATCAAATACCCATCCCTCCATCAGTGCCCATTTCCCACCACCACGGGTCCCAGTATCCCTCCCACCCCCATCCCCCCATCCCACCGTGCCTCTGTGGCAGGGCATTCCCTTTTGTTCTCGCTCTCCTTTTGGGTGTTGTGGTTTGCAAAAGAGGCATTGAGTGGAAATCATGTTTGATCTATAGTACTTTCAGCATGCTTCTCCCATCCTGGGAGGATCCTCCAAACACCCGTTATTTGGTGCTCCCTTCTCTATCTGACCTCCCTTTTCCCCTAGCATGTGTGGCTGGCCTCCAAGCCATGGAGCAAAGCTCCTGGTACTAATCTCGGCCACTCTTGGGTGTTAGTCTCCTATTTTGTTACTTTATGTTCCCCAGATGAATGTAATCTTTCTATGTCTGTCCCTCTCTTTATGACTCATTTTGCTTAACATGATACTTTCCACGTAGTACCACTTGTATGTAAATTTTATGACTTCATCTTTTCTAACAGCTACATAGTACTCCATTGTGTAGATGTACCAAAGTTTCTTTAACCAGTCATCTATTCTCGAAAAGCCCAGATATTTGGAAATCAAGCAATACATTTGTAAAAATGTGAAAAATATAAGAAAAGATACATTTTTAACAGAATCACAATGAAGTATATTATTTCAACTTTCATGGAATAGACAAAGAAACTATTAGAGAGAAAGTCATCATTTTAATTGTATCAAGAAAGTGTAAAGAGTTAAAGTTAGTAGCTCACGATTTCTCTTTAAGAAGATAGAAAAGGTGCCCAAAAAACTGACCTAGGGAACTGCAAGACACCCCTCCCTCACCCAAGATGCCACTCCCCCAACCCAGCAGCCAGGCCAGAGGCGACCCCCAGGAAGGTTTAGAACTGCATCAGAAGTGGGAGTTTCCTGGGAATATATCTCAGAGACGCAAAAAAGTACAGTCGAAATGACATCTGTACTTCTCTGTTCATTGCTGCACTATTCACAATAGCCAAAATCTGGAAAAAACCCAAGTGCCTGAGAACAGATGACTGGTTAAAGAAACTTTGGTACATCTACACAATGGAGTATTATGCAGCTTTTAGAAAAGAGGAAGTCATAAAATTTACATACAAGTGGTACTACATGGAAAGTATCATGCTAAGCAAAATGAATCAGAAAGAGAGGGACTGACATAGAAAGATCGCATTCATCTGGGGAATATAAAGTAACAAATTGGGAGACTAACAACCAAGAATAGCCGAGATAAGTACCAGGAGGTTCACTCCATGGCTTGGGGGCTAGCCGCACATGCCGGGGGAGAAGGCAGCTCAGATAGAGAGGGGAACACCAATTAAAGGGTGTTGGGAGGATCCTCCCAGGATGAGAGATGCATGCTGAAAATAGACTATAGACCGAACATAATTGCCACTCAATGCCTCTTTTGCAAACCACAGCACCCAAAAGGAGAAAGACAACCAAAGGGAATGCCCTGCCACAGGGCTGGGGTGGGGTGGGATGGGGGGGTGGGGGGTGGGAGGGATGCAGGGAGCATTGTAGGTGGGGAATGAGCACTGGTGGAGGGATGGGTACTCAATCATTTTATAACTGAAACCCAAGCACAAAAATTTGTAAGTCTACAACTGTACCTCATGGTGTTTCACTAATAAAAAAAACCAAATAAATAAAAATTAAAAAACTCAGAAAATAAAAAGAAGTGGGAGTTTAATCTAGCTCAGGTACTGACACAGCCAACTCCCTCGCAGGTACAGCGGCAGCTACAGTTATTTTCCCCTTTCCCAGTGCTTTGGACTCAGATCTCAATCTCCATTACCTAACTCTGGGGAGGACAGCATGGCTGTCACAGTCACATTACGCCAATAGTTTGCTAGCCTATTCCAATCTCTCCAAAACTAACGTGAACACAAGAAACTGAACAAGCCTGATATTAAAGAGCACATCCTCTGAAGCTGCACTAGAGGACTCACATAAGTCACAGAGGAGCACCAAAGAGGAAGTTAGTATTCTGGAAGGAGAAGAAGGTGACCGCCATCAACCAAGCTCATCCAGAATCCTTTCTTGCAAGAAGAGGGGAACACTGATAGTGAATTCGAGGGTCCTACCTCCATACTACCACAGCAACATGAATAAACAGTGCAAATACCCACCACAAGGAGTGGATGAAGAAAAGAGCCCAGAAGACTCTATAGGGAAAACCCACAAATCAAATCTTTCAATAAAGAATTCAGGGATGAAATGTTGAGGATGTCCAATGACTTCAAAAAAACAGTGGAACAGGCATCCATTAAATTAAAGGAGGACATGAAAGAAACCGTGGAATAGACAGCCATAAACACAAGAAGAAATGAGAGCAGAAGTAAGAAAGCTACAGCAGAAGTGTCACTAATAAAGGCCTCAGTAGATGAAATTAAAAATTCAGTGGGCGCCCTCAACAGTAGAATGACAACATTCAAAGACAGAATCAGTGAGCTTGAAGATGATCTGCAGAAGCATATAGGTAACAACATACAATGAGAAAAAAAAAAACCTCAAAATAACTACAGTGAACCAGAGACCTCAGAGACGAACTCAAGACAAACAACATAAGAATCATCAGAGTACCAGAAGGACAGGGAGGCAACCTCAGTGAAGTAGCAACAGTTAAAAATATCATTGCTGAGAAGTTCCCAGAGCTGGAAAATGGAGGCCGAAGGGTACTGCTAAAGGAGACCCTAATAAGAAAACTCCTAGACATATCACAATCAGAATCATGAATACCACAGATAGAGACACAACACTGCAAGCAGCAAGGTCAAAGAAGGAAATCACATAGAAAGTAGCACCCCTTAGATTTTACAACAGACTTAACAAGCCCCAAGACAATGGTGGAATATAGTGAAAAAACTCAATAAATGCCTCCCCAAGAATATTCTATCCAGCTAAACTCTCACTCAAACTCAAAGGAACAATACACCATCTCATGAATAAACAACAGCTCAGGAACTTCACAGACTCAAAATAACTTTAAAAGAAGGACTAAAGGGGGGTTACTGTAAAACAAGACAAATCCCTACAAGCACAAAAAGCCTCTACAGAAAGATGGTGCAAAACCCCATGATAATAGTCTCTCTCAATGTCAATCGTCTAAATGCACCAATTAAGAGACACAGAGTGGCAAAACGGATTTAAAAACTGAATCCAACATTCTGCTGCCTACAAGAAACACATCTGAACAGTCAGAGCAAACACAGACTCAAAATCAAAAGATGAAAAAACAATCCTTCAAGCAAATAACTCCCTCAAAAAGGTGAGGGTGGCCATACTAGTATCTGACAACAAAGATTTCAGGTTGAAAAAGATTAGAAAGAACAGCGAAGGCCATTTTTTTAAATAATCAAGGGTTATGTAAAGCAGGAAAAAAAATCACACTCCTACACATATATGCACACAATGAGGAACCAGCTAAGTACTTAAAACAACTGCTAATAGACTTCAAGGAGGACATTGGTAGCAACACAATAGTAGTTGGAGACTTCAACACCACCTTATCACCTTTGGATAGATCAAGAAGATTAAAACTCAACAAGGAAGTACTGGTTTTGAAGGAAGAAATGGAAGAGAGAGGGCTAATAGATATATCCAGGACTTTACATCCCCCCAAAAATGAAGATACTTTCTTTTCCAGTGCACACAGAACATTTTCCAGGATAGACCATGTACTGGTCCACAAAACATACCTCAATAGAATCAGAAAGATATAATTGTATCAACCATTGTTTCAAACCACGATGTACTGAAGATAGATGTTAATCACACACAGATGCTGAGAATCAAATGAAACACCCGGAAATTAAACAACTCAATGGTGAATAATGAGTGGGTCAGGGAGGAAATCAAAAGATACCTGGAAACAATCACTTAATCACTTAATCACTTAACTTCCCGTTAGTCGTCGATTTGCTCGAGCGGGCGCCAGTAACGTCTCCATTTGTCCCTGTCGCGTGCTAGTGTAGCCCAATGGCATCTGTTCGCTCCGGGAACATGAAGGGCCTCAAACCGATCGTTCATGATCTTCAGGAAGAAGTCTGACCATCTGGTAGGTGGGCGGCCACGTGGTCTCTTGACATCCCGTGGAATCCAATCAGTAACAGCTCTAGTCCAACGGTCGTCTTTAAATCTCATTACGTGACCAGCCCATCTGATTTTCGACACCTTGGCAAATGAGACAGCGTCCCTGATCCTTGATCGTCGACGGATGTCAGAACTCCGGATTCTTTCTCTCATTTGAGTGAAACGTGATATTCCAAGCATAGCTCTTTCTATTCTTCTTTGGGAGACCTGAATGGCATTCTCATCTTGTTTGCGTAGGGCCCAGGTCTCTGAGGCATATGTTAATGCAGGAAGAACAGTGGAATCAAAGAGATGTGCCCGGAGCCGGAGGTTCTTCGTCCTCTTAGCTATTTCTTCGACGTTCTTGAAGGCGTTCCAAGCCGCTCTCTTCCTCCTGCGCAGCTCGGGTGCCAGGTCATTTGTCATGTTGACCTCTCGACCTAGGTAGACATAGCTGTTGCATTCGGAGATGGTCGTTCCATTGAGAGCGAATGGGGCGTCAGGAACAAGGCTGTTTCTCATAAACATTGTCTTCGTAAGATTCAGCTGTAGTCCCACCTTTCCACACTCACGGTCAAAGTCGGCCAGCATTTGTGCCGCTTGGCTGATGTTTGGTGTTATTAAAACAATATCATCAGCAAAGCGGAGGTGGTGTAATTGCCGACCATCTATCTTCACTCCCATTCCTTCCCATTCCAGTCGTCGCATGATGTTCTCGAGGGTGGCACTGAAAAGTTTCGGTGAAATGGTATCACCCTGCCGCACCCCTCTCTTGACATCAACGATCACTTCTTTGTAGAATGGTGAGATCCTGGTAGTGAATCCGCAATAGAGCTCACGGAGGATCCTGATGTATTGGGCTTGAATGCCCTGATTGGCTAGGGCTTCAATGACCGCTTCCGTCTCAACAGAATCAAAGGCCTTCTTTAAATCAATGAACGTTAAGCAGATCGGCATCTTGAACTCCCGAGAAACCTCAATGAGCTTGGTTATTGTGTGGATATGGTCGATGGTGCTGAATCCTTTGCGGAACCCTGCTTGCTCGCATGGTTGTCCTTCATCTAGTGTTCTGCCAATCCTATTCAGGATGACTCGAGTGAACAACTTGTAGATGACAGACAATAGGCAGATCGGGCGATAGTTGCCAATGTCATGGATGTCTCCCTTCTTGAACAGTAGTACGGTCCTGCTGGTTTTCCATTGGGACGGAACCTTGCATTCAGACAGGTAGCGAGTGAAGAGCCGAGCCAGTGTATTGATGAGTACTGACAGCAGGTTCTTCAGGTGTTCAGGTCTGACCTTGTCTGGGCCGGGTGCTGTTTGTTTCTTTACCGACGAAATGGCGTGTCGGATTTCGGAGGGGAGAACATTGGGAACATTGGGAACAACATACCCATCCTGTGGAATTTGGTATGTTGGCAAGTGGACATGGCTATCGAAGAGATTTGAGTAGAAGTCATGGATAATCCTCTCCATTGCCGTTCTGGAGGATGTGATGGATCCATCAGGACGTCGGAGGGCAGTCATCTTGGTCTTATAGTTGGCGAAGGACAGGCGGGCCTTACGAATACTTTTCCCGGCTTCTGCCGCATCTACCAGTACTTCTGCTCTTCTCTCTTTGAGGTCTTCCTTCATCGCATCTCTGCACTGCTTTGCAAGCTCGGACGTTAGCTTGCGATTGCCTGAGGCATGCGCCAAACCACGCTGGCGAATTAGCTCAAGAGTTTTCGAAGATAGGCGACTTTTTGTGGCTATCTCTCTCTTGGCGTTCCTCGCACATTCATGGAGGTGCTGAACCAGTCGATCGTATTCCTCATCAATGTTGTCAACAATGGCATCTTCCCATGTTGCCGCAATAGTACCAAAGAGTTCCCAGTTGGTGGTCATTCTGGGAGTTCTCTTTTTGAACTTTGCAGCCCTTTCTCCCCGCTCTGTGAAGTAGAATTTTGCACGAAGGAGACGGTGGTCCGATCCCGTTCGAAATTTTGGGACAACAGCGACATCAGTCAGGCAAAACCATCGATTGAATATGATGTGGTCTATTTCGTTGTGGAATCGTCCACCGGGAGACTCCCATGTCCATCGTTTAGATTCTGCCTTCTGGAACTGTGAGTTACCATGGATGGTCTTGGTCGACATGATGAACTCTGACAGTCTCTCACCCTGTTCGTTCCATTCTAGGCCATGGGTCCCGATGTGAAGTTCTTCAGCTGATCTTCTCGGTCCTATCTTGGCATTAAAATCACCCACAATGATCTTGTAGAAGGTGTGGTCTTCTTTATAGAACTTCTCTAGCTCCATGTAGAACTTCTCGATTTCTCTTTCATCATAATGAGATGTTGGTGCGTAGACAACGAAGATAGAAACTGCAGGCAGTGAGCCACATCTATTCAAATGTAAACGTCCGATTCGGGTTGTTAGGCATTCGAATGAATCAATGCTCTTGGCCAAGTTTGTGTTGACAACGACACCGATGCCTCCAACACCTCTTTTATCGCATGTTCCTGGAAACAAATTAGAATAAAGACATGAGCTACTAGAACTTGTGTGACACAACTAAAGCAGTGTTAAGGGGAAATTTTATAGCTTTGCAAGCATTTCTCAGGAAGGAAGAAAGGGCCCACATAGTAGTCAAAGAATGGAAAACAATCCACATAAATAAGTTGACTTCACAGCTCAAGATCTTAGAAAAGTATCAACAGAAGGATCCCAAAGCAGGCAATAAGAAATAAATAATAAACTTAGAGCAGAAATTAATGACATGAAAACCCAAGAAATAATCCTTAAGATCAATGAAAGTGAGACCTGGTTTCTTGAGTAAATAAAAAAGATCTATAAACCACTAGCAAGAATCACAAAGAAAGGGAGAGAGAACCCTAATAAACTGAATTGGGAATGAAAAGGGGGACATCACAACAGAAACCAAAGGAATTCAAAAGATCATCAGAGATTACTTTAAAGCCCGTATGCCACGAAACAAGAGAACATAGAAGAAATGAATAAATTCCTAGATTCCTATAACCTCCCAAGGCTGAGCCAAGAAGACCTGGAATACCTGATCAGACCTATTACTATCAAGTAAATTGAAACAGTAATCAAAAATCTTTCAAAAAACAAAAGCCCAGATCTAGATAGATTCATTAGAAAATACTTCCAAAAATTTAAAGAGGACCTAATACCACTTCTTTTCAAGCTTTTACAGGAAATTGAAGAAACAGAAATGCTCCCAAACAGTTTCTATGAGGTGCATATCACCCTAATACCAAAAGCAAAGAGAAGCACCACAAAAAATAAAATAAAATTACAGGTCCATACCCCTGATGAACATGAATGCGAAGGTCCTCAACAAAATATTAGCAAATAGAATCCAACAACTCATCAAAAAGATCATATACCATGACCAAGTGGGATTCATCCCAGGGATGCAAGGATGGTTTAACATTCACAAATAAATCAACATAATCCATCATAACAATAAAAGAAAAGACAAAAACCATTTGATCAGATCAATAGATGCAGAGAAAGTATTTAACAAGATCCAGTACACATTTATGATGAAAACTCTCACCAAAACAGGAATTGAAGGAACTTCCCTTAACATAGTCAAAGCCATCTACCACAAGCCCACACAAAACAAACAAACACTGTCCTCCTGTTGTTCATCGATTTGCTCTATTGGGCCCAGTAAAGTCTCCATTTTTTTTTGAGACTTCTTGTTACTGTGTTTGGCATATTGAATACATCACGGGTAGCTTGCCAGGCTTTGCTGTGCGGGCAAGACACTCTCGGTAGCTTGCCGGGCTCTCTGAGAGGGCCGGAGGAATTGAACCCGGCTCAACCAGGCTGGCTGCGTGCAAGGCAAACGCCCTACCACTGTGCTATCGCTCTTTGAAAAGTGTGGAAAAGTACACAGTGAGTAATTAAAATAGCATGGTATCGGAACAAAGACAGATCTACAGACCAATGGAATAGGTTGAATATCCTTACACACACCCTCAAATATATGATCATCTAATCTTTGATAAGAAAGCAAGAAATATAAAGTGGAGAACAGAAAGCCTCTTTAAACAATAGTGCTGGCAAAACTGGACAGCTATATGCAAAAAAAAAAAAATGGGCTCAGACCTTTACTTAAAACCATGTACAAAAGTCAGATCAAAATGGATTAAAGACCTCAACATCAACCAGAATCTATAAAGGTCACATTGAAGAAAAGGTTGGCAAAACCCTCCATGACATTGAAGCTAAAGGTATCTTCAAAGACAAGACACCACTGACCAAGCAAGTGGAAACAGAGATAAACAAATGGGACTATCTTAAACTAAGAAGTTTCTGCATCTCAAAAGAAACAGTGACCAGAATACAAAGACAGTCTACAGAATGGGAAAGTATATTTGCCCAATACCCATTTGATAAAGGGTTGATATCGAGGATATACAAGGCACTGGTTGAACTCCACAAGAAGAAAACATTCAATCCCATCAGAAAATGGAGAGATGAAATGAACAGAAACTTTCTTAAAGAATAAATCCAAATGGCCAAAAAGCACAGGAAAAAAGGTTCTTCATCACTAATCATCAGGGAGATGCAGATCTAAACAACAATGAGATATCATCTCACACCACAGAGATTAGCCCACATCCAAAAGAACAAAAGCAACCAGTGTTGGCATGGATGGAGACTCTCCTTAACTACTGGTTCAGCCTTTTTGGAAAACTATATAGACATTTCTCAAAAAACTAGAAATTGAGTTCCCATTCAACACAGCAATACCATTTCTGAAAATATCTCCCGAAGATTCAAAAACAAAATACAGTAGAAATGACATCTAATCTTGTACATTTATTGCAGCACTATATACAATAGCCAGAATCTGGAAAAAATCCAAGTGCCCGAGAACAGATGACTGGTTAAAGAATGTTTGATACTTACACATAATTGAACACTATGCAGCTGTTAGAAAAGATGGAACCATGAAATGTGCATATAAGTGGATCAACATGGAGAGTCTCATGTTTTGTGAAATGAGTCAGAGAGAGATGGACAGACATAGAATGACTGCACTCATTTGTGTAATATGAAGTAACAGAATGGGAAACTAACGCCCAAGGATAATAGAGATGTCAGAAGGATTGCTCCAGGGCTTGGAAACTGGCTTCACATGCTGGGGGGAAAGGCAGCTGGGATAGAGAAGGAATCACTAAGTGAATGATGCTTGGAGGGCTTGCTCAGGATGAGATATGCATGCTGAACGTAGACTATAGACCAAACATGACAGCCACTTACTAACTATATTGCAAACTATAACACCCAAGAGGAGAGAAAGAATAAAAAAGAATGCACCTGCCACAGAGGCAGGAGGTGGGGGTTGGGGTGGGGGTGGTGGGAGGGATACTGGGAACATTAGTGGTGAAGAATGGGCACTGGTGGAAGAATGGGTACACGATCATTGTATAACTGAAACATAATCACGAAAGTTTCTAAGTCTCCAACTATATCTCACAGTGATTCATTAAAAAAAAAAGGAAGGTAGAAAAGTTAGAGTATTAACTCAAACTGTCCCCCCAAAAGGCAATTAAAATGAGTATAATTAAGGAAATTAACAGAAAACAAGCAATACTACAAACCAGAATGATTCAAATGAAAGCATTAAAATAATAAAACGTTGATATACATTTGAAAGTAAGAGGAACTCTTCTAAATTGTTAGTATGAGTACAAAATAATATAATTACTTCAGAAAAGAGATTTTTTTTAAAAAAAGCTTAACATAGATCTACTATGTCATGCAGCCATTTCATTCCAGGTATCTGAAAAATAAATCATAAGTCCACAATAAAACTTGTGCTAGAATGCTCATAGTACTTTCATTGTTAAAAACTAGGAATAATCTAAAAATACAACACAGGTACCATGGAAAAGGTAACTGTCTTTACAGTCATGTGGCATTAAAATGTTTCATTCAACGAGAGAGCATGAATATGATGGTGATCCCAGTAGGTTAGACAAATATTTCTCATTTTTTCTCACCTGTGGGCACATGAAAATATAATATTTGCAGATCACTAAGGCATAAATGTAAAAGAAATGCAAAAGAAAACAAATTCATAGTAGTATTGTGGGTTTTTTTTTCAAAAGTATATTAGCATTGTAGCACTGTCCTCCCATTGTTCATCGAGTTGCTCAAGAGGACCCAGTAACATCTCCATTGTGAGACTTGTTACTGTGTTTGGCATATCGAATACATCACGAGTAGCTTGCCAGGCTTTGCCATGAGGGCGAGACACACTTGGTAGCTTGCTGGGCTCTCCAAGAGGGGCGGAAAAATCAAACCCGGTTCGTCTGGGTCATCCACGTGCAAAGCAAATGCCCTACCTGCTGGCTATCACTCCAGTCTGTAGAATAATACAATATAAAGGCATAAAATTTAAGATATGGCATAAATATGTATCAAATAAAGTATGTAATTATATTGATATATTCTTGACTATTTTAGTGGCAATTCAAACATTCCGCATGTGCCAAAATGTGAAAATGCTGGCATCCACCATTCTACCTGGTTTTGGTTCAGGAACAGAGGATAGGGAAGGAGACATGTTTGGGGAAAGGAGGCACAAGAATATGGAAGAACATAAGACACAGGATTGTTTTAAGGATTATAACAAAGTGTAGTTTGTGAAAGTAAAATAATCATGTGTCTAATATTGTTGACGCCATTCCTGGTTTCATGACAGTTTTCCAGAAAATAGTATTTCCTTACCTTTCTTGGGTACTATTATTTAGGAATGGTGTGGATTTTGTCTCTCTATATGCCAAGTGACAGATTATAGTTGAGGGAACTTGGTGGTGGTGGGGATTTGAGTCACACCCAGATGTGGTCAGGACTTACCCTGGGCTCTGCTGGGGGATCAGTGCTGAAGATACTCTTGGGTAGATATGTAATTCAGGGAAGGACCAAAGTCACATCAGTCACATACAAATCGAGTGCCTTAAACCTTGGACTAGCTTTCTGGCTCAGAAAATATTTTTTTATACTTGTAATTCCTATAAAAGAAGGTCAAGTGACTCAGTTTGGGATGCTTTTAAAAAATAAGATTCTGAGTCTTCATTGTTATGGCCTTAAATTGTATGCAAATAAGGAATTCAGAATTTGTTCAATTGATTTTGTGCAATCATGTGAGTTTGAAAGGGCAGCATTCCTACAAAACTACTTTGTCATAATTATAATGACAGCATGGAGCTTTAGAGAAATAGAGAAAAAGGGTTTGTCCTAGACAATAGCCAAATACTTAATTTAAAAAACCAAAGATAGAAGTTCATTTATTTGTTGAGATAGTATTCAAAAAGGATTTTTTTAAAAAGTGTTTCTTCCAACATTTCTTATGACTTAATCTCTCAAATTAATACAGGAAGAATAAGTCACTGTTTGATGAAAATGCCATTCAATAAGGCTTTAAGCCAGTAAAATTTGAATAAAGAATTATTTCTTAAATGGAACTATCAATTTAGACTTCAGGAAAATTATCAAAAGAATTACCTGGAGGTTATTTCATGCTTTGAGAGACACAGAAAGTTAGGTTTTATTTTTGGTGCTGACATATCTTGTATTTTTCCAACATTTGACTTTTAAATTATTTTTGAAGACATTTATGGAATATTCACATATAACACATATAACAATATAACACATAAAAATTCTATATTTAATTTCAGAGCTGTTTTGTGGATGGTAGGACTAGGGGGTATGAATTCTGGTGGGAGATTTATTTATACCAGATGCGCACCTGACCGAAAACAAAATTGTGAATTTAACTATTAAGATCTCCCTTTCTCTTCATGATTTCTGATATCCCACCTTAACCCTGAGTAAGTCTTTGGAGAATCTAAAGGGGAGAGAACACAATGATGTTAAGACCCTCTGAATCTTTTAGGAGTTCATGCCATAGATGAGGGCTACTAAGCACCAGAGCTGAGGGTAGAGGCACCCAGCTCCATGCACTCCCCGCAGAGTTCTAGTGTGAACTCTTTCCACCTACTCCACAATTTTTAGAGGCTTCTTTTTCCCTAGTTAAGCATACTTGTAATAACTCAAGAGTTTGGGGATCCGGGTATATGGTGCCATCAGTTAAGTCAACCTGTACTTGCAGGGTGAGTGCATCAGCAACCTTCAGCCTTGCTGATACCCCAAAATTGCCTCTGTGCCTCTGGATAGATCCAATTAGTTTAAACAATATCTGTTTTAACTAGTTTAAATCAGCTCTCATAAGTCTAATATCTTGACTAACCCAGAAATTAGTGAGCTTAGTTAACATGACTCCTGAGGAAGTAAAGAAACCAACAAACTTGCTTTATAAACTTTAGCATTAGAAACATTTTGACAATTTATTCACTTAACATCAAAACTCACAATTTTCTAATTTCTAGTTTTTGTCTGTTCATGATAATAGTTACACAAAATGCAAAGCAGGGTGTTGGAATAACTTCCCATATAGAACATTATTGTTGGTACTAAATTAAAATTATCTCTCTAAGTTTTTCAGTAGGCTAAAAGTTATATGGAATTTGTGAGACATGGTGAGAGAATCATCTTTTAGGACACACCTGACTTTTGAATGACCATTTTACTGTCAAGAGTTTCATACTCATATCTGTGATTGCACTGTAAGAGATAACATTATTCTATTCAGCTTTCAAAAAGGAAACCAATACTCAATACAGTTAAATAACATAAAAACAACAATAGTAGAGTTAACACTCAATAAGCCCCACTGGGAACCAATGAACTGTGTTCCTGCTTGCTATAAAGCTCCTTTCCTCTTTACCAGTGAGCTTGAGATAGGTAAGAAAGAGGATGAAGGGGATTAGTGATCAAGTTTATTCCTGATAATTCATAATCAGGAAGCTTAGACAAAAACAAATCAGATTGACCCCCGAAGTCCGTGATCAACAACACCACTCAATAGGATTGGATTCCTGTCAAGTCTAAAACAGATATGCTTTCACTATGTTGTTAGCTAACAATAAATTCCAATCGTAAGAAGTCACCCACACAGATGGTTTGAACGGTTTTGACTTGGTCTGGACTGTGATAACTAATCTGGTCAACTCCTTTCAGTTTGGGAGCACACCCTTAGAGTTTGCACATCAAACCCTACACTGTCTTTTATTGGCTGAGTGATCTTGTAGATGTTACTCTACCTCTCCTTTACTGATTCCTCACTCTTAGGTATTCTAAGAATACCACCTTAGAAGATTATCATAGGCATCAGATAAAAGTGTTAGAAAAGGTTGTTATTTGGTAGATGATGACAAATAGCTGTGTAATATTTCACAAATGTGTGAATATATGTATATGATATATGATATATGCTATTTATGTGTCACAAATGAGTGATGTTACAATAGATAAATTTAGGCATAAAATGTTAACCTGTTTCATTCATAATCTTGCTATTAGCTAACTGGGTGATCTTCACATTGCACTGTTGCACTGTCCTCCTGTTTCTCACCCTTTTGCTCCAGCGGGCCCGGTAACGTCTCCATTGTGAGACTTGCTATTGTGTTTGGCATATGGAATATGTCACGGGTAGCTTGCCAGGCTTTGCCATGCGGGCAAGATACTCTCAGTAGCTTGCCAGGCTTTCCAAGAGGGGTGGAGGAAACTGGGTGACCTTAGATAAGTTTATTAGATCATTTCAATTTACTCATGAATTTAAAAAGGCAAAGAATAAGCAATTTATGTTATCTTCAAATACTAATACTTTAGAGTTCTATAAACATATAGAAACAATATACTTTTATAAATATATGTTGTCATCATCAGGATCATTATCTTTATCAGGGAATTGGGGAAGAGGACAATGGAGCTGACCTTGCACTAACACATTTATGTTTTCATTGTATTTCTTCCTTACATTCCTCCTAAAGTCATTGTCATTGTCACTCTCCCCCCGTTGTTCATTGATTTGCTCAAGCGGGCCCAGTAAAATTGTGAAACTTGTTGTTACTGTGCTTGGCATATCAAATACGTCATGGGGAGCTTGTCAGGCTTTGCCATTTGGGCTAGATACTCTCAGTAGCTTGCTGTGCTCTCCGAGAGGGCCTGAGGAATCTAACTCAAGTTGACCAGGTCAGCCGCATGCAAGGCAAATGCCCTACCCACTGTGCTATCGCTCCCTCCTAAAGTAACAATATTTTGTTTTGTTGGGTTTTTTTTATTTGAAAGAGTTATTTGAAAAACTGTTAATGATAGGGCTTTATATATACAATTTTCTGACACTACACCCTCCATTAGAATATTTTCCCCCCAGTAGGATCTCAGTTCCCCTTTACCCATCCCCATCCACCTGCCATGGTAAACTCAGTTCTGCAGACAAGCTCTCAGCTTCTGTTGTTTTCGTCAATTGTTATTCTCTTACTATGTTTATTTTTATGTCACATATGAGAGAAGCCATTCTGTCAAACATGAAAGTGTTAGTAATAAAATGAGCCTACAATTTAAATTATATGAAAGATGGATGAAGTGGTAGTAACCATTTGATAGGCGACATTGGCCATTCTCCCTCAAATGTGCATTGAGAAATTTGGAAATACCTTTGGGAATAATAAAAGAACAGACTGCTGTAGTATTGCCATTATATTACATCACATCATAATACACCACGACTTAATCTCAGCCCTGACTCTGTGACAATTCTAATAATTATAAGTTTGGATACCCAGAAGGTCAAATATTTCAACTAGAATCCATTATTCTTATATTCTAATGTTTATCAGGTAATCGTTCGCTTTATGTCACAAATGAGTTATAAAGACATATAAATTTCTGAACTTAATTAAAATCCTGTAGGAGGTATATGACATATATGTAATACAAATTGCCTTGTAAGTGAGCGAGGCATTAAATCCTGAGAATCACTATACTTTATTGTGCCCATAAATCTTAGGTTGGGGAATGAACTTAGAGTTTATCATGTAAAATTTTCCTCCCCAAAATAAGAAAAGCCAAGATAGGAATTCTGGTTCCAACTTAGCTGATTTTGTGAGTAAAGGCTAATTTGATATTGTTAGGACTTTGTCTTATAAAATGAATGTGCTATCTAGTTAGATGTGGCTGATGAAACCTCAGTTTTCACTTTTTGTCACCTGAAACACTTTGAAAATTATAGTCCTGGTGGGTAGAGCACCTACCTGCCTTGCGTACATGAGGTTGAGAATTCAATCCTATGCACCACCCCACATCACTGAGTAGAATTCCCAGTCATGTCAGTGTGATTCCCAGTGGAGTGCAACTAAGTGACTGACCCCTGACATAGTACAACTATAACAATACTGAAGGGAAGTGAACAATTAATAAAAATGAGAAAATATCATTGACAAAAAAAACCTGTGTAAACACAGTGTAAAGCTACATCTTTCAGAGATTAAACCTGAAGACCAGTCAATTCACTGCACAGAACCTCTGAAAGTTTCCTTGAAAGAAAGAAAGAAAGAAAGAAAGAAAGAAAGAAAGAAAGAAAGAAAGAAAGAAAGAAAGAGAAAGAAAGAAAGAGAAAGAAGAAAGAATGCAGTAGTACAAATTTGCTCTCTTGGACAATGAATAAAGGGACCAGCAATAGCACAGAGGGCAAGGTGCTTGTCGTGCACATGACAACCCCAGTTTGATTCCACGCAACCCATATGATCTTTTTAGCACATAAGGAGTGTTTTCTAGTGCAGAGATGGGAATAAGCCCCGAACAGAACTGGGTTGTATTCAACCAAACCAAACAAAACTAAAAAACTAAAGAGTAAAGAGACCACAATTCTGAGGAATATATGTGGTCTTTAGACGTTAGAAAAAGAGCTAGAGATATAACATAAAGGGTAAGGCACTTACCTTGCACACATCTGACCACATTCAACCTGGATTTGATCTCCAGCATTGCATATGTTTCCCCAAGCACTGCCAGGAATGGTCCCTGAGCACAGAGCTGGACGTAATCTTGTCCCTCTCCTTCTGATGGACTCCACTCAGCATAATACTCTCAGCTCTGTCCACATGACAAGCGAATTTCATGATTTCAATTTTTCTTACAGCCAAATAGTATTCCACAGTGTCTATGTACCATAGTTTCTTTATCCAGACATCTGACCTTAGAATTTGTGTTGTTTTCAGACTTTGAATAGTGAATAGTGCTGCAGTGAACATGGAGTGCAGATGTCTTTTTTAAATTGAGTTTTGGGACCCTTAGGGTAGATACCAGGAAGCAGAATTGCCGAATCATATGGAAGCTCAATTTTTAGCTTTGGAGAAGTGTTCATATTGTTTTCCATTGACTTTCCTACTAGCAGTCAATGAAGGTTGCTTAAGAAAATGCATGGTAATTTATCACAGAAGCAACAAAAATTAATAATCCCCTCACAGAACATTAATGTAGTACAAACACATTACTTAGAAAGATAGAATGAAGTGCAGAAGAAATAGCTGAAAGAATTTAACATAGCTGCCTCCAGGGAGAAAGAATTGGTGGTGTAATAGAAAATATCTTTTAACGTTCCTGAGATCATTTGTTTTTGCAGACTCACCCTGCATGGTTTTTTAATTTATTCCATCTAGTTGTAAGGCATTGTCTTGACTTTCAGTTAAGGCCTTTCTGTACAATAAATAAGATGCATTTTTGTAAGAAAATCTATTTCCACTTAAATCTATATGAAAAGTTGATTATTTTAATTATTACCAGTCTATAGGGAGTTGGAAATAGATTTAGCACTATGCCAAAACTAAAGCATAATTAAAAGATTTTTTTCTTTAGTGGATATTATAAATACTAGCACTTTTCCTAAGTACTAATTTTGAAAAGAAATCTTACAAGTTGTGACACCATTTTTCTTTTGTATAGATGTAAATAAACGATTCAACTTAATTTCATTTTTACTCTGACTTCAAACCCTTCTTCCACGCTTGCTAGTCATTAAATAGCAATTTTATCTGGATGAAGGCTAGTCTCCACTGTCATTATTGTATCCCTTCTAAGTATATGTTCCTTTGTTAGGCCTAAGTATAACACTGTTTTTTTTTCTTTTCTAAATCAATACAATTTCTCAAATTTATTTTTTTTCTTAAAGAAATACTTCTAATCTCTGTCAAAAGAGAGGCAAGGAAAGGTCTTCCCTCCCTTGTAAACACTGAACTTTTTTTTTAAATATTTACTTGAAAACAATCTTCAGTATCTGAATTAACTGTCAGTCTCTCTATATCTGGGTAACTATGATCTTTATTTATGTTAAGACTTCTTGCAACCTTTTATTTAAAAAGTAAAAGGAATAGGACTGACTAGGAAGACAGGGTGAGTGGAAGTAATACAATAGTGTGTTAAAAAAATTTTGCTAGTATCTGGTAAAAATTAAATACATGATTGTAGGGAAAATTTTAAAGCATAAAAATACCTTTTTGTACTTTAATGTAATTAATAGAATTTTCTTATTTTATAAAGTATGAGTTAGATTCATTATCGAATCTGAGTTACTTTTCAAAACAAATAATCCATTTAGGTCTGATTTTAAATAGCCCCACATATGTAATTCTGTGACCCTTGGAAAAGATTACATTTTTTAATTTTTAAGAAAAAAATAATAACACCCAACACCTCCTTCCCTCAAACCTTTGCCACATTTTGGAAGAGACAGAGGTTACCTTTTTCCCTCTGGTAACCTCAGATTGTTGCCATTGTCTACTATACTGCTTTTGCCCATTTGTCAGTTTTATTTCCATACATTGCACAGATAGTTAATATCCAGTGTATATCTTTCTCTTTCTGATTTCATTTGCTTCACTTAATTACCTTAAGATCCTCCTTTTTGACCACAAATGGCAAATGGCATCTGAAAAAAATAGCTGAATATAATTCCATTGTGTGTGTGCCATATCTTCTTTATCCAATTATTGATCTGTGGGTAGGTAGCAGATAATGTTACTGCTATGAGATGAAGGGCTATAATAAAGCAGAAAGTATACATTCTTTTCTAACGTATCTATGAAAAGTTGAGCTTCATAACTGAAAATATTCAGACATGAAATCAATTTTCAACTACATTTAAAATGAAATGCCATTTTTATTTACTATGCCCTTCAAACAGTAAGGGAGCTTATTGGGTAAATATAACTAAATTATCACAATGAAAATATAAGTGTTATAACTAGCACTTATTTAAAAATAGGAAAAGTTACCATTTGCTGTAGAATTGAGTCAAAATTGAGAACTATTTATTAACTTAAAATATGTCATACAATGGTAAAGTTACAAATACTTATGACTAAGATGAAAACTAACAACTACCCTATTCTTTAAAAATTTTTTATAAAATTATCGTCAGCTATCAGTTACAAAGTTGTTCATGATTGAGTTTCAGTCATTCAATGTTCCAACACACGTCCCTTCACCAGCGTACATTTTCCATCACCAGTTCCCCAGTTTTCCCCCAGCTGACCCCCTACCCCGTCCCCAAGCCTTTCTCTATAAGCAGATACGATTTTTCTCCTCCTCCTCCACTTACTCTTCTTCTTCCCCCCCCACCCCCATTTTCCTTTTAGGCACTATGATTTGCAATACTGTTACTGAAGGGGAATCATGAATAACACTTTGCCTAATTTCAGCACTCAATTTTTGTCCAGAGTGATCATTTCCAACTATCATCGTCATAGTAGTCCCTTCTCTGTCCTAACTGCACTGCCTCTCCCCCTTCATGGCGAGCATCATACCATGGACTTTAAACATATAAATATAAATATATATATATATTTGCTCGAGCGGGCCCAGTAACGTCTCCATTGGAGACTTTGTTGTTACTGTGTCTGGCATATCGAATACTCTCGGTAGCTTGCCGGGCTCTCCGAGAGGGGCAGAGGAATCGAACTCGGGTCGGCCATGTTGGCCGCTTGTAAGGCGAACGCCCTACTGCTGTGCTATCGCTCCAGCGATGTGCAAATATAAGAAAGAAAAACTCTATTATAGTTATAATATCTCAAACTAAAGCTTAGTTTTAGAGATGATACATGTATACATTCATAAGCAATGAAATTGGTAGGTTAGAAGTATGAGGTACAGTTAATATTATTTTGGGCCACATACGGTGATGCTCATGGGTCACTCTTGGCTCTGCACTTAGGAGTCACTCCTGTAAGTGCTCCTGGGACCATATGGGGTGCAGAGGATCGAACTTAGACTAACCATGTACATGGCAAGCGCCTTACCCTGCCCCAGCAGCTGCCCTATTGTACAAATTATCTTTTGCCCCTAAAATTACCCAACATTTCACTCTTAGACATACTATTTGATGAGTAAATTTAATGGATATGGTTTCGCTTATTTCATATGATTGTAACAAAGAATTAATGAGTAATTTATACAAAGTATATTTGAAGTACAGAACTCCACATACTAAAAGTCTCCAGTAAATTATAGTTATAGTATTGGTTTGCTGGTATCTATTTTTCAAATTCCCAGATAATTGGGTCTTCAAATGGTGACCCAACCTAGTTCTCTGCTAATTAGCCATCCCATGAACTAGCTAGAGGACTAACACAATGAGAAGCTAGTCCTATACTGCATTACTGCAACTCAGTCTTCAACTATTGACCTCAGTTTTCCAATAGGCAGCACAACACACTCTATGTTTTCAACAAGGCAAACTCTAAAAGATTTCTAAACAGCTACATGCTTCTTCAAGTTTTCCTCTTGGCAGTCATCTTGATAACCTTGAAGCTAGAAATCACCACAAATATGCTACTGTAACCAAGACAGAGTTCAAATCTGTACTTCCTAGACTCTTGGTATTTAGTGATTTTCCCCATTGTGGATGGAGCTCAAGTTTGCACATGATTACTTTGAATACTTTGTGATACAAGTGACAGAAGCTTAATTATCCTGAATTAAAAGGGAGCTATTAAATTCTATCAAGTTATCAGAATAAAAATGAACTGAGAGATGAGAAATGAAGATAAATAACAGAAATAAACTAACCCAAGGACCTAAATTTAGACATAGAATCTCTTAATTTCTCATATTTGTTCCCTTCTCCATAGACAGAGCCCTAGGCTGCCCCCCAAATGGGGACATGACTGCCTAAAAATCTTAATCTCTTATTAACCCAATTTTTCAAAAAAAAGTTTATGCCTTACCATTCTCAGTTCTCATTCAATAAATATAGATTTAGGAGAATAAATAAAATCCTCAGAAAGGGCTTCTCATTCTTGAGTCAAATGTTCATTTCTGGAACCCATTAATTGTGGCGAGACAACTATTATGTTATGACTTAAGTGCTTATATGACAACTATTTGTACTAAGGAATAGGATCGTTCTAGAAAATATAAGCCAAACTAATAAGTATATGAGTGTTCACCTACAAACAATGTTTTTAATAGTTAAACTTATTGTACCATTTACATTTACACTATGATTAGTCTCATATGTCCCATTCTACATTTATAATTTTGACTACCTGAATCTATAACATCACATAAACTTGCTGAATTTCAAAAAAAATCTCTGCATCCTACTTTAATATTATATTGTGATTTCTTCCTCACTATAGATTACTAATATATTCCAATTGTCTGGAGCCTGGCTTTCACATGTTCATAAGTAGATGATAAAATTACTGCATTGCAGAAAGAACTAGTCCATTAGAAATTTCCTTTGGGGGTGATATGGATCTATTGATCAATACTTTGAGAGTACAATCATTCACCCAGGCACAATGCCTTAGAAATGAGTCTTTCCAGAAGCTCCTGGATGTAAATGTCAGAGACACCAAGGCTAGAACATTCATCATCTGCTCATCCCACGGGTGGAAACTATTTGAGGAGCAATGTTCCTGCAACACAGAAAAAGAAAAATTCTTAAACAGTGACCTGAAATGCTGATTATCCCCCTCAAAGAGGAGGTGGTGCCTGAAATACTGTGTAACTTTGTACTGATCATTATCTCAACAAATCATCTTTCTCGTGAAATGAGAACTGAGAAAATCTTCCAAAAAAATGTTAGTCCTCACAAGAAGGACAAAGGGCCTAAAACCCCAGATGGAAGGACTTAGAATGGACGCCTTCAGAATATATCCAGATGGGAAGGGTTCTAATTTAAGATCTTGCACCAGGTACTCTGGGATGGCTCAGCACTCAAGTGCAAAGTCACACTTTAAAAACTGAATTTTTCTGAATATTTTCTCAGCATTTTACAATACTGTTTTATTTTCTAGGTGCTTCTCAGTTATGAGCCAAAGGATCCAGTGTGTTCTTAGTGTAGTACTATCCCAACCATAAGAGTTACCTTCAAACCAATATTTAGATAAATGTTCTGTTTATTCACTTCTTTCATTCAACAAATAGTAATCAAGTCTTTAAATATGTTCATCTCTGGGGATAACTTTTTTATGACAGAAAAGACACAGTTCCTGAATTTATAAGCCTTTCTGATATTTCCTCTCCATTGCCCAATCTCACCCACTGTGAGTTTTCTCCACTACATGGTTCTTTTTAAATCTAACTCCAAGGATATTCCTTTTATGAAGTTCCCAAATAAACTCAGTGTAAGATCATCTTTCCATAACTTATGCCTGAGATATTATAACTGAATTGTTTATACAGTTTTTCCAGTAGCTTGGTAGTCACACCCACAAACTGCCCCCAGCACCATGTAATCTCATCAATGGCCAAGATCCAGAGACTATAAAACAAAGCTCTCAACTATACCTCTTGGTGTCTCACTAATAAAAATTTTTAAAAAAGAAAAAAAAAGCTCTCGGAAGAGAGCAATGCAGAATCTCCTGACTCCCTGCCAGGCTATCTTCACTGGGGCCCCCTCAGATGGGGGGCAGGTTGAGTTTCTCTCCCCATCCCAAGCAGAGCCCCAGTAGTCGAAAACCTCCAGAACCCAGCCATAGCCATGCTCAAAGCCACTGACCACAGTTCAGATGAGCCTCACACATGAAAGAACCAGCAGAGGAACCCAGGTATGCGGGACCCATGGCTGAGATCTCCAAGCCTACTCGGATGGGGACTGGGCCTCTTCCAACCAGCTCCACAGTTTTCCATTTGGTTGGCAGTTGACACCCACAAACTGCTCCCTGCACCATGTAATCTCATCAACAGCCAAGATTCAGACACTATAAAACAAAGCTCCCAGAAGAGAGTGACACAGTTTTTCCTGTGAACACCTGTGAAAGGCGATTAGAGGCGGCCCCAAAAGCCTCCTCCCTCTCAGAGAGCCTGGCAAGCTACCAAGGGTATCCATCCCGCACAGCATAGCCTGGCAAGCTACCCGTGACATATTTGAAATGCCAAAAACAGTAACAATAGTAACAATAACTGCTCTTCGTGTCCCTGGAGTGAGCAGATGTCATTGGGCTATACTGACACACGGCAGGGATGAATGGAGACCTTGCTGGCACCCGCTTGAGCAAATCGATGAGCAACGGGATAATAAATGATACAAGTGACACAAATGAATTGTTTATACACTCATGGGCAGGTCGCAGCTAAAGTTGATGAAGTGAGGTTAGACTGGGGTGGAATAAGTTTAGATTCTGCCTTTGATGAGATATTCTACAGGACTCTAATGGAGTTAGAGGAAAACCGAGAACATAACATGGGAACATGGGGCTGTAGCATGAAAGGGAGTCTACTGTGTGCTTTGCTTTCTTGGGAATATCACCTAGTATCTGTGAACCTCATGCAGGAGTGAAGTCCCACAGAACCCAGGTAATGCAGAACTTTGTGACCTTGGACTCTGGACACAACTGGACCCTGGAGCAGAGATCTTCTGCCTGCTTTCCCCAGTCTCTGGTGACTCAGGGATCACGCCCATAAGCCACACCCTGCTGGCACCAGATAATCTCCTCATTGACCACCCTCCAGAACTCACAGCTGCTCCCCCCAAATGGGAGTATAAAAGGAGGCCCCATAACCAAGCCACTGGACTCCGCGCCAGGCTGTTTCTACTCCAGGTGCCCCAGAGGGGGCAGGTGAGAGCCCACCATAGCCCAAGGGACCCAGCCTCAGCAGCCAACCTCCATCCCAACTGCTGCCATGCTCCAGGTCACTTTCCAGACTGCTCGGCTGCGAACATCATGGACACTTCCTACCCATTGTCCATAATTACCACACCATGTTTGATGGAGTTCAGACAGTAAGCAACAGATCACAGGGGAAAATATGCCTCTTGGATTGCTTGGCAAGTTACCAGGAGTATTTCACCCGCACATGCAGAGCCTGGCAAGCTACCCATGTCATATTCGATATGCCAAAACCAGTAACTATAACGGGTCTCATTCCCTTGACCCTGAAAGAGCCTCCAATCATTGGGAAAGACGAGTAAGGAGAGGCTGCTCAAATCTCAGGGCTGGGACAAATAGGGACATTACTGGTGCCCACTCGAGTAAATTAACGAATAATGGGATGACAGTGATACACTGGACAGTGATCTGTGAGTCTTGGTATCCTGACAGGCAACACAGGGCTAATAATAGGTTTTAAAAGGTTGTTGTGAAGAGGAACCAGTTAATGTGTTTATATGCTATGCCTTATATACTATAATGCATAGAACACACGGGCTGTCACTGTCTTGATGACTGTTACTTAGATTTCCTAAGTGTAACTAGATGGTTGGGCTGGAGCAATAGCACAGTGGGTAGGGCATTTTCCTTGCACACAGCCAACATGGCCAACCCGAGTTCGATTCCTCTGCCCCTCTCGAAGAGCCCGGCAAGCTACCGAGAGTATCTCACCCGCATGGCAAAGCCTGGCAAGCTACCCATGGCGTATTCGAAATGCCAAATAGAGTAACAACAAAGTCTCACAATGGAGACATTACTGGGCCCGCTCAAGAAAATCAACGAACAATGGGAGGACAGTGACAGTGAAGTAGATGGTTAACTCAGTGAATTTGCTGTTTCTCTCCAACACCTTTCCTTTCCTTCCGTGCATAAACTGAGCCATCCTGACCTTTCTCTTTCCTGTTTTTATAGCTTTATAAACTTTTAATAAAATATACATTCCTCAAATTTAACAGTTTGATTAATCTTGCTTGATGAATTATCAATCTTGCTTGATGACTGAATGTCTAGTTGATGAAAATTTAGTTTATAAGCAGGATTAATGAGATGGTTCAATGATTTGGTATGCTTGCTGTAGCCTCGGGTTAAATCCCTGGCACTTCATGATCCTGAGTACCACTGAGTATAGCTTCAAAGCAGAAAT
This sequence comes from Sorex fumeus, assembly GCF_029834395.1. Taxonomy (NCBI): domain Eukaryota; kingdom Metazoa; phylum Chordata; class Mammalia; order Eulipotyphla; family Soricidae; genus Sorex; species Sorex fumeus. Next base: position 32,425,187 of record NW_026606092.1, on the reverse strand, counting down.
GAAAATAATAAAGATAAAAATTAGATCATTGTAAAACTCTAACATTTGGGCTTGGAGAGACAGTGTAGGAGACAAGATACTGCCTGGTATGCAGTGGAAGAAGATGAGACTCTGGTTTGAATCCCCAATTTCACATTTGCTACCCTGAGCACTGCCAGAAGTCACTCCTGAGCACAAAACCAAGAACAGCCTCTGAGCACCACTGTGCATGCCCTCCCTGTCCAAACTTCTTTATAAGCAGACACCTACAGAACAACTCACAAAACAACGCACAGAACATTACCAGCAACCTGGAAGCTTCAACCTCAGTACCCCATTATCCCAAAGTTATCTACCGTTCCAAATTCTATAACAAGGTTATTTTTGCCTATATATTTTGTACTTAATATAAATAGAATCATACAAGATGATTCATACTTATTTCACTCAACAGTAAGTCTTGAGATTCATTTTTTAAAACTCTATTTTAATGACATATTTGACATAGAGCATTGTGTAAATTTAAAGTGTGCAACATGTCAATCTGACACATTTATATATTGTAATATGATTGCCATTGTAGCAATAATGAGCACTTCTGTTGTTACATAATTAACATATTTTTTGGTTGGAATAATTAAGCTCTCATCTCTTAGCAAGTCTGATGATAATAATATAACTATTGTGCTCTGAAGCAATGTTGCTTAAAGCAATGTTTTTCTATAATTCTTTGACCATGAGTCCCTTCAAAACTTGCTTCCTTCCTGTGTACCCCTATCTTTCTGGTTGGTACACTAATCTTGTGATACAACTCTTCATTTTTTGATTTTTACTTGATGTCCTCTTGAAATATTGTTTGTGGGGGCATATGGTGGAATGTCTTAAGTGGACCTACAGTGTCCAGTTCAGAAATTCTATTCTGGATGGCTACATGCAAAAAATGGGCTCAGATCTCTGCCTAACACCATGTACAAAAGTAAGTTCAAAATGGATTAAAGACCTCAACATCAGACCGGAATCCATAAAGTACATTGAAGACAAAGTTGGCAAAACCCTCCATGACATTGAAGCTAATGGTATTTTCAAAGATGCCACGCCACTTGCCGAGCAAGTGAAAACAGAGATAGATAAATGGGACTATCTTAAACTAAGAAGCTTCTGCACCTCAAAAGAAACAATGACCAAAATACAAAGACAGTCTACAGAATGGGAAAGGATATTCGTCCAATACACATCTGACAAGGGGTTGATATCAAGGATATATAAAGTACTGGTTGAACTCCACAAGAAGAAAACATCCAACCCCATAAAAAAAGTGGGGCAATGAAATGACCAGAAATTTTCTCAAAGAAGAAATCTGAATGGCCAAAAGGCACATGAAAAACTTCTCTTCATCACTAATCATCAGGGAGATGCAGATCAAAACCACAATGAGATATCATCTCACACCACAAAGACTGGCCCACATCCAAAAGAACGAAAGCAACCGGTGCTGGCACAGATGTGGCAAGAAAGGGACCCTCCTTCACTGCTGGTGGGAATGCTGACTGGTTCAGCCCTTTTGGAAAACAGTATGGATGATTCTCAAAAAATTAGAAATTGAGCTCCCATTTGACCCAGCAATATCACTCCTGGGAATATATCCCAGAGAGGCAAAAAAGTATAGCCAAAGTGACATCTGTACTTGTTTGTTCATTGCAGCACTCTTTACAATAGCCAGAATCTGGAAAAAACCTGAGTGCCCGAGAACAGATGACTGGTTAAAGAAACTTTGGTACATCTACACAATGGAGTACTATGTAGCTATTAGAGAAGATGAAGTCATGAAATTTACATACAAGTGGTACTACATGGAAAGTATCATGCTAAGTGAAATGACTCAGAAAGAGAGGGATAGACATAGAAAGATTGCATTCATCTGGGGAACATAAAGTAACAAAATAGGAGACTAACAACCAAGCGTGGATTAATACCAGGAGTTTTGCTCCATGGCTTGGAGGTCAGCCACACACTCTAGGGGAAAGGGAGCTCAGATGAAGAAAGGAGCACCAAATAAAGGGTGTTGGGAGGATACTTCCAGGATGGGAGAAGCATACTGAAAGTACACTATAGACCAAACATGATTTCCGCTGAATGCCTCTTTTGCAAACTACAACACCCAAAAGGACAGAGAGAACAAAAGGGAATACCCTGGAATAATCCCTGTGCATCACCAGGTCTGACCCAAAAAGCAAAAAAAAAAAAAAAAAAAAGAAAAGAAGAAGAAAAAAAGAAAATCTGCTATTCTGCTCTGGGGCTTATTTATAACTCATTGCAACTTTGTAATCTTAAATGACACCTTTCCTATATCACATGACTTGGTACCAACCTTTATGTACTTATTTATTTATTTATTTATTTTGCTTGAAACGACACAAATTTACCACAGACATAGCACAGGGATTAGGGCATTAGTCTGGTACAGCCAACTCTGGTTAGATCCCTAAGTACTTCCAGGAGTATTCCCTAAGCACAGAGCCACAGTATCCCCTGAAGACCTCTGGGTATGATCCCCTACCAAATAAAACATTCAAATTTACCTTATAGTTACAAAATCAGAAATTCAAAATGAATCTCACTGAACCAAGGTCAAGTACTTAGCAGAACTGCCTTCCTTCTAAAGGGTCTATGTGCACATCTTCTCCAGATTCTAATGATTTAATTTCTCTGCTTTGGGCTCCTTTACCCTTTTCAAAACCAGCAAAGCAGACTTTCAAATCTCTCTGATCTGATACCCTTATTGGTTTCCCTATTACACATTAAAATACCCCTTCAAATCATACAGCATCCTCTATTTTAAGGTCAACTGATGGGAAACCTTAATGCTGTTTGAAGTAGAGCTTTGTTCACCCACCTTGTCATGTAACATGACTTATATTTTGTAAGGATAACATTAAATGGATTCCATAGGGATTAAGAGGTAGATATTTTTCGGGTCTGGGGTTATTTATCAGTTGGATTTTCTAGTATGGAAATGAACTGATTGTGCCTTTATATTTATACTGCCTTCACCAGTCAATGGGTGTAGAACCATATGTCACTGGATTCAAGCCCAATAAGTATGATCTTGGTGAGGGGACTACATTAGTAGTTCCTAACGGATTGACAATCTGAAGTTTGTTTTCTGACAGCACTCTCAAAATATGAGACAAGTCTTCTCTTGAACAGGGCCAGAGTGGTACATCTTCATATTCAACACGGGTCAGTCCTGGAGTCTTTTGTGTTGTTTTGTTCTTACATGTTTGGAAGAAAGTTCCTCCCGGATACTGGTGGGCATCCTTTTCTTACTGAACTCTCATAAAAGGAAATTTAGTGGTAGAAATCACAGTTCCTATTACTGTTGCAGGTTTAGGGACCCCAACTGATACGTATTGCCTTCCTCCTCTACTATCGTGAGTTGACTCCCCTCATCTTCAGGAGCTAACTCCAGTTACTTACTTGTTGGCACAACCCAGATCTGCTCTCTAACTTCTTCACTTGACATTTACTATTAACAGTTGGTAAAGGTAGTGTGCAGAGAGACAGTATAGGGGCTAAGGTATTGGATTGGCATGTGTCATACCCCAGTAAAACCCCCAGAACCATACCACCACCAAAACTTATCACAGAATCAGAAATAAGCATTAAGGACCACCAGGTATAGCTCATTCCTCTCACCCACCCTGCCCCACCCCCAGAAAAAAAAATAACTAGTAAAGGGAGGATTCAGAGATGCCCAAATGAATTACCAACATATTTGTAATGTCCTCAACATATTTCTTTTTGTTTTTATTGTGCAACTCTAATGCATTCCTTTTTTGATGATTAGGTTCCATTATCAGGAGCCCAAAAAAAAAGATTACTTTTTGGGATAAGGGATACAAATGTCTCTGTATCCCTTAGATAAAGAGTTCTTCAATTAGAGACCAGTATTTCTAACCATGCAGAAGCAAAAATCTTCATTCTTGGGAAGCAAAATTTTTCGAAATGGGTTAGGGGGAGTCAAGGTAAATACAATCACTCCTGTTTTCACCCCTTGGTTCCCAGACACATGTAGTATGCATACTGGGGATGCAACATTATATATTTTAAATTCAAAGTATGTTCTGTGACTTGGAGGATGGCTTACCAATTTTATTGTGTAATCTTCAAGATGGCACTTGAGCTGTGATTGGGACACTTTTACTTCTTTATCTACATTTCCTTGGGTTAACTGTGTGATGTGATTAATGGATTTCATAGATATATGTTCGCTTCTATACTTCTCTGCTGTCTTGTATGCTACCTGACTCGAGAGATGTTATACATAATATCATGTGTATAGAAGATATGCATGTAAGACCTTTACGAATAATGCTAACTCAGTACTATAGGTAGAAAAGCAAACCAATGCCACAAACATGTGTCTAGTGTGAATACAAATCACTGATCCTTTCAGAGTGCAATTAGATCAACTCAGTCAACTTGCTATCAAATGGTCCCTTCAAAGAATAGTGCCATATGGGGAATTAAGCATTAGTCTCTATTAAGAATAGGTTAGACATTTGATATCCCTGAAAGGAACATCAGCCTTGTCCATATTGCTGTACTTGTGAATAATTTCCAATTGTATTACCAATGCTGCCTCATTCAAATGTCCATTGTGCTGGCACTGGTGTGGCTGATGACAGAGTCTGGTTGGCATCATCTGGTTGAATTATTTTATATGATTGCTTACTTGGGCTTTCTTTTGTGGTAGATATTCTTTTGTTGTCTTTAGTAGAGCCTGTCAAGCTACCGAGAGTATCTCACCCGCACAGCAAAGCCTGGCAAGCTACCCGTGACGTATTCGATATGCCAAACACAGTAACAAGTGTCACAATGGAGACGTTACTGGGCCTGCTCGAGCAAATTGATGAACAATGGGAGGACAGTGATGGTGACAGTGTCTTTAGATGAGATAGAAAGTTCTTCACATTTCTTTATCGATCCAATTAGGTCCATTCATATGTCTCTACTCAGTCTCACTCTTCTACCAGTCTTGTTTCTTTCATGCTTGTGACTAGCTGGCAATACCACTTGTCACTACTTGATCTGGTTATTTTCTTATTGTGTTCCTTTATCTCTCTATATGAAATGGATTGCCACTTAAAGCTTTGCTCATTGGAAATATTATTCCTTGTTACAGTTTTGGTTCTAGGAAGGCATATAATTAATTTTTTTAAAATTACAGGATAGTTATTAAGGATTTGCCTGGAAAGTATTATGGGGAAGAGAAGAAGGAATGATATTGGGCATAGGGAAAGTAGACTATGATAATTATAAGTTTACTCTATTTCTATGAGTATTTTTTAGACATCACATATAGAGTAATATCATGAAATATTTATCTTTTTTGTCTTCACTTGGAAAAATTTCCCTAAGTTATCTATCCATGTTGTTGTAAGTGGACACACAATATATCACGCATATAATATAAAATATGCTAAATACATATGTATGCATATATACATACCAAATCTCCCATTAATCTACTGATGGGAAATTGTTTCCATATTTTTGTGTATTGTGAGTTATACTGAAGTAAACAGGTGGATCCAAATGTATCTTTGAGATTCTGCTTTAATGTTCTTTGTGTATATATTTGTTTGGTAAAATTACTAGATCATTTTAAATTTTTATATTTAATTTTTGAGAAAATTCCTTATCATTTTTCATAGTAGAGGAATCAATTTATATTTCCATCAACAGTGTGCAGGCTCTGGCTTTCTCTACAACCTCATCACCACCAATTATTTCCCCTATATTTTCTTCTCTGAGCTTCATGTTATCAGTCCTTTGATGAGATTAATATTAATCATTGTATGTGATTAACTCAATTTGATTGTTTTTTTTTAATTTTTATTAGTGAAACACCATGAGGTACAGTTGTAGACTTACAATTTTTTGTGCTTGGGTTTCAGTTATACAATGATTGAATACCCATCCCTCTACCAGTGCCCATTCTCCACCACCAGTGATCTTAGTATCCCTTCCACCCCCTATCCCCCCATTGTTTTTTATTAAGTTTTCCATTCATTGAGGAGATATTCTCTTTCCATTGATGGTCCTGCTTCCCTATTCAAATATTAGGTGACCATATGTTTTAAAATATAATTCTAGACTCTATTCTGCATTGGTCTCTGTGTCTGGTTTTTATGCCAATTCTATACTATTTTTATTATTATATATTTTAAATATAGAGCCTGGCAAGCTACTGAGAGTATCTCGCCCACACAGCAAAGCCTGGCAAGCTACCCGTGACGTATTCAATATGCCAAACTCAGTAACAACAAGTCTCACGATGGAGACGTTACTGTGCCCACTCAAGCAAATCGATGAATAATGGGAGGACAGTGACAGTGACAGTTTTAAATTAATGATGTGAAAACTGGGGCCAGAGAGATAGTACAGTGGGCACTGTGCTTGCCTTGCTCACTATCGACTGTGGTTCAATATATTTGGTACCTTACATGGTTCCTCTGATCCCATCAGGAGTGATCCTTGGGTGTAGAGCCAGGAATAAGCTCTGACCACTACTGGGGGTGGCCCCCCAAAATAATTAAATATGGCATCTTTATCTTGTTCCTATAGTTATTTTCACTGAAGGATTGCTATGGCTATGCAGAGTCTTTTGTGATTCCATAAAAAATTTAGCATTTTTCCCCATTGAGGATGATGCTTGCTGTAGGCTAGTGGTAGATGGCTTTAACTATAGTGAGGAAAGTTCCCTCTATTCCCATTTTGGCTAGGGTTTTTCATCATAAAGGGGTGCTGGATCTTGTCAAATGCTTTCTCTGCACCTATTGATATGATCATAAGCTTTCTATCTTTTCTTTTGTTGATATGATGGATTATGTTGATTGATTTCCGAATGTTAAACTATCCTTGCATCCCTGGGATGAATCCTACTTGGTCATGGTGTATGATCCTTTTGATGACTAGTTGGATTCTATTTGCTAGTAGTTTGTTGAGCATCTTTGCATCTGTGTTCATCAGGGATATCGGCCTGTAATTCTCTTTCTTTGTGATATCTCTGTCTGCCTTTGGTATCAGTGTGATATTTGTTCGTAGAAACTGTTCGAAAGTGTTTTCGATATTTCAATTTCGTGGAAAAGCTTAAAGAGGCTGGGGAGTAAGTCCTCTTTAAAGATTTGGAAGAATTCACTAGTGAATCCATCTGGGCCAGGACTTTTGTGCTTGGGGAGAATTTTTATTACCATTTCAATTTCCTTGATAATGAAAGGTCTGTTCAGGTATTCCAGGTCTTCTTGGTTCAGCCTTGGGAGTTTGTAGGAGTATAGGAATTTATCCATTTCCTCAAGGTTTTGATGTTCCATGGCATAAAGCTTCTCTGGAAGTACTTGCAATAGCGATTAGGCAAGAAAAAGATATTAAGGGCATTCGGGTAGGAAAGGAAGAAATCAAGCTCTCACTATTCGCAGATGATATGATACTCTACTTAGAGAACCCAATAACCTCCACCAAAAAACTCCTAGAAACAATAGACTTGTATAATCAAGTTGCAGGCTATAAAATCAATACCCAAAAGTCCATGGCTTTCCTATTCGCAAACAGTGAGAGAGAAGAAAGAAACATGAAAAAAACAATCCCGTTCACAATTGTGCCCCAGAAAATCAAGTACCTAGGAATCAGCTTAACTAAGGAAGTAAAGGACCTGTACAAAGAAAACTACAAAACGCTACTTCAGGAAATAAAAGAGGACATGAGGAAATGGAAAGATACAAAAGTAAGATCAAAATGGATTAAAGACCTCAACAACAAACCCAAAACCATAAGGTACATTGAAGACAAAGTTGGCAAAACCCTCCATGACATTGAAACTAATGGTATCTTCAAAGATGCCATGCCACTGGCCGAGCAAGTGAAAACAGAGAGAGATAAATGGGACTATCTTAAACTACGAAGCTTCTGCACCAACAAAGAAACAGTGACCAAAATACAAAGACAGTCTAAAGAATGGGAAAGAATATTCGCCGAATACACATCTGACAAGGGGTTGATATTAAGGATATACAAAGTACTGGTTAAACTCCACAAGAAGAAAACATCCAACCCCATCCAAAAATGGGGAATGAAATGAACAGAAACTTTCTCAAAGAAGAAATCTGAATGGCAAAAAAGCACATGAGAAAATGCTCTAAATCATTAATCATCAGGGAGATGCAGATCAAAACCACAATGAGATACCATCTCACACCTCAGAGACTGGCCCCCATTCAAAAGAACAAAAGCAACCGATGCTGGCGCGGAGGTGGCGAGAAAGAGACACTCCTTCACTGTTGGTGGGAATGCCGACTAGTTCAGCCCTTTTGGAAAACACTATGGACGATTCTCAAAATATTAGAAATTGAGCTCCCATTTGACCCAGCGATAGCACTCCTGGGAATATATCCCAGAGAGGCAAAAATGCATAGTCGAAGTGACATCTCCACTTGTTTGTTCATTGCAGCACTCTTTACAATAGCCAGAAACTGGAAGAAACCTGAATGCCCAAAAACAGATGACTGGATAAAGAAACTTTGGTACATCTACACAATGGAGTACTATGTAGCTGTTAGAAAAGATGAAGTCATGAAATTTACATACAAGTGGTACAACATGGAAAGTATCATGCTAAGCGAAATGAGTCAGAAAGAGAGGGACAGACACAGAAAGATTGCATTCATCTGGGGGATATAAAGTAACAAAATATGAGATTAATACCCAAGAATAGATGAGATCAGCACCAGGAAGATTACTCCATAGCTTAGAGGCCAGCCAAGCATTCTAGGGGAAAGGGCAGCTCAGATAGAGAAGGGAGCACCAAATAAAGGGTGTTTGAGGATCCTGCCAGGAGGGGAGATGCATGTTGAAAGTAGACTATGAACTGAACGTGTTTGCTATTCAATGCCTCTTTTGCAGACCACAACACCCAAAAGGAGAGAGAGAACAAAAGGGAATGTCCTGCCACAGAGGCAGGGTGGGGTGGGGGGGGTGGGGGTGGGAGGGATATTATCCATGGTGGTGGAAAGTGGGCACTGATGGAGGGATGGGTATTTGATCATTGTATAATCGAAACCCAAGCACAAAAAATTGTAAATCTACAACTGTACTTCATGGTGTTTCACTAATAAAAAGAAAAAAAAATTTAGCGTTGTTTCAGAGTCGTTTTTACAAAAGTTAGATTCCATTTCTGTGAAAAGAATTTTTGAAATTTTATTTATTGAATTTAAAGATGACTAAATGAGATTGTTTTCTTTATTTTTTTTAGATATATATTTTTTGGTGTATAGAAATACAACAGATTTTTATAGTTGATTTCATACTCTTAATTTTATATTGAATTAATTTATTAGTTTTGGGCTGAAGTAATAGCTCAGCGGGTAGGGCGTTTGCCTTGCACGCAGCCAACATGGCCAACCCGAGTTCAATTCCTCCGCCCCTCTCGGAGAGCCCGGCAAGCTACCGAGAGTATCTCGCCTGCTCAGCAAAGCCTGGCAAGCTACCCGTGACGTATTCGATATGCCAAACACAGTAGCAAGTCTCACAATGTTACTGGGCCCGCTCGAGCAAAATGATGAACAACGGGAGGACAGTGACAGTGACAGTGAATTTATTAGTTTTAATTCCTTATGGTTGAGTCATTGGAATTTTTAATATATTAATAATATCATCTGTATATACTATAGCTTTCCTTTTCCTTTTCAATTAGAATGTTTTTGTTTTGTTTTGTTTGCTTTTTGGAGTCACACCCGGTGATACACAGGGGTTACTCCTGGATCATGCACTCAGGAATTACTCCTGGCAGTGCTTGGGGGACCATATGGGATGCTGGGAATCAAACCCGGGTCGACCGCATGCAAGACAAACGCCCTACCTGCTGTGATATTGCTCCAGCCCCTTAATTTGAATGTTTTTATCTTGCATAATTATGCTAGCAAGAACTTTGTGTATTATATTAAATAAGAGTTTTGTTAGTATTCCTTAATGTTATTTGTTTGCTATTTGTCTTAATTTGACTTTAAGTTTTTATTTCCTTCTTTTTTCTTTGACCAAATTTTCCATATGTGGTAATTAGTTTTAAGATGAAAACTTGTATATAATTTTATTTTCTTTAGAATACAAACTTTTCCCAGGAACTACATGAATAATCTATTTTTGTTCATCTAAAAATGCTTGCCTCTTGATACTTGGAAAGCAATTTTATAATTATAAAATTCAAGCTTGGTATTTATTTCCTTGATGACTATTTACCTATTATCCACATGTTTTAATAAACTCTATCTTCTCATTTTATTGTGATTCTTTATTTGATGCATTGATTGCTTAGAATTTTATTGCTTAACTTTAAAGTAATTAGAGTTCCTTGGGAAAAGATATTCACCCAATACCCATTTGATAAGGGATTGATATCAAGGATACAAAAAACACTGGTTGGACTCTACCATATTAAAATAGCCAATCACATCAGAAAAATGGGGTGAGGAAATGAACAGAAACTTTCTCAAAGAAGAATTCTGAATGGCCAAAAGGCACATGAAAAACTTCTCTTCATCACTAATCATCAGGAAGATGCAGATCAAAACAACAATGAGATATCATCCCACACCACAGAGACTGGCCCACATCCAAAAGAACAAAAGCAACCAGTGTTGGCATGGATGTGGGGAGAAGGGGACTCTCCTTCACTGCTGGTAGGAATGCTGACTGGTTCAGCCCTTTTGGAAAACAATATGAACAATTCTCAAAAAATTGAGCTCCATTTTGACCCAACAATACCACTTCTGGGATTATATGCCAGAGATGCAAAAAAGTATAATAGAAATGACATCTGCACTTGTATATTCATTGCAGCCCTATTTACAATAGCCAGAATCTGGAAAAAAAACAAATTCCTGAAAGTAGATAACTGGTAAATGAAACTTTGGTACATCTATACAATGGAATACTATGCAGCTGTTAGAAAAGATGAAGTCATGAAATTTGCATATAAGTGGATCAATGTGGAGAGTATCATACTAAGTGAAATGAGTCAGAAAGAGACAGACATAGAAGGGCTGCACTCATTTGTGGAATATAAAGTAACAGAATGGGAGACTACCACCCAAGGAAAGTAGAGATAAGGACCAGGAGGGCTGCTCCTTGGCTTGGAAGCCGGTCTCACATGCTGGGGGAAGACAGCTCAGATAGAGAAGGGACCACCAAGTAAAGGGTGCTTGGAGGGCCCACTCGGGATGGGAGATGCGTACTGGAAGTAGACCATAGACGGAACTTAATAGCTACTTAATACCTGCAATGCAAACCACAACAGCCTAAAGGAAAGAGAGAGTAAAAGGGAATGTGCCTGCCATGGGGTGGGGGTGAGGGGATGGGGAAGGGGTGGCGGGAGGGATACTGGGAACATTGGTGGTGGAGAATGGGCACTGGTGGAGGGATGGGTACTTGATCATTGTATGACTGACACGTAAATACGAAAGTTTGTAAGTCTGTAACTGTACCTCATGGTGATTTAATAAAAAAAAATTTTTTTAAATAAGTAAAGTAACTGGCATTCTTAAAGTTAACCTTTATTATAGGTTTTGAAACTAATTTCAGTATTTTCAATAAGCACAATCTGAATGGTTACAGTCCTTTGAAATACATAGCAGGTTTCTTTATGACATCCCATATGGTAAATTCTAGCAAACATTCCATATGCAGTTGACATCTCTGTGCATTCTGTCAGTGTTGGCAGTAGTGATTATATTTGATTTGTAGAGTAGTTTTCGTTTTACTTGCTATAAGTTTTGTTATGTTTTACTTTTTCATTATACATAAATTTTTTGTTTTTTGAATTATTTTCTTTACATAAACTCTCAGAAGTGTCATTATTAAATAAAAGGGCAAGAAATACTGGTATTGAATTTTTCAAATTTATACAGTTTAATTACCAAGAAGATTTATATCTGAATACAATGTCAGTTACATTACATGAAATTATCAAAAAGCCCTCCGTGTTTGATGCAATCATATTTTGTTAATAAAATGGATATTAAATTGTAAATAAAAGATAACTAATTTTTATGTCTTTGATAACTAGACAAGAACAATTGTTCATTGCACTCATATAGTATTTCAATTTCCTCTCATATAAATTGCTATTCGTCTGTTTTACAATCTGCTGTGGTCTTGATAACTTTAGAATAAATTTAAATGAGTAATTTTGTAATATTAGAAATTTTCTTAGACTTACCTGTTTGGTGCAAATGTTTCCACAATCCGTTATGTTTTATAACTTTGGCTTTTCTATTTTTCACCATACTGAACTCTTTAATTTTTTTTAATAAATTATTTATTGAATCACTGTGGGAAAAGTTACAGAGCTTTCAGGTTTAGGTCTCAGTCATGTAAATATCAAACACATTTCCCTTTACCAATACTTATTTTAACCGCGAACCCCAATAGAACCCCACCTCCCACCCCTCCCAATTCCTGTGAGGCAGATGAGTTCTAGTTAACACTCTATCTACTTTGACTAGATTCATTGTTTCGATAAAAGATGCACCATTATTATTTAGAGTTTACCGCCCCCCCCCCCCCCAAATCAGACATGCTGAAAAAGCATTGTGAAATGATTTGCTTTCTACAGCTGGGTTCAAGAATTAAATGTTTTGGATTTGGTTTTGGATTTCTGCTATTTTACTTATTAACCCTGGAAGTATTTCTACTAAAAGTCAGATAATTAAGAGATTGTTTTCTGTGCTCTGGAGTCGTGGCCGTGCAGGAGAGACGCTCGTGGGGGGCAACTGGTGACCTCGGTAGGGCGTGAAGGACGGACCGGAACACCCCCCTTCCCATGAGAACTCTTTAATTTTTGTAGATTTGGATCTATTTCTTTCTTTGTGGTCCTTCATATTCAAAACTGTCACAATATTTGATTCTTTCCCAATCACATTTTTGTCAAATTATAAACCACATACCTTAAGTTTTTTTTATTATAGTATGTTCAGCATCACTGTACAATAAGATTATAATACAAACCACACCTTTCATTTAGATATTTCTGATAATCACATTTCAGAAAACAAAAATAAATGATCAATTTATTGTAAGCATTTGCTTTCTTTGTTTACTTTGCATCTTTCTAACATGCTTACAATTCACCACCTTATGAAATAATCTTCTTAAATAGTCCTCCAATAATGGTTCACATTTTAGTTAACATATTAATACTAATTTCATACAGTACAAGCTTCACTGCTAGACTTTCTATCCACAGATGACATCATGAGGAATAGCTGTTCATCACTATCAGAGAAGAGTTACATTCTTTAATAGTCCATCAGTTACATCTGTTATTCAGTTCCTGCTTATGGAGCTAAGTCTGTAGTGTTGTTTCACCCTTGTCTCTCAGTGATTAACCCCTGTGAAATTCTAGACAGGTAGATAACCTACCTGTCTATATTATGCAAGAAAAGAAAAAATGATATTATTCAAAGTGAAAATAGGAGTTATTAAAAGATAAATGACTTGGAGATGCTGACATTTCCACTGTATAAGAGGCTCTAGATGTTCAGCCAGAGGAACTTATGATGGCACAGGTAACAGTAATAAGGAGTATGGGTGTAAGGGAAAATACATAGCTATATAGCGCTACCACAGAGAAGTTATGCCAGAGAAAAGATAACATCATAAAGGAACACTCAGGATTGGAGAAAATACTGTAGGTAGTATATTTGCTTTCTATGTGGCTGGCCTGGGTTCAGTACCTGCTCCCCCCGCCACTTCCTGTACTGCATATAGTCCTCTGAGCACTGCTGGGAGTAATCCTTGAGCACAGAGCGAGGAGCAATCCCTGAATACTTCTGACTGTGGTCCAAAAGGGAAGGGAAGGGAAGGGGAGGGGAGAGGAGGGGAGGGGAGGGAAGGGGAGGGGAGGGGAGGGGAGGGGAGGGGAAGGGGAAGGGGAGGGGAGGGGAGGGGAGGGGAAGGGGAGGGGAGGGGAAGGGGAGGGGAGGGAAGGGGAGGGAAGGGGAGGGAAGGGGAGAGAAGGGCAGGGCAGGGAAGGGCAGGGCAGGGCAGGGAAGGGAAGGGCAGGGAAGGGAAGGGAAGGGAAGGGAAGGGAAGGGAAGGGAAGGGGAGGGGGAGGGGAAGGGGAAGGGGAGGGGAGGGGAGGGAAGGGGAGGGGAGGGGAGGGAAGGGGAGGGAAGGGGAGGGCAGGGGAGGGAAGGGAAGGGCAGGGAAGGGCAGGGCAGGGCAGGGAAGGGAAGGGAAGGGAAGGGGAGGGGGAGGGGAAGGGGAGGGGGAGGGGAAGGGGAGGGGAGGGGAGGGAAGGGGAGGGAAGGGGAGGGAAGGGGAGGGAAGGGGAGGGCAGGGGAGGGAAGGGAAGGGCAGGGAAGGGCAGGGCAGGGCAGGGAAGGGAAGGGAAGGGAAGGGGAGGGGGAGGGGAAGGGGAGGGGAGGGGAGGGAAGGGGAGGGAAGGGGAGGGAAGGGGAGGGAAGGGAAGGGCAGGGAAGGGCAGGGCAGGGCAGGGCAGGGCAGGGAAGGGAAGGGAAGGGGAGGGGAGGGGGAGGGGAAGGGGAGGGGAGGGGAGGGAAGGGGAGGGAAGGGGAGGGAAGGGGAGGGAATGGCAGGGCAGGGCAGGGCAGGGCAGGGCAGGGCAGGGCAGGGAAGGGAAGGGAAGGGAAGGGAAGGGAAGGGAAGGGAAGGGGAGGGGGAGGGGAAGGGGAGGGGAGGGGAGGGAAGGGGAGGGAAGGGGAGGGAAGGGGAGGGAAGGGAAGGGCAGGGCAGGGCAGGGCAGGGCAGGGAAGGGAAGGGAAGGGAAGGGAAGGGAAGGGAAGGGAAGGGAAGGGAAGGGAAGGGAAGGGAAGGGGAGGGGAGGGGGAGGGGAAGGGGAGGGGAGGGGAGGGAAGGGGAGGGAAGGGGAGGGAAGGGGAGGGAAGGGAAGGGCAGGGAAGGGCAGGGCAGGGCAGGGAAGGGAAGGGAAGGGAAGGGAAGGGGAGGGGGAGGGGAAGGGGAGGGGAGGGGAGGGAAGGGGAGGGAAGGGGAGGGCAGGGCAGGGCAGGGCAGGGCAGGGCAGGGCAGGGCAGGGCAGGGCAGGGCAGGGAAGGGAAGGGAAGGGAAGGGAAGGGAAGGGAAGGGAAGGGAAGGGAAGGGAAGGGAAGGGAAGGGAAGGGAAGGTGAGAGGAGGGGAGAGTGGGCCTATATACTTATAGCTGACAGTAGAAGTTTCTAATGTTTTGAATAATTTTCAAAGGTCACATAATGCTCATCATTTCATTAGTACAGGTATTTATATAATTTCAGCTGCATGATTATTTTTCTAGTTCTGAGTGTCATACAAAGCAAACACTACCTATATTCTACTTACTTTTTCTATTTTTTTTTGTTGTCGTTATGGGGATGTCCATGCCTGATAATATTTAGGGGTTATTCCTACCTCTGCACTCAGTAATTACTCCTGACAGTGTTTCGGGGTCCATATGGGATGCTGGAGATCGAACCCAGGTCAATTTGGTTCAACTGCCAGTACAAGGCCAATGCCCTAGCCACTTGACTATTGCTCTACCAGCTACACTATTGCTCCAGCCTCCCCCCAGACCCCCACCCCATATTCTACTTTCCAACTTTAATTTCAGTTGAGTTATAATCAAGAAAACATTTAAAATACATTGCATTCACTTTGGGGAGGGGAGTTTCACTATACCTGGTGGTGATAAGGGGTCACCCTGGGGACCATGTGGTGTTGGGAATGGAACAGGGTACATTCATCTTTTATGCTAACTGCTACTTACAGAACAATTCCATTCAGACTGGTCAGATTTCAAATGCTCAGTTGTCGTATAGGCTACTGACTGCAACAATAGACAGCACATCTCTAGAATAGTCTTTCTTTCTTAATACAAAGTTGAAAAGTTGATGGTGGCGGGAACACTGTTATCTGGCTCAAACCTTGTGGTCCAAACAAATCAGAGTTTAAGCGTGAGAACAATACAGATGTACATTTTCTCCCTCCGTGTTAATGAACACACTGACGTTTCTTCAGTTCCCTGTGGAAGAAAAGCTGAGAAAATAAGCCTGGAATTGTTCTCATAAACTCATTGGAATCAGCCTGGTTGGAACAATAAGGAAAAAGCACAAACTAAATCTCCCAGAGAAAATACTGGCTCCTTACCTCCCCCTGAGAGCAGAGGCTGGTGTCTGTCTGTTCGGTAGTGATTTGTGAGAGCAGTATCTCTAAAATATCATATAGAGCCGGCGGACTGCTGGAAAAAAAAATGAGTGATACGCTGGGAGTTTGGGAAATGCTTTTGCAAATTAGTGGAGTCAGCAAACTACTTATTTCATTTCCACCCAGTCTCACATTCTGGAAAATCCCAGAGGCCTAATAGGAATGGCAGCAACACCTGCTTAGCTATGGCCTTGCAGGCATCTTTCTTCCTAATATGCCCTAAATGATTACCCTGCCTATTGTCTTAATACATCTAGATTTTTCTTGAGTGAACAAGACCATCATATCTATTCTACTATTGTATTTCAGCTCTACCTGATAAGTGGTCCACAGATATATGCACTTAATATCTGAAGTTAGATGTAATATGTTTGTGTTTGCACACTTATACGACTACATTCTCCAACAGATTCCTCATTCATTGGGAAGGAAAGACAGCAAAGTGGTTTAAAAATACAATTTAAAAAATGGCAAGCAAAATTGAGTTTATACTTTATTGCTAAATAGGCTGAGGAGATAGCTCCAGTGATAGGCAGATACATCGATCCTGAATTTACTGCATGTCTTCACCCCCACCAGTTTCACCAGACGTGGTCCTGTGACCCCACGTACCAAGCCATTAGGCCCACACCATCACTGAGCATGCTGAAAGTGGCTCTGCATCCTTTCTTCAATCTTTCTGGGTAGATTCCATTTTAATTTGCGGGGGGGGGGGGGGGGGGAGACAAGGAGTTGGGTCTACACCCAGCAAGGTCAGGGTTTACTCTTCACTCTGTATTCATGGATCATTTTTATTTATATGGGGTTGATGGGACCACACCCAGCAAGGTTCACAGTTTACTCCTAGCTTTGTGCTTAAGAATAAAAAGTAAAGGCCCTCCCGTTGATCACTGATTTGCTCGAGCGGGCCCAGTAACGTCTCCATTGGAGACTTTGTTGTTACTGTGTTTGGCATATCGAATTCGTCACGGGAAGCTTACCAGGCCCTGTTGTGCGGGCGAGATACTCTCGGTAGCTTGCCAGGCTCTCTGAGAGAGGTGGAGGACTCGAACTTGGGTCGGCCATGTTGGCTGCGTGCAAGGCAAACGCCCTACCGCTGTGCTATCGCTCTCCTTACTGGGGAACTGGCACACACCCAGCAAGGTCCAGGGTTTACTCTTAGCTCTGTTCTCAGAAATCATTCCTGGTAGTGATCAGAATATCATATGATACTAAGGGTTGATTCAGGGTTGGCCAATTGCAAGCAAAAACCTTAAATCCTGTAATATTTCCCTGGCCCTATTTTTTCCTTTAATCAACACTGTCACTAACTGCATAAACTTAAATATATGTTAATTATTTTATATGTTTCAACTTTCTCATCTATAAAATAGAAATAATAACTACTGACATCTTGTAATTGCTATAAGAATTAGATGAGGTCATGATATCATGCATGAAAGTATTAGTTGCATTGCCAATGTTGAGATAAATCATATTTCATTATGGATTTTATATTATTATCACTTTACTATTAACATAAATATCACTATTAAACTTTGGCCAGAAATAATAAAAAACAAAATAAAAGGATCTAACAAAAAAGAATTCAACTTGAAAAGTGCATTAAAGAGTCTAAATGTCTTTGAGCAATGTACATACTGGAAAAGGACTATATATTATTCTAATCATGTGCAAAACTTCTTTTCATTTCTCTTTCTTCCTTGAGAATTCAGAAATTCCTCCTTCCTCAGTTCTTCATCCTGGACCTGCATCTTCCTCACTCCTCCTTATGCCTTCTTTAACACTTGCCTCCCACAAGGTTTAACTTTAATTTCACTTGCTCTGACCAAAATATGATACAAAATTTTAAAGACACAGAAATTAGTGAAAAAATATTTTCCCATTTCTGTCCTAGATATCCAAAAATCCCAGAGGTATTAACCACTGTAATCTGAAATATTACATATTTGGTCACCAGCAAAGATACACACACATTTTCTTTTATAAACGACTGTACTTTGCTTTTCTATTTAGTAAAACATGGAGATTTTGCCATAACAGTACCTAAACATAAACCTTAATATATTTATTTAATCTCCTAAAATCAATGTTTAGATTGATCTGATATTTTATTATAAATAATTCTTCAATTAATAACTATATATAACAATAAATGTCTTGAAAATGAATTGTGAGATATTTAGTTATTGCAGCAAATAATTGCTGCACTTTTAAGAAGAATCCATCATCCATTTTATTTTACTGTGTTTCTGCTGGTGGTGCTGTTTTCATTGCTGATGGAAATGGTCTATATTGCACTCAGTGTTACTGGGGATCAAGCACAGGGTCTCACTGATACATGTGGTTACTTGTAAGTTATGTCACTGTGTTATGAGGAGGTGTGCTTTTTAATGTTTGTATATTAGGTAAATGAACCTCCATGTTGGATTTGTTATCTTTTACTCCCTCCTGGTGCTAATGAGGAGTGTCAATTTCCTCTTTCTCAGCCCACACTGAGACATTTCCCATATATTTTCATAGGCACAGTTATCTCAATTTATTCCACACTGCACCCCCAGTCATATTTCCTGATTTTTAAAAAAGTGGTTTTGTCTCATCATTTATCCCAGAAGAATCTTTACAGTTTATCTCAGTCACCCAAACTGCTCTCTGTCTATCACCTATAACCTCAACCCACCTTCTTCTCCTCAGTGCTTATGTGATCACAATGTCCCTGAGATCTGTCCCTGAGATCTGAATTGTCCAGGTCAGCCTGCTTGGAGCTGGGAAACTTTTAACTGGACGAGAAGCAAGTGGCATGGGTCAGGGGACTCCCTCCTCCACTTGAATTCTGAAACATCTTCTAAGGGAGGTGGATGATGCCCTTCAAAAATTTACTTTCTTGGTGAGTAGGCTGGATGCCAATGACTAAAGCCCCATGGACTGATGTCAGGAAAGTTTCTAGTAAGTTTGCAAAAATGTTTTTCCCGGTCATGTAACAGCTACATCAGTGGTTTTCAACTAACACTCCATGAGCCAATTTAGTCCTCTGACTAAAAAGGTTGAAAACAAGTGATCTACTGCTGTTGTTATTAACCGCCATCCTTAAACCAGTCCATAAACTGGTGCACAAACTCATCCACAACTGTAAAAAGATTAAAAATACTGGACTAAATTATGCATGAGATGACCATCCAGTCCTGAAAAATGAATGCACTGCAACAGATGTATCAGTGTGTATGGTTCTTCAGCACACATGCTAAGACTAAAAAGCTGGTCATAGAACACTTGTAGAACATAGTGCTGCCTCCATCAGCTTCTCAAAGGATCGTCAATGGTATGAGGATCACTTTGTTGCTAAAATTGGATGGTAGTTTCTGGTTTCATTCCATTCTTCTCTATGACTTCTTAATTATTGATTTTTTTTATTTTACTATTCTTTTGGTTTTACCATTTTATTATAATTTTTAAGAGCAGAGATAAAAACTACAATAAAGCTACACTCATTAAAGAAAGATAAATTTTAAAACACTCCGTGTACACGATGATCCTAATTTAGTTTTGCTCATGCACACATATGCAAACACACACACATACAAATTCTAGTTAGATATTAACCAATATAATTATGGGTATCTAATATTTGGGACTATACTTTTCATTTTTCTTATTTTTTGACAATATTTTTTTCTTTTGCTAAGTGAATTTAAAAGAAAAAACTGTTTTGTTGTTTGGGGGGCCACACCTTACTCCTTGCTCTGCACTTAGGGATCACTACTGGCTGTGCTCAGACAACCCAGATGGGATGCTGCGGAGCAAACCTGCCTGCTGAACTATATCTCTAGCTTCTTTTAAAAAAATTTTTTTTTTGCTTTTTGGGCCACACCCGGTGATGCTCAGAGGTTACTCCTGGCTCTGCACTCAGGAATTACTCCTGGAAGTGCTTTGGGGACCATATGAGATGCTGGGTATTCAACCTAAGTAAACTTCTGTGTGCAAGAAAAATGCCCTACCTATAGCTCCAGGCCCTAATTTCTTAAAAGTGTTAAAACAACATACTAAGAGCTACAACCAAGTTAAAAAATACTATCACTTTGTTACAAGATTTATATGTCAAGTGCATTACAATTATTTTCTTATTTATTGCAAATTTAAAATCTGTATTCATTCATTCATTCATTCATTCATCATCCTGTTATTCGTCGATTGCCTCGAGCAGGCCCCAGTAACGTCTCTTTCATCCTAGCCCTGAGATTATATTCAAGGCTCTTTAGGAGAATGAGACCCATCATTATTACTGGTATTTGGCATATTTGGTACGCCACGGGGAGTTTGCCAGACTCTGCCCTGTGGGCAGGCTACATTCGATAGCCTGCAAGTTTGTCCAAAGTAGGAATGAGATAATAAGATGTCATAAAAAGATGTCCTGCTAAGATGTCGCGCGGCCGCGAATGCTAAATACTAAAATCTGTATAATTGGGATTATTATTCACATTTCACAAAGAAACCAGACGGTCAGAGAGAATAAGAAATTTGCTCTAATTCACATTAAATAGTCAACAGAAACACAAGAAGTTAACTCAACCTATCTTTCTCTTTATTTTTATAGGGGTCACACCAAATAGTGGTGGGAAGGGGCCATAAATACTTCTAGTGATGCAGGAACTGGCAATGTGGGCTGTTGGTTCAGTGCTCATGCCAGAAAGTGCTCTGTGGCCATAAGGACCACATAGGCAGGTACTATAGGTGGCAGTCTATGACTGCTGTTATCTTAACGAGCTTGTCTATTGTTTTTCATAGATGCTGACACAGAATGAGATTCTTATGGATTAGAGAGAAAATGACCATTAAAAAGATTGCCTCTGGAATCATCTCCCCAAATAGGGTGTCTTTTTTCACCCCATTTTCCCTTTTAAAAATATTTATTTTTAATTAAGACACTATTGCTTACAAAGTTGTTCCTTTGAATTGTCTGAATTCAGGCACACAACATTTCAACATCAATACTTCTTTCACCCTTTTATGGAATTCCTATTCTCTATGTCTCTATATGGCCTTCTGGGTCATATACTCATGATAGATTAATTACTGGGATTGGGAGTTTGCCCATAACCGGGTAACATGCACCCTTCTAGAACCGATTCACAATAATCGCAAAGACCAAGAATGGGGTCCTTTCTCTTAGGAAACCATAATTCCATTAAGAGAAAATATAGAGTGGGTCAGAGAGCTAAGCTACGGATGAATAAACTTGCCTAGGACACAGCTGACCCCCGTTGGATTCCTGACACCACATATGTTCTCTAAAGCACCATCAAGCGTGAACTCAGAACTCAGAGATAAGAACTAGCCTGAGAACTGCCAGATATGGCAAAAATTAAAATAAATGAAAAAGAAAAAGAAAAAAGGGAAGACAAGATGGGTTGGAGATATAATTCAACTGGCTAGAACACATTCTTGCATATAGGAGACCTGAGTTTGATCCCAGAACTTCATGTTCTTCCATGGGTTATCAGGAATGATCTCCAAGCATTGACCTAATGGTCACTCCTGAATTCTGCTGGGTGTGTCCCCTAAACAAAAGAACAAAAAGAGAGAATGAAATGAAGTTTTGCAGACAAAACACACATTGTGTCTAGGAATGAATTATCTCTAAAATATCATATGCAACTAGCAGTTAGCTGACAAGGTGAGATGTAAGGTCACAAAGTTCCACAGATCTCAGTGTTATGCCTCAGAAGTGATGCCTGACTGCTCATCCTCCCTCTGATCCATGATCTGACATCTTAAAGTAATGATCAGAAGGTTGCAGCAGCTTGCCTGTACCCGATTGCATTGTCTATGAGCATTTGCCAAAACAGAAAGGATAAGAAAGAAAAAGCATGAAGAAAAGTGTGTCCAAATAATTGTTCATCTTTGTAATTGATTTCAATGCCCTCCTTCAGCCTGTCATGTCTTTGGAACTCCCCTAAAATTAAAAACTAGGAATACTGTTCCAATTTGGCCTTATCCAAGGGAAACGTTGATCTGCAGGGAAATCACCTAAATTCCTTTGGGTGTTTTTGTTAGAGTGTGATATTTTGGATGAGAATGGAGTGCCCAATGGGGTGCCTTCAATATCCTCAGCAAAAAGGAGCAGAATCAAAAAGTGTCACTCTGCATCCCGATATTTGAGTAAAGGTCTTCAGGAGAAAAAAGGAATCCCATTTTTCCTTCATACCTACTTCCAAAACCACACCACACTCCCATTTTCAATAAAGTAATGACTACATTTGTTGTAACTGTAATGTGGCACTAATAATCCCTAACTTTCTGTGTTCCACCTTGCAAGGGATAATAATGAAGGATGTCAACACTAGGCACAGCGTATCCTAAAAGAGATGTCCTTAATAAAGGGTTAGTTAGTAGAAACTTGGGCAGAGTATGTCTGTGTACATGAGACACATCTGAGTCAAAAGAAAAGGCAGCCAAAAAAATAGCTGCTGATTTGAGCAAAATCCAATAGCAGAGCAACCCTGCTCTTGTAACTCTATCATGCAATGCTGTTTCTCCAACTTCTGCCAACCCACTAAGTGAAAATGCAAATATTGTCATTTCAAGAAGATAAACTTTTGTTAATTAAAGACAAGTGTTGGTTACAGGAAGCCTATTACAGGCCTCAAATGCCATTATTGCCTGATTAGCATAGAAGGCTCCTGCCTTCTCTTTTCACCACCTGAAACCTAATTAATAGAATCCTCGCCATTACACCCACCTCCCTTATCAGCAAAGCACTTTCCAAAGAAGGAATTATCCTAAAGCAAGAGTTCCTGAAGGCCAAGGACTATATACTAGTTACCTCCAAAATGTATCAGCTTAGATGGAAAACATTTATTATTATCATGGTTTCTGAGGGTAGAGAATGCAAGGGAGCTTGGGTGGATTCCTCTGACTCAAGGTCTCACCAAGGCTGCAATCAAAGTGTCAACCCAGACCAAATCATCTTAAGTTTCAACATGAGAAAAAAAAAGCCACTAAACTTCCCTAGATGTAGAATGGTTCAACATAGGCAAAACTATCAATGTAAAAAAAAAGTGTTTTAAATACTAAAAAGGAAGGATAGGAGCCGGAGCAACAGTACAGCACTTCCCTTGCATGTGACTGACCCAGATTCAACTCCTAGTACTCCATATGATCTCCCATGCACCACCAGGAGAATTCTCTAAGTGCCAGAAAAGCCAGAAATAATCCCTGAGTACCTCTATATGTGGCCCAAAAGCAAAAACAAAAACAAAAAGATAAAAATCATATAATCCTATAAACATTTGCAGAGAGAAGTATTTTTCAAAAATCAATATTTATTTCTGGTCAAAACTCTCAATAAGATGTAGAGAGAAGGAACATACAACAACATAATGAAGGTCATACATCACAAATCCACAGCAAATATGCATGATGATAAACAGTTGAAAGTTCTTAAGTTCAGAAACAATAAAAAGGTTTTCTGTTTCATCACCATTTTTGTTAACATAGCATCGATACTTTAATAGGAATAGTGAGCATTATACACAGAGGTGTTAAACTAAAGCTCTAAAATCCTATAACATTGTAAACTTTAGTGACTTTCAACTGCTGGTCTACATATCAGTGTTTGTCACAGGTGTATAAAGATTGAAAGTCATCGGTCTAACAGAGCGATAACTAACAGTTGGTCCACAGCTGATGCCTAGACAGGTATTGGTCCTCAAGAGTTAAATATTTTAAAAAATGATTTCCCTAAGTTTATGATAAATAAATTTTAAAAAGAGACTTGGATGTGGAGCTGGGAGATTGTACAGGGGAAGGGTGATTGCTTTGCATTCGGCCAACCTGGGTTTGATCCTGGCATATATGACCCCCAAGGTCTTGCCAAGAGTGATCCCTGAGTTCAGGAGTAAGCCATGAGCACCACCATATGTGGCATACCCCCACTCCCACCCCACCCCGACAAACACACACACACACACACACACACACACACACACACTCAGCAAAGGAGACTCTGATGTAAGCCAATACAACAAAAGAAACTAACACTGAAAATAAAAATAAAAGACAGGGGTCATAGGAGATAACATAAGGAGGTCAGGACAAATGCCGTGTTTGCTCAGAACCTACTTCAATTCCTGGCACTGCATTACCTTCTTAGTGCCCTGAAGGGCCCCAAGAATCACACATTCCTGTCCTCTCCTGGTATAAATGGCTTTTCTACAATATTCTGAGAATCACTAAGTGGCAAGCACATGATTTTTCATACAGAAATAGTACACAAGTAATTAAGACAATGCTTCCATGATTAAATTATCATACTCCTTTCCAGTTTCTGCTTGCTTCTCTCATCCAAATGTTATTTCTTTCTAATTCTATAATTGATAAGAAACTTAGACCAGCATGACATGAATTTAAGACTGGAGTTCAGATTTTCCTATGGCAAAGTCAATGCTCTTTCCATTGAAATACAGCAAAGCAGATTTTTCCAAGTATAAGAAAATTTTAAAACCTGAACAATTTTCTGTAATGTGAGTGCAATCAATGTACTTCATTCCTTTCTGCAAAAGAGAATTTAGACTGAAAAATAAAGACATTTTTTAATTTCTTTGTTCCAAATATAAAGGAAGTTGGTAGCACTAGACAAAAATTAGAATGTTCTCGTGTGCTTGCTTTCTGTTTGCTTGTTTCCTTTTCTTTATAAAGGTTGATAATTGGAAGTGTCAGAAAAAGTTCTTAAGGTATTTTTGTGGTTGATTAGGGCTCACTGACAATTAGCCCAATTGTTTGAGCATCTTAGAAATAAGGATTCCAAGACTACGTGAGGTAATCAGTATGATCAGTCTGAAATATCAGGGAAAGAGCTCAGGAGATGAACTTTCCTCTCCTGACATAAAAATCAACTCACAAGCACTAGCTTGATTTAGGCTAATTGGCTTTGTAAGTTCTCAGGAACCAATCCTATCCAACTCTCCATTTTTTGTAACTGAGACTTTCTGTACAGGGAAATAGAGCTGCGACATAAGAATTCCCATGAAGACTAGAGGCTCTCAAAATAGGAGGTGATAGTGTTTTTTGTTTGTGGGGAGACAAGGAGTTGGGGTTTGCTTCTGCTTTGGTTTGGTTTTTTGTTTTGTTGTTTTTTTTTTTTTTTTGGTGGGGGGGGGGGGGTTGCGGTTATATCCAGCTGTGTTCAGGGCTTACTCAAGGCTCTGCATTCAGAGATCCCTACTACCATCTTAGTGCTACAGTCTTAGTGCTGTATCTGAAACACATTTATCACACCACATAGAAATAGAATCTGTGATTCTCTTTTGAGAAAGGCCCTTAACCATTAGTTCTAAACATAGTTAAGAATCTATTAGAGCCTTCACCTGGGTTTCTACCTGCAATATTTATCCAACTTCTCCAGGGAGGATGGGGTAAACGCATCACAGCATTTTCCACACTGACTTAATGGGGTTGCTTTCAACTGTGCTGTCCCCAAACTCCTTGCCCCAGCACTGGCTAAGAAGGAAGATGGAGCAATGTGATTTGTTCCATTAAGGGCAGTGAGAGAAAATAGGGCACATTTTCTCTCTCTGGATTTTCCTAGTGATGAATGATGGGGATGTTCCATTGATCATTTCTGTTCTTCTGCATTCACAGCCTAGGCCTCTTCTAATAACTCAAGCTCACTTTCCTCATTTTGTGAAGGGGTCAGAGGGTAAGCAATAAGATTGAGTGGTGTGCTTGCTTTCAATGTTGGGAATAGATATGACAGGAGTGGTCCCTACCTCCTGACCTATTTAGTGTTTACTGACCTACATAAGCATAGGGACTTTTTATAGACTACTCTAAGCTGAGGATAATTACAGATAACTACTAATTTTGTGATGCCATCTAACAGTTTTTTGATATGAGACATTAAAGATTATTTCAGGAATGTTTCTATAAAGGGACCTAGGGTGGAAGCATATTAACACTCTGATGGTGTGTATGGTGCAGTAACCTTGTAAGCCTAAAACTTTAATATTAATACTATTGCAAATCATGAGACCTCAATAAAAATTTGATTTAAAAACGGAGTCCAATCAGTAGCATAATATGTCAGATGAAAATTATATTATAGATTGATCTTATATTTTTGCAGAAGAATAATTTATGTGTTTGTTGAGTCTAGAGAAAAGAATATAGTGTTTGGAGAATATAGTCATTCCATATATTGATCTGTGTGCATTTAAAATTTTTTCAGAAACCACAGGGAAGTATTCAATAAGACTATTAGGCACTTAGGTTGAAGTGTATCAGCACATAATAACTTTCTATATCTGCTATTCTCAAATCTTTTGGGGGGTAGGCTGACAATTGAAGCTTAAGTTTCTCTTCATTCAAGATGAACACACATCTATAACTCTGCATGACCATGATGCCCTACAAATATCAGCCTGGGTCCTTGCTACATCCTGTCACTGTATCACTGTATCACTGTCATCCCATTGTTCATCCATTTGCTCGAGCGGGCTCCAGTAACATCTCCATTCATCCCACCCCTGAGATTTTAGCAGCCTCTCCTTACTTGTCTTTCCCAATGACTGTATTGGAGGCTTTTTTTCAGGGTCAGGGGAATGAGACCCGTTATTGTTACTGTTTTTGGCATATTGAATATGCCACAGGTAGCTACATCCAAGTGGTAGGCATTTCAGTAGTTGACACTAAGAAGATCATGTAGGATGAAGGTATGGATTGAATACTAGAGTCTCCACTTTGAGGATGTAAAGGGACTTTGAACTCTTTGTATTTGCAGAATTTGCTGTTTGCAGCAAAAACACATTGTAACGTGAATTTTACCTGCATTAGTTGAAGTCCAAGAAAAGTACACATCTTTGTCATTAAGACCCTTCTTCCTTCAAGTAACTAAACATACTGGGTAGTTTAAATAGTAACTTAAATTGTTAGATCTTGTAACAATATCAGAAATTGGGAAGTTATGAGGTATATTGCAATAGAGTTCCAGCTTCTTACCTCTATAACTTTCATATTCCTCTCTGTGCTCTTGTGTGGTATTGACAGACTTGTGTCAAGACAGATGTAGCCAATCAAGATATGTGATACTGGCCATGTTAATTATAAAAAAAAAAAAGTCATTCAACCCTTAGCATTAGGAAAACAAAGATAACCTCATGGATGATCACTCTTATGCTCATCAGCCAGAACAGAGTCATATGTCAGCTATCAAAACCAACTGCTAGTTTAGAATAATCTGAATCTTCTCCCTGATATCTGGGGTACCCTTTCTACAAACCACCTAAAAGATGGGTATGTACCTTAAAAAATATGTGTAAAAAGTAAAGGCCCTAACCAGCAGTACTTACTGGAGAAAAAAAAATAAGTCTTATGTGTCAACCTGACTCCATTCTCTGACATTCTGATGTTCTCAACTCGGAAGTTAATGAATCACTGGAGGCACCTAAGATCTTTGAGCTTCTCCCTTTTATTTCCATCTCTGTCTCTCTCATCACACTACTCTTATCACACTTGGCAATTTCAGTATTCTTACAAGATAATACTCCCAGTACCTTTGCCTCTCAGTTTCTTGATCATCTTTAGGTAAAGGTAAAGGCCCTCCCGTTGATCGTCGATTTGCTCGAGCGGGCCCAGTAACGTCTCCATTGGAGACTTTGTTGTTACTGTGTCTGGCATATCGAATACTCTCGGTAGCTTGCCGGGCTCTCTGAGAGGGGCGGAGGAATCGAACTCGGGTTGGCCATGTTGGCCGCGTGTAAGGCGAACGCCCTACCCGCTGTGCTATCGCTCCAGCTTATCTCCTCTTATTTTATATATCCTACTTCATCTCACCCAATTCCTTTTCCTTGACATCAACATTAACTGTACCTTCTACAATCTGTAGTTCAAATATCCCAATTCGCCAGAAAATATCTTGCCTCCTAGTTAATTTCTCAAGATTCTAATACCAAGGATTCTTGGACCACAATATTCTCTTTATCTCCTCTCTTGTTTAACTGCACACTTGTGACCTAACCCCTCCCTCATTAGGTTTCAGGCTCCATTTTTATCATCATTACTTCACAGACACAATCCACTCCTTTACTCTTCCCTTCCTCTGTCATGCTCATCTAGTCTAAAATCATTCCTGGATAAATCCAACTTTCTGTACATAGAACAATAAGTGGTCAGAGAAAGAACATAAAACTTGTATAATAGTTTTTTCAGCTTAAACTCACAACAGAAAGCATCGGTGGGATCACAATGCTATTTTTCATTCTTACTACATTCCCTTAGACAGTTCACTCTCCCACTCCAAGATGAATCATTCACACCTTCTCTCTTTTCAACTTGCTTACCCCTTTCCCATTTCAACTCCAAGATGAAGACCTTGCCTTTTAATTCAGTGAGAAAATAGAAATAATCAAAAGAGAACCTTTCATATGCCGCATATGTTTTGGTGCTCTCTTGCTCATAATCCTGTTCTCCTTCATTCTATGTGGGTTTTCAGTTCAGTTATCCTCAAGCATTTAATTAAATCTCCTTCTGAAGGTCATCACTTCCAGCTCACTCTGCTGCTACATTAAGTTCCATTATAGTTAGTCCAAAATGGTAACCTTGGCCCTCAAGACCACGCAACTTGTTTCTCAGGATTGAAACTTCAAAAATCTGATTGGTCCAGCATGGGCCAGATGTTCACCTGTAGTCCAACTAGCTTCTGCCTGGGGAGAAAGGTTCCAATGTATATGAGCTTCTGAAGCATGCCATGCTCTCAGAGGAACTGTAGAAATAAAGAGCATTAAACCACCCAAACCAAA
This sequence comes from Sorex fumeus, assembly GCF_029834395.1. Lineage (NCBI taxonomy): Eukaryota > Metazoa > Chordata > Mammalia > Eulipotyphla > Soricidae > Sorex > Sorex fumeus. The sequence continues at coordinate 32,396,168 of NW_026606092.1, read as the reverse complement.
CAACAGAAATATCCTCCAAAAGTCTCTCACACTGGAGAAAAATTTAAAATAAATTCAGTAGGGCATTTAGGATTTCAGAGACCAAAGCTGTATAGAAATGACTGAAAAATAGAGATATAAGATTATAAAGAAAATCTGAGAAAATCATAGCTATAATGGAACATAGGTTTTGTTCTTCATCCCATAGACTGTCGCAGAACCAACAGTGGCCATACTGTGCTTTATACTCCAGTATGTAATAGAAATCTAGCAACCAATGTCCACTGTATTAAATGTATTCCTCTAGAAGATAAGGAAGTTTTATGTGACAGCATAATGGGCACTGCACTTCTCATCTATACATAGGCAGAATTCAGATTCTCCTGGAGAGTCTTTTTTTTTTTCTTTAGCACTGCGTATTATAAGGGATGATGAAGAAAATCTTTATTTGGATGACATTTGATCACATAACATACAATGGTCTCATCTGAAGCTTTTCAAAAGATTCAGAAATGCCCTTAAACTGTCTGTTTCTTATATTCTCTCTCTCTCTCTCTCTCTCTAAAAGCCAAGGGCATAATACTACATCATAAATCAGAAAATCATTTCCTTGGAGGATTGGCAGAAGGGGACTCAGAATCAGAGCTAAGGAAACCTAGAACCATAGAGGGAGGATTTGAGGGTGTGGTGGGTTAACTAGGTGGGACTGGAAAATAAAGAAGTATAACAGAATCTGCCTGGAAGAATTTTCACTGTATCACTGTATCACTGTCATCCTGTTGTTCATTGATTTCCTCAAGCAGACACCAGTAATGTCTCCATTTTTCCTAGTCTTGCGATTTCAGCAAGTGCCACATTGGAGGCTTTTTCAGGGTCAAGGGAATGAGACCCATCATTGTTACTGGGCTTTGGCATATCGAATACACCACAGGGACCTTGCCAGACTGCCGCGTGGGCAGGATACTCTCAGTAGCCTGCTGGGTTCTCCAAGAGAAAGAACTAGACAATAAGAGGTTGTGCAGCTGCATTTATGGCCTTGCCATTCTGGGAGCTTGGTTATATAGTCTCTGGACCTTGGCCGTTGATAGGATTACATGGTGCTGTGGCAGTTGGTGGGTGTAACTGTCTGGGTACTGGAGGATGGGGGATCTGGGTGGAGGAGGCCCAGTCCCGATCCAAGCAGGCTTGGAGATCTCAGTCCCAGGTCCCGCACACCTGGATTCCTCTGCTGGTTCCTTCATGTGTGAGGCTTGTCTGAGCATGTGAAGAGTGGTCTTAAGCATGGCTGTGGCTGGATTCTGGAGGTTTTCAGCTGCTGAGGCTCTGCTCAGGGCGGGAGGGAAACTTAACCTGACCCCCTCCAAGAGGCCCCAGTGAGGACAGCCAGGGGTGGGGGCAGGAGACTCTGCATTTAGGTCAATTAAGGAGAGACGAGAAGAGGAAGAATTTTACAAAATATAAATCCTCCCTACATGATTAGCATATCATCGGGTTGCCTGGGGGCAGGGAAGGGATGAATATAAAAGAAAGAACACAGGAAGTATTTTGAAAAGTACACTTCGCATTTTCTTTCTTCCACATTCTTTTGAATACCATGATATAGGAGGATGCATTATGTTTAATATGCCTTTTTCAAAAATCATCATATATTTGATGAATATATATATTATATCCATATATGCTATCTCAGTCAGAAAAAAAAATGGCAGATGGCTTATAAGATTACATAAAATACCAAATAAAGGATCATGAAAAATAGAAATAAAATGCCAAGTCTGAAGGGCAAAGTTAAAATTTATATGCTAGTGATGCACTTTGATAAAGTCCAATTGATTTCACTTCAAGAGAGGCTAAGCTCACTAAGACACAGAACTAAGTGTGAACTAGATGTCCAGCTAGTACATGGCTCAGAATTAGATCCTCTGCTTACCTCTATTGATGTAGCCAGGTAGGCAGGGAAAGGCCCTCGGCAATTAAACTTAGTCAACAAAACTTCAGGAAGAAAATTCTAAGGCAAATCTACCCTGTGGCTACAGATAAGACCTTGAGTAGCAATGGACCTGAGAAGATTAGACCCCTCCCCATGAAAGAAATTCCTTGAATACCTTTGGTCCCTTAATCCAATTAATTTTAATGATTCAGCTCAAAGAAGACCTTCATCACTCCCAACATTCTGGTAATCTCTTTATCAATGGACTTTTACCTAGGAAGAAGCCCACATGGGGGCAGGTTGGAGAAACTTCATAAAAGCCACCTTGAACAAAAGAAGGGCACACATGCTGCCCGAACCCTGTGTGCTGCTTGTGCCCACGTGGCTGAGTACATTACATGTGTTGTCCAAGCACATGTGTTGCCCGCATCTCCCCTCTTGAGATGTGTGCTTTCATGCCTTCAAGCCTAATGCTGGGCTATGTGAAGGGTCTCTCTCCATCCTCTCTCTCTCTCTCTCTCTCTCTCTCTCTCTCTCTCTCTCTCTCTCTCTCTCTCTCTCTCCATACCTTCAAAAATCCTCCAAATAAAATCTATTTATTTCACTGCTTGTCTACTCCTGAAATTTTGTTCTGCGAGGCAAGACAAGAACCCAGAACTCTGGGTCCCAGGTGGCAGAGGCAGATGGAGAGAAAGTGACTGTCTCTCTCCTCACTTCACATAAGTCACCCATGAGTGCACCGACATCACTATTACCAATGTCAATATTGACTCTTGATTTTCCTCAAATGGAAATGATCCTACCTGAAAGGGACATTGGGTGGCAAAGGTTTGGATAAAACCTGGGTGTTGTAAAGTCCACATACCAAGTTGCGGTCAGAGTAGCACTTTTTTAGGGAACCAAAAGACAAAGTAAAAGATTATTACTAATATAGGTATATCACTGCCTCTCCTAAAAATGTATGGGCACCTGAAATTCAGCATATAATTTTTAGGATCCATTTTAACCCCCAATGGGCTAAGTTATAGGATAGAATCCTAAATCTTCCAAATCCTGATTCTTCTATTAGATGAATTCTTTCTTCCTATGCACACTACAAATTTATAATTAGAGCATAACCACACAGTTTTATAAAATTCTACAATTGTACTGAAAACATTGACACCATGGTAGAATGGAAAGATTGGGGGAATTCTAAGGAAAGGAAATCAGAAGATCAATTTACTCCACCCCAAGATATTAATAATAAGTATAGCTAGTAGCTATTTTTGCTGAATATTATTTAAGAGCTTGAGTACTTCAAATGCATTGTCATTTAAGGTTTTTCAACCACCACCTTTGGGGTATTCATCATCACTTGCCTTTTATAGAGGAGGAAATAGAAGCTCAGGGAGATTAAATGTTTCTTTCAAGATGGTTTTGCTTTTAACATAGAGATAGTATTCAAATTCAGCATGCTGGCTGGCCACAAAAGATCTCAGAGGGGAGGAGAAAAGTGATGTGAAGTCCATATTTCATGGAACCAAAGTTGATTTTAAAAAATAAAATGAACAGGGCTCCCTGGATTCAGTTCTACTGGAGTCCTGACTATGCCAAAATAAAATTGGGGCCTGTAATTTTGTAATTGTCATGGCTTGTCTTGGACATTGGAGGAGAAAAGAAAGAAACCAGATGACTTTTAAGGTAACAGTACTCTGTGTAACACTGAAATTTTCAATAGATTATTGACAATTTGATGAGAAATTTTATAATCACCTTACAAATTATTAATGTTCAAAAAGGCATCTCCTTTGACACCCCTATCAGACTTTACTCAGCTTTTCTTTTTCTACTTAGAGTTACATGAATATTTTTATGATTTGTTTTCCAAACATAAATTTTATTGCCACTAAAATGCGTGCTTCAAACCACTCGTAATTTCCTCATTGAGAGATTCCATCTTTCCACTGACCTTGAAGAACCCTGGGAGAGAAATTATTGACAAGAACTTTAATCTAAGCATATTTTCTCTGCAATAATTCCTAGAGTTCAAGAGTCTTTGATGGGTGAATAAATCTCTAAGCTGGAGCAGTCAGTTATTTCCTTCTTTCTTCCTCATCCCTGGTTCTTAGATTCCCCGTGTGCCTTATCAGACTAGTAAAATCACATAGTCTGCAGGATGCCTCTCTAATTTTGAGGTCCTAAAGGTTATATTCATGGTTATGCTCCTACTTTGTATTTCCATAAAGAATGCATGAGGTTAAAGCAGTCCTTTCATATATTTACATAGAACCGTATATACATCACAAGTAGCTAACTTACCTTTGTGATTTATAAGACAAGTGTGTGATATGTGTGAGCATACACCCTAAGCTCTGGCTAATAAAGAGCCAGAGCTTTTATTTTGGTTTTTATTCTCCCAAGATCTTTCGTTCATCATTAAACTCAACAGAATGATAGTTCTGTGATTGCGTTCAACTTTGGGACTCTTTAGTTACAAGTGTGTAGTTTGATGTAGGTTTGATGAACTACTTCCCAAGTTCCTAAGAATATTCTCTGAATGTGCAGTTGGGTCCTGCAGAACTCTTTATTTGATTGATCTTGCTGCCCTGAAGCTACAGTTCCTGCAGTGGACCTTTTAAGAGAGGCCTTTTCTTAAAGATGTGGAAAGGGTCAATATGAACTTGGAATTAGGAGACCTACTTTTTGTTTTAGACAACATTTTCTTTTGAAATACTTGAAGACTGAGCTAGTTGAAAAATCAGTGCAGAAAGTTTTCATATACGGTCACCCACCTTCCTCCAGTATTAAAATATGACAGAACCACAGAGCACACCAGCTTAAAGTAGCAAATGTTCACTGAGCATGTGTACATCATTCCAGGGACCTTTGTTTTCTTTTCATTTTTTTTAATTTTATAAGTTAGTTCATAATATTTGATTATATTTAATATTCAACACCAATCCCACCACCATTACACCTTCCCACCACGAAAATCAGGATGTTTCCATCCCAAGCCTCAAGCCAAAACAGAACTGAAATAATATATTTTGTATTGTCTGTTATGAAGAACTGCTGAACATACTTACAAAAATGTGTTCATATAGAAAACAGTTTGGAGATTGTTCTGTTTTGGCAGGAGCCATTAAGACATTCTATAGGAGATCACTGACATGTTGTTAAATTTTGGGTGATGTGAGTTTTGGTATACATACATTAAAATGTGTATATAAATATGTTTATATTAAATATGTATATAATGGGCTGCGGCGATAACACAGTGGGTAGTGAGTTTGCCTTGAATGTGGCCGACCTGGGTTTGATTTCTCCTTCCCTCTCAGAGAGCTGGGCAAGCTACCGTGGCGTAATCAACATGCCAAAAACATCAACAACAAGTCTCACAATGGAGATGTTACTGGTGCCAGCTTGAGCAAATCGATGAACAATGGGAGGACAGTATATATATATATTTTTTTTCCCCTCTATGATTTGTTGCCTATTGTCTGAACTCCATCAAATATGCTGTGGTAATTATGGAGAACGGGTAGGGAGTGTCTTATGATGTGTCCAGGAATATGTTCGCTCATATGTGAGGCTCAGCCCAAGTGTGTGGGGAGCAGCCTTGAGTATGGTGATGATTGGGTTATGTAGGTTTTTGGCTGCTAGAGCTGAATCCTTTGGGGTGGGAAGGGCTTTCACCCACCCCTCTCTAGGGTGCCCGGAGTGAAATAGTCTGGCTTGGAGTCTGGTGGCATGGCTATGGGGGCCTCATCTTATGCTCCCTTCCGGGAGAAGTAGCCATTGATCTGGATGGTGGCTAATGGGCTTATGGGTGTGACTTATGCGTGTGACCCCTGGGTCACCAGAGACTGGAGGAAAAGGGCAGAGGATTGCCCTTCCTGGGTCGCATTGAACCCAGAGTCCAAGGTCACAAAGTTTCACATTACCTGGGCAGGGACCATTTTAACGTTTTTAAATGTATTAATACATTTAACCCCCACATTAAACCTCTGAGTAAACCTATTAGCCCCCATTTTCTAAGTGTAGAAAAAAATTTTTAATTACCCTTAGTCAGTATTCAAATTCAACATTATGACACAAGAACACAAGATTTGAAGCACTTCTCTCTTGTGAGGAGTTATTTTATCCCTTGTCACTATAGCTAAATCTCTTAGTTAAAAAATTAAGTTGTAGGGCCAGAGGGATATTACAGCAAATAGATCTTTGCCTTGCACATTATCAGCCCAGGTTTGATCCCCATCATCCCATATGATCCCCTGAGCACTACCAGGAATAATTCCTTAGTGCAGAGCCAAGAGTAGCACCCAGGCATCACCAGGTGTGACCCAAGAAGCAAAAAAGAAAAAAAAATGCTGGAACTGAGAGATAGCTGAGCAGGTTGAACACATGCTTTACATATAGGAGATCCAGGTTCATTCCCTGGCACCATGTTCATCTGAGCACTGCTAGATGTGTCTCAAAACCACCTACCCCAACACACACACACACACACACACACACACACAAACACACACAGAGTTAACTTATTTTGGAGAAGTTTTTATTAGAAAAAAATGTCACTTACAGGGGCCACAAAGATAGTATAACTGGTAGATCATTTTTGCCTTGCATATGGCCAACCATGGTTCTATTCCTGGCACTACATGTGGTCCCCTGAGCCCCACCAAGACTACTGATAGCTGGCTCAAAGCCAGAAGCTAGCCCTGAGAACTCCCAGATGTGGTCCCCAAAACTATGTATATGTATTTACATATATATGCATATATATACATACATATTTGTATATATAAACTTATAAATCAATGCCCCATACTTATTGAATAAGTCTTGAAAGCTGACCTTTCAAGCACTAGGAAACAAAATGTAAAACATAAACAGGAAAATTTGTGAAATGTGCAAATCTCTCACTTGCGAGGAATCTTTTACTTCAAATTTGCACAAAATAAACTAGTCATGAAAGTTCTTTGATACTTCAGAAATAACACATTCTGATTCTACAATTTCATATCTGAGAGTTTAAAAGATAAGCATATGGGTGCAAAAGGTGTTCATTCATTCATTCATTCATTCATTCATCATCCTGTTATTCGTCGATTGCCTCGAGCAGGCCCCAGTAACGTCCCTTTCATCCTAGCCCTGAGATTATATTCAAGGCTCTTTAGGAGAATGAGACCCATCATTGTTACTGGTATTTGGCATATTTGGTACGCCACAGGGAGTTTGCCAGACTCTGCCCTGTGGGCAGGCTACATTCGAAAGCCTGCAAGTTTGTCCAAAGTAGGAATGAGATAATAAGATGTCATAAAAAGATGTCCTGATAAGATGTCGTGCGGCCGCATTTGCGGTTCCGGGAGCTGTATTTTATAGTCTCTGAGTCTTGGCTGCTGATGGGATTACACGGCGCCAGGGGGCCAGGTGGTGGGTGTGACCCCGCCTACTGGAATTTGGAGGATCTGGGTGGAGGATGCTCGACTCCAATCCGAGTAGGCTTATCCAAGCAAAAGGTGTAAAAGGATAAATATGGGTGCAAAATGTACAATTTGCTGATTACACAAAATTCAGGGTATGTAAGGAGAAATTAACAAACTAAAAGCTTTCATCTTCCAGTAGGTAGGCGTTACACACACCAACTGCCCCCAGTGCTGTGTTATCCCATCAATGACCAAGACACACAGACTATAAAACCCAGCTCCCAGAAGAGAACAGCACAGAGTCTCCTGCCCCCACACCTGGCTGTTCTCACCGGGGCCCCTTGGAGAGTGGTGGGTTGAGTTTCCCTCCCCGCCCTGAGCAGAGTCCTGGCAGCTAAAGACCTCCAGAACCAAGCACAGCCATACTTAAGACCACTCTCAACAAGTTCGGACAAGCCTCACGCATGAAGAAACCAGCAGAGGAACCAAGGCATGCAGGACCCAGGGCTGAGATCTCCAAGTCTGCTCGGATTGGGAGTAAGCATCCTCTACCAGGATCCCCCATCTTCCAGTAGGTAGGCGTTACACCCACCAACTGCCCCTGGTGCTGTGCGACATCTTATTATCTAGTTCTTACTCTTGGAGAACCTAGAAGGCTACCTAGAGTATCCTGCCCGCACAGCAGAGTCTGGCAAACTCCCTGTGGCATATTCAATATGCCAAAAACCCGGTAACAATGATGGGTCTCATTCCCCTGACCCTGAAAGAGCCTGGAATGTGGCACTTGCTAAAATCTCAGGGCTAGGACGAAGGAGACATTACTAGTGCCTGCTCGAGGAAATCGATGAACAACAAGATGACAGTGACAGTGATGAAAAGCTTTCATAAGTATCAAAGCAAAGTAGATAAGAATGGAATTTGCTTAGTTAGTTAGGACAAAAAACTTATAGGAACACTCATGGTAATGTTGACACAGTGATAGAATGCCTATTTTGCTTCTTCTCCACCCCATCAGTGCCGAATACAATCTCTGGTTCTGCCAATATAACTCTAAGCCACTACAACTAAGTATGTAAGCACATAAACAAAGTGTGTGACATCCTAGTGCACTACAACATCTGAAGGAAAGGAATGAGTAAAATAAGAATAGATACTAAGTGATTTTTGCATGCCTATGAAATAAGAAGTGTTCTTTACGCAACTTTTATGATGCAGTAATTCCATTCAAAGAATAAGAAACTGAAAAGTGAGTTGCTTTACCACCAAAAGGTTAGAACAGGGGTAGAATACAAGTGAAGCTTGCATCATTTTCTGCATTTGTTCTCTGCTTAGCTCAATAGTAAGAACCAAGAGTAAGAAAAAAGAGAGAGAGAGATAAACTAATCAAGGAAAACATTAACTGCTTGCTAGCTAATAGCCTTATTCATCCTCATAGGCCCTACAGAACTTTTATCATGATATAAATGGTGACCAATAATTAAATCTTTAAATCTCATTGCTTCTCTATCCTACCTTTCTCCCTCACTCCCTATTTACTCCTGCCTTATTTCAGGGGAAATATATAAACTTAGATCAGGCAAAAAAAATTCTAATAATTTAATTTTAACTATAAGTTTGGGCTAGAGCGATAGCACAGCATAGGGCATTTGCCTTGCACTCAGCCAGCCTGGCCAAGCAGGGTTCAATTCCTCTGCCCCTCTCAGAGGGTCCGGCAAGCAGTTACCAAGAGTATCTTGCCTGCACGGCAAAGCCTGGCAAGCTACCCGTAACGTATTGGATATGCCAAACACAGTAACAACAAGTCTCACAAGGGAGAGACTGGGCCCACTCGAGCAAAACGATGAACAATGGGAGGACAGTGCTACAGTGCTTTAAGTTAGAGTTTCATCATGTTTCATAAAGGACCACAGGAGTTCACTGACAAAGACTCTGCAATGGTTGACATACACACATCCAATTGGTTATGTTTTTATGCAGAAGCATGAATAAAACAAGCTCTATTCCTGAATAGATAATCTATATTTGATGATTTAACTCAAAGAGATGAGATGAGAATAGTAAGAACATTTTGATTGGTTGCTTAACCAATATATGTATCTGATACTAGATACAATAAAAATGAAGATGAAATGTCATAACTTCCTTAGTGTGCTGTAACAGAACTATTCAAAGACCTATGGAGATTAGAATATAAGAATGGATTTCTCACATAAGGACCCTCATGTTCTGTCTGTAAAGGTCAAGGGGGCATATCCTTCCTTAAGGCTCGCTTGAAGAGTCCTTTCTCATTCTTGAAGAGCTCTGTTGTTACTCTTCTCTGTAGGTCATATGTTTCAATGTGAACTGTGATCTAATTGTGATTTTTAAATGCAAGAAGGTTAATAGAATTCTGAGTTACAGGGACCAAGAGACTTCTGAACCAAAGCAGTAATCAAAATTATCTGACTCACAGAGATCTTTGACACTGCTGCTTGATCATGTTGTCCCTAGAATTAAAATAGTGAATATATTAAAGCCTGATTTGTCTGTATAATCATAAAAGCTCAAGGTCTAACGTACAGAAATTGACCCAAGTCACAAACATAAAGAGTCGCAGTGTCTTGTCCAATTCCTGCACTTCAACCAGTTTGACAACCCATTTGTGTGTCCTTGAAGAAGTAACCTGCTATTGTCAAAAATATCTCCAAAAATAAACTTCCTGCCTTACTCAAAAAGACTCAGTACTTATCCTGGTGAGTGTGCACTGAGGAAGGTGAAACAATCAGACGTGTGGGGTTTACTGTGGCGTCACCACCTAGTGGTACAGCTGACACATGAGCAATGGGCCCATTCAAGTCCAGTCTAAGACTGATAGTTCATAGACATGAGTGTGATCTACTGACAGGGAAACAGTAGTTGCTGGCCAGTGACTGGTAATCAATTGACAAGTTTATTTGGGACAATCAATGGCATATAGAAGTAATAGAAATGCAGAATGTGTGGAACAAGGGCATGTAGTAAGGGGAGGCAAAAGGGAAGATTAGTGGTTGCATGCAACATACAGTTTCAGGGGGACACAGACTCAGAGTCTCCAAACTCCCTAAACAGAAACAAAGCTTAATTCTCCTTAAAGATTTCCAAAGACAACCTGCTTCCTCAAGCCCAGCCAATATTCAAACTATTACACCTATCACTGTCCTCCCATTGTTCATCAATTTGCTCGAGCGGGCCCAGTAACGTCTCCATTGGAGACTTTGTTGTTACTGTGTTTGGCATATCACGGTTAGCTTGCCAGGCTCTGCCAAGCAGGCGAGATGCTCTCGGAAGCTTGCCGGGCTCTCAGAGAGGGGCAGAGGAATCGAACTCGGGTTGGCCATATTGGCTGTGTGCAAGGCAAATGCCCTACCACTGTGCTATCGTTCCAGCCCAATACACTTATACTATTATAAATTACAACTATACTATTCTCTGAGGAGAATTGGGTCCCTGGACTCAGAGACTCAGATCTTTGCCATTATCTGGACTTAGTTTCAAACAAACCTCGAAGTGATCTCACAGGTTACTCAACCCAGGCGGCTCAGGATCTACACTGGCAGGAATTCCAATACCGTGGGGCACTGGATCTGTATTGTCATTAACTCCTGAAAGTCTAAAATGCTACATGACTCACTATTCAGAGTAGAGGGCTATGGAGGTCAAACAAGTTCATGAAATTTGTGTTCAGTTTCATATTTTTTGTGGGTCCCTTGGGTCCTTGAGACCCTCCTATGACTATGCCCCAAGTTCTGAAGTGCAAAATTCGAGTAGACCTACCCAACAAAAGCCTCACGTGGTTCTCTAGTCTATAAGGTAGGAAAGGCAAGCAGAGGAACTAATTCACTATACTTAGAAAATTTGGAAGCCAAAAGCAATGTCACATTTCTGGAAAGATTGCAAAATCTGTGTCCCTGTCAAGGATTTAAAAGACACAAGAGGCGGGGGTGGTAATTGTCACCACATGCCCACAACATTGACCATTAATCATTCATTTTTGGAGAAAACAGATGGAGCTTGATTGTTTTATTATTGCATTTATTAACTTGGTATTTTTTATGTGGTTCCAGGGATCTATGTCAGTCTCATATGTGTAAGTCATGTTCTCTACCACTGACCCCACCAGCCCCCAGAGCTGGTGCGTAGATTATTATGCATAGAGTAACAACTTAATTAAAGCACCAGAATAAGGTAAATAATTATTAACTTAATCAGGTGTTGACTCCAGTTGTACCTTCTCTTCCAGACGTATTTTTGCTATTGGAACATTCTGTAGCTTTTGGTATATGACTGTTAGTCTATTAAATTCCTCCATATGTATTAATAAGACCATTAGAAGTCATTTTGGGGGGCTGGAGTGATAGCACAACAGATAGGGCATTTGCCTTGCATGTGGCCGACCCGGGTTCTATTCCCAGCATCCCATATGGTCCCCCAAGCACCGCTAGGAGTTATTTCTGAGTGCATGAGCCAGGAGTAACCCCTGTGCATCACTGGGTGTGGCCCAAAAAGAAACAAAAATGTCATTTTCTTTCTGCTATTAAGATTTGCAACGTACCTTCACTGTACCATGATGGGAATGTTTTTAGTTGTCAAAATGACCCAGTTAATGATGATTGAGTGGCTCTCTACAATGAGGACTCAAGTGTCATGGATCTGTCAAAGTACACAGTGCTCGGGACTTGCGACACTCAGAAAAATGGGTGGCAGCCGTGTTCTCTCCTGGCATGTATGGGGCTGGAACTGAGGCACAAAGGTGGTTCACAGACCTCACTTTGTCTTACCTCATGAATTTTAACTGCTGGACCTGCAATTGACAAATGGATAGTATACGTTGGGTTCTCCCAGAGCACTGGAATCCACACTGATATATAATTTAATTTATCAATCCTATAGTCAAGTGAATAGGGACATGACACTTTTCTTTCCTATGGGATGCTGAACTGATCCATTACATCGATGAGAATATGTTGAATGAACTTAGTGAATCTCTACTTTAAGCACAACAGATAATATTTGAATAAATAAGGGGGACTAAATTCCACAAAATCCTTATTGTCTGGGTCATGTTGAGGTACTCTTCCAAGAATAAAGACATAGTGCTACATCTCATTCATGTAGGATAACATTCATAATACGTAGAGAATTTTGAAGGCAACATATACTCATTTATCAAGTGACTCATTTCTCAAGTGACTCAAATAGTTTTTTATTTTAAATGGGTCACAGAATCAGAGAAGACTTTGAAGCAGATGTAAGCAGCTATGTAAAATGAACTACCGCTTAGTCAGAAGTCCACAGATTCAATCATCTGATCTACACATCATCTAATCTAGACAGTATTTCATCAGAAAAATGGATGGAGTCTTTGGCTTGGGTGAGGTGGTTGGTTTGGTTTGGTTTTGCATTGAGGCCACATATGGCTTTGAACAGGGTTTACTCCTGGCTCTGAATTCAGAGATCACTTCCAGCAGGCTTAGAGGACTATATGAGATTCTGGGGATTGAATCCAGGTCAGTCACATGCAAGGCAAACTCCCTACCCACTGTACTATTACTCTTACAACTGCATATAGTCTTTGAAAGGCACCTGTATATAAGCCAGAGTGCAGAATTTTGGATCAATTGAATGTTGAAGCAATATCATGCCAACTTCCAAATATACTTTATCTACTTTGGAAACATTATCTACGGTTTTTTTGTTTCTACAGGGCTTCAAAGGAGATATAATGCTTGATCATGTGATGCCACATTATTATATCTTATATAACTGGAGCTCTTCATTAAAACCTGAAGTTTGTCTTGTTCATCTAGTCAATTAAGCCTACACAGCAATACTTATGACCCCTCTAGATTTATTAGCAAAATTTTTGCTTTCTGTCCCTTAACATTAGATTCCAAAAGAATCTAGTCTTAGTTCCAAAGGAAGAAATGTTTCTACTAGAAACACAACAATGATTCTATAGAACTGTAATTTAAGGCTACCAAATGGATAACTTCATGGTACTTTATTGAGATTATTATACCTGTTAATAAATTGGCAAAAATGAGAGGGAGGATTATTGTACAAGTTGCAATAATTGTTCCCATACATAAAGGGAAAGTAAGATTTCTCCTACTTGATGAGCAAGATGAGGAGAATATCTGCCTTGCATATATTTATTCTGAGACACTATTATTAGTTATAAGCTCCAAAATTAGATTCACCACTCGTTCAAGTAGGACTCCTAATGACCCAGACAGACCTTTATTATTTAATTTTGGGTGATCCATTATGCAAGGAACCAGAGGCTTGGCAAACTGAAGTGTTTGTAGAAGGCAAAGAGGTTGTGAAATGGATAGTGAAAGGAGGTAGTTATAAAATCCAGCTACAACTCTGGCAAGTTGAATAGAAGATTATAGTAGTTATGAAAATTTATTACTAATTTTAGTATGAATATTAATATGCACAAATTGGATGTGTTTCTTTCGCTCTTTCATTTCCTTATAGTCTTACATTAGATGTATTAATAGATAATAACTTTATATCTCCATATTTTAGGTAGAGAATATAAAAAGGGGTAAATGTATCTCCTAAGGAGAGATAGAATATTATCCAAACACAAAAGAGGGAGTACATTCTCTCTCAGATACATGATTCGAGTGTTTCTGCTTGCACACTGCACAATTGCATGGCAATTCCCCCTTATCTGTGATTTTGCTTTCCACAGTTTTATTTATAAGAGACCAACCAGAATCCAATATTTTTACACACAATAGGCACAATAGGGTATGTAGAGCTCAGGATAAAGAGATATCACAGTCACATAACTTTAATTACACTGTTATAAGTAATCTATTTTATAATAATTAGGCGTTTGCCTTACACGCAGCCAACATGGCCGACCCGAGTTCGATTCCTCCACCCCTCTCGGAGAGCCCGGCAAGCTACCGAGAGTATTCAATATGCCAGACACAGTAACAACAAAGTCTCCAATGGAGACGTTACTGGGCCCGCTCGAGCAAATCGACGATCAACGGGAGGGCCTTTTTATTGTTAGTCATGTCAATGTCTTGCTATATGTAATTTGTAAATCAAACTCTGCCATAGATCTGTACGTATAGGTGGAAAAAATTTATGTAAGCGTGTCACACTATTTTTAGTTTCAGGAGTTCTCTAGAAATTTTGAAATGTATTCATGGATAAGGAGATCTACTTTATTACATTGAGTGGAAGCATTACTTTTTTTTTTTTGAGACCAAGCATGCTTTCAGGAGTATGTATGAGAGTTAAAAAGAGAACTGCAATAGCTTACTGATCTATCAACTTGGTTAGGATGAACCACATTGGCTAGACTCCCCTTTCTGCCCTTTAAGTATATTTCTGATTATGATGGTCTATACCAGGTATTCTTGTAGGAGATATGGGAAGGCCAGTGAGAAACAGGTGTTTTGTTTCACATTATCTGCTGTCTAATCTCATTGTTGTGAGAAAGTGATCAGGACTACAGCTGCTCTACTTCTACCTAGAGTTTTCTTCAACTTATGCAGCTCCTAGACCAGACATGTTTCTCACCCTGTGATAGAGTCTCAACTTGTGAAGCATGCCTGTTGGAGTACAAGGAGCTTACCTCCATGACATGCATCTCTTCCATGTAATAAACTGCTACTAAGACCAATCAGCTTGGCCCTCGTTTCCTTCCTTCGCCTGACCATCGTCATCAACCTCCCTGGAGAGGGGAAACGGCCTGAGACTACCAAATGTGGGTGGCGGGAGAGATAGGCCACTGCCGTCCCTTTGCCCATCGTTTTTGTGTGTTTACACACATGCCCATAGCACAAAAGCCAGGGGAAAGTTATGAGACCTGAATGTTTAGTTCATCCTCGTGGATGAACCTCAGGCTTGCAGGTTCTAACTCATCCTTGCTGTCTACTATTTTACATTCACACATATAGTATGTACGTGTGTGAAAGTAAAGTAAAAAAGACTTATATATATATATATGTACTTACATATATTTTTATTATGTAATATATATTATAATGTGCTGTGGGGATAGTGGGAGCTCTATAAATAAATAAAAGTGTTGCGGGTATTAATCTTACCAATAGTAGGATTGTTTATGAAAATATGTAATATAATAAATGCAATTAACTTTTTGCAAAGATTTGCAAAATAAACATAGTTATAACACAAAGGGCCAGAGAGTTGTACCCTCCAGGCACATAGCCCATGAAACATGGAAAAGTTCCTGTTCAAAAACTCTTCAGAGTGTGTCTGAAGAGGGTGACTCATGGCTTGAAGGTTTCTTTATACCTTCTAGTCAAATTCAATATCCCTATTGTATCAGTCAAGGGTTTATGAAATGGATGAACCCAGACCAAAAAGTGCTTAGAAAAAATGAGAAATAGCTGCTTTTAGATCCTTGAACTGTGTCCCAGATCTAAACTAACTACAGACCAGCTGTGTTTCTTAAAGGTCCCAAAACTTTTTCCTTATCTCTGTGAATCTTGGAAGAATGTGATTTCCTTTTGATTCTCAATGAACTATGAACCTTCTCAAATCATCCACCAAGAAGCACATATTCCTATTGTGTGAAGTTGTGCACAGTTCTACTCTCATCCATGAAAATGCTGTGAGTCTCATTCTAAAATACCTCAGCACTGTAATACACAATATCTGTAATGTTTTCTTTTTAGTCTCCCACTCACCCTTCCCCTAATCCAGTAACTGTGAACTTGACCATTCCAGAATTACACAGTCTTCCACTTTTCCCAGCACAATATCTTCATTTGTTTCCTATCCCAATGTCATCTTTTCCAGTTAGGTTGAGAAGTATAGATTAAGATGAAGGGTTTATGATTTGGGGTCTCATTCCCTTTCCCCCTTCCTACTTTCTAGCCCTGGGGAGGGAGTAGGGAAATGAGAACTGATAGAAACCCCGATTCCTTTAGGTCATTACTGCCCCTCTGAGTTCACAGGCACACACACACACACACACACACACACACACACACACACACTTCTCTATCCTCTGGAAAAAATCCACTTCTCCACTTCTGTCGTGTTCAGGGGTTCTTGGATCTCAGTTATCCACATTACAGTCTGATTTAATCTGAAATGTGTTCGAGAGATAGGCAAAAGTGAAGGATGAAGTTGTAGCCAGGAGACCACTCTCAGACCACAGAAATTAAAGAGGTCCCAGTTGATCTCCTTTTCAGTAAGAGTAAGTACCCTGTCACTCCTGGAAAGGAAGCTATCAGGTTAAACTCAAGTCAAGTGTGTGGCCTGAGAGATTGTGTCTGCCACCTTGGAACCTAGGAATCTGAGAACAGTAAAACTTAAGTTACAACAGTAAGTTAATCTTTTGCATCCCAACAAGTGGATTCAACCCGGAAACAAAATTCTTGTATTTATAATAAGAAAGAAATTACGGATGCGAGTTTAGTATGTAGAAAGCAAAGGATTTTATTCAGGTGAAAGCACCTACCTGAGTGATTGTGTGAACTCCTGAGGGGAGTCTTCTCTGCTGAGTTTTGGGGTTTGTGTAGAGTGAGTTAACTGAGGAGTAAATATTTATCAAGGAGCTGGGCTGCAGTATCATGCACTGTAGTACAATCTGGGCAGTGCTGACATCATGCCAGCTTATTTGTCATTAATATCTTATAGGGCTAAGGGACATGTAAGTTCATATATATTTTGACTTTAATAAGGGGAAAGGTGAAATCAGGGTCAGAGGTCCCTACGTTGAGCATGCACCAGAAATGGATTTGCTCGAGGCCCTCCCATTGTTCATCGATTTGCTCGAGAGGGCCCAGTAACGTCTCCATTGGAGACTTTGTTGTTACTGTGTTTGGCATATCGAATACGTCACGGGGAGCTTGCCAGGCTCTGCTGTGTGGGCGAGATACTCTCGGTAGCGTGCCGGGCTCTCCGAGAGGGGCGGAGGAATCGAACTTGGGTCGGCCATGTTGGCTGCGTGCAAGGCAAACGCCCTACCGCTGTGCTATTGCTCCAATCATTTGTTATTTTGAGTATCCTTATCAGTAGCTAAGTATCATAAGAACATTTGTTCTGAGCATTTTCTCTCCTTCCTTAGGGCACCTCTCAGCAATTTTTACATTGCCCCTCCTCTCAATGTCAGGTGTCAAGGTAAGACGAAAGTTAACAGTTCTGACTTGCTTAGAATGAAAGAAAAGTGAAAAATATCTCTCCCACTCATATACTCAGAAATAAAGATATGAATGTATTATTCTCATAATTCTTTAAATAAGAATGTTCAACATGTGAGGTCCAATAATAGAATATTAAGTAGCTACGAAAATCATGTTTCCACTATCCTTAGTAAGAGTGACAACAGATGTTACATCTTCTTTAAGAGCTATTGACAGAATTATATAAGCTCATTTGTTTATTTGTTGTAAAATGTGCTCCTGGTATCAACATACTCCACCTTAACAATTATCTTATTAACCTTCTCATAAGCAGAATTTTCTTTGTACCCAATTCTCTGGGCTTGAGTGATAGCACAGCGGGTAGGGCGTTTGCCTTGCATACAGCCAACATTGCCCACCTGAGTTCGATTCCTCCGCCCCTCTCGGAGAGCCCGGCAAGCTACCAAGAGTCTCTCGCCCGCGTGGCAGAGCCTGGCAAGCTACCCATGACATACTCGATATGCCAAACACAGTAACAACAAGTCTCATGATGGAGACATTACTGGGTCCGCTCGAGCAAATCAATGAACAACGGGAGAACCGTCGACCATCGACCCAATTCTCTAATTCCTATCTGCTTACTATCATATACTATTCCCTTCATTTTACCTATAGTAAAATTAGGTACAGAATATTTAACTCACTATCAAGAGGGCCAATTTAATAGCAGGCCCAAAACCAAATATCCAACTCAACCATTACTGCATTCGATCTAGCTCTTTATATATGCCAGTTGTGGGGTTTTTTTTTTTTGCCAGTTGTGGTTTTTAAGAATATAAAAAGCTCATAGAAATGTGGGATAACTCTTATATTTCGGCTGATGACAATAGGTAGATTAGAGGGGGAAAGGAGAGTCAGGGAGAAATAAGAAACAGCATAAAAACTCATGTGACTCACCAGGAATCATGCCAATGAGCAAAGAAGACACCCTGGTCATAACCATAGACACAGAGAGAAAGTAAGATAGCAGCAATAGTTAGTGGTGGTAGGAAATGGCAGGACCTATGTTGTCCATTTTTTGAAGCAGCTATTCTCCAACTGTGGCAGCCTCAGCAACTTCTGGCCCTTATAAAAATGCATATTTTCCCCTTCTTCCCACATTGCATTCCCCTCAATCCAGTCTCCACCTCTATCACCATGTGATTCTAACATCTACAAAAACTTGAGGCTCACACTTCGAAGTTAGTTAGTGATGAATTTTAAACCACTCAGGCGGGGAGCACAGAGCAGAAAGCCTGTCACAGATGAATCATCCGTGCCTCCTGCAAAAGACCAGAAGTGGTGCCCTTGACAGCAGCTCTCCCAAGATAAGCCATCCTCCCCCACGCCCCCACCTCCCAAGTCCTGTTCTGTTTGCAAATTGAGATCTGGCACTGTTGATGATATGCTAGTTCCAAAAGTAAGTTAAATGCCCGTGGAAATAACTCTGAGGAAGAATGTTCTTGCCTGTATTTCAACCATTCCCAGGAGTGCTGAGTGAGAGAAAATCGCCCAACAACAGCCAAGTTCTATGAATCTAGAGAATCGTGTAAATTTGGACCCGCACAGGTGGTAGCATGTGATAAGTGCTTTATTAGAGATTTGAGCACAATTCGGCATAGCCCTCAGAGCACCATCACTGCTGAGTGGATGCAAGTGGGCTGCGCCTAATGTGCATTAGAACTGGAGTTTGAATCATCAGTAATATTCTATCAGATTAAAAGAAATAAATAGCGCGAAAGCAAAGGTGAGGAGGGTCAGCAAAAGGGCTCTTGGGGTGGGTGATTGTGAAAAGAGAAAGGACAGGAGGCTAGATTAGGGATGGGTTAGTGACAGCCCTAGTGCCTGGGAGAATAAAACAATTCTGCCAGCAGTAGTAACCCTAGGAACATTGTTAAGCAGAATGATATAGCAGGAAAAAAAAAAACAAAGAGAAGGTCATTTTGTGTGGTTGGACAGAAGGGTTGGAGAGGACCTCAGTGAAGTGAGATTCTGGTGGAGGTTTACAGTTTTACTTATTTACATAATTATTCTTTTCTACTATAATAGCGATAGCACAGCGGTAGGACGTTTGCCTTGCACGCAGCCAATGTGGCCGACCCGAGTTCGATTCCTCCGTCCCTCTCGGAGAGCCCGGCAAGCTACCGAGAGTATCTCTCGCCCACACGGCAGAGCCTGGCAAGCTCCCTGTGATGTATTCGATATGCCAAACACAGTAACAACAAAGTCTCCAATAGAGACGTTACTGGGCCCGCTCGAGCAAATCGATGATCAACGGGAGGGCCTTTACCTTTACCTTTACCTTACTATAATATATTTTACTCATCACTTCCTTTGTAATTATGAAGTGTGACCTTAAAAGGAGTAATTTGGGACAAGGACACCATTGCAATCCAGATCAAAGAGACAAGAGGGCCTGGAGGGTAACCCAGTGGTTTAGAGTGTTTCCTTCACAAGCAGAAGATAACAAGATAAAACTCATCAGGCTGAGCCCATGCTTTGCATGCAGAAGGCCTGCTTCCATCCCTGGTACATCATCTGGACCTCAAGCCCTACCAGGAGCAACTCCAGAGCACAGAGCTGGGAACAGTCCCTGAGTACTGCCAGCTGTGGCCCCTGGACAAACAAGCCAACAAAGAATAAAAATAAGTTCAATTCCCAGTACTACCACATTCATGGAACATGGGCCTTACAGTTCTCCTGTTGGGTCCTGGCAGCTATGCTGTCTATGTTCCCAGAGCCACAAGCCATTGCTGCCCCTAGTAAAGCCAGTGAGTATAAGCATCTCAAAGGGGTGCAAATCTTGGTAAGCACCACCACAAAAAGATGTACGAGCACTGCAAGCTGGTAGTACAACTGCTGGCAAGCTTGTTGTGAGCACAGCTGTGACGCCCAGTTGTGAGTTCAAAAAGTGAGTGTGTGACTGAGAGCCACCTCCCCAGCCTCTCTAGCCGAGCATCAAAGAGACGGGGGAATCACAGACCGATGGTCAAAATGGCCTGTTTAATGCAGAGCTGATAGCATAGTTTTAGCACATCTGAGGGGCTTCAAAGTATAGGACTGCATATAGGTGTGATTGATCATTTGCAGAGGTAAAGTCTTCCGGTGGAAGCAATTCTCTTGGAGAATTAACTCAAGGAGACACTCTAACTCGCTTTTTTCTCTTTCCCTTTAATTGTGCATATTAAACAATTAAATTTCCTTCTTATTAATACTTGCAGTTATTTGTATAAGCGCAGCAAGAAATAAAATTTTCAAAGCTTAGTTTTCTGGGCTTCAGGGGCAAGCAAGGCTTTTACCTTAAGTCCCAGACTAGGTCCTCAGGCCAATTCAGCTTGTCCTTTCCCCGAGGGTCCTGTCTCTTAAGTCATACCGGCTGCATCAAGACTGTGCTTTTCCTACCTCATGAGCAAAGGAGAGAAGGCAGCTGGAATAGAGAAGGGATCACTAAGAAAAACATGGCTGGAGGAATCGGTCGTGATGGGAGATGTGTGCAGAAAGTAGAAAAAGGACCAAACATGATGACCTCTCAGGGTCTTTATTGCAAACCATAATGCCCAAAAGTAGAGAGACATTATGGGGAATCATGTCTGCCATGGAGGCAGGGGAAGGGTGGGAAAGGGGGGGTATACTGGGGATATTAGTGGTGAGGAATGTGCACTGGTGGAGAAATGGGTGTTTGATCATTGTGTGATTATAACCTAAACATGAAAGCTTATAACTATCTCACGGTGATTCAATAAAATTAAAAAAAAAAAAGACTATGCTTTTATGCTTTCTAGACTGTCCCCTTTAGATGCAGGGGTAGCTGCATCCCTGGTATCCCTGCATTCACCACTCACCCTCGTTTCTTCCCAAACCCACGGCAGCATCTCCCTTTTTGGGGTGTTCAGAAACTACAGCAACCAAAGCCTGAGATAAGTAATTATGACAGATGCCCAGGAGTAAATATATTTCAGAGCCAATCAACTTCCAAATATTAGGAGCATAGCATTAATGGTCTTTCTGTGTTCAAGCAAAGGACGTTGCTCTAGAGTAAAATATGAAAAGAGGAATGGAAATAGAAAAGCAAGTGATTCACTGTAAATACAAAGTGCAGAGTTACCAGTTTTGACTTAAAAGTAACCAAGACTGACTTGGGCAATGTAACAGTGAGAGGTAAAGTACAAAGGAAAAGTCACAGATAAACTCAAGGGATTAGCAGTGCTAGTCAGAGCAAATTAAATATTTCTGGGGTGAGAAAAAGGGGCAATTCACTGATGAAACCTAAAACACTTAGAGTTAATATCTGGCACCCAATAACCACACAATTAGAACATGCGTGAGCACCACAGCTGAAGAGTGTATGCACCGACAAACGTGTGTTGATACCACAGCTATAAGGATACAACCCTCACCGCGCACCCTGCACGGAAACCTCAGCCTGGTGTGTGGCCACACTGAGCCCCACAACGAAAGGTGCCAATAGCCAGTTGTGTGTGTATATGTGTGAGTGTGTGCAATCACGACAATATCATTAACAGTGAAAGGAAAGAGCGGGAAGAGCAGACAATATTTTAATAGTTTACATGTTTATTTAATGAGACAGGAAGAGCCTGGATCAAGCCCACTAGTAGAAGGGTTAGCATAGGCAAAAACGAGGGGCCGCTTATCCCCTGAGATAAGAAAGAAGAACTTACCAATTCGTGAAACAGGAATGTTTGAAGTATATAGAAATCAGTCCCACAGAGGCCTCCGTTTCCTCAGTAATGAAAACAGTGGCAGCTTCTCAGAGGTCTGGGCAAGGTCTGGGCTTGTAGTGGGAGGTGGGGCAACATGCAGATATGTGGGACAGATAACTAACACCTCTGTAGCATGTTCATTTGTGTGAGTGAGGAATTTTACTAAGTTTTATATATAGTGATTTATTTCATCCTCCCAACAACATCAGGAAGTAGATACTAATATCATGTATTAGTATCATCATTTTATAATTACCCCTAATAATATCAACGTGTTAGCATGGCTATTAATACCACTACATTACTCATTTTACAGAAGAGAATAAGGAGACACCGAGGGATTATAGTAATATCGCTGATGATGGTCACCAGCAATATGTCACCAGCAATACAACTAATGTAGTCATGTAGGTTGACACCAACTTGTGCCGGGACTTAGGACATCCCAGGAAATCCCAGGAGGAAGTGAAACAGCAACTGGACATCAGGTATTAAGCCTAGAGTTCATTGAAGGCTCTGCTTTTCCCATTCATACGGAGAGAACCATTATGTTCTCTGAAGAAACTGAAATATTTCAGGGCCATCCTCAAAGAGAATATTCACGACTACTCAGTTTTAGTGTTGCAAAGAATGCTGAGGGCCAGGGAGAAAGCGGATTATACTGCTTGTCCTATAAGATGTAAGCCACAATTCCATCCTGAGCATCGCTGGGGACACACCCAGAACACAGATCCTGGGTACAAACCCTTTGGCATCGCCCAAATCTTCCACCCTACTCCAAAGAATGCTGAATAACAATCCCGCTATATATGCTCTGTCTGTCAGATTCAGGGACAGTTTTTCATGTCTTCTGTATGCCCAGGAAAGCAGCAGTCACAAGGATGCAGCCTCCCAGAACTCTTCATTTTGTTATCACTTTGATTCCTGACTTTACCCCCTCTTTCCCTCCAGTCTCTGGGTTTGAGTAGTCTTCTAGGGGATTTTTAACCCCATTGATGCTCACACCACTTGAGAATATCACAGTGGAATCCTCCCCTGGGAGAACTTCCTTACAACTCCGGGTCAGTGGGTGTCCCTCAGAGCCCAAGGCCACATATGTTCTGTCAGGTAGAGGACAAAATCCCACCGCTGGTGGGTAGAGGGCTGCTTCGCAGCTGTGGAGTCTTGGCCTCCTCTGACTGAGGAGTTAGAAGTTCTTCAGCTGGATGGGGAAAGAGCAGCTGCCAACAAAGCTGAATCAAAGGATCTAAAAATAGTTAAAGAAAACACAAAGACAGAATGTGAAAATCAGATTATTTGGGAAGGCAGGACAAACTTACCAAAACTACAAGATGGGTGGGGAGCCAGAGAACTGAACCACAGCCTGACTCCTTGGCAATAATAACCCTCCCGGCTCTCTGTTTGCTTCCAGAACTTTCTCTGCTGCTTCCTCAGAGTCAAATCTACCTCCAGAAGATCAAAATTCTATACTGTACGTCCCAGCATTCTATTTAGATGAGCTAACTGCCTCCTCTGGTACTGTGCTAGCATCCCACCAGACACTAAGGCAGAGGTTCTAATAACATTCCTTACAGAGGAGTGGGCCTGCCTTCCCTGTTAGGAAAACAAATTGCAAAGTCTTTGGAGTCTTTCCCAAATGCCCAACCCACTTGCACTTCATGTGATATTCTCAGGTGCCCAGGGTAGACCCAGCAGGAATTAGGTCAGTTACAATATACCTGACCTTACTCGGAGATAGCAGCATGTCTCTACTGGGATCTGCTTGGTTCTCTGATCTTTTCTATATCTTAGAGGGAAGGTCCCCTTTTTTTCTTGGCTCATTGCCCCCTTATCACCTTCGGAGCACATCACTATGACCTGTAACCTCTGTTTCCTTCTCTATTTCACCTCTACTTTCCAATGGACCTTCTCACCTAGTTCTCTCTAAAGATGCTTGTAATTATATTGAACTCTCCTGGACCATCCAGGACAAGCTCCCCATCTCAGTACTGTAATGTAATCACATCTAAATCCTTTCTAATCATAGGTCCTGAGGATTGCAACATGCATATCTTTAGGGAGTTATTATTTTATTCATCAAAGGACCTCAAAAAAAGTATCTCTTTGACTGTCCTCTAGATCTTATTTGCTCTAAGGAAATAAACCACTTACATAAGATTTAAGTGAGGCAATTTTGGAAATTTCCAAGGTGTTCTACAGGCAGCCTTTTTAATGACCTTAAGGCAGTTTGCCTCCTCCATAGGAGATGTGATTTGATCGGGGGTGGGTGACCTTGTAATTTAGGTCACCATGACAATGTGTCTTGACGATATGTACTCATCAGGGCTTCCTCAGAGAGCCAGAACCAGCAAGAAATAGGGGAATGTAGGTATAATTAATTATTTCAAGAACTATTATAAATGCTCAAATCAACAAGCCCAAAACCTGCAAAGCCAATGCCCTATTAATCTGGCTCCAACAGCAGGATGCTTCTATAGAGCCAAGAAAAGCAGATGTGTCAGGAAGGAGAAACCCACTTCCTCAGGAAAAGCCAGATGTTTAGTTCTATTCAGGTCTTTATTGGGCAAGACCTACCCACTTAAAGAAGGACAATCTGCCTCACTCGTTCTCCCAAGTAATATGTTCATATTATCCCATAAGTGACACCCTAGAATAATCTTTGACAGCTACCTGGTCACTGGCTCAGGCAAGTTGAAAGCTTAGAGGCCAATTATGATGTGGCAGCTGCACTGCTGGGCCCTGCTGGGCCTGGCTAGGGTGTTGAGACTAAGCACTGACCTGGTCACTGATGTCCATTACAGTCTTCCTGAGATAGCCTAACAGCCACCAGTACCACCATCCATCAGGGCAGCCAGCACTCACTCCTCACTGTCCCAGAGGGACTGAGGCAGGACTGATGAGAGTTCCTTGAGTTTGCTCCAAACTCTTCACTTCATCCTGACAGCTCATCCAATTCATCATTGTTGTCCTCCACACCCTGTCAACTAAACTTATATCCTTCAACTTTCCTTTTTTCTTCCCTTGAGCCCTTTCACCACCAATTCCCTTGTTTTTTGCATAAAGAGCCCGTCTGGTATGCCTCTTGTCCCTCCTCACCCCCTCAGCAATCCACATGAACAGGCAAGTCTAAACCCTAAGATAAACACGATTTAAAATTCAAACCCAGGCTGGGAAAACTGCCAAAGATCTAAACATCTCCAAGATGAAAGGAAGAAGTTTTTTTAAGTCAGCAGTGCCCTGAGTCTCTGGGAGCGGGGAAGGAGGAGAAAGTTTGGGAACTGTGGGGCAAGGGCAAAGGCCTCAAGTCATACCATGGAGACCTCATCCTAACTCTTGGCTGAATTTTCCTGAGAACCATTTCGTTTCCACGCCACCACCCACAGATTGTGTTGTTGAGCAGAATCTAAGCAGAACCTTAGATTTCAGTTGTAATCCTGAGGTCCTGAGCTGCCCTTGAAACATGAGAGTCTTTCAGTCAGAATTCCCTTCTTGTGCTCCCCACAGTGGTGAAGGCACTGAGTGAAAGAACAGCTCTCCTCAACCCTACTCATCCATCAGATCAGCTGAGTTGGACACACACAGATTTCCCAAAGCTTTAGG
This sequence comes from Sorex fumeus, assembly GCF_029834395.1. Lineage (NCBI taxonomy): Eukaryota > Metazoa > Chordata > Mammalia > Eulipotyphla > Soricidae > Sorex > Sorex fumeus. The sequence goes on along the minus strand of NW_026606092.1, from coordinate 32,370,343 downwards.
AAAAATCACACACATATCTCATGGAAACCTACTATAACTGTGCATGTAGAAGATGGAAAAGAAAGCATTGGGCATGGCTGGGAAGGCAGGACCAGCTGCAGAACTCTGATAACTGAAGGCCTAAGAGAGAGATTAATGTCTTCAGCCCAGCCTACAGAGGCAGGGAACAGTAGAATCACAGGCCAAGTTTAGGTTCAGGTTTAGGAAGACCAAGGTGCTCAAATGTCCCTCAACAGAATCTGTCTGACTGGATGAAAGGATGTAAACACTGGAGTAAGGAATTAACTTTAAGCTCATCTCACTCACTCCTGGATACCATATTTGTCAAGGATTAGCAATGTACGCTATTGACTCAGCAGGAAAAGGTAGTTATTATGGTAAACACCTCAGTTCCTATGGCGATCATGAGAAGTCAGTTACCTTTGTCACCCAGAGTTATGACTATATCTATACATATTATGAGATTTAAAAGTAGCACTATTGAAAAGTTTTGTAGTATATTAGGACCCAGATTTTCTTCCTACTCTCTCTTGATTTAGTGACTTTGGAGCCTTTGAAGATTCCCAATCACAGGATGGAAAAAGTCAGGAGATATGAATGGTGGTGTTGGCAGGGGATTGGGTAGACAAATTGGCACAAAAGTGTTCATCTTCCTCAGTTTCCTTTTAGGTCACACCCATCACAGAAGTCCACTTATAAAGGACTAGACTGGAGCTCATAGAGCAGGGGTAAACAAGGGCACTAAACTAAAGGAGACCCTCGCCCTCAGGTTGGTAGAAATGCTGTTGCTCTATCAACATGAACCTGGAAGTGAGAGCCACTTAAGCTTTTCTTCTATGCATTTTGCTTGCTTTGTCCTAGTGCCAGACCAGCCTTCTAGTTGCCAAGTGGAAAGGTCCTCTCCACCCTCCTCTCACCATGGACTGCAGGGCAATTTCTTCCCTTGACATCCAGTTTTTCCAAATGGGAACACCTAGTGAATCTCAAAATTCAAATCATATTAGGGTACCCACTGATCTCAGACCTCCTCGACCTTCTAAGATACATACATCTGACACTGACAGCCACATACCACTATCATGGTTGTGTGACTACACCTTCCCAGGGTGCCGGTGATATATCTGTATAGACAGGCTACATCTGAAAGGTGCCATTCCACCAGGAGGGTGAAAGTGCGTGAGCCCTGCAGTACACGTCTTATGACTGACGCTTCGTGCTGCTGGAGAAAGCATGCAAGAAGCAAGAACAGCAGCTGGCACTGTTTCCAGCCCCCACCTCTGCTCCGAGTTTTTCCAAGAACACCCAACCACGCTCACACCAGCACTTCACAAGCCAGCTGGCCTGTAGCAAGTTTGGGTATGTTGTGGATTTTATACACAATGAGTTAATTTCTAGTCCAATTATGATAATGGTAATAATTGGCCACACTCAGGGAGCTGGCAATTACCACTATTTTTAACCTACAATGCTAAGGCAACTGGTTTTATATACAGCTGGTTCCAGGAGATCTGAGTTTTCTCATGCTGGGAAAATCATGTAGCAGAATCACTCCCCAACCTTCTTCCCCAAAGGCCTCAGTGTTCCTTCTCCAGTATAGCATCACCCACAGGTCCCAGAAATGTGGCCCCCTCAATTTGTTTCTTCCTTCTTTATTCTCAGCTGGATCTTTTAACCAGTGGAGAACTGGGGTGTCTATTAAATACATCCATGGATGCTCCAGAGCTCTTGAACTCTAAACCATACTCTTACTGAACTCCGGGGCACTATTCTGACCCCAACATCATGCCTCCCCCCCAAAAAAGGTCTATTCCTTACTTTATTTTGACAACATCCTCGCTGACCCTTGGCAGAGTCGTGAGTTTTTCTAATATCTTCATGGACCTGACCTCTCTCTCAACCTTTGCCAAGAAGGAGGAGGTTTTGACTACATACTGGAAAAAATATCCCTTTGTGGAGACAGGAGAGAGGGAATCAGACAACGGAAGCACACGGCAGCTCTCTCATCTCTTGTTCCCTAGATGAGGAGCAAGTCTGGAATATTCCTTGATAGAATTCTAGCAGACAAAGCTTCTGAGGCTGGGAGGAGCTCAGCAACAGAGCGCTGTCTTGTTCCCTCCGGGCCCATTGCAATCCCAGTGGCTCACTGGTGCATAACAAACACTGGACTTAAACTCTTCCTTAATCCAGTCTAATCTTAGTGATGGCATCGGCATTCATTTCCAATAAATTCACATTCTGAGGCTATGAACTTGGGGTGGAGAACACTTTTTAATTCAATAGAGCTAGTTTTTAAAAAATGAAAAAACACCTCAAACTATGAAGAATAAAATTTCAGACTGAAATAAAGACACAGTCCATTCCTGTAGGAGCACCTTATTCCTCCCCTGGGCCAAGCACTATTAAAGTAGCCTCTGTAAGAAAATCTTCAGAAGCATGTCGAGGAACTAGAAAGACACATAAAGATGGAGTTCTTCTGCAGTTTTTCCACCTCTGTTCTCACGAAGAAACTGCTGTGTTTCTGGAGATTGATTCCCCAAGTGTCAAGAGTACCAGCACTGGTGAAGGGGCTGGAGAGGTAGTACAGTGGGTAGGTCATTTGTTTTGCATATGGCTGACCCAGGTTTGAGCCCTGACACCTCATATAATTCCCTGAAGCCTTCCAGAAGTGACATCTCCTGAGCACCGGGCTTACACCAGGAGTAAACTCTGAGCCCAGCAGGGTGTTACCCTGAAACAAAGAAGCACTGTTAGAGAAATACTTCTTTTCCTTCTTCTATCAGCTTTCCACAAGGTGGACATGTCCACGTTACTCCATCCTTAGTGAGAGAAAGGCATTTAGGAGGGGGTTGAGCCCATTCTCTTTATGCCAGATGAGGGCCCTTTGTTGCCAGTGCCTGCGCGTCTGAGAGAATTGCACCAGAGAGACCAGAAGAACCTCCCCAAGGTCCCAACCCTGCTAGGAATCCTAGGAAAACAAACCCACATTTGCACAACCACCCCAGCCATTCTGCTCACTCCAGCCATACACTTGGAAAGGTTTCTAGAACCTCCGGAGGCATCTACTTAACAGAAAAACTCACATTCTCTGCTTGTAAGTTCATTTCTCAGCAAGGCTACATGAGAAATAGTGCAGTCTGGGCTTCAGTGACTCAAAATGTAGGTCATAAATATCCTTGAATCAAATTACTGGGCCTAACAGCTGGCAGCAGACATCATAGCAAGCAGGTTCTACTTGGCTTATTTTTCTTTACTTTCTGGAGTCACTGAGATCTTCACATTTCTCTCACTCTGAAGAAAACAAATGGCAGAGAACTCAAGCTTTTAATATTTATGGATGTTTGGGGTACATAAAAATTCTATTACTTATGTAAATCTTTTGAAGTCAAATGGATGAGGCTGATGTTGAATAAACCTTGTTTTCAAAACCAAAAAAGCCCCAGAGACATATCAAACTCACTAAGTGTGTCCCAGGAGATGGGTATGGTGTCAGGATTTGATCCCAGGTCATAGGCTTTCCTTCAAATTCCAGAACATTCTACCCATTGTTCTATGTACATATAACTGCATCCATATCTGTACAATGAGACAATGATACATGAGATATTCATGATCCTACAGATAGCTGATTCTCTTAGAGTTTTAAAAACTAAGAAAAACATTGTTCTCATCATCACAAATCTTTAAAAAATAGACTTGTCATCATCCAATTATTTTGCACATCACCTTCGTGCAAAGTTCTACTTCACAGAGTGGGGGAAAAGGGTTGCAAAGTTTAAGAACTCCCAGAATGACCACCAACTGGTAGCTCTTTGGCACTATTGCGGCAACATGGGAAGATGCCCTCATTGACAACATGGACAATGAATACAATCAACTGGTTCAGCGCCTCCATGATTGTGCAAGGAATGCTGAGAGAGAGAGAGCCACAAAAAGATGCCTGTCTTCGAAAACTCTTGAGCTCATTCACCAACGTGGCTGGGCGCAAGCCTCAGACAACCACAAGCGAACGTCTGAGCTCACAAAGCAGTTCAGAGAAGCGATAAAGAAAGACCTCAAAGAGAGAAGAGCAGCAGTGCTGACAAATGCAGCAGAAGCCAGGAAAAGCATTTGCAATGCCCACCTGTCCTTCGTCAACCACAAGACCAAGATGACTGCCCTCCGACATCGTGACGGATATATCACATCTTCAGAAGGGCAATAAAGAAGATTATCCATGACTTCTACTTGGATCTCTTTGATAACCACATCCACCTACCCACATATCAAGTTTCGCAGGATGGATATGTCATTCCCAACTTTCTCCACTCCAAAATCCAACACGCCATTTCATTGGTAAAGAAGTGAACAGCACTCGGCCTAGGAAGGTCAGACCCGAACACCTGAAGAACCTGCCGTTAGTATTCATCAATACACTGGCTTGGCTCTTCACACGCTACCTGTCTGAATGCAAGGCTTCATCCCAGTGGAAAGCCAGAAGGACCGTTCTACTGTACAAGAAAGGAGGCATCCATGACATTGGCAACTATCGCCAGATCTGCCTGTTTTCTGTCATCTACAAGCTGTTCACTTGAGTCATCCTGAACAGGATTGGCAGAACACTAGATGAAGGACAACAACCATGCCAGCAGCCAGGTTCTGAAAAGGATTCAGCACGATCGACCATATCCACATGATAACTAAGCTCATTGAGGTTTCTTGGGAGTTCAGGATGCCGCTCTGTCTAATGTTCATCGATGTAAAGAAGGTCCTCGATTCTGTTGAGACTGAAGCGGTCATTGAAGCCCTAACCAATCAGGGCATTCAAACTTAATACATCAGGATCCTCCATGACCTGTATTACGAATTCACTACCAGGATCTCACCATTCTACAAGGAAGGGATCATTGACGTAAAGAGAGGGGTTTGGCAGGTGATACCGTTTCATCGAAACTCTTCAGTGCCACCCTCAAGAATATCATGCAATGACTGGAATGGGAATGAAGGTTGGCAACTACACCACCTCCGCTTCGCTAATGACATCATTCTAATAACATCAAACAACAGCCAAGAGGCACAAACGTTGGCCAACTTCAACCATGAGTGAGGAAAGGTTGGACTACAGCTGAATCTCATGAAGACAATGTTTATGAGAAATGGATTTGTTCCTGACATTCCATTTGCTCTCAATGGAACGAACATCTCCAAATGCAACAGCTATATGTACCTGGGTCGAGGTACATGATAAATGACCTGGCACTTGAGTTGCGTAGGAGGAATAGAGCAGCTTGGAACACCTTCAAGACCATTGAAGAAATAGCTAAGAGGAAGAAGAACCTCCGGCTCTGGGCACATCTCTTCGACTCCACTGTTCTTCCTTCATTAACATAAGCCTCAGAGACCTGAGCCCTACGAAAACAGGATGAGAACACTATTTGGGTCTCCCAAAGAGGAATCAAAAGAGCTATGCTTGGAGTATCGTGCTTCACTCAAGTGAAAGAAGGAATCCAGAGTTCCAACCTCCAGTGACGATCGAGAATCAGGGACGCTGTCTTGTTTGCCAAGGCATCGAAAATCAGATGGGCTGGACACGTAATGTGATTTGGAGATGACCGCTGGACTAGAGCCGTTACCGACTGGATTCCACAGGACATCAAAAGTTCACATGGCCGCCCACCTAAGAGATGGTCAGACTTCTTTGTCAAGACCCTGAACAATAGGTTTAAGGCTCTTTATGTTCCTCGAGTGAGCAGACACCATTGGGCTACATTAGCATGTGACAGGGACGAATGGAGGCATTGCTGGTGCCCACTTAAGCAAATTGATGAGTAACGGGATGTCAAGCAATCAAGTGATCAAGTGATCATCATCCAAGGAAATTCCATTTCTAGGAATTTGACCCAAGGAAACAAACTATAATATGTTTCAAACTTTAATGATAAGGTTAATGATAGCAGTGTTGTGAATGATTCTGGGAATAAATAAAAAGTACCATAATTAGAAGGTTTAATAAATTATGCTGTACTTATGGTTAAAGTATCCTAAGTTTTTTCTGTATTTACCTGATTATAGTATTGAACTAAAATAATTTTTCCATTCTCTATGACATGGGGATTTCTGAATATTAAAAATAATTTCTTGGAATAGCTATAATAGTTGGTAGGTAACTTCATCTCATAGTTCATTCTGCTCCTGTAGAAGAGTATCTTCCGGGTACATTTTACCTCCTCTATACTTTACTGCAAACATGAAAACAGCCTCATTAGCTCATTTTATAAGACATTACTTGTATGTGTAACTATGTGTAATAGTCTTTGTGAAGGACTGTAGCACTTTAGCTCTGTCCTCTCGTTGTTCATCAGTTTGTTCAAGCAGGCCCAGTAATGTCTCCATTGTGAGACTTGTTGTTACTGTGTTTGGCATATCAAATATGTCACAGGTAGCTTGCCAGCTTTGCTGTGCAGGCAAGAAACTCTCAGTAGCTTGGCGGGACATCACAAGTATAATACATGGGCAAAAAACAATATCTTAGAACCATAAATGAATGTCAACATCTATCAAATTTATTATTTGTGGTTCAGTACAGGAAGCTTCTTGCTGACCATCTCACCACTTTGGCATGACACACCTTTCCTACCTAGAGTCCTTCTTGCTTATCTTCACATTCCACCTTCAGGTAGAAAGCCAAAAGATATCAAAATAAAACCCTCCAACATCAGATTTTGCATAAAAGAAAGCAACTTTCCCTCTGCCATTCATCTTTACCTGGTCTCAAATTTTGGCTCCAAATAAGGACTTTGGAAACCAGAAAATCCATTCATGCATTCCCTTTAGCCCATTTTTAAGAACAACAACAAAAAAGAATGCTATTACCACACCCTAGAGAAATACAGACAAAATGCCAATAGCTTTCAAAATAGCAATTTATTTTCCTTCTCACCACACATTTAATTGAATTCCTTTGAGCAGTTAAAAGTCATGTTGTAGACAGTACTTAATGACATGGAAACATTGTTCATGGCATATGGATAAGTGACAAAAAAAGACCTATCAAAAAGTATGAATATTGGAATCCAAATGATATAAAAGCTATATATTGATTATGAAAAGTGGGTAGGATTTGGAAACATTTTTGTGTTTTTCTATTTTGCCTTCCTACATCCATCTACCGCAGGGTGAGACATTATTACAGATGCCAAGAGGAAAAAATGATTATTTAACTTTTGACATTCAAAATAGGATTTTACACCTGAGATGAACTTGAAAGTTGTAAGCAGGTAAAGAAGGGCCATTCAAACAATCAATGGTTTTACATAAGGGATAACAGGAAATAGAAGTTGAGAGAGGTGGGGAGGAGGGAGTCACTCTAGGAGAAATGATGATGCTGTGAGCTCAGGAGACAAAGGGCAGATAGTATCTTAACTTGGTCTCTCCCTGCTGAAGCTTTTTTATGGCTGTTTTTACCATGCAAGGCTATCTACTACAATGGCAGGAGACACATTTAGCAGACCAAATATCCCCTCAGGGGTACATAGCTGACAGCATAAATGAAACTGGTCAAAAGCAAATAGAATGTAGTATAGAAATACTAGCATGGACAGAACCTACAGGACAGATCTCAGTAGTAGAGGGAGAAAGCTGAAGTAGCTAGAAGGAGGGGGGAATAGAACATATGTCAGCAATCACCAAAGTCAGGAGTGAGCACTAAAAGAATCTCCAAGATGAATGTCAGAGCAGTTGTATCTTGTGCTAGCAGTAAGCATAATGGGAGCACAGGGTCTGTGTTCCTCTGGACAAGTGAATATGGAATTTAAATCCCTCATGGTACCCAGGGCTGGAGCGATAGCACAGCGGGTAGGGCGTTTGCCTTACACGCGGCTGACATGGCCGACCCGAGTTCGATTCCTCCGCCCCTCTCGGAGAGCCCGGCAAGCTACCGAGAGTATTCGATATGCCAGACACAGTAACAACAAAGTCTCCAGTGGAGACGTTACTGGGCCCGCTTGAGCAAATCGACGATCAATGGGAGGGCCTTTACTTTACATGGTACCCAATGTAATTTTGGGAGGGTCTGGGTGAGGCCATCATGGAAAGAATCTGAAATATTGAGCAATTTTATCAAGAAAATTAAGTTAAACCCCAAGGAAATGTATGGATTGTTAACCAAAACGAAGTTTAAACTTCAATAAGCCAAACTGAGACTCTTCTTTATTTTTCCAGCAGTTGCATGCAGTTGATGGGCTGAAGTCAGAATGGGCAGTTTCTAAAATATGGTCTTTATATAGGGTAGCGTGTCGGATTTCGGAAGGGAGAACGTTGGGAACGACATACCCATCCTGTGGAATTTGGTATGTCGGCAAGTGGACATGGCTATCGAAGAGATTTGAGTAGAAGTCATGGATAATCTTCTCCATTGCCGTTCTGGAGGATGTGATGGATCCATCAGGACATCGGAGGGCAGTCATCTTGGTCTTATAGTTGGCGAAGGACAGGCGGGCGTTACGAATACTTTTCCCAGCTTCTGCCACATCTACCAGTACTTCTGCTCTTCTCTCTTTGAGGTCTTCCTTGATCGCATCTCTGCACTGCTTTGCAAGCTCGGACGTTAGCTTGCGGTTGCCTGAGGCATGCGCCAAACCACGCTGGCGAATTAGCTCAAGAGTTTTCGAAGATAGGCGACTTTTTGTGGCTATCTCTCTCTTGGCGTTCCTCGCACATTCATGGAGGTGCTGAACCAGTCGATCGTATTCCTCGTCAATGTTGTCAACAATGGCATCTTCCCATGTTGCCGCAATAGTACCAAAGAGTTCCCAGTTGGTGGTCGTTCTGGGAGTTCTCTTTTTGAACTTTGCAGCCCTTTCTCCCCGCTCTGTGAAGTAGAATTTTGCACGAAGGAGACGGTGGTCCGATCCCGTTCGAAATTTTGGGACAACAGCGACATCAGTCAGGCAAAACCGTCGATTGAATATGATGTGGTCTATTTCGTTGTGGAATCGTCCACCGGGAGACTCCCATGTCCATCGTTTAGATTCTGCCTTCTGGAACTGTGAGTTACCATGAATGGTCTTGGTCGACATGATGAACTCAGACAGTCTCTCACCCTGTTCGTTCCATTCTAGGCCATGGGTTCCGATGTGAAGTTCTTCAGCTGATCTTCTCGGTCCTATCTTGGCATTAAAATCACCCACAATTATCTTGTAGAAGGTGTGGTCTTCTTTATAGAACTTCTCTAGCTCCATGTAGAACTTCTCGATTTCTCTTTCATCATAATGAGATGTTGGTGCGTAGACAACGAAGATAGAAACTGCAGGCAGTGAGCCACATCTATTCAAATGTAAACGTCCGATTCGGGTTGTTAGGCATTCGAATGAATCAATGCTCTTGGCCAAGTTTGTGTTGACAAGGACACCGAAAAACCAGCAGGACCGTACTACTGTTCAAGAAGGGAGACATCCATGACATTGGCAACTATCGCCCGATCTGCCTATTGTCTGTCATCTACAAGTTGTTCACTCGAGTCATCCTGAATAGGATTGGCAGAACACTAGATGAAGGACAACCATGTGAGCAAGCAGGGTTCCGCAAAGGATTCAGCACCATCGACCATATCCACACGATAACCAAACTCATTGAGGTTTCTCGGGAGTTCAAGATGCCGCTCTGCTTAACGTTCATTGATTTAAAGAAGGCCTTTGATTCTGTTGAGACGGAAGCGGTCATTGAAGCCCTAGCCAATCAGGGCATTCAAGCCCAATACATCAGAATCCTCCGTGAGCTGTATTGCGGATTCACTACCAGGATCTCACCATTCTACAAAGAAGTGATCGTTGATGTCAAGAGAGGGGTGCGGCAGGGTGATACCATTTCACCGAAACTCTTCAGTGCCACCCTCGAGAACATCATGCGACGACTGGAATGGGAAGGAATGGGAGTGAAGATAGATGGTCGGCAACTACACCACCTCCGCTTTGCTGATGACATTGTTTTAATAACACCAAACATCAGCCAAGCGGCACAAATGCTGGCCGACTTTGACCGTGAGTGTGGAAAGGTAGGACTACAGTTGAATCTTACGAAGACAATGTTTATGAGAAATAGCCTTGTTCCTGACGCCCCATTCGCTCTCAATGGAACGACCATCTCCGAACGCAACAGCTATGTGTACCTAGGTCGAGAGGTCAACATGACAAATGACCTGGCACCCGAGCTGCGCAGGAGGAAGAGAGCGGCTTGGAACGCCTTCAAGAACGTCGAAGAAATAGCTAAGAGGACGAAGAACCTCCGGCTCCGGGCACATCTCTTTGATTCCACTGTTCTTCCTGCATTAACATATGCCTCAGAGACCTGGGCCCTACGCAAACAAGATGAGAACGCCATTCAGGTCTCCCAAAGAAGAATAGAAAGAGCTATGCTTGGAATATCACGTTTCACTCAAATGAGAGAACGAATCCGGAGTTCTGACATCCGTCAACGATCAAGAATCAGGGACGCTGTCTCATTTGCCAAGGTGTCAAAAATCAGATGGGCTGGTCACGTAATGAGATTTAAAGATGACCGTTGGACTAGAGCTGTTACTGATTGGATTCCACGGGATGTCAAGAGACTGCGTGGCCGCCCACCTACCAGATGGTCAGACTTCTTTGTCAAGATCATGAACGATCGGTTTGAGGCCCTCCATGTTCCCAGAGCGAAGAGATGCCATTGGGCTACACTAGCACGCGACAGGGACAAATGGAGACGTTACTGGTGCCCGCTCGAGCAAATCGACGACTAACGGGAAGTTAAGTGATTAAGTGATATAGGGTAGCAGCTCTCAGCCTTCAGTGCATATTACTCATCTGAACAGTCGCTTAAATCACTAAAACAGTCTGGTAGGGCCCCATCAGTTTGTGATTCCCAAAAGGTTTGAGGTGGAGCCTCAGAGAAGTTCCTAAATAATGCTGATAGTGCTTGTCCCGGAAAGACCCCTTGAGAACCACTCTCCTAGAGAGTTAGCAGAAGTCCACTGTGAAATAGCTAAGTGTGGTATTGTAGAAGACCTTTCATGTATCTGTCTGTCCAACATCCATCTACCATCCGCTGTTGGATATTATTCAATTTATTCTTCCATCCAATACCCATTCATCCATCTAGTCCATAACCATTTTTCCATCAATACATTCATCCAGCCAATATCCATCCAATACTCATCAATTCATTTATTTATCCAACATTCATTTACCCATCCATCCAACAAACACCTATGAACTTTTTATCCATCATCTGTCTCTATATCTATTTTTCTCTCTGTATCTGTCACCTGAACTACAAAAACCAAAGAGCAGTTGTGTTTTTAACAAAGTGGTAAGATTATAGACAATTTGTAATTTTGCCTTGCACATTTCAAGCTTCTATAATTACCTAGAGTGAGCCTGTCAACATCTGACAAATACATATCAGAAAATTGTGATTCAAAAAATTCAGAGACATAGGGTTCATCTTGAGACCCTCCCAACCTCAACCTGGTATGCACTGCAGTTTCCAGATGGACCTGATCTGCCTCGGGACAAGCTAATATGCTCAAAGTCTTGGCACCAAGCCTGCTATAAAGGCCAAATGGCCAACACAGGTAGGAAACAGTACATTTCACACACAATCGAGTTTCAAAATCAGTTCAACTGCTTATGAAAAATTGTTCTTTGAATGTTTTGGAACATCTTATTTCCTAAGGGAAAATTTTTTTGAGCAAGAACTACTGCTGGAGACCCAAATTCAGCTCATAATGGAAATCACAGAACGGGAGGTGATTCTTTTTGTTTTTCTAAGAAATTCCAGTTCTCACAGAGTCCCATCTTGCCTCCTACAAGCACTGCTATCCTTTCTTCTTTTTTATATATACTGCCTTGTTTATAAAAATGACTCAAATCTATATTTCTTAAGCTTGGCTTCAGGGGTGTTTAGGCTTAGAGGCTGACTTATGTAGTTCTTACCAGCCCAAAAGGATCCATTTATTTAAGGCTTTGAAATCCATCTTCTTTGGCCATAATGTTCTGCTGATGTAATTCCCCTCTAGAACAGGAAACAAATCCTTCAGCATGCAACATTAACAAGTTGTAGGATGGTTCTCTTGAATTTTGCCACACAACTGTTGGTTCACAGTCTCTGCACTCAAGGTGATACATTGCACACAGACAGGTGCACAAAAGATTGGTAATTGTGCACTATTTTTCAGTTTCCCTAACTAACTTCTCTCTCCACTTTGCTGTGAGCTCCTTGAGAGATTAAAAAATATGTCTGAAGTCTAGGGCTCAGAAAAATAATAATAATAAACCTCAATACTTACAATACCAAGGAAACTCTAGTCCTGAGTATACTGCATAGTAGTTTCATCAACTTTTTGCTTGTTGAATGGATAAAATATTCAACAAATAAATAAAAATCATAATGACTCTAGAAATAGATCATTTTTAACACAATAGTCTATGATTCTACTTAATACTTCTAACAAATTATTTTACAAAAATAATGAGGACAAGGCAAAAAAGCCAAAGAATAAAATAGGAAAGAAGGATAGACATTAAAGAGAAAGAAAATGATCGGAAAAGAAGGAAGAGAAGGAATAGAGGAAGGAAAGATATGGGAATTCAGGAGGTGAAGGCTAATAGAAAAAGTACAGATGGAAAGCATTGAGTGGGAGAGAGAAAGAGTGGAGAGAGGGGAAGAGAGGGAGAGTTGGAGAGGTGAAATTGGTCAGAGAGGTCAACTGACACCAAAAGTAGATTGACCAAACATGTGCCCACATCCAGGAGAGATACTGGGAGGATCACAATGACCCAGTAGAACACAGATGTGGAGGAGGTGACCACAGAAGTCTGGTGCAATACTAAAATGAAGGTCAATACCAAGAATCTGACTAGAGTGACAAATTTAATAATGGGACCAAGATAATGTACTTTCCTTGCAGGTAAGATTTGAAGACCATAAGGGTGGTCTTGCTTAAAGACCTCCAGCAAGTAGCAAATCTAAAGACTCAGTATGAGAAACCAAGATTGAACTATAATCCAGAATTACAACCAAGTCAAGGATGTGTTCATTGGTAGAGTATAGACTTCATATACTTGGAATCTTGGGTTCAATCTCTGGCATTAAAATGAAACAAATCTAAATACAGACAGACTTTGGCAAGAAAGGGGCAGGAATTCAGTGACAAGAAATTCATGAGGGGACATGAATTTGCCTTCCGTCAGACGGAGGGAATGATCTAACCTTCAGAAAAGAGTTTGCATCTTTGTTTATTTTTGAAGGAATTCCTTATTTGATGAAGAAAGTTTGTGGTAGTGAGAAATAGAATTAATCAATTTAAAGTATAACAAATATCAAAAAATAAAACTGAGCAATAGCATAAGTCTTACATAGATTTCAGTGTATATGTATCTCTCAGACCAAATATACAGAGAAATATAATGGTTGAGCACATAAACAGGCATAATTTTTTTAAAAAAAAGGAAAATAAAAATTTCTTTTATTTTACTTAGTTTTATTTTCATTTCTTTTGATTTTACTGAATTTTTCAACCCAAATATATACTTTTTGTGCTTTCAAAATCCTCAAATCACTTTAAGTCACAAAATTCTGGGGTATTGCCTTGAGACGTAGAGCAAAACCAAGGTTTGCTTGGTTTTGAAGTTACTCTTGGAAGGACTTCTCTTCATCTTAGTTCACTGAGAATGCCTATGGATCAAGTTCTAAGGAAAATCAACAATTTGGATCTTTAAGTCAAAAGCACACAAAGTGGAGCATTAGTACAGTGTGTAGAGTGTTTGCATTGCATGATGCCCTCCTGACTTTGAGCTCTAACACCCAGTATGATCTCCTGAGACAGCCAGAAGTGATCTCTAAATGCAGAGCCAGGAATAAGCCTTGAGTACCACCCAGTGTGACCCCAAAACAAACACAAACACATACACACACACACACACACACACACAGGAAAAAAGGATAAGGATAAGCCAAAGTAATTAAAGCAACATGAAATATGAGATATCAAAATTAACTGACCCATTAGAACCCAGAGAGATAGTTGGGCATTTGCCTTGAATATAGACAACCCAGGTTTGATCTCCAGCACCCTGTATGATCCCCCGAGGCCCACCAGGAGCAATTCCTGAGCATAGAGTCCTGAGCACAACCAGGTGTGGCCCAAAAGCAAAACAAAACAACAATTAAAAAAATTAAAATAAATTTTTAATTAATTAAAAAAATAATTAAATTTTAAATTGTGCTCAAAGGAAAATAAGAACACTTGAAAATGAGCAAGGAACTAGAAATATAAAATTTATCCAAATAAATTTCAAGAACCAAAAGAATATGTAGAAAGGAAAATGGGGGCTGGAGAGGTAATATACATCAGATAAGTCTTTTGCCTTGCAGATGGCTGATCGAGGACCAGTTTCTGGCCCTTATGGTCTCTGAAGTACTTCCAGGAGCAACCCCTGGACACAGAGCCAAGAGTTAAGTCCTGAGAACATCCAGGTCTGGTAAAACAAAGAAAATGAAAAATAAGTCTAATAATTGAAATTAATACTTCAGTAACAAGTTGAAAAGCAAAATACAGAGATAGAGTGAACTGGAAGTGACAACTAAAGGGATAATCCAAAATTAAGCACAGATAAAACATAAACAAGGATATCAAGGTATGAAAGATGGAATATGAAAAAATACAATATATGTAAGGTAAAGGTAAAGGCCCTCCCGTTGTTCGTCGATTTGCTCGAGCGGGCCCAGTAACGTCTCCATTGGAGACTTTGTTGTGACTGTGTTTGGCATATCGAATATGTCACGGGGAGCTTGCCAGGCTCTGCCATGGGGGTGAGATACTCTCTGTAGCTTGCCGGGCTCTCCGAGAGGGGCGGAGGAATCAAACTCGGGTCGGCCATGTTGGCTGCGTGCAAGGCAAACGCCCTACCGCTAGAAAGAGGCAGTAGCAATCTTTGAAAAGTAAGAAAAAATACAGATGGATAAATTGCTCTTACCCACAGATTTTAAAAGATGAAAGAGAATAGATGAAGAGAAATACAACCTGGCATTAGAGAGCTACCTCAAAATGCCAGGGCGCAGGCTTTGCATACAGGAGGCCTGGATTTGGTGAGACTCTTTTGGAGACAGGAGCTTAAAATTTAGGAAATATTTCCCTTATCTTATCCTTCCCTTCAAAGCCTCAGATTATATGCTGATTAAACACTTCCTCAGAAATCTGTTTAGTTTTGCAGGTTACAGTGCCTGAGAGATAACCTGAAGGGCTGGTGATATGCCTGATAAGTATGAGGATACAAATTTGATCCCCAGGACAATATAGCCCTGAGAGCTCCACCGGGTATATCCCTACAGGTCCCTGAAAACCAACAGGTGTGACCCAGATGGCCTCCAGCATCAGGGGCCTCTTGAGTCACATCACTATAGAACTCAAGCACTGAACAATGTAACCTGGGTGACAAAGTATCACTCGAAATGAGCCTGGGCTCTCCAACTATTGCTTGTGAGGCCCAAAATGGGGATAGAGGGGACTTTCCTCAATATAGTTAAAGCCATCTGCCACAAACCTACAGCAAACATCATCCTCAATGGGGAAAAACTGAGACCCTTCCCCCTAAGGTCAGGGACGAGACAAGGATGCCCACTCTCTCCACTACTGTTCAATATAGTACTGGAAGTACTTGCAATAGCGATTAGGCAAGAAAAAGATATTAAGAGCATCCAGATAGGGAAAGAAGAAATTAAGCTCTCACTATTCGCAGATGACATGATACTATACTTAGAGAACCCTAAAACCTCTACCAAGAAACTCCTAGAAACAATAGGCTTGTATAGTAAAGTGGCAGGCTATAAAATCAATACCCAAAAATCCATGGCATTCCTATACGCAAATAGTGAAAGAGAAGCAAGTGACATCAAGAAAACAATCCCGTTCACAATTGTGCCCCAGAAAATCAAGTATCTAGGAATCAGCTTAACTAAGGAAGTAAAGGACCTGTACAAAGAAAACTACAAAACGCTACTTCAGGAAATAAAAGAGGACACGAGGAAATGGAAAAATATCCCCTGTTCATGGATGGGGAGAATCAACATAATCAAAATGGCAATACTTCCCAAAGCACTGTACAAATTCAATGCAATCCCTATAAGGATACCCATGACATTCTTCAAAGAAATGGAGCAAGCACTCCTGAAATTTATATGGAACAATAAGCCCCCACGAATAGCTAAAGCAATTCTTGGGAAAAAGAAAATGGGAGGAATCAACCTCCCTAACTTCAAACTCTACTACAAGGCAGTAATAATTAAAACAGCATGGTACTGGAACAAAAGCAGAGCTGCAGACCAAAGGAACAGAGTTGAATATACTGACATTTCCTCCCAAACATATAATCATCTAATCTTTGATAAGGGGGCAAGAAAAGTGAAATGGAGCAGGGAAGGCCTCTTTAATAAACTGTGCTGGCAAAATCGGATGGCTACATGCAAAAAAGTGGGCTCAGAACTCTGCCTAACACCATGCACAAAAGTAAGATCAAAATGGATTTATGACCTCAACATCAGACCAGAATCCATAATGTTAATTGAAGACAAAGTCGGCAAAACTCTCCATGATATTGAAGCTAATGGTATCTTCAAAGATGTCACGCCACTGGCCGAGCAAGTGAAAACAGAGATAGACAAATGGGACTATCTTAAACTAAGAAGCTTCTGCACCTCAAAAGAAACAGTGACCAAAATACAAAGACAGCCTACAGAATGGGAAAGGATATTCACCAAACACACATCCAACAAGGGGTTGATATCAAGGATATACAAGGACTGGTTAAACTCCACAAGAAGAAATCACCCAACCCCATCAAAAAATGGGGTGAGGAAATGAACAGAAACTTTCGCAAAGAAGAAATTCGAATGGCAAAAAGGCACATGAGAACATGCTCTACATCAATAATCATCAGAGAGATGCAGATTAAAACCACAATGAGATATCATTTCACACCACAGAGACTGGCCCACCTCCACAAGAACAAAAGCAACCAATGCTGGTGTGGATGTGGCGAGAAAGGGACCCTCCTTCACTGCTGGTGGGAATGCCGGCTGGTCCAACCCTTTTGGAAAACAGTATGGACGACTCTCAAAAAATTAGAATTTGATCTGCCAAAATATTTTTTAAAGTAAAAATTAAATTAAATGATAAATGGGTATACACAATAGAGTGTGCCTCTAAGGATCAGCTCTCAAAGGACTGATGGTTCTGGCACCACCTCTCTAGAACATGCTTCCCTGTTTTTCTGTATTCACTTCTTACAAATGTGCATCCATGTAACTGTCTAGGACATGATGCAGCCACCTTCCAGCCTCTAGCGTGTTGATTAGATATTTCTCCACCCATCATCATGTCTCTCCATTGATTGACCCCATGGGCAGTAATGAAACTCTACTGTCAAGGTCAACGACTGTAGGAAAACATTGGTTTGCCCTTTCTTCCTGGCCACAGGAAGATTGGGTTTATTGGGTTGCTCCCAACACAGTGTTCCCCTTCCTCTGTGTTTATTTGCAACCTCTTTCTTTGTGCTCTGTTAACTTGTCAATGTTGCTTTTCTCTTCTCCTCGAGTCCTTGGCATAGTTGATTCAGAGCAATGTCCTTTTTGTATAGACACAGGAAGACAGTTAATGCTATGCTTTTGTAACTTGGGAGTTAACTGACTCTGAATGATATTCACCCCTGGGCATCTGTTCTTTCTACTTAAGCTTCAGTTGCCCTTACTTCCTAGCACCCCAAAAGCAGGGTCCCGATGAAGGACTAGAGGAACCCAGGGCAAGCTGTGAGCTACCCTGGCATCAAAATGGGCCTGGCTAAAACTTCATAATTCTTAACTATAAGTTAAGAGCATGATCATGGACAAATTCTGTCATGATCTAAAAAGCAATAACTGGATTAGGACCCTTTTAAGGGGTAGAAAAGATTAACCCTGCATGAGCACTGTAGTCAGAGTCTATAATGAGATATCCCCAGAGAGCCACCCCACAAGCTCAATATATCTCTTACTGTGTCCATACTGATATTAAGAAGTAGAATTAAGATGTTAATTAAGTTATTGGACTAAGGAAAGGAGAAACATCCCTAGGTGGTATTTCCACCCTTGAGCCTAATCAGTGATCAGGAAGGGCCTAATATGTTGATTCTGCTACCCTCAATACAAGAGAGCTGGAGAGAGATGAGAGAGAAACCAGGACAGCAAGATGGAGCGCAGAGAGACTAGCAAGGGGGACAGAGGAAGAAGAATGTAGGGGGAGAATGCAGGAGCAGACACGTGGAGAGATGAGAGATACAGCTCCAAGAGGGAACACAGAGAGATGAGCGGGAAAGATAGGAGACGGGAATGAGGGACAATATGAGACTAGA
Source organism: Sorex fumeus (assembly GCF_029834395.1). Classification (NCBI taxonomy): domain Eukaryota; kingdom Metazoa; phylum Chordata; class Mammalia; order Eulipotyphla; family Soricidae; genus Sorex; species Sorex fumeus. The sequence goes on along the minus strand of NW_026606092.1, from coordinate 32,351,948 downwards.
ATGGGGAGCTTAGTGAGACTGGAACAGGCGCATGGGGAGAATGGAATAAATGGCAACTGATCACCAAACATCCTGGCAGCCTCGCTTCCTCCTTCGTCCGTGCATGGCATCGGCTGTCCAGGTAGGGCAGGCAGCTTGAGTCCACTGGACACGGACAGCCAGACAGAGAGCCACTGGGGCTTTCCCCTAGCCTCCTGGAGATTACACAAATGACAAAAACAACATACAAAGAAAGAAGGGTATATTCTTGTATGTTCATTGTAGCACTGCTCACAATAGCCAGAATCTGTAAACAACTCTCGTGCCCGAGAACAGACTGGTTAAAGAAACTATGGTACATCTACACAATGGAGTACTATGCAGCTGTTAGAAAAGATGAAGTCATGGAATTCCAATTTATAAGTGGATGAACATGGAGACTCAGGACTCGTTAGGAAGAGAGGGGGAGACATAGAATGACTGCACTCATTTGTGGAATACAAAATAACATAGTATGAGACTAATATCAAAAAACAGTAGAGACAAGGGCCGGGATGATTGCTCCACAGTTTGAAAGTCCACCTCTTAAGCTGGGGGAAAAGGCAGTGATAGATAGGACAAGGTAGCACCATGATAGGCTCAATGGGGAGCTATGCCTAAGGTTTGGTTCCCTAAATTTTAGTTGCAGATTCCCCAAAATAAAGTAGTTAGGTCAGCAGAACAACATGACATGACACCAGCCAGAGCATCTAATCTAATCAGACCAGGAAAGATCCCACCATGCCTGCCATGTAACCTCAGCCTCCCTCCATCCAGGTAACCTCAACCTCCACCCAATCAGCAAGGAACAAGTAATGGAAAATCCCCTAGACCACTGCCAAGGGAAAGCCCCCACTATGTAACTGTTATGTATAAAAACCCCACACTTTTGTGGCTCAGGAACACCCGATCTGAGAACACTGCTGTGCCGGACAGGGGCCCTAGCTCAGACTAGTCCTAAATTAAGCTATTCAATAAAGATACTCCTGCATTTGCATCAAAGCCAGCTCCTTGGTGGTCTTTCAGGAAACTTAGTCACGGGCTAACAGAAGTTGGGATAGAGAAGGGACCACTAAGTCAATGATGTCTGGAGGGATCCCTCAGGAGGGAGATGTGTGCTGAAAGTAGATAAAGGACCAAACATAATGGCCTCGCAGTATCTGTATTGTAAATCATGATGCCCAAAATAGAGAAAGAATAAGAGGAAAATTGTCTGCCATAGAGGCAAGGGTTGGGTGAGTTGGTTGTGATAGGAGGGATACTCAGGACTTTGATGGTAGAAAATGTACAGTGGTGGAGAGATGTGTGTTCGACCATTTTATAACTGAAACAAAATCATGAAAGCTTTGCAACTGTAACTCACAGTGATTAATCACTGTATCACTGTCATCCTGTTGCTTATCGATTGCCTTGAGCAGGCCCAAGTAACGTCTCCTTCGTCCTAGCCCTGAGATTTTAGGAAGTGAAAGATTCAAGGATCTTTCAGGGTTAGGAGAATGAGACCCATCATTATTACTGTTTTTTGGCATATTGAATATGACACAGGGAGTTTGCCAGACTCTGCCGTGTAGGCAGGATACTTTTGGTAACCTGACATGTTCTCCAGAGTAAGAACTAGATGATAAGATGTTGTGCGGCCACATTTGAGGCCACGCTCTTCCAAAGTTTCTTTAACCAGTCATCTTTTCTCGGGTACTCAGGTTTTTTCCAGATACTAGCTATTGTAAACAGTGCTGCAATGAACAAATGAGTGCAGATTTCACTTTGACTATACTTTTTTGCATCTTCAGGGTATATTCCCAGGAGTGGTATTACTGGGTCAAAAGGGAGCTCAATTTCTAATTTTTTGATAATCGTCCATACTGTTTTCCAAAAGGGCTGAACCAAACGGCATTTGTATTTGGGATCTTTTTCTGATAACTCTAAATGTCAATTTTAAATATTGATTATAAAATCTAATCCACTTGTAGAGGAACAGATACTCTTGGACCGTGTGAAATCTTTGTTGGAAATCTTGATTCTGACTTCCTCTCTCATCTGAAATTGCACCCTGTGAAGTGTCCACTGCACATTGAATGGACAATGTCAGTTCTGCCTTGAGTTCTGGTTTATACTCAATTCAGTGTAATGCCCTGGAAACAACATGTCCAAGGATATAATCAGTTTCAGTTGTTTACTTCTTTTCCACCATCTCTTTCCAAAAGTTCCCTAGCTTCCTTCTCAACTCATTATTTTTTGTTTCTTACCAATTAAAAGATATTTGCTTGTAAACTTATTGTTTGTAAAAATTCTCTGAACTTGATTGAATAATAGTCTTTTTTACATATCCTATTTCTAAGAGTCAGAAAAATCCTACTTCAGGAAAAACATTTGTTCCTGACCAACATTTTAGATCATTATGGTGGTACTGTCTTTGGTTGCAGTAGGATTCATTCAACTACATTTTAAAAAATTAAAATAATACATATGACATGCATAGATAAATTATTAAATTGAAAAGATGATTAAAGAGGTTTTGCAATGCTCTATTGTTTCTAAACACTTATTTGATCAACTTGCATTTATGAATGCAACTATGTATTATATATAAAAGTATTTATAGATAGAAAGATATAGCTATATTAATTTTATTTATAATATAAAATTTTATGGGCTGGAGTGATAGCACAGCGGTAGACCGTTTGCCTTGCACGCAGCCAACATGGCCGACCCGAGTTCGATTCCTCCTCCCCTCTCGGAGAGCCCGGCAAGCTACCGAGAGTATCTCCCCACACGGCAGAGCCTGGCAAGCTACCCATGATGTATTCGATATGCCAAACACAGTAACAACAAGTCTCAAAATGGAGACGTTACTGGGCCCACTGGAGAAAATCGATGAACAATGGGAGGACTGTGACCATGATAAAAGAGGACTGTGACCGTGATAAAATTTTATATATAATACATATATAATACAAGATTTTTTATTATGAGGGAATGTGCAAAATATTAGTGCTTATATTTTCTAAATGAATAGTTTTCACCTTCATTTTTATACCTGGCTACATTTCATAAAATTTCTATTATTCAGATGGATTGCATTTTTTTTCCTTTCAGGCATGTTATTATTCCTGTTTTTTCATAGTTTTATTTATAGACCACCTTTTCTCTAAAATTTATTTGACATGGTTTTTAGCAGAAGAAATATACAATGAGGTTAATGAAATAGAAAATAAGAACTAAGAAAAACAAAGAAAGCAAACGAGGAAAAATGGAAAATACAAAGAATTACAAGGACAGTTTTGTCATTAAAAAATGTTGTTGAGTTACTTAAATCCCTTACTCATTGAGTGTGGAAGGTTCTTGGCATGTTAAGGGAATCTTGGGGATTCAATTAAGAAAGGGAGGATCTTACAAGCGACTTCCCTTGACATGGGTAACTATCTTGGCTTAAGTAGATTATGTAGCCATGCAATGAAGAAAAACATTGCTCTGTATATCTTGAGCCAGTCTAGCCAATTCTATCTAGAAACATATTTGAGTGTGTTTCTAAGAGTGACGTAAAGAAACCAGTGCATGGAATATTGAATGGAATATGAAAAGTAAACACTGACATAGGGCAATACAGACATTGACTAATTGTTTCCTGTACAAGTAACACTTTAACTGACTTCATAATGTCTGAGGTTCATTGTAAGGTAGGCTGTGGGCTGGGCAAGCAAACCAATATCCTTTCTGCCTTCACACGCACTCCGACTCATGTTTTGTCTGGTAAAGGTAAAAGGTAAAGGCCCTCCCGTTGATCGTCGATTTGCTCGAGCGGGCCCAGTAACGTCTCCATTGGAGACTTTGTTGTTACTGTGTCTGGCATATGGAATACTCTCGGTAGCTTGCCAGGCTCTCCGAGAGGGGCGGAGGAATCGAACTCGGGTCGGACATGTTGGTCGCTTGTAAGGCGAACGCCCTACCCGCTGTGCTATCGCTCCAGGACGCTGCCTTATTTTACTTTGTTAATTTGGGGGTCGCACCCAGCTGTGCTCAGGGATTATTCCTGGCTCTGTGTTTAGGAATCACTCTTGGTGATGCTCAGGGGAGACTATAGGTGGTGATAAGGATTGAAGCTTAGTTTGCTGTGTGCAAAACAAGTACCTTACCCGGTGTACTCTCTCTCAGGTCTTTTTTGTTGTGGTTAATTTAGGCCGAGTCCATTTCATCAGCAGTCTCATACAGTCCCCATTTCATTTCATTTCATTTCATCATCCTGTTATTCGTCGATTGCCTCAAGCAGGCCCCAGTAACGTCTCTTTCATCCTAGCCCTGAGATTATATTCAAGGCTATTTAGGAGAAAGAGACCCATCATTGTTACTGGTATTTGGCATATTTGGTACGCCACGGGGAGTTTGCCAGACTCTGCCCTGTGGGCAGGCTACATTCGATAGCCTGCAAGTTTGTCCAAAGTAGGAATAAGACAATAAGATGTCATAAAAAAAAAAAGTTCTAGTAAGATGTCGCGCGGCCGCGAATGCGGCCCCGCGGTTCCGGGATCTGGATTTTATAGTCTCTGAGGCTTGGCCGCTGATGGGATTACACGGCGCCAGGGGGCCAGGTGGTGGGTTTGACCCCCGCCTACTGGAATTTGGAGGATCTGGGTGGAAGATGCTGGACTCCAATTCGAGTAGGCTTGGAGGTCTCGGCCCCGGAACCCGCGTGGCTTTGTCCCTCTGCCAGAACCTTCATGTGTGCGGAGAGTGGTCTCAGCATGGTGGTGGCTGGTCCTGGAGGTCTTCGGCTGCCGTAGCCCTGGTCGGGGCGGGGAGGAAAGCTCAACCCGCTCCCCTCGAAGGGACTCCGGGAAGGAACACCCAGGCGCGGGGGCAGAGACTGCACTGTTCTCGTCCGGGATCTGGATTTTATAGTCTCTGAGTCTTGGCCGCTGATGGGATTACACGGCGCCAGGGGGCCAGGTGGTGGGTGTGACCCCCGCCTACTGGAATTTGGAGGATCTGGGTGGAAGATGCTCGACTCCAATTTGAGTAGGCTTGGAGGTCTCGGCCCCAGAACCCGCGTGGCTTTGTCCCTCTGCCGGTACCTTCATGTGTGCGGAGAGTGGTCTCAGCATGGTGGTGGCTGGTCCTGGAGGTCTTCGGCTGCCATGCTGAGACCACCATGCTGAGACCACTCTCCGCACACATGAAGGTACTGGCAGAGGGACAAAGCCAAGCGGGTTCCGGGGCCGAGACCTCCAAGCCTACTCGAATTGGAGTCCAGCATCTTCCACCCAGATCCTCCAAATTCCAGTAGGCGGGGGTCACACCCACCACCTGGCCCCCTGGCGCTGTGTAATCCCATCAGCGGCCAGAGACTCAGAGACTATAAAATCCAGATCCCGGACGAGAACAGTGCAGTCTCTGCCCCCGCGCCTGGGTGTTCCTTCCCGGAGTCCCTTCGAGGGGAGCGGGTTGAGCTTTCCTCCCCGCCCCGACCAGGGCTACGGCAGCCGAAGACCTCCATACAGTCCCCATCCCAAAGATTTCCCATCGTCTACAGCAAAGTTTCAAAGTTAGCAATGCTACCCTGCAAGAGGTAGTGGAAAGATCAAAGCGAGGAGGCAGTAGTACCCTCAGATGCAATGAGGATGCACTTCTTGGAAAGGAGGTGGTTCACTAAATAATTTTGAAAGTCTCTGGTTTGTGAAGTAAAATGCAGCTTCCACAAGTTGATATTCAAAATTCTTAATATTCAGTCCAGGGAGACAGCTCAAAGGGCAGGTGTGAATGTTTTACACTTGGGAGACTCCCGAGCCCAAGTTTAATACCCAGTCCTGCAAGCTCCCCAGAGTAATGAAAGTCAGAAATGACACACAAAAAAATAATACCATACACACACACACAAAGTATCAATACTCAGTTGTACCCTATTTATCTAAATTATTTCCACCAACTGAGAGTAGTTAAGATTTGTTTCATTTCCATAAAGTAACAAAATAGGAGACTAACACCCAAGAATAGCCGAGATAAGTACCAGGAGGTTTACTCCATGGCTTAGAGGCCAGCCGCACATGCTAGGGGTAAAGGCAGCTGAGATAGAGATGGGAGCACCAAATAAAAGGTCTTAGGAAGATCCGCCCAAGATGGGAGGCGCATGCTGAAAGTAGACTATAGACTGAACATGACTGCCCCTCAATTCCTCTTTTGCAAACCACAGCACCCAAAGGAGAGAGAGAACAAAAGGGAATGCCCTGCCACAGAGGCAGGGTGGGATGGGGGGATGGGGGGTGGGAGGGATACTGGGATCCGTGGTGGTGGAAAATAGGCACTGGTGGAGGGATGGTTACTTGATCATTGTATAACTGAAACCCAAGCACAAAAATTTGTAAGTCTATAACTGTACCTCATGGTGTTTCACTAATAAAAATTTAAAAGATTTGTTTTATTTAAAGGCTAATGTTTGTAATCATATCAACTTCCCCTTAAACTCTGCCTATAAAGAAGAGAAAATACAAATATAAAATTAAATATATATATTTAAAAGTGCAAATCAATAATACAGTGTGATAATTGAACAATTTCCATTTCTGTGAAGTTAAAGCATTTGTTAGGAAAAAACCTAGGAGTCATCTAAGCTGTGTCTTGGAATAGGAAGGGGAATTTTGCCAGTGGTTTGCCTAAAGAAAGCTATTTTAGGTAAGGTAAGAAAAAATCACAAGAAAGCAGCTGTATATATGTGGGGGGAGAAGAGCACAGAACAGAAACCAATCCTGATATGCTAAAGGACAGCCAAACTATGTCTCTAGAAACCCCCCATGGAAGGAATGGCATTGCATTCCAGGAGATGCTATCATACAGAAATGCCATGTGACTCGCCTGTGAACCTGTAGCATCTGTGGTCCCATGCAGTTAGTGAGGATGACTGGACTCTTGGCTGAAAAAGCAGGTGAGGCTACTGGAGGAGGAACTTTAACTTCTAAGTAGATTATTCTGCGGAAAGAGGCTAGGGCTGGAGCGCAGTACACCAGGTAGGGCGTTTGCCTTGCATGTGGCCAACCCAGGTTCGATTCCCAGCATCCCATATGGTTCCCTGAGCACTGCCAGGAGTAATTCCTGAGTGGAAAGCCAGGAGTATCCCTATACATCGCCAGGTGTGACCCAAAAAGAAAAAAAATAAAAGAGGCTGTCAGGAATTTGTAAGCCTGAGAGAGACTTGATCATGTTTAATTCTTGAAAATGCTGTTTCTATTAAAATATTACTCTTAAAATAGAAAGAGAGGAGGAGTGTGTGTGTGTGTGTGTGTGTGTGCCTGAGTTTGTGTGTGTGTGTGTGACTGTGGGTGTGCACTCACATGATGCACACTGTCACAAGTATTTACCAAGAGATAAAGGAAAGCAGAGATAAGAATAGAAGCCGAGGGGACTGGAGTGATGGCACAGCGGGTAGGGCGTTTGCCTTGTACACGATCAACCTGGTTGGTTCGATTCCCAGCATCCCATATGTTTTCCCCAAGCACCGCCAGGAGTAACACTGAGTGCATTAACCAGGAGTAACCCCTGTGCATCGCCAGGTGTGACCCAAAAAGAAAAAAAAAGAATAGAAGCAGAGAGAGAAAGACACACAGAGAGAGAGAGAGAGAGAGAGAGAGAGAGAGAGAGAGAGAGAGAGAGACAAGGGAAGTTTAGAAAAAGAGGAGAAATTAGAGTCCAGCTAGGAAGTAATTAAAAATCATTCCTGAAGCTCAAAGGAATTGTGCAGGACTTACAAGCATATGGCCACAAGTTCAAGTTCCTTGTATCCCATATGCTCCAAATGTGATCCTGGTAGCACTGCTGTCTATAATCCCCAGCATCACCAGAAATTGCCAGCTACATAACATCCAGGTATATATGAGCACCCCAAAAATAGATGTGACCCAAGTGAGCACTGAAATTACCAAAAAAAAAGAATGTGTAAGTATCGTGGCCATGAAGTGTAGCTCTGGTGAGCATCACAACTAAGGATACACAAATTTGCATGAACACCAAGGGCAGGTGTCTATAACTTTTAAAAATGTGCCAGAATCACAATCAACTTAAGTATCATCCCTAGCCTCAGCAACAACAACAACAACAACAACATTGACAAAAGGATCAGGGAGTAGAGGAAGGAATTTAACAGTAAGAAAAGTAAAATCAAATCATTTTAGCCAAATGGCAGGGGAATCAGGAGAGAGAGAGGTGTGTTAGATATTCAGAGATAGACTCCTATGAAGTCAGCAGCTCACCAATGAAAGAAGAGGTTTTGCACTAGAAACACCAGGCAAGGCAGGAGCAGTAGGAAAATAGTGCTCATCATGATGAGAAATATTCGGTAGGAGCTGGTTTGTGTGGGGAAGACAATGAGTTCCGTGTAAGACTCTAAGGTGTGTACATTTAAAGGGTATGTGAATAACCTGCATCTGGAAAAAGCCCGAGTGCCCGAGAGCAGATGACTGGTTAAAGAAACTTTGGTACATCAACACAATGGAATACTATACAGCTGTCAGAAAAGATGAAGTCATGAAATTTGCCTATAAATGGATGGATATGGAGAGTATCATGCTAAGCAAAATTAGTCAGAAAGAGAGGCACAGACATAGAATGACAGCATTCATTTGTGAAATATAAAATGACATGATATAAAATTGACACCTAAGGACAGTAGAGACAAGGGCTAGGAGAATCATTCCATGGTTTGGAAACTGGACTCACGTGCTGGTGGAAAAGGCAGTTGGGATGGAGAAGGGACCACTAAGTAAATGATAGTTGGAGGGATCATTCAGGATGGAAGATGCATGCTGAAAGTAGACTAAGGAACAAACATGATGGCCTTTTAGTATCTGTATTGCAAACCATCATGCCCAAAATTAGAGAGAGAGTAAGAAGGAAGGGCATGTCACAGAGGCAAAGAGTGGGATGGGGTGGGGGTAGTGGGAGGAATACTGGAAACATTGGGGGTGGAAAATGCACACTGGTGAAGGGATGGGTGCTCTATCATTGTATGACTGAAACTTAATCATGAAAGTTTGTAACTGTATCTCACGGTGATTCAATAAAACAAAATAAAAATAAAGGAAATGTGAAAAACTTTGGTAGCTAAAGACAAATTTGGTATTTCTATGTATATTTCTAGCCCAAAACACAGAATTGAGAATTACCAACCTATCAGTAGAAATCCAGAGTCACGGGATGATGTGTCTGTAGCTTGGGGTTCTGTGTAGTCCTTGCAGTGCTAATCATCACACTCACTGTACAAACTAGAAAAGAGTTGACCAGGCTAAAAGAATGTGCATTATCACAACGATCACGACCATCCTGTTTGTTCGTCGATTGCCTCGAGCAGGCCCCAGTAACATCTCCTTCGTCCTAGCCCTGAGATTTTTTTTTTAAGTGCCATATCAAAGCTCATTAGGGTTAGGAGAATGAGACCCATCATTGTTACTGGTATTTGGCATATTGGTTACACCATGGGGAGTTTGCCAGACTCTGCCGTGTGGGCAGGTTACATTCAGTAGCCTGCCAGTTTGCCCAAAGTAAGAGTGAGATCATAAGATGTCGCGCGATTTGCGGCTGTGCACTTCCGGAAGCTGGGTTTTAGAGTCTCTGAGTCTTGGCTGTTGATGGGATTACACGGCGCCAGGGGGCCAGTTGGTGGGTATGACCCCTGCCTATTGGAATAAGGAGGATCTGGGTGGAGGATGCTCAACCCCGATCCGAGCAGGCTTGGAGATCTCAGCCCCAGGACCCGCATGCCTTTGTTCCTCTGCCGGTACCTTCATGCCTGTGGAGAGTGGTCTCAGCATGGTGGTGGCTGGTTCTGGAAGTCTTTGGCTGCCGGAGCCCTGGTCAGGACGGGAAGGGAAACTCAACCCGCTCCCCTCCAAGGGGCCCCGGCAAGGACAGCCAGGTGTGGGGGCAGGAGACTCTAAGCATGATATTGCTTGCAAATTTCCAATAATAACCAAAATTAAAGGAGGAATCCAGTTTGAAATATATCACTTGATATCACGACATCCCGTTACTCAATTTACTTGAGCGGGGCACCAGTAATGTCTCCATTTGTCCCTGTCACATGCTAGTGTAGCCCAATGGCGTCTGCTCGTTCTAGGAACAAGAAGAGTCTCAAACCGATCGTTCAGGGTCTTCACAAAGAAGTCTGACCATCTCGTAGGTGGGCGGCTACGCAATCTTTTGACATCCCATGGAATCCGGTTGGTAACCGCTCTAGTCCAGTGGTCGTCTCCAAATCTCATTACATGTCCAGCCCATCTGATTTTCTATGCCTTGGCAAGCGAGACAGTGCTCCTGATTCTTGACCATCGACAGAGGTCGAAACTCCGAATTCTTTATCTCATTGGAGTGAAGCGTAATACTCCAAGCATAGCTCTTTTGATTCCTCTTTGGGAGACCTGAATAGCATTCTCATCCTGTTTTCGTAGGGCCCAGGTCTCTGAGGCATATGTTAATGCAAGCAGAACAGTGGAATCAAAAGAGATGTAACCAGAGCCAGAGGATCTTCATCCTCTTAGCTATTTCTTCCACGCTCTTGAAGGCGTTCCAAGCCACTCTCTTCCTCCTGCGCAACTCAGGTGTCAAGTCATTTGTCATGTTGACTTCTCGACTTAGGTACACATAACTGTTGCATTCAGAGATGTTCGTTCCATTGAGAGCGAATGGAGTGTCAGGAACAAGACCATTTCTCATAAACATTGTCTTTGTGAGATTCAACTGTAGTCTGACATCTCCAGACTCATGGTCGAAATCGGCCAGCATTTATGCTGCTTGGCTAATGCAGACAAAAGAGAATCTTGAGAGCAAAGTAGTCTAATGGAATGTAGTCAACAAAGGAGGGACCCAGCCTGGAGCTGGGACAGTTTTCTTCCTGGGTATTCAGCTGAATTTTGTCACTACTCTGTGCATACACCAATCTGTCAAGACAGACGGACTTCACAGGGACTTGGAGACACCAGAACTACTTAGAAAAACCCTGTGGATTTGCAAGATAATACAAAAGATTTAAAGGCGAGATGAGTCCTTTGTGAGCACCAACCCTGCACATATACCATTTGCTTCGCATGGGGTCACAGGGTGAAGGAGGGTTGCCAGACTAAAAAAGCAGAGAGAGAGAGAGAGAGAGAGAGAGAGAGAGAGAGAGAGAGAGAGAGAAACGGGCATGTAGTCCTGCTAAAGGCAAGGGCTTAGCACCTGGACCTGAGCCCTAATCCCTCATCATATGCAGAAATTAATTTGAGACGGATGTGTGAAATGTGAAAACTGATATAAGATTTTTTGAATTGGTTCAATTAAAAAAAGTTTTTAAACTGGTTACATTGACAGTTTCTAAAATATTTGGTCCCTTTGGTTGATTTATCATTAGCTTTACAGCATTATAGAACTTTAGAGATGTAACAATCCTCCTCTCTTGTCTTTGCTGTGATGGATGCATGGGGACACCTATCTTTCTTGCACATCTTTCCTCACTCCCTCCCTCCCTCCTTTCCTCCCTCTCTCCCTTCCTTCCTTCCCTCCTTTCTTCCTTCCATCCATCCTTCTTTCCTTCCTTCCTTCCTTCCTCTCTCCCTCCCTCCCCTTTCCTCCCTCCCTCCCTCTCCCACTTCCTTCCTTTCTTCCCTTCTTTCTTTCTTTCTTTCTTTCTTTCTTTCTTTCTTTCTCTCTCTCTCTTTCTTTCTTTCTCTCTTTCATTCTTCCTTTATTCCTTTCTTTCCTCCCTCTGTCCCTCCCTCACTCCCTTCCTTCATTTTTTCTTTATTAAACCTAGGTTTCATGCATGCAAAGCCTGAGCTATATCCATTACCCAAATTCTCACATATTTTGTTGTGGCACAGATCAGGATTCATATATTTGGATATGGTTCTCACACACTTGGCTACAGTGCTTATTGAAGGTGTGACACTTGTTTGATGGGGGTCTTTTTTAAAAAAATTATTATTAGTGAAACTCTGTGAGATACAGTTGTGGACATTACAAGTTTTTTTTGTTTGTTTGTTTGTTTTTAATTTTTTTTATTAGTGAAACACCATGAGGTACAGTTGTAGATTTACAATTTTTTGTTCTTGGGTTTGATTATACAATGATCAGGTACCCATCCCTCCACCAGTGCCCATTTTCCACCACCATGGACATTACAAGTTTTTGTGCTTGGGTTTCAGTTATACAATGATCGAGTACCCATTCCTCCACCAGTGCCCGCTCTCCACCCCAATGATCCCAGTATCCCTCCCCCCATCCCCCCATCCTATCCTGCCCCTGTGGCAGGGCATTCCCTTTTGTTCTCTCTCTCCTATTGGTTGTTAAGGTTTGCAAAAGAGACATTGAGTGGCAATCATGTTCCGTATATAGTCTACTTTCGGCATGCATCTCCCATCCTGGGAGAATTCTCACAACACCCTTTACTTGGTGTTCCCTTCGCTATCTGAGCTGTTCTTTTCCCCTAGAATGTGTGGCTGGCCTTTAAGCCATGGAGTGAACCTCCTGGTACTTATCTAGGCTATTCTTGGATGTTAAAAGTCTCCTATTTTGTTGCTTTATATTCCCCAGATGAATGCAATCTTTGTATGTCTGACCCTCTCTTTCTGACTCATTTTGCTTAGCATGATACTTTCCATGTAGTACCATTTGTATGTAAATTTCATGACTTCATCTTTTTCTAACAGCTACACAGTACTCCATTGTATAGATGTACCAAAGTTTCTTTAACCAGTCATCTGTTCTCAGGCACTCGGGTTTTTTCCAGATTTCAACTATTGTAAACAGTGCAGCAATGAACATAGAAGTGCAGATGTCATTTCAGCTATACGTTTTTGTCTCTCCAGGATATATTCCCAGAAGCAGTATTGCTAGGTCAAATGGGAGCTCAATTTCTAATGTTTTGAGAATCATCCATACAATTTTCCGAAAGGGCTGAACCGGTGGGCATTCCCACCAGCAGTGAAGGAGTGTCCCTTTCTCGCCACATCCACGCCAGCATCAGTTGCTTTTGTTCTTTTGAATGTGGGCCAGTCTCTGTGGTGTGAGATGATGTATCACTGTGGTTTTGATCTGCATCTCCCTGATGATTAGTGATGTAGAGCTTTTTCTCATGTGCCTCTTAGCCATTCAGGTATCTTCTTTGAGAAGGTTTCTGTTCACTTCATCACCCCATTTTTTGATGGGGTTAGATGTTTTCTTCTTGTGGAGTTCAACCAGTATTTTGTATATCCTTGATATCAACCCCTTAACATATGGGTATTGGGTGAATATCTTTTCCCATTCTGTAGACTGTCTTTGTATTCTGGTCACTGTATCATTTGAGGTGCAGAGGCTTCTTAGTTTCAGAGAGTCCCATTTGTTTATCTCTGTTTCCACTTGGTTGGTCAGTGGAGTGTCGTCTTTGAAGGTACCGTTAGCCTCAATATTGTGGAGGGTTTTGCCGCCCTTGTCTTCAATGTACCTTATGGATTTTGGCCTGATGTTGAGATCTTTAATCCATTTTGATCTGACTTTTGTGCACGGTGTTAGTTCGAGGTCTAAGTGCATGTTTTTTGCATGTGCTTGTCCAGTTATGCCAGCACCATTGTTGATGAGGCTTTCCTTGTTCCACTTCACATTTCTTGCTCCCTTATCAAAGATTAGATGTTCATACATTGTGTGTACGAATATTCCACCCTGTTCCATTGGTCTGGGGCCCTGCTTTTGATCCAGTATCATGCTGTTTTAATTATTACCGCTTTGTAGTAGAGTTTGAGGTTGGGGAGGGTAATGCCTCCCCCACGTCTTTTTCCCAAGAGTTGCTTTAGCTATTCGTCAGAGTTTGTTGTTCCATATGCATTTCAGGAGTGCTTGATATATTTCTTTGAAGAATTTCATGAGTATCCTTCTAGGGATTGCATTGAATCTGTATAATACTTTGGGGAGTATTACCATTTTGACAATGTTAATTCTTCCTATCCATGATCAGGGGATATGTTTCCATTTCCTCATGTCCTCTTTTATTTCATGGAGTAGCATTTCCTAGTTTTCATTGTGGAGGTCCTTTACCTCTTTAGTTAGGCTGATTCTGAGGTATTTGATTTTCTGGGGCACGATTGTGAACAAGAATTTTTTCCTGTCACTTTCTTCTGTCTCATTATTCACATATAGGAAGGCCATGGATTTTTGGCATTGATTTTATAGTCTGCAAATATACTGTACAAGTCTATTGTTTTTAGGAGTTTCTTGGTAGAGGATTTAGGGTTCTTGAGATATAGTATCATATCATCTGCGAATACTGAGAGCTATATTTCTTCCTTTCCTATCTGGATGCCTTTAATGTCTTTTTCTTGCCTAATTGCTATTGCAAGTACTTCCAGTACTATACTGAACAGAAGTGGTGATAGTGGGCATCCTTGTGTTGTCCCTGATCTTAGAGGGAAGGCTCTTAGTTTTTCCCCATTGAGGATAATGCCTGCATTGGGTTTGTCATAGATGACTTTGACTATCTTGAGGAAATTTCCTTCAAAGCCCATTTTGGTGAGAGTTTTTATCATAAACAGGTGCTGGATCTTGTCAAAAGCTTTCTCTGCATCTATTGATATGATCACATGGTTTTTATTTTTACTTTTGTTGATATTATATATTATGTTGATTGATTTCTGAATGTTAATCCATCCTTGCATCCCCGGGATGAATCCCACTTGGTCATGGTGTATGATCTTTTTGATGAGTTGTTGGATTCTATTTGTTAATATTTTGTTGAGGATCTTCGCATTCATGTTCATCAGGGATATTGGCCTATAGTTTTCTTTCTTAGTGGTATCTTTGTTTGCTTTTGGTATTAGGGAGATGTGTACCTCACAGATGCTGTTTGGGAGAATCCTTGTTTTTTTTTTTTCAGTTTCCTGGAAAAGCTTAAGAGGAACTGGCAAAAGGTCTCCTTTGAATGTTTGAAAGAATTCACTAGAGAATCCATCTGGGCCTGGGCTTTTGTTTTTGGGAAGACTTCTGATTACCACTTCAATTTCCTTGATATGAATGGGTTTATTCAGATAACCCAAGTCTTCTTGGTTCAATCTAGGGAGATTATAGGAATCCAGGAATTTATCCATTTCTTTTAGGTTCTCTTGTTTCGTGGTATACTGACTCTCAAAGTAGTCTCTGATGATCTTTTGAATTTCATTGGTTTCTGTTGTGATGTCCCCTTTTTCATTTCTGATTTGGTTTATTAGGGTTCTCTCTCTCTTTCTTTATGAGTCTTTCTAGTGGTTTATCAATCTTGTTTATTTTCTCAAAGACCAACAAAAGGAACCCAAATTTACCTGAAGGAAAGAGATAATAAAACTTAGAGCAGAAATTAACAGCATGGAAACCCCCCCAAAATCCGAAAGGTTAATGAAACCAAGAGCTGGTTCTTTGGAGTAGGCCAGTGGGCTATTACTGTATCGTAGTTGAGGCGCCAGGATTTTTTCCACAGAATTAGGTGATAAAGGCTGAGATATGAGTGGAGAGTGCTGGGAGTGGGAAATGTAACTGGGCTGCCCGCCTTGGAGAAGGCCACGCCCACTGTGGGGAGGCCACGCCCCCAGCCGGTCCAGAAACCCAACCCACTGAACTAGGTACCTGCAGAGGAGGGCTGAGTCCTAAAGACGTGTGTCAGAGGTCTAGCGGGATTCCGGCAGGTGTTCCCCCAAGTCTCCTCTGGCTGCCTAGTGATTGGGGTCTGGCGCGCCATGGGAATCGGACCCCATCCCCGGCTCCCCTGCGAACCTGCAAGCTTTGCTGGGGATCTTACACTTGGCCTAAGTACCCTCACATTTTCAGTTGAGGGGCTTGCCAGAGCTCACACACGGTAGACGCAGTGCTCCCACACACCTGACTGCAATACTCTGGAGATCAGACTCGGTTCTAGTTCTGGCGATTCCCCATAGCAGAGTTGCTGGGACCTTGCCCAGAACTTGTATGTGACACCACTCATTGAATTCACAGTCTTGCGATTTCCAGGCAGATATTTTGCAACTGAAGTCTCTCCTTCACCCTCAGTGGATTAGCTTTAAACCCTCTCTATACGTTTAGGACTTACCAAACCTAACTGCTAAAATTCAGACGACATCCTATCACCAGAGATCCCTCTACCCATTTGTCCTATTCATCGCCCTTTCTCTACAGTGACCAACAGTATTTTCACGGAGTCTGGAAGTCACTTCTGTTAGGGTTTTCAAGTTCATTTGCTTTAATTATTTATTTTTCACACATGAATGAAACTTTCTTGCACTTATTTTTCACTTTCTTTCTTACTTCCTTTAGTGTAATTACCTCAAGTTCCAAGTTGTACCTAGAATAATTTCATATGATAGATTAATTGTGCTCTCCAAGAGAAAAGACATGTTATCCATCATCTTTCACTGAACATTGAGCCATGCATGGCATATTCACTAAATATTGGTCTGGGAAAGTAATAATATTTGTTCAATCTATCCAAAAGGGATCTATCAATGGATAAATTGGTGGGTGGATACATGGGTAGATGGACTGATGGACTTATTTTCATTTAGTAAGCATAACTTTGCCCTCTGGTAAGGCAAGGCATGTTTTCCGGATGTGTCTGGCTTGAAGAAGCTGACTGTAGCCACCAGGCAGGTAGGGTAAAGGGAAAGGCCCTCCCATTGATTGTCGATTTGCTCGAGTGGGCCCAGTAACGTCTCCATTGGAGACTTTGTTGTTACTGTGTCTGGCATATCGAATACGTCACGGGGAGCTTGCCAGGCTCTGCCACGCAGGCAAGATACTCTGGGTAGCTTACCGGGCTCTCCGAGAGGGGCGGAGGAATCGAACTCAGGTCGACCATGGTGGCCGCTTGTAAGGCGAACGCCCTACCGCTGTGCTATCGCTCCAGCCCCCGGCCACCAGGTAAACACAATTAATTAAAATTCAATTAAAATGGGAACCACAGTGATAATACAGCAAGTAGGGTGCTTGTCTTTCATGCAGCCTGCTTAAGTTCAATCTCTGGCACTACATTTTGTTCCCTAAACCCCACCAGAATGATCTCTGAGTGCAGAGTCAAGATATACTCAGAGTCAACCAGGTATGGCCCAATAACAAAACAAAAAAGTCAAAAAGATTATGTTCTTGTCTTGACTTCATTGCTTGCAAACTATATATTGTCATCTTAGAACAGCAGGTAAACTGGAGACTAATAAGTCTTTTAAATTCTTCTATGAAAGGCAAAGTAATATTTGAAAGCTTGCATTAGAATGTGATGGAAAATTAAGTTATTAAATACTTAGATACTACTGTGAACCAGACACTATTCAAATCTGGGAACCTAGTAGAGAACAAAAATAAAAGTGTGTTATTGTTAGAAACTAAAATACAAGTTGTTATCAAAGTATATAACCAGTTTGAGGTCAGAAAGACTCTTAGGAAAAACTGACATTTGACAACCAACACTGAAGAAATAAATAGAAGTTAATTAAAAAAAGAGCCTGGGGAGATAGAAATATTCCAGGTAGCAGGCACAAAATCCCACAGCCTGAAACTCAAGAGTAAAGATAATCCAGCGCATCAATCAAGGTTTATCTCTAAGGAATACAATTAATGATATAATTATAGTGTTATTTCTGATACTGAAAAATAAAAACAGCCACAGTGTCCAATAACAAGAGAATGATAAAATAAGTTCAGCATATAGGGTTTTATGGGAAAGTAAAAATGCTAAGTGTATTATTGTAATGGATATATTCATTATACTTTTATCCAAACCTATGGAAAGTAGAAGACCATGTCAATCCAGATGTAAACCATGGACTCTGAGTGATGAAAATGTGACAATATGTACCTGTCTGCTGATCAAATGTACCATCTCTAGATTTTCAAAGTGGGGGAGATGATATCTGACAGAATCAGGGAAACATGAAAGAATGCCTTTGTTCTTTTCCCTAATTTTTCTGTAAATCTAAAACTGCTCTCAAAAACTAAGTCTTAAAATAGATAAATAGGCTGTGTCACCCATGCAATAGAACCCAATGTACCCTTTAAAATTATGTATACTTGCAATTTTTAAAAATGTACAAGGCGTATAATCTATATGATCCAATTTCCCCTACATATATACTTTATTATATGTGCGCATTGCCTGTCCAGGTCAATTACCCCACAATCTACTTAGACGTGGGTGGTGGACTATAGGTAATAATTTTTCTTTGTTCTAGGAAATTTTCAAATTTTTGTTCATTCACTTCTCTTGTTACGGGAAAATATTTTAAATAAAAATTGAACTTGGTTTCACCGCCCCCCTCTTTAAAAGCTCTCCCAGGGGAAAAAGCAAGGAGTGCTTTTGTGCCAGTATAAGCACAATGAGTGGCTTGACTGAGTAGGTCCCGAATTCTCCAGAGGCCTCCTAGTGACATATTTCGCAAGAGTGCACAGATCAGAGCTACTTGGAGTGGTGGGGTTTTGCCCAGGCTCCTTGTGTGGGACCATTTTTCTCCCCATGGAGTTTTCTTTTTATAACTTCCATAGGCGCATGATCTGAAAGTGCCCTGGTTGATGAAAGGCTTTTTAAGAAGCCATGACTGTACAAGGAAAAGCAAAGGCGAAGCCAAGTTGCTCTTAGCAAGTGTTCTGAGAACAGCTGCTCCACAGCACCCGAAACAGGCATGCCTGGATGTTTTCTGAGGGACCAGGGACTGATGCTTCTCAGTTATCCATTGCCAATGCCCACACAATGTAGATATGCCATTTGCCCCTGCCCAAAAGCAACACACTTCTTTAAAGGTGGGAAGATGCCATTAGAGAGGCAGGGAAGAAGGGTGAGAAGCTTCTGAATGTGGGTACATGCGTGTCTAGACGTTGGCTCCATTTTGGAGTCTCTTGCAGAACTTTCCAAAATAGTGATGCCAGAAGACAACACCCACCAGTCCTGCTTTAATCACCCCGGGTGTGGCCTGGACTAGCCAGCTGGTCTTCCTTTCATTCTCTTCTGAGCGTTGTACTGTGCTGCATTTCCTTTCAACAGCTTAAACAGCGAAAACCCTTCTCAAAAAGTTATTCCCAGACTCCTTCCCTTTCCATTTTTGAAATCAATTTTGAACGCTCATTTCCTGGAGAAACTTCCGACATTACAATGAAGGTGTTTGGTCTCTTTCAGGGGTCCAAGGCAGTAATCTCATGTGGTGCTGGGAATCGAACTGGGGCGCCACATAAAAGGCACATTCTCAAACCCTTCGAGCCATCTTTCCACCCCAACCCCTGTGGGTCTGTAGGCAAGTTTCTAACCTAGTGGAACCTCATTGCTTTAATAAGATGGACCCAGTTTAAAGTTTTTTCAACACTTGAACTTGCTGCGTGAATGTCCCTTAGCCCTGTCCCAGACTGAAATGTTCCCCTCATATGCCCTGAGTTTGGACTCCTTACAAGTTTCCAAGAGTTATTAATTCCAACTCCTTCTCTTTGTTCTTTCAGTCCTAGAAGTAGGAGCCCCTTTGTAATAGCTTCATCCTGATGCATTGACACAAAACAGAGGCTAGGAAACTTTCCAGCAAAAGGCTAGATCTCTTGACTCTATCCTAAAAGCACAAAGCAACCATACTCACATCATTCGGGTAAATGAGTGTCAATGGTTCAATAAAATTTTATGTACAAAAGAAGCAATAGACTGGATTTTTCCCAGGGGCAATAAGTGTTTTGCATACCTTGCCTATTATCTTTTACTCTTTTGATTACCTAGTTTACTATATTTTATATATCTTATTAAAAATTCTCTCTATCACATTGTCTCTATTCAAATAACTATTGTTATTTCTGACTCCTATCTGGTCCTTCTCTGATGCTTACAGAGCTAGGTGGGAAGGAAAAACAATTTTGCATATTTTCCTCAAAGTTTGGCATATTGTCTGAATTTCTTTATAAGCAATGACTTTGGGGGGTAAATTTCTATCTAAAAATGTCTTTTCCTTTACTAAGTACTTAGTACCATCTTTCCTCTACTTTGGCTGCGAAGGGAGTGCATTTATCTGTTAAATATTTCATTTCATTTAAATTTTCCCTCTGAGGATGAGAGAGCTGCATTCTCAGAAACATCACTGCTTATTCCATCTTGAATTTTTGCTCTGATTCTGGCATATTTGTATTTTAAATATATATATGTTTTTAAAAGAAGAAGCATGAGAATAATAACTGTGCTGTCAACCCCAGGGTGGTTGTGAAAAACAAATTAGATAATGAGTGGGGAAAAATGATCTGAGAAGTCAAAGTGCTTTACAGATACTAGGAGGTGGAAGGAATCATGAAAATCAGCCTTCTTTAAAATTCCCTCCATGCACCATAGGGAACTATTGACCCACCTATTTCCTGGTTGTTAAGTGAGTTCTTCAGATAAATGGGTACTCATTTTGTATCCTTCTAAGTCCCCTGCATTTCATGTGTACAAAATGGCAGGTAAAGTCAAATCTTCACCTTCAGCACATCAGAGACATAGATCTTGACCAATACCTTGAGATTAAGAATCAATATAAAGTAACAAAATATGAGATTAATACCCAAGAATAACTGAAATCAGCACCAGGAGGATTACTCCATAGCTTAGAGGCCAGCCGGGTATTCTAGGGGAAAAGACAGTTCAGATAGAGAAGGGAGCACCAAATGGAGGGTGTTTGGAGGATCCTCCCAGGAGGGAAGATGCAGGTTGAAAGTAGACTATGGACTGAACATGTTTGCCACTCAAAGCCTCTTTTGCAGACCACAACACCCAAAAGGAGAGAGAGAACACAAGGGATCGCCCTGCCACAGAGGCAGGGTGGGATGGGAGGGATGGGGGTGGGAGGGATATTATCCATGGTGGTGGAAAATGGGCACTGGTGGAGGGATGGGTATTTGATCATTGTATAATCGAAACCCAAGCACAAAAATTGGTAAATCTACAACTGTACCTCATGGTGTTTCACTAATAATAATAATAAAAAAAAAAAGAATCAACCAAGAGCTGGTCTGAGTTCCTTCTTCCTTGCTTTAACCTCCTTAAGGAAGCCACTGTGTTAGAAGCCATGCATACCTAGGGAACTTGCACTAGAGGTTATCTGAACAAGTAGGAAAATTGATTTGCAATCTATAGAATAGAATTAGATAAATAATCAATTTTTGTTTGGAGAGCCACACCCAAAGTCAGGGCTAAATCCTGGATCTGCGCTCAGGGGCTTGGAAGGCCACATGTGGTGCCTCGGATTAAACTGGAGCTGGACAAGTGCAAGGAGAAAGGCTTACCCACTACACTACCTGGCCTCCAATTCATGAATTTTTAACCATGTATCCTCAGTGATTTAAATACTTTGTTTGGCTTGGTCCCATTGTTTTTATTTATTTTTCTATTAGCACCTTCTAATTGATCTTGTGAAACAAGAGATGCTTCAACGTTCTTATAAGAGTTTTGTCTGCTAATATTTTCTTTTTTTTTTCTTTTTTTTTTTTTCTTTTTGGGTGAAACCAGGCGATGCACAGGGGTTACTCCTGGTTGTGCATTCAGGAATCACTCAATCACTCCTGACAGTGCTCAAGGGACCATATGGGATGCTGTGAATCAAACCCGGGTCAGCAAGGCAAACACCCTACCCACTGTGCTATTGCTCCAGTCCCTGCTAATATTTTCTTACCAATATCCAATTAATACAGTAAAATAGAAATCATTTTTTCACACCACTTTAATAAGTATGTATCAAGCCATTTTTTAGGTTTTATTTAACACTTATGGAGCATGTTAAATGATTAAAATGGAGCATGTTAAATGATTAAAATACTGGTTATAGATGAAAGTTCACAAATACAAGATTTAGATGCGAAAATCAATAGTGTCTTTTCATTATTTGGTTTAATAATATTAGAACTTATGCTTTTATTGAGTAAATTTGATTATGTGGAATGCTGATTTGTTATTGGAATATTTACATCATCTCTATACCTTTTTGAACTAGAATGTTCTCTTCACTTTACAATGATAAATATATTTCACTTATATTAAAAAGTCTACCATATTGTTAGTGTTCATTCTCCTAATTAGTACTGTTTTAGATCAATGACAATTAGTTATTTTTTCTCAATATTTTTATTTTACACTTCTTTATAGGAGCTATACAGGAAATGTTCATGGCCATGTGGCATCAAGGATCAAACTGATGTTCTTAGGGACCAAGAAGCATTTCTAAAAGTATTTGTCATCACTGATTATCAGGGAAATTCAAACCAAAGTCATAACTCCTAACAGTGAGGATCACCTCTATCAACAAATCTGTAAATGGCCAGTGCTGGCAGGGCCGTGGTCAAAAAGGAACCCTCATTCACTATTGATGGGAATGTAAATTGGTCTGACCTTTATGGAAAACTATCTGTAGACTTCTCAAAAATTGAAAATAGAACTTCCACATGATTCAGTGCTCCAACTCTTTGGTATTGATACCGAGAATATAAAATATTCATTCAAAAAATATAAATTGTAGGGGATGGAGAGATATTACAGTAAGCAGGACCAAAAAAAGTAAGCAGGACACTTGCCTTACAAGTGGCCGCCTGGTTTTAATCCCCCACACCCTATATGGTACCCTGAGCATCATTAAGATCGATCCCTGAGCACAGAGTCAAGAGTAAACTCTGAGCATAGCTTGGGGGGGGGAGCCCCCCCAAAAATGTATATGCACATCTATTATCACTGCAATGCTATTTCCAATAGTCAGACTCTGAATAGAACTGATCTGCCCGGTAACAGATGAGTGAGTTAAGAAATTGTGGTATATAGACTTCATAGAAAACTACTCAACTATAAGAAAAAATAAAAGTCTTTAATTTTCACTGCTACTTGAATAGAACTACAGGTATCATATTAAATAAAATTAAATCATAATGAGAATGACAAATACCAGTATATAAATAAAGGAAATAGACAACAGTCAATAAAAAACAAATGGTTAGACTTTGCCAATATAACGAAGTTTTCCAAGGTGAGGGAGAATTAAAGGGCTGGACAAGAAAGGACAGTGGTGTAGAAATATTGGCTATTGGCAGCTTGGTGATAGGGGTGGGCAATTACATTATAAACCTAAAGTATAAAGATTAATATCATGTTACTCAGTAAAAAGTATTAGAACATGTAACTGGATGAAAATGTCTAATAAACAGACATTAAGGAAAATGTGAAGGCAAACACTAGGATGAAAATAGGAAATTAATATAAATTTTAACCTGTGGGGAAAATTCTGGGTGTCCTGAGGAGAAAGGTGAGAATAAACATTTCAGTGTATGTCTGTTGGGCAGTTCTGATTTAATGAACCATGAAACTATACTACTATTCAAATAAAATTTCTATAAACTGTTCGAGTAGAAACATTTCTCTAGCTGCATATATATTGCATATATATAGATCAAGATTTTGCTAGCACCAATTTACAAAAGATGCCATTTTTTTACAACTGTAAGGTAGCATAATGCAATTACAATGCATTTCAGTTAAAATTTTCTATTATATTACATTTGCATAGATCAGTTGCTCCTTTCTCTACAGAGGAAAACAGATCATATTCTTAATATTAAAGCAAAAATATTAAATATTCCATTTTCATTATATATTTTCCTCAGTCAATAGTATTTAGTTATTGGAATGATTTAGAAAACAATGCATGATGCAGAGTTCAGGATTCCCCTATTGGGGTGCTGATAATAGAAAATAAACAATAGTGAGATAAAAGGATATTCTTGGACTATATACTCAGAAGCAAGCATTATATTTTGCCAAGTAGATTAACTCCTTAACCACCTTATGAACTTAAAGGGAGATTATATAAATATCTCTAATTCTGAAACACATGTTTTAAAAAAAAACAAGATTCACAAGATGCTGGAGAGATAGTACAGTGAGTAGGGCACTTGGTCAACCCAGGTTTGATCCCCAGTACCCCATATGATCCCCTGAGCAGCACCAGAAGTGATTCCTGAGTGTAGAGTCAGAAGCAACCTCTGAGCATCACCAGGCGTGACCTCCCTCCTCCAACCCCTGCCAAAGACACACACACACACACACACACACACATATAAAAAAAAAAAAACAGCCTAGGTTCACAAAACACTTTCGCCCTTACCTTCCCTTTGCTACTACTATCATGACCGGGGGCACACCCACATACACGTGTTGCAGTGCTTGTGAGGGTCACATACTTTAGTCATGGTACTTGCATACATGCTCACCAGTGGTAACACTCTTTTCTTTATGATGTTCAGGCACTTTTAAGTTCTACTGTTTGTCAGAGTTCACAGTCTTGGGCAAGGTGCCAACACTCACCAGACTGAGTCAGAGACCTCACTCTCAGTGATGGTGCTCAGGAAGGCAGCCAGCGGTGCTCTCTGGATTGCACTTGGCACTTGTGGGATTAGCCTTGTGGCCTTACACCTGCCAAGCAGAAGCTTTGCCACTAAGTCATCCTAAAGGTAAAGGTAAAGGTCCTCCCGTTGATCGTCGATTTGCTCGAGCGGGCCCAGTAACGTCTCCATTGGAGACTTTGTTGTTACTGTGTCTGGCATATCGAATACTCTCGGTAGCTTGCCGGGCTCTCCGAGAGGGGCAGAGGAATCGAACTCGGGTCGGCCATGTTGGCCGCTTGTAAGGCCAACGCCCTACCGCTGTGCTATCGCTCCAGCCTAGGTTCCAAAAAAGTCTTTGTAAATAGCCAGAATCATAACACCCAAAAGGAGAGAGTAAAAGGGAATGTGCCTGCCACAGAGGCAGGGGGTGGGTAACGGGCGGGGGCGGGGGGGGGCGGGGAGCGGCAGGTGTGGTGGGAGGGATACTGGGAACATTGGTGGTAGAGAATGGGCATTGGTGGAGGGATCATTGTATGACTGAAATGTAATCACGAAAGATTCTAAGTCTGTAACTGTATCTCATGGTAATTCATTTTAAAAAGTCACCAAAAAAAGTCTATGCATCATGCATTGTTTTCTAAATCATTTCATTTCATTTCATTTCATTTCATCATCCTGTTATTCGTCAATTGCCTCGAGCAGGCCCCAGTAACGTCTCTTTCATCCTAGCCCTGAGATTATATTCAAGGCTCTTTAGGAGAATGAGACCCATCATTGTTACTGGTATTTGGCATATTTGGTACGCCACGGGGAGTTTGCCAGACTCTGCCCTGTGGGCAGGCTACATTCGATAGCCTGCAAGTTTGTCCAAAGTAGGAATGAGACAATAAGATGTCATAAAAAAAAGTTCTGATAAGATGTTGTGCGGCCGCATTTGCGGCCGCGCGGTTCCGGGATCTGGATTTTATAGTCTCTGAGTCTTGGCCGCTGATGGGATTACACGGCGCCAGGGGGCCAGGTGGTGGGTGTGACCGCCGCCTGCTGGAATTTGGAGGATCTGGGTGGAAGATGCTCGACTCCAATTCGAGTAGGCTTGGAGGTCTTGGCCCCGGAACCCGCGTGGCTTTGTCCCTCTGCCAGTACCTTCATGTGTGTGGAGAGTGGTCTCAGCATGGTGGCGGCTGGTAATGTTTTTCTAAATCATTCCGTCTAAACCCATGAATAACCCCCAAGTTTTAATTTTTTATGCAATCAGTGATTTATTTGCGGGGAGACACACCCAGAATTGTTCAGGATCTATTCCTGGATTTACGCTCAGGGATCTTTCCTAATAGTGTTCAGGGGACCAGATGCAGTGACAGAAATTCAAGCCAGTGTCAGCCACGTGCAAAGCAAGTGCCTTAACCCCTGTACTCTCTCCAGCCCTAGAACTAAAACCTTTATTCCTTCATTTAATGTTTTTCTATTAACAGAGCAAAAGTTTTTAGCTTATGACAATGATGTAAAAAATAATATCCTTGTTACATAACAGTTTAGTTTGCAATTTTTAGTTTTATACAAATAAAATTTTCCTGGCCCTAAAATCATACAGATTTTAGTAAGATTTCACAGAGTAGCATGCATAGCTTGTTTTCTGGAAAAAGTGTTCCACATTTCCAATCTTTCTTGCTACTCAGCGGTCACAAAAACTATTTTCTTCAGTACTTTTACTCAGTATCTAGTGTTAGTTTTGCTGAATGTGTCTTTGGAGAACTTAATTTGATCCAGTTTGTTCCATTAGTTTTACTAAGGATTGTGTATTTGCAACTTTAGCCACCAATTCTTATAATGGTTGGCTATGTTCCCCTCTTAGGAAATTTTTAAGGCCTGTGTATGGTTACACTGGGGATATTTATCATCTTTTCTGGCATTGATGCAACTCTTACTGATATTCTTCTATCTGGAAGACTTACAATTCATGGAATTGTTCCAAAATGAAGTTTACACCATGGAGAAAGACTCCTCACCTTCAAAGGGATCATAAATACTAGACCAGAACTGACTTCTTTTCTTTTTAGAAGTGGGTAAAGGGCACCCAAAAGAGCTCAGAGCTTTCTCCTGGCTTTGTGCTCAGGATTCACTTATGGTGATGCTAGGGGAACCATATGCAGTACCACAGATTAAATCCTGCTCAGCTGCTTGCAAGACAAGCACCTTATTCACTTTATTATTTCTCTGATCACAACTTTGAGTTTGAGGAACTGATTAGCAAACCACTTACTGGAGTATTGTAAACAAACACGCAGATGACTGAGATCAAAATCTCTGAGATGTGGGATAAGGGATAAGGGGAAAAAGTCTTTCTGAAAACTGAGCTCACTGTAAGTGTAAGCACAGATGGTTAATGATCTTTGGGGATGTGAAAATTCAACATTTTCTTGTTCCTTCAAATTCTGAGAGCCTATGGCCTGCTATTCCAGTGTTCTTTAGTATTTTTTTGCAAGCATCACGGTCTTCCACTTCAGTGGAAATGACACGGTAAGCTCTTCATCCTTTAATACAGGAAAATGAAAATGTTTTCTATAAAGGACCATTTTGTAAATATTTTAGACTTTGTGGGTCATGTTGTTTCTATTACAACTCCTCCATCTTGGCGACAGAAAATACAAAACAATGAGTGTGATAGTATTCCAATAAAGCTGTATAGACAAAGACATTTGAATTTCCTAGTGTTAATACATTGAATGAAATTGTTACCGTATTTTTCTTTTAACCATCTAAACACGTATAAGCTATTCTTAGCTTTCAGACCATGCAAAAACAGGTGGCAGGCCAGGTTTGGCCTGTGAGCCATGCTTTGCCAACTGCTGTATGCTCCTTATTAGAGGGAAACAGCTGGCACATAGGTTGGAAGCAATCTGGCCCATCCCCTTACAATTTCATCTGGGCTAAGCTCTCCAGCTGCAGAGTTACAGGATTATAATGATAATTGCAATGGCTGTAGGCCATTCAAGGTCTTAGTTGAAAAGTACTTAATTCTCATTTAAAATCATAATTTTTGTTCTCTACCGTGCCAAAGCTTTTTTAAGCTTATGAGTTTTGCAGTTAAAGTATAATGTTTAAAGCTTTGCATAAAAATTAGAAAAACTTATTTCATAAAATTAGAAACTGAATCTCCACTGTGTTCAAGAGTGTGTTTTCAGAAAAAAAAATTGGCAAAAAATAATTTCTTCTTTCCTCTCGGGCAGATTCTCAGAGTGTGACCCTCAAGTCAATAGCATCAATGTCACCTGGAAGATATGAGATATATAGAATGAGAGATCTACTGAATGAGAGACTAGGGATGTGGCCTGGAAATGTTGCTTTAATAAGTCTTCCAAGTGATCCTAAAATTTGGGAACTATTCCTGTGGGGAAAATCCTTGGATCTTCCAAAACTTAATGGGTTACCACTTGATAGAACAAGATTTTCTATTCCCTTGCTAATAAAAACATCCAATTTCTGATCAACTTTTGGATGATTCTGGAACCAATCTTTTCTGAGTTATACAGAGAGAGTTCACATGACAGCAGACTGCTGAATTGGGCAATCCAAACACTTCTGTTTTCTTCTCCTTGCTCCACTTTCCCAGATTCTGTCTTCAACTGATATATTGACTGGTCGAAGGAACTTAAGAGTCTTTGGATAACTATAGATGCAAACAGTTTATGAATAGAATGAAAGAGACAATTTACTATTTTGCTGGTGGCCTTTTTCTCATCCAGAGCCACATTCTTTAAATCATATTAAATCATATAGTAGCTTTATGGTTTGTACATGGCAAGAGTTAATAGTCTTGAAAGATGCAGCTTTTGTGGCTGCAACAGCCCAGGAAAGTCCTGACTAACCTCATTTATATAATTCATGTGGGCTATCAATCCAGACAAAAAGGTACATTGGTGGTGGAAAATGTACACTGGTAAAGGGTTGGGTGTTGGAACATTGCATGAAACCCAATCATGAACAACTTTTTAACTGTGTATCTCAGAATAATTCAATATTTTTTAGAAAGAGGTAAATGGTAGTACAGACAGAAATTCATCAGAAAGGAAAATAGTTCCTAGGCCAGGTGAAACAGGAAATGTGAGTTGGTATACTGGAAACAATGATTTTAAAATTAGAGACCATGACTGTTTCACTCGGGGCACCCCAGATGGGGGCGGGTGAGAGCCCTTCCCACCCCAAAAGACTCATCCCTGGCAGCTGAAAACCTCCACAACCCAATCGCCACCACACTCAAGGCTGTTCCCCACACGCTCGAGCAGAGCCTCAAGCACGAGTGAACCTATTCCTGGACCATAAGACACCATAAAACACTCCCTACCCATTATCTAAGAGTATCACACCACATCTGATGGGGTTCAAATAGTAGACAACAAATCATAGAGGGAAATATATATATATATGCATATACTCGTATTTTCAGACATATATATATGAAAGCTCACATCACTCAACCTTTGACAATGTTAGTGATATCCTAAAGAATGTATTAATGGTCCCTGCCTAAAAAGAAAAATCTTCACACTGTTTTCTCTATGGATACTTTTTCTGTATGATTTCCAGTGGTTTTTCACAACAGACCATTCAAAATACATTATTTCGATTGTGCTTTGGGACAGGGATTGGGGCTTGTGATGGAAACATCCCAAATATGGTGATGGGAAGGTGTAATGGTGGTGGGATTGGTGTTTGAATATTAAATGTAATCAAATATTGTAAACTACCTTATAAAATTTAAAAATTAAAAAAATTAGAAATCATGAGATGAGCAGGTCTGACATATGCAGCATGGCAATCTAGGTTCTCAAGAAAAATGGAGGGTTGTCATCATCCAACAATGTCTCTTTCCTTATTTCGTTTCCTTTGTACCACATATACAAAGCTTAAATGAAGTTTCAAACTTTTATTTAATCTCTTTGCACCTAAAAATTTGGATGGATATTCTCATGAGAACATATGATTGAGATGATCTGGTATTTGTCCTTTTCTTTCTAAATTATTTTGCTTCATATGTTGTGATACAATTTTATCTGATTTCCAGTACTCACAAACAGTGAACTTCAGTATTTCAATCCTTTTCTTTGTGCAGGAGAGGGGTGGAATTGGCAAGTATACCCAGTCGTGCTTAGGGCAACTCCTGACTCTGTGCTCAGTGATAATTCCTGGCAATGCTCTGAGGACCATACATGGTGCTAGGATTTAACCAGGATAAACTTCATGCATTGAAAGCACCTTCACCCCTGTTCTACCTCTCAACTCATAGCTGTGCAGTATTCCATTCTTTTATATGTACCACAACTTCATTATCCATTCATCTCTTTTTGAACACTTGGGTTATTCCCATATATCATCTATTAGCACTTCAGAGGAATGCATGCATCTTTTAAATTATTTGTTGTTGTCTTTTGGGATAGATGACAAGAAGTGGTATTGCTGGCTCATATGAAAGTTCTATTCTTACCTTTTTAAGACGTCTTCATACTGTTTTACATGGAGATTGAACAAGATGACATTTTCACAAACAGTGAAAGATGATTCCTTTGTCATGGCATCTCACCAACACTGGTAGTTTCCAGTGATTTCTTATTAGGTAACATGGTTTCTTACTGTTGTGAGATATCTCATTGCTTTTCTGATTTGCATATCCCTGCCAACAACCTCTACAACTGCAATTATACTCTGCCCAATTTTCTTGCACAAGGCCACGATTTTCCCTCTAGAGACACCATTTACCACACACATCCCTGTCCACCTTTAATGAAGCAGACTCCCACACACAGCCTTGGAGTGAGAGAAGGTGTAGAGAAAGAGCAGGTGACCCTGTTGGAGGTCAAAGTTCCTGAAAAAGCAGCCTACCAAAACTGCTAGGTGGTTAAGGAACAGGACATGGCTGTACTAGAGAGGAAAGGCACAGATCTTACTCCACAGAGAAACACCTCAAGAAACTATATTTGAGGCAAACTTCTTTTCTCTCCAGATATTCCAGAAGAAGAGATCAGAGTCTCACTTGGGTTGCACATGTCTGTTGAATACCTGAGGAATGAATTTGCTGTACTCACCTTTGTTGAGCTGTGAAAAATTCTGTCAGACTTGTAACTTGAAGAGTCTTTTACTGGTTTTGGTTCATTAATTTAGAATTTGGTTCCTTGATTTGTTTTGTTTTGAATTTTTCTCTTTTAAAGCACTGTCCTCCTGTTGTTCATCGATTTGCTCAAGCGGACCCAGTAACATCTCCATTGTGACACTTGTTACTGTGTTTGGCATATCAAATACATCACGGGTAGCTTGCCAGGCTTGCTGTGCAGGCGATATACTCTCGGCAGCTTGTCGGGCTCTCTTAGAGGGGTGGAGGAATTGAACCTACTCAGCCAGGCCGGCTGCGTGCAAGGCAAATGCCCTACTGCTGTGCCATAGCTCAACCTTTTTAAAGAGAGGGGTTTTTTTTTTTAAATAAATAAAGAAAAAAACTGTAATGTTCTAATTGAGAAGGAAAATAAAATTTCCAACTACATTCTCATGGAAAAACTTTTAGTTTTTATTTTTATATCTCTCATTTAACTGTTCCTTAAGAAGAATTTTAGGACCTGCCCCTTCCTGGGTCGACTAAGTATAAGAATCCAAACCAGGTCCTTGGAGAAGGTTGACTGGTGCTGTGGAGGTGGGATGGAATAAAGGAATTTACCAAAAACTAAAGTAGAAGCAAGTTTTTTTTTTAAAAAAAATGAGAACAACAAAGGACTGAAGAGAGCTGTCTCCCAGGGGTGGAGGTCGAGAGATTGTAGAGACTGGTGACATTATCTACCTTTAGATCAGAGGGACAATGTTGGGGGTAGCGTTGATTTTTCACTTGTGTTTTGGATCCAATAGGCAGTGTTTCCTTTTCTCATATCCAAGTTGGCAGGATATTTTTTGAGGAACAGGTGAGCTTATGTTCAGCCAGCCTGTACAATTAGGCTCAAAATATTATTATTTAGTCCTTAGAGTCCTTCTCCCCCACCCCCATCAGACAGCAAGAGAAATCATAGAATGGAGGCAATGGTATATTTTCTTTTTCTTTTTAAATTTTTATTAGTGAAACACCACGAGGTACAGTTGTAGACTTACAAATTTTTGTGCTTGGGTTTCAGTTATACAATGATCCAGTACCCATCCCTCCACCAGTGCCCATTCTCCATCATTTACATTTTTTTTTTAATTTTTGTTAGTGAAACACCATGAGGTACACTTGTAGATTTACAAATTTTTGTGTTTGGGTTTCAATTGTACAGTGATCAAACACCCATCCCTCCACCAGTGCCCATTTTCCACCACCATGGGTCCCAGTATCCCTCCCACCCCCCATCCCCCCATCCCCCCCATCCCACCCTGCCTCTGTGGCAGGGCATTCCCTTTTGTTCTCTTTCTCCTTTTGGGTGTTGTGGTTTGCAAAAGAGGCATTGAGTGGCAATCATGTTTGGTCTATAGTCTACTTTCAGCATGCTTCTCCCATCTTGGGAGGATCCTCCCAACACCCTTTATTTGGTGTTCCTTTCTCTATCTGAGCTCCCTCTTCTCCTAGAATGTATGGCTGGCCTCCAAGCCATGGAGCAAAACTCCTGGTACTAATCTCGGCCACTCTTGGGTGTTTGTCTTCTATTTTGTTACTTTATGTTCCCCAGATGAATGCAATCTCTCTATGTCTATCCCTCTCTTTCTGACTCATTTCGCTTAACATGATACTTTAAATTGGTTCAGGCTGATGATTGACATAG
The DNA here is from genome assembly GCF_029834395.1 of Sorex fumeus. Lineage (NCBI taxonomy): Eukaryota > Metazoa > Chordata > Mammalia > Eulipotyphla > Soricidae > Sorex > Sorex fumeus. The sequence goes on along the minus strand of NW_026606092.1, from coordinate 32,319,858 downwards.
AATTGTGTTTACCTATGCCATCACCATGTTGTGAATTTAGGGGAAATGAGGAGATGTTAGGCCTAAATTATTGGTTAGATGAACATCAAATTTAAGGTTTAGGGACTGAGGGTGAGAGAACAAACTTGTTTACTGGTTAATGAGCTAAGGAAAAAATGTCAAAATTAGAAATGTAGTGATTATAGTGATTATAAGAGGGGTCTCGGACAAGCCTTACACATGAAGGAACTGGCAGAGGAACCCAGGTGCACGGGACCCGGGGCTGAGATCTCCAAGCCTGCTCGGATCGGAACTGGGCCTACTCCACCTAGATCCCCCATTTTCCAGTAACTTGGCAGTCACACCCACAAACTGCAGTGTGTAATCCCATCAACAGCCAAGATCCAGAGACTATAAAACAAAGCTCTTGGAAGCACGCTCAGCCTCACAACCTCTTATCGTCTAGTTCTCCCTCTCAGAGAGCCTGGCAAGCTACTGAGAGTATCCTATCTGCATGGCAGAGCCTGGCAAGCTCCCCATAGCATATTCGATATGCCAAAAATAGTAATAATAATGGGTCTCATTCCCCTGACCCTGAAAGAGCCTCCAATGTGGCACCATTGAGAAGGACAAGTAAAGAGAGTCTGCTAAAATCTCTGGGCTAGGGCAATTGGAGACGTTACTCGTACCAGCTTGAGCAAATTGATGAACAACGGGATGACAGTGATGACAGTGACAGTGATAAGAGGGGTATTAAGTAGAAAAATTAGTTCCAATTGAATTTCCAGGTTAGCCAACTGCTGTTAACCCTCTTCCAAAATAAGGAGGCTTGCTCAGTGAGCTTTTTATGTTGTCTTGGAATTGTTCACACTGATTGTCTCATCCCGTCACATTAGAGTAGTACCCTGCTTGGGTGCATAACCAGGGTTCTACAGTTTTAAAGAACTACTGCAGTGAGAGAGTTCACTTGTTCTTGGAGCTCATGAAGGACAAAAATATTGTTAGTGATTCATGTGAGTTCCAGAGAAAGTCTGTGTTATACAAACTATATCACAAACTTTTTTTCAGGAACAGGTGGGCATATGTTCAGCCAGTCTGTACAACTGGGCTCAAAATATTATTTAGCACGTCTAAATTTACCTGCTTAAGAAGAGGAGATAATTCTTCCTATTTCAGAGGATATCATGCTCTAATGCCACTAGTCAGATAATGATAATTGGCACTCTTGGCTTGTAAGGACATTAGGTTCCCCTAGAATGGAAAGGCCAGAGAGTTTTTAATAGTACATTCTTTATGATAGGAATAAGGTATGCAGGAGAACAGATTCCAGTCCAATATGATGAGGAAGTCTGAAATAGTCTGGGATGCCATAAGTAAAATAGAATATCTGCCAGTGGAGACAGACATAGATTAAGAAAAAACTTAGTTTGACAGAATTGCAGTTAAAGTATTTTGAAGGTAATGCAGAAGCTTCCAGGTGAAACAAAGATGGATAAGTAACTTGGGTGGGGTTTTGAGTGGGGTTTTTCCAAAAGAGAATAGCCTATGTTTATCAAAGAGTAAGATTTTATTATTTTGGCTGAGTCATGTGAGTTTTAGTAATTAAGGAAGTGATTGTATTTAAGCAATTGAGTATTGGTAGGACATGGTTGTGCAATCTCCCTACACAAAACTGAGAGTCTATTATCCATGGTGGTGAAAAACGGGCACTGGTGGAGGGATGGGTATCTGATCATTGTATAATTGAAACCCAAGCACAAAAAAAATTGTAAATCTACAACTGTAAAAAAATAAATAAATAAAAATAAATTAAAAAAAAACTGAGAGTCGTAGGAAGACAGTATTAGTGGGTAAAGTTTTATTTGGAGGAGAAGAAATGAAGATTTTAATAGCTTCATTTTGACCCTGGAAGGGTGATCTTTTTCAACTTTGATAAGGTTTCTTTGACTAAGAACACGAAATTGCTCTTGACGGGGTTTAATTGACCTACTGAGAGTCCTTCTTTTCAAGTGAATATAACACAGAGGGGAACCTGGGTTTTGAGAAGCACTGAAGAAAACATGTCAGTAAATGGAAAATAATGTTACCTTTAACACCTCCAAAGGAATTCAATAAGTCATATAATAGTCTAAAGAGTTGGGGTTGGGGCTGAGATAAGGAATAATATCTGATATCCCTCATGGTATATCATGGTAATCCCCGCACCTGGCTATCCTCGCTGGGGTCCCTTGGAGAGGAGCGGGTTGAGTTTTCCTCCCCGCCCCGACCAGGGCTCCGGCAGCCGAAGACCTCCAGAACCAGCCACCACCATGCTGAGACCACTTTCCACACACATGAAGGTACCAGCAGAGGAACAAAAGCACATGGGTCCCGGGGCTGAGATCTCCAAGCCTACTCCACCCAGATCCTCCAAATTCCAGTAGGCGGGGAGGGGGGTGAGGGGTCACACCCATCAACTGGCCCCCTGGCGCTGTGTAATTCCATCAACGGCCAAGACTCAGAGACTAAAAAACCCAGCTCCTGGAAAGGACATCTTATCATCTCATTCCTACTTTGGACAAACCGGCAGGCTACCGAATATAACCTGCCCACACGACAGAGTCTGGCAAACTCCTCGTGGCGTACCCAATATGCCAAATACCAGTAACAATGAAGGGTCTCATTCTCCTAACTCTGAAAGAGCCTTGAATAGGTAAAAAGGTAAAGGCCCTCCCGTTGATCGTCGATTTGCTCGAGCGGGCCCAGTAACGGCTCCATTGGAGACTTTGTTGTTACTGTGTCTGGCATATCGAATACTCTCGGTAGCTTGCCGGGCTCTCCGAGAGGGGTGGAGGAATCGAACTCGGGTCGGCCATGTTGGCCGCTTGTAAGGCGAACACCCTACCCGCTGTGCTATCGCTCCAGCCCTTGAATAGGGCACTTTTTAAAAAAATCTCAGGGCTAGGATGAAGGAGACGTTACTGAGGCCTGCTCGAGGCAATCGACGAATAACAGGATGGTTGTGATTGTGATTGTGATCCCGCATGGTGCTTACAAATAGGTTCTTAAAAATGAAGGCTCATTCTTGGACATTAGCAGGGTAAAGGAGTGGAAGGTAACCTTAAGGGGTGGAAGCCACAAAGAGCCAACATTGGCAAGCATAATTGGTATGAAAATCTTGGAGAACTGTTAGAGCCATTTGAAGAGTCTAAAATAGGGGTGTTTGGGCAAGCCTTTTGGAGGAGAAAGAAATAAGAAGTTACTGACTGGTAAGATTGTGGATTCTGGACCTAAAGATTGAAAGATTACTGAGAATAACTTCAAGTATTAAAATTGCTGGGGTTGGCATGGGGTAGGAAAATGATAAATCTGTAAAATAAAAACATTACTCTGAGAATGAAGAGGCTAATAAAAAGAGGAAGAAACAATTCTTAAATCATTACTTGGCAGATTTGCAAAACAGGTGTTGAAGGTCAATTATTGGTTCTTAGGTGCAGCTGAGGTCAACCTGTGGCTGATTTGAGTCTTGGCAAATGAATCCATGAAGTATGTCCTTGAAGTCTGACTGCCATGGACGTTGGCAGAAAGACTTAATATGGTTCAGTCCAGGTGGGTTACCAGGGAGTTTTATCCTGGGGAAGGATTTTTAGAAGAACCCAACTGCCTGGTGATATTTTAGGATATTTGGAAGACAAAACAGCCATGGCTCTGAGGATGACTGTTCACATAACTATTAGGCATCTGTAATCTTTCCAAAGAAGATAATATACTGTTTTTGGTAATTGTAACTGGGCCTGTAATTTGAGTCACTGCCAAAAGGGACCTACCAAAGAGGAGTTTAATAAAACTAAGTCTTAAGGAGGCTAGATCATCATCCATTGCTGGATGAGAATACATAATGGTGGAGCTTATAAGTGTCACTCAAGTTTGATTTATTTTCATCCTACAAAGTTCTTTTCTAAAAGATTCTCACAAACCTGCTTTTGTGCAGATGTACCTTCCCTACTGACCACGTTCCTCAGACTTTTTCTATATTTTGGAAGATTATTTTATTTTTCTTCGTTTTAAACTTCTGTCCTTTATCCTTACTTGTTTTTTAAAAATTCCCCAAACTTCTTTTAATTTTTTATGCTTCTAGCATATGTTTCAACAGATACATTTTCCCTTCATTTTTAACCCAATCCCTCTGTACCAATAAATACTAAAGTCAAAGAAATGTTCTAGCAGTTTATATTTCAAAATGACTCTGTTCTCATTATTCTTTCATTCTCGAGTGTATTTTGAAGGATAAGATTCTATGCCACACCCAGATAAATTTTGAAGGACCCCGATTGTATTTAGCTTTGAGTTTTGGCTAAGAGGCGTCAAGACTTGACCATAAGGCATCTTGGACCAATTTTCTATGTTCCAACAATGAAGATTGAGTTGGAGAATGGAGTAAGTGTCCAGGGTGCTATTAAGGAACTTTGTCTCCTCTACCACAAGTGTATATTGGCGCCCTGCAATTTTGCCGAGAAAGATTAGGGATATTTCCTTGATGATTCAGGGATCTAATTTCTTGATAAGAAGATAGTCCAGAAAAAGAAAGATGGCGGCCGCATGGGAGCCTGGTGGAGAGCAGGTCTGAGCCGGGGGTGGGGGCGCGATGGATACCTCATGGGACAGGGGGCGCTCTGGCCCGTCCTTCACGCCCGACTGAGGTCACCAGTTGCCCCCCACGAGTGGCTCTCCGGCACGGCCACGGCCCAGAAGCACAGAGACCAATCTCTTAATTATCTGACTCTCAGTAGAAATACTTGCAGGGTTAATAAATAAAATAGCAGACACCCAAAACCGCGCAGCCTCTATCCCGGCCGCGCAACATCATTTAATTCTTGAACCCAGCTGTAGAAAGCAGATCATTTCACAATGCTTTTTCAGCATGGCTGAGTTTGGGGGGGGGGGGGGCGGTAAAGTCTAAATAATAATGGTGCAACTTTTATCGAAACAATGAAACTAGTCAAAGTAGAGTGTTAAGTAGAATTCATCTGCCCCACAGACATGGGGGGGTTGGGGGGGGGTTATTGGGGTTCTTCGTGGTGAAAAATAAGTATTGGTAAAGGGAATTGTGATTGATATTTGCATGACTGAGACCTAAACTTGAAAGCTTTGTAATTTTCCCACAGCGATTCAATAAATAAATTAATTAATTAAAAAAAAAAAAGATAGTCCAGAGGAGAATCTTAGGGAATAGAGTTGGTTTGTCCATGTTATCTGGAACATCAGAATAGAAGTAACCAGAGTAAATGCCATTTAAATGGCATGATATAAAGATCAGGTATCCCTGAGTGCTGACTTATTGCTCGTGGCAATCCTTACAGAGGCATCCTATGGAAGCAGCCAGTGGTATCACTACCCAAGAGATATTTAGCAAACCCACTGCAGGGTCAGGGTGCCATCTGACATCTGGCTATAGAAAGCTGACCTGCTCATTGGGTGCCTTGAGTGCTGAGCCCATGTGACTCACTCATTTGTCAATCACTAGGAAATTTTCACCATCTCAAGCGATCTGTCCAGTGAGAACACCAGGGAGAATGGGCAAAGGAAGAAGCAGGCAGGCAACTGACCATAAATGTAGGTTACGCTGAGTACACTGTCACAGCTCACTGCCCACATGATGGGAGTCAGTCAAGCCTCAAGAAAGCTCCTCATCCTATAGGCTGTGATTGTTGCAGAAAAAGCCAAGGGCCTTGCAGCCCTGCCAGAGTTGTCCCAGCCAGAGACCTGCAATTATCCTCTGCCTCCTTTGCTATACAATCAAGAGACAGAAGTTGGAAAGACAAGGAGAATGGAGAGAGCCCCTTTCTATACAAACCATCAAATGGAGAGGATGGGCTAGTGCCAGGGATTTAATGAGAAAACTGCAGAGGGCAGGGGACAAGGTTATGGGGTAGGGACTGCTAATGTTGTCCAGCCTTAAAACCGAGGGTCATTGCTTCCATTTGGTATTGATTTTTCAGCTTATTACTTGGGTGCAATGGGCACTGTTTTTTTTTTTTCTTCTACCTAAGGTAACAGGATGTTTTTTTCAGGAACAGGGTAGTACCCAATCATCTGCCTGTTCTCTTATGCTCAAATTTTGTAGTCCCTTGAATTCCTGGCAAGGTTTGAAACCAGTCCTGCTTTCTTACCCCCATTTCCTAGCCTTGAGCAATAGTAGTTCTTTCTTGCAGGAGATCTCTCCTTCAATAAAAGCAAGGAAGGGATCATGCACTCAAATATTGAGAAACCCTAGTCTTCGGTTGTAACCCTCACCTCCAGAGATAGTTGACACCCTCAGCATGGAAGGAATCCAGCCGTAGTCTCGGGAGAAAGTAAAATTTTAGCCTGACCAAAGATATATATGTTTCTCCTGTAAAGAAGGCAAGAACAATTGACCTAGGCAAAGGGACCAGCAAGCACTCGGGGACAGACCTTGAAAATGTGGAAACTTCTAGAGGTCAATTCAATGAGAAGATTCCCAGCTGGAATACAGCCAGAAACAATAGGAAACGGACTTAGAACAGAGGGCCTAATGAGATTCAGGTTTGAAAAGCTTGTAACTTTCTCACGGCGATTCAGTAAAATTAAAAAAGGAAAAAAAAAGCTATGGGATTCCTTCAACTCTAAATTTGTTCATATGTATTTGCAGCAAGTCAATTTTTCCCTATTTGGATAATATTAAGAATTCAGCTGCCAGAGAGGGGGCGGGGAGAACTTTGAACAAAGCTCAAAGAAACCCACATCTTGACAAGTCACTCTGCTATCTGATGAGTACTAAATTAATTTCCATATTAACTCATTAAGTGGAGATAAGATACAGACACACGAATTACAAAAGACACGTAGGGCTCTTATTAAATTTCCATGGAATACAGTGCACGCATTAGTGTGAAGCCCAAAATCCTAATGTAAGAGAGATTTGCAGGGCACCCCTGTACCAAGACGGATTAGCCTCCAAAATAGGTTTGACTCTGGAGCTGATGTTTTCCTTCCCTCTGTGAGTAGAACAAGATAAGACACTTTTCTTACAAAATTTAACTGTTTCTAGTGCACTTTGTCCCCATTCTGCCCCCGACCTCACTCTAAGTACTGCCAGGCACAGAGGCAGGCTCTCAGCACCAACTGGGGCATTCATTATCTTCATTATTTCAGACCCTGGCCATAGAGACCTTGTGAGTAAATTGTGCAAATTCACAGGAAAATTCCAATTCCCGGTCCTCTCAGACTCGACTCTATGCTCTGTCAATCCAGCTTTGGTTGATGAATTGATGAATTTCCCATGGGGCCATAGGCACCATCACCACTGGGCTTAATCCTAATGCATTTTTAATTCTCCTTTTAACGAATGCCAAGGACAAAAGATCAAATTGAAAAATTTGCCTGGATAGACTCCCAGGAAGCCAGAGGCTGAGTGCCATTTTCTTTGAAAGGCTGAAGGCTGGCAGAAAGACTGAAAGGCTGGAGGGAAAAAAGTTTTTGGAAAATACCAATATGAGCTCCAGGCCTCTTGGCTGTGTCTGAGACCCATGGTGGTACCCACAGAAGCAGCCCGTACTTGGAGCCTGCCCAGTTCTCCCTGTGAAGATTCAGACAGGTACGCAGCCTCTTAGATGTTCTATCCTGAAATCAATAGAGGCAAGGACAAGCACTCAGCATGTTATAACCTTGCCTGTGACCTTGAACAACTTATTACTCTTCCCCTCCCTTTAAGGAAGAGGTTGAGCTGCATGAGTTCTAAGAACTAGGATATGATAATAACATATCATATCAATAAGCTGATGCTCTCCCATTGGAGTGGACATCTGCTGATCACTTTCCAGATGTCTCTTTAATGAAGCCTTTCCTGCCCAGTTGTTGAGAGTATCATTGGTGGGGCTGGAGCAATAGCACAGCCAAGTAGGGTATCTGCCTTGCATGTGGCCGACCCGGGTTCAATTCCCAACATCCCATATGGTCCCCTGAGCATCACCAGGAGTAATTCCTGAGTGCATGAGCCAGGAACAACCCCTGTGCATCACCGGGTGTGACCCAAAAAGAAAAAAAAGTATAATTGAAAAAAAATTGCTTCAGTTGCCTGCAACTAATCTTGATTCCAACTTATCCTGGTACCACTCACACTGATAGAGGTAGGTAGTAAGATGCCCCTCATTGACACTATGCCATAGGGTGCTCTAGGTTCAGAGCCCTGTATGCAGTTGATCAAGGCTTTCATTGGGCTTCAATTTCTTCCTTTATCCAATTGTGCATCAGTCTCTCCATTTTACAGTGTCAATCCCACCATTCCTTCTTAATGCATGCTAACTCCCTTCCCCAGTTAGTTTCCTAGAGAACCTAGCTAGCTATACCCATTTCCATGGACTTCCTCAACTAGAGCCTCTGACCACGTTCCTTTTTCCTCCACGTACTCCTTTTACAAAGGGGGAAATGAAGACTAGTAACAATATTCCAGGTTAGTCAGTACGTTGCCTTCTGTTTCCCATGTCTTGGTCATGCCCTCTTCCTCTCACATCTCATTGCCGTCCCCAGTTTATCTCATATTTCTTTCATGGTGAAAAGAGACATGGAGGCAGAGAGGTAAATAGATTTATCCATTCATCTCCATTGCAAGGAAGAATAAGAAGCCTATGCATGAATTCATGAGTTATTCATTGCCTCTATTTTAAATAAATAAGCCATCAATTTTCATTTGGGGATTCTTCTAATGTGGAGCTGTATCACATAAAGACACAGCTCCAGATTTGGAACTAGAAGCTGAGCTCTAGTCTCCATTCTTCACCTTTACATTGCAAACAGTTTGCTCTGTTTTGTTTGTTTCTTTCTTTATAAAGGTCCTATGAATTACAAAGGTGTACATAAAAGGCATACAATGTTTGCCTTTTAAGAATACAATGTTTTAGGCATACAGTGCTCCAACACCAATCCATCACCATTCATGGAAGTCAATTTCCCATCACAATTGTCTCTCCAGCCTGCCTCCTTGACAGATATACTTGAATGTTCAGTTATTGTAGGTTGGGTCTCATGCTTACAGTGCTGTTGTCTCCATGGTTCAGATACATACATATGCTTCCCTTTGACACCATTCATGTGCCCAAGGGCTTTTACTCTTGTTACCTCCTGTATGTCTCCTCTTATTCCCTTTTGATTTTTTCCCCGTCCTTCTCATTGCTATAATCTAGAGTCTGGGGTAATATGGCATCACACCTCCGATACTGTATAATCCCTTGTTCTGTTACTCTTCACAGCACATATAAGTCAGATCATCAAGTATTTGGCCTTCTTTTGAATTACTTCACTTAACAAGATAGCCTCCAGTTCCATCCAAGTTGCAGCTAAAGTATTTCACCTTTCCTTGCAACTGCATAATATTTCACTGTGTATGTATGTTATCCCTTTAGTATAAACTCATTTGTTAGTGGATATCTGGATTGTTTCCATATCCAAACTATTGTGGTAGGTGTTACAATGAATACCTGTATTTATACATATCTTTTTGAGGTTATGTTTTTGTGCCTTGGAGTTTTCTCTTTGACATTAAGTTCTTTCAGATTCCAGAAAGGATTTTTGCAGGGCAGAAGCAACCAGGCAAAGGAACTCAAAGCAAAGCAGAAGGTGTTGATCAGGTTGTAAAATAATAACCAGTGATGATTGTTATGGAAAGACGTTATCATCAGGGGAGCTGGGGAAAAGATGCATGGGAAATTTCCATAATATTTTTTCATGATTTCTTGTGGTCGAAATTATTTTATCATGCAATTAGCTGCTAAGTGGATGGATCTGGAGAATATCATGTTAAAATGAGTCAGAAGGAGAGGAGAGACACAAAAGGATTTCTCTCATAAGTTGCTTACCCAAGCCCCCTTCTAAATTCAGGAGCAGGTAGCATAGAGAGGGGAGAGAGTGGAGAGAAGAGAGGGAAGTGTGTGCAATGATCAGCAAAGGGAGCAAGAGCAAGGCACATGGAGAGGGCCACGAGAGGAAAGTCAAGGAACTTGAGAGGTCAGAATGGAGTAGAATGCATCAGTCCTACAGGGGAAATCTGGGTTATGCTGCCAAACCAAGGCAGCAAGCAGTCCCTGAACAGTCTCAGTGGCTTTCCCAGTGAGACGCCTTCCAGTGTTCCCCCCACCCCACCACAGGGTTCCAAAGCAGTGCTAGAGAAATGCTGTTGACTTTTGACTTATGAAGGGTTGATACCAGACCTGACATCTTCTGTCCTCCTGATCCCCCCTTGTCTCTGGGGAGCTTGAGAAGCCTCTACCAAATACCACTACTACCAAGATCAACCACTGCCTCATGGGCAGGTAGGAATCCCAGAACCCCAAAAGTCATGGTTCTTAAAGCCTGCTACAAAGCACTGGTTGTCAGAATGTGAACAGCTATGTGAGGCCAAGTGTATGTGAGGTCCAAAGACGTCTTAACAGTGTTTTGCTCTGAGAACAGAAGAAAAACACAGTGTAAGGAGACTCCATTGTTTGTGGGGGGCGGGGGGGAAGCATCTCTTTAGAAGTCTCAGGGACAACTTTTAAGTTTTCTACCTCCGTGGTCAAACCCTAGAAAATCCAGAGATGATACTACACATGGGATCTGTTGCCATTCTTCCCTCTCCTCCCAGGAATGGTGTTAAATTAGGGCACCTGGCAGTCTGAGAGCAGAGTACTACAGAAAGTGCTGAGTGCACACCTGTGTATGTACATGAATGTGTGTGCATATGTGTGTGTGCCTGTTTTGCATGCATGCATATGCATGTGTGTTTGTGTATACACACATCTGTGCATGTATTCACATCTGTGTGTGCATGCATGGGTATGCATGTGCAAAGAAGTGAAATAACAGTCAAAAGAGAAGGACCTTGCAGTGAATATTGTAAATTAAATGGGAGCTTTGTTAAAAATGAAAATAAACAGGTGAAACTAAATGCATTATCCATTCAAAAATAATAATGATAAAAATGCACAGCAAAGCAATAACAAATGATCAACAAAGGCAACAAAGTCTGAGAACTGGTTGGCAAAACTGATGGTACCTTGGTGAGTGAGTGGAGTTGATGGTGGGGTGTAGGTTACAGGAAGCAGAGGAGGTACACTCTGGTGAAGGGTATGGTGTTATATGCATCAATCATAGTGCATCAATTTTTAATGATAATAAAATACAACTATTTCAAAGGAAAACGGTTTTACTTGTTGTGTGTAAGACAAGAAATTTGTCTGCTATGCTATATTCCAGCCTCGAGATAAATAATAAAGTAAAGTAAAGGCCCTCCCGTTGATCGTCGATTTGCTCGAGCGGGCCCAGTAACGTCTCCATTGGAGACTTTGTTGTTACTGTGTCTGGCATATCGAATACTCTCGGTAGCTTGCCGGGCTCTCCGAGAGGGGCGGAGGAATCGAACTCGGGTCGGCCATGTTAGCTGCGTGCAAGGCAAACGCCCTACCCGCTGTGCTAGTCTAACACCAATCCCACCACCAGCTTTAACTTCCCTCACCAGTATCCCAATTGTCATCTCCCCCACCCCTCCAGGAAAAAAAAAGGTTTTTAAATAATAAAATCACCATCATATAGTCTACCAAGAAAAGGATGACTTAAGGTTAGATAAGCAGGAAGAAATAGGTCTAATTGCAAGATTGACTGCATTGATTTGTGGTATATAAAAGAAATATAGAGTAGGAGACTAATATCCAAGGCCAGGGAAAACAGGGTTTAGGAGGACTTGTAAATGGTTGGAACTAATCACAACTGTGTGTGTAGGGGGAGGGGGAACTGAGGGTAATAAAATCGAGAATAGAGCAGTATGATAATAGTAGCCAGTATGGAGAGATAGCACAGCGAGTAGGGCGTTTGCCTTGCACGTGGCCGACCCGAGTTCGATTCCTCTGCCCCTCTTGGAGAGCCCGGCAAGCTACTGAAAGTATCTTGCCCCCACAGCAAAGCCTGGCAAGCTACCCATGATATATTCAATACGCCAAACACAGTAACAAGTCTCGCAATGTTACTGGGCCCGCTCGAGCAAATCGATGAACAACAGGATAGTACAGTGACAGTGACTATAATAGCTGGGAATGATCACGTTGAACAATATCTGAGTGTTAAAAGTAGGTTAAGGAATATTCTTGAAAAGCTTTCAGTATCAATATTGCAAACTACAATGCCCAAAAGGGAAGAGAGAGGGAGAAAGAAAGTTGGGGGAGCGGGGAAGAGAGAGAGAAAGAGAAAAGCACTTGCCATAGAGGCAAGCAGAGGGTGGGGTGCAGGTGATGGGAGGGACATGGGTCCACTGGTGCTGGGAAATGTACACTCGTGGAAGGATGGGTGTTGGAATGCTGTATGAATGAAATCTAATCATGAACAGCTTTGTAAGCGTCTATGTCATAGTGATTCAATAAAAAAAGTAAAAAAAAAAATTCTGAATGCCATTCAGTAAAACACAAGAAGAAACTTGTGTCATCAGACTTGTGCTTATTCTCCAGGTCCAGGGATAACAAGTGGCAAAAGTGCACGCCTTACAAGTGACAGGTTACAGGGTAGATGCCTGGTGTCACACACATGTGCCATGCTGGATCCCCATAGATTTGCTATCTGGGACCCCTACCCCATGGTGTGTGATCTCCAGAGCACCTCGGCCAGTGTTGTGTGAGAAGCATGACTGAGTTCCACCCTAGCAAGCGTGTATGTGAGCACACAGCCACCACACACAAGGCAGTGAGCCCTGCAACCAGAATATGCACAAATGCCACATTTAAAAAGAGTGGACTTCTTTCTGAGCACCATGACTGAAGTGTTCAAGTGCTAGTGAGAACCACAACCAAATATACTTGTGACTCCCTATCTCCATCATCACCAAAGTAAGGGAAGGAAAGTTAATTAATATTTAATGATAATAAATTTAAAATCTGTTTTCCATAATTAAGATGCTAAGGACTGACATCTTTTAGTCAATGTGTCAATGCCCTGAATAAAAGCTTTGCTGTAGCAAATAGTTGTTGTTTGTATTCAACTTCCCTAGGTCAGTCCTCACCCATCACAGCAGCTGCCATCCTCTGGGTTCTACCAACCCCTTCAATGTGCAGGAATCCCCAAGTGATAAACAGTTTGTGCAGAGGGAGTGAGCAACACGCTGAGCAGCCCATGGTCCATAGAGTATCCCAGTCCGTTTCTAGAGTCCAGAGTTGAGGGTCAGAAGCCATCAGCAGCTGGAAGCTGTGTTTGCATGGTTTCACAGACTCTCCCGTTTCAGACTCCAGGGTCGCCAGGAGACTCCAGCAGCCCTACCAGGAATGCTGTACAGGATGGATATTGAGGAATGGCACATTCAGAAATGAATCGGAAAGCAGAAGCTGTCTACAAAGCACTCAAAAATTAAGCATTTTCTGTTTTGAAACTAAACTGCATTCAAAGTACTGTCAATTATAAATCAAATGCATGTTAAAATGAAAAGGAAACTAATCAACCAAATGAAGACAGTTGCCTCCTACCACAATATCTTCAATAAAATGTCCGTTTCCCATTGAAGGTGTGCATTTCCCCTTGGAGAAGGAATAAATTTTTACAGTTGCAAATTACAGTACAACCTAAACTGCTATTGATTCAAAATGCATGTTACCTTAATGGTTTCTAAATATTCAATAAAATAACAAAAGCCTCCATTTCATGCTTCAAAGTCCAAAGGGAATGAACAGTTTGAGATTTTTTCCATGACAGTGAACATTTTGAAAATATACATGTGTATTTATATTCCTATATGTGTGTATATAGAGAGGAAAGAGAGCCTTTTTACTGAATTATGCCTTATATATACATTTAAGTGCACAAAACTGATTTTTCTTATATACCTGATAGCCAACACCCTGATGAAGATTTTTTTTAAAAATGTTCTAAAGTACTACAACATTTAAATAATGTTTACGTTAGGCTGGGCTGGAGCCATAGCACAGTGGGCAGGGCCTTTGCCTTGCACATGACAGACCCAGGTTCAATTCCTCAGTTCCTCTCAGAGAGCCCACGAAGAGTGTTCCACCCGCATAGCAGAGCCTGGCAAGCTCCCTGTGGCATATTCGATATGCCAAAAACAGTAACACCAAGTCTCACATTGGAGATGTTACTGGTGCCCGCTCAAGCAAATCGATGAACAATGGGAGGACAGTGCTACAGTGCTATGTTAGGCTAATTGAAGCCTCCAACATACGTAACCTGGGTTTCCAGCTCCTCCAAGCCAGAAATAGAATTCCCTAGATAGTTAGGTGTGATTTAATCATCAAAACAGGTAAGACCTTCAGGTACACTGTTCCAGACCTTCCCAGCAGCTGCTTTCTCCAAGAAGGCCTTTCTCCAATATTTCCCTTGAAAATATTTTCCTGGCAAGATACACAAAGCTCAGGTGAAGAGGTTGGGAACTGGGTGAGGATGGCAGGCTAAAGGAAAACCTGAATTGGCAGACAGGGAAAGGTGACAGTGGAACCTGAGAGATCTGACTTGTAAAGGATGGTTTGCAATAAAGACTCATCAAGCTTCCAAGTTTAACCACCATAGGGCGGAAGCAACATCAATCTTGAGGCTCAGAGAGATGCTTCTGGTGCTTTCAAATCCCTAAACTGCTCTTTGCTGTAAGCTGCCCTTTCTCTCTTTTTCATCGTGAAATCAAAGTCAGTTTCCATTCCATAGTTTTCCAGACATTTCCAGAATTTCCAGAAATTTCCCTCGACTGTAAAGCTGGGGTTTGATTAGCACTTGAAGCCGCTGTCCACTCAGAACTTGGATTATGTCTTTAACATTCTCCATGCAAGGACACAATTCAAATCTCTGAGACTTGGAAGCTTCTTCCAAGACAGTCCCCTCATTAAGGTTTGTAAACTATTTATTCTTCACCTAAGAAACTTAAATCCATCTTCCAAAATTCAAATCCACGCACAAAAAAAATAAAAGGATCAATATCCTCTCCTTCCCAAATACAGCTTGGCTCTGCTTAGCTGAAAACCCAGTTCATCGTCATTGAAGACCCTTAAAACTGTGAATAAAGACCTTTAGAGGCAAATAGGGTTCTTCCCCATGTGTAATCATCATGTAACTGGTGAACCATGGAGCCAAAATTCTAACAGCTTCTAAACAGAAGGCTTCAGTTCTCGAGGGAACCAACTCATCCTTTTGCCATATGTAAGCCTATTTTGTTCCCTTGCTTTCTCTCCTAAATGAGAATTTTTGAGGAAATACCAAATCTCTGAGAGCTCAGGACTTTGTTTTTCTTTTACTACAAATTGGGGTTTGGCCATCTGACTTCAGTGAGGTAGGAGGACAGAGGGCAGAGCAATAAGACAGTGGATAGGACACTTGCCTTGCACGTGGCCAAGTTGGGTTCAATCTCCAGCAGCCCATATGGTCCTCCCAATTCCCACTAGGAGTTATACCTGAGCACAGAGTCAGGAGTAAGCCCTGAGCACTGCTACATGTAACTAAAAAATGGAAGAAAGGTAAAAAAAGGTAGGAGAGCGATAATGGAGGATTTCCTCTGAGCTGGAATTAAAGTCTATCCCCTGCTGTGGAACTACTGGGCACTAGCCATGTCTTATTATTTCTATTTGCAATAACTGATATACAAAGGATTTGTTTTCTACTTCAACCAAAAAGAGATTATATTTTTTGGCTTTGTTTTTCCACAGATGTCTGAAGAGAAAAATTTTGCCTTGAACTGGAGGTCTATGGACCCCTTCCCAACCCCACCCCCACCAGTAATTCTTTGCTCCTCAAAGTGTCTTTTCTGATTATATGTGAATATCACCTTTTACTTTAAATAATAAAAATATAAGAATTCTAAGCTAGTACAATATGATAAGATATATCTCACCACGAGAACAAAAGGGTATGCCCTGCCACAGAGGCAGGGTGGGATTGGGTAGATGGGGGTGGGAGGGATACTGGGATCGTGGTGGTGGGAAATGGGCACTGGTGGAGAGATGGGTCTTTGATCATTGTATAATTGAAACCCAAGCACAAAAATTTGTAAGTCTACAACTGGACCTCATGGTGTCTCACTAATAAAATTTTTTTTTAAATCTAATTAAAAAATAAGTCTTAGATATTTCAAAAAAAAGATATATCTCACCATTTTAAGATAACACTAATGTTTTGGTGATCAATTTTGGGAGCATCTTGTGTATCCAAATTTGTTGAAAACTAAATTTCCTACGAAGAATCATTTTTTTTCAGGTGGTACCTTTCTCCACTCACTTTTCTATCTCCTCATCCCTGTCAGCATTTCTTACCCAACTCCAGTTTCTCCCAATTAGCCTGTCTAACTTACTCAGAAATGAGAGACCGAGATAAGGGTATGCATACTTGTAATTTATTTGGGAAAGGAATTCGAGTGAGGGATTAGAAGGAGTTAACCAATGAAAGAAAAGCTAATATAAGGGTGCTTTGCTGAACCGGTACTGCCATCAATAACAGGAACTTAGTCTTACTGGGACCCTCTGAGCACTTGTGTGGAACATTCCTCAGAACTGTCCCCGCCTGGGAGAAATGATGGAAGCACCCATTCGTGACTTCTTGTCTCTTTTGGTCAAGCATTGCTGCATGGTGTATTAATGCCCTCTTCTAGCTTCTGCATGAGTGAGGAGGTACCACATTACTTTAGCAGTTATCTCACAGAGTAGCTTCAGGGAGGCCCTGAGGCAGGAAGTCAGAATTGCAGTGCTGCTGAGGGAAGGCCCTGGAATGTTATATCTGCTAGGATAATAGCGGCTCACTGCAACAATAGAACAGAAATGGCCTGTCACGGTTTCTTAAATTGCACAACTAGTGACAATCTCTACAAAGACAATAAAAAGGAGTTAGTGGGTCCAGAGAGTTAATAAAGCGGTTAAGATTCTTGCCTTGCACAGGCTGACCTGGGTTCAATTCCCAATAACATTTGTGTTTTTTTCCCTTTCCACCCCCTTCCACCCCATAAAACCTGCCAGGAGTGATCCCTGAGAAAAAAGCCTGGAGTAAGCCAGCAGTAAGCCCTTACTTCCATCGTGTGTACCTAAACAGAGACAGAGACAGACAGACAGATAGACAGACAGAGAAAGAGACATACAGTGTATCAAGCAATAGCCTTTTCCAGCTGCAGGTGACTTCGATAACTTTATAAAATTCTATCATTCCCTCACACCAATTCCAGACTACCTTCACCCTCAGCCAGATATTCCTTCTTCATTTCTGAAGAATTGGAACATAAGTTCCTTCACTGATAAGGAACATAAGTTCTTTTACTGATTCATGGTTGCTATACCCACGAGTTACATGTATTCCTTTCACACCTCATTAAAGAGAAGCCATCCTAGCTTCTCATAGTAATCAGGTTCAACTATCCTGATAAAGATTCCAGTAGAGTGCTTTATGGATCACTAGCTAAAAAAGAAATCTAGACAATTTCAGCAGAACCACTATAATATAAACATGTCTCCCAACCTCCCACCCACACCCCTGGGAAACCTATAATTGAATAAATTATGAACTTATTGGTGGGAAGGATGAATTCCTCACGTGGTCACTAGGAGTAATGGTGAATTGTAGGGTGACATTGCTTTGTCCTTCTTCCAAAAGAAACTTGGGTTTATCTGGTTACACCCATCACAGTGCTCCTGAGGCACTTCCATTCCATTGTGTTTATCTGTAAACAGTCTTCCCTATGATCTCCTCCACACCCAGTTAATCAGCTTTCCCCCTAATCACTCTGTTAATTTGTTACGTCAGATTCCTCAGAAATCTATGATTTTATATGCATGAGTGAAATATTGCATTTCTCCTCTCCTTATGCCTTATGAACAGTTTACTTTAAAGCAATGCCCTTTTTGTATAGATACAGGAAGACCATTAACATTGTGCTTTGTAACTTAGGATTTGATTGGCTTTGAATATTATTCACTCCTGGGCATCTGCTTTCTCGACTTAAGCCTCAGTTGCCCTTAGTTCCTAACACCCCAAAGCAGGGTCCCAACAAGGGACTGAATGGACTCAGGGCAAGCGGTGGGCATCGAAATGGGCCAGGCCAAAGTGTCATGATTCTTAACTATAAGTTAAGAGTTTGATCATAGACAAATGCTGTCACGATCCAAAGGTAACGATGAAACTAGGATCCTGATAGGGGTGAAAAAGACTATCTGGCCTGAGCACTGTAGTCTGAGATCGAGATGGCCCTAGGAGAACAATTCTGTAAGTTTAAGATATTTCTTACTGTATCCATACAAAATTATTTATATTATATATGCTTATGTGTTTGCTAGACAAGGAGAGGAGAAACACACCCAGGAGAATCCACTCTAGGGTGGATTGATCTGATAATGAGGATCTGTCCTAGAAGTGGATGTCCCCAGGGAAAGAGGGAAAGAATTCTACCCCTATTGATTGTGACCACACCTATGTGTAATGATTACCCCTACCCATCATACTTTGGGATTTAACTGTACTGGAAGGGTGGGCTGGGGGTGAGAAGGAAGGAGAAGGGGTCAGAAGGAAGGAGAAGGGGATCAGAAGGAAGAGAAAGAGGATGAAGGGGGATGGAGAAGGAGAATGAAGTAGCATGGAGGAGGAAGAGACAGGAGCAGAGGCAGAGAAGGGAGACTGGTTTAGATGGAGAGAGGATAGGAATAAACTGCGACTAATACCAACCAGCCTGCCCTCATTTCCTTCCTCCGCCTGACCATCGCCATCAACCTCTCCGGGGTGGAAGAAGGGTGAGACTAGCGAACGTGGGCTGCGGCAGAGATAGAGCCACCACCACTGTGTGCTGTGCCCCTTTGTGTGAGTTCACACAGTGAATATTGCTAACACTTCTTTCAAACTTCAGTTCCATCTACAAACAATATGCTTGGTCTTTGAGTTAATGCATATAAGAGATATTGAAAGATACATTCAACACCATTATGAGTTTTTTTCATAATAACATTTTAAAGACATCTTTTATATAAGTCTTTCATTCTTTTATTTAGTTATCAACTTCCATGAGATGTACTAAATGATAGAACCAGTGATTGCTATTGTCATTCAGCTAATAACACAGTTTCTTTACTGTCAAGTGGGTCCCTTATCTGAGGCAAATTTTATAGACTCTACTCTATGATACAAGACATTTTGTAGGCTATTTTGTGGAAATGCTAATAATTAGGGAAGGGAATCTCATACCTAGGGTAGGTATCAATTCTTATGGGAACAAATCATCATATCCCATGATATGAAATGATCTGAAGAAATCCACTTGCTACCAAATATGGTCTTCTTGAATAATTCTGTTACACTGCGTGTATCTAGAAATCTGTAGAATTACCATGGTCCATAGCTAATCAACATCATGATATTTAAGGCCCATATTTGGTCAAGTTATGCTCTGCCTCCTTTACTGTGCCATTACTACTGAGTAATCCTTTAGATTACCAAGGAAAGACTGGCTGTTATTCACATGAAGAGTATATCTTCTGTAGTAGATGCTTTTTGGTGAGAATTAAGAGGATACACCACTGCCCACTTCTAGAGACACAAATGTTTTGCATGTCTCACTCTGCTACTTCCTTACCTCATCCTTCTGTCTTGCTCCTGAACACTTAGTAAGCTGCATACCACGTCCAGAAATATAATTATAGCAATCTCTCAGCCTATCTCTGTCTCAACACAAATAGAGTAATCTATGTTCTGCCTGACATTTGAACCATAAAAAGGGTCTTTCTTCTTATGATCCTACCAGCAACCACCACTACACGGTGCTATAGTGGCGTGAACAAATCCATCTGATAAATGCCCAAGTTCTTTTCTTTATCAATTGTTTATATAGACCTCGCTGTGACCCACCTCAACCACCCCTGCCATGAGTAAGTTGAGAGGGAAGCAGTGTTTCAGGAGAAGTCAGTGGGCATGGGAGTCTGGGCTCTCTGTTTATGAAACTTACCTGTAGCTCTTTGTGTGCACAGTAAAAAATCTACTATTTCTTTTGCAAGATACCTCATTTCATTGTGTTTTGATTAAATTGCACTCCATAGATATTGTTTCATTTGAAAATTGAAATTTTGTGACAACCTGTGTAGAGCAAGTTATTGGCATCATTCTTTTCAACAACATTTGCTCGCACTCTGGTGTCTTTCACAATATTTTACACCTCTGCATTTTATAAACTACAATCAATGACATTTGATATAACTATTGTTACTGTTTTATGGTGCCATGAACGGCTCCACATATGATGATGAAGATAGTAAATGTTGTGTGTGTTCTCACTGTTTCACCAACTCGCTATCATCTCATCAGTCTTTCTCTTCTCAGTCCTCTCTATTCTCTCAGTCACAACTATGCTGAAATCAGGCAATTAATAACATCTATAATGTTCTCCAAGTGTTCAAGCAAAAGGAATAGTTTCACATCTCTCACGTAGCGTTAATTAGAAACAATTAAACTGAGTGAAGAAGGCATTCTAAAAGACAGAATGAAGCTAGGCCTCTTGCATCATGCAGTTAGCCAAGTTGTGGATGCAAAGGAAGAGGTCTTGTAGGAAATTAAATGTGCTACTACAGTGAACACATGAACGAAAGGAAGAAAAATAGCCCTATTACTCAGAGTGAGAGAAAAATGGTGAAATCAATACACAAGACTCATCAAAACCTAATATAGAGCAAACCCCTCTTTCAATTCTATGAAAGTGAAGAAGGTATCGAAGAAAGGTTTTGGAGTTAGTTGAAAGGGATTGGTTCATATGATTTAGGGAAAGAAACCATCTCCATTAACATAAATGTACAAGTTTAAAAGCATAGTAAATGGTTGAGAAGATGTAGCCAAAGAAAACCAATGAAGCTGGCTACAATACATGATAGATTTTCATTGTAGACACAACATCCTTACATGAGAGAAAGATGTTATTTTGGATTTGCAAAGCTGGATAAAGGAACTCAATGACTGGTTTCAAAGGTTCAAAGACAGGTTGGCCCACTTGTAAGGGCTAATACAGTTGGTGATTTTCAGTTGGCCGCGTGCAAGGCACCCTACGTGCTGTGCTATCACTCCAGCCTGAGATACTGGACTGGGGGCTGGAGCGATAGCACAGCTGTAGGGCGTTTGCCTTGCACGCAGCCAACATGGCCGACCCGAGTTCGATTCCTCCACCCCTCTCGGAGAGCCCGGCAAGCTACCGAGAGTATCTCGCCCGCACGGCAGAGCCTGGCAAGCTCCCCGTGACATATTCGATATGCCAGACACAGTAACAACAAAGTCTCCAATGGAGACGTTACTGGGCCCACTCGAGCAAATCGATGATCAACGGGAGGGCCTTTACCTTTACCTTACCTTACCTCAGTGAAAGAGTGTCTTCTTTCACTTCCTGCTTAAAGATAGAGTGTCTCCTAGCATTTCCCCATATCCAGTCCAATGTCAGCAGCACTGTGATCTGAGATCTTCAGTGCCATGGCAATGTGTCTGATCTCTGGTTTGAAAAGGACTGTGTCTGATCTTTGGTTTGTAAAATCACTCTGTGTATGTGCAAAAACTAAAGTGTGTGATCCCCCCACCGAACTCCATGCCAGGCTGTTTCACTCAGGGCACCCCAGAGGGTGGTGGGTGAGAATCCTTCCCACCCCAAGGGATCCAGCCCCAGCAGCCAAAAACCTCCAGAACTAAACCCCGCCTTGCTCAAGGTCGCTCCCCACAGGCTCGGGCCAAGCCTCACTCATGAGTGAAGTCCGACAAAACACAGGTAATATGAATTTGGACTCTGGGCTCAACAGGACCAGGAGTGGAGATCCTATGCCCTTTCCTGAAACCCTCCCCACCCCAGTCTCCGGTGACCCAGGGGGTCACGCCTATAAGCCACCTCCTGCCAGTGCCAGATAATCTCCTCATTGTCCATCATCCAGATCACATGGCTTTTTCTCCCAGAAGGGAGCAATATAGATGCCTGCCATAGCCATGCCACCAGAGTCTGGGCCTGGTTGTTTCACTCAGGATGCCCCAGAGTAGGGAAGGTGAGAGCCCCTCTTCCAAGGGACCCAGCCCCGGCAGCTGAAAACCTCCACAACCCAACTGTTGCCAAGCTCAAGACCCCTTGGGCTGAGCCTCACCTATGAGTGAATGTATTCCTGGACCACACTGCCACATTCGCAGCCTGCTGGCACATCATAAGACACTCCCTACCCATTCTCTATAAGTACCACACCACAATCGATGGGATTCAAATAGTAATCTACAAATCATAGAGGGAAACATGCATATATACATACTTTCAGATATAAATACAAAAGCTCACATCACTCGACCTTTAACAACATGTTAGTGATATCCTAAAGAATGTCTTAATGGCACCTGCCAAAATAGAACAATCTTCACACTGTTTCCTCTGTGGATTTTTTTTTGTAGCGTTTTCAGCTGTTTTTCATAACAGACAATACAAAATATATTATTTCGGTTGTACTTTGGGACAGGGATTGGGGCTTGGAATGGAAACATCCCAAATATGGTGGTGGAAAGGTGTATTGGTGGTGGGTTTGGTGTTTGAAGTGTGTCATCCAATGATATGACACTCCCTGTCATCACAATAATGAAAACAAGAACAAAGGAGAAAATGGGAAGGAAGAATA
The DNA here is from genome assembly GCF_029834395.1 of Sorex fumeus. Taxonomy (NCBI): domain Eukaryota; kingdom Metazoa; phylum Chordata; class Mammalia; order Eulipotyphla; family Soricidae; genus Sorex; species Sorex fumeus. Next base: position 32,297,296 of record NW_026606092.1, on the reverse strand, counting down.
ATAACTTGTTTTGGGAAAAAAATATACATTGTAGGTTGTGGCTGTGACTGTGACTTAGCACCAGAACTCTTGCCTTGCATGTGTGAAGCCCTGGATTTGATCCCAGCACCAAAAAAACTATTACATTTTGTGATGGTATTGCTGCCATCAGTAGTGATTCCCCTTGCCCTGACACACAGGCGGGGTGGAGTGGGGTGGGGGGATGAGGTGGGAGGTGGAAAAGTTACTGGGAACATTGGTGGTGGAGAATGGACACTGGTGGAGGGATGGTTACTCGATCACTGTATAATTGAAACCCAAGCATGAAAGTTTGTAAGTCTACAACTGTACCTCATGATGTTTCACTAAAGAAAAAAAAATAGTGATTCCCTTAATGAATCTGGACAAAGTATCTGAACTCCTTCTGGATAGAATTCTCATTTTAGATGCCATTAACATTAGACAGATGTCAAAATATCAACATTAATAGGTCTTTAGGAAAGTTGATTCAAACACTGATAAATTACTTTCTGGGGGCAAGACTTTAGTGGAGTAAATCACTGCAAATATGCTGAAAATACCAACAGAAGTGAAGTCTGAGTTGTAGACGAATTACTGAAATTTCTTCAAAAACCTTGAGCAGATGAAGAATTGCTAATGGATAAAAAAGGAAAATCACTGTCACTGTCCTCCCATTGTTCATTGATTTGCTCGAGTGGGCCCAGTAACATCTCCATTGTGACAATTGTTACTGTGTTTGGCATATCGAATACGTCATGGGGAGCTTGCCAGGCTTTGCCGTGTGGTCGAGATACTCTCGGTAGCTTGCCGGACTGTCTGAGAGGGGAGGAGGAATCGAACTTGGGTCGGCCATGTTGGTCAAGGTTGCAAGGCAAACACCCTACCCACTGTGCTATAGCTCCAGCCCAAAGAAGGAAAATATTTTTTGGCATTACTTCATTGTTTCTTTTTGTTGTTTGTTTTTTAATTTGGGGGTCACACCCAGCAGATCTCAGAGTTTATGGCACTTAGTCACTCCTTAGTGGGCTTGAAGGACCTTATGTGATGCCAGAGATAGAAACAGGGTTAACTGCATGCAAGGCAAATGCTCTACCCACTGTACTATCTCTCAGGACATACCCCCCCCTCTATTTCTTATTGATGATGTTCACTGATTCTGCTAGTAAGTTGTTACTGACTTTTTGTTTAGCGCCTTCAATTCTGTTTTAATAAATTATTTTAGTTTCTAATCAACCTTTCTTCAAGTTTATTAACTCTCTCTTCCAATTATTTTCTCAGTTCAGTGATCATGGAGATAATTCTTGCTCTAAAGTCATCCTCAAGGAGCTTTCAACGTTGTAATGTACTTGAGGATACTCCTGAGCTTTTTCCCTCTGCCGATGAGCAGAATTCCTATTTTTCCTGATCTTCATAGAATCTAAGAGTAAAGCTCTAAGTTCCAGTTGGTCAGAACAATATTATAATATTCCTGTTTACAATATCAGGCTGGTACCAATGACCCTGCTGATTTATGGCAACCATGAATGCAGTGTGACATTTCTTAAATGCTTGCAAGAACAGTCTGTTTCCTGTGACTCTGACTAGTGTGCATCTGGAAAAAAAAACAGGGGATATGTGGCAACAACATCATGGAGAAAAAACAGCATCAAAATCTAGCCAGTTTGGGCTTTGGTACAGGGCTCCTAGTTGCTGGTACCTGGAAGTTTATGTGGTGTTAAAGTCCAACTGATTTTGGAAGTGGTTGGAAATAGTAGTTATATGTATCATATAGCCATTCAGCAAGCTGATCTCCATAGTGAAAGGGGGGCTTGCATTTGCAAGAACCCATTTGGGGCTGGATGCTCCAATTGAAGCTGGCTGTGCCCAACCACAGCCTGAAGGGTGAGACTCACCTCTTGATTGTCTATGAACTAGCCTCTAGAAAGCAGTTCCTAGTCATTTTCTCAGGAATGGCTGATCCCAGCAGTGGCCTGGTGACAACAGCGTCATGTGTTTGCAGGGTGCTTCAACTTCCCGGTGTCTTTCTGACACCCTGGGTAAGTAAAGTAAGTAAGTAAAGGCCCTCCCGTTGATCATCGATTTGCTCGAGCGGGCCCAGTAATGTCTCCATTGGAGACTTTGTTGTTACTGTGTCTGGCATATCGAATACTCTCGGTAGCTTGCCGGGCTCTCTGAGAGGGGCAGAGGAATCGAACTCCGGTCGGTCATGTTGGCTGCGTGCAAGGCAAACGCCCTACCACTGTGCCAATACTGAACATTTTGGAATGCATTGTACTTGGTATTCTGCAACTTAGGTTGGAGATCAAGCTGACACACCCAATTTGGTGGCATTCTCTTCAGTTCACAATGGGTTGTGACAAGCCTGTTAGCATAGCAGCTGGAACCTGAAGGGTGAGGGCTCTCCCATGAGGCCCAGAAGGTAAGTCTGCTGGAACCAGACTGAGGCTCTGAACCTGGCTCTACCCCTCTGCTGGGCAAAGTTGTGGCTGTGTGACCCTTCCAGGCTCAACGTACTTGCGGGATGACTGCTCCCATCTGGGACAGGTGTGGCTACACCACCCTTTGATTTAACCAGTCCGGATACTATCATTGATGAGTTCCAAGTACAAAAGTGGATTGCATGAACAGCTCAAATGCTTAGCATGAAATAGCCATGTCAACTCAAGCCCTGAGCCTGTCAGAATGGAGCTAACGATACAGCCCTCTGGAGCATGTCTCACTGTGCTGGGCTGGAGAAATCTGGTTTTGTTGACTTTTAGTTTGTTTCCTATCTTTTATTTAGTATATTTTCAACATATGCCAGTATAAGATGGATACATAGCAAGTGCCAGTATAAAAGTGATATTCTGTAAATTGTGATAAAACTGATTTTTCCCAGTTTCGAGACACCCAGTGATATTCAGTGCTTACTCCTGGCTCTGCAGTCAGAGATCATTCCTGGTGAGCCTTATGGGGTGCTAGGAATCAACCTGGGTCACTGCATGCAAGACAAGCTCCCTAACTGCCATACTATCAGTCTGATCCCTAAAACTAGTATTTTGTAAGTCTTTTGCATTCAGCCCCACTCTCACCCTAGGTTGGTATTTTCTGTGTGGTTCTGGTTTGTTGGAGTTGCCGGTAACTTTTCTCTTTCAGTTTATGTTCTCCCTTCCCATCCTCCTGCCCAGAGTAATCACTCCTTGACTTATCTGCTGTTCTGCCTTCCTAGAGTCCAGACTCCTTGAGGTAATGGCTATTTTTTCCAGTGAATTTCTTCAGAGAGACCCTTGTGGGAGATGCTGTTCTCCATTCAATCGTTGTAATTCTTTGTGTTGATGTTGCAGGAGCATTTGCAGAACTATTCCTTTGCTACTATGCTTGTCCCTCTCCCCCAAGTGAAATAGTGACTTGAGAGGGCATGCATTTCCGCTGATGATATAGCAAACATTGAGGAAAAGACACCAGAAGAAACAGAACATTAAGTAACTCAGTCAACAAAGCATCACAAGTTTTGAAAGGATGAACTGAGTCCAGATATAGTACAGAGGGCAGGGTGCTTTTCTTGCATGCAGTAGATTTGGGTTCCATCCCAGGCACCCCATGTGGTCCCCCAGGGTCCCACCAGGAGTAATTCCTGAGCACAGAGCCAGAAATAAGCCCAGTGTACTGCCAGTGTGGTACAAAAGCCAAAAGCCCACCCCCCCCCAAAAAAGAATGAGGGTATAAAGAAACTTTTTTTCCAAAGAAAGCATATGTATGTTCAATAAACACAGAAAAATATACCCCAAATTTCTAGTTATTGAATAAATGCAGATCATAATCGCAAGTGTTGGCAAGGATGTAGAGAAACTGGAACCTTGAATACTGTGAGGTATATGGTGCAGTCACCATAGACAACAGTGTGATGATTCCTTAGAGAATTTTCAGACAGAATTACGATGTGTTGCTGCAAGACCACTCCTGAGTATATGCCCCCCCCACCAAAAAGAAAAACCCAAATTATTTAAAAATTGTGTCTCTTTAAAAACAAGATATATATGCATATCCCTGTTCACAACAGCATTATTCACTCAAAAGATAGGAGCAACCGTTTATGAAGATATTACTGGATAAACAAAAAAGATATTACTGAATAAACATGCTCTGTACCTACAGTGCTATATTACTCAGCTTTAGAAAGGCAAGAAATCATGACACATAAAACAACATAAATGCACCTCAAGGCTATTCACTGTATCACTATATCACCGTCATCCTGTTGTTCACTGATTTGCTTGAGCAGGTGCCAGTAACGTCTCCATTCGCCCCAGTCCTGAGATTTTAGCAGCCTCTCCTTACTCATCCTTCCCAACAGTGCCATATTGGAGGCTCTTTCAGGGTCAGGGGAATGAAACCCATTATTGTTACTGTTTTTGGCATATCGAAAATGCCATAAGGAGCTTGCCAGGCTCTGCTGTGCGGACAGGATACTCTCACTAGCTTGCCAGGTTTTCAGAGAGAGACGAAGCTAGACTGTAAGAGGTTGTGCAGCCACAAACGCGGCCTTGGCCTTCTGGGAGCTTCGTTTTATAGTCTTTGGATCTTGGCCATTGATGGGATTACATGGTGCCAGGGGTAGTTTGTGGGTGTAACTACCAAGACTACCAAGCTTCTGGAAGGCGGGGGATCTTGCTGGAGGAGGCCCAGTCCTGATCCCAGCAGGCTTGGAGATCTCAGCCCTGGGTCCTGCACACCTGGGTTCCTCTGCCATGCGTGAGGCTCATCCGAGCATGTGGAGGGTGGCCTTGAGCATGGCTGTGGCTGGGTCCACAGGTCTTTGGCTGCAGGGGCTCTGCTTGGGGCGGGGAGGTAAACTCAACATGCTCCCCTCCCAGGGACCCCGATGAAGACAGCCTGGCACGGGGGCAAGAGACTCTGCCTCAAGGCTATTACACTAAGCAAAACAAACCAGACTCAAAAAGACAAATGCTGTAGGATCTCATTTATATCAGTTACTTAAAGTAAACAAATTTATACTCAAAATGTAGTAGTCATTGTCAGGTCTGGGCAGGGATGGACAGGCAGAATTATTGTCTAATGGGTATGAACTTTCAATTTGAAAGATGAAACAAGTTCTGGATATGGATGGTGTTTAAGACTCTAAGTATACATATTGTCACTGAGTGATAAGTTTAAAAATTAGCAAGATGGTGAATCTGAATTTACATGTACTCTAATACCAAAAATAATTTGAATGATTGAAAAGATAGATTTGGCACGCTAGTTGTCAACTAACTCATGTCCTTTCAATTTTTTTCTTAGTACTAATGGAATCTTGATAAAGACCATATCTCACAGGTCCTTTTCATGTACACATATAGAAAGGCATATGTAGGTCACACTATTGTATAAAAGTAGGATCAGAATACATATCCTGGCACAGCTGTACATATTCTTATGTTTCTTTGATTTTAAGCTATACTCAGCATGGCTCAGAGCTTGCTCTGTGTTCAGGGATCACTCTTGACAGGGCAAAGAGGACTCTTTGGAATGCTGCAATCAAACCCAAGTAGGCTGTTTGCAAGACAAGCACCCTACCTGCTGTACTACCGTCTGGTTCATTTCTACATCTTTTATCTGCAAATCAAATTTCCCACCTCTTGGGAAATGGTTCTTAATCATCCTTTCTAATGTCAGCATCTTATTTCCTGGTATAGATATATTCCCAAATATTCAGTTTCTTCTAATGAGAAATAGGTTGGTTTCTTCTAATGAGAAGTACTGGACAACGCTTCAATACTAAATCAGGTCTGCAACACATAGTCATGCATATTTCAAATGGATTTTTATTGAACTCTATGTAGAGAGGAGTTCAAAGCTGAAAATTGTAGAAAGAAAGAAAGAAAGAAAGAAAGAAAGAAAGAAAGAAAGAAAGGAAGGAAGGAAGGAAGAAAGACAAACTGTGAGATTGGATACAGTGATGTTTCTAGACTTCAGTGATAGTCACAAGTGACCCCCTGGCAGCCTTGTCATCTGAAGCCCAAGCAGCAGAGGGCTTGAGGAGTGTTTAGGCAGTTGGAGAGAATTTTCATGGAAGCATCAAGCAGGAACCGCAGGGCCTGAGAAGAATGGCTTTGAGCATGGGTGAGGTGCACTTGGATACTGCCCAGGCTTGAATTTCTGCAGTCACCCCACTATCACTTGTTGCATTGAGTTATTGAGCTTAGAGGCCCCTGCACTAAGCAGAAAGGGCTCCCGTGCTCCTTTCTAGGTAAAAAATGACATATATCTTTACTCTGGAAAATTCAAGAGAATGGCGACTTTTCAGTTTACCACAGGAGCTGTACACTTTGTGGAGCAAACTAGAGAGTTATATCAGCAGCTTTATTTCTCCTCAACGGTAAGTATAAAATAAAATTGGCAGGAGAGGACGTTGGGGATGTAAATGGCAAGTGTCAGAATGATAAAACATTCTATAAAGCAGGTGGTATGAATAATAGAGAGAGAAGAATTTGAAGACTTTATTCATTTCCCCTCTCCTTGAATCTTAATTCTCCACTTCACTTTCATCCATTTAAAAATAAATTCTTGATGAAGGACTTCTAGTGGAGAAACAACGTCCAGATGACCCTATCCAGAGACTCACTCTGCCCAAGCACGTAAATTGCCTGGATTTGGTCTTAAGCTCACAATATATTTAAGTAGCCTGAAGAAGAATGGTTAAGTGCTCACACAGGGAACACTGGCTGGATTACTGCTAAGTCCTTTACATAAAAAATGTCTGTGAATCTGCAACTAAATGCTGTTTCTACCAGATTCTACTCTTCTTGGACATTCTCACGCAATCACAGTATTTTAGGTATCTTTAAAACCCAGAGGGGAGAGAAAAGACAAGGCAGATAGAGAAAAATAATCATTTCTGAAACAACCACAGATCTTCCAGCCCCACCATCTGTTCTTCTCTGTTTGCTGCCTTCTCCTTTCAACTCACATCCCAAACCCAGGGCTCTCTGATATTTACAAGATAAAAAGTTCCGACACCCTTCCTAGGTCTTCAGGCTCAGAGCCAACTCCACTCTTCCTTTTCCCTGATATTCCTTTCCCCAACTCTCTTCTACTATTTCCCACCATTATCATTTCCTATGTCCCTATATTTCAAACCTGCTGTTTCCTCTCTGAGGGAAACAAAGCTTAACTTCTTTCAAAATCCAGCTAAAGCCCTACTCTTCTAAGAATGTGTCTAGAAATATGAGTTTGAGTTCCCCAGGATCAATTTTATCCTTTATTTTTGTCTTTTTGGATTACACTCAGCGTTGCTTAGGGGTTACTCCTGGTTCTGCACTCAGGAATTATTATTGGCGGTGCTTTGGAGACCATGGATTGAACCCAGGTTGGATGCATGCAAAGCAAATGTCCTACCCACTGTAATATCACTCCGGCCTAATTTCATCCTGTTTAGTCACTGATGTAGGCCTATATACCTAATACATAGTAGTAGCTGCAAAATAAATATTTTGCCAATGAATGAGACATTAAGTTTACTTTTGGGGTAGATCATTTCACCATGTACCCACCATGGAGCTGTCACTCCTAGTGACCTGTACTTAGAGTCTCCCTCACACATTGTCTCATCTGAAGAGACAATGGTTGTGTTCAGCCAATTTGTCTTCCTTGGTGGACAGAAAGATCTGAGAAGCTCAGGAGCTCTTTCAGTTCACCTTTCCTTTGAACTATCATTCATTACTATCACAGGGCTCGGCCTGCTGTAGGCTATATACTTAACTTAAAAATTCTGCAGCATCAACAGTGGAATAAATATATGTTAATTTTCCTTCTCTTTTCATGGTTAATTTATAACCCCCTGGGACAGGGGGTAGTTAGTTAGAAATTTCTAATCAGGCATCCACACACCACAAGTTTCACCCCCATTATATCTAATCAACATTAGAGAGTTTCCTAAGAGCTTAAGGGATGCTAGAAAGTGTTTTTCATCATTGAAATGCACAGCGTTCAGATATGTGAATTGCCTACCGATACTATTTCAACACCTTTGCCATTGCTTACATAGAGTCACAGCTCCTGAAACGCAGCATCCCAACGGATTCCTTGAATCCTTCTCTGCTATGCTGTCTTCAAGAAAAGAATTTAATTCCAACTCTGACTTTTCCAGGGAAAGTTCTAAAACATGAAGCTAATTGGTGTGCAAATATGCCCTGAACGCTCTCTGGTGGTTTCTGTACAATGTCCAGAAGCTGAAGATTTTCAAGGCCACTGAGGATTCATCTCCTGAATACTTCACTGATACTCTCTCCTCGCTTCACTGTTCCCCGCCCTACACATATATCCTCAATGTTTTATTCCACATATGCTCAAACAGCTCATTCTGTCAAGTGAACCAAATTGGGGGGTTCAGACAAAAGCAATTTTCCATTTCATCTGCACTTACTAAAAGAAAAATTGTGAATTGTGTCTATAAGGCTCTGCTTGGTATTTCATCTATAAAGCAGAAATAATTCTCTGACTGCTAATTCTTCCCCGCAGAGATCTCAAGGAATCCATTGAGGATTACATAGTTTTCTGTTCTGAAAGGATGGAAAATAAGGTGACTCTTGGGGAGGAGGGGACACTGTTGAGCAGCACCGAAAAAGCTAAGGACTAAGTCTGTGCATCTTTGCTTTGCTGTAAATTATTCTCATTCTTGGGATGCAGAATACATCAGTCAGAAGATGAACTCTGATTCCGTGGTTGAGTGCAAATCCTGGCTTCATTACTTACTTCCTGAGAGACCTTGAATTTAATCACAAGGTCTTAATCTTTTGATTACTCAATTTCTAGATATGAATCTGCAGTTGAATGACTTCATTATCAGTATCTCCTCCTCTGGACATTTGTAAGATGAACTAAATATTTATAAAGTAATTCCTATAAAGCATAATAACTGGCACATAGTGAGGGCTCAAAAAAGCATTTATTAATATGTTCACCCAATTAATAATCTAAAGACCACAGTGGTGTGATCTTAATGTTTGTTGTCATAGGCAGAGGGTGATGGAGTATGGTTCAACAATCCCCATCTACGGCTAAACAGATGGAGTGTCTAACAGACTCTTTTTTTTTACAGACTCTTTTTAATTTTTAAATTTAATTTTATTATGATTTTTATTATTGCAATTACATAGCTACAATAGTAACCTGAACATTTTTAGTTGCGATTTTAGTTGACATTTTCAGTACTGCTGCATCACCACCAAAGTGCCCATGGCCCATGGTGTCTTCAGCACCACTATCTTTTGAAAAGAACAGAAAAGGAAATAAATTGAGCGCAAATATAATCTCAACCCTCCGGGTTGCATATATATATATATATATTATATATATAATGAAACTCAAATTACAACATCCAAGTTTTAAAGTGCACCTGTTAAAGTAGCAAGTTGTAGGAAGAGTGAGCAGAAGAGAACTTGGAACACTGTTGGAGGTAAGATGACATTGGTGTTGGAATTTGTGTTTGAATATTATATATCTAAAACTCAACTATCACTTTGTAAATCACAGTTCCTTAATAAAGTTAAAAGTAAGTCTAATTATTGCTGTTTTGGTCATACGTTTACAAAACTGTTGACATTTTTATTTTCTCTACCTATTTGTTTTATTTTATTTTTATAAAGTTGTTCACAATCATCTGATATTCAAACACAAATCATACCACCATTACACCTTTCTACACCACATTTCAGATGTTTCCATCCTGAACCCCAAACCCTCCCGACAAAACAGAACCTAAATAATTTATTTTGTATTGCTTGTTATGAATAATCCACCAAAAATGATCCATTAAAGGTTTCTTAGAGGAAAGTGTGTGAACACTGTTGTATTTCACCTAGGAGTCATTGATAAAGCACTCCTATAAGAGATTAGTAACATGTTGTTAAAGGTCGAGCCTTATATGCATATATATGTACACACACACACACACACACACACACATATATATATATATATATACATATATATATCACTGTATCACTGTCATCCCATTGATTGTCGAATTACTCGAGCGGGCACCAGTAATGTCTCTATTCCTCCCAGCCTGGAGATTTTAGCAGCCTCTTCTTACTCATCTTTTCTCAACAATTAGAAGCTTTTTAGGATCAGGGGAATGAAACCTGTTGTCCCTACTGTATTTGGCATATCGAATATGCCACAGGGAGCTTGCCAGGCTCTGCTACTCTCGGTAACTTGCTGGGCTCTCTGAGAGGCATAAATGGGTAGGAAGTATCTTATAATGTGTCACGCAGCCGCAAAGAGGCCAGAAAGTGGCCTGGAGCTTTGGCAGTGGTTGGGCAGTGGAGGTCGGCTGCCAGGGCTGGGTCCCTTGGAGTGGGGAGGGCTCTCACCCGCCCCACAGCCTAGCGCAGAGTCAGGTTTCATGGTTCTGGAAGCCTCCTTTTATACTCCCATCTGGGAGGAGCATCCGTGAGTTCTGGAGGGTGACTGATGAAGCAATTATCTGGTGCCGGCAGGATGTGGCTTATAGGTGTGATCCCTGAGTCATTGGAGACTGGGAGAAGCAGGCAGAGGATCTCTGTTCCAGGTCCCATTGAGTTCCGAGTTCAGGATGTGTATGTGTGTGTATGTGTGTGTGTGTGTGTGTGTGTGTGTATACATGTATATATATATATGTTTGTGTGTGTGTATATATATATATATCCCCCTATAATTAGTTGCCTTATACTTTAAAACCCATCAAATGTGGTGTGCTATTCTTGGTATATTAGTGGTGTTAAGTATGAGATGGGCCAGGAATAGATTTACTAATGGGTGAGGCTCCTCCAAGCCTGTGGAGAACATTGTGGTGGTTGAGTTCTGAAGATTTTTGGGATTTGGCTGCTTAGGGGCTGACTCTGTTGATGCAGGAAGGGGCACTCACCTACTCCCCTCCGGACTGCCCCAAATGAAACAGCCTGGAACGGGGTCTGGAGGCATGTCTGTGGCATATCATTCTGTGCTTTCTTTGGAGAGATTTATTGTTGAGTCTCTGGGTCATGGCCATTGATGAAATTATATGGCAACAGAGGTGGCTTGTAGGGGTGACTGCCAAGCTGCTGGAAATAGGGGGGTTGGGGGGGTTGCCCATTCTAGGTTCCATTGCAAACTAGTTTCTATTTCAGCTCAATTCTAACCATTTGCTAATGGTTTTTCTAACTCTAGGTCATGAATTTCTGAAGAATAGTATTTGTGTGTGTGTGTCTGTGTGTGTTATTTTTACACCACATTCAGCAGTGCTCAGGATTTATTCCTATCTCTGTGTTGAAGCATCACACCTCAGGTGGTGCTCAGGGGACCATATATGGTGCCAGGGATCAAACCTGGGTCAACAGAGTGCAAGTTAAGTGCTTTACTTACTATACTATCTCTGTAACCCCAAGAAGTCTTATTATGCAGATTTTAGCTGTGAAACACTCTTCTATAGATTCCTTAGAGAGCGACTGACAATGGAGAAGATTAAAAATGCTGTTGCTGATAGAGAAGGGAGCACCAAATAAAGGGTGTTTGGAAGATCCGCCCAGGATGGGAGATGCATGCTGAAAGTAGACTATGGACCGAACATGATTGCCACTCAATTCCTCTTTTGCAAACCACAGCACCCAAAAGGAGGGAGAGAACAAAAGGAAATGCCCTGCCACAGAGGCAGGGTGGGATGGGGGAATGGGAAGTAGGAGAAATACTGGGATTAGTGGTGGTGGAGAATGGGCACTGGTGGAGGGATGGGTACTCGACCATTATATAACTGAAACCCAAGCACAAAAATTTGTAAGTCTACAACTGTACCTCATGGTGTTTCACTAATAAAAATTTTTTTAAAAATGCTGTTACATCCTGTCACTTGCCCTACCTACCCACTGTCATAGCCTGGATAAACCTAAGGATAGTGGGTGAGGATACTAGGTTGACCACTCTAGGTCTGTGATTCCCAAATGACTTTCCTTCCAAAGGTGCTTTTTAATGTCCTGACCACATGGTAAATTCTCAGTAATAATGAATTAGTCTCTTTTGATGATGACAGCTATGGCAATACTCCAGTGTTTAGCTCTGACTGACCATTTTTCTTATGCAAACAAACATTCAGTGGGTAGTTTGTGAGAGCCTCTTGTCCTCAGGCACTGCTGGTCACTTGAAATATGGCTTAATTCTAACACAGATAATAAATTCTCCCTTCAGCCTTGTTGCAGCCTTGCTTTGGTCAAGAACCTAACACAGTATCAGGCACATGAGGGGATCAATCCCAATTTCAAGCTGTTCTTACTGCCACTTTACTGAAGCAGAAGTTAACTAGGTGTTTCCTTTTTTTTTCAAGAATGGCACTGTTGGGGGTAATTCTGAGAAACTCCAACTTGTCAACCAATGACACTGAGCTTGAAATTAAGTCAATGCTTAATTAAGTCAATGCCTAAGTCAATCCAGAGAGGATCAGAAAATACTCCTTTTGTGTAAAAGTTCCCATATTATTGCTTATAGTTTTCTAGGAAGAGTAAAATTATAATTCCTTTTAAAGAGGATTATCCCTTTCTTTTATAGCTTCTTTATTCCAATCCTCCATGCTCTTCTCAGCTAACTTTGTTCTATTATCAGCATCAACTGGTTTGCATTTTCATTTCAGCAATTTCATATCCACATGGCACACATATAGTTAAAACCATCCCATGCTTGTTTTCCACATGACTTAATTTTTTCTCACCCTTCCATCAAACTCCTTATCCATGTTTCACTGAATGGCAACGTTTCCTTTTTTCTAGCTTAGTACTATCCCATAATATAAATCTACCATATTTACATTATCCAATAACTTACCTACCAAAAGGTACTTTGGCTGGTTCCATAATTTAGCTATTTCAAATAGCACTACAATAAATATTAGGGTAGATATAGAGTTTTGTATTAATAATTCTGTATTCTTCAGAGATGAAAAGAAGTGCTTAATAAAAAACAGGAATCACTTAGACTCTTATAGTAGTTGTTATTAGTAGAAAGATATTTTTAGAGAAAGCAAAATAAATGTTTGGGTTTCAATTTGCCATCCCTGCAAACTTGGTTTCTTTTTTATTTCCAGTCTTTCAGGATTTATTTATGATTGATTAAAGTAGTCAGTGGGTTTTCCTTACATAGTCTTCGCTTGCATACTCCTCCTTACGTACCCCTTACATACTCCTCCCTTCTCCAGATGTTGTCTTACATATGCTCCACGATGACTGTATCTTCCACTTATTTCTAATAAGATTTCGTCGATTGCCTCGAGCAGGCCCCAGTAACGTCTCCTTCATCCTAGCCCTGAGATTATATTCAAGGCTCTTTAGGAGAATGAGACCCATCATTGTTACTGGTATTTGGCATATTTGGTACGCCACGGGGAGTTTGCCAGACTCTGCCCTGAGGGCAGGCTACATACGATAGCCTGCAAGTTTGTCCAAAGTAGGAATGAGATAATAAGATGTCATAATAAGAGCGGTTCCGGGAGCTGGTTTTTATAGTCTCTGAGTCTTGGCCACTGATGGGATTACACGGCGCCAGGGGGCCAGGTGGTGGGTGTGACCCCCGCCTACTGGAATTTGGAGGATCTGGGTGGAAGATGCTCGACTCCAATTCGAGTAGGCTTGGAGGTCTCGGCCCCGGAACCCGCGTGGCTTTGTCCCTCTGCCAGTACCTTCATGTGTGCGGAGAGTGGTCTCAGCATGGTGGTGGCTAGTCCTGGAGGTCTTCGGCTGCCGGAGCCCTGGTCGGGGCGGGGAGGAAAGCTCAACCCGCTCCCCTCCGAGGGGCTCCGGGAAGGAACACCCAGGCGCGGGGGCAGAGACTGCACTGTTCTCGTCCGGGATCTGGATTTTATAGTCTCTGAGTCTTGGCCGCTGATGGGATTACACGGCGCCAGGGGGCCAGGTGGTGGGTGTGACCCCCGCCTACTGGAATTTGGAGGATCTGGATGGAAGATGCTCGACTCCAATTCGAGTAGGCTTGGAGGTCTCGGCCCCGTCTAATAAGATGAAGCACTGTAAGTTATGCAGTCTATGGATCAGTGCCCTTTATGTCACTGTTCCTCAAATAACAAGTCCATGTAGAGACAGGTGGGATGGAGCATTGGCAAGCTGACTCCATAAAAAAAAGGATATACTGGATTCTCACCAAACTTCACTTTGGGAACACTTCTGTGGAGTGAGTTAGACCCAGCACCCCATTCCTGTTTGGAAGCCCCAATTACCAATACAACTTTATTTGGAAATAGGGCCTTTAGGAGAAAATTAAGATTAGATGAGATTTCTTTTAAAAAGACACTAGAGACTTCCATTCTCTTATTATCTCTGCACTCAGAGGAAAGATTGTGAGAGCAGGGCAAGAAAGCTCTTATCTGCCATGTCAGGAAAAGATGTCGCACTGAATATCAACCCCCTCCATCACTTTGACCTTGGACTTCCAACCCCCAGAACTGTGAGATGAAGCACTGTTAAGTTATGCAGTCTATGGTATCTTGTCATGGCAGCCTAAGCTGACTAAGAGGAGTGTTTGTGTGATTTAATGGAATATCCCCCATGATGCTTTGTATAGTTCAGCTGACTGAGGAAACACACCCGGTCATTTTATCATCCCTTAGAAAGAGACTTTGTGTTGGTGATCAGAACAGACCACACTTTACTCTGTATCACTCTCTGAAAACATTTATGTTTGTTCCTTTGCAAGTAGAATTTTGAAAGCTTCTAGGAGACTGGGTTTCAAAAACATGGCTTAATCTGAATAACTCTCAAAGAGGTTTTGCACTCTATCCATTGCTAGGACTAACTCAGATCCTACCCCAGCCTCTTCGTCACTCTGCAGAAGTTAGTGACAAGAGGACATTAGAAACATGTCTCCCTAACACCCAAGAATAGCAGAGATAAGTGCGAGGAGGTTTACTCCATGGCTTGGAGGCCAGCCACATATGCTAGGGGAAAAGGCAGCTCAGATAGAGAAGGGAGCACCAAATAAAGGGTGTTGGGAGGATCCTCCCAGGATGAAAGAAGCACGCTGAAAGTAGACTATAGACCGAACACGATTGCCACTCAATGCCTCTTCTGCAAACCACAGCACCCAAAATGAGAGAAAGAACAAAAGGGAATGCCCTGCCACAGAGGCAGGGTGGGCGGGGGGTATGGGGGGTGGGAGGGATACTGGGATCCGTGGTGGTGGAAAATGGGCACTAGTGGAGGGATGGGTATTTGATCATTGTATAACTGAAACCCAAGCAAAAATTTGTAAGTCTACAACTGTACCTCATGGTATTTCACTAATAAAAATTAAAAAAAAAAAGAAACATGTCTCCAAGTCCAAACCAAACCACATTTTTTGCAAGTAATGTGTCTGTGGAACCATATTCTAAAACACATAGTAATTTTACACACAGCTTTTCTATTAGAGGAGCAGTAAAAGGCTCACTAAAGAAAAATTGAACATCTAATTTAAATATGCAGAAGAAATTTTAAATTACCTATAATTTCACTGCCTAGATATATTTTCTCTCAGTCTTTTGTCTGTGTATATTGGTGTGTATAATTTTTAAACACAATTAGGAACACACTTTGTTTAACAGGTTTTTCAATAACATTTCATTCAAAGTCATAAAAATATTGATCAGAAAAATAAAAATAATTCTGACTCATTTTATTCATAAATTGGTTAGTTAAAATACTATTTCATTTAAAGACACAGCTTCTAAGAACCTATCAATGGTATTAACTGGGAAACAATTACTGCACAATATTATATTCTCCTTTACATGTAACATTATCTATTATGGATATTTTCTCAAGTTAAAGAGTTTCTCAAAAAAACTATTTTTTAGAGACATTTTTGGTGGTTGTTAAGAAGTAGAATTTATTGGTGATGAAGGAGGGGTCAGTTCTAAGGCCCCCAATAATGTAGGCTCTAACATTTGCTTAGAATTCCACATGAGGGATTTAATGGACTCCATTCCTATCTGCATGAGCCACCATTTCTACCATTTCTTCAAATTCATCTCATCAAATTTGGCAAGTCCCCACTTATTAGTATGTAAAATCCTAGACTGGTAAATGTCTAAGTCTTTCAATCTCACGAAACCCAGCATGAGAGACAGCAAGTACCAGGCAAAGGTAAGATGGTCCTGTCTTGGTGCTGACTCCTGTCTCCATATGTCAGGACTGTTCTAACCAAATTTCACAGATTGGGAGACTTGGAAACAACAGATATTACTCAAGATAAAGTTGCCAGTACATATGGTGCCTAGTGAGAGTTTATTTTCTAGTTCAGAGATCATAGAGGCCATGCTGACATAGGAGAAAAGATCAGAATCTTGTGAAGCCTCTTTTATAAGGATATGAGTTTCATTCATGAAGATCCCACCCTCATGACCTAATCATTCCTGATTACCATAAGGGAAAGGGTTAAGATTGAACATATGAAATTGAAGGGGACACAAACGTTCAACCTAGAGTATTCACTTTCTTATTTTATTATTAATATGAAGATTTTCTTAGTGAAAACAAAAACCTATATCAAAATAATGCATGAACCTTGCAGTCACCACCCAACTTTAGAAATATAAAACTATAGGGCTGGAGAGATAGTACACAGTCTTTTGTCTGTGTATATTGGTGTGTATCATTTTTAAACACAAGTAGAAACACACTTTGTTTAACAGCTTTTTCAATAATATTTCATTCAAAGTCATAAAAATATTGATCAGGAAAATAAAAATAATTCTGACCCATTTAAGCACTTGCCTTCATGCACTTCCCTAGTTTAATCCCCAGCATCCCGTATGGTCTCCCAAACACTGCCAGGAGTAATTCCTGAGTGCAGAGCCAGGACTAACTCCCGAGCATCACCAGGTGTAGCCTCAAAACTAAAAAAGTTTAAAAATCAATAACATTATAAATAATCTTCTGTGTTCTTTTGCTCACATTTTCCTATCTCAGCTTCCTCCCCACCTCATTATAGCAGGTGACCACTGTCCGAAATGTGCTGCCTTTCATGCCCAGAAGATGAATATTTTTATCATATATATGATACACATATCACAAAAAATTATCATATATATGTAAAATAATTTATTAAACAGTATTTTTCTGTATTTTTTTTTTTGCTTTTTGGGTCACACCTGATGATGCACAGGGGTTATTCCTGGCTCTGCACTCAGGAATTACCCCTGGCGGTGCTTGGGGGGACCATATGGAATGCTGGAAATTGAACCCGGGTCAGCTGCGTGCAAGGCAAACATCCTACCCGCTGTTCTATCATTCCAGCCTCTTTTCTGCATTTTTTAAAATTTTTTTGGTGGTTTTTTTTATTAGTGAAACACCATGAGGTACAGTTGTAGGCTTACAAATTTTTGTGCTTAGGTTTCAATTATACAATGATTAAGTACCCATCCCTCCACCAGTGCCCATTTTCCACCACCACGGATCCCAGTATCCCTCCCACCCCCATGCCCCCTCCCCCCAGCCCACCCTGCCTCTGTGGCAGGGTATTCCCTTTTGTTCTCTCTCTCCTTTTGGGTGCTGTGGTTTGCAGAAGAGGCATTGAGTGGCAATCATGTTCAGTCTATAGTCTACTTTCAGCATGCTTCTTTCATCCTGGGAGGATCCTCCCAACACCCTTTATTTGGTGCTCCCTTCTTTATCTGAGCTGCCTTTTCCCCTAGCATGTGTGGCTGGCCTCCAAGCCATGGAGTAAACCTCCTGGTACTTATCTTGGTGCTTCTTGGGTGTTAGTCTCCTATTTTGTTACTTTATGTTCCCCACATGAATCTGCATGTTTTAAACTTAAAGTATATGTTATAATATTTTGAACCCTTCTGTAAATTTATTTTTTCATTTAACATTAAACTTTTACCCATGTATTCACATCTTTGGTGTTCTTTATTTGCCCATTCCTCTTCTCTTTGTTGTTCATGATGTAGTAAAGACCAGGGGGTCACACACACAACCGGTTGAGGTAGTCACATATTATTTAGTTATGGGTCACAGCAGGGCTCACACATCAGGATATGGTGGGAGGTCAGTGTGGGATTGTCAATGTGCTTGCCAGGGACCATACTTCCTAAAAATGATCCTCACACATCTCTTAGTTGCAGTGCAGTCTAGGGGCTTACCCTTTTGTTGTGATACTTACCATACAACTGGTTGTTGTGCAACCAGAAATCACTTGCAGTATTGGGGATCACAAGTAGCAGAGCTGCCAGGATCAAGATAGGTATACCTGATGCTACTAGGGATCGGACTAATGACTTTATTCTTGCTTGCAAAGCAGACATTCTAAATCATTGAGCAATTCCCCCAAACCCCTGTAGTATCCTATATTAAGAATATTTTATAATGTATTCGCCTATTCTTGAATAGGTGAACACAGATTATTTCACTATCACTGTGCCACAGCAATGAATAGTCATGTACAGGGCTCCTGACATGTTCTTGTTTTGTCCACTAGACTAAGGAGCCTCTGTTGGATGCTAATTTCCAGATACTTACAGATTTAACTTATATGCCACAGCTCTGCTCTTACTAGTTGCCTACTTTTTTTTATCTTGTAGAGAATGGAAAAGAAACAAAGAAATGGATGAGCTGTACCCAGAGCAATTTGGCATATTTACCTAAATATGCCTATAAGAAAATCTCCTGCTAAAACATGGAATCCAAGTAAAGAAGATCCAGGAAAAACTCTACCCTGACTTTACTTCAGGATCACTCCACAAATTCCTCTCCTGGAGGAACTTTGTGGAGTATAGGAGATGTAGATCATAGATTCAGGATTCAGATCTTTATTGATTAGAATATTGAATCTGATTCTCTTTATAATCATTAAATTTAATATGGCACGGGAATGTTAATTTTTTTCTGAAATATTGAATCTAATTATTCAGATATTGTTTTTTGAATAACTGGGTTTTTTGTTTATTCCTTGTGTGTGTGTGTTTGTTTCTTTTAAGAAAGGTGTTCCTAGAAGACTTCAAGCATCAGCGTCAACACTCATTTGAAGTTTCCCCCTCCCTTTCTATTTTTAAGAGCCCTCAGGAAAAAAAATTAGTTATTTTTGCAATTACTAGAATTTTTTGCCCTGATTTTAGAGTTTTTAATGAAGCTGAAATTAAAACTGCTCTCTTGACCCAACTACAAAGACTCTTTCTTTTAAGAAATGCCTTCACCGGCATGAGAATGGAGCTTATTAGTCAACCATCAGCCACAGAAAATGAAATTCTCTAAATCTCAGTGAAACAATGTTTGTCTTTCGCCCTTCTGAACTAAAAGAAGGAAGAATTTAGACACAAAGAAAACAGATAGCTGAATTCTGGGTTCCTTCCTTCCCCAGAATGTACTTGCTCCAAAGTAGGTCAGACTGTGTTGCTATAAATCTTAACAATTCTCTTTAATTCCTTCTCTGGCTGTACTTAAGGGATACAGGGTAGGGGAACTCATCCAGTTAATTAAAGAAAAATTGCAGTAGAATAAGAAAGGGCCCTGAAGTGTTGGTGATCTACATCTTCACCTTCAATGAGTTCATCCACTGAAAATTATTGTTCAAAGAATTACTAGTGGTGAGGCAATTATTATACGAAGAATGCTTCAGCTGCTGGCCATGGTGACTGAAAACATTTCTTCTTCCTCAAAGTGTCTGGAAAGCAGCTTGGCACAGCTCAGAAAAGACCCAAATCCAACCCAAGGAGCCTGGTATGAGTCTCACCACTCTGAGCTTGATATTCCACACCTCAGAAACCCCATAAAGGACTTTTCAAAGGGCAGATTAGTAGAAACTCAGCAGAAATCAGAGGACTCAATGCAGGGATGTGTGAGGGGATGAGATTTTCTGGCAGCTTTCCACCTCTGTGTACCTATTTTTCCAGATTCCAAATGCTTTATTTTCTTTAGCTTCGAATTTTTATACAGCAGGTACACGGTTACACCAAGAAACAAGCTGACCAAAAGTAAATTGTAAAAATTTGCCAGTTTAACATTCTGACAAACAAATGTTGCCAGTTCAATGATTTTAATTATACATTTGTGATTTTTAATTTTTTTAATTTTGAAAAATAATTGAAGACATTGTGATTTGCAAAGTTGTTTATAATCTAAGTTGTAGGAATACATGTTCCGATACCAGTCCCATCACCGGTGTCAATTTACGTCCACCAGTGTCTCCAGATTCCTTCCCACCCATAAGATTGCCACCTTGGCAGGCACATATATCAATTTAGTTGTTGTAGTTTAGGTCTGATGCTTGCAGTGATGTTGACTCTGTGATTTGAACACACACACACACACACACACACGCACACACACACCACATCTCTACATCACCATGTGTTTAAGAGGCCCTGGCACCTCCTTCCATAACTCCCTGTTTGTCTTTTATTACTTCCCTAACTCTATTTCTTTCCTTTTCTATACTCCTCATTTCTATATTCTAGGATCTAGGATAATCTAGGTATCCCCCTTTGATACCTTGCATTCCCTTATTCTGTTATTCTATATACTGAAGATATCTGAGTTGAATTGGAATTTGTACTGCTGCTTCTGACTTCCTTCACGTAGCATGAGATGTTCGAGTTCTGTCCAAGTTGCAGCATATTGCATGATTTTCTCATTGCTTGCAGCTGTGTACAGTTTGATTGTGTGTATATACCACAACTTCATTATCCACTCGTCTGTCATCAGACACCTAGTTTATTCCATATTCTAGTTATTGTGGTATGATCATGAATAATAGTGTGAATATGTCCTTTGTTATAAAAGTTTCTGTGTCTTGAGGATAAATACTAAGAAGTGGGATTTCTGGGTCATAAGGAAGCTCTGTTCTTAGTTTTTTTGAGAAATTTCCATAGGAGTTATCCCAGGCAATATTATTACCAGCGATAAATGAGAGTTTCATCTTTCACCACATCCTCACAAATATATATTGTTTTCAGGTTGTTGTTGTTGTTGTTGTTTTAATATGTGCCATTCTAAATGATGAAAGATAATATCTCATTTTCCTCTTGATTTAGATTTCCTTGATGTTGAGCTGTGATGAGCATCTTTTCATGTTCCTATAGGCCAATCATCTGTCCTCTTCAGAGAAGATTCTGTTCATTTCCTCTACCCAATTTTTGATAGGTTATTTGGATTTTTTTTGCTGAACTTTTTTAATGCTTAACTATCTTATTAACCCTTTATCTAATGTTTTGGGTATGAATATTCTCTTCCATTCAGTTGGGTATCTTTTAGTGTCTAGCTTTTGTTATGCAGAAGTCTTTAATTTGATGTAGTCCCGTTTGTCTATTTTTGTTTCTGATGCCTTTGTCAATAGAATCATACCACTGAAACACTTTTGAGATCCATATCTTGCTCATTTTTTCTAAATTTTCCTCAATGTATTTTATGGATTCTAGCTGGAGCGATAGCACAGCGGTAGGGCATTTGCCTTGCACACAGCCAACATGGCCAACCCGAGTTTGATTCCTCCGCCCCTCTCGGAGAGCCCGGCAAGCTACCGAGAGTATCTCGCCTGCACGGCAGAGCCTGGCAAGCTGCCCGTGACGTATTCGATATGCCAAACACAGTAACAACAAAGTCTCCAATGGAGACGTTACTGGGCCCGCTCGAGCAAATCGATGACCAACGGGAGGGCCTTTACTTTACTTTACTTAGTCTTATCTAAAGCTATTTTACCCACTTTGATTTAGTGTTGTGTAAGATGTGAAATATTAAAATAATTTCATTTTTCATATGCAGTTATCAAATTTTCCCAACACAATCTGTTGAAAGGGCTATCTTTTTTGTATTTTTTACTTAGTGAATCGCCATGGGGTACAGTTACAAACTTAAGAACTTTCATGTTTGCATTACAATCATACAGTGATCGTTTACCCATCCCCCCAGCAGTGCCCATTCTCTCCCACCAACATTGTATGTTTTTTGTTGTGGTGCACCCACCAATGCTCAAGAC
Source organism: Sorex fumeus (assembly GCF_029834395.1). Taxonomy (NCBI): domain Eukaryota; kingdom Metazoa; phylum Chordata; class Mammalia; order Eulipotyphla; family Soricidae; genus Sorex; species Sorex fumeus. The sequence goes on along the minus strand of NW_026606092.1, from coordinate 32,275,354 downwards.
TGACTCCTAGCTCTGCACTCAGGCATCACTCCTGGCAGGCTTAAAGGACCGTATGGGATGCTGGGGATCAAACCTGAGTCAGCCACTTGCAAGACAACTGTCACTCTAGCATATCTTTACTGCACTTCATGTACTGAGCTTCGTTTTTGGAAAATTAGTCATGGATCTGTGGAGTTGTCTCTGGGAATGTGCCTTTGGGTACCTCAAACCCATTGGTCAGAGAAACAGTCCTTATCCAGTACCATGCTGCTTTAATCACTGTAGTTTCATAGTCTTAGGCTAGGTAATAAGATAACTTCCAATTTCTTATTTCTCAGTATGACTTTGATTGCTCCAGGTGTTTTATAATTCCATGCAAATTTTATTATTGACCATTATAAGTCTTTGAGGAGTGTCATTGGAACTTGGGGACCTGTTGTGATTTCTCCCCTTTTATCTCTGATCCTATTTATTTGGGCATTTTCCCCTTTCCCCCCTTATCACTCTAGCCAAAGTTACACTCTAATTTATATTGCTTTCTTGATTTCTATACCATTAATTTCTGCTCTAGTTTTTACTATTTCCTTCCTTTTGCTAGTATCAGGATTTATTTGTTCTTTTTTTCAGGTGTTTATGATGTGTGTTTGGGCTGGAGCGATAGCACAGCGGGTAGGGTGTTCGCCTTACAAGCGGCCAACATGGCCGACCCGAGTTCGATTCCTCCGCCCCTCTCGGAGAGCCCAGCAAGCTACCGAGAGTATTCGATATGCCAGACACAGTAACAACAAAGTCTCCAATGGAGACGTTACTGGGCCTGCTCGAGCAAATCGATATTAGGAATATGTGAAACAAATGAGGCAAACTTTTAAAATGATTAACTTTTGAAATTAGGTTTCTAAGTACTGCAACTCAATCAACATCAGAACATCTATTGAGCACTGCTAAATGCCAAATAATAACTAAGTAATAACTAAGGATATACCAGTGGGCTGGAGTGATAGCACAGCGGTAGGGCGTTCGCCTTACAAGCGGCCAACAAGGCCGACCCGAGTTGGATTCCTCCGCCCCTCTCGGAGAGCCCAGCAAGCTACCGAGAGTATTCGATATGCCAGACACAGTAACAACAAAGTCTCCAATGGAGACGTTACTGGGCCCGCTCGAGCAAATCGACAATCAACGGGAGGGCCTTTACCTTTCTTACCTATGATGTGTGCTTAGGTTGTCAATTTGAGTTTTTTTCTTCTTTCCCATTGTAAGCCTCTATTGCTATGAATTTCCCCCATACTATACCCTTTGTTGCGTTTCATAGATTCTTGAAGTTTATTTCTTTATTCTCACTAATTTCAGAGAATCTTACATATATACATATATATATATATATATATATAAAAGCTCTTTGATCTACTTGTTATTCAGTAGCATTAAGTTCAGTTTCCAGGTGTTAGAATTTTTCCCCATCTTTTCTTTTAATTGAATCACTGTGAGATAGACATTACAAAGCTGTTCATAATTGGGTTTCAGTTAGACAATGTTCAAACACCCATCCCTCCACCAGTGTATATTTTCCATCACCAGTTTCCCTCCAACTTCCCCCACAACACATACCCTCTATGGCAGGCACTTTTCTTCTCTCTCTCTCTCTCTCTCTCTCTCTCTCTTTCTCTTACCTTTTGTCCATTATGATTCTCATTACAGGTACTATATGGCCATCATGCTTGTTCAGGTAGCTTTTTATTTTTATCAGGAAGGAAGCCTCTTTAACTGGGAGGCAGCTCTGGGGTATGTACATAACTGCCAGGGATTCCGATAGTACAGGGAGGTAGGGGGAGGTAGCCTATCCTGACTCTGAGAAAGCTTGGAGATTTCAGTCACAAAACCTACATACCCAAATTCTTAGCAGATTAATATCTTGGACAATGGAGTCAGGTGGGAGAATGGGGTGATTTTTGGATTGTGTTAGCAAGTGGCAGCTCTGTTTGGGCAGGAAATGGGCTAATCCACTCTCGCTTCGATGTACTCTGGATTATTCCTCCATATGCTGAGTCCTAAAGATTTATTGTGTCTTTTTTTAAAATCTCTTTCGAGATTTATTTATGAGTCTCTAGAGCAAGGCAAATAAATGAGCTTATATAGCAGAGCCAGAGGTAGTTTGTGGGCGTGGCTCCCATTACCTAAATTTTGGCAGTTTAATTTCTTGAAAAACTTGCTCTTAAATTGTTGGAGTCTGGCCAGAGGCACAACTACAGTGCTGGGGCATCAGGAAGCCGAAGGACATCTTCAGGTCGCTGATACATTCACTCTGCAGGACCAGGTTGACCCACTGTCAGGCCTGCGCCCTCTGAGCCCCACTGGTGAGGGCAGCAGCAGCCCTGGCCAGGACCAGGACCAGGACCAGGACCAGGGCCAGGGTGGCTACTGTGCATGACTTGGGCACTCTGGGTGAGCCACCACCTCTAGTCCAGCAGATTCTCACCAGGCAGCACTCACCCCCATATTCAGGTTCTGGCGGTAAATAAGGGGACAGTACGTGGTACCAAAAACTGATGCAGAGTCCATCATATGCAAGACAATTACCCCTTTACTATCTCCTGAACCCAGAAATAATGTCTTTTAATCTTCCACGGGAGGGAATTTTTGTTCTCGTGTTCTTATATTTTATGGCTCTAATGTTACTGTTTCACTATTTCATCAGTTATTGCCAAAATAAGCTGCCTACTGGGGAAAGGGAAGTCTCCACATTCTATAGCATAACAAAAGTATTTATCTCTTGCTGAGGGGTGTTATAGATTTCACTAATCTGGATGATCAGAGTTAAATGAACATCAAGCTGTGGCTTGGGCATGGACTTCTCCATTCATTTATCATTACCCCAGATCAGTGGATTCTAAAGTATGGCCTCCCCAAAGGGCAAGGCAGGAGCACAAAGAACCCCTCCTGTTTCACTGATGGATTTGAGGACTACACTCACTTCTCATTCACTAACGTTCCTTTGGTCATAGCAAATAGTTTGGCCAAATCCAACATCAGTGGAGCCAAAAAATTAAACTCTGCCTTTCCTGTTAGGAACTGTGAATTCACATATTATGGACTGGAGAACAAGATAGGAGAACTAAAATCATCAACTGTCCTAATCTTTTTCTATTTCAAATGAAAGCAGCAATTTATAACCTTTTTAGGAGCTTTACGAGTTCCATAGAATTTTAAACCTTCTGGATTTGAATGTTGAATTTTCTACTGGCACACTTGGGAAAAATTATTCTCCTTTTTAGTCCCAGTTTCTAAATCTGTAAAATGGAGAGAAAATTTGTCTTATATGGTTGTTAGAAAGATGAAATGAGATAGTGTACATGAAAAGCTTAGCATAACAAGATGTCCATAATAAACTGCTCAAAAAATGTAGACGTTAATATTGGGCCATTTCTTGGGTAGATATTTAATGAGATTAACCACAGCAGGCCCTTTTTTAGGTTGCATTGATGCTAAAATAAATGTCCCTGGGGTGATAAGAAATTACTATGCTTGAAACTGGTAACAGTAACTAGAGGTACATAGGGAAGAGGCACCTAATCTTTTCTCAAGCTAAAGAAAAGTCCTCTGAATACAAAAACAGAGACATAGAAAATGAATGTGAATTTGCCAAACAGGTGAGGAAGGTGATGCGAAGAGGGCTTTCCAGGCAGAGGAGTAGCGAAAAAACCTGGTGTGTTCAAAGAATTGAATTATTCCATAGGTATATAAAGGAAGAGAGCCAGGAACTTGAGGTGACTGGGACAAAGAACATGTTCAGTTATCACAAGTTTGCTTTCCTAGAGAATTAGGTTATATCTTAAAATTCATTAATCCCCCGCTGGAGTTCAAATTAGAAGTAGTGATTTAGTGAATTCCTCTCCAGTCTACATGAATGCATTGTAGCTGCACCAAAACTCCTGCGACTTGGTACTTAGACAGGCCTGGAGTCTGCTGGAAGGGAGACTGATGCTCCGAGGCAGACTGATATCCTATACCTTCAAACTCATGAACTCCACAAGGGATTAATGGAGTGGCCTCTGTGTCCTCCATTTTGCCTGACACTTGGGCCACAAGGGTTCATTTATATGAAAAGTCAAATAGAAATCATCTCTGCTTCCTGAGTTTCCATTCCTAAGGACTGGACTTCGTCTAAAGAGAGCAGAAAGTCCCATAGAATTTCGTCACTGGAGCCCCATCCCATCAGTCAGAACCTCAGACAATACCCACTTGGGGAGGTTTTCTGGGTCAGTAAACAAGAATCACCGCCACCCCCATTCTATTTTTTGTGAGTCCTTCCTTCTTCTTCGGCCCTCCCCTTGGAAAAGAAGGTGGAATTCACAGAGGATGGGATGGAAAATACAGGGCAGATTCACTTCTTTATGTGCTGCCTTTCTGTAGGGGGGAGAATAAACAGCTGTGAAACCTAATTCTATAGCTCAAGAGCTTTGAAGATAGGGATATTTTTAAAGCCGATTCTAAGAATGAATTAGTAATGAGCTGCTGCTGAATTTTTTAAAAGCTTCCCATGTCACACCATTCGGCAGTTTTTACCCCTTTTTGTTGTGTCCAGATTAGTTTTGGAACCCAGAATTTCAAGAAAGTCTGAATTGTGTGTCAGGCCAACGATGTTCCCTCTGACACGGACAAGCACCTGCCCATCTAAGGCACTGCAGCTCTGGGAAGGGAGGGGCTCCCCCCATACAGCATCCAACATTTAGCCCCTAAATTGCACTATTTAACCCCTTCCAACTCCTGGGCAGAAGCTCACTCTGCTTCTGACACCTGAAAACACAGGATAACTGTTACCATAACTGACCCAACACCAAATGCCTGGACATGTAAGCAAGAACATCTCTCATCTCCTCTTGAGGATATTAGCTACCATTTTTTGTCATCTACCCAACTTCCCCACCCCAAGATATTGGGACTCGAGGGTCAGTGACTTCTTTTCAGATCTGACCATTGCCCTGACTCACATCTAGTGCTCAGGACCAACGTTCTGGTGTGGATGATGATGATAGAGCTGACCTCTTCCAGATCTGCCCTAATATGAGTCAAGCAGAGGCCAGTCCATAATTATCCAGTTCCTGCTTTTGTTCTAAAGAATTTACCACAAACCTGGTAGTTGAAAACATTCTAAATGGATCCTTTTGTAGTTCCAGATATCATAAGACTGAAGTGGACCTTACTGGGCTCATGTAGCAAGGCTGCAGAAAAACTTATTTATTTATTTATTTATTTATTTGGAGGGGAATGCTCACCAGTGATGCGCAGGGGTTACTCCTGGATCTGCACTCAGAAATCACTGCTAGAGGTGCTCAGGGTACCATATAGGAAGCCAGTGATCTAACCCAGTCACGTGCAAGACAAATTCTCTGCCTGCTGTACTATCTCTCTAGGCCCAAACTTCTTCTTCTTCTTCTTCTTCTTCTTCTTCTTCTTCTTCTTATTATTATTATTATTATTATTATTATTATTATTATTATTATTTTGCAAAGTTCAGGCAACAGTCTTCCTTCTTTTCTTTTATAACTTTTTTTAAAAAAAAAAAAGCGAGCGATAGCACAACGGGTAGGGCGTTTGCCTTACAAGCGGCCAACATGGCCGACCCGAGTTCGATTCCTCCGCCCCTCTCGGAGAGCCCGGCAAGCTACCGAGAGTATTCGATATGCCAGACACAGTAACAACGAAGTCTCCAATGGAGACGTTACTGGGCCTGCTCGAGCAAATTGACGATCAACGGGAGGGCCTTTACCTTTACCTTTACCTTTTTTAATTTATTTATCAAATCACCGTGAGAACAGTTACAAAGCTTTCAGGTTTAAGTCTCAGTAATAAAATGGTCAAACCCACATCCGTTCACCACTGCATATTTTCCACCACCAAGAACCCCAATATACCCCCCATCCCACCCCTCCCCATGTCTGTGAGGCAGATGATTTCCACTTAACTCTCTCTCTACTTTGATCACATTCATTATTTCAACAAAAGATGCCCCATTATTATTTGGAATCTTCCCCCAACAATGAAGCCTGCTGAAAAGCCATCATGAAATAATTTGTTTTCTATTGCTGGTTATGAAGGCCATACGATGTTGTACAGCAGCAATCACAGCCACGTGATTTTGGATTTCTGATATTTTCCTAATTATGTCTTGAGGGATTTCTGCCAAAATCCAGATTGGTTTGTGTGCCTCTGGGTCCATGGCCATGCCGGAGAGCCGCTCGTGAGGGGCAACTCGTGATCTCGTAGAGCAAGAAGGACATGCCAGTTCTGCCCCCCATCCCATGAGGCCACCCTCACCACGTCACCGGGGGCTCATACCTGGCTGCTCAATAAGCTCTGAGGCGGCGATCACCATGGCGCCGGGGGAGGGAGGGGGGAAGGCAGAGGAGACAGACACTCTTTCCCTACCGGTGGGGGGACGGGGGCACAGCACCATAGCTTAATGCATAGTTCGTTCATATTTCTGCCAAAAGCTGCTAGGTTCCGAATTAGGTCCCTGTGCCTCTGGGCCCATGGCCATCCCGGAGAGCCACTCATGGGGGGCAACCCATGGTCTTGGTGGGGCAAGAAGCTTTTCTAACTTCTAATGACTGCGTCTTGTCCTTAGCTCTGGCTCCTTCCTCTAGTCTCAAAGTCTGCAAAGAATAGTTGAGTCCTGCACACATGCATCAAACATGATGACTTATTGGCCTTCCTTCCCTGACTTATTGGCCTTCCCCTTCTACATTTCAGCATCTGTACTCTGAAAGTACACTGGGCCACCCGGACCACCTCAACCCAGGGTCATCTCTTCTTTGGGTCTGCTGATTAATAACTTCTCATTTAATTCTTCCCATCCCACATCCATTCCATACTTATTTTTGTTGTATGACTAGGAATTGCATACATACCTGATTAAAGTGCTCACGCCTTAGATTGTGGTACCCATTGGGGGTCATGAACCTTTAGTTATGGTGCTCACACGTATCATTGCTGGCAGTTAGATTCCTGGTCATGGTGGTTACACATCTTTACCTGCAGTGCTCACCAGGGACTGAACAGTTTAGTTGCACTGCTTGCATACACTTGGCTGTGATGGGTCAGAGATTGAACATTCTGTCATGTGGCTAGATGTCTCAAGAAGCAGACATGTGAGCAAAGCCAGGGATTGAATTTTTGGTCTCGTGTTTGCATAGCAGGTGCCATTTTGCCGCTAAACTGTCCTCTGAGCTCCCTAATTCCTCCTTCTTTTCTACCACATCCTCAGGCTTTTGGGATTAAGACAGGGGCGTGGTTGGTGGCTGTGATTCTGCTCATATACTAGTCATGGTGAAGGGGGTATGCAAAGCAAACATTTCCCCTGCTGAGTAAGGGAGACAGACTCAAGAAGCCAGCCAATGGTAAAAGCTTCCACATAGGAAGGGTAGAGCAAAGATTGTAAGGAAGCACTTCATTTCCTCCATTCAACTTTATCCTCTCAGTACTTCAAGTCGACAAGAAAAGGTGGGGGCCTATCCCTTTGTTTATGGCTGTTGCTCTGGCATGCTAATGACAGAGAGAACTTCCTTAGCTTTGAAGAAGTGGGGAGGACAGATGAGAGGGAAGATAAAGTCTGCCTTTCTCCCATCTGCCAGGGGCCTATCAGAGCCATCACACAGCCTTCTCTTTCTCATATCGTCCACGAGGATGAGACCATCTGCTTCCTGATCTGTAATTAGTTGCACACTTGTGCTTCTGCAGCTATTGCACTGTGTTATTAAGTTTGGAGCTTTTAAAAGTATGATATGGCCCTCTCTTCTTGGAATCAAGACTTCCTCAGGCAGTAGTATATACTTTTCAACTTGATTTTTACCTCCGGTTCCACCAATGGCTGAAAGATGTCACAGCACTTAGTGGCAATGATTAGTGTTCATGTCTCTGACTGAAGGGGTGTTTGGAGGTCTTGAGTGGCACTTAGAGTCACTAGCATGCTCTTACCCACACCTACCGGCGCCATGCCCACACCCAGGAAGAAAGACTGGCTATACACCAGATATCATCTGCAATCAATTCTCAAATTCTTGAGCAAGTTGGTTTTATCATTCTAGTATATCTGTAGGGTGTGGAAATATGGGTGTGCCACCTCCCTCACCAAAAATACCCAGAAAGTTGTTGGTAGATGCCAAGCAGAGAACCTTAAGGACCAGACTCAGATGGTGCTATCATGTCTCATACAGGTACATAGTTAATAGTTGATGATAAAATGGATTGTTTTAAAGACCAACAAACTTCTTTTTTTTTTATCAAATTTGATGTTATTTGCTCTTGGTAAGAATTTTTTCATCATAGTCTCAACTAATGCCTCAACAAATTACCTGCCTGGATACACTCATGAAAGATCTTCCTTTTAAACCCAGAATACTCGCTCCATTCTCCACATTCAAGGAAGAGGAGAGGGTGAGAGGACATCAATGAAGGGGTCTCAAGGAGAAACATCCTCATCCATTATATCTACATCTACAACAGGGTATTATTGATTACAACTGATGCATCTATATTGACACATTGTCATCCCTTAAATTCTTGTCTTGATGTGCACTTGCTAAATGGCTTTCACCAAAGTATAATATAGTGTATCCATCTTTATAGTATCATGCAGAATTTTTTCACCACCATAAAAGCCCACTGTGATCTGCCTAGTCATTTCTCCTTTTTCTGAATGCCACAGAATTGGAGTATCCGCATGTAACCTTCTCAGATTGGCTCCTCTCACTTAGCAATGTGCATTTTCACAGTTTGATAGCTCATTTCTTTTTAGCACTAAATAATATTTCACTGGGTTACCACAGTTTATTTATCCACTCACCTTCTGAAGGACATCAACTGCTTCCAAGTTTCAGCAATTATGAGTAAAGCTGTTATAAATATCATATGTGGGTTTCAATGTGGACATAAGGTATCAACTCATTTGGGTCAATACTAGAGAGTGTGATTGCTGGATTGAGTGTGATTACCCTTCCATCTTACCCAAACAGTAGCTTTGCATAATGTTTCATTTTCTCATTTTTTATTATTTATTGCTTAGAGCTGAAGGATGACCTCCACCACCCAAGTTCGATTCCTCTGCCCCTCTCGGAGAGCCTGGCAAGCTACCCGTGACGTATTCTATGTGCCAAACACAGTAACAACAAGTCTCACAATGGAGACGTTACTGGGCCTGCTCGAGCAAATCAATGAACAAAGGGAGGACAGTGCTACAGTGATTGCTTAGAGATCATTTAATATTGGTGCCAATTAACTTAAATGTAGGGAAAATAAAGACAAGAATCATGCACCTAAACCTATTACAATAAGGATAAATATTTACTTATTTCCCCCCATATAATATGTGGTCATGGTAAATGAAAGCTATTGTGATCTAAGCAGTCTATCACCCTTACACACAGGCATGAACTTTCAGGAAGCAAGGACAGAAACAAAGGAGACAAGGGATTTTTTTTAAAGGGATCTAGAGTGAGAAATAGGTTCCAGCTTTGGCTCCCTAACTTACTAGCTATTTTACCTTGGACAGTCATCCAAGGAGCAGGATCTTCAATTTTCTTGTTTATGAAATTTAAGTAAGTCATGGCTGGCACATAGGCTCTTAGGAGAATCATGTGAAATCAGGCATGCGATACCTTCACAAAACATTAAATGCTAGATGAGTCTTTTTAGTCACTCAACAGTAATTGCCAAATACCTAATGTTTATCAGAGTTCTGCGGGCCGGGATCCTGGATAAAAAGATGTCAGAATCCTTCACACCAGTAAAACTAATATTCTCAGGGAATGGGTAGTATGAATGAAGAGTTTCAAGTGGGGTGATATGAAGGAAACATAACAATGGAAACATGATAACAAATAGTTGAATGGGACACCAGGTGAAATTGAAGATCAGAGAAGTGCCTGCCCATGAAGTCCCTGGAGAGTTGGTCTCCCACCAGAGGAAAGAGAGGAAAAGTGTTGATGGAGTTAAGGAAGGGTGTGTGTAAATTCTCTGTCCTCCCAGTGCCAGAGGAATGCCTGCCTGAGGGGAAAAGGTTGGGAGTGAACAGAGGCAGGTTGTTTTTCACTTGGTTCAAGCTGAAGTACATCCCCCTATTTTTCAGAGGCTGATGTCACAAAAAGCAGAACAGTGGGATCCATGAAACTTACTCTCATCCATGCACGATTCTGGAATAGGAGTCGGAGGGAGATTCTGCCCAGTCATGCCCCCACCTCTAATACCACCTCTGCAACTGGCCCAAGCTGCTTCGTTGTTTGTTTCTTCAGATTGTGGGGAAATTTCCCAACTAACACCACAAGTCAATGCCTTTGTATGTGTGTGTGTGTGTGTGTGAGAGAGAGGTGACATCCATTTATAATGGAGAAGTTAACTTTCATGTAACTGTATAAACTCACAGCACAATTTCTGAGTTCTTGTGCCTCTCAGTATTGTCAGTATAAGTCAGCTTTTCTAATTTTATTCCCTACCCAAAAGAAAGACCAGAGCAGCACCACTGAAACAAAAGAGGTCCTGCTGCCCTCCTAAGATGCAGAAAGCTTTTTCAAGAAAGACATACCTGGACTCATCTCAAAATACTCAGAAGTGATCCAGAAACTCTTCCTAGCTCTCTGCTCATCTCTGGCAGTGCTCAGAGAAGTCACGTTCAGTATAAGGGATTGATCCAAGCAGCTATATGGAAGGCAAGTTCCTTATTTCCCAGACTATCTCTCAAGCACAAATATCTCCAAATGTTATAGAAGAACTGTAAGGTAAGTTCTTCTGAGAAAGGTCCTCAAAATTCATAGGAGAAATCAAGAGGAGAATCTGTTTCATCATCTGAGGAAGGCTTCTCTAAACTATGTTGTATAACTTAACTAAATACAAAAACTGATCAGAACCATAGCTGAGAACCCAGTAAGTTGTATTCTGGTTCATCTGTCATCTCTCAGTCTGTTGCTCCCTGATCAGGACCCTGTGATTTCCTACAAGACATGAAAACTCAAAGGATGCTGGTCTATTACTCAAGGTTCCCATTAAAGACCATCAAGCAGACTCAGTTTCTGAAACAAATCTTTTCCTGGTTACTGACATGATAATTTACCTGGAACCTCGAAATGTCCCTTTGTGTCATACAGGGGAGACAGGCACTCATTTTATTGCTGTCTCTTGAGTTCTTATCTCTGTCCATACTCCTCTGAACATTCTTGCAAGATGGAAGAGTAAGATTTACTCACTATTATCTATCACAGTGTATCTACCCCAAAAGGCAGCTAGGAATTGTCTGTTAGAGGAGAGAAAGGAATGAAGACGAATTTCTTCATTGTGTAAGGAGTTTTCTTTTGAGTAAACTGTTCTAGGGTTAGGTAGTGAGGACAGCTGTGAATATACTAGTATTCATTGTATCATAAACCTTGAACTGGTGAGTTCTTCATATGATACAATGTATCATAAACAGTTGATTGTCAACTTCAGTAAAGCTAATATCTAAAAATGGTATGCCTTTTTTTCCCTTTTTTGGTCACACCCAGCTATGCACATGGGTTACTCCTGGCTCTGCACTCAGGAATTACTCCTGGCGGTGTTCAGGGGATCATACGGGATGCTGAGAATTGAACCCAGGTCGGCCGCATGCAAGGCAGATGCCCTACCTGCTGTTGCTATCACTCCAGTCCCCCCAAAAGGTATGTCTTGTCTTAACTATTTCATTCCCCTTCTCTTCATGGCTGCTGGGTTGTTAGCTATGATGAGTTTTTAATGTACCTACAAATCTGTTTTAGTCTTCCATTCAAGAAACAGAACTAGCTCTAGAAGAAAAGATGATATGTGACTTGCAGGTACATGGAAGGTACTAAAGGATGTCATGATTCATGATATTGGGCAGAGGACGAGAAAGAGATACAGAATGGTCTTTCTCATATCTGGACTATAAAGCAATACAGAAAGTAAATAGCATATGTATAATGGCAGTACCCATGAGAGTCAATCTTTAAATTGAGTTTGCCAAGTACGTGGGATTGAGGGAGATGTCTATGCAGTGGGCGTAGTCTTGAAACAGCATATGCCTGAAAATTTATTACTAACAGTACTATAAGTTACAGTGCTTACATACAAAATGGAGGGAAAAAAGAGATGGAGCTGAATTTTCCCTCCACCTCCCCGCCCCCAGGATAGGATGGTCTTAGTGACTTATTCAAAAACTGGAGTGTGAGCAAGCCAGAATACCTTCTGAATCTAATATCACGAAATTGACATTGCAGTCTAGGTTGTATAAGGCAGTATTCTCCCCTGTTTTCCATATCACTCACTGTTGAGAGAATCTGGCAGCTTTATTGTGAGGATATTCAGACAGTCTCAAGGAGGTGCAAAGTGATAAAAATCTGGGAATGCCTGTCAAGAGTCACACGAGTCCAACATCTGGGAAGCATCAAAACATCAAGTATGGTCAAGTCTTCTAATGACAGCAGCTCAGGCTAACACCTCAATACCATCCTCGTGCGAAAACCTGAGGTTGAGTTACTGACCAGAGGATTTTCTCCCAAGTTCAGCCCCATACAAGTGGTGAGATAATAAACATTTACTGTCTCAAGATCCAAGTTTTGGAATAACTGTTCAATGGCAATAAGTAACACAGAGTAGAGAACAATGCCTTATTAGATAATTCATTAGTTTATGTTGGTTAATAATTCGTCCATCTGAGATAAAATCTGGAAAAACTCTAGTGGGTTAATGCTTTTTCCTTCCAAAGTAACACCTTTCTATTTTAACAGAGACACCTTGGAGACATGGTGCCCCAATTCAAAAATACTGCGAGAATGATGAGTATTTCAGATGTGGTGGCAGGCCAGGAGGGATGATATTTTTGGTTCAGGCCTGGGGAATTTATGTGACTTTCTAATCATTCCATGCAGCCCGCTCCCTGTTCTTCCTGGAAGTACCTCTGATCATTGCTCAGGCAGCCCCAAGACACAATTCCTGTCAGAGGCAACTTGGGGAGTGACTCAATAATGTCACCACTGTATTGGAGACAGTAAAATTCCCCTCTCTCTCCCCTTTCTTTTCATAACATCAGTTTCTTTTGCTATATCTCACTCATCTCCCATGAATAAAGGTCATTCATTCTCTCCTTTATCTCCTTTGCTGTGAGAGAGTCTTTCCTTTTCAGGTAGAATGGGTCTTTGCTACCTGTTCTCTCTCTCTCTCTCTCTCTCTCTCTCTCTCTCTCTCTCTCTCTCTCTCTCTCTTCATACTCTTTCTTTTCTTATTTCTTATTTCCTTTGGCATTTGTTGCTGCTGTAGTCCCTTGGTTAATCTGAGATTCCACTAACAAGTTATCAGAAGCAGAGGGTTAGCATGTGAGAGGCTCAGAGTCCATAGCAATTGCCTCAAAATGTGTTTGTGCTTAACTGAGATAGAAGTACATGCATACATGCATCCACACAGCACACCAGCACAAAAGTTGACTTTTCTAATTGCTAAGCTTCACCATTGCAAGGCACTGGGGAGAATTACGGGTCATTTTTTAAAGAGGCACTAGATTTTAATGATGTAACTGTAATCTTACTCAAAAATAAATTTTATCATGGTAACATGAGTTGATAACATTACGTAATTTTCAGGTACGTAGCATTATAGTTCAATATCTGTATACAAAACATTATGATATCAACCAAATGTCTAGTTTTCATCTACCACTATACAGTTGAATCCTTTACCTGATTTGTCTGGCCCCTAAGTCCCAACCTTTCTGGTAACCACCATTTTGGTTTGATAAGCCAAGTTTGTATTTGTTCTATTTAGTGTTTTTTAAATTGGTTTTGGTTTGGGGCAACACCCAGTGATGCTTAGGGCTTACTCTTGGTTCTGCACTCAGGCATCTATTCCTAGCAGTGCTCATGGGACCGTATGGAGTACCAGAGATTGAACCAGATGCAAAGCTTTTTTTTTTTTGACATTTGTACCTATCTGTACCTATCATCACCACTTATCTCTGGTGAATGAATCTAGTTTCCATCCATCAGAGAGATAAGTTATTTGACTTCAATTTCTCCTTTCCTTCAAGCTGAAATTTTTAATAGGTAACAAAAAGTAAAATAGTTCATAATAATCTCCCCCAAGCACTTAATTTAGTGTTTATTCTAATATTTACCCTCCAGTGTTTCATTTATCCACTTTGAAAATATTTAAAAACTTTCTCTGCCTTTTACTATCAGTGTAAACAATTACTTAGTATAAATATTATAATTTCATTGCTGTATTACCTCTTTTAGAAACTATGAGTGGTATAGTAGCCCGAGAATTCCCACTTTTGGCTCTTGGGTACCTTTGAGCATTGTAGAAAAACTCATACAGAAAGACACAGTATTTTAGATATTTTTTAGAAAGTCAGAACTCAACATTGAGAGATATTAGCCTGTGGTTGTTCACAATTTAACATCATTCCTGGCAATATTCTTAGCTTATGTCATGCCTTTGCAAAGCTCTATTTGAGGGTAGAAAGGGTTACAGTGATAAAAGTCAAATGTCTTCATAAATTCAATATAGACCAGAAAAAGTAGGTGTTAGTATAAAATCTGATTTCATTGCCTGATCAATTGTCCTTTTCCCCACAGTTATGCACATTCTATTCATGAATGGTATAAAAGAATAACCCATAATATTAATGTTTCATTCATCATATATATATATTTTTCAAGTGTCTATTAAGTATTGGGATATAAAGACCTGTTTAGTTGTTTGAATACAACTATTTCATGCATGAGCTATTAGGTGTTTCCTTTTGCTTTGGGACATCATGAAAAATTAACTGATTCTAAATTTGGTTCCTTTATTATGGCCATTGTGACTGAGACTCAGCCCATTCATCCACCTCTACCATTCTTCTACTCTCTCATTCTAAGCCTTTGCATAATGCACTGAGCCAGTAGTAGCCCCAAAGCATTGCAGATATGGCCCAAAAACCAATGGATAAGGTACTTACCTTGCATGTATCAAACCTTAGTATGATTCCCAGCACTACATATGTTCCCCTGAGCACAACCAAGAGTTATCCCTGATGCCTCCTCCCAATGGAACCCCAGTTACCATGAGCCTCTACAAGCACAGCTCGAGCATGCAGAAACAAGACTTTCACTCCAAACTGCCTGGACTGCCCCAGCTCCCAGGTAACCTCTGATTCCGGAAGTCACACCCACAACCCGCCCCCCCAGCGCCATCTTTACAGCACACAGCCACAGAGAAGAAAGGCCGCGGGGGGGGGGGGGGGGCTCCACAGCTCCCGGAGAGTGCTCCAGGTCCCAAAGAGAGCCGAGATCACCAGAAGTCCCAGATGGGGTAGGTGCTGCATCCCGCCTCCTCCAGATGGACTCCGATGACCATGAGCCTCTACAAGCACAGCTCGACCATGCAGGAACAGAACTTTCACTCCAAACTGCACGGCCACATAGGCGGCCGCACGACTTCTCCTTATATATAAAGTGATCAGTGGAAAGTAAATTATCCAACGTTTCTCCCTGAAAATCAGGCTTAACTCTTTTACAAACCACAACACCCAATAGGAAAGAGAGAACAAAAGGGAATGCCCTGCCACAGAGGCAGGGTGGGATGGGGGGTTGAGGGGTGGGAGGGTTACTGGGATCCGTGGTGGTGGAAATGGTTACTGGTGGAGGGATGGGTATTCAAAATAAATACATTAACTGGAGTGATAGCACAGTGGTAGGGTGTTCGCCTTAAAAGCGGCCAACATGGCCGACCCGAGTTCGATTCCTCTGCCCCTCTCGGAGAGCCCGGCAAGCTACCGAGAGTATTCGATATGCCAGACACAGTAACAACAAAGTCTCCAATGGAGACGTTACTGGGCCCGCTCGAGCAAATCGACGAACAACGGGAGGGCCTTTACCTTTACCTTTACCTTAATTTTAAAAAATGAAAGCTATCCCTGAGAAAAGAGGCAGGATTTAGTCCATGAGTGTTGGTGGATATGGCCCAAAAGAACAAACCAAACTTCTTCATTTGAGCAACGTGACCTGTTAAGAAAGGAAGCCTCATTTATTTGGTGTGCTCAAAATAGTGTATACCTTGTAGAGAATTGTCCTTTGTTCTTGGTCTAAACAGTTGGTATTTGCTTGGATACAGACTGTCTAAATCTTCAATGAGGCCCTCTAAGAATTTAGGTATATTTCAAAGGCTGATTTTGAAATGATTGATTAAATTTTCCCTCTGACTCCCATGTGGTCTCAGCTACACCATTTTCGCTCCCACTGTGCTTCTTGATGTTTGGATTCTTCTTTAACCACAAGTCATGTTTTCATCCAAATTGCTTTTATCTCCTTCACATTTGATTACTCTCATTGGCAACTTTTAAGGTTTGCCCCAGCAGGATATTTTGCCTAAACTCGTGCACATATTTAAGCCTCACCTTAAAAATAACTCAGCTTCCTTGGACCAGCGTTATCCTCTAGCTCTCTCTCTCTCTCTCTCTCTCTCTCTCTCTCTCTGTGTATCTCTGTCTGTGTCTCTGTCTCTCTGTCTCTGTCTCTTTCTCTTTCTCTGTCTCTCTGTCTCTGTCTCTTTCTCTTTCTCTGTGTCTCTGTCTCTGTCTCTGTCTCTCTCTCTCTCTCTCTCTCTCTCTCTCTCTCTCTCTCTCTCTCTCTCTTGCTCTCTCTCTGTCTATCCCCTACATTCAAGTTAAGGATAGAATTATTTGTAATTCATCTCCCAGCCTACTATAGTATGCAGCCTAAGGCAGGATGTAATTCCTGACCTGATTTCACGAGAGTTACTAAAGGTTTCTAGTAGCTTCCTGATCTTCATCTAGAACAAACCACTTCTGGTCTGCAGTCCAGGCCTATGTTTAACTTCTCACCTTTTTCCCCTCCTCTCTGGAACA
This sequence comes from Sorex fumeus, assembly GCF_029834395.1. Lineage (NCBI taxonomy): Eukaryota > Metazoa > Chordata > Mammalia > Eulipotyphla > Soricidae > Sorex > Sorex fumeus. The sequence goes on along the minus strand of NW_026606092.1, from coordinate 32,258,493 downwards.
AAGAGTTTAAGTTCTCAAACTTTCCAGGGAGGGCTTATTCAAATCAAGTTTACTGAGTTTCATCTCAGAGTTACTGACTTAACTGATCTATTTTGGGCTCTAGAACTTGCCGGTCTAACAAGTCCCCAAGTGGTACCACTGCTCTCAGGCTCTGGCCTTCACTTTGAGAAACACTTCTGATATATCTAGGGGACATATCTACTATATCCCCTAACCCTTATGTATTTATCAATATCTTAAGACATTTTCAGTCACGATCACGTTGGGGGTTGGTAGAGGATGGGGTGCTGTCAGAATCTAGGGGGTAATGATTCAAGATGATATTAAACATTTTAAAACAGGAAAACAAAACAACAAAATTTCCCCAACAAGGAATTTTACAGCCCAATATATCAGTGATGTCAGAGAATCTTTCTCTGTAGATTCTTCCTTTGGCTAACAAGCTTCCTTCCCTTAGCCAGATTCTTTTTTTTTTTTTTTTTGATCCCCAGACTCCTTTGGTTGCATCTCTTATGTATCTCATCACTTTTCATTCCTTTTTTTTCCATGCTCCTCCTGATTTCATATTTTATTGCCTCTCCTATATATTACCTACTATGGGAGCCTCTAAAAGTGATGTCTTGATCACTAGGTCTTTCCTCACCCAAAAGAGAGGAAATAGTTTAGCATGTAGATCCCCTAGTTAATTGCCAGCAGGGCTTTACCTCCTCATTTGCTTGAACTTTTCGAGGTCCCCTGTGAGCTGACTCCTGCAGCCTTATTGGTCTCCTCTTTCCCCATGACACATGCAATTGTCCTGAAAAGCTAAATGTGATCACCCAGTGCTGCTGCCTTTCTGTAATCTCATCCCCAGATACACTTATTCCCACTAGCTAGAAAGCCCTCTATTATTGCTTATATTATTCCTTTTCCATTCTTTAAGATGCAGCTCAAGTGCCACTTCCTCCAAGAAGTTTTCTCTGACTCTCCTTGCCTGCTGCATTAGATGTTAAATCTATGTTCTTCTACCCTAACATCTATCACACAGAAGAGGAAGGATACCACTGTATTAAAGACAAAGACCCTGAGCTGAATAGCTAGAATTAGAATCTCAGTTTTGATACTGTGTGATTGTGAATAAACTGCTTAACTGATTCTCTCGTTCCTTACTGGTAAAATGGAGTTGATATGGTACTCACCTTAATAGATCTTTGGGAATATACTTAAACTATATACACATAATGAGTAACTTCATAATATTAGCATTATTATTATAACTACTACTGTCATTTGCTTTTCTTTTGACCTTCCTGGATTGTAAGTTCTACAGAAATTATAATAAGTCTTTGATCTGTATTCCCTTGGTCCATGGCAGCTGCTTAATTAATAGAAATCAGATCTGTGCACTCCTTGGAGACAGAGCTGTAACAAATGGTACAATTTTACTCCTTTTCTTTCTTACTCTATCTTCATCCCTTCTTTGCATTTTCTTCTATATTGTCTGCCTGAATTCATCTATTTATTCAGCAAATATTTTTTGTAGGGGTACTGCTATTTATTCAGCCACTGATTAGCTGATTGAATTGGGCATGAACTCCACCTTAATTTTTTTACATTTTATTTATTTATTTTTCTTTTTATATTTATTTATTGAATCACTGTGGGAAAAGTTACTAAGCTTTCAGGTGTAAGTCTCGGTCATACAATGATCAAACACCTTTCCCTTCACCAGTACTCATTTTTCACCACCAAGAACCCCAGTATACCCCCCTTCCCACCCCTCCTAATGCCTGTGAGGCAGATGATTTCTACTTAACTCTTCTCTACACTGATTACATTCATTATTTTGACAAAAGATGCACCATTATTGTTTAGAATTTTCCCCCAAACAATCAGAATTGCTGAAAAGGCATTGTGAAATATTTTGTTTTCTATAGCTGGTTATGGGAATCATATAATGTCACATGGCCACGATTTTGGATTTCTGTAAAGAGCCAGATAATTACGAGATTGGTTTCTTTGTTTCTTGTGTTATGGCCATGCCAGAAAGCCGCTCATCGGGGGTTACTTGTGACTTCGATAGGGCATGAAGGACGTGCTGGTACCGCCCCCCTTTCCATGAGACTGCAGTTGCCCCATCACCACCGGTACGTGGCTTTCCTATAAGCTCTGAGGTGGCGGCCACCTTGCTGCCAGGGAGGAAAAAGGCAGAAGGGAGCAACACCCTTTCCCTCCCGGGGAGGCATGGCGCCATAGTTTAATGCATGGCCCATTCACTTTTCTTCTGCAAGCTGCTGGGCTCTGGACTAAGTCCTTTTGCCTCTGGAGCCATGGCCATGCCAGAGAGCTGCTTGTGGGGGCAACTCATGACCTAGGTAGGGCATGAAAGACGAGCCGGTACTGTCCCCCTTCCCATGAGGAGGAAGGTTGCACCTTCACCGCCAGTTCATACCTGGCTTTCCAATAAGCTCTGAGGTGGTGGCCACCTTGCTGCCAGGGGGGAAAAGGCGGAAGGGAGCAACACCCTTTCCCTCCTGGGGAGGCATGGTGCCATAGTTTAATGCATAGTCCATTCACTTTTCTGCCGCAAGCTGCTGGGTTCTGGATTAAGTTCTTTTGCCTCTGGAGCCATGGCCATGTCAGAGAGCCGCTTGTTGGGGGCAACTTGTGACCTCAGTAGGGCGTGAAGGATGAACCAGTACTGCCCTCCTTCCCATGAGACTGCAGTTGCCCCGTCACCGCCGGCTCATACCTGACTTTCCAATAAGCTCTGAGCCAGCGGCCACCTTGTATGCAGTCCAGATGTATTTCTGCCAAAAGCCGCTGGGTTTCAAGATTTGTTTCTGAGTCTCCGGTATCCTGGCCATTAATCAGCTTGATCAGGAGCCAGAGAGGCCGTTTGTAGGCGGCGACTTGGGGTCTTGTTGGGATGGGGACAAAGAGTCGGCTCCACCTCCATGTGGTGAGGCCCCGTGTGTCTCGTCACTGCAGGCCCAAACCTTACTGTCCAGTGGACTCTGGAGGATGGTGGTCACCAGGCCGCCAGGGGGAACAGGCCAAGGCACAAAACCTATTCCCACCTGGAGTGGCCCAGCGCCAGTTACCTACTGCAGGAACAGGATGCATTTCTGCCAAAAGCCTTTGGGTTCCGGGATTCGTTTCTGAGTCTCTGGGATCATGGCCGTTAAGCAGTTTGATCAGGAACCAGAGAGGCCATGCCTACAATTATATAGCTGAGCCGGAGGTGGTTTGTGGGTGTGTCTCCCACATACCTAACTTTTGGCCATTTACTTTCTTGGTAAACTTTGCCCCAAGTTTTTGGGGCCTGGCCAAAGGCACAGCAGCAATTTTGGGGTATCTGAAAGTCTGACGTTGCCATCAGGCTGCTGATGCACTCACCTCACAGGTACAGATTGACCTGCTGGTGGCACTATACCCCCTCAGCAAATATGTTTGAACGTTTGTCTTGCACGCTCGAGCGGGCCCAGTAACGTCTCCATTGGAGACTTTGTTGTTACTGTGTCTGGCATATCAAATACGTCACGGGGAGCTTGCCAGGCTCTGCCGTGTGGGCGAGATACTGTCGGTAGCTTGCTGGGCCGACCCGGGTTTGATTCCTCTGCCCCTCTTGGAGAGCCTGGCAAGCTACAGAGAGTACCTTGCCAGCACGGCAAAGCCTGGCAAGCTACCCGTGACATATTCGATATGCCAAACACAGTAACAACAAGTCTCACAATGGAGACATTACTGGGCTCGCTCAAGCAAATCGATGGACAATGGAAGGACAGTGCTCTAGTGCTACAGTGCTCTTTAAATATGCGTATTTTTGTCCACAGTTAAATTCTAGGAGCATGATACCGGAGGTGAAAAGCTAAATTAAGATTAGTTGGGGAAATCGAATTTTTGGAAACGTTCTCTAAAGCTGTCACCTGTTTTTGACCATAAAGTTATAAAGCCATTACAAGATAATACATTGATAGAACATACCAAAGAATTATCAAATGTGAAGCACTTATTTTTCCAACTCATTCTTTTTATTTTTTATATTATCTAGTAGAAAGTCATTGACATCTTTACCATTGAAGTTTTGGCTTTTGTTCTCAAGATGGCTTGATGAAAAAAAAATCATGAATACAGAAGACATAGCAAGGATTTGAGTACACAGCTTAGCAAATCTTCATAAAGAGTTTATGGGGGAGGCTCACTTAGAGGTGCTAGGACCACTGAGGCCATACCCATTAGTGCTTGAGGTGGGAACACAGTGCAAGGAGTCAAGTCCAGGGCCTCAGTTATAGAACATACATACTCCACCACTTAAGGATCATGCCTGGCTCAGATATCCACATCTTTTTCCTACCATGTTACTCCCACAAGAAAAGCTACTGACCTCCAAGTCCATACATTAATTGATTTCTATTAACAAACAGAATTCATTTGTTTAAGATAAATACAATTAATAAACCACTGGAGGGATTTATTGAAATTTTTTTTATTTTTATTTTTTTTACAGTTGTAGATTTACAATTTTTTGTGCTTGGGTTTCAATTATACAATGATCAGATACCCATCCCTCCACCGGTTTTATTGAAATTTTTAAAAGGCAAGTACAAAAGTAACCAATATCGTGAATGAGAAAAAAAAGCACACAAAAATAAAAGTAATAAAAGAACAGTATTAAAATCTTAAGTGAAATGGTATAGTATAGCAAATAAAAGGATAATCTTTTATTACAAAAAATAAATTTTAAAGAAAATATTCGAAAATGTCACTGTTGGAAAAAAGTTATACCTAGGTGACATCTATTCTATCTTGTTCCCTAGAGGAATACAATAGAATCCAGAAAGTCTAGGGTTTAGTTGAATGGTGGAATACTTGCCTTGCATTTATGAAACTTGGGTTTAATCCCTGTCATCACCCCAAAATAAATGAAATAAAATGTAATCCAGAAACTCAGAATAGGACTTATGAAATATATGAAATTCAGTTCTAAATAATTTTATAGAAGAAGAGTTAGGATAACACAAAATTCTCAAAAGAAAAAAATCATAAACTAATCTGGATTGAAGTCAAATGTTGAGAGGGGGAAAATTATTTATAACCACATTCAGTACTAGAATGGAAAATATACTAATAGTATATATGAACTGAGAATAAACTAGGCTATACTATATATAAATTTTAGAACTGAAAATGCACTATCTGAAATTTAAATTTTTCTAAACTTAGCAGAATGAAGACAACTCTATTCTCGTACTACAGACCAGTTTCACTTAGAGTCATCCAAGTTCTGTTGTAAATTTGTTGTGATCTTGGGAGGAGGCACTCAGAATTTCAGTAATCCCTGCTAAGCTACTTTGGCTCTACCCTGATAACCCAACTTTTTTTTTTTATTTTAGTGAAACACCATGAGGTACGGTTGTAGATTTACAAATTTTTGTGCTTGGGTTTCAGTTATACAATGATCAAATACCCATCCCTCCACCAGTGCCCATTTTCCACCACCATGGATCCCAGTATCCCTCCCCCCCATCCGCCCCATCCCACCCTGCCTCTGTGGCAGGGCATTCCCTTTTGTTCTCTCTCTCCTTTTGAGTGTTGTGGATAACCCAACTTTTTAAAGAAGTGAATCTGAACAAGCAGCGCTTGTCTGAACTATGATTATTTGCACGTTGCTCTGCATTGCAAACTTATAAAAGTATATTTACTGAGGTTATATGAAGTTAGAAATTTACCAAATCATGCTAGTTAATGCTTAAAATTTTTATTTATTTGCACTTCTTATTTTTTAAAAAAAAGGTCCAAACCCTAAAATGCTCAGGGCTCAGGCTTGCTCCTTGCTCTGTGCACCGGGATCACTCCTAGCAGTGCTCAGGGACTATAATGTAGTGCCAGGGATTTGAATCAGGGTCAGCTGCATGCAAGGCAAGTGACTTTACCTCTGTACTGTCTTTCTCTGGCTCCATGATACACGTTTTTAAAGGAGCATTTCAAGCAATCATTGTTGCATGTGATGCTAAAATTTATTATTATGAGCAGGGAGGAAGATGATGATTCTATAGTAGAATAAATTTCAGAATACTGGTTATATAAATATGAATAAGTTTCTTTGTAGTGAAACTTTTGTGTATCTTTAGTAAACGGATGAGCACCATGAATCACCAAAATTGAATTCAGTCTCTTGGCTTCAGTTACAGAACAATATTTCCCAAAGATTTTTAACTTCGGAACCATTTTGCATCAAGTATTTTGGGAAACAAAACAAGTGTCACAGAACACATGTTGAAAACATAGTGAAAATCACTAGTCCACACCATTTTTCTTATTTACAGACACTGAAAGTAAGGCACAGGAAAATTAAATAACAGATCCCAGAAGACTGTCAAGAGAAATATCTGATTATTGAACCAAGACTTTTTTCCAGTCACACTCTTTCAAATATCTGAAAATAAAGGACTGAGCTTTCTTCTAATTTAGTTTCAAAGTGATTTTCAACTTCAAACTTTGAATCTCAAAAAGCTTCAGAGCAAAATACATACAAATTTTAAGAAGCCAGAATTGATTCTCCTCTCTCCGGTCAGACATCAAATAACCAACCTAACCAAGCCTCTTTGTTGATATAAATCTACCTTCTCCCACAAGTCATTAGTTTTTAATGCCCACTAGTAGAGAGAGGTTCAGTTATCACAGTGAGTCTTCCATAATTTCTTCGATCAATAGGGGTCATCTCCCTCCCCATAAAAATTTTCTGCTTGTTTCAATGTCAGTTTTATAATCTTCTTTATAACTGTAAATATATACTTGTACTTTATTATAAAATGTAATACTAGGTTATAAAATTCTGAAAGGATTTGTATATAATTCATTGCTATAAATTAAAACTCGAACCCAGAGAAAGAGCTGGTACAACCCTTAAAACTTGGGTACTCAATCATTGTATAACTGAAACCCAAGAACAAAAATTTGTAAGTCTACAACTCTACCCCATGGTGTTTCACTAATAAAAATTTTTAAAAAAAAGAATCTGTAGTAATACATGCAAAACTATGAGAAAAAAAACTTAATATAAATTAAGTTTGTAAACAATGTGAGAAAGCCTTTTCTCAATCTGGGCAAATTAGTAGGCACAGGAGAGCTACCGAAAGTATCTCGCCTGCATGGCAAAGCCTGGCAAGCTACCCATGATGTATTCGATATGCCAAACACAGTAACAACAAGTCTCACAATGGTGACATTACTGAGCCACCATTGGATGAACAATGGGAAGACAGTGATTGATTGAAATTAATGATATTGTTATTTTTATTGAAGGGGTGGGCAGTGGGCCACACCTGGCTGGACTCATATTTACTTCTGGATCTGTGCTCAGGGATCACAGTTGGTTGTGCCAGGGATTGAAGTGGGTCAGCCACATGCATGGCAAGTGTCTTACCTACTGTAACAATCTTTCTGTCCTTGGCATTTCTATTTTTATGTTCATTTAATATCTATTTACTTTGTGATTACTATAATTATATTTTAGGCTTAAATGAATATGTGTATTTACTATAAAACAGTGGCACTTTTCAAGCCATATTGATGCAAGCAAATCAGTTTTATGTGATAGTGACAACATCCTCCAAATCTCAGTGAGTTAACTTCATAAAAGTTTATCATGATGCAACTCTCACAGGCGCAGCTGAAGATGCTGTTCTCATAGTCCCTCAGCATCCAGGAATAGAGGCTTGACTGTTGATGCCTGTCTGCAAAGCTAAGGAACAGAGCCAGTGGTCTTCCACTGGCATCTCTTGCCTGGGCCCAGAAGGAACGCAAGCAGCTCCTGCTCGAAGCCTCGTGGCTAGAATTAGTGATGTAGTTGCTTCCAACTGTGAGGGGACAGAGAAATTTAATCATCTCATATGAACAAAAGGTAAGACAAACCAGGCATGGGTGAACACTGGAAGTCTCCGCTACATTTTTTGAGCTTGGGAAAGTTAAGTTTTATATCTACTAATGGAATGAAAGCATTTTGATTATACCCTTCATAGATTTTCACTAATGAACAGGGTGAAAGTTAGAGGCATCTCAAAGAATGGAGAGTGTTGAAAGATTAAGGCACTACACAGGAATCTTAGACAATTTGTCCCTACTTTCTGACCTTGTGCATGTTTGATCACCATTCTGCCTCCTTAGTTTATCTGTAAAATCAGAGATCACATGATAGAACTTATTTTTTAAAAATTGTTTTACTTTATTTGGGAAGGTTTGGGTCATACCTGGCGATGCTCAGCTCCTGACCCTTCACTCAGAAATTACTGCTGGTGGTGCTTGGGGGACCATATGGAATTCTGGGGATTGAACCTACATTGGTCCCATTCAAGGCAAGCACCCTACCCACTGTATCCAAGCTCCTTGGATAATAGAATATGTAAGGCCCCTTCATGCTCATATATTTTGATATTTAGTGGTAGGCTTGGAGATACTCAGTCCCAGAATTATGCTCTTTTCTGTGGGTGAGATTTGCTAACAAAGACACTATAGTATATGGAAAAAACACCCCTTTAGCACCAGCTGGGGTTTTTCTTTTTGTCCTAAATAAATTGAAAAGGCACTGAGGAGAAAACAGTGCAGAGCGAATCCAGAAATAATCTTTCAGCTGGAGTCAAGCAGGAGCATTGAGCAGTCTGGAGGTGTCCAGTGTGCTTGGGGAGACTCAACATTGTCTCTTCAATCAAAGAGGGTATCAAGAGGAGCACAAATATTTTTAATGTTCGCTAAAGCAGCTTTCTGGCCCAGGGACAGGAAACATTGTGATTGCTACTAAGATGGGAAGACGTTTGGCAGTGTTGTGTTCTTGTGTAGCCCTGTGCAGCTCTTTATTTATGAAAGCCTTGGGGCTCTTCAGGCCGTGCTTCAGTGTATTAATTTATGTAGTTTGCCTCCCTAGAGAGAAGGCAAATTTGAATACCCCCAGCTTCACAGTGACCCAGTTTGTCAGTGAAATATTAATTCTGAAGTTTTATATTCCCCCTCTTTTCTTAGCAGTAATAAATGTGTAAAAGGTATTTGAGGTCTGCCCTAGGCAAAAAAAGATCAAGATTCAACACCAGCCTATCTTTTTTCAAATGTCCCTCTTTTCTTTCTCCAAGCCAACGTAAATTGAACTCTTAGTTGAATTCAACCAGTTTTATGTTTTCCACAAACCAAGTATTTCTAGTGATATGCAAGTCACATGCTCGCACGAGTTAAACAAGCCCCAATCTCTGATATCAATGAGCTAAAGATATATTGGGAGGGGTGTTTACAGGAGGGGGTGACATAGCAAAACTCCAGGGGCTGTAGTAGTTTCAGACTTACAGATGAGTATAGTAGAAAGTGGAGAAGGGGAGGGAAGAGGGAAGAGGAGGGAAGAGGGATGAGTTGGAGACGGTGATTTATGTGATTTATTAGCTTCTGGAGGACGGATAAGACTTCTCTAGGTTTAGAGGGTTAAGCAGGAAAAAGGTCCCAGCCTGGGTCAAAGAAATGAGATAAATATTCCATGCTTAGGAAACTTAAGATAATTTCAGTTGGTTTATAGAGGGAGTGAATTGAGGACTGAAGTTAAGAACCTGTTATTTATAAAGCATTAAAGTCATCTTCTGTCCCAAAGGCATTTTCATGATAGACTTTGGAAGACCATAGTGTCTCCTGATGTCCAAAAACATTTTCATAATGTCAAGCAGAACCCCAACAGAAAATAGCATTCCTATCTTAAAACAATCTAAACATGCGGTTCCTTACAGAAGAACTTTGAATGACTCATGGGTGTAGAAAAGCCAGAGTATACTGCATCATCCTGAAATTAGCGGCAAAGGAGCTAAATGAGAATAAGAATGAGGGGAAAGAGTAGGAGTTGGAACTCGGGTTAAGAAAGTTATGCAGAATGGGACAGCCAGGATGAAAGTTTCCTTGGCCTCCATGTCTTCTTTCCATCCACTCATCTGTCCAGTCTCTGTCAACTCAACCAGGAGTCAGTGCCCATTTACAATGTCCACAAAGATCAGTTGATTGGGAGGTGACTCTGTTGTGCAGAAGTAGCAGCAACACACATTGTTATCAGGGCATTGTGCTGGTCACCATAAATAGAGAGTTGAATAAGGATGAGGAATGTCTAGAAAAGGAAGGGAGGAGGAAGGCTGGAGAGATAGCTAGGAAAGGGAAGGAACAGCTCTTTGGGCCACTCACAAGTTATAACCCGATTAGAAAGGAAGATGTGAAAGGTGTGGAACTAAGGGAGAAATATAACTTTGCTAAGAGCTTAAAAATGGAGCTAAATTCTGAGATTCACATCCAAATTTTGCCACTTAGTAGTTCTATGGACTTTTCTTTTGGGTAGAGGTTGGTGGAGTTGAGTCACATCAGGCAAGCTGCTTAAAAGGCAAAAACCTTAATCCCTCCACTTTCTAACTCTAAGAGATCTGTGGTCTTGAGTGAGTTTACTCTCTCTCAGGTTTCCTTGGTTGTAGAGTGACACTAATAGCATTTTTTTCAAAAGATTTTTTTTGTGTTTAAATATAAGAAGAGCTAGAATTATAACTGGCATATAGAATTAACTCTGACAACTACTAGAAAATCATAAACATAAATGTTGTTTTTATTTTTCTTAACCTAGTATTGCTTTCTGGAAGTACCACCAACACAAGCAAGTCTCTGAGAGCCAAGGAATGTTGAAGAGATATAGCAGTCCTATTATATTTGTCCTCTCAGGTATATGACTGGCTCCATGATACCATCTGATTGGAATTTGTGGACATGAATAAGAACTTGAGTGGATACTGCGTCTGCATAGCTCTTTAGGCTGAATGAAGACTAAATTGATCACATCAAGCAGCAAGTTTCTAAAGGTTGGGATGGGCAAAGTTCTGCCAAGGACATACTTTTTGTTTTTTGAGAATGGGGAGAAGACATAAAACAAGTCTGGAAAAGGGTTTTTGCCACGGTGTATACAATAGGATTCCAGGAATATTTTTTTTACATCTGTACATTTTCATGTTCCTGGACCGAGCAGATGCCACTGGGCTACATTAGCATGTGACAAGGATGAATGGAGAAGTTACTGGTGCCCACTCCAGCAAATCGACGATCAACGGGATGACAAGTGATACAAGTGATACAAGTGATCTGTACACCACTGTTCCCTTGAAACTGCTACAGCAAAAGTGAAAAGTCAAGTGAAATGGACAGGAAAAGATGCTAAGGGCTTAGATACATCTTTGGGTTGGGATGCAAAGGTCATAAAGCAAATGGAAATGGTTAAAGAGGCTTATCAAAATGTGGTATTTTATTAGGGAGTTGGAGGCAGAGTTTGGGTCACACACAGCAGTAATTAGGGACTACTCCTAGCTCTGTGCTAGGGATTGTTTCTGGTGGTGTTCAGGACACCATACCGGGTTCCAGGGATTGAACTACTGTTGGTAGCATGCAAGGCAGGCAAACACCTAAACCCCTGTATACTATCTCTCACGCTTCAAATATACGCTATTTTATAATAATATAGAAATTTCAAAGCATCTCAGCTTTCCCAAAAATAGTGGATATACACAGTAGGTTTTAAGATTCTTGTCTTATATGGAGAGGGTTCCCATCTTCATCAGCAATGCCAACTTGTTTTGCTTTTAATACTCAGTTAAGTAAGCTGGTGAATTATTCTGGAGCATAAGGTCTCTTGAGTTGCTGTGACAAATGCCTGCTGGATTTAGACAGGAAGTTGCAGCATAGTTCAAAAATAATTTTAACCCCAACCTCACTCAGATGTGACACTGTGGGGGCATGTGGCAGGGTCAGGTAACAGGATAGCAAGGCCACTACAATGTTTTAAAGGTTCATAATCAACATATCCATTAGTTTCCCATTATTGCAATTCATAGCATGAAACTTTAAGAAGAGGTATGTTTGTATACACATCCCCCATTCCCTACAGCTGCATCAAGGACAAACACAAATCCATGGAAAAATGTACCTCCAAATTAATGTAGGGAGTATCACCATTTGCTTTGCTTCGGTTTCAAGCCTTGCTTCCTGGGCAGAAATGTTTTGCACAAATAGATTGTTAGTACTGTGGAAAGATGAAGTATATTCAATCACTGTGAGAGGCACTGCTTTCAATATTTTTTTAACCATGACCCAGTATAAGAAATACACTTTCTATTATAACTCTAATGCACAGGTTCATATTGGAGCAAGATTTCCTTGGTGAAAATATTCCCAACATAGCTCACTACTCACTCCAAACATTGTACTAACCACATATGTGGCTTTAGGAAGAGATACACACAGCTGGCTATTAGCACACAACAACCACACACACACACACACACACACACACACACAAAGTAGCAACAACATTAAGACTGCTGAATAGTTTCAAAAAGAACACTTTGGAAAACTGTTTCTAATTTTTAAATTTTGTAAAGCAAGAGAAAGTGTCAATCTTCAGAAGTATTCTGGGGTTGAAACCACAGTGCAGAGAGTAGGGCATTTGCCTTGCATGGGACCAACCCAGTTTCCATCCCTGGAATCCCATATGGTTCCTAGGCACTGCTGGGAGTGATCCCTGAGTGCAGATCCAGGAGTAGCCCTTGAAAATCATAGGGTAGAACCCCCAAAATTAAACAAACAAACAAAAATATTCAAAAGTATTCTTTAGTGTACATGTCAGGTCTTTTGTTGCTATTGCTGTTTTAACTTTTTTTTAAATGAGAGGACATCATGCATCACATTCCAACACCATACTTGCTTGCCGTGATGAGCTCAGTTCTACAGACCACTTCTCAGTTCTGTTGCCTTCGGTCATTTTTTGTTCGCTTACTGTGTTTCTTTATATCCCACACATGAGAGCAGTTCTTCTAGACCTGTCCCATTCTTCCATTTCGGGTGTTTTGGAAGTATGTTTGCTGCAATAAACATACACTCTCATAAATTAATTTTCTTTTGGGCTGTTTTAAGACAAACAGATGGTCCCTACTTTGAAATCATTGATGTCTGATTTTTCTGTGTCCTTCCTTGCCTCAGTTTAGATTGCACTCTCAAGCATGAAAAATTAAGATCAATATATTGTTAAATGCTTTATTATCTGTTGGGGAGAGGGGAAGCAGCCAATCCAGCTTTGATCCCCAGTACTGCATTGACCCCAAGCAATAATAGGAGTGATCCCTGAACACACAGCCAAGAATAAGCCCTGAGCAAGTCTGAGTGTGCCTCCCAACAAAAAAAATCCACATGACATGAGTCAGTGATTAATCTATTGAACAACTGAGTGAACCATTGTTGTTTTACTTTAGCCCTTATATATTTTTGACCAAAATTAAAATAATTGCATTATTATAAAACACATGATGTTAAAAGTCATTTAATAATAAATATTTATTATACTTGAAGATTGACTGCAGGATGGTTGCTCTTAACTGAGTTATTTTCCTGTTTGTTGGAGCAGTTGCAGGATCCCTATGCTGGCATTGATGGGGGGTGTTTTGCTCCAGGTGACCCTCATCCTTCTTGTGGGACCACTGAGACGAACGAATAAGGTGATGGCAAAAGGAAATTTGACTGGCCACTTGAGAGCATCACATTTGCCTCTTTCCACTAGTCCAAGTATATCACTGAGACAAGCTCAGATTCAAGGGTAGAAAGACACCTCAGCTATAGAAAAAGGCCATTGAAAAACTACAGACTTTACAGATATTATTTCAGTATTTTGACATGGAGACATTATCCTTAACTTTGAAAGTGAGCTTAATGTAACCATGACAGTCTTCATCAGAGGGAGGCAAGAGATCAAAGCTGGAGAGATATTACAGTGGGTAAGACACTAACCTAGCAGGCAGCAGGTTCAATCCCCAGTATGCCTGAGGGTCCCTTGTGAGTGGCAAATACTGACCTTGAGCACAGAGTCAGAAGTAATCCCTGAGCACTTTTGTGCATGGTAAGAGAGTGAAAGAGAGAACGAGATCATGATTAGAAGGATATGGTACAATGAACTTCAAAGAGAGAAAAGGCCTAGATAAAGGGCCATACACCATGACTGAGGACAAGAAAACAGAATGACTTTCTCAAGTCTCTAGAAGGAGAACAGGCCAGCCGACAAACTTCTGACCTTCTGGTTTTCATTTCTGATTGAGGTTTTCTCATACTTCTCTTACCTTGATAGAAGTCTCCTCTATTGTTCTCAGTTCAGTGAACAGCCTAACCACCATTCTTTGGGCGTTCTCATCCAGGAGATAATAGAGATCTTGGGTGCTTGTTATCCTTCCAAGACTTTTATCATTGCCCACTAGAGCAAGTGGTTTTCTCCACTTCCTCACTATTTCTGGCAGCTCTGAATGAGCCAGCTCAAGGGCTTCCCTCTGGTATTTCTCCCTTGACTCCCTTCCAAGGAGGCCAGGGGTAGAGTGGAAGTTCTTGGGGATGTACTGAGAGTAGGGGTAACGGTGGCACTTGAAAGTTCCCTCCTGGGTCCCTTCTGACCTTCTAAATTGTAAGAGAACATATCTGTATTATTTTAGGCCCACCAAGTTTTGTACATTTCTTACAGCAGCAACTGAAAACCGGTAGAGATTATGGCCTTTAGAAGTAAGATGCTACTGTACTATTACCTAAAAATGTAAAGTGACTTTGGGATTGGATAAATGTCAGACACTGGAAGAAATTTGAGAAAGACAATATGAAAAGCCTAGATTGTTTTGAACAGACTGTTGATAGAAATAAAGATGTTAAAATTTTCTGGTTTTTTTTTCATAATTTTTATTAGTGAAACACCATGAGGTGCAGTTGTAGACTTACAAATTTTTGTGCTTGGGTTTCAGTTATACAATGATCCAGTACCCATCCCTCCACCAGTGCCCATTCTCCATCATTTACATTTAAAAAAATTTTTTTTGTTAGTGAAACACCATGAGGTACACTTGTAGATTTACAAAATTTTGTGCTTGGGTTACAATTGTACAATGATCAAACACCCATCCCTCCACCAGTGCCCATTTTCCACCACCACGGGTCCCAGTATCCTCCCCCCCCCCCCACCCTCCTGTCCCACCCTGCCTCTATGGCAGGGTATTCCCTTTTGTTCTCTCTCTCCTTTTGGGTGTTGTGGTTTGCAAAAGAGGCATTGAGTGGCAATCATGTTTGGTCTGTAGTCTACTTTTCAGCATATTTCTCCCATCCCAGAAGGAAACATTGAATGCCTTGTTAAAAACATAAAGAAAGGAGATCCTTATTATATACTGGCAAAAGGTTAGATATATTGTGTTCTGTATTTACATAAACACTTGCAGATGATGAAGCTGGATATTTAACTGAAACTTCAAAGTGTTAAATGCACTGTTTGTTTACTTCTTACTCTCTAGAGTATGAAATGTAACAAAGAGAAACTGAGGTAAGGATTGTTAAGAAAGGACAATCGAAATTTGACACTTTTGGAAGTTCTTAGCCTGTCTGAATTTCAAAAGAGGCTAATATTAGATTTACTGTCAGGAAAGTATGATGTGTGTTTTAAAAGTGAAAACCAAGAGTGTGGTTGGATAACCAAGAGTGTGGCTGGATAATCTTTTGTTCGTGTCTGGAATGAAGTGGGATGTCACAATATTTTGTCACACAGAGAACTTTTTGAAGAGATTAAACACATGATTCATGGCTCCCCTTAGTCATTGTCATGGGCATCTCCAGAGGGAGGGAAAAAATCTATGGTGAATCCTCATCTATAAAAGTGAATTTCTATGACAAAAGTGGGAGACCTGCAAGTTATTGATGATGTTACATTAGAATAAACACTGACACAAAAGGGATGAAGGGGGAACAACAATTTAAAAGGCTATTGGACTCCCCCAACTCCATTGACAGGAAAGAGATGGATAAAATGACTCAGCTGAAAACTGAGTGCTACCTTCTCTGGAAAAGGGAGGATGACTCAGAGTAGAGTCCTGGGCTCAGAGAACAGAGCCAAAAGCCCCAGAGGATTAATCCCAGGTCTTTGGGAGTTCACAGTTGAACGTCAAATTTTCTCCTTTTGTCTTATTTATTTATCCCTCTTTCACTGGGTATGAACACAACAGTCATCTTCTGCCTTCTTCCACTGTTCTGGTGGACTTGTTTTCTAGTTTCACAAGCTTACAGTTGGAGAAGAATTTTGCCCCAGGGTGGATCATACTCAAGAATGCCACTTATTCTTTACTTAGATGACATAGGTAAAGTGACATGGGACCTTGACTTGATAATATTTAGAGATATTTCATGGGGCTGTAGAGATAGAAACATGGGTAGGGTAACTGCCTTGCATGTGGCCAATTCAAGTTCAATTTCTGGCTCCGTATGGCCCCCAGAGACGACTAGTAATGCAGAACCAGGTGTAACTAAACCCTGAGCATGTCTGTTGTGGCACAAGAACAAAAAACTAGAGATATTTCATAGTGTGAAGCTGATGTCATAGTTTAAGACTTGGAGAGATATTGGTAGGATATGACTCTATTTTAATGTGGAGTGAGAGCAAACCTTTCAGGGTCAGAAGATACACTTTGGTAAAACTGAATAATGGTCAGTTAAAGATGTTCACTACCCAAATCCCTGAAATCCAAGAATGTTACCTTAAAGAACAAAGGTACTTTGACTATCATAATTTTCATGCTTATTAATTTTTTTCAGCACCAGAATGCTGGAGAACCTCTGCCACAATTTTTATGTCACTTCCAGTCCTCCTCTTCTACCCGCTACTGCTTGATATTCTCAGTTTTGCAATAAAATCTATGGCGATATCTATGGCGATAGCACAGAGGTAGGGCGTTTGCCTTGCACGCAGCCAACCCAGCCGAGCTGGGTTTGATTCTTCCGCCCCTCTTGGAGAGCCCGGCAAGCTACAGAGAGTATCTCACCCGCACGGCAAAGCCTGGCAAGCTACCCATGACGTAGTCAATATGCCAAAAACAGTAACAACAAGTTTCAAAATGGAGACATTACTGGGTCCGCTCGAGCAAATCGATGAACTATGGGAGGACAGTGTTTGTATTTGTTCCTTTGTTTTATCCATATACCCCAAGTGAATATGATCATCCAGGCTTTGTCCTTCTTCCTCAGACTCATTTCACTTAGCTTGTTGTCCTTCAATGCCATCCACATTACAATAGACTACAAAACTTCATCATTTATTGTAGCTGCATAATATTCCATTTTGTATTTACATAATTTCTTTATTCATTCCTCTTTCATTGAACACTTGGGTTGTTTCCATATCCTGACTAGAGCTTTGATTAAGGAACATGAGAAGAAGGGATTATCATGAATGATGTAGAAGGGCTCTACATATAATCAGAGGGGTCCTTGTAAGCAAAGACAAGAAGGCTAAAGCAGGGAGAAAATGATGTGGGGCAAGATCAGAGGTTCAGATGCTCTAACTAGGCACAAGGAGTTCTTTTTTTAATTTTTTTTTATTGAATCACTGTGAGATACAGTTACAAGCTTTCATTTTGGGTTACAATCATACAACAATCAATGACCCATCCCTCCACCAGTGCACAGTCCCCACCACCAACCTCCCCAGTATACTCCCCTTTTCCCACCCTCCCCCTGCCTCCATGGCAGGCAATTTCCCCCATACTCTCTCTCTACTTTGGGGCATTATGGTTTGCAATACAGATACTGAGAGATTATCATGTTTGGTCACCTACTTTCAGCACACATCTCCCATCCCGAACTATCCTTCCAACCATTATTTTCTTAGTGATTCCTTCTCTATTCCAGCTGCCTTCCCCAGCTCATGAGGCAGGCTTCCAACAATAGAGCAATCTTCCTGGCTCTTGTGTCTACTGTCCTTGGGTGTCAGTCTCATATTATGTTATTTTATACTCTACAAATGAGTAGGCACAAGGAGTTCTACGCCTTCCAGAAACTAAAACAAGCACTGTAGCACTGTCCTCTCATTGTTGATTGATTTGCTCCAGCGGGCACCAGTAACGTATCACAGAAAATTGTGAGACTTGTTGTTATTGTTTTGGCATATCAGATACGTCATGAAGAGCTTGTCAGGCTTTGCTGTGTGGGCGAGATACTCTCAGTAGCTTACCAGGCTCTCTGAGAGGGACAGAGGATTCGAACCCGGGTCAGCCGGGTCAGTCGCGTGCAAGGCAAACACCCTACCCGCTGTGCTATCGCTCAGAGACAAATTTCCCCCAACACTCCAGAAGCAATTAGCTATGCTAACATCTTGGTTTTAACCTCTGATGACTCATTTTTTACATGAATTCCATTATTTGTATGATAATAAATTTTTATTATTTTAAGCCACCAAGCTTGTGATAATTTGGGGTATGAGACAATGAAACTTAACTTACGTTCAGTAATACAACCTTCCATAGAAATAAGCACAATTCCTCAGGTCTTAGATATAATGTCATCTTAAGCATTGTATTTCATACACACACCACAATATAAGGGCAGGTAACATTTGAGAATGTTAAATATTCACAAATTGCTCAACTTACAAGTGATATTTCTCAAATGTGATTTGGCCCATATTGTGAAGACTTTGTCTTCCAAATAAAAGCAACTTCACCTTAGTAATGATATGATAGATAACAGGATCTTAAATACAGAAAAAAATGTTATAAGCAATTGTAAATTTCATTTAAAATACTAAAAGTAATTTGTAGTGTAACAGTAACTACTTATGTAGGAGTGGTCACCAGCAAGTCACCAGAAGTTTTGTAGTGACAAGTGTCCCCTCCGATCTCATTTTCTAGGCAGTCTATATTAGAAAGAAACAATAAAATAAATAAAAGGCCCTCCCGTTGATCATTGATTTGCTCGAGCGGGCCCAGTAACATCTCCATTGGAGACTTTGTTGTTACTGTGTCTGGCATATCGAATACTCTCGGTAGCTTGCCGGGCTCTCCGAGAGGGGCGGAGGAATTGAACTCGGGTCGGCCATGTTGGCTGCGTGCAAGGCAAACGCCCTACTGCTGTGCTATCGCTCCAGCCCACAAACAATAGAGAAAAGAAAAGGGTGAAGGTGGACAAAGTTGGAGGCTTTATGGAGCAAGAAGCTCTGAAACAGCTATAAAGTGTAATCAAAGGGCTGGAGTGATAGTACAGTGGGTAGGTCATTTGCCTTGCACGCAGTTGACCTGGTTTGATTCCAAGCATCCCATATGGTCCCCTGAGCACCACCAGGAGTAATTCCTGAGTGCAGAGCCAGGAGTAACCCCTGTGCATCGCTGGGTGTGACCCAAAAAGAAAAAAAAAGTATAATCAAAGCAGCAAGAAGGAGACAGCATTTTTTTAAGGTGTTGCTGTAAATACTCGGTAAGTCTTTGGATTCTGTTCAAAGTTTTCAAAAATACAAAGTATGAGTACAAGCAATTTGGGGATTTCTTCCTGTTGTTGGAAGGAAGATACATAGTACTTATCTGTCTTGTTATTTGGTATCCTTTCTCAAGGGTTTCTTTGATATTTAGAAATGTTTTAGGCTACAGGTGGTATAGTCTTCAAAAGGGATTTGTTTCCTCTGTGTAACAAGAAAACAAAGGATAGTTAGAGGTTGAGCCTTTGCAGGAAGTGGTGCTCCTCTCCTCTCCTCTCAAAGGACTGCATCAATTTAAGTGACTTTTCAACTTAGACTTAGCATGGCTGCTGGAGTCCCCAGCGTCGTGATCTCACTCAAAGGCATGAGGTCCATGGTGGCCAAAGACATCACTTACTTCCTACACCTCTGTTGAAAGAAATGAAACGTCTTCCCAGAATTACTCGGAAGATTTTCCTTAAGTCTTCTTGACCAGAATTGAATGACCTGCTGTTCTGCTAGCAGAGTTAAGGGGAAAAGGAAATGCCCAGCTTGTAGACATTGTAATAGGATGGAGCAAAGGATGATAGGACTGGGGATGGCTTGGGATGACCAACCACTTGGTGTCTATTGCGATCGTCCAGTCTCCATTTCAGTCAAGGGATTCCAGGTTGGTGGGCCCCAGGAATTAAGAACTATAAAACCTTGTTGTGAAATCTGGCCTCTGGAGAAAAGATGCTATCCTAAATATATGTATATATAAATGTTATATAAAAATATAATTTAATAAGTTTAAGCCAGGATATGTGACTGAAATTTCTGCTTTGCCATATATAAGCTGCACGTAAGAAATTGTTGAGCCTTGAAATGACTCTGCTAGTTTTTCTTTTATAATGGTCACACATAACTCATAGACTAATTGTTAGTATTACATAAAATAACAGCGATAGCACAGCGGTAAGGCGTTTGCCTTGTGCACAGCCAGCCCAGCCGAGCCGGGTTCAATTCCTCCGCCCCTCTTGGAGAGCCTGGCAAGCTACTGAGAGTATCTCGCCAGCACGGCAGAGCCTGGCAAGCTCCCCGTGACGTGTTCAATATGCCAAATACAGTAACAACAAGTCTCAAAAAAAATGGAGATGTTACTGGGCCCGCTCGAGCAAATCAATGAACAATGGGAGGAAAACGTTTATTTAAAATCATTTTTTCCCTGGGCTGGAGCCATAACACAGCGGTTAGGGCATTTGCTTTGCACGTGGCCGACCCAGGTTTGATTCCCAGCATCTCATATGGTTCCACAAGCACCACCAGGAAAATTCCTGAGTGCAAGAGCCAGGAATAACCCCTGTGCATTGCCGGTGTGACCCAAAAACAAAACAAAAAATCATTTTTTTCTTTTATCTTTTAGCTCATGCATTGTGATTTATAATGCTATCAATAATAGGTTTTCCTAATGCACCGTTCTAGCAGCACACCCTCTACCAGAGTATCTGCTTCCCTCTACCATTGTCTGAGCTTCCCCCTCTCAAGCCCTTGCTCCATCCCCCTACCATGGTAAATTCAGTTCTACAGAGCTGCTCTCAGGTTCTATTGCCTGTAAAACCATTTTATTCAGCTTCGAGTGAGAGCTACTTGAGTGCTAACTAGTACTATTTGAGTCTTCCCCCACTCTCCATAAGGCTTTGATTTTTCAGAGACCAGAGTGACAGCACAGAGGATAGGGTTGAATTGAGTACAACCTTGAATACAGCCAACCTGGGTTCAATCCCTGGTATCCTATATGGTCCCCCACTGCTGAGGGTCCCCCCACGTGATCCCCAAGCACCGTCCTGAGCACCACAGGCTGTGACCTCCAAACAAACAAAAGGTCTCTCTCTCTTTTTTTTGTTGGTCAAATGAGGAAATTAATAAAACTCCCAACTCCTCAAGTTTTATCACATGGAGTCTCGAGTATTGGTAACTGCCTCCTTATCAACTGTCATGGCATGATCTACATCTTTGTTCTAGAAAATTCTTTTTTTTTTTTTTTAAGTGAAACACCATGAAGTATACTTATAGACTCACAAATTTTTGTGCTTGGGTTTCAGTTATACATGTTCTAGAAAATTCTTTTCAGAATATCTGTCCACATCTGTTTTCCAGACTTTTGCTTTTAAAAATTAACAGAATTCTTGCCAAACCTGTGGTGAGTAGGTCTTTATGTTTGTCTTTTCAATTAGCCTCTTGAGGCATACCTCTGAATAAGGGTGGGACATTTTTAATACAACACCCTCATATCAGGTCACTGGGTTTCAATTAAGTTATCAGGAACTTCCCTGTTGCTGTAATTTGGGAAGGGAAGCCATCACAGGGGTTGTGTGGCATGGACTAAATTCATTTGTCTGATTTATCCCATGTCTATTCATCTGTTCATTTATTCGTTCATCAGGCTGCTTCTTAGGTCTAATAAAAGCTCTTAGTTTCAAATAAGAGATGCTAGATTGTAACTTTAACTGACTTTGTAATTTGGCAATCACAAGATAAAACTTAGTTTTTAGTTTTCACCTATTGTAGCTTCCAGCTGTTAGGGGAAAAAAGTGCTACTGTTGTTGTTGTTTGCTTATTTGTCTATTTTAGAAGTAACGTAAAATTCCTGGTCTATAAATGCTTCGAGCTGATAACTTAAGAAACTGAGATGAGAAATTAAATGTTAGAACTTATTATTCTTCAAGATATCTATATCTATAAAAGAAATAACCACCTCCCATATTTCTTAATATTTTTCAGTGTCCAGGGCCTGAGAGATGTTACAAGGGACAAGGGACTTTCCTTGTTTGCTGGTGTATCCCCAAAACACCAAAACCAATTATTTTTCATCTCCTCCCATAACTTGATCTTGATAAGTACTTTATTTCAGGTGATAAGTACTTTATTTAAGAAACTGCTTTGTTTCTGTATTACAAACACTGCTTCTATCCGAATCTTTTAAACTTGCTGCGTTTTCAACACTCATCTTTAATCAAACTTGGTAATCCATCCCTGATTTCTTCTGTTTCCCTCTGGGTTCGTGCCTCTTAATACTAATGTCTGTGTCATGCAGGCTACTTAACCACAGAAACATTGTGACCGATTTAACGAAAAGGGGAACTGATTTGAATGATGGGAAGAGAGTCAGGCTCAGAGCCACATGCATCTAGAAACTCTTAAATTTGTGCCACAGAACCAATAAGGCGAAGAGACTGCAGCTTTTACCATGACACACAAGACATCTCAGCTTCCATTATTAATACAGTAGCATCTGTCACTGGACACCACTGCTAGCAATGCTGCCCTAAAAACTTGATCAACTATCCTCACCATCAGAGGCTTTACTTTCAGTCAAGATTACTCAGTGTACTATCCCCAAGTCATTAAAAATAGGTTCTGAGAAGGTTCTGAGAAGGGAGAAAAAAATGTTTCAGACACCTGTTCAAGGGTGCTGGAGCTGGTTTCAGACCTTATGAGGTTTGTGTACATAATTATTATTTTGTTGTTTGTAATGGTCAGACAGTTTGAATAGGTATAGAAATATAAACTAAGGGCCAGTGAGATAAGTCAAGTGACTGAGAATATTGAGAATATGCCTAGCATATGTGAATCTCCAAGTCTGATCTCTGATACTACATGGCTCCCAAGCAATACCAGAATTAATCTCTTATATGTATGTTCATATATATATATATATATATATATATATATATGGATTGCCTTCAAGAGCATTGAAGAAATAACTAAGAGGACAAAGAACCTCCAGCTACGAGCACATCTCTTTGATTCCACTATTCTTCCTGCATTAACATATGCCTCAGGGACCTGGACCCTACGAAAACAGGATGAGAACGCTATTCGGGTCTCTCAAAGAGGAATCGAAAGAACTATGCTTGGAATATCACGATTCACTCAAATGAGAGATAGAATCCGGAGTTCTGATCTTCGTCAACGCTCAAGAATCAGGGACGCTGTCTCATTTGCCAAGACATCAAAAATCAGATGGGCTGGACACGTAATGAGGTTTACAGACAACCGCTGGACTAGAGCCATTACTGATTGGATTCCACGAGACATCAAAAGATCACGTGGACGCCCACCTATAAGATGGTCAGACTTCTTCGTCAAGACCCTAAATGATCGGTTTGAGGCTCTACATGTTCCTAAAACGAACAGATACCATTGGGCTATGCTAGCACGCAACCGGGATGAATGGAGACGTTACTGGCACCCGCTCGAATAAATCGATGAATAACGGGGATTAAGTGATAAGTGATGTATGTTCTATGTATGTTATGTATGTTCTATTTTACATATGCACTGATATGTAAATAAAGTGTAAATTAAATATAAATATACTTTAAATATGCCCCTTTAGTTTTTTTGTGTTCTAGAAGGGGTCAGATCTAGGGCTCACATGTGCAGAACAGATCTAGGGCTCACATGTGCAGGTTTCCCATTGACTTATATGCCCAGTTCTCTTGTTAGTGTATTTATAAATGTACCCTTACGTGTGGTTTCTGCCCTGATCTTCACATCTTCCTAACTTTGTGAAGTGGGCTGCATAATATAGTAGGGAGATTATGGACTTTGGAGACAGGAAAGGTTTGGATTCATTTTTGACTCTAGACCTAAACCTTAGAGTCTCTTAATGAGCATATTATTTTCTTTCAATGTCTTGTCTCTTTTAGGCACTGAAAATAGTAAAACATGCTCCATGATGTATTATAAGGATGAGTATAACTCATATAAGAGCTCAGTAAGAAATGCCAAGAGGCAACAGACATAGTTGTTTGGGCAGAGTTGTGTCTTTTATGTTTTTTTATTTCATATGGGGCTAGGGATTGATCCCAACAACTCATACATGCAAAGCACACGAGCGCCATTACTAGCCCTAAGAGTTGTGTTTTCTAAGTTTATTTTTGAGCAATCAAAATTATGCCTTAGAAATAAATACCAATGCATGTGGTCTTATTGCTGTAAAGCAATCCAGAATACCTTTCTTCTTTTAAGCTAACATCCAATACTCACAACGGTCACGGTCACGGTCCTCCTGTCATCGATTTTCTCCAGCGGGCCCAGTAACGTCTCCATCGTGAGACTTTATTGTTACTGTGTTTGGCATATTGAATACATCACAGGTAGCTTGCTAGGCTTTGCCGTGTGGGCGAGATACTCTCGGTAGCTTGCCGGGCTCTCTGAGAGGGGCGAAGGAATGGAACCCGGGTTGGCCATGTTGGCTGCGTGCAAGGCAAATGCCCTACCCGCTGTGCTATTGCTTCAGCCCCCAATACTCACAAATGGTAGAAATATTGAAAATGGGTCCTTGTTCACCAGATAAGCACAATTTTGACCATCAGCTGCTAAGACTTTCATTATTGAAATTTCACTGTGTCATTTGATTCTGTTAAGTCAGGAATACACCCTCTCTTGAGAGGGCATGATGAAATACACAACTCCATCCAAGCAAGCATCTTCATATCTATAAGCAGAGTCCTTATGCAATGATTATTGTAAATCACAATCTGAGCTCTGTAAAGTAAACAATTGAGGGAGTATTAATTTCCCTCTAAGGCATTGCAAGTTTATTATTTATACAACTAGAGTAGATAAAATATATTTGTGCAGTATAAATATATGTATGTAATGTGCATAAATATGAATATTACACCCTTATAGTTTATACTGCTTTTTTATAAAATAAATATGTGAAATAACCATCTGTAATATCCTCACAGCAGTGGGCCACAAAGTTTAGATGATTGATGTCTTTCCGAAATCTCTAGGCAACCAGGAGTCAGAATTATTAACCACCAGCGGAAACTTGGCTTGCAAGAGAATCTATTATGATTAGAATCTGTACCATCCACATTCAAAGCACAGTAAGTCCTGGCCACCAGATGTCACCATTCTTCTATTTCCCTCCCATTCCCCGAAGAGCTGAAGAGGTTTTCTTGCAAGGGACAGAGGGAAATGCACACCCTCCTATCCCGAGATTTCTCCCTCAAATCTTAGGAACAAAAATTGTTCTGCCCTTGCAGGTTTCCTTGTTCTCTTAAGTGTCACCTCGACAGTGGGTGAGAATTGGGGGGTTTACCTGTTCAAAAAAAAGTTCGAATGAGGTCGGCCAGCTTAAAGTGAAAGGTAGGATGGACGGCGAAGTGTCCAGAGTCTGAATCAAGTGGAGGATATTCTCCAAAGATCCTGGAATTGGGAGATGTCTCTCATCAACCGAGGCAGTCTGAAAGCTCATTTAGAAATGTGGGAGTTGGATAAAGTTATTTCTTTGTTCATTTAGGATCTTAGCATTCTGTCATGCTCAGCTTTTAACAGTTTCTGCCGGGGAGGGTAGGCAGTAGGATGCAGTGGTCTAAGATCTCAGGAAAGAACAGTGAAATGCGGGTGGGAAGTCCAGCTGGAAGGCCAGGTAAAATTGAACAGAGATCCTTTACAGCAACTTAATGCAGTAGTTGGCCACCGGGGCTGGAATCTTGCTGTGGTTAACAACTTTGTCATATTTCCCTTGGGTAACAGACCAGGCCACTCTCCTTCCCTCCCAGGTCCTGCTTAATAAAGGTCTATAATGCTTCGCGAAGTGTTGGTGCCTTCAAGGCCCGAGCTGTGTTTTATTTCTTTATAAATTTGCAATATTCTCCTAGTTCATCCCGAAATATTCTTGAAATTGAGGGCTCGGGGTGGGGGCAGGTGGAGGGCGGGCACCAGAATTCACTTACCGAGTACCTACTAGATGTCAAGTATTGCTAAGTCCTTTATATATATATATATATATATATATATATATTTCACCTTCAAAAACAAGTACATCCAAAAAAAATAATAACTACTACATTCATCATCTCTTAATACTCTCAGAGATTTCTCGCCCAAGGTCACAAACACCAAGGGGCAGAGATCCACACTGCTTTTTCCAGAACGCACTCTAGGAAGAAGGGTTAGGGCAGTCCTCAAAGTTGCCCGCACCCCCAGGCGGTTGAGCCCCCCCAAAGCATCTGCCCTTCGGTTGGCTTCCCAGCGCTCTGCTGTACTGCCCGGCTGGCCCGTGGTCCTCAGAGGCCTGGACTGCACCACTCCGGAGCATGCTTCGTCCTCTCAGCGTTTACACGCTGCCCCTGACCTTGTGAGAATATTCTTATTTATGGACGCGATGAAACTGTCTCCCGGGCTCTTTTCATCCCCCCCCACCCCGTCCCCCCAGTCCCTGGGCTGCTGCGGAATCGAGGTGCTGGGAGAAGCCCTCTCGGCAGGGTTGGGAGTTTGCAGACGGCCCCTGAGTGGCCGGGGCGTTCCGAATTGGCTGCGCGCTCTGCCGGGGAGGGCGGGGAGTTTGCAGAACGCCCGGGAGGGGAGAAGTTGTGCAGGTCGGGCTCCGAGGCGGGGGAGCTGGGTGCTGGAAGCAGTCGCCGACAGCCCGGGCCCGACTCGGCCGAGTGCCCCCGGCGAGCGTGCCCGCAGCGCCCGGACCCCGCGTGGACGCGCCCATCGCGCGCGCGCGCGCGCGGCCCCGCCAGGGCTGGGACTTTGCAGACCGTCCCTGCCGCGGCCCGCTCGGCGGCGGCGGCCCTGCGGCTCCCGCTGCAGCCGCGGCGGCCCCGGGCGCGCTCGAGCCCAGGTAGCCGCGCCGCAGGCTCGGGGCGCTGCAAGCCCGCGCCCCGCCGCGCCTCGGGCCCCTCGGGGACGGCGGCTGGCGGGCGCCCCCGGCTGCTGCTGCTGCTCTTGCTGTTGCTGCTGCTGCTGCTGCTGCTGCTGCTGCTCCGAGGAAGGTGAGAGTCCGGGGTCCCGGCGGCGATCGCGTCCGGGCTCGCCCACCCCGCGGGGAGATGCGGGCAGAGGGCACCGCCGGCTGCTGGCCGGAGCCTGATGCGGGGAGGGAGAGCCCGCACCGAGGGCGGCGCGGCCGGGCCACTTCGGCCCGCAGCCTCTCCGGCCGCTGGCGTGGGTGCCCCGGCCGCGGCTGCTCCAAGGGAAGGGGAGCTGGGGGTGCCACGGGGGGCGCGTGTGGCCGCCGCTCACACCTGCCCCGGGCAGCAGCCTCTTCCCGGTGGTGGATGACGCCCCCCCCAGCCCCGCGCCACCCCCCGACTCCCGACCCCCGACCCCCGAGGCCGGTGGGGCGGGAGCTAGTGGCAATTCCCAGGGACGATTTGGAGGGGGGCTTTGGTTCGCGGAGGTCGGAGGCCAGTGGCGGAGGAAGGGGAGGGTGCAGCTGGGCGCTCGGACCTTTGGAGAAGCCGGGTGGGATTCTGCTGCCGGGGTGGGCCGGGATCCCCAGGACGGGGGCTGTAACCCGGAGGACTCAGGTCCGGGCCAGGGGAGAGGAAGTCGGTGGGAGTCCGGCTCCAGGCCCCTGGGGAGAAGGGATGTGGCGAGCAAGCGCGCCGGTCCTGGGGAGCTCCGGGGTGTTCCCACCACCACCGCCGCCACCGCCACTGCTGCCACCCCGGGGTGCGGCTGGAGGTCCGCGATCCGGCGGGTGCGCCCGGCGAGGCTCCCTGGCCGGAGAGGCGGCTGCGGGGATCAGAGCCCACACCCCGCACACAGTTCCCGAGAGCATGCTCAGTGCGGCCCTGGGAACTTCCTGCCGAGTGGAGCGCTGCCCGGGCCACCTCCCGGCCAGCGGCGGGCAAAGTTGGGGGCGGCCGAGCGCGAGCT
Organism: Sorex fumeus; assembly: GCF_029834395.1. Taxonomy (NCBI): domain Eukaryota; kingdom Metazoa; phylum Chordata; class Mammalia; order Eulipotyphla; family Soricidae; genus Sorex; species Sorex fumeus. The sequence continues at coordinate 32,230,562 of NW_026606092.1, read as the reverse complement.
TATGGGGCCAGGCGCCCACCCACCCGCCTGCCCGCGCGCCCGCCCGTCCGTCGCGCTCCCACCTGCCCAGCCTGGGCTTCGCTGCTGCACCGCGGCTCCGGGCACAGTTCCCACCGCCCGCCCCCGCATTTGAAAATTGGGGCTAGGATGTGATCCCCTGCTCCCCGGAGCCTGGACCATCCGGGAGGCCAGGGCTGCCCCCCACCCCCACCCCGCGGTGGTGCCTGGTGGCGCCGCCAGGGCTCCGTGCCGCTGGCTCGGCCCCGAGGTGCGCTCGTGGCGCGCCCGCACGCGCGCGCGCGCGCGGAACCCGCACAAGAGCCGCACACGGAGCGGACGGGTGGAAGGGGGGTGTGTGAGCCCCGTGATGATGGAGCACACACTCGCTGTCACACACAAAGCCGCCGTGGTTTCGCAGCCACGCGGAAGAGGGAAGAGGTGGAGCTGGTATTGTCCGGCGCGTTTGGAGCGCCCACGAGGTGCCCAGCACCCGGGAAGCCCGGGCTACGCGGTCGGGGAATGTCCCAGTTGAGGTTTGTTGGGGGGGGTCTTTGCCTTTTCTGGCACTGACAGCGTGACCTGGTCCAGGGCAGATACTACCGGTTAGAATCAGGCACGTCTGCAGTGGGTGAAGTTGCAGAGGGGGAAGATCATATTTTTGTGAAATTTGGGTGCGATGGCCACATTGCATTGCCACACTGGGTATCTTGACATCGTCATCCTTCAGAGAGGTCGTCAGGCAGTGGGGACTGCCCCACTTTTATTTGGCAGTCTGGAGATGAGGTTGTTGATGTGTTATATTGCAATAAGCCCTCTCCCCTGAACACGCGCGCACACACACACACACACACACATACACACACACACACACACACAGATACTAACCCCCATCCATAATCTTGCTGAGGGATTAAAACTACCCTGTCTTTGGAGGAGGTTTTTGTGAGGGGCAAAGCATCACCTGTCCGCCTTGAAGGATGAATGGCCACACACCCTTTCGTTCCTATAGTTTTCTTTTGTTGTTATCGTTCAGGCAGAGCTAGGCACTCTCCTTGGTTTGGTTGGCACTGTTTGGATCAGAGCCAAGCCCCCCTTTTGGGAGACTTTTTTTTAAAGTTTTTTTTTCCAGTTCTCCACTTGATGTCTTGTGAACCCCAAGCCCAGCACCCCTGCAGAAACAGGAAGGGAACAAGAGCGGCCTTTCTGTTGCTTGCAGAGTCTGAGGAGAGAAGGAAGCTGCAGACCTGATGATACTTGGCCAGGAGGCACCGGGCACCTGCACAGAGGTTTGGGCTGTTTCCTCCCACTCCTCCTTTGTACCTTTTGCCTTTCCCAGTCAGTCTGGGGCTGAGGAGGCAGCCCGCAGTGTTGGAGGCTAGATAGGGGTGTTCACCTACAAAAGAGGCTACTCTGGTTGGTGTTAAGATAGATTGGCAGGAGGGCTGAGGGGGCTCTGTCCAAATCTTCCTGTGGTATCCGGTTATTGCAGCCTCTCCTGCAGAGCAGCTCCTGGGTTTTTGTGTGGCCTCAGCAGTGCACGTTTCAAGTGTTCTTGCGTTGGATAGTGTGAATGCAGCACTCATTTATATCTGTATTCACACATCCCTCCATACGTTTTATAAAGAAGCATGTGCATATGTATGTGCATATGCAGTGTTCTTTGGGAGCATCTTGAAGCTGGAAGGGCCCTCAGGAGAGCAGCAGAATGCAAATCTTCTCCCTTCGCATTCGTTTCTCTCAGTTTAAAAATAACCAGCCAGCCTTCTGCCCAGCTGCCCCTTCCCCCCACCCCCCCTGAAAATATTGAAATGCCAGAGTACCCCTATAATCCTTCCCAAACAGGGATACTCTGGACCCTTCCTGAGGACCATTCTGCATGTCTGTCTGATGGCTGTCACAACTTTTCTGAATGCTCCATGTGGCATGGGATTGTAATCACTGCATAGTCACTGTCAGATTTGATTTGGACAGATGACAGGCCTGGACCAATATCCTGTGCAGAGATGTCTGGGAAACTGCAAAACACATCCTCAGTAAGACTTGGGTTGGGTACTTCATGAGCCTTTCTTTGCCCTCTGCTGATCAGGCCGGTATTGTTCAAACCTTTCCCAGGAGATTTATAAAGTTGGGGAAACAGATCGTATTTATTTAAGTTCTTTTTTAAAAAAAAATATTTCCTCTGGTGCTAGGAAGATTTCTACAATGGCTGGAGCATATTTTGCATGTATGACCCTTGTGGGGGTTTAATCCCTTCTATGGCATGGTCCCCCAAACAAACTAAAAAAAAAATTAAAATAAAGCTCTCTTGGCATGTCTGGGCCTCCTGAATCTAGGAAGGTGGGAGAGAATTTGGAGGTGGTCTCCTGTGCTAGTGACTGGTATGTCTCGGAACATTGTGTGCTGGCTGGAAAGATATTTGAGGGAGTTTGCTAAAGTCTGTGTCAAAGTTTGAAGAAGAGTTCCGGTGTTAGGCGAATGACAGAGGGGTTATTTTAGCTGAAGTGTGAGTGTTCTAGAATCTAAGTACTTAAAAAAAAGGAGAGAGGACAAGATGTTATATTTGAAAGAGGTGCTATGTGGGTGCTAGTTGAGAGGTTTGGGTTAGGGATACATTTGGTTCTTGTCAGTACATGTTTTACTAGGTTGCCTTTAGAGGTAATAATTGCTTTGATGTATGGAGCCACTTGGAATAACCCAAGATGACTGTATTTCTTTTTTAAATGAATGATCTCCCCACCTCCTCCATTTATGGAGGTTTCTTATTACTGGGCCCGCTCGAGCAAATCGATGATCAACGGGAGGGCCTTTACCTTTACCTTATCTAAGCCAGGGTGCTGCTCTCTCATCCATTATCAGCATTGCAAATCCCAGCGTCATTGGCTGTCACCCTTCGCCCAGCTGTGGGCATGTGTGTGCCTGCTCAGTGTTCTGTAGGCATCCAAGGAACAGCCAGGATGAGATGGTCGCTGTGATGTCCTTCTTCTAAATTACCTTCTCACTTTGAATTTCTCTGACCTTCTCTTTTCACTGCGTTCATGCAAACTAGTAGCTCTTGGAGGGCTGCCAAGGTGGGTCCCAGGGGCCGTCATCCTGTAACCATGTTCTTTGCTGGAGGAGTTGGTTCTTGAGTAATGTTTGCCCATGTGAGCTGTTTTATGTATTTGTTTGATCGTTACAATTAAATATCTCCTTCAACCCCCCTTTTTTTTTCCGGCAGTGCTCAGGGCTTAGTCCTCTCTCTGTGCTCGGGGAGATTGTGCTTGGTGAGGGAACTGTATGTGGTGCCAGGGATCTAACCCAGGTTGGGCCGGAGCAATGCAAGCACCCTACATGCTGTACTTTGCTCCCATTGTGCATCGCCGCGTTTGTCATACTTGGGAGACTACATGTTCAGGACAGGGACTGGCAGCCCTGTGGCTCTTTTGCTTTGAACCTGGGAAGAGCACCGGGCCTTGTCTCAGGGTACATTTGTCACGCTTGAAAAAGTCAAGGTTGGGATTCAAAGAGATATTACAGTGGGTCAGGTGTTTGCCTTACATGTGACCTACCTTGATGTGTTTATGTTAGCAATAAGCGCCCTTTCCCCCACCACACACACACACACACACACACACACACACACACACACTATGTTGGATTCTGGAACGGCATTCCATTCTTTTTTTTTTTTAATTTTTATTAATGAAACACCATGAGATACAGTTGTAGACTTACACATTTTTGTGCTTGAGTTTCAATTATACAATGATCAAATACCCATCCCTCCACCAGTGCCCATTTTCCACCACCACGGGTCCCAGTATCCCTCCCACTCCCCATCTCCCCCATCCCACCCTGCCTCTGTGGTAGGGCTTTTCCTTTTGTTCTCTTTCTCCTTTTGGGTGTTGTGGTTTGCAAAAGAGGCATTGAGTGGCAATCATGTTCGGTCTATAGTCTACTTTCAGCATGCTTCTCCCATCCTGGGAGGATCTTCCCAGCACCCTTTATTTGGTGCTCCCTTCCCTATCTGAGCTGCCTTTTCCCCTAGCACGTGTCTGGCCTCCAAGCCATGGAGCAAATTTCCTGGTACTAATCTCGGCCACTCTTGGCTGTTGGTCTCCTATTTTGTTACCTTATGTTCCCCAGATGAAAGGAACTGCATTCAATTCTTCAATCCCCTCCAGAAATGATCCCTTAGCACAGAGCCAGGAGTATGCCCTGAGCACCACCGGTGTGGCTCAGTCATCCTATCCCTCCAAAAAAAGCAGGGAAAAGCAAGGTTGGGGGTGGGGTGGGGTGGGGGGGCCTACAAACCATCTTGGTTGGAGGCAGTTCTTGGAAACTGACACCTGACTCCTAATCTCTGTGTTACTGTCTGCTGAGCCTTAGTCCCTGCTGGGGATGACTCAGAAATGTCTCCACTCTAAAGCTCATAACCTCAGGAGTCATTTGTGCCCAAGTAATTAGTTACTTGAAAGAGATAGGTACGACTATTGGCAGCTCATTTATTTAAAAAAAAAATCAGAATGTCAAGGTTATCCCTAGAATAAAACAGCTTCACATACCCACAGGCTTCAGTGATTTTTTTTTTTTTTGTGGCTGGCCTTAACTGTGGGCTGCCTCCCCCCACTCCTGTCTAGACCTCACACCTTAGGGTCGTTGTCTTCGTTCAGAGGCTTGTATACCCATCCCTCATACTGGAAAGATGAGTTTTTCTTTTCTTACATGCAATTATCTTCTACTGTAATCATTGTGGAGCACATTGATACCTCTATCTACCCACGGGAGTGTACTGGATTGGGGATCATCACAGAGAGGGGAGAAATGTCAAAAACAAGGAGGGGAGAACAGAGGAACAAGGATGATGAAAATGCTCATATTTTCCCCCGGTAACTGACATGGTTCCCAGTGCTTCTTTCATATTTTATCACATCCTCACAGTGGCAGCAATGTAGGTACAGTTGTTAGTCCCCCATTTGTACGTAGAACTGTGAGACATACTGAGTTTGTGAAACCCGACCAAATGCTTCCAGAGCAGCAGAAAGATGGGCAATGATGGGGTGTGGTTCAGAGCACCTGTATCTGTACACTGTCCCATTGTTCAAACTAGTGGTTATTTCCAGCCAAAGCCAAGAGGAGTCTTAGATCATTAGCCATCAGAAGGAGCATCTCTCTGAATCCCTTTTCCTTCTAGCAGAGGTCATGCAGATGCAGAGAAGGACTTGCTGAAAGTCTCACAAGTGGTAGCAGTGCTTCAGTTCTGACATTGATTCCCTGAGAACTCTCGATAACAGAGAACTGTTGGTAGTAGCTATCGATAGCCTCCCATAACAGAGAACTGGCATCCCACTGCTATGCTCTGTGTGACTGTCTTCTGGACCTTAGCTCCTGCTGGGGTATTACCTAGGATAGCTTAGGAATGTTTCCACTCTAAAGCCCATGGCCTCAAGAGTCATTTGTGTCTAGGAAGCTCTTGGAAGAGAATTTAATTCTCCTGGAAGATAGTAGAATGCTCATTCCTCTCCTTCCCGTTCCTTGAAGTCCTATGTGCTCACACCTAACTTTACTGATGGGGCAGGGGGCATAGGGATGCCCAGATCCCTTTACATTCCCCACATAAACAAGTTCATGCAGCCGATGTGCCTCCTTTGAGTGAAGTTCCCTTCCTCCTGGGGAATACAGTCTGGGGCAGGGTTTGGGTTTTACTCTTTGGGTCTCTCTCCTCTGTGTCAAAATCCCTGCTCCGCTTGGTCTCGGTGCCCACTATTTTTGAGCTTGGGGATAGAGGCACAGGGTGAACAGGCAGAGCCACCAGGGCTATCCAGAACTGCTCCAGGAATAGGCTGGGAAGCTCTCCATACATGCCTGTGCAAACCTAGGAAGACAGCTGAGATCCTGCAGGACATTCTTCTGACCGCTGGGATCATTGTGCTTTGTGAAATTTTCCAGTGGGTGTTCCAGGGAGCATCATTTACCTTCTATCCTTTTTCCTTTTTAAAATTTCATTTCTTGGTTGCGCAGTTCTTATTTTTTGAAAAAAATCTGTAATATTCTCTTTTAAAGTTTAATTTTTTTTTATCATGGTGATGTTGCTCTACCACTTGGGTAAATTTTAGGTATTTTATTGAGAAATCAGGTAGATGTGCAGATGCTTCATTGAGGTCACAAAACCCAAGTCTGTTCTTTACTTTCTAACTGAGCTCTTAACCCGTTTTTTTTTTTTTTTTTTTTTTTTTTTGCTTTTTTGGGTCACACCCGGTGATGCTCAGGGGTTACTCCTGGCTCGTGCACTCAGGAATCACTCCTGGCAGTGCTCAGGGGACCATATGGGCTGCTGGGAATCGAACCCAGGTCGGCCGTGTGCAAGGCAAACGTCCTACCTGTTGTGCTATAGTGCTCCAGCCATAGTGAAAACCACATCCATGGTTTTCACCTTTTTCTATTCTACCTGTTTCTGGTTAACAAATAGCCCCTATCTGCTCAGGGAGTTTAAAGTCTAAGCATTGTGGAAGAGTTTAGTGTAAGGTGATAAATGTATAAATGAATACTGTGTTAGTTTTTATGAACACATTTGGTCTCAGTTCCTCTGCTGAAAAGAAGCAGGTGGCAGGTGTTCCACCTTAAAGTACAGTCCTGCACAGGCAGCACAGCATTAAATATAAAATTCACTTACTGAATTAAAAAATAAAAGATTGAGGGAAAAACTCAAGTTGCTTTGGAGTTTGCTGGTAGATTTTCTTTAGTAGCCTTTGAAATACTTGAGAAGAACCAACCCCTTATTATCACTATCTTTTGAGGTGTTTATTTTTGTATGTTTAGAAATAAAAAAAATAAAGACATACTCCCTACTTTTCAGCCTAGAAATAGCCAGCTTTCTTAGAGAAGCTGTTTTTTCCCTCGTGAAATTGAGATTCAAAGAACAGAAGACGAGCAGGCTCTTTTAGGTCTGTGCTGACGTGGCCCAGCGCCTGGAGGGAAGTGGCTAAGTGTGTAGACTGCCATGAGCCAGGTCAGATTCTGTCCCCGCACCTTCATCCTTGCTGCACTCTGAAATAAAGGCATGGCCCGAATAGACAGCTGGACATCAATCTCGGTAACTTAAAAAATATCTGTTATTTCCTGAGTATACCCAAGAAAATGGCGTTTCATGTATGGTGAAAGGTTTACCACTTCTGTTATTTTCAATTCCAATTATTTTATTTACTTGTTCTCTTTCCAATGAGAATTTTTTTAAATGACCATTTTCTCTTTTATGCATCTTGTTTAGGAAAACACTGTCTCTATTGAGTGCAAAATATGTTCTTTCTGTCTCCCTTCCCTTCCCTTCCCTTCCCTTCCCTTCCCTTCCCTTCCCTTCCCTTCCCTTCCCTTCCCTTCCCTTCCCTTCCCTTCCCTCTCCTTCCCTGCCCTTCCCTGACCTTTCCTGTCCTTCCCTGCCCTAAACTCCCCTCCCCATTTCTCCTCTCCCCTCTTCTCTCCCTTCCCCTCCCCTCCCTTGTTTCCTTCCTTTTTGTGGGGTGTGTTTTGTTTGGAGACCACACACCTAACAACACTTACTGAGCTAGTCCTGGCTGGTAGTGCTCATGGGACCACTGGTGGTGCCTGGGATTCTAACTGGTGTGGCTGCGTGCAAAGCAAGTGCCCTACTTCCTGTACCTTCTCTCTGGGCCACCTTTCTTTTCTTATTCATGCTAGGGATGGACTCCAGGGCCCTGTGCTGGCAAGGCATAAGCTCTGCATTGATCCACATGCCTTGGTTAGTGTTTTTCTTAGCATTTCAGGTTGGTAACTTTCCTCGCTCCCTCTCCAGTCAGTTTTCAGAGTCACCAAGGGTAGAGGCAGCACCTAGATGGGACTTAAGGGACAGGTGGTACTTTGTTTTCACCCATCCTCTCCTCCTCGGGCACTCTACTTTCAACCAGACACAAAATGTCATTTTTCTTGGATATTCCTATGTTCAATGAACTCCATAACGGAAGGGTTTTACTGAGCTTGGTTTAAAAGATATGTTTGCGGCGGGGGTGGGGTGGGGTGGGTAGCTCAAGTAGTAGAGCCTGTAAACTACCTGCTCCAGGCCTGGAGTTTGGACCCTGGGGTCACATGCCACGTGTCCGCTGCCAGCACCAAACGTTCAGACCCTAACCTCAGGACTTAGCATTGTGGGGAGTGGCACCCCCTTCCTGCACCCCTCAGCACCACTAGGTACGATACCTATCAACACATGTACCTGACCCCAAGTGTTTTATAGAAGAGGCTGGCCATGATTGCAGGCTCCATCCCTGAGGCAGACGCCTGTCCCCGAGTTATGGATCTGTTGGGCTCCTGCGTAAGCTGACCACAGGGGCAGTGGGGTCGCTCCGTGCTGTTAGCTGCCGGCCTTCATGCCCGTCAGTTGCGTGCAGTGTGATTCTGCTCTCTCTCCTCTCTAAAATGAGGTGTCTCTTACCTTTTCCCTACATTCGCGGGGTCCTGTCAGTATCCTTACTCATCTACTCTAGTTGTTTTCTCCTATGTGTATTTATTACCGTTTTTCTGGTTGTTTTAGTAGCATCGGGCATGGAACCCAGGACCTCATACCTGCAAGACAAGTGCTTGACCACTGACCCGTTCATTGGATACCTCCCGGGGTTCCCATTATTGAGGTCCTGTGTGGTCATTCTCGTTGTTCCTGTTTGGAGCACTGTTTTCAAAACCAATCAGTGTACCTTTTGTCAACATCTTCTCCCCCTCTGTGAGTGTAACATGTGGGCTCACGGAGCTGCACAGACTAGAACTGTGTGTGACAGTGTTTGTGGGTCTGTGCGACACACTGCTAGGCTTCTCGCCTCATCATACTATCCGTAAACGGAGCCTGTGATCTGAATCTCACTGCGACTTTCACAGGCCCGTCAGTTCCATGCAATCTCCAGGAAGTCTGTGGAAGAATTTGGTTAGCATGACTTTTCCCCTAGTACATGCTTATCTGAGTGTGGCCAATGGAACCTTGGAGTTTGTCTGAGTCGTGACTTTAATGCTCTTAACTTTAGTCTCCATAAAGTGTGTTCCACAATGAGACATTTTCTGCCACACTGCTTTTTTCTTTTCCCCATACCCTGCTTCATATACAATTTTCCTTTTCTGGTGACATGTCTTGTTAGTGTTTTCCATGTTCCTGAATTTGTTCCTCTCCATCTGGTGCATTCAAGAGACTTTTCAGTTTTCTCACAGTCAGCGTTTCGTATACTGATCACAGGACTGGGATAGGGAAGTGGCTTGAAATGTCAGAGCATGTGTTTTGCATGCAGGAATCTTGGGTTTGAGCACTGGCACTGAAGGATCTCCTGAGCCCTTTCAGAAGAGACCCCCTTCCCCCCAACAATTAGAGTAACTCCATCACCACCAGGTATCACCCCCAAATCAAAGTGGCAAGATTGTTGTCCTTCTGTTACTACTGTAACAAATTACCACAGTTTTCAGAACTTACTGTCACTGTCAGTACTCATCAATACACTGGCTCGGCTCTTCACTCGATACCTGTCTGAATGCAAGGTTCTGTCCCAATGGAAAACCAGCAGGACCGTACTACTCTTCAAGAAGGGAGACATCCATGACATCGGCAACTATCGCCCGATCTGCCTATTGTCTGTCACTTACAAGTTGTTCACTCGAGTCATCCTAAATAGGATTGGCAGAACACTAGATGAAGGACAACCATGCGAGCAAGCTGGATTCCGCAAAGGATTCAGCACCATCAACCATATCCACACTATAACCAAGCTCATTGAGGTTTCTTGGGAGTTCAAGATGCCTCTCTGTCTAACGTTCATTGATTTAAAGAAGGCCTTTGATTCTGTTGAGACGGAAGCGGTCATCGAAGCCCTAGCCAATCAGGGCATTCAAACCCAATACATCAGGATCCTCCGTGAGCTGTATTGCGGATTCACTACCAGGATCTCACCATTCTACAAAGAAGTGATCGTTGACGTCAAGAGAGGGGTGCGGCAGGGTGATACCATTTCACCGAAACTCTTCAGTGCCACCCTCGAGAACATCATGCGATGACTGGAATGGGAAGGAATGGGAGTGAAGATAGATGGTCGGCAACTACACCACCTCCGCTTTGCTGATGACATTGTTTTAATAACACCAAACATCAGCCAAGCGGCACAAATGCTGGCCGACTTTGACCGTGAGTGTGGAAAGGTAGGACTACAGCTGAATCTCACGAAGACAATGTTTATGAGAAACAGCCTCGTTCCTGACGCCCCATTCGCTCTCAACGGAACAACCGTCTCCGAATGCAACAGCTATGTGTACCTAGGTCGAGAGGTCAACATGACAAATGACCTGGCGCCGGAGCTGCGCAGGAGGAAGAGAGCGGCTTGGAACACCTTCAAGAACGTCGAAGAAATAGCTAGGAGGACGAAGAACCTCCGGCTCCGGGCACATCTCTTTGATTCCACTGTTCTTCCTGCATTAACATATGCCTCAGAGACCTGGGCCCTACGCAAACAGGACGAGAACGCTATTCAGGTCTCCCAAAGAAGAATAGAAAGAGCTATGCTTGGAATATCACGTTTCACTCAAATGAGAGAACGAATCCGGAGTTCTGACATCCGTCGACGATCAAGGATCAGGGACGCTGTCTCATTTGCCAAGGTGTCAAAAATCAGATGGGCTGGTCACGTAATGAGATTTAAAGACGACCGCTGGACTAGAGCTGTTACCGACTGGATTCCACGGAATGTCAAAAGACCGCGTGGCTGCCCACCTACCAGATGGTCAGACTTCTTCGTCAAGATCATGAACGATCGGTTTCAGGCTCTTCATGTTCCCGGAGCAAACAGATGCCATTGGGCTACACTAGCACGCGACAGGGACAAATGGAGACGTTACTGGCGCCCGCTCGAGCAAATTGACGACTAACGGGAAGTTAAGTGATTAAGTGATTAAGTGACTGTCACTGTCACTGTCCGCCTGTTGTTCATTGATTTGCTCCAGCGGACCCAGTAACATCTTTATTGTGAGATTTGTTGTTACTGTGTTTGGCATATCAAATACCTCACGGGTAGCTTGCCAGGCTTTGCTGTGCAGGTGAGATATTCTCGGTAGCTTGCAGGAACTTAAATCAACATAGATTTATTTTTCTCTTAAAATCCTGTGGGGTATACAGGTCTAATACAGGTGGGTCTCATGATTAAAGATCAAGGTTTCTGGGCTACAGTGGGTAGGGCATTTGCCTTGCATGCGGCCAACCTGGGTTCTATCCCCAGTATACCATATGGTCACCCGAGCACCGCCAGGATTGATTCCTGAGTGCAGAGCTAGGAGTAGCCCTGTGCATTGCTGGGTGTGACCCAAAAAGGCAAAAAAAAAAAAAAAAAAAAAAAAAAATCAAGGTTTCTGCACTCTGGTTCTTCCAAGGGAGAATCCGTTTCCGTTTCTTCCCTAGCTTCTGCAGCCGGTCTCGCTTGGATGTAAGGTTGGGTTCCTACTTCCAGCTTCTAAACCAGCGGTGCAGAGCTGAGACCTTCCCCCTCTGCCCTCAGGATGACCCTCTGAACACTGCAGGGAAGCAGGGAAGGTTCTCTAACTTTCTGAACCTATGTCCTCAATTGTGGGTTCTGATCCGAAGTTGGTCCCATAGCAGAGTGTTGGGGTCACAGAAAGTTAGGCAGCGATAAAAGGTTTCTGGGTATGCCCTAAGCGGATAGTCATTCAGACTCAATTGCGTGGTGAATTCATGCTGTTTCTGGCAGCATGTGCCTGTGTTGCATTTTTCAGGAAGAAAGGTGACAGGAGTAGAAAACGTTTAAGAAGACGTTGTCTGTGTCAAAGTATCCCTAAACTTATTTGACCTACCACTCCCTTTTTAGAAACAAAATTCCTCAGCTCATTCTCCCCTCCCTTCCCCAACCTTACAAATCTACCTTCTTTGTAGATTTTGTTCCTTCACCCTCGTAGCACCTGAGGCTACTACTATCCCCAGGAGCATTCCGGAGCCCTGCCCCAGCCTTGCATTTTGGGAATCACTGATCTATAATGTTTAATTGCATCCACCCTGGTAATCCAAGGCAAACTCATATCAAGGTCCTTCATGTAATCACATCTGTCCTGTTAATGCATTCATAGGTTCCAGGGATTAGGCTAGGAACATCCCAGGGGACCAATTTTCTACCTACTACAGTTCTCAAGACTCTTTATAAGGAAATGGTTTGTTACTCTGACATAAAGGAAGAGGAATTTTGCTGCCACAGGAGTTTTGTCTATTTCCTCCTTCTTCATCTTTTAAAATATATATTTAGACCAGACACTGGCAAAGCACTCTGTGCTGGTAAGGTTTGTGCCCAGCTATGGCCAGCCCTTAGCGTCACATGTTTATAGGTTCTGGCTTGTGAATCAGTCAGCTGTCCTGCTGTTAAGGTGAGGTATGGTGGAAGCTTGTCCAGGTCACATAGCCAGAAGGATCGGGCCAGGGGACAAAAGGGGATTAAGTTGATTCCACAACCACTCTTCTCTTCTCTCTTTCTGTCCTAGAAGTGCTAATGGAAAAACAAAATGTGAAAGGGTAATGGGGAAACTTCAAATAATGTAAAATTTCCTTTGCTTCTGCCAAGGTAATGACAGATAGTAAATGTTGCCTGTAATCGATGGACGGCACTAATGGCCCCAGATTAATGGCCTCTGTGTAGCCACATTCCTTGCCTTGGAACTTTCTAGTTTTCACCCCTCCCTTTCCCTGTGGCAGGGGTTGAGCTCTTCATGGCTTTGGACAGTGGAAGCAGTTTAAAAGCAATTGTGTGCTTCTGACTGCATTTACCATGGCTTGCTCTCAAAATATGAGAACAGGCAGGTCTAAAGGAGAGGTCTCAAGGGTCTAGGGGACATGATAGTTGGTGTCAGCTGAGGCCATCCTACACCAGTTCGCCTCACCTGGACTCTCGGATGCTCTAAACAAGATCAGTTCCAGCTGGCCTAGATCCCCTGAACCTGCAGAGTGTTGGAAATCATTTTAGGAATATTGTTTTAAGCCTCTGGATTATGGGGAAGTTTGTTATGGGGCAGTTGTCAACTGGTAGGGGTTATTTCACATATTTGAATAGTTCTCACTTATTTATTTTTGATTTTTGGGCATGCTTGGCTGTGCTTAGGGCTTTTTTAGGGCTCTTAGTTCAAGGATCATTCCTGGTGGGGCTTAGGAAACCATGTGGAACGCTGGGGGTTGAATTCAGATCTGCCACAGGTAAAGCAAGTGCCCTAACCCCTGTACTATTTCTCCAGCCCCAAGAATGGTGTCCATTTGTACTACTTATAACTACTCAACATTTTTTAAAATTGTACTTGAGGTTCCACTTAGGCTCAATAACTCACCATTATTATTATTATTATTATTATTGCAAAGTATGCATCAGCTATTTCTTTGGTTCTATTTATCTGTCCTTTTTGAAGTATGAAGAAATGTTTAAATTCTGAAAAGTTTTTTTTAGAAACAGATTTATTTTCTCTTTACAAATGTTCTTTATTTTTAACATAGTGGCTTCTGATCCTGACCTACAGCAAGAAATACGTAATCACTCAAAACACACATTACTGTCGCTGTCTTCTTGTTGTTCATCAATTTGCTCGAGCGGGCCCAGTAATGTGTCCATTTTGAGACTTGTTACTGTGTTTGGCATATCGAATACATCATGGGTAGCTTGCCAGGCTTTGCCGTGCGGGCGGGACACTCTCGGTAGCTTGCCGGGCTCTCTGAGAGGGGTGGAGGAATCGAACTCGGGTTGACCATGTTGGCTGCTTGCAAGGCAAACGCCCTACCCGCTGTGCTATCGCTCCAGCCCCAAAACACACATATGTGTATATTTTGACAAGGAGAATTTCATAAAATAGTACTTCCCCCTTTTACCTCTGTTATTTTTTATTCTATCTTGTTTACTCCATTCTGTTTACTTTAAAAATGCTGATCAGGAATTAGCACAATGGGCTGTGTGACCTATTTTATAATTAAAGGTTTATTAAAACATAGTCACTCCCATTTGTTCTAGTACATTTTTCCATTTTAAAAATTTGTTTTTTATTTTATTTAGTCACCTTGAATTACAAAGCTCTTCATGGTTGGTTTCAGGCATGAAACCAACACCACCCCCTTGGGTGTCCACTTCCCTCAACCAGTTGCCCTCACCCCTCTGCTCCTGTGCTGTTGGTGACTGTTTTAATAGTACCATGATAGACTGCAGGATTGTGACACACATTATCTGGCCTGCAAACCTAAACTCTCTGGCTCTTGAAGAAAAGTTTTCTGACCCTTGCACTAGCAGGATTTTATAACCTATCAGTGAATCCCAGAGCTCCATTTAGAAGGCACTGCTCAAGTGGCTTTCAGCCCTCCTGATAACCCTTCTGGAAATGACTTGAAACAAATCTGGCAAATGTGCAAACTAACCCCTTTCCTGAGTCATATTCAAACTTTTTATGTACTTAGATTCAGCAATTTAAGTGTTTTTGCTATTTAACATTGGCTTCTATAGGAAACTTTTCAAGCATTTATAAAATGTTTCATTATAAGGAGTATTATGTTCCCCCTCCCTTTTTTTTTTATTTAAATGAGGCTTTCGTGTGGAAACTCGCTGGAATTAAAATGGACACAAATTTCATTCAAGTGCTAGTTATTTATTCATTAGATTCCAGCAGTGCCTTTTTGGTGATATAATGGAGTCCATTAGTGGAAGAAGGAGAGACACAGTGATCTCGGCTTCTTTTAGAACACCTTTCTGGCAGCTGGTTCTTATTGCCACATTTCTGAATTAGGATGGTATTATTTCTGAGCATAATAAAATCAAGAGATATTAAATCATGGACTTGGGGGTTGAAGAGACTTTGGAAAAAACCAATTCTTATGCTCTCAGACTTAATTGGGCCCTGAAAGGCCAAACTTCTCCAGCACCTAATTTTTCCTGGCCTGTCAACGAAAGACAGCATTGTTATTTATGAGGTGTGGCTGATGGAATTGATGAGAAGGAGCTGAAGCAGAAAGGGCTTCGGCATGATGTAGATATGTCTTTCTAATTGAAAGGCCAGAAGAATGGGCTCTGGCCCACTTTCTGCTTGGCATTGAAGCTGGAATAAAATCAACTGGACTTCAATGCCCGTAAGAAGAGTTCATGTAAAATCGGAGGAATACTCACTAACTAGGGCAGCTTCTAGGCCAGAAAGATAGTAAGGAGGTGAGGCTCTTTCCTTGCATGAGACTGATCCTGGTTCTCTTCCTGGCTTGGCACATGATCTCCTGAGCACTGCTAGGAGTGATCTCTGAGCCCAGGACCAGGAGTAAGCCCTAAGCACCACTGGGTGTGGTCCAAAAGCAAAATAAATAAAGCAGTTTTTTTGACATTTGGAGAGGATCTCCTGAGCATCTTGGTGTTCACTGCCACTCACAGCAGGTGGTGGCCGTCTCTGCCACTGGGTGCTTGTTAATAGTGAAGGGCTCTTCCAGATGCCTGCAACAGTTCCCTGCTGACAGGCACGGAAGTGGAGAAATGTCCTGGGGTTGCAGGAGCTGGAACCTTGGGCTGTGGGTACCTGCTTCCCCAGGAGGCAGCCCTTGCTTTCTGTCTGCCTCCGTTGGCCTGCCTGCTTGAGTGTCCTCCCTGCTTTCTTCTGTTTTTCTTGCCACAATGGCAGGTCTCTGGGTCCTGGTTACCACAAATGCTATCCCACAAGACTGATTCCTCCCTTGTAATGCCAGTTTCAGTTTCCTGGGGCACACCACCCAGAGGTGGGTAGAACTTAGGGGCAGAAATAGTGGTTTTGACTCGTCAGGGTTATTTTGGAACCCAGCAAGAGTTATTTTGGTTGTCAGTGATTGAAGGGTTGCCGCTGACACGGGTTGCATGAAGATCTGGGATACGAAGCATGTGCAATGGGTAACAGTTTTAGACCTCACAGTGCATCCCACTGTGAGCCAATCACAGGCAACAAAAGCCAATTAAAAAAAAGAAAAGAACCTGAAACTGTAAACCCAGCTTACATGCAAACAAAGACTATTTTACACATTTCCTATAAACACTGATTTTCTTTTTCTGAAGAAAGATGATGGTTGGTTTGGTTGAGATTTTTCCAACCATTTTTGAAAATTGTACATTTTGTTGCTATCAGTCTATTCCTTTTATATTATGACGCTGCTGGTAGAGATCTGTATGAAACACCAAAGTGCATGTCACAGAAGAAAACTGTTTTCTTCACTAACTAGCACATCATTTGTGTGTCAGTCCTTATTTATCACTGACCCTTTCCCTCCTTTTCATCAATGTGCAAGCACCAAAGGACTCCAGTATGCCACCTAGATTGTTCTTACGCAAGTTATTGCCTATTTCATATATATGATGGGTTCATTACAAGTCACGTTCCTTTACTCTAATTGATTTTCTTTTTAGGTCAATAAATATGTATGTTAGAAATTGTGTTTTGGAAGGTTGTCTAGTTTGATTTCAGATCGTAAGGGGCATTAGAAGATAATTCTAAGATAAGAGCCTTGGGGCTGATGAACATAGCACTAGGGAAAGGGATTTCTGAACTAATTTTGCCTCCCAGACTGATGGATTCAGCAGAATTAAATATTCTCAACCCTAGCCACATGAACAGTAGTGGGATCTATACACTGGGTACAGCTCACTGAGAGAAAGAGTGCTACATTATTGCTCCTGGTTGGTCAGAAGTGGTTCCTTACTGTTCTGTGCCTCAGTCACCTGCTTGATCCAGACTCCTTGTCTTTCTGGAGAAAATGTATGAGTAGGGGGATGAGCTATTGGACAACTCAGTAGGATTTCAAGGAAACTTGGAAATATATTACACTCTTCAGCCTCGATTTTCACTAACCTCTAAGCAAAATTGAACAGTTTCTAAACTTTTAAATGTTGGCCACAAACCACTGTGATTATTAATGTTGTCTGTGTCTGTCAGACAACATTTGAAATTTTCATATCACATTCCAAATGATATGAAATCTGAAATTTTCATATCGTATTCCAAATGGCTAAGAAATATCTTGAAATACCAATGTTCATTATGACTTGAGAATCAGGGAGGATAGAGGCCAGGGACATAGCACGGAAATTAAAGTGCATGAAAGTCATATTTGTGATGACATTGATTTTGTTCCTGGTACCATATGGTCTCCTGGTCATTGCCTTAGAGGCTCCGAGCACCAGAGTAATTCTTGACCCTCCAGGTCTGAGCAGTGCTGCATCCTCAGGCTCTTGCATTGAGCTACTGGCCTGAATGGCTGAGAATCATCAGGAGTGGCCCCAGGCTTGCTGAGCACTACTTGGAAGCACCTCCTTCCTCCCCCAAAATTATAGAAATTGCTCCACTTAGCATCATTTAATGTGTTAATAAGCATATGCATTTCCCATTCTTCTTCTTGTAGCAGTGTCCAGGATCACACTGGTTGCAGGGTCCTGGGGTCAAATGTGTGGTTGCAGGGGGCTAGCCAGGTTTTCACACTTGTTTGCAGCACCACTGCTTGTAGGGATTGCAGCCAGCAGTGCTGAGGATGGCACTTGCTGACATGGGGGTGGTGTTGGGTGCGAACTTGTGACAAACATCAAGCATCGAACACCGCTGCTCTACCACTGAGTTACATCCCTGCTCACCACTGTGTCACAACTAAAAATATTTTGGTAGCCGTATTAAAACAAAATTGATTTTTATTTTATTAAAATAAAATTTTAGGGACTGGAATGATAGCACAGCGGGTAGGGAGTTTGTCTTGCACATGACCAACCTGGGTTTGATTCCCAGCATCCCATATGGTTCCCTGAGCACCGCCAGGAGTGATTCCAGAGTGCAAAGCCAGGAGTAACCCCTGAGCATCACCGGGTATGACCCAAAAAGAAAAAAAAAACCCCAAAACTCCTATAATTAAAAATTTCATTAAATTTTTTTTATAAATTTATTTATTAAATCACCATGAGAGCAGTTACAAAGCTTTTGGGTTTAAGTCTCAGTCAAACAATGATGAAACACCAGTCCCTTCACCAGTCCACATTTACAACCACCAAAACCTCTAGTATACCCCCAAGCCCACACCCTCCCCCTACGTGTGTGACAGATGGTTTCCACATTACTCTCTCTTTACTTTGATTACTTTCAATATTTCAACACCAGACCCACCATTATTATTTGGGATTTACCCCAATACTCATATCTGCCGAAAAGGCAACATTAACCCCATTTTTTTTCTATTGCTGATAACGAATAGCATATGAATAGCAGATTTTGGAATTCTGAAATCTTAATAATTAAATCTGGAAGAATTTCTGCCAAAAGCCGCTGGTTTCCGAGTTTGGTTTCTGAGTCTCTGGGATCATGGCTGAAGCAGCTTGTTGAGTAGACAGAGGGTCCCTTCATGGGCAGCGACTGGGGTCTTGTTGGGGCGGGGAAGGGAAGGGCCGGTCCTGCCCCCATCCCAATAGGCCCTGCGTGTCTCATCACTGCGGGCCCCTACCCGGCTGCCCATAGGCCTCTGGAAGATGACCAACCCTGAGCTGCCAGGAGAACAGGCCAAGGCACGAAACCTATTCCCACCTGGCATGGCCCGGGGCTGGTAGCCTAATGCTGAGTCCAGACACATTTCTGCCAAAGGCTGTTGGATTCCGAGATTTGTTTCCAAATCTCTAGGATCATGGCTGAAGCAGCTTGTTGAGTAGCCCTAAACGTATTTCATTTTATATTCTTAAGACATACTCTTCGGAGAGCCCGGCAAGCTACCGAGAGTATTCGATATGCCAGACACAGTAACAACAAAGTCTCCAATGGAGACGTCGTTACTGGGCCCGCTCGAGAAAGACATACTCTGCCTGTGGGCTTGTTGGTGGCACAGAAACTGCCGTGGAGCTGTGGAGGGCTGTGAGAACTGAACGCCCAGCACTGCTGCCTGGGTTTTCTGCTTAATCATCTGCTCCTCTTGGTCTTGCCCCAAGACTGCCTGACACTGGGTGGGTGGGGCTGGGATGTGGGGTTGCAGGGCGGAGGACTGATTTCTCATGGGCAAAATTTTCTTCTTAGATCTGGTCAAAATTTTCTTCTTAGATCTGGTCAAAGAACAGAGCTGGATTTACTCTTGATTTTTTTTTCTTATATCATTCAAGAGGAGACAATGTTTGTCCTGACATTTCTTGATAAGTATTGATAAGTGCAAGAATGCGGGCACATGATGAGTTCAAAGGCCGATTCTCTGAATCCTAAAATGAAGTGTGACAATGATTTCTGCTTGGGCATCCCCCATCTCCAGCCTCTTATGTAACCCAGAGCCCCCTGCTACTTCAGGTTTTCAGGTGGAGAAAGACCACAGGTCACCTACAAAAAAGCTCTTGATCCCAGGGCTCCCCAAAGTGGGCAGTCTTGCATCCCTCCCAGGCCCTGGGCTGATTCAGGAGTCAATAGTTACCAATTGTTTCCTTGAGAACAATTGGATCATGTTTTCAGTTATTCACATAGAGAAGATTGATTTCCAGAAAGGTGTTGGGTCTTTTTTTTTTTTTTCTGGGCAGTAAAACAGATAAATTTAGGGAACCTCTGGACGATATCAGCCAACTCCCGTTTTCTGCTTGGTTTGCCTCAAGACTGCTTCACTGTTCACACAGTTCTAATAGTGCCACATTGCTGAAAAACTTGCTGCTTGTATGGGCTGGGGTGTTCCCAGAAGTTAGACCTTGGGTGGGGTAGATCCCTCCATAACCCCTACCAAGTCTGCTTGCTGCCATGGTGCTCAGTGAGTCTTACAGGGTCCTGCTACAAGACATCACTGGATTTCTGACCATAGCAATCAACCTTTCCAGAAACTTCTGCTGATAGGGGATGACTTTGCCACAGAAAGGCTACGACTGTTGTGCTTTCCTGTATGTCTTTCCCAGCATCTGTCTATATTAAGAGCATGAACGTGCTGAATATTTCCTTTCTGATTTTTTACAAGTTGGGCCTGGAAAGGGAACTTCATACAGTTTCCACCACTATCTTGGGCAACCATCCATCTTAATGGGAATAATTGTTTTACTCTTTATTTTATTTTATTTTTGATTTTTGGGCTACATTTGGTGGTGATCAGAGCCTTCCTTCCTCAAGGATCACTCCTGATGGGGCTCAGAGGACCATATAGGATTCTGGGGATTGAACCCGGTTTGCTATATGCAAGACATAAATATCTTAGCCATTGTCTCTCTGGCCCCTTATTCTTTGTTTAAAATTTAAAAAAATTATTTATTAAAATTATCAAGAGTGTAATTAAACTTCTCTGATTTTCTGTGGTTTAGACCAAATTTCTCATTAAGTCAAATCCTCCATTTGCCTCTTAAAGAAGGAGGAGCAGTCAAAGTCCTTGATGTTTCTGTCCAAGTCAGCCTAAAGCGAACCACAAACAGGCATATAACACATTTATCAGTAAAGTGACATATTCTCTCTCTCTCTCTCTCTCTCTCTCTCTCTCTCAAATGAGAATGGCTAAATTCCATTGCTTCCTGAGCTGCTGGTTTCCAGGATGCTTTCCTGTGCAAGAGTGTAGCTCTTTATTAGGCTAACTATATTTTTGCTTATTTTTTAAAGTGAGTTACCTTAGAGCCCTTTATTGAGGATGCGTGAAATTCACTAAACTTGTTGGCTAAGAGCTGATAATTTCACTGAATTTGAAAGTTCTCTTTCCCTCCTTCTCCTCTTCCTTTTCCATCTCCCTGATCTCAGCCACATTTACTTGGTCTGTTTTTCATAGAGATTTGTTTGGGAATGAATTCTGATCTAAATCCTACTGTTGTAAAGAAAGTAAAATCCAGATGATCTGAATAGGGGTGGGGAATATTTTCCTGTCATGGGCCGCTGGGTGTTTATAACATCATTACAGGCCACACAGTACAGACAGGACTCAGACAGCTGGCAAATGAGAGAAGCAGACATGTCTCTCTCGTCACGGACTAGGGCCAGACCACATTATTTCACAGGTCTTACAATTGCCTGTGGGCTGGAAGTGTTTTTTTACCTCTGACCTACAGTCTAGGAGCCTACATATCCAGGTCATAAGGATTTCAGGATTAGTTGTGTCTCTACTTTGTACCATTACATAGACCATTACATTGTATAGACCCTGATACCATTACATAGAACTTCAACAGTGGAAAAGTAGAAAATACAGGTCAAATCTTCAAACTGGTGATTAAAAGGTGAAAGCTGTACTTACAGAGGAGCACTACCCTTTTCCCCGACTGTGGGCCTCCTGGGCCTGCCACTGACACACAGGAGTATGAGGTCTAACAACCCTGTGAATTAGGATCCCAGGATTTTCACTGAACAAATGTGTAATCAAGGTACCTTGGGCTGGAGAGATAGTATATCAGTTTTGGTGCTCTCCTTGCTCTTGGCCAACCGAGGTCCTATACCCGGCATTCTATATGGTCCCTGAGCCCCACTGGGAGTGGGCCCTTAATGCAGAGCCAGGAGTAACCCCTGAAAACAGCTGGATGTGACTTGAAAAACCCAACAAAACAAAAGAAATGTGTAACTGAGGTATAAGTGAAGTAAAGGCTCATGTTGAAACATGGTTATAAGGTGACCAAACAGTGTGTCAACCAAACGGAGCACTTTTGAGAATGAAAGGGGGTGCTATTCATGGTGGTACTGGGATAACAGACCTAAACAGGGATTGTGGGCCGCCTGCAAATTAGACATAGTTTAGGGGTTTTATTTAGGTCTCTGATTTGACTGCTTGCCTGTTGTCTAATAGATATATTAAATCAGGCTGTCTCATTGTATTACCAATTGAAGATGAGTTCTCTACTTGATTTAGCTCCAAAGAGCAAACTTCTAAGGCTAGGTAGAAGTTCCCTTGACAGGTAAAATGGAGATTCAAAAATCTATTTTCAGTAGTTTAGGTGACATATTTACAATTGTCTTTATGTTTCTGGTTTTGATGTATGAAGTCACTGCACCTCCCCTCCCCCAAAATGCCTCAAACCCTCCATTACTGACCTTACGTTCCTTCTAGTCCATCTCTTTATCCTTTGCCATCTACTCCCACTTGGTATCTCAGTTTTGTCATCTAAAGTCAAGATTTGTCATTGTTCACTACTTGTTTTTTCTCTCGCTATACCACAGGTGAGTGGGTTGTGGTGCTCACCAGGGGTTCCAGTGTTGCTCACACAGGCTCATGGGGAGTGGTCTGACCGTTGTTCTTGTACATCTCTCTTTAGTGTGGTAAATGCTGGACCATACACACTTTTAGTCATGGTACTTACACAAACCTGGCTACAGCTAATAGTGCACACTTTGTTACAGTGCCAGAGAGGTCCCACACAGGGGACTTTTAAGACATAATGTGACCAGAACCAGGAATCAAACTCATGGACTCATGCTTGCAAAGCAGATGCTTTTAGCTACTGAGTAATCACCCAGGCCCCTACAAAAGATTTTTGTTGTGAAGGCCGATGGTTCTTTTCTTCCTAGTAAATGTTTTTTGTTTAATTCAAAATAGCTTTGCAGTTCCAACAAAGATAAAGTAAAACTCATAAAAGCTTATATCCAGGGCAAACATCCTTGTTGCCAGTGTGTTATGATACAAGAGGGACAAAATGAATTCTTTAGTAGTATAGCTTTTAGATGAAATTTGCTCCTGTGTTTCTGCACTGTCCTTGATTGTCCTTATCAAAGCATGTTTGTGTGGTATAATTGTTCCCCTGCTCATACTACAGCATCATAACGGCATTGGAACATATTATACTCTCTCTCTTGGACACCCTGACTTGTGAGAAACATCTGTGCCCCTGTGGACATCAGACTTAAGCGTGTGACCAGAGGTGCAGACACGAAGGGAGAGGAGTGCAAGCACCTTGGAGCTGATATCTAGTCCAAACAAGGAAAGTAAGACAGTGCATCACATAGCACTCCTGGATTTATTCATTCACCGTGTCATGTTCTCTTGCTGCCTCCTAAGCCAGTTGAGGTGTGAAAGTGAAACTTTCCTAACACAGCAGTTCTGTAAATACCGTGGCCTGTTAAAAAAAATTCCTGCTGGATTGTCATCCATCATCTAGCCAGCAGTGCCAAGAATGACTGCCACTGAAAGGCCACGGCTGGAGGTGGCGAGCGGGCTGGCAGTGTAGATTGGCGACAGTTGGGTTCTGGTGAGCGGGAGGTGTGGGATCTGGTTTCACTTGAGAGCTGTCTGTTACATGTCCTACATTCCACACCCATGTTCCCGAGCCATCTGTCTTCTAAACCTTGGAGCACCCAAAGAGAGACTGAATTCCAGCGCAGGAAGAGGAAACTGTCTAGCAAGACACCTGCCCTTATCAGACATGATCAGCAGATGGTGATGGGCACCAGGGGTGAGGGGGGGCGGTGTCCAGGATTGCTCCTGCCCCTGACATTTGTTTGATCTTAGCAGTGTAAAAGGCAGTGATCTCTCTTTTTGACGGACCAGACTTTTCACTAGAAAGAAGAGAACCACAGACCTTGAGACCCAAAGGGAAAAGGAAACGGGTGTGAGGATGAAAGGAATTGGAGAAGCATTCTGGGCTGCAGATGTGGCTTCCCTTCTTTGGCAGGACAGAGCAGCTGTGTTATCTTGACCACAAGAACTTTCCTGGAACTGGGCAGGAGACGTCAGTGGGGAAGTCAGAAGATTTGGGGGCTGGTGCTTTCACGAGATATTTTCTGCATTCACTGTGAACCTCTTTCTGTCCTTTTCACAGATGTTGGAGAACGGGGTTGGATGTTATCTAGTATGACTTGAGCTCTTCTTCCAGTCTTTGATGTTGATCCACTGAACCATCTTTGTCCAGCTCACTAGTGGGACACAGTAGACATTACTAAGTACTTACTTTGTCAGATGCCGGGGCACAGAGGTGAAGCCAACATGTGATCCCATGTCTGGTGTATGCCCTTTCATCAACACTCTCATTGTCCCGATCATTAGGGCCAGCTGCTTCCTACAGAGCATATATTATATCCAGGCAGTGTTTTGGAAACTTCCCATGGATCTACATCTGTTACTTCTTTTAATCCTCCCAATGAAATCCTAAGAGCTAGGTACTACAGCTCTGATTTTAGAGATACTGAGGCACAAAGAAGGGAGGTAATTTATCTCAGGAGTCCCAATCAACAAGTTACAGAACCAAGATTTGAACCCAGGAGCCTGGCTTTAAGAGCTCGTGCTGTGCAGCTGCTATTAGAGTAAGTTTTGTGTGTGTGTGTGTGTGTGTGTGTGTGTGTGTGTGTGTGTGTGTACTGCCAGCTGCCTGAGAGCCACAGCTTATCTTGTCTTGTTAATTTTATTCCTGGTGCTTGACCCATTGTGGGCTCTTGAGACGTTTTTGTTGAATGAGTGACTAAATGATTGAAGAATGGAAACACAGAAGAATGGAGATGAACAGGGTGTATAGGACTCTTACAGCAGAAGAGGGAATCATGCTTATGAACCTTTATATCAACGAACCATAGTTAAAATTTCAGCTCTTCCCTCCTGTGTCACCCACTTTCCTTTTCTTAGCACAAAAGTAGATTTATTTTTGAGTTCATGGGTTCTTGAGAATTGTATGTAAGATTTGCATACAAAACCCAGATGCTTAAGAAATTGACGTTTATTGTACAATATAAAGTAGAGGGGTCCAAGTCCCTCCAAAATGTCCAGGTCTCTCCTTTTACCTGTGTATGACATCACTTCTCCTGTTCCTCAATGCCTGGTCCATAGTACAGCACCCTTCTTGGCTTAGAGTAACTTGCAGTAGTGACTTACCAAACTCAGTGAAACAGTTAATTTTCTTTAGCAGTTTGTACATGGGTATGAAAAAAGTTATAAACTAACAGCCAGGTGAAGAGGAACATTGGGGCTAGTTCTGGGAGGGTCTTATGTGCAGGAATGGGAGTGTTTGCCAGCCTGAAAACTTTCTGAACTTAATGCAGTGGGGATTTTGTTTTTATGGAGGTGTTATCATATTGGCATGCTTGATAATTAATTCTAGGGCTCACCCCTCTCCCATCTCTGGAAAACTGGGAGGGGGTAGGGACAGGAAGGTGAGGTAACGAAATTTTTAGATTCTCATCATAGCTGATTTTTTTGGATACCAGTCCCTAGCCAGGAACCATCCATTGTCATTTCATCAGAACTGAAGATGTTCCAGCTACCCTGCACCTTACCGGAGTGTCCAGCAGTCCTGTGTCAGGAATGTCTGACCATGACAGTGTATATTTTCTACTATCTCACTGTTGTTTGGTGCCAGGTAGGAAGGTCCAAACTAGGCCTCCGGGAAGCTTTCCTTGAGAGGATGATGGCTGGACTAATCTTTGAGAGATGTGCAAAATCTGGGGGGTTCATTGGTTGGGAAAGACTGGTCAAGTAGAGGGCCCCTGTGGGCTCATTTCAGCCCTAGCAGTGATTCTCAGAGCACAAAGGATAAGGCCTTCCCTTGGAAGACTTTGGGTCTAGTTCTTCTTTTTTTTTTTTTGCCTTTTTTTTGGGGGGGAGAGGGTCACACACCCAGCGATGCTCAGGGGTTACTCCTGGCTCTGCACTCAAGAATCTCTCCTGGCAGTGCTTGGGGGATCATATGGGATGCCAGGGATCGAACCCAGGTCGTCTGCTTGCAGCGCAAGTGCCCTCCCCACTGTACTATCGCTCTGGCCCCCATTTAGGTCTAGTTCTTGAATTGGAGAGTTCCTGAAAGGTTGTCAACATGCGGGTCACAGGGACAGTTTTAGAATTCTAGTAGGGTGCTCTGGATACAGTGTCAGAGTGAAAGAGGTAGAAATGAGATTGGAGCTAAGCCAGTGGAAGAGCCAGTTTACATGTGGTCTGTAGCTGACTGAGATGGGAAAGGAATCAGAAAACTTGGTCTCTCCTAGAAGAACATCACCCCGTGCAGACATTGCAGGCTTAGTGGCTACACCATTCTGTTTCTCCCCTAAGCAGACATCTATGTGCTTATAATCTAAGGTCTAGAAATTGCTATAAGCTACTATTCTTTAACACAAAAGTGTCTATCATCACCCTCCCTCCTTTCATCTCTCATCAGTTCCCATCACGGATCAGATTTTACTTGCAAATCCGTATCCAAGACCCGAAAGCCCAGCATGTTAGTGCCAACAGAGTTAACGAGTTATAAATGCTAGGCACCAAAAGGTAAAACATTTGTGTTATAGAAATGTCACAACTCATGCCGTGACAGTTTGTGGTTGCTATGGCAACTCTAGAACGGGACCAAATATGCTTAGAATCCAGGTGGTGTTTTAACTCTAAATAATCACCCCACCATCACCACCACCACCACCACCACCACCTCGCCCTCACCCTGTTCTGTGAAATCCCATGCATATTCCGCCCCTCATTTAGTAACTGCATTTCTGTACCTATATATCCTAGAAATTTGTGGAGAAATGCGGCTCCTCTTGTGTGCACTCGGACTGTGAGTCTGTGCCTTTTCCTTCAGTAAATTGCTTGTCTCCCTCAGTGCTACTCTGTGTAGGCTAGACCTGTACTTTGATGATTGAGTGTGTATTTCCTTTCAATAAACTGTTTTCTGTACCTTTCCCCTCTCCCCCGCTCCCATGGTAGTCAATTGTTGATACTTCAGCCAAAAAGAAGTCCCAGAGGAATGGCAGAGAGGTTTGGTCTTGCGAGCCCAGAGCAGGGCAATGAATTTCACGGAACTGAGCACCCTGATGAGTATTGAGCCCTGCCAATACCCATGGCCCGTTATGCATCCCTTGGTGCTTTTACTCTTATTCTTTGTGAAAGTCCTCTGAGGTCAGTATTACTCCTGTTCCCAATTTACAGATGAGGAAAGCGTGACCATAGGTAACTAACAGTTACTTCACAGTTACTGAAGGTTGCACACAGCACATGATGAGAGAGCCCTGAATTTTTTTTTTACAGTTACAAACTTGTATGATTGCATTTCATTCGAACAATGCTCGAGACTCACCCCTCCACCAGTGCACATTTTCCACCACCGTTGTTTCCAGTGTCCCACCCGCCACCCCCACCCTACCCTACTCCCTGCCCCTGTGGCAGGTACAGTCTTTCTTTCTCTCTAATTTTGGGCATTGTGATTTGCAATACAGATACTAAGAGGTCATCGTGTTGGGTCCTTGGTCTACTTTCAGCACATATCTCCCAACCTAAGCAATCCCTCCAATCATCATTTACTTAGTGGTCCCCTCTCTGTCCTAACTGCCTTTTCCCCCAGCATGTGGGGCCGACTTCCAAACCATGGTGTGATCTTCCTGGAGAGCCTCGAGTTTTTGTTGGGCTTGGGTTGGTGGACATCTCTGAAATCTGCTGCAAGTGCCCGGGCATGAATCAGAGACTGAGGGGGGGGGAGGGTATTGACATAGTCTTGAGGGGAGTTAAGTCCACAGAGACAGAGAGCAGGGTTGGGTTCAGGTTCATGGTTGCATGGAGCTGGGAGAAGGGGAAGAACAGGGAAGATGGTTTACTGGATCTGGGTTACTTTTGGGGATGATAGATATGTTTTGAAACTAAACAATGGTGAATTGCATAGTACTGTAAGTGTACTCAATGCCCCTGAATTGCACATCTTTTGAGGGTAATGCAGTCTTAGGTGAGTTCGGCCTCAGTTATTGAAGGGAAACAGTAATTCCTTCCAATGATTGGAGAAAACAATAGAAGGAAAAAAAAGGGGGGGATGAGTCACGTGGGGTGACTGGGATTTTCTGGCCCCTACTGGTTTCCTGTCTGGGATTGACTGAAATCTCATCATCTCCCAGCACTGGGTATTATGGTGCTTATTAGAATGTAAGCTCCCTGAGGTTCAGTCTTGGCTATCCAATACTGGAACAATGTGTGGCTCACACGTGAACAACATGTGAACTCAGTAAAGGCTGGGAAGAGTGGAAGAATGGCTGAGTGGCTATCTGTCTGGATGAGGTTGAGGTCCATGGCTGAGGTTAATAAAGGAAATGGAGCGAACTAGGGACTGGGGCCAAAGAAAACCGAAGTTCCAGATGTTAAATCTACAGAGATGCGGGAGTGAGGCCGGAGCTGGGCCCTGAGTGAGGCAGGAACCAGTTCTTGTGGCTACTGTGTAATCACTGACTCTTTCTGGGCTTCCTAACTCATCTGAACTTTCTCTGATGCTGGAGAAATAGAAATTTATAAGAGGCCAGACTCTTTCCTGGACTAGTATATGGTGAGGTGATGCAAGGAGTTAAGGATGGGGGTGAATCCAACTTGAGAATTATAGTATCAGCGGGGGAGAGAATTGCCCCAGACTGACTGTCCAGAGTGAGGCTGCGGAATTTCTAGAGCGAGGAGCTGTTGGAGACTGCATGGCTATAACCTTGTTTCCAGTCAGTAGAATCTCTCCCCTATGGGCAGATGCAGTGTCCAATTGTGCGACTTCACCCTTGTGGAAAATCAGTGCCTGCTCTTTTCTGCTGAGAAGTCAAGGATGGGAGGAGTGGAGATCTATCAGTAACTCCCAAACAGGATATGACTTTCACTTGGCTTTGAAGAATGCTTTTCCTGGTGTGTGTGTGTGTGTGTGTGTGTGTATAGATAGGGGGCAGAGTCCCTGAAACCCATTCTGTCTCCCATCTCTGGCGTGACATTAAGTTTGATGTTACAAGTTGAGGCTTTAGCCAAATGATGGCTGTGTAGACATAAGTGTTAGGAGGAAGGTGATATTGTGAGTATATTGTGAGTAAAATGGTTTGGGCTGACAAAGGAATCTGGGAGCTGTAGGAGATACGTGGAGAGAATGGAGGAAAATGATTAAAGCACTCCCGGGCATGAAGAACAAGGATAACAAGGACAGCTGATCTGGACAAAGGGCTTAAGGCTCCGGCTGGGAGAGGGTGAAAGTCATCATTAGGATTTTAGTGTCTCTGTGACACAAGCCAAGGACACTGACATCCAGAATCTGGTGCTGAGCAAATTCTCTAGGGCATGGGGAGAAAATAGGAGAATGTTAGCTTCTTCTAAGTGCCAGTGCTGTTTATCAGTCGCTGCAATGCATGCTTATTGATCATTTTAGTTAGACTTTTCCCTTCCCTTAGAACACAAAAGGAAGTTGAAGTTGTTGACCTGACTGGGGCTGCACACGTGCTTATGGTGTGCTGTAGACTGCACACACTTTCGCTGTGGCACCTGGGGTCCCAAGGACGTTGTTGCTGGGGTGTCCTGGGGCATGTTGGATGGTGCTGGGGACTGAATTCACAGCCTCAGGCCCGCTAGGTAGGTGCTCTGTCTTGGAGCCACATCCCTGGAACACCCTGTATTTATTACTTTAAAACAAATTTATGTGTATGAGTGGGGCCTGCTCACCTTTACTCCTGGGAAATACAGGCCGAAATAGTGGCGGAAGCTACTGGTTTGGGAATCTGGACAGGAGGATTTTGTTGAAAATAATGGCATGTGGGCATTACTACAGACAGTAGTAGTAATGGCATGTGGGAGGCCAGATCTCATGGTTTGCCGATAGAAACATCATCTCTAATAGTGGGTTGATGGTTTTTTGGTCTGCCTGCTAACTACCTCCAGAGAGAACATATGATTTCTCTATAGCGTGTCATTTTATTATGTTCTGCATGTATCCTCTGAAACATTTTTTAATTAAAAGATTTTGCTTTCTCATTTTGGGGGTTATACCTAGCAATGCTTGGGTTCTACTCACGGCTCTGTATTAGGGGGTTGGGGCTCCTTACGGTGCTGGGGATAGAACCTGTACTTCCTGCATGCAAAGCATGGAGCTCAGCTCCTAATTCCTCTCTCCAGGCCACTGCACCTGCTCAAAGTGATGACTTGCTGATAGGACTTGAATAGTCACAGTTTCACTACACTCCAGTGCCATGCCTCACAAACTCCCTTTATCAAGTTTATTTGTTTTGAAAACTGAGCTGTTGGAATTTCTTCCCCTCTTGCTCCTGACTTCTGGGATAGGCATTCAATCTCCCTGTGTGTGATTAGGACCTAAATATTTTTTTCTCAGGAACCCAGATGGCCCTTGGTTTAGGAGCCAATATAGCATTTTGACCTTGGAGACAAAATTCATTCCTAAGATCCTAGGGCTGAGGAGGGGTCAGAGCTAGGGCTTCCAAATCTAAACCTCCCTGACATGACTCCATTTTTATAGTTGAAGAGGTGATGATCTGCAGAGAGAGAGAGAGAGAGAGAGAGAGAGAGAGAGAGAGAGAGAGAGGTGGAGTAAATTCAAAGGAGTTAATGAGTCATGTGATTCCTACCTTTTCTAGGACTGAGTAAAAGTCAGTTCTTTCATCTTCTTGACCACGACCCCCTTCTCCCCATTCTTTTTATGCTCTCCTCTTATATATTTCCATTCTGGTTGAAAACGCAGATGAGAATAAGGATGAACCACTAGATCCTTGCAAAGATGCCATGAGGTTGGCTAGTCTAATTTTTTTTCCTTGAGATTTCTCTTCCCTCCCTTTTAGCGCCACACCTGGTGGTGCTGGAGGTGGGTGTGATATACTGCTGGGGATCTCACATAGGGCCTTACATGTTTCCCACTTGTTGAACTCCATCCCCTACATGAGATCTCTCTTTTTTTGTGATTCCCTTCCTCCAGTCCTTTCTTTTTTCCATTTTGAGGAGAGTTTGAGACATTCGTGTTTGGTCAGTGTTAAAGCAACTTTGCTTTCCCTAGGCCATGAAATGCTTCCATGAGAAATTGATCTTGGAGGAGATCACCCCCCACACCCCACCCCCATCCTGGTTCAGATATGAAATCAGAGGAAATGAGTTTTGAGAACATTATTTTGGATCAAACTGTTGATTCGTATTGGGGCTGGGGGCGGGGGAGGGAAACTCTGTAGTGATGGTATAGGAGGGAAGGCATTTGCTTTGCATTGCAAAAACCCCCAGATGAAATTCCTGGCACTGCGTATGGTTTCAAAGGAAATGAGTTTGAGAGCATTATTTTGGATCAAAATGTTGATTAAAATCCCCAGGGTGGGGGTGGGGGGAACCCAGTAGTGGCTGGAGAGATAGTATAGGAGGTAAGTCCTTTGCTTTGTATTCCTGGCGCAGCATATGGTCTCCTGAGTACCACCAGGGGTTGATCCTGAGCACAGAGCCAGGAATAGTCTCGGAGCAATGTCTGGTGTGGCTCAACCCTCCCACTCCCCACCCCCAAGCAAACAAAAACAATAATCATGGAATGATAAGAATGTGCCTGTGCTTGTTTGAGGAGAGTGATAGTATTGATGGCTGTCGTTCCCTGCTGCCCCCCCCCCCCCAATCTGTTTTTCATATGTCATGAGCCAGATTTCCAGGCTAGTTAGGGGCATGTTCCAACTGCTGTGTCCTTCATGCTAGACACTGGCCACTCCCATAGGGTTTGACCCCAGCATTCTTGCTTGCTAGTAATCCCAGTGTCATGCTGTGTCGGTAGTAGAGAAAAATGGAAAGTTATTTTGGGGCCAGGAGATAGCATAGAGGTCAGGGGTACATACAGTGCTCCAGCTTGAACCCTGGATCTTCATGGCCCTGTACTTCCATCACCACCAGGTATGGACCTGGGGACCCCAGCCAGGAACACCATCAAGGGCCCAAGCAGCACCACATCCTCGGCTGTACTCTTGACACACCCAGGTGGGTTGACTGAAAACAGTGTGTGGCTTTTGAACCCCATGAAGACCACCACCTTTCCACCCAATGTCATTCTGGAGTCGTGAGCAAAGAGTGACTGTGAAGGAAAATAGACTTTGTGTTACTTAGTTCAGCCTGTTGTTAAGCCCAAGTGGTTGTGGTGTTCTTCTCTCCCCATCCCAGGAAAATATTGAATTGTCTAGTTCAAAATAACTGCATGTTGCCAAGAGTGATCGATCCTTGGACACAGAACCAGGAATAAGCCCTAAGTATTTAAAAAAAAAATCACTTTCCTTTTTTTGCGTTTTGGGTCGCACCTGGTGATGACAGGGGTTACTCTGTCTCATGCAATCAGGAATTACTCCAGGTGGTGCTTGTGGGACCATATGGGATGCTGGGAATTGAACCCGGTCGGCCATGTACAAAGCAAACTCCCTATCTGCTGTGCTATCGCTCCAGCCCCTAAAAAATTACTTTAACCTTTGTACTGGGAATTCAATATAGATATAGGTATGTTTTAGGCTTTTTTTTTTTTTGGATTGGGGGGAGAGTGATTTTATAATTCTGTTCTGTTTTGAAGTTCTGAGTTTTATTTCTGTATTGATAAAATGGGATAATAGCACTGTATAGAGAAGAACATTAGAACTGAGAAGAGAGGCCAGAACTGTCATGAGGTCTGGGAGCCACTTCAGGCTTGGAAAAAGCTGTTTGAAATTCAAGCGAAAGACAGAAAAGGTTCTGGTTCTATGCAGGAGGCATAGCATGATATGAAAAGGAGCCTATTGATTAAACACTTAGAAAGTTTTAAAAAAAAGGCCTTTTCAATCCCAAGGTATTGGCACTCATGTGATGGATGTCTTGAGGCAGATAAAACAGTTGAGTCTTTTTAGTGGAAGAAACAGGAATCCTTTCACAGAAAGTGGTAGTTAAAAAATATTGCTGTAATTAAACTATGTAGTATAGTTGTAGTATAGTTGGTTTAAGGAAATGTACATTTTTCTTCATGCCCTGAAGCAGGTTTACTGTGTTAAAAGTTACTTAAAAAAAAAAAGAAAGAAAGAAAGAAAGAGGGAAAAAGGAACAGCTTTTGCAGGAAATGAAATTAGCACATAATAAGTGGAAGTGGTTTTTCTGTTTCTTTCCCTTCTGTTTATGATGGGACAGTTGGTGGCAGAAGCTTCTTTGTCCTGAGTCAGGATTGTGACTCTTTTTTTCTAACAGCTCATTTCTCTCCTCCACATTTGGAACTTCAAGCTTGTGGTAGGGAAAGATCCTTCCTTTATACACTCTGACATCTAATGCTAAGTTGGCATTTTCTTAAGTGATGAACATAGGCATCTCAGCAAAGGAGGATTCGAAGTCTGCAGGCGTTATCACCAACAAATCCATGCCAAAGTAGTTGCCACAGATAATCTTCAAACATTCGTGCTTCTTCTTACTTCAAAGGGGTGCTAGATGGCAGCTACTTTTAGATCTCGTCACTTTGTGTTTCAATAAAGCAACACTCCTATCACCTTATCACAATTTAAAAGCAGTGTGGTAAGTGGTAAGTACAATTTTTTTCTTTTTAAGTCTTTGTTTCATTTTATGCACTCAGTGAAACACTATGTAGAGATATTCAGGGCTGCAACTCATTGCCAGTGGGGTCCGTGGCATAGTAGAGCGCCCTCTCCTTCAATATCAGTGGTCCACTTTTTTTTTTTTTAATTAGTGAGACACCATGAGGTACAGTTGTAGACTTATGAATTTTGTGTTTGGGTTTCAATTATACAATGATCAAATACCCATCCCTCCACCAGTGTCCATTTCCCACCAACACGGATCCCAGTATCCCTCCCACCCCCCATCCTCCCATCCCACCCTGCCTCTGTAGCAGGGCATTCCCCTCTGTTCTCTCTCTCTTTTTTTATCCAAAGTGGCCGATGGAGACGTTACTGAACCCGCTCCAGCAAACTGATGAATAATGGGAGAACTGTGACCGTGGCCGTGGTTCGCACTAAAGGAGTGGCTCTGCTCTTAACCCTGACTGCCCACAGGCCCTCTGGCAAAGCATCAACTTGCAGTGTCCAGGCTGCCTTGCAGGCCACATCAGTATACATTTCTGGGTATGGGACCCCAGTTATTACTGGTGATCCCAATAGAAAGTAGAGATGGAGAACTGTGGATCCTTAGGTTTGGATAAACCAGCTTTATTCTCATGCTCCTGCTTTTTCAGATTCACTAAATGAGAAATTAAGTTTCTTGTTTATGGTAGGAAACTCAAACTACACATAGGTGCTCAACACCCTTAGCTTTCTTACCTGGAGAAATCTACTGTTGACACTTTGTATATGTAATAATTATAGCTAAACCCATACATCATGAACATCTTATAGACACATTCATGGTGAATTTTATACACTGATACAGACAAACATACAAATAAGCTTTTTTTTCCTTTTTTTTTTTTAACCATACTGGTAAGTTTTCTTTTTTCACTTCTAAAAAAAAAAAAAAAAGCTTTCATCACCAGTTTCTGAGCTGCAAGATTAAAATTCTTTGTCTTTGATGCTTTGGGTTTAGTTTAAACTAGAGAACCAGATCCTTATAGGTTCAATTCAGGAGTAATTAAAAGACCATAAATGCTGATTTATATCATTTGATGAATAGTGCGGCAAAGTGGAGAGAGAGAACAGCTTTGGGGTCAGCCCTGTCTTCTGGTGGGACTTAGCTGGTGTAAACTGCTGATCCATGTAAACTTTTCTGAATCTGTTTTCTCATCTGTCAGGTAGAGACAAAGAGTGCTTCCACTTGGGGCAGCTGTGCGCTGTGTACAGTGTTGGTGACAGGTAGCTATTTTCATTCTTCTACTTGAAGATTATATTCACCAAAGGAGCTTGAAATGTGCCTGGGGTTCATTGGAGGTCTCTCTCTTGTTAGTAAGCAGTTAGCAGACTGCAGAGGCAAAGTTAAAAAAATAACTCCTCTGTTTTGAGGCCTTAAGCCCCTGCCTCTCCACGGCTATCTTTTGGTTATATGAAGAGTTGGTTTCCATGCTGCACTGATGATGAATTAATTAGCCTTCTCACCCTAGTGCTTTTATGAGGTTTTAAAACTCTGGAAAAATCCCCTTATACACATCAAGCAGCATCTTTGCATTATTATCTCACTTGTAGTAAGCAGTGGTGTTTGGCGTGACAACCAGTACTGGAGCACCTGGCAGGAAACAGAATTCGCCCCAGATGAATAAAGACTTTAAAAGGGGACAGTCACTGGGTGGCCAGGGTGAGGGATCATCCAAGGCCCCATGAGGCACCCAGGTACTCACAATCATGGGAATGTATCCAGTATGTGCCCTATACCCCAAAGGGCCCAGGAAGAACTGGAGAAGCCCAGGGGCAACTAGTCAGGAAGAATGGTGCCCAAATATATATGGCACTGGCAGAGTGATGGAGCTGCTGAGGAATGTTCTGGCCTTTCGGCTTTCCCAACCCTTTATTTGGCCTTGGGTTGGCTCACCTGGTGGGATCCTGAGGGCAAGGGGACACAGGTGCTATGGTCTGTGTATCAGTTGTTCAGGATCTAAAAGAGGGCTGAGGGGAGACAGAAGAACCAGGCAACCACCCCAGAAAATATTATATGCCAGAATGGTCAGAAGAGCCTGGCCAGCAGGGTGCGAAGTGTGTGCTTGGTACACAGCAGATGTTTTCTCCTCGCTTCCTGGGATTTACATGGCCACTCATTCACTTCTGTCTTAACTATGAGCAAGGCCATTAAGGCAGAGAGAAGGCTCTGCCGTGGGCCTTTGCTTGGTTTTTAGGTCACACTTGGCTATGTTCAGGGTTTTCTCCTGGTTCTACGCTCAGGGTGTTTTTCTGGCTCTGTGCTCAGAGACCACTCCTGGTGGGACTCAGGAGACCATATGTGGTATTGGAGATTGAACCTGGATAAGATGGGTATAGGGCAAGCTTCTTACCTGCTCTGCTCTCTCTCTTTTTTTTTAATTAATTAAAAAAAATGGAATCTCGGTGTCACCATGAGATACAGTTACGAAACTTTCATGATTGAGTTTCAGTCATAAAATGTTCCAATACCCATCCTCCACCAGTGTGCATTTCCCACCATCAATATCCACTGTATCCCTCCTGCTCCCCTCCCCCCCGCCCCCAGCCTGCCTCTATGCTCTGTCTCTGTCTTTGTCTCTGTCTGTCTGTCTCTGTTTCTCTTCCCTTTGAGGCATTATTCTTTGCAATGAAGATATTGAGAGGCCATCATGTTTGGTCGTTTGCCTACTTTTATGTGTTCTCTTTCTGGGCCTGCCATGTTTTTCTTTTGTACTATGGCGCTTTTTGTGGGGATGTGATGATAGGGGGTGTTTGGGCCACACTTGGTGGAGTTCAGGACTCGCTGAGCTCAGGGATCACTCTCTGGACATGCTTGGAGACCATACGGAGTGCTGGGGAATTGAACACAGGTCTGCTGCATGCAAGTCTTATCCTTGTACTCTCTTTCTGATCCCTAGTCCTGGCTTTCTTGGTACTTGTGCAGAAATACTCTATTGTCCCCTCGCTCAAATGAGAGTTGAATGGCTGTCATTGAGGCAGATAAAAGACAAAGATACAGAGGTCTCTTTGGAGCAAGTGTCCATGTGGAATGCGTTCTCATGTTGCTGACGCCCTGGCCTGGAGATTTCTAGTGGTCATCTGGTAGCATAAGACCCTTCTGGTTAGGAGAGCCCAACAGACTTCTACACCAAGGCCTCTGAGAGCTCAAGACTGCATTGCATCCATCATGTGAGCCTTCCAGGGTACTTGGGAGTTAGAAAGAACCTATCTTCAGATTAGAAACACCACAAGAAATTTTAACTATGGACATGTTTGAACAGCACACTATTTTAATGCAGAAAAAACAAAAACAACCCAATTATTCTGTTCATGGGTCGAAAGAGTAGTTACAAAAATATGGAGATTAGCTACATTATCAGTAATGTGATTTGGGAATGGGTTATCAGTACAAAGTCCTATCGCAAAAAATGTCCATATCAGTCCCTTGTCACTGCTGTGGAGCTCTGAGTATTCCGAGAAAACATCACATGTCCGGATCTGAGAGTGTTTGTTGTGAATTTGGCCCCTGACAAATCAGCACCCCATTCCTCTGTTTCTTTTGACTCCTGATGCTTCTTTGCCCCTGAGGCGCAGTTTGGGGCAGGTTCCGGGTTGGGGTCTGGCTGCACTTTGCATAATTATGAGGCTGCTTGAGCTTCAGTGAACGGGATTCTTTGAGCGGGAGTTCAGCTCCCTGCATGGTGACAGCTCTGCCTTCTGTCGCCAGATGTTGACCTTTTTAGGGACTTCAGCAAAGGAAAAGAAGGGAAGTAAATGCCAAATTAATGTATTTTTAATTTTAGCTTTTTAAATAATGCACTGTCTGTTCACGATTTGGAATCCCACCAAGAGGACTGATGAATGTGGTGGACTGTGTTATATCTTCAAGTTCCATGCAGGTACAGTTGAGACCATCTGAGTTTTAAAGAAAAATATGAGCCGTTTCAGGCTTAAGCTGTGTTAACAGTGCATTAATAAGCCAGAATTGTGGTTTGCTCACATCAGTCATATACGAAAGACTAAAGGGGTTCATTGAAAAGGCACCCGCAGAGAATGGAGACGTTTTCCAACCCACAACCAGATAGAGAAACAGCTTAGGAAATTGTGCAGAGTTGGGTATTGCCTTTTGTCTTGGGGTGGTGGTTGTGGTTGGTGGTGATGGTGCCTGGGGCATACACCTGGCAGTGCTCGGGGTCACACAGTGCTAGAGTGGAACCCAGGGCCCCAGTTGGGCGAGGTATTTGAATTACACCTCCAGGGACCCTTTTTATCCCCCAATCCTCTTCTAAGGTACCAAGGATCCTTCTATCAGGGACCCTTTGCATTTTTTAGACATTTTTTCATCAGAGTTTCATCATTTCTTTGGATCATCTTCTAGACTGTACCTTTGTTTTGTTCTGTTCTGGCCCTGGCACTTGAGGCCTCCCATCACTGGCAGAAAAGATGCCCAAGAAGTCATCTCCTTGGAGGGGCATCCCGTTGTCACCTGGTAGGTACCGCTGTCCTGTCTAGAAGAAGAGGAATCAAAGCAGCCATTGAACTCAGTGGTCTGCCTAAGAGGTTGGAAAAGTAATCCAGTAGTGACTGTTTGTTTCCAGTGAGTGATGTTATTAATCCTGTTACAAATGGTAATGCTTTCCGCTTACAGGCTCCGTCTCCTAGGACTTTTATGGATCAGATACGAGACCCTGCTGGGTGATTAAGACACTTAGTCTGTTCTGCGTCTTCCAGCCACTTGAGGATTGTGATTTGCTCCTGACAGACGCTATACTTCTGAGTTCACCGTTTGGAGTAGCCACTGTTGCTTGTGGTTCTTTGGGAGAGAGAGGGTCTTCAGGGCCTGATGCTTTGGGGTTGAAACTCAGGGAATTGGATTCATCTTTTCCATCCCTTCTCTATCACTTTCCCCAAGGAGGTGTTTCTTAACTCCCTCAAGTGGAGCAAGCACAGGAATGAAACTCTTGTGGAAGAGCAAAAAAAGTGCCAAGTCCTATAAAACAAGAGCTCCTTAATGAAATAATTTTGTAAGAGAGAAACACTGTTCTTCATTCTGTAGGTTTAAAAGTCTTCATTTAAAATATGAGAACTCTGTTGCCAATTGTGGCAGTGAGGATTGGCCAATTCAGACAAGGAGAGGAATAGGAACACATGCGTGGCGAGGAACAGACTCAGGTCCGAGAGAGCTTCAGAGGGGCCCTGGCCCACTTTTGCCATCTTTGATGACAAAGTCTTTCAAAATTCTGACTTCCATGTGCATCTTCACACCCAATGCAGGGAATGAGGTTGTGGCCGGTTGGCGTAAGGGCCAGTGGTTCTCATGGGCCCCTGCCTGCTTCCATTCTGAGCGTACTGTGCCCACGAATGCAGGCCAGAGGGCACTAACAAGACTCATCTTTGGGAAGTGAGGGCTCAGCTGTGTCCTCTCTGGACTGGCCATGGATGGCATGAGACCAGTGTGAATTTTCTGGGTGATGGGGATGTCCCCACTGTCAATACAGATCTCCTACATGCTTTTGATCCTCAGGCTCTGTGAGCTGACCACGGTGAGCCCACTTCACCCTTTCCATTGAAAACTGGCCAGCATTGACCTTCTGATTCTAAATCAGACCCCAGGAAGTAGTGGGTGCCAGGCCTCTCCCAAGCCCTGACCATTCTCAGGAAGAAAGCTCTGACAGATGTACTGCCTCTTCTGAGTGAATGGTGAGAGCACCCGGGCAATGAGAAGCAAGTCTGCTTGTCCAAATGAGAGCCGGAAGCCGCCTTTCCATCTTCGTTTGAATCTGGTCACTGTTCATGAGGACACTGTGAGGTGTCATGGCCGGGGGCGACATTTCCTGGTGGATAGATGGGCCATCCAGTACAAACAAGGAACAGACTTTCCTCGAAATGTTAGTGTTGAAGAATCTCAGTGGCTCTGAGGGAAGAGGCCAAGTGCTGATATTTCTGGCACAATGCTGGGCCTGTGTTTGGGGTTAATCCCACAGAATTAACCCTCCATTCAGTCTAACGCAATATGTTGGGGTGAAAGAGGGTGTACCCATTTTGTTCAGGACTTGAAGCAGCCACTGGGAAAGCCCACTGTTTCTCCATCTCCTGGATGTTTCTCCTGGATACTGGCACAAAAGAGAAAGTGCTCTCTGCTTGCCTCCTCTCTTCCCCAACTACATAGCACTCACAGCGGTCTTTGGAAAGTACAAATCACATCAGTGCTTACCTTGCTATTCTTCGACTGCTGCTTCTCTCTGCTCCAAGGTGGCAAGGTGGGCCAGGGCTGGGGTTCTAAACTTGATCTGCCTGGGTTCTAATATTTTACTTGTGTGTGTGTGTGTTTTTCCTGTTTGGGTCACATCCAGCGATAAACAAGGGTCATTCCTGGCTCATGCACTCAGGAATTACTCCTGGTAGTGCTCAGGGGACCATATGGGATGCTGGGAATCAAACCCAGGTTGGCCGCATGCAAGGCAAATGCCCTACCCGCTGTGCTCTCACTTCAGCCTCTAATATTTTACTTTCTAGAGTCATTTGGAACAGCTGAATTAACTTTAGTCCCCTCTCTGACTTGGCGATGGTGAGGATAGTGGAACTTACCTCCAGGTTATTGCAAGATGACACTGTTCCTGCCCCACTTAATACAGTATTAGCATGATATAAGTGATAAAAAAACATTTTATTTATTGTTTCATTGATATGTGGCTTAGTATTCAGGGACATCCTTATAAGCTTAGACTCCAATACTTTTTATTATTTATTTTGGTTTGTTTTGGATCATACCCAGCAGTGCTTTGAGATTCCTTCCTAGTGGTGCTCTGGGGACCAGGCAGTGCCAGGGATCCAACCAGGATGCAAAGCATGCACTCAGCCTCTGGCACTACCTGCAAGCCCAGTACAGCCTCTTTATCCACCAGCCACACCCCCAGCCCCCCGCGGAGGATGGGTATCTATTCCACTTGCATCCCTCTGTCCCCACCCCCATGACTTTCAGTCTTCAGAGGACCCAGCTCTTTTTTCTCCTATACTTTGACACAGCACCCCTGCCTGCCCACTTCAACTCTACGCTCAGTTCAATAATATAATCAATGTATTGAATACTGTCACTGTCACTGTTCTCCCGTTGTTCATCGATTTGCTCGAGTGGGCCCAGTAACGTCTCCATTTTGAGACTTGTTGTTACTGTGTTTGGTATATTGAATACATCACGGGTAGCTTGCCAGGCTTTGCTGTGTGGGCGAGATACTCTCAGTAGCTTGCTGGGCTCTCTGAGAGGGGCAGAGGATTCGAACCCGGCTCGGCTGGTTCAGTCGCATGCAAGGCAAACACCCTACCCACTGTGCTATCGCTCCAGCCCTATTCAATAATAATATAATAAGCCTTATAAAACCTCCCTCCACCACAAGACATGAGAGTAAGTGTCCATTATCTCTGTCATGACTGCTTTCCCGTCATTCTTTTCGTTCACAGTGAACAGCTCCGTTTGTGACTCTACAGGTGTCTGTAGTTTTACCCGGTTAGTTTCTTCAGACTCTCCTGTTTTAACACATCAACTCAGGGTGTACTGTCAGTGGCTCACACCTGAATGAGACATCCTGAGCACAAACTGTAGTGCTGGAGACAGTGTGTCAAGCAACAGAAAATCAAGGAGGGACCAGCTTGCTCCGTGTATTGACAGATGCTACTCCCTAAATATGGACTGCTTGAGTGCGTGGTCCCCAACCACCCTCTTGACTTCTTCTGTGGGCTGACAGCTGATGGAGAACATAGTGCCTGTTGGCAGAAAACTTTCAAAATACATGTTTAAGGCATGAGGTGGCTTATGTGGGTTCTGTCTTCTTAAACTGTGGGTAGTGACCTAAATGGAGTTGCTTAACTCAATGTTGTTTTTAAAATAAGTGTATGACTTATTATCAGTGGATGTTTGATTTGTCTATTTATTTTATGTCCCCGAGGTCAGATAAAAATTTCTCAAGGTTGGGGCTGGAGCCATAGCACAGCGGGTAGGGCATTTGCCTTGCACGCAGCCGACCTGGGTTTTATCCCCAGAGTTCCATATGGTCCCCCAAGCACCACCAGGAGTAATTCCTGAGTGCAAAGCCAGGAGTAACCCCTGTTCATCGCTGGATGTGACCCTCCCCCCAAAATTCTCAGGGTTGTGAGTGGAAAATTTCTTATAAGCCTTGTTGTGGATGATCAAGAAGAGGTTGTCAGAGCACTGTTATGCTGACTGTGTGTGGTTTGGAATAAAGGTGATTCTTAAATTTGGAGTGGACAGGAGGATTACTCCATAGCTTAGAGGCCAGCCGGGTATTCTAGGGGAAAGGGCAGCTCAGATAGAGAAGGGAGCACCAAATAAAGCGTGTTTGGAGGATCCTCCCAGGAGAGGAGATGCATGTTCAGACTATGGACTGAACATGTTTGTCACTCAATGCCTCTTTTGCAGACCACAACACCCAAAAGGAGAGAGAGAACAAAAGGGAATGCCCTGCCACAGAGGCAGGGGGGAATGGGGGGGATGGGGGTGGGAGGGATATTATCCATGGTGGTGGAAAATGGGCACTGGTGGAGGGATGGGTATTTGATCATTGTATAATTGAAACCCAAGCACAAAAATTTGTAAATCTACAACTGTACCTCATGGTGTCTCACTAATAAAAATTTAAAAATTTGGGGTGGAACCTCTCTCCCGTTCTTCATTGTGCACATGGTAACATTTTGAGGTTGAAGGGCTGGGGTGTGGTTCAGTTGTAGAATGCATACCTCCTGTGGATGAGGCCTTGGTTTTTAGCCTGGCCCAGAAAATAAGATTTACGGGGAAAGTTTTGAGTTATAGAATGCTTTGGGACCTCAAGGGGTGATTGTAGTCATGCAGTATAGGCCCAGAGCATGGGTCCCAGTGGTTTGACTGAAGTCAGTTCGGGAGATTTATTGATGGCAGCTTCGCCATCCCTCTTGAGGTGCACCTTCTGAAGAGCCCTGGAGTGGACACTCCTGGTTCCTCTTTGTGAACTGAGAGTCAGAAGAAAAAGTCAGCAGGGGCCTTGGAATAGGTTGGAACGTGGGAGAAGCATGATTTCCTTCCTCTCTATCATTGTCCTGGTATTTTTATGGTTCTAGGGCCTTGTCATGGGTCCCAAGGGAGAGAGATGACTGAGGCCAGGTCTTTGAAGTTAGACGTGGGTCAGTTTTGTGGGTGTCCTTGGGTGCCTGCCTCTTGGTAGCACTTCCCACAGGACTTTCCCTTCATAGGCCTAGTGAAATCTAGGGGATCATCTACTTTGGGGGGGGGAGCAGAGGAATATATTTCACAAGGCTTATCAGTCTTCATTGAGCAAGTGATTGGGCCTTCCTTATTTGAGGATTAGGATGGTACTTTCCTCATAAAGTTCTTTGTAGGGTAAAATATGCGTGACTGACTACTTGTGAAATCCAAATAAAGTCTGTGGCTTGGTTAATGGCCTTGTGCCGAATTTCATGTCTTAGTTTTGACAAATATATCATAGTTGTGTAAAGATGCTAACATTCGAGAAACGGGATGAAGCATCTACAGGGCCCCTGTACCATTGCTGTAGCACTTTGGTAAATTTAAAATTACTCCAAAATGAAAAGTGAATTAAAGTAAAAAGTGAAGCATTTAGCAAGGTCCTTGGGACTTGGTAAGCTCTCCAGAGATGCCCATACCATCACTAATATAATTGTACCATTACGTGTATAAACTACTCAGATACCTTAAGAGTTATTGTAACCAGTGTGTGTGTAGGTGTATATTTGTGTGTGTGTGTGTGTGTTTGTTGTGTGTGTGTTTGTGTGTATGTGTGTGTGTGTTGTGTTTGTCTGCCTGGACACTCTACAAGTAAGTTAAAGCAGCTCATTGTTGTAATGACCC
Organism: Sorex fumeus; assembly: GCF_029834395.1. NCBI lineage: Eukaryota > Metazoa > Chordata > Mammalia > Eulipotyphla > Soricidae > Sorex > Sorex fumeus. The sequence goes on along the minus strand of NW_026606092.1, from coordinate 32,187,541 downwards.
CAGAACAGGGATCCTGGTGATTTGATGCCTTCATTTATTTTTTAATTTTTAAACTTTTTTTTAAATGTAGGCGTACTGATAATTTATTCAGTCATTGATTAAGCTGATTGAATTGATCATGAACTCCATATTTTTTTTTTTTTATCGAATCACCGTGAGATACAGTTACAAAGCTTTCATGTTCAAGATTTAGCTGTACAGTGATCGAATACCCGGATGGGTGTTCCCAACCAGTGCACACCTTCCACCACCAGTGTTCCCAGTATATTACCCCCCCACACCCCTATCCCAGTCCTCACCCTGCCTCCACGCAGACAGTTTCCCCAGTACTCACTCTACTTTTGGGCATTATGTTTTGCTTGAATTTTCTCACCACTATTCAAGCCTGCCTGCCAGGGGCAGATGCTAGATCATTTATTGTCCCTTGCTTATTTTGAATATCATGGGTGCCATGGCTGCATGCTCCTGGAATCCTAGGTTGTAGATGGTTGGGTTCCAGAGACACTTCTGTAGGGCACTAATCCATTTTGGGATTCAACTGGGCGTCTCTGGACCAGAGCTGTTGGTGGTGCCCAGAGGCACATTGTGGTGTGACAGCCAGACCCACGAGCAAGTGGAGAGCTGGAGAGGGACAGCCTGGCACCTCTGCCTCTATGTGGCATGGAGATTTAGTCCTGGAACCTGCATACCTGGGCCTTGCTTGTGGAAGCTCTTGGTTTCTGGGATTCCATCTCCCAGGTGGGAAGAGAGCTCCTGCTTCATCTGGAGTTCCCCGGGGAAATTGGCTCCATGTGGGCCCTGGAGAGATCTCTGGCTCTGTTGGTGTCTTCTGGGACTCGCTGCTGTGTCTTCGGCTTTTGATCTCTTTCTAGATTTATTTATAGGTCTCTGAAGCAAGGCCAGTAATAGAGTTTACAGGGCTGCTGGAGTTGGTTCGTGGGGGTGACTGTCAGTGCTTCCATGTACGTTGGGAAGTAGAGGGAACTCTGTGAAAGCCTGGAGATTTCAGTTGCAAAACCCGCATACCTGAATTTTCATCAGGTTATATCTTGGTGAGGTCTGTCCTGAGATGGTGGAGTCAGGCCAGGGGTATGGCAGAGATTTTGGATTGTTGAAGCAAGCGGCTGCTGGGGGCTCTGCTTGGGCAGGCAGAGGCCAACCTGCTCCCCTCTGATTCACTCCAGTCTGTTCAGCCGTGTGCAGTATGAGATTAACTGTGGCTTTTGATCTCTTCCGAGATTTACCTATGGGTCTCTGAAATAAGGCCATTAAATAAGCTTGTATAGCTTAGCTGGAGGTGGTTTGTGGGCATGGCTCCCACATACCTAACTTTTGGCCATTTAGTTTCTTGGTAAACTTCATCCCATGTTGTTGGGGTCCGACCAAAGAGCACCATGCAATTTTTTTTCCCCTTAAATTTTTATTAGTGAAACACCATGAGGTACAGTTGTAGACTTACAAATTTTTGTGCTTGGTTTCAGTTATACAATGAACGAATACCCATCCCTCCACCAGTGCCCATTCTCCACCACCACCAGTCCCAGCATCTCTCCCACCCCCCTTTCCCCCATCCCCCGTCCTAGTCTACCACTGTGGTAGGGTATTCCCTTTTGTTATCTCTCTCCTTTTGAGTGCTCTGGTTTGCGAAAGAGATGTTGAGTGGCAATCTTGTTCGGACTATAGTGTACTCTCATCACGCATTTCCCATCCTGAGAGGCACCTCCCAACACCCTTTATTTGGTGCTCCCTTCTCTGTCTGAGCTGCCTTTCCCCCTAGTGTGAGCACAGTGCAATTTTAGGATTTCAGGAAGCCAGAAGGCACCATCTGGCTGCTGATGCACTTGCCCTGCAGGTACAGGTTGACCTGTTGGCGGCACACCCGGGGAAGTGTCACTCCCCCTCCTGACTTGTGCTCCACTCTTGGCCTCCCATCCCCAGTCCTTGCCTCAAGTCAGGTGTCAAGCAGCTGAATTCTGCTTCTCTTGCTATTTCTGCTTTTCTGACTATGACTTGCTTGCTTTCCTTTTTTTCAACCTTTAAGTTTTGCTTTTTGGCCCTACCAAGTTTTGCTTAGGAATTACTCCTGAGGGTGCAATGCCCCGGATTGTACCCAGGTTGGCTGCATGCAAGGCAAGTACCTGCTGCATTGTCTCTGGACCCCTTGCCTTCTTTTTTTCTGAAAACATTGGACCTACCTTGATAATGCAGGATATTTGCCATCTCAAGAGCCTTAATTTATTTAGTCATGACAAAAAAATTAGAAAGTTTCCCTTTGTTATGTAAAGTCACGGTCATGGTCACGGTCCTCCCGTTGTTCATTGATTTGCTTGTGCGGACCCAGTAACGTCTCCATTGGAGACTTTGTTGTTACTGTGTCTGGCATATCGAATACGTCACGGGTAGCTTGCCAGGCTCTGCTGTGCGGGCGAGATACTCTCGGTAGCTTGCAGGGCTCTCCGAGAGGGGTGGAGGAATCGAACTCGGGCCGGCCATGTTGGCTGCGTGCAAGGCAAATGCCCTACCACTGTGCTATCGCTCCAGCCCGTTATATAAAGTAAGATGCACAAATTCTGGAAGTTAGGACTGGGCCATCTTGGGTGGGGTCTGTATTCTGCCCCCACAGGTGGTAAGCTGTCTTCCTGTTTCATCTCTCTCTCAAGTCCATGCAGCCCTACAAGGGAGGATCCTACTAGGGGTTCCCCCCCCCCCGAGGGATGGAGCTAATGTCCAAGGGTCAGAGAGAAGTGTTTTGCTCTTTGGCTCCCCTCCTCCCAAGAGTGAGGCGTCTGTGGGTGGGCATAGTAATTTGGTTGCTAGCTGATGTGTGTGGTGTGCCACTGGGCACCAGGTTCCCGAGTTTCCGCACAGAAACCCAACTCTCATTCCTCAGTTGGGAACTTTTACTTTCAGGGCACAAAAGGAGCAATGCTGGTTATCTCTTCTTCGTTAACAAATGATGTTAAGTCTTCATGACTGAGTCTGAGATTTATTGCATTTATCCCCTATAGTGCAGCAGAAAGGGCATTTGCCTTGCATGTGGCCGACCCGGGTTTGATTCCTCTGTCCCTCTTGGAGAGCCGGGCGAGCTGCCGAGAGTATCCTGCCTGCGTGACAGCCTGGCAAGCTCCCTGTGGAGTATTTGATATGCCAAAAACAGTAACAACTAGTCTCACAATGGAGATGTTACTGGTGCCTGCTCAGCAAATCATGAACAACAGGACAATGGTACAGTGTTATCCTCTATTAATGCTAACTGTAGATTATAGATGAGCCTGGATATGATATTCCCTTAGTTCTTTGTTTACGGCCCCGTTTTCACCCTTTATCTTCCTCTTGAATAAATATGTCATGGACCCTAGAGACAATATAGGGTTAAGGCCTTGCCCATACCCAAATGCCTAGAGCTGTAGCTCCGGGCGCACACAGCACCATCATTTCATTTTTTTATTTTTTCATTCATCGATTGCCTCGAGCAGGCCCCAGTAGTGTCTCTTTCATCCTAACCCTGAGATTATATTCAAGGCTCTTTAGGAGAATGAGACCCATCATTGTTACTGGTATTTGGCATATTTGGTGCGCCACGGGGAGTTTGCCAGACTCTGCCCTGTGGGCAGGCTACATTCGATAGCCTGCAAGTTTGTCCAAATTTGGACAACATCGAGTGTCCAAATATCCCTAAGACACAAGGGCCTGGGCAGTACCTCATCCTCCACTGTCCCAGTTGCATCGAACTACCAACCCAGTTTACTGAGAACCACCAGTAGGGACTCACGCCCCTTCCTGAGTGTGTTTGGAAGGTCCAAACAAATTAATTTTTAAAAATATGCTAGCCGCATAGCGCTCAGGACAAGAGTGATTGTCCACTGGTTTCTGTGTGGCAAAAGAGTCACTCAGTGAGTGAAAATGCAGATTTCTGTCCCGTGCTCTTTTTTTTTTTTCTCTCTAGAAGTGAAGATTTCCTCCAAACAGATCAATCTGCACATTTGTTGACTGGTGTGTTGCTCACCCAGGCAGCCTCTGAGCCACTCTGGAAGGATGCTGATGAGGACTTGGTATCCCTGTTAAAACTGAGTTGGGGTGGAGTCGGGTTCTATTCAACATCACCAGTGTTAAATGGCCAAAGCTGGAAATGCCCCCACAGCCACAAGCACTGGATGATGGCCACTTGGCCGCCAGAGGTTAACCCTTCTAACACTAGCAAAAAAGGACAGAGAAAAGGCAATTAGTGAAGGAGTGGTCAATGGTGGTGGTTGAGACTAAAGTTATCACAGTCTGTGGTGAGTCATGCACACCCCTGGCTTGCTTCTTGGCTCTGCACTTGTCAGCTGTGTGACTTGATGTGGGTGACTAAATCTGCATCTCAGTTCCTTCTTTAGTCAGTGACAGTCCTTCCTCCGCGGGGTTGTGGCAGAAGTCATCTGGAAGCCCTGGCTGGGTAGTTAGGCTTCAGTCATGCTAGCGGCTCTTCTGTTTCTATCATTAATGTTATCTGAGACTCCTGGGTAACTTCAGACTGTGATCGGCCTGGGTCAGCTGACGTAATAGTTTTAGCAAGGAGCAGCTAAGGAGGTCTGGGAAACACAACAAATGAGGGCAGCCAGAAGTGGTGGTGAGGGGGCCTGAGGCCCACAGCTGCTTGGGTATTTGCTCAGGGTGCATGGTGCTTCTTAGAGAAACCAAGGCCCTAAGATGAGACAGTTGACTTCCTGAATTACTTTGAGTCTTCCTCAGCTTGCAAGACAAGGAATGCCTGTCATTGCTGAGAGGGGCCTGAGGGGAATGTCAGAGTAAGCCCAGTGCCTCTGAGAGTTTTGCTGGGCCTGGGTGCCAAAAGACATTTTTTGTGACTTTTCAGCTTTGTGAGTCAGACCCATCCTGAGAAGCATACTTCCGGTGAAAACCTGGTTACCTGGTAACATGCATAACATCTGAATGCTGACTTCCTGCCTCTCCCCCCCACCCCAGCAGTGGAGGTCCTCAGCCAATGATTCTACCCGCCCTGGGCTCCCTGCACTTAGGTTTAGAGGAAATGGAAACCTGGGAACACGGGAGGGGGAAGAACCACTGGCTCTGTGTTACAAGTTTCCTGCTGAGTTTTCAGAAACTTGCAAATTGATCTAAAAGACTCAAATGTGTGTCTCCTCCCCCCCCCTCCCCCCCATGGAAGGTGTGATTCAGGCGGGAGTCCACGTTCTGTGGGGGGGGGCTGTAGCTTTTTTATCCACTTGTTTGGGATTTCAAATCTGTATGTCTTCAGCTAGGCATCTTGGACCCTTTTGAGAATGTTTTCAATCATAGACTCATCAAAACGAAACAGAACAAAACGGTGGTAATAATACCAGCCTACTTTTTCTTTCAGGAATGGTCTAGATAGGTTAATGGTTAATATGAATAGCGATGAAGATTTGGAAGTTGGGAAAGTGATGAGTTTGAGACTGTGGGGCTGTTGCTAAGCTGACCCAGGTTAGATTCCCGGCACTGCATATGTTTCCCCAGGCAGTATGCCACTCCCGGTCGAAAATGAGGATGCACAGAGGTGGGGGAGATGGCTGGGAGGGCTGGAGTGCATGCTTCGCATCTGGGGCCACAGTTCAATCCGTGGCACCACATGAATGTCTCTTGAGTGCTGTGCCAGGAATATAGCCTCCCCAGGTACCAGCCTCACTGAGAATTTCCCAAAAGCTTAAAAAAAAAAATGAGGCTACACATGTCTGCCTTAAAGACAGTTGTCTTGTGGTTTTCAGGATAATGCTCAGGAATTCTTCGAGGTCTAAGGCTGATGACTGTGGGGAGCTAAAAAGGCAGAGGCCTGATTTGTGAACTCATCGGACTGTTAGGAGATACAGTGATGGGAACAAGAAGGATGGCGTGTTTCCAATTATATTATAGCTGAGTTAAAATCTTATTTAGTAAATGCCATTAATTGAGTTGCTGGCTTATGTACTGGGAGTTTTATTCAGAGACTAAGCCCTGGAGATTGATTATTGATCCCACGTTTCTAGATACTGAAGCCAAGTGATGAGTAATTTCTCTCGGTAGCACCTGATCTGAACAGTGTTGGGGTTTGGAGTAGTTTTTCCCCTTATGTACCTGTTATTCCTGCTCTGTGTCTTCTTATGGGGTCTTAATTATGGGAGCAAAGGGTGAAAGGAATTTCTAAGGAATGCTTTTTGGACCCTTGACTTGGTACTAAATGGTAGCACTGACTGTAGCACTGTCCTCCCATTGTTCATCAATTTGCTCGAGCGGGCACCAGTAACATCTCCATTGTGAGACTTGTTTCTGTTTTTGGTATATCGAATACACCACGGGGAGCTTTCCAGGCTCTTCCGTGCAGGTGGGATACTCTTGGTAGCTTGCCAGGCTCTCCGAGAGGGGTGGAGGAATTGAAACCAGGTCGGCCGACCAGGCCATGTGCAAGGCAAACGCCCTACCTGCTGTGCTATAGCTCCAGCCCAAATGAACAGCAAAATAAAGAAAGGAAATCAAGGCCAGAAAGATGGTACAGGGATTCAGGCACTTGCCTTGCATGTGGCCAACCCTGACTTAATCCCCAGCACCACATGGCCCCGTGAGGATCGCAGGGAACAATAGTTCTGGAGAACTCACACACATACTGGTGGGAGAGAGGGCAGGTGGTGAACAATCCCTGACACATTCTCAGTCGCACCCCAATCTGCTCAGCCAGGATGGCTGAGAAGAGCTGGGAGAAGGCCTCAGGTCTCCTAAGGACTTGTTTTGGTCCTGCCCCGAAGAAGGAAGGAAGGAAATACTCAGTTTGGGTAAATACAGGGAGCACCAGCCTCCTCTGCAGTGTGGGTGAAGTTCTGGGTTCCAGATGGACCCTGTTTTGTTTTGTTTTAGCACTGTCCTCCTATTGTTCATTGATTTGCTTGAGCGGGCACCAGTAACATCTCCATTGCGAGACTTGTTGTTTCTGTTTTTGGCATATCGAATATGCCGCGGGGAGCTTGCCAGATACTCTCAGTAGCTAGCCAGTCTCTCCTAGAGGGACTGAGGAATGGATCTGAGTCGGCCACATGCAAGGCAAATGCCCTACCTGCTGTGCTATCGCTCTGGCCCATTAAATGGTAATTGAGAAATATAGGGTGATAAATTAAAAAAAAAAGTTTTTGGTTGTTGGAGAGAACACAAGATTGCAATTTATAGAATTCCAGGCTCTTTCCAGGGAGGTAGTTGCTTTTTGAACAGTCCCTAGGCATCTGAGCACTGATCTGCGAGACACCTCAGACCTTTCCCAGAGGCGATTCCATTACCATTTTCTTATCTGCATTCTCTGTTTACTTGACCACTTGAGATTTAGTGTCTTACAAGAATTATACATTGTGTTCCAGATATCATTAATCTTGTCCTTCTTCTCCAGCATAAGTGTGAAATTAATCAAAAAAGGAAAGGGAAATTAATAATACATCGGTATTCACAATTCATCAAGAAGCCTCACAGCAGGTATGAAATTAACTTCTCCAAATTAATACATACCTCAACAAATTAAGGGCATAGAAAGGATTATTTATTATTTAAGAAATGTCTCTTTATGCTTTTACAATTTAGGTGTTAGGTGGTGACTGGCAATAAGACATGCAGTGTTGGAAGGTCTCCTCTGGACCCACAGAAAGCAAACCAACCCTCCCACCCTCATGTTTTACTTAGATAAATGAGATAAAGCAGATGGTTTATGCATATTTGTTTCCTGTCAATTGAAGAAGGTTTGCCTAAACAATTCACAATTTTGATCTCTATTTACAATAAACTAAATTTGATCCCAGTTCAGTGTTTCCTTGTTATGACATGCGGTATGATCAGTTTCAAAGGATACATTAGTATGAGCACATTACAGAAAAGAATGGAGCATTATAATTATAGCTCTCTATTACAGCTATTGCTGAGGTTGATAAAGGACAAGCTTTTGTTACTGAATTATTCCGGTAATTACATCAGAAATAACAGGCAGCAGTCACCTTCCATTAAGGGTTAGCAAGAAAGATCCTTACTATTTAAGTGATCACATAAGTGCTGAATGAATCACCGTCAGCCTCATCATGAGGATTTAAAAATAGAAAGGAACAGTTGACATCATTCTATAGAAGATTTTTAAGGAACAGAAAGATGCCAAATAGTTTTTATTAGTTTTTTTTTCTTCCTTATTCTCTTAAGGAAAAGATATTTCTAAAGATTGGTCCAAGCCCACACATACAGTCTGTTGACAGTGGCTTTCACACTTGAGTGTGCATCTGAATCTCCTGGCGGGCTTGCTTGTATTACAGGATCCCAGCCCAGAGTTTCTGATTCAGTCAGTGTAGGGTGAGTTCTGAGATTTTGTTTCTGAATTTCCAGGATGCATGGTTCATGTTGCTGACTCAAGGCCTGCACCTGGCAGAGTAAGGCTAAGGCACAGAAATAGGTAAAACATGGAGGTGAGACGTTCAAGGTTAATTCCCCAATGCTAATGAAAATAATCCTGGTAAAAACACTGAATTTTGTTAAGAAAAGTGTGCATCTGTTGTAAAAGGGATCCATTATTTTTGACACTGTCAATGAACATTAAAAGTAGTTGCAAACCTAGATCTAGTGGTTCTGTCTACCCTCTCAGCTCACTGTCATCACATCTTGGTAAAATATGGGGTAAGTGATGTTGGCTCCAAGTATTACTTCAGTATCCTCTGGGTTAGTAATGAATTCAGAAGTTGCAAAGCATGAAATTTTTTTTTTTCTCTCACGTATGAGTCAAATACACTTTACCCAGGGACTGTGAAGGAGAACAGTCATTTTAACTAAAACTATTCCAGGTCCCAAGCCACTAAATCCTCAGTGCCATGCATGCCTGACAAAAAAAAACTGTCAGAAAATGAATCTGCAAGCCGTCAGGCACTAACTTGGCTTCAGCCTTCTGACTGCCCAAGTAGTTACTTATTCTAGAGGTGACTATGTACATTAAAACCTTAAGAGCCAACTCTATTGTAAGTATGTGAACCCAGCTACAATAATTGCGGTCTAGCACTGTCCCCCAGTTGTTCATTGATTTGCTCGAGCGGACACGAGTAACGTCTCCATTTGTGAGACTTTTTGTTACTGTTTCTGGCATATCAAATGCGCCACAGGGAGCTTGCCAGGCTCTGCCGTACGGGAGGGATACTCTCGGTAGCTTGCCGGGCTCTCAGAGAGAGAGAGAAATTAAATAAATTCAAAATAATAAATAAAAACTGTGCTCCAACGGCCACTGAGAGTTCCAAGGGCTGGAGTCAATCCCTGACTACAATAATTAAATTTTTAAAAAGCATTTCCTTAGGGGGCTGTGTCGGGGGTTGGAGGGGACCTTGAGATTTTAACTGATTGGTGGTAGGTTGAAGTTGGAACATTGTATATCTGACACTGTGTTATTAACAGTTTTGTAAATTATGGTGCCTAAATAAAATTGGGGAAAAAAAAGATTTCATTCATTTACCTGCAAGGGGGGGCGGGGGGGAAGGCTGCAATAGTAATAATCACTGACATTTTGAGAGAATTTGCTTTTTTCTGAGAAGAACTGCATTTTGGTCTTGTGTTAGTTTGGTCTTGTGTTAATTTGTGAATTTCTATCAACAGTCTCCAGTGGAGGTACTGTGCTTGTTACCTCTGTTACAGAGATGGGAGGCAGATAATTGGGAAGGTATTCAGTTGCTCTCACATAGTTTGTGAGTATTTGATTCCAAGCATCATGCACAGTGTAGGGGAAAACTTTGAGGAGAGTTGGTAGTATTTTTTGTCATTTTGGGGGAGGGATGTATTTGGGCCATACCCTGCTGTTTTCCGAGCTTCTTATTCTTGGCTCTGCACTGGAATCACTCTTGCAGGGTTTGTGGACCCTCTGGGGTTCTGGGGATTGAACCTCACTTGGCCTCATACAAAGGAAATGCCTTGCTGCTGTACTATCGCCACTGTTCATAGATTTGATGTTTTAAAAGAACATTTTCAATGGCAGCTTGATGAGATGAAGGTTTTATTAAAATGGAAAGATGCTAGAAAAAAAATTAAGTGTGCTGAAACAGAACATATTTAGGATTAACATTATGCTATAGACAAGGACTTTCCGAGAATCTTATAACTGGGTAAAGTATCAGTGTATTTACACTTGTATGTTTATTGCAGCACTCTTCACAATAGCTAGAATCTGGAAAAAACCCAAGTGCCGAGAACAGATGTCTGGTTAAACAAACTTTGGTACATCTGCTCAGTGGAATACTATACAGCCTTTAGAAAAGGTGAAATCATGAAATTTGTATATAAGTGGATGGACATGGAGAGTATCATGCTAAGTGAAATTGGTCAGAAAGAGAGGGACAGAATAGGATGACTTCACTCATTTGTGGATATAAAGTAACATAGTATGAGACTAACACCTAGGGACAGTAGAGATAAGGGCCAAAGGATCACTTCATGGTTTGGAAGTGGGTCTCACATGCTGGGGGAAAAGGCAGTTGGGATGGAGAAGGGACCACTAAGTAAATGGTGGTTGGAGGGATCACTCGGGATGGGAGATGTGTGCTGAAAGTAGACTAAGGACCAAACATGATGGCTTCTTAGTATCTGTATTGCAAACCATAATGCCCAAAAGTAGAGAGAGAGAAGGAATGAACCTGCCACAGAGGCAGAGGGTGAGATGGGTTGGGGGCGGGGGCGGGGCGGGAGGGATACTAGGGACATTGGTCATGGAGAATGTGCACTGGTGGAGGGATGGGTGCTCAATCATTGTATGACTGAAACTTAATCATGAAAGTTTGTAACTGTATCTCATTGTAATTAAATAAACAAAACAATACCCCCCGCCCCATACACGCAGAACCATGTGTAAATGCAGCCATTCTGCCCAGCATAAGAGCTCAGTCATATGACGCCAATATTGTAACAATGGACATTGGACACTGTGCTATGTGACTGATGGAAGTAAGACAGTCTAAGGAAGATCAAACAGTGTAAATTTATTTATCTTTTGGGGGAAGGGTTTGGGCTCTTTTCAGCTCTTTGCTCAGGAGTCACTTCTGTTGTGCTTACGAACCATGTGATGTTGAGGATCATGCTGGGGTCACTCACATACAAAGGAAGTACCTGAATCCCTGTACTAATTTCTGACCTTGACTGTTGTAAATTTGTAAACATGGTGCTGCATTGTTCCAAGTATGGAAAACTTAGATGCATTGCCACGTGAAACCTTCTTCTCAGGCATCATTTTAGGCAGAACCTTCGATTCTCTTTAATCAGTTTCTCATAGGATCATCTGCGCAGAACATCTCTGCCATTCTATATGTTTGCCTAGTCTGGAAAAGGAGAGAGAGAGAAAGGAAAGACTGCTGGGTGCCGTGTCTGTGGTTGTTCTTAGTATCTAAGAGCCCGAGATAACCTTTGGAATATTCCCTATTTGGAGAGACAGTGCCTGTTAGAAATAGAGGAGAAGAAGCTTGAATATGATCATTGTTAAGGGGCCAACCTGACAGATTCTAGTATGAAGACCCTGGGGGATAAGGACATGCAGGGACCCATGGATCTGGTGTCAGCTGTCATTATTTATGTCATTAGATTTGGAGTTCAGTGAACTCCAAACATGGATTTATTATGGATCACATTTAGAGATCATTTGAATGGAGCGGAGGGGGCAAGAAATGAAAATTCAGAATTTTGACAAACCCATTTGTGGTTTGTCAAATGGGATTTTGTTGTTTGTAGCTCATTTGCCGTATCTTTGATCAGAAATAGAAGATGAAAGGGGTAAATATGGATTGAAAGTGGGATTCCGGTTTTCTGGCAACTCTCTCACTGTGTTTCCCCTTGTGAATGCTGCCACTTTCTGGATTGAATTGTATTCTCATGATCTGCGTACAAATGCTTTCACAGCTTAGGTGTAATTAAGAATGGGAGGAAATCAAAGCATAAATCTAAGAAGAGACTGAGGGAGTCTGTTAATCCCCAGAAAAGATACTTTTGAATAAAATCATGATTAAAATAGTAGAGTCATGCTGTCATGAAAATTAGAAAGAAGAAAGGACTTTCTTTAACATATAAAGGGAGTTCATAGATAGATACTTCCTTTATAGACCTAACTAGAAATGGTCTATATAGTTTTGTTCATGCTTTATATATCTGGCTCCCCAGGAAATGTTACTTAGGATTAAACATTAAAGTTTACTGAGGATAGAAATGAATGGCCTTTTGATTTCTTGGTGACCAAAGACTTTGTTATAGAATCAAAGTAATGAAATAGTTTTTGTGTGATTCAGAGTAGCCTGTCTGATTCCTAGAGTAAAATCAAGATTCAGTTCTTAACTACTGCAAGTATTGTTAAAGAATAAAGTCCAGGTTTTAAAGTATTGGGCGAGGAAAAGGGTAACAAACTTTATTTTGGTGGCAGATCATGAACAATTAGGGGTTAGTAGGTTTATTACTGGCATGATTCATAAGTTGCTACTGTCTGTGCACTTGATCCCAGTATTAACAAGGAACATTGCCATAGAGTGTAACAAATTAGATGTGTTTAAAAATCTGGCAGAAGGAGGAAAAACACTGAAAACAAGTTGGTATTATTTGATCAAGGCAGAGGGGTATTTGTTTTATTATCTGATAAAACATATAGGATATAAATGTGTGTACGTAGACTATTATATACAAATACTACACATAAATGAGTTGTCTTTGATGGTGAACAATATGCTTAGAATTTATTGTTTATTTATTTTTTGAAACTACACTGACTACAGGCCAGAGCGATAGCACAGTGGGTAGGACGTTTGCCTTGCATGTGGCTGACCCAGGTTTGATTCTTCCATTCCTCTTGGAGAGCCTGACGATCTACTTAGAGTATCCTGCCGGCACAGCAGAGCCTGACAAGTTCCCCATGATGTATTCGATATGCCAAAAACAGTAACAACAATTCTCACAATGGAGACGTTACTGGTGCCCGCTCCAGCAAATCTGGAGGACAGTGCTATAGTGCTACACTGACTGCATCCTCTCCCTCTCCCTCTTTCAAGGGAAGAAAAGAATGATCATTAGTGGCAAAAGACCGTTGCAAAAGCAACACCTAAACTGGCTTCCTGCTCAGGGAGAGGGTGCTCTTGACTCTTCCTCATGGTTTTGGGTGCTCTGCATGATCGTAAAAACTTCCCTAGTAGTGAACTGTACCAATGATCCCTGAAAGTCTAGTCTAGAATTATTTTCAAAAATATAGTCGATTGGCGGACTCTTCGTGTCACGTGAGACGAAGGCGAGATTCAAAGATGGTTGATATTGAGAAGGGCAAGAAGATTTTTGTCCAGAAGTGCGCTCAGTGCCATACCGTGGAGAAGGGAGGCAAGCACAAGAAAGGTCCTAATCTCCATGGTCTGTTTGGGCGAAAGACGGGGCAGGCCACTGGATTCTCTTACACCGTTGCCAACAAGAACAAAGGCATCACCTGGAATGAGGACACGCTGATGGAGTATTTGGAGGATCCCAAGAAGCACAGCCCTGGAACAAAAATGATCTTCGCTGGCATTAAGAAGAAGACCGAGTGGGCAGAGTTGATAGCTCACCTCAAAAAAGCTACTAATAAGTAAAAGTTGGCACCGCCTTATTTATTACAAAACAAATGTCTCATGACTTTTTTATGTGTACCATATTTAAATCCATCTCGTTCACCAGAATTCAGATCATGAGTGACCAATAGCATATTTTTCTTGGGCAGCCCTGATTTAAATAAGATTGGCTTGTGTTTTAAATGAGTATGATCAGTTTTTTTGAATTAATGACAATTCCAGGTCAGCAAGTGCAATCACTGTCCCTTTCCAAAGTTATGATTGAACTTAATTCATCACATTCACCTTTCCAAGGGATGGAGATGGCCATCTCAAACCTGTGGGAGAATAGTTTTCTATTCAGATTTATAGAAACGGCTATATTAATATATCTAAAGATTGAGGATATCACTGTCTCCTTAGGTTGTTTCTTAGCCTGATAAGATTAGTTGGCAGTGACCTTACATCTTTTTCTTAATTTCTTACATCTTAATTTCTTAAAAATTCCCTGTATCTAAAAATGTTGCCTTTCACTTACTGAAAAGTATTTTAATGTGATGTACGTATAACATTGAATGAAAAATACCACTTCTCACAAAAATAATATATATATATACATAGTCAATTGGACTTCCTAGATTTAGCTTAGTTTTCTGTATTGTGATAATCCTGCTTCCAAAACTATTCCCTTACCTCAAAGGTGAGAACAAAGCTGGTATAAAAGGAGGGTCCTGTGATCTCAAGCATTGGGTCCAACCATAGATACCAGCAGTAAATCTCTGGAGACCAGACTGATAGAGATGCTGGATCAGGAAGGATCACAGATTGTACCTGTTCTCCCTAGTTGCCCTAGTATACATCCCTCTGATATTGAGCTGAGATTTTTGATACAGTACAGATATTAGCACTGTCAAGGGCAATTTGATGCTACAGACCATAGAACGAGAGAATTGGCTTATTTTAATTAAAAATAACAAAACTCTTAGATGGTTTTTCAGCAGAAAATGGTGAGTGGTCTTCCAAGTTGCAAAGGTTATAAGATAAACCAGTTAGTCTTGGGAGATTTCTTCCCCCTTCTTTCTCTCCCTTTGACTTATCTTTCTCCTTTAGAATTCTTTGCTAATAATTAAATTATCAGAAGTACCGTGCATATCTTTTAAAGGGCATATCTCTTCCTTTTTTCACAAAGGGGTTTATAGAGGGAAACTACTGGTCATCAGAATCTCAGATGTTTTTAAAATTACCTTTTCCTGTTTTTTCTTTAAGGATTTTTAATTTTTTATAGGTTTCTTTAATTTTTTTTTAATTGAATCACTGTGAGAGACAAGTTAAAAAGTTGTTCATGATTGGGTTTCAGTCACATAATGTTCTAATACCCATCTCTTCACCACTGTACATTTCTAACCACCAATGTCCTTAGTCCCTCCCCCTTCACCCAGCCACCTGACGCTATGATAGGCACTTTTCTTCTCTCTCTCTGTCTCTGTCTCTATCTCTCCCCTCCCCCCATCTCTCTCTCAAACACATATGCATGCTCTCACTCTCTCTCTCTTTCCTTTTGGACATTATGGCTTGCAATACGATACTGAAAAGTTAATATATAACTTATATATAAAAGTTAATATATAACTTATATATAAAAGTTAAGATATAACTTATATATAAAAGTTAAGATATAATATATAAAAGTTAATATATATCCCTTTACCTACTTTCAACACTCAGTTCTTGTTCAGAGTGATCATTTATAACTATTACTGTCATACTGGTCCCTGACCTTCACTCCCTACACACTTGTGGTAAGCTTCTAACCATTGACCAATCCTGCTGGTTTTTATGGTTTTCGAGGTATGAAAATTTTGTTTGTTTCGGGCCAAACCTGGCTTTGCTCAGGGTTTACAGCTGACTGTGCAGTCACGGGTCACTCGTGGAGGGTTCAGGGGTAACATATGGGGTTCCATGGATCAAAGTCAAGTCAGCCGTGTAGCACCTTCCCCACTATATTATCTCCATTTCAAAGGTTTTGTTTTTTGCCTACTAGTTATCTGCTCAATTGAATAAATAGGCTCAAAATTCACTTGACTCTTCTGCAAACTCAGATTTGCAAAATTCCTATTTCAAATTCCTCAGTAACTGTTTTTGTTTTTGTTTTTCGGTTCCCTGTTTGAGGTGTAGGGGAAGCAATGAGTTCTAGAGCCACACTTGGCAGGCATTCAGGAGCTATTCCTGCTCTGTGCTGTGGGTAACTTTGGAAGACCTGAGAAACCATAACTGGTGGTGACCCCAAGAATTCAAGCTGGGGTCAATTGCATGCAAGGCAAGTGCTATAAACCCTTTACTGTTTCTCTGGTCCTATTTTTAAAATTGAGTGTGCACATGTACTCAGTATTTGTGTCTCATTAATGCAGTGTAGTCAGGAAAGCATTAGGGTAAAAGCTCTGGCTTAATGTCTCCTGAGACTTGGAACAAAAAGCAGTTTTGTGCAGAGATACTCCATCTTTGCCAAATGTAGCCTTACTCCTGCTGAACTCATGACGGATGGATTTGGATCCAAACAAGTGAGATAATTTTTCAGATAAATGCCTCTGGGTGTTGAAGTGAAGGGCCTCCCACCTAGCTATTTTTAGGTATCTTTTTTGGGGGGAGACTCTCTCAAAGGCACTTGGGTTCCAAAGTAGAAGAAGCAGCGTTTATAGAAGCTCTTTGTCGGCCCTTCTGTAGTGAATCAAGTACTTAAAGAGAAGAAACTTGGGGGCTGGCGAGAGAGTACAGTTAGTAAAGTAATTGCCTTGCACCCAGCCAACCGAGGTTGGACTCCCCAGCACGCCATATTGGTCTCCTAAGCCTGACTAGGAGTGACCCCTGAGCACAGAGGCAGTGAGCCCAGCTGGGTATGACCCAAAGACAAAGACAAAAAGCCAAAATTCGTAAGAGGAGAAAATTAACTATGTCTTTGTCCTTGTGATTTCAGGAGCGATTCCTGTTCTAAAGTGGACACTGGCGGAGGATCCATTAGCCATGTAAGTACCGTAGTAAGCAGATGTTCCCCTGGCTGAGCACAGACCACGGGATATTTGCCCATGGGAGGGAGAGGCTAAGTAGTTGAATTAGGTGATGGCATTTGGCATCGTTCAAATAAGGACGTGCTGGTCCCCAAAGAGCAATTGGTGGCTATCCCTTGGCATCCATTCCTGAGCAGCCATCTCTGACTATCTGGTTAAGGCCTGGAGGAATGGTCTTGAGGCATAATTGGGCAAACATTTTGTGGGTGAATTGGGTGTGTGTAGGACATGACATGCTGAGGCTCAAACCCCAGGCTTCAGAACTGCGGGGTATGCATGCTACCCCTGAGCCAGGGATATTTTCCATGTCTGGAATTAAATATCAAAGTGGCATGAAGAGATGGGAGCAGAAGACCATTTATTACTGCTTCGATCATTATCAGACACAAAAGCCATTTACCATTTCATAGCAGGCTGACTGCTTCAGAGCAGCCCAGCTCAGACTGGCACAGAAGATCATGATGTGAATCTAAGGACAGCCAAAGAACTGCAGAGCGTGACTCATTAAGACTGCAGAATCTCTGAACTGTGTGTATATTAAGGAACAATTGCTCAAGAACTGCATGTCCCTAAGTCCACAGTTATGTGCATATTTTATGGAGGAAACAATTTGCTACATATTCCTCCCCCCTCCCTTTTTCTGGTGGTCTGAAAATCCAGAAAGTGTTTAATGCCATTGTCACACCTACCCTTGAGAGTTACCGTGGTCATTTCGACCTTCAACTCCAGAGCAGACTATTTGGATTTCACAGGATTTGGCATCAAGGTTGTGGGCCACCAGTGTGAAATGAGCATTCCTGATTTCTTGTTTCTCAAATGTACATGGGTCTTTGAACCAACTTTGTCTCTGATGGCATCACAGGAGGAAAAAAACTACCCCAGTGATTCCCAAGCAGATGAATGCCTGGTGTGAATAAAAAGCCTTAATGTTGGAGTTAGAATATCATGTGACCATGTGACCAACCCAGGCATCTTTCTATAGCTATCACCTTGAGACTTTGTCCCTCTGGGAGAAACCAGAGAAACAAGAAGTATCTCTTTCAGACCTCAAAAGGATTTTGAGTTTCTAAAGAGGTGGGATTTTGTTAAAGATGCGCCAGGCATATTTAATTCACCCCTCCACTCTGCGTACCCCAGCACTTATTGGGGATAGCACTTTAGTTCAGGATAAGGGCAACTGCACAATCTTGGGGGGGGGGGGTGTGGGTATCCTGAAACCTGGTCTGTGCTGGCAGATCTGGAGGTTTTTTCCTTGCTCTCTGAGAGCTGCCAGGCAGGGCAGCAGGGGGAGCCAGTTATTGTTTTGGAGGATTGGGGTCCGTATGTGGTCCCTGCTACCCAGGGGTTGTAGCTTATGCTCTGATCCTCGTTCTGCCTTTCCTGGATGTTGTTTTCTTTCCTGCCTCCTGTTCTCAGCTCTGCACTGTGTGGGGCTGACAGCCTTCACAGTGCCGGCAGACGTGTTGTCATCATGTGGTCCTCCCGGGCTGTGTTTATCTGCAACCAAATATGTTGTCACCTTCCCTCTCCAATGTCTCTTACCTAGGGGCCTGCAGTCCTCCTGGCACCTTTGGGAGTAACGAACCAACCTAAAGAGCAGCTGTCTGTCAGCTTCCTCCCGAGCCGTCGGCTCAGGCGCTTGTCAGCCGGCTGCTGGAGGAGTTCCCAACACAGCAGACTTGGCTGTCATTGACATTTATGACTTGAAAGCCACATCATCGATGAGTTTGTGTTACTTAGAATCTTTTAAATCACCTTCAGAAAAGAGCTTGTGGTGCCTCTACTCATCACTTACTCAGGGTCCCTCCACTCAGGTCATGCCTAGGTGTGGGAATAGTTGTTGCTTCTGGAAGGTGGAGATGCGTCACACACATCCCCCCCTCCCCCCAGCCCCATCATATTGTCCAGTCAGTTCTGCTGCTTTGGAAAAGAACTGAGTTTTCCCTGAGCGTGTACTTGTCTGTGTTACTGGAGAACAGAATGGTGATGGGCGTTCAAGTAAAATGTTAGGATGGAAACTTGGACCACCACAGTGATGCTATTCTGATATTATTATCATACTGATGTCAGAAAAATTTTCTCAGGTTGGTAGAGTCAAAAAAAAAAAACCCAGCTTCTAAGCTTTATTTCTTGGGCCTAGAGAGAGCGAGATCTCAATAGACTGAATGAACTTTGAATTTGGAAGCCTGGGGTTTGATCCCCGATTGCAGAGGGTAGCACCAAAGAACCGAAAAACCTCAAAGCTACCCCTGAAAGCACATACTGCCAAGGAAAGTCCAGAAGGGTGTGAGGGCATGGGTGCGTTTAACTTCCTTGGGGTCTGGCAAGACTGTCCGTGCCCTGATGGTATGGCTGGTCTTATTCCTCTTAATCCCACTAGGGCTAGCACAGAACCTGGCGCATGGCAGGCAGCATGAGGGGCTGAACAAGTGGAGGGGTGAGGGTGGGGGAGGAGAAGATTTCAGGGTCAGAGAGATGGCTCACAGGGGTGGAGCCCATGCAAGGCTTATGCTTGGCTCTGAGTTTGATCACCAATACTGCATTGTACCCCTCCCATCACCTCCCATTACACGAGCTTCCAGCTCTATACCAGAGCCCCCCCTCAACCCCCACCAAAAAAAAAAAAAGGTTTCCAAGGTTGAAAAGTTCTTCCTTCTTCTTTTTCTCTCCTTTTGTCCCTCCCTCCCGTCCTCACTCTATTCCTCTCTAGCCTCCCCTTGTCCTCCCTTCCCAATACTAGGACCAGAGAAATAATGTCATCAGCAGCAAATCCAGATCACGGGATTTAATGCTCAGGAGATTTTCCTGCTGGCGTCAGAGCTGAGTAATCCTGGGAGAGATGTTACAGGAATGGGGACTTAGATGGCAGCTCTTTGAGGCGATTAGAAGGAGACTGCCTCCCCGCCCGCGCTCAGATTTCCATGGGAGGCTCCTAGAACGGTTGTCACATCCCAGGAAATGTCAGTGCCTGACCTTGACTATGAACTGAGCAGCTGTACCTTAGTCTGGAGCTTGTCTGGAAAGGAAGGAGTGGGAGCAGGCTGCAGGGCCGGCTCCAGGGGCATGAGCGTCCTGGCTCTGCCTTTGCTTTTCATGCACCTTGCAGTTCCACACCTGCTCCTCCTCCTCCTCCTCCTCCTCCTCCTCCTCCTCCTCCTCTGTTCATTGCCTGCACTGGAGGCAGCAGCTGCCTGTACATAGCGAGGCCCAGTAGGTTAAGCCGTAACCCGCTCCCAGCACAGGGGAGAGGCAGGGCTGCAGTGTTGAGGACGGGGCTGTGAGCCATCTCTGTGGGTTTGTGTGCGTGTGTGCGTGTGGAGTTATACTCAGAGGTCATCAGGGCTTCCTCCTAGCTCTGTGCTCAGAAATCACGCTCGGGGAGCTGGAACGATAGCACAGCGGGTAGGGCATTTGCCTTACACGTGGCCAACCTGGGTTTGAATCCCAGCATCCTATATGGTCCTACGAGCACCGCCAGGAGTAATTCCTGAGTGCAGAACCAAGAGTAACCCCTGAGTATTGCCGGGTGTGACCCAAAAAGCAAAAGAAAGAAAGAAAGAAAGAAAGAAAGAAAGAAAGAAAGAAAGAAAGGAAAGTAGGTGGGGTGCCAGGGATGGAACTTGGGTCTGACTTGCGCAAGGCAAACTAAACAGCAGAGCTGTCTCCTGCTCAAGGCATGCCTGCTTTAACTGCCTGTAACCAAAATCTACTTCATGGAAGAGGTTTCAAAACAGGACCTGGCATCTGTTCTCTGGCTTTACTTGAGAAAAAAAAAAATTAAAGCATTTTAAACACTTCAATCTCCAGACAGGTTCAGAGATTTAGTTAAAATACTCACTGTGCCTTCCTGTCAGATTTTACTGGTTCCTTTCTGAGAGCAGATGACGTCTTGCGAATTGTGAAATGTGCCAGCCCAGGCTTACGCTTTACGATAGTGGCTTTGTCCCTGGAAGTGCTAAAACAAAACAAAACAGGGTCCATCTGGAACCCAGAACTTCACCCACACTGCAGAGGAGGCTGGTGCTCCCTGCATTTACCCAAACTGAGTATTTCCTTCCTTCCTTCTTCGGAGCAGGACCAAAACAAGTCCTTAGGAGACCTGAGGCCTTCTCCCAGCTCTTCTCAGCCATCCTGGCTGAGCAGATTGGGGTGCGACTGAGAATGTGTCAGGGATTGTTCACCACCTGCCCTCTCTCCCACCAGTGTGTGTGTGTGAGTTCTCCAGAACTATTGTTCCCTGCGATCCTCACGGGGCCATCTGGTGCTGGGGATTAAGTCAGGGTTGGCCACATGCAAGGCAAGTGCCTGAATCCCTGTACCATCTTTCTGACCTTGATTTCCTTTCTTTATTTTGCTGCTCATTTGGGCTGGAGCAATAGCACAGTGGGTAGGGTGTTTGCCTTGCATGTGGCCTGATCGGCCGACCTGGTTTCAATTCCTCCGCCCCTCTTGGAGAGCCCGGCAAGCTACCAACAGTATCTCACCCGCATGGCAAAACTTGGCAAACTCCTCGTGGTGTATTAGATATGCCAAACATAGTAACAACAGGTCTCACAATGGAGACACTACTGGGCTCGTTTGAGCAAATCGATGAACAACGGGAGGACAGTGCTACAGTGCTGTTCGTTCATTGCCATCTTTGCTGTCTGTTTTTCTCTTCCTGGTGTTTTGAGGCTGTAGTATGCCTCTGAGTCCTCTCCGTTGTTGTCTTCTTCCAGGGAGGATAGGACGCCCTTGGCAGGGGTGACTTCAGGGCCACACTTGGCAGCCCGAACCCTTTTTCCTCATGCTCATCCCCTTCACAGGACTCTCCATCATGGATCCACTCACTCACCTCTCCCGTCTCCCGGGACTGGACTGGCATGGTGGGCCTGCCTGGATGGTGCCCCAGAACAGAGCAGAGCTCGTTTACTTTGCCTTTTGGGTTTGATGTTTTGAATAGGCAGCGTTGGTAGAGCAGCCTGGGCTCCTGCACTGGTCAGAGAAGGCAGGGAGGCCCATGGCAGCATCCTCGGGATGGCAGCGTCTGATGCTGGCTGCTCAGATCTTTTTATCGTCTGAGCCTCAAAGAGGAGGAGGGTTACCAGTGCCCGGAGCTCCCCACCTGACAGGTGCTCCTCTTCCCTCATGCTGCAGGAATGTTGGGCGAAGAAACTGCAGCTGCCATTTGGCTTAAGAGTTGGGGCCTCTAGGTGTCCCAGAGAGACAGAACTGGTTACTGAACTTCATTGACTTAAAAATCGTAGGAGAATGAAAAAACTAACAAAGGACATCTAAAATACAGGACTTTGGTTTTGTTAACAGATGGAGACGTTTTGATTACCAGGCCAGGGGGAGAGCTCAAAGGGCTAAGTGCCAACTTTGATGCAGGAGCCCTGGGTTGGATCCCTTAAACACAGCTGGGAGTGAACCGTGCACACTAAGCACTAAGCCAGTGATAATCCTGAACACCTTGGCTATGGCCCAAAATTAACCACCAAACCAAAAAGATCCAGTCAAGTATTGGGGAGATAGTCTAGGGGTTCAGACATTTGCTTTGCATGCAGCTGGCCCCAGTTTGATGTCCAGCAACACATATGATCCCCTGAGCTTTGCCAGGAGTACAGAACCAAGAGTAAGCCCTGAGCATTGCTGGATGTGCCCTGCTCCACCCCACCCCCACCCCCTCAGTCTAATTGCTGAATACACTTCTGAAATGCCCTTCCCATCAGTTTTGGTGCATACCGCTTCACAGATCTGACACCTGTGGGAACAGACACTGTTCTTAGACAACGCCGCCCCCCCCCCCCCGCCCCTCCCTTAGCACTGGGCTTGGAGATCTTGGGTCTGTGGGTACCAGGAGGCACAGTTGACTTTTCTGGATCCTGCTTTGTGTGCTGTCACTGAGCCTGGTGGTGTGGTGGTACTGCCAGACATTGCTATTGGCAGGGAAATGTGGCACTGGCAACCTAGGCCTAACCTGAGCCCTGCCCCTGAGCACTTGTCCTTTCAGAAATCCCTCTGGAAGGAAGGACCATGCTGGGGATTATTACGTATACAGACCCCCATACTGACCACATTTTCTGACCAGCATGTTTGGTTTGGGAAGTAGAGAGTATCAGGCATCAAATCAGAGATCTCTTATGTGCTGACCATGTGCTCTGGACCCAGACCCATGACTGGTGTCGTTGAAAAGCAAATATCCTACTTTAGTTGATCTTTTGTAACTGATGGACCTGTATGTGTGTGTGTGTGCGTGTCTGTGTGTGTGTGTGTGTCTGTGTGTGTATGATTATGCACCCAATAGCATGTTTTATTAACAGTGTTCATTGGCTTGTTTCAGGGACCTCACAGTTGTGTGGTGCTCAGGGGTTACCTGATCTCAGTGCTCAGGGATTATAATTGGTGGTGCTGGAAGACCATGCAGAGCCAGGGATCGAACCTGGTTCTCCAGCATGCAAAGCCTGTGCTCTAGACTGTTGTGCTATCTCCCCAGCCCATGGTAACAGTTTTGTGTTGGGGAATAAGTTGGTGGTGCTGGGAAAATGTCCCCTTGTAAAAGGTCAGTGTGTGTGGTTGCTGACCTCTGCAGTCACCCTGCAGCAGCATTCAGCCTAGCCCTCCAGGACAGGTGCTGGATGGAGGAGGTAGAAGGGGAGGAGTTTTGAACTTAGCCTGGCAGCGTTAGTGTTACTTTCCATGTTTCCTCACCTAGAACTCTGTCGCTTGGCCACTTTGAGCTAGGAAGCGTGGTTTCGTAGAATGTGGGATCCAGCTGAGAGGTTAGAGATAGGACCGGCTCAGGAATCCATCGGTAGCAAGCACTGGGCTCAACTCTCTCTCTCCTTTTGTCCCTTTGATCCGCTGTATCAGAATCTCCTTCACTCTTACAAATGAGCTCTTTCATCTTGTGGCTGTGGTCAGGCATTATATTTTTATGTGCCAGCGTACAAAAGAGTAGAAAGAAAAGAGGAGGGAAGTTGCCTTTGAATGAATGGACAGTGATGACGCAGGCAGCTCTCTCTGCCCCAGCGGCTTCTGACGAGGAGAGTAGACGGGCTCTGTGCCAGAAGCTGCATTTGGAGCTTTGGGTTTTCTTTTTCAGTCCAGGTATCTGCGAATTGCAAGTAATGCTTAGTATTTAAAAAGTAACTTGCACTTAAGCAAAAGGAAGCTGTAGGCACACAGGTAGGCAGTGGTCTCTGTTGAGAAGCAGAAGAGGTAGTGTAACTTGATAAAAAGCTAAAGTAGCTCTAATGTCTTTATAAGTGCACTTTTTTCTTTCCCTGCAGCAGTGAGTAATAAAAAACAGAGAAGCCAGTGGAGCACACGCCTTGTGCGCGTAAGTCTCTGAAATCAGTTCCTGCTGGTGGCTCAATGGCCTGAATGTATACGTTGCATGCAGGAGGCCTAGGTTTTATCCCTAGCACTGTGTGGTCCCTGGAGCTGCCCTGCAATTCCTGAGCACAGGACTGGGAGTAGCCCCTGAGCACTGTGGGGCTCTTTCCTGCGAAGGGGAGAGAAAAGGGAGCAAAGTGCCTTTATCTGCCTCAAATCAGAGAAGCCCAGTTGAACCTGAGAGGTCAGATTGTAGGAGGGATGGAGAGGTGTGTTTGTGTGTGTGTATGTGTGTGTATGTGGGGGAGGCTTGGGAGGCTGAGGTCTGCCAGTTAGGAGAACTGATGAGGCACTCTGAATGGAGAGGTTCTGCCTGACAGTTGGGGATGTTGGGAGAGAAGAAATGAGGTGCTGAAAGACTGTGTGACAGTTCAGAGTTTTCCAGCCAGGGGTACATGTCCCAACAGCAGAGGTGGTGCCGTGAGACTGGGGTCCTGGTCGCAGGAATCAGAGCTGTATCTGGGGAGGAGATAGTGCTGAGAAGGTGGGAAAGAGGTGAGGGTAAAGGGGCAGAGGCTTCTTTTTTTTAATTTACCACTTAAAATTTTTCTTTTTTTTGTAATAAAAAATTATTATTACAAAATAATAATAATATAAAAATAAAAAAAATAATATAATAATAAAAATAATATCGCTGGAGCGATAGCACAGCGGGTAGGGCGTCTGCCTTGCACGCAGCCAACATGGCCGACCCGAGTTCGATTCCTCCGCCCCTCTCGGAGAGCCCGGCAAGCTACCGAGAGTATTCGATATGCCAGACACAGTAACAACAAAGTCTCCAATGGCGACGTTACTGGGCCCGCTCGAGCAAATCGATGATCAACGGGAGGGACTTTTTTTTTAAAAATTTTTTTTGTAAGTTAGTTTATAATATTTGATTACATTTAATATTTGAATACCAATCCCACCACCATTACACCTTACCACCACCCAATTCCAAAGTCGGGATGTTTCCGTCGCAAGCCCCAGTCCCTGTCCCAAAACACAATGTAAAGAATATATTTTGTATTGTCTGTTATGAAGAACTGCTGAACATGATTACATAAAAGTGTTCATATAGAAAACAGTGTGGAGATCGTTCTATTTTGGCAGGAGCCATTAAGGCATTCGATAGGATATCACCGACATGTTAAAGTTTGGGTGATGTGAGCTTTGGTGTGTGTGTGTATATATATATATATATATATGTATATATATAAATAAAATAAATAAATAAAGGCCCTCCCGTTGATCATCGATTTGCTCGAGCGGGCCCAGTAACGTCGCCATTGGAGACTTTGTTGTTACTGTGTCTGGCATATCGAATACATCACGGGGAGCTTGCCAGGCCCTGTTGTGCAGGCGAGATACTCTCGGTAGCTTGCTGGGCTCTCCGAGAGGGGCGGAGGAATCGAACTCGGGTTGGCCATGTTGGCTGCGTGCAAGGCAAACGCCCTACCGCTGTGCTATCGCTCCAAATCTTAGAGGGATATATATATATGTATATATATATATATATATATATATATTTGTGTGGTAATTATGGAAAACGGGTAGGGAGTGTCTCATGATGTGTCCAGGAATGTGTTCACTCATATATAAAGCTCGACCGGAGCGTGTGGAAAGCTGCCTGGAGGGTGGCGGCGGTTGGGTTGTGGAAGTCGGCTGCCAGGGCTGGGTCCCTTGGGGCGCGGAGGACTCTCACCCGCCCCCACCCCCCACCCCCACCCGCTCTGGGGTGAGGAGCAGAGGCTTCTTCCTCTGCCTGCTCAATTTCCATGCCTCCCACTGGTCGGCCTGATGTGGGAACCTCCAAGTAAAGGTGTTGGCCCGTGTGTTGTTGCCAATCGGATAAGATTTATAGGGAGAGAATTGGAGGTTAAACAGGAGGATAATTGGCTGTGGAGGGTGGAACCTTGTGGGGCATCTTTCAGTGAGAAGTTGCTTGAAGAAGGGAATGTCGGGAGTTTTAAGCTTTGATTTCTTCCCCCCATGCCATATTCCTTCTTCAGTGCTTCTCTGTTACCACCTGTTTTTGTTTCTTTTCAAAAATCATAACTCTGGTATGTTTTGTACATGGTCTGATGGTTTATTGACATATTTGGCTCCCCAGGAATAACAGGTAACTTTCGTTGCACGCTCATCATGTGCCAGGAAAGTCATATTTGCTGTGTTTCACTTATTGAATCATCACAGCTACCCTTCGAGACAGGTGTTCCAGCTTCCTATTTACATATCCTGTATTTGCAGATTTGTCTCCTTGTTAACATTTATTTGGGATGTCAAAACCAACGGGGGCCACGTTTACTGGGGTGTTTGCAGACAGACCCAGGATTGAGTAGAGTTGATGTTGCTCCAGGCACATGCTCCCCATCGAGGTCACCCAAGAGGTTGCCCTGTCTCTCTTGTTTCGGGTCCCCGCTGTAAACCAGGCTTCTTAGGCCCTTCCCATGAAGAACTCTTTTGCCAGAGATTACAACATGGGAAAACACTGCCAGAGACACCTCAAATCCATAATGTGCTTGATTTTGAGTTAATTTTTGGTAGGTGCACATTCAGAAGCCTTTCATCATTGCCAAATATTTCCATAAAGCTCTGCATTTTGTGACCATACAGGTTTCCAGCCTATAGTTAAAGAAGTTGGGCTATAAATAAGGGTATAGTTACTGCAACTTTTTTAGGGGGACGGTTGGATATTAGGCCATACTCAGTGGTGCCCAGGCTCGCTCCAGCTCTGTGCTTGGAGTCATTCAGGTAATGCTGAGGAGGTGGTACCAGGGATTGAATCTGGCATTTTGAGCTTTCAGAAAATGCAGTCACCCCTTTGAATGAGTTATCTGAGGCTAATTAATGCCATTTTTTTTTTTTTTTACCGATTAAAAGTTTTGTAGAGGAGGTCAGGAGATAGTCCAGAGGAACGAAGTGCATGCCTTGCATATGTGAGACCCTGAGACCCTGAGTCTGATCCCTGACACTGCATACTGTCCACTCCTGTTGTAGGCCTGGAGGTCCCCAGGAGCACTGACTCCGAGCATCAAAGACCTTAGTAGCCAAGCTGAGAATCTCTTGAGAGTGGCCCTGGGTGCTCTTGCTGCAATGACAGGGTGGCACCACCCAAAAAAGAATTAAAATAAAGAGCTGGAGCGATAGCACAGTGAGTAGGGTGTTTGCCTTGCATGTGGGCCATCTGGGTTCAATGCTCAGCATCCCATATGGTCCCCCGAGCACTGTCAGGAGTAATTCCAGAGTGCTTGAGCTGGGAGTAACCACTGTGCAATGCCAGGTATAACCCAAAAAAGAAAAAGAAAAAGGAAAAAGAAAATTAAAAATAAAAATGAGGTTTACTGTTTAAAATGACCTTGAAACATAAAGGCTACACTGCAGTTTGTAATTTTATTATTATTTTTTTTTAGTTTGGGGCCACACCTGGCTGTGCTCAGGGCTTAACCCTGACACTGTGCTCAGGGATCACTCCTGTAGGGATTCAGGGCTCAAACTGCGGTCGACTATGTACTAGGCAGTGCCCTACCCACTGTACTGTCTCTCTGGCCCCTAAATTACAGTTTTTGAAGTTCACAACGG